>NC_073642.1:58380000-59630000 GCF_029407905.1 Bubalus kerabau | reverse complement strand
GATGCTGTGAAAGTGCTGTGCTCAATATGCCAGGAAATCTGGAAAGCTCAGCAATGGCCATAGGACTGGAAAAGGTCAGATTGCATTCCAATCCCAAAGAAAGGCAATGCCAAAGAATGCTCAAACTACCACACAATTGCACTCATCACACATGCTAGTAAAGTAATGCTCAAAATTCTCCAAGCCAGGCTTCATGTTCAAGCTGGTTTTAGAAAAGGTAGAGGAACCAGAGATCAAATTGCCAACATCCACTGGATCATTGAAAAAGTAAGAGTTCCAGAAAAACATCTATTTCTGCTTTATTGACTATGCCAAAGCCTTTGACTGTGTGGATCACAATAATCTGATCCTGAAAAGAGATCTTAAAGAAAATTCTGAAAGAGATGGGAATAACACACCACCTGACCTGCCTCTTGAGAAACCTGTATGCAGGTCAGGAAGCAACAGTTAGAACTGGACATGGAACAACAGACTGGTTCCAAATAGGAAAAGGAGTATGTCAAGGCTGTATATTGTCACCCTGCTTATTTAATTTATATGCAGAGTACATCATGAGAAACTCTGGGCTGGAAGAAGCACGAGCTGGAATCAAGATTGCCAGGAGAAATATCAATAACCTCAGATATGCAGATGACACCACCCTTATGGCAGAAAGTGAAGAGGAACTCAAAAGCCTCTTGATGAAAGTGAAAGTGGAGAGTGAAAAAGTTGGCTTAAAACTCAACATGCAGAAAACGAATATCATGGCATCTGGTCCCATCACTTCATGGGAAATAGATGGGGAAACAGTGGAAACAGTGTCAGACTTTATTTTTTTGGGCTCCAAAATCACTGCAGATGGTGACTGCAGCCATGAAATTAAAAGACGCTTACTCCTTGGAAGGAAAGTTATAACCAACCTAGATAGTATATTGAAACCAGAGACTTTACTTTGCCAACAAAGGTCTGTCTATCAGGGCTATGGTTTTTCCAGTGGTCATGTATGGTTGTGAAAGTTGGACTGTGAAGAAAGCTGAGCACCGAAGAATTGATGCTTTTGAACTGTGGTATTGGAGAAGACTCTTGAGAGTCCTTGGACTAAAAGGAGATCCAACAAGTCCATCCTAAAGGAGATCAGTCCTGGGTGTTCTTTGGAAGGACTGATGCTGAAGCTGAAAGTCCAATACTTTGCCCACCTCATGTGACGAGTTGATTCATTGGAAAAGACCCTGATGCTGGGAGGAATTGGGGGCAGGAGGAGAAGGGGACGACAGAGGATGAGATGGTTGGATGGCATCACCAACACAAGGGACATGAGTTTGAGTAGGCTTCGGAAGTTGGTGATGGACAGGGAGGCCTGGTGTGCTGCAGTTCATGGGGTCACAAAGAGTCAGACACAACTGAGCGACTGAACTAACTGAGATAGGTGCCCAAGGAAACACCAACCGGGCTCCCAGGGGGTGTTAGTGGTAAAGAACCCACATGCCAATGCAGTAGATGTAAGAGACGTGGGCTCTATCCCTGGTTTGGGAAGATCCCTTGGAGAAGGGCATGGCAACCCACTGCAGTATCCTTACCTCAAGATCCCATGGACAGAGGAGCCTGGAGGGCTATTGTCTGTAGGGTCACAAAGAGTCAGTCACGACTGAAGTGACTTAGCACATAAGGAAACAACTGCAGTTCAGCGACTGTGAACAGAGTGCCTGGGTGGGGATTAGGTGTGTGAAAGTCCCCATCAAAGTCCTGGTCCTCAAGGAGCTTAGAACCTGGTTCTACAAATAAGAGGGGAGCCAAGGAGATAGAGTGCAAGAAAACCTTCTCTCTCCCAAGGTGGTGGGCTGCTTCCCTGGGACGCTGAGGAGGCTGGTAAGGAAGAGGCGGGGTGCCCTTGTGGGTCAGACAGAGGCCCTGGGAGCATGCCTTGTGTGTCCCCTGCATGGAGGGGTAGGCAGGGATGGGGAAGGGCAGGACACATCATGAGAGCGGCATGAGTGTGGCGTTCAAGGACGGAGAAGGGACCTGTCCTCTGGAGAGAGAAGGGTTCAGAAGAGGAGTGTGGGATGGTGTTGAGTAAGTAGGTGTGACCTGTTGATGGAGTCCTACAATCACCAGATGAAGATCTTGATTTTGATGTCCTTATTCACACACACACACACACACACAGATATGTGTATATCTCCCAGACATGTACACACATTTATTAAGCACTACACTGAGTGAACGTCCTCACAGGAAGTACCATAGTGGCCCTGGGTCATACTACCCCATAGCGCTGAGTTTTCTGTTTAGAAAATTGAGGTTTCAAGAATAGCCTCCTCCTTGAAGTGACAGTGTTAGTTAGCAGGGAAAACTGGATTCGAACCCAGATCCTTGAGATGGAAAGTTGTGTTCATTCCACTACACCATGGTGATGCAGTGGTGAGTCTTGTGGTTCTCTATTTAAAATACTCTGGAGAGAGCTCATCCTTGAGTCCCAGGACAGCTCTCACCAAACCGAGCCTTGCTCCCAGGTCTGGGTGAGGGGTGGTGCAGCCTGTCTCTGCCTCAGACAAGCCTCTGTCCCCTCTCTCCTCCAGGTTGTTCATAGGCCTCGATGACCGTCAATGAAAATGGGACAGAGCACCTCTCAGGAGAGAGTACCTGGTATGAGCAATAAAAATAAATAAAAGACTCCCAGATTAGAAAAGAAGAAGTAAAACTATCCCTGTTCAAAGACAACACAATCTTCTATGTTGCAAATTCTAAAGATTACACACACACTCACACACAAAGCTGTTAAAACTAATAAATGCATTCAGCAAAGTTTCAGGAGTCAAAATCAACAGGCAAAAGCCAGTTGCATTTCATACACTAAATTTCCAAAGGAAATTTCAAGAACAATTCCATGTATAATAGCATCAAAAAGATTAAAATACCAAGGAATAAATTTTCATCAAGGAGGCAAAAGACTTCTACGTTGAAAACTACAAAGCATTGCTGAAAAAATTAAAGAAGAACAAATAAATTGAAAGACATTTCATGTTCATGGATTGGAAAACTTAATATTGTTACAATGTCAATACCACCCATACCAATCTAGAGATTTATTCAATCCCTAATGAATCAATCCCACAGACATCTTAGTAGAAATAGAAAAATCCATCTTAAAGTTCACATAGAGTCTCAAGGAACCCAAACATCCAAAACAATCATGAAAGAGAAGAGCAAGTTATGGATTTCATATTTCCTAATCTCACAGCTACAGAAATCAAAATAGTGTGATGCTGGCTTAAAAACAAACATATAGACCAGTGAAATAGAATAGAGAGGCCAGGAAAAAACCCTCACATATATGGTAAAATGATATGAGACAAAGATTCTAAGACTATTCAATGGAAGAAAGACAGTTTTCAACAAATGGTGTTGGGAAAACCAGATAACCACAGGTAAAACAATAAGTTGGACTCTTACATTATATCATATACAAAAAACAAATATAAATTGGATCAAAAACCTAAATGAAACTTGGAAGAAAACATAGAAGAATGTTTCAAGCATTGATTTAGCAATGATTTCTTGGATATGAAACCAAAAACACAGGCAACAAAAGTTAAAATAGATTAATTGTACTATATCAAAATTAAAAACATCTATGCATCAAGGGACATAATTAACAAAATGAGAAGGCAACCTATAGAATGGAAGAAAATACATGCAAATCACGTATCTAACCAGGAGTAAATATTTAGAAACATAAAAAAACTCTTGCAACTCAGTAATAGCAAAAAACATCCCAACAAAAATACAATCCAATTAAAAATGTATCAAGAACCTAAGTAGACATTTTTCCAGGAATATATAAACGGCCAAGAAGTACATGAAAAGATGTTCAACATCATTAATCATTAGAGAATTACAAATCAAAACTACAGTGAGACATCACCCCACACCATTAGGATGACTAGTTTTTAAGAAAGAAGAAGAAAAGAAAAAGTGTTGGCCAGGATGTGCAGAAATTGGAACTCACATGCATTGTTGGAAAGAACGCAAAGCGGGGCAGCCGCTAAGGAAACACTATGGCAATTCCTCAAAAGAACTAAAATTAAATAACAATATAATCCAAGAGCTTCCCTGGTGGCTCAGATAGTAAAAGAATTTGCCTGAAAATCAAGAGACCTGGGTTTGATCCCTGGTTTAGAAAGATCCTCCAGAGAAGGGAAGGGCTGCCCACTCCAGGACTCTTTCGGGGAGAATCCCATGGACAGAGGAGCCTGGTAGGCTATTGTCCATGGGGTTGCAGAGCCGGACACAACTGAGGGACAAAGCATGTCAAGCATGTCATGATCCAAAACTTTCATTTCTGAATATATATCCAAAAGAAGTAAAAGCAGTCTAAAGGAGATATTTGTATATTCATGTTCATAGCAGCATTATTCACAGTAGACAAAAGACGGAAGCAATCCAGATGTTCATCAACAGCTGCATAAACAAAATGTGGTCTACAAATACAATGGAATATTATTCAGCCTTTAAAAGGAGGAAGATCCATGATACAACATGAATAAGCTAAGACATTATGCTAAGTGAAATAAACCAGTCACAAAAGAGAAAATACTATATGATTCCACATGGGTACATGAGGTACCCAGAGTAACTGAATTTATAGAGGAGGAAGGCAGAACAGTGGTGCCAGGGGCTGTGGGAGAAGGAATGGGAGTTGATGTTTAATGAGTATAAAGCTGGAGATCGGTTACATGACCATGTGAACGTTCTTAATTCTATTAAACTGAACACATGAAAAGTTGGGATTAACATATACACACTATTATATATAAAATAGATAACCAAGAAGGATTATAGCACCATGTCCTGTATAGCTCAGGAAACTCTGCTCAATACTCTGTAATAACCCATATGGGAAATAGAATCTCCAAAAAGAACAGATATATGTGTATTTATAACTGAATCACTTTACACTTGAAACTAACAGAACATTGTAAATCAACTATACTCCAGTATAAATTTTTTTTTAATTTTTTCATGGCAAAATAAATAAAATAAATGTTATTCTATAGTAAGTGGGCATAAGTGTTAGCAGCTCAGTCATGTCCAACTCTTAGCATGCCATGGACTGTAGCTCGCCGGGCTTCTCAGTCTATGAAATTCTCCAGGCAAGAATCCTGGAGTGGGTAGCCACTCCCTTCTCCAGGGGATCTTCCCAACCCAGGGATCGAACCCAGGTCTCTGGCACTGCAAGCAGGTTCTTTTTCTATGGGCATAAACACCACTAATAAAAAGTAATAAACTTTTCTTTTGAATTGCATGAAAAAAACTGGTAAGACAGTAAATTTTATATATTTTTTCCATAATTAAAAACAAAATAGCATATTATTTTTAAATGTAATAATAATAATAATTGTATAGTCAATACTTTCTAAAGAAGCCAGTGAAATTTCTGACATTTTGAGTTACAATTCATAATCCTATGATTTTAATGATAATTTTCCATTAATTAGTTTAAAAATGGGCCTTCCCTGATGGCTCAGGTGGTAAAGAATCTGCCTGCAATGTGGGAGACCCAGGTTCAATCCCTGGGTCAGGAAGATCCCCTGGAGAAGGGAAAGGCCACCCCCTCCAGTATTCTTGCTTGGAGGATTCCATAGGCAGAGGAGCCTGGTGGGCCACAAAGTTCATGGGGTCACAAAGAGCTGGACACGACTGAGTGACTAACACATACAGTCTAAAGATATATGTCAAAAATGCCATAAACAAAGTAAAAGAACAAACTGAGAAGTTATATACCAGATATGACAAAGAGAATTATTTTAATTGGCGAATTCATGTTGATATATGGCAAAACCAATAAAATATTGTAAAGTTAAAAAAAAGAAAAAAAAATAAAGAACTCATTTAAATCTATAAGGAGACAGTAAGTAATCCAGTAGAATAATGGGCAAAGGATTTAAGCAGGCACACTACAAAAAAATAAATACAAATGGCCAGCGAAAATATGAAAAAATTCTCAACCCATTCATTATTTTAAAAATACAAGTCAGAGTGTCACTTCTGACCAATCAGATTGGCATACATATATGAGTTTATTTGCAGAAATTCTCACTGCTGATTTACATGTGAGGAAATAGATATTCAAACAGTAAGTTGGGGGAATATAAATTTGTGCAACCTCTTGGAAGAAAATTTTGTAACATCTACTAAAGTTAAAAACACAAAACAAAACAAATTTTGACTCAGAAAGTCCACTACTAGGAATTGATCCCGTAGAAATATATACAAACAGCAAATGTTTAAAAAAATTGTCTTCTTTTCAACTACAGCATTGTTAGAAGAGCAAAAACTCTTCAGTGTTCATAATAATAGGGAATTAATTATGTTAAATTAGACATCCCTAAAATAGAGTATCATGCAGATTTTTTAAAGTATAAGGACAGTTCTGCATAGGCTGATGGGGAAAAGCTCATATATATAAATGTATACATATTTGCTTATATATATGAAAAATACAGAACAGTGTACATAGCACAATTTCTGAATGTAATTTCTGAATGAATGTAAACACACACTCATTTCTCTCAGTTACTTACTGAGCATCTGCTAGGTGCCAGCCCTGGCTATGCAGCTATGAACAAGGCAGACAAAACCCCATCCACAGGAGCTCAGTGGGGGATGCAGGAGGCAATCTGGATAAATCAACACCATGTATAGAATAGGAGAAGGCAATGAGTTCGTCAACAAAAAAAATAATTCAGAGACAGGGGATAGGGGGTGCTAGGGTGTGAAACACACTCGAACAGAGTGGTCAGGGAAGTCCTCACTGAGAATGTGGAATCTGAAACCCAAGGCAGGTGTGAGAAGAAGCTGTGTGGGCATCTAAGAGAAGAGTAGTCAGGCAGAGAGAACAGAAGGTGCAAAGGCCCTGGGGCAGGAATGGGTCTGGCTTGTTCAAGGGAAGCAAGAAGGAGGCAGGTGCCTATCGCTGCACAGACAAGGAGAGGGAGAGAGAAGCAGAAGAGTCCAGAGATCCACTGCAGCACCTGGTTTCCCGAGGGCAGGGGCCTGGGGGAGGCTGTACATCATACGTGTGTATGGACCGGCTTCTGTTCTGAGTGACCAGAAGCCCAAAAAGGGTATCCAGCAGAGGCTCGATATGATTTCTACTTTGACAGAATCACATAAAGACTTGGTCTTTATGGACAGCACCACACACTGCTGTCCAGAGACCCAGCCCACCAGCCTCCTCCCTGGACGTTAACTGGAGGGCAGCTGAGGTGCAACTATCAAAGATGATAAACAGGATCATCAGCTGGGGAGGAGGTGGCCAGGCCCTGATTATGCAAGCATGCATCACCTTGGGCCTGTTAATATTAACTCATTCTCCAGCCAGGGGAGCACCAAAAATCCCTGAAGTCACTGCCCTGATAAACGTTGTTTTGCTCAAGTTGTTGGCTGAATCTTCAATGATACTCACTTGGACTTAGATTATGATTTTGCTGAGTCCCTCACAAATGTGTAGCTTTCATCTCCTGAGGCTATATATTGGGGAACATTTCTCCCATGAGACAGGGCAATACCAGGTGGAGGACCGAATATGAGCAGAAACCCAGCAGCAGCGACATGAATGGTCAACCAACAGCCTTCAGGGCAATTGCAACCTTGAACTGTTTCAATAATTGAGCCATCCGAGCTCCTTCTTAGAAGAAAGGATTTCTTCCTAGTAGGTGCTCCCTGTCTTTGGAGTCTGGATAGTTTTTTGATTCCTAGTCCTTGCTCAATAAACTAAGCTTATGAGGAAGTAGCTTCAGTCAATCAATCAGTCTTTCATTCAATCATCTTGTACTAAGTGCCAACCACATGCCAGTCCTGGGCTACACATTTTGCTAGGGGCGAGTTCCGTGTTAGTTTGGAGAATAATTCTAAACTACAAACTTATTTGTTAAAAAAGGCCAAGGGCCTTGTAGAGACTCTACTTCCCTGCTGTTTCTTTCAGGGGATTTCTTTGGGGTCAATAAGGACAGTGGTACAGGTTGCGCACTGCACAAGGGCACTGGCAGAGACAGTGTAGGGCCTGAAATCCACCCCAGCTACACTCCCCAAGTGGCGAACCCTGACATGTGGTGTCATCCACCTGGTTAAAAGATGTTCTCTTTAATTTGCCCAAAGATGCTATTATTCCAGAGAGCATGTGATAAAATGAGCATACTAAAATGTTAATGGGGGAATCTAGATGGTAAAGCGGAGAAGGCAACGGCACCCCACTCCTGTACTCTTGCCTGGAAAATCCCATGGACGGAGGAGCCTGGTGGGCTGCAGTCCATGGAGTCGCTAAGAGTCGGACATGACTGCGCGACTTCACTTTCACTTTTCACTTTCACACATTGGAGAAGGAAATGGCAACCCACTCCAGTGGTAAAGTGTCTACTGTAAAAATTTTTCCACTTTGCTCTATGTTTTAAAACTGTCAAAGGGAGGGAGGTTTAAGAGGGAGGGGACATGTGTATACCTATGGCTGATTCACCTTGATGTATGGAGAAAACCAACACAACATTGGAAAGCAATTATCCTTCAATTAAAAATAAATAAAACTGTCACAATAAAATGGGGGTGGGGGTTAGAATACCATTCCTCATGAGTTATGTACAAGAAAAAGAGATGCTATTATGGGTTGAATTGCGTCCCTTCCAAAATGTATACACTGATTCTCAGCACTTCATTTGGAGATAGCCTTAATGTGCACCATAGATACATGCTTAGTCACTCAGCCGTGTCTGACTCTTTGTGACTCCGTGGACTGTAACAGCCTGCCAGGCTCCTCTGTCCGTGGGATTTTCAGGCAAGAGTACTGGAGCAGGTTGCCATTTTCCTCCTCCAGAGGATCTTCCAGACTCAGGGATTAAAACCAAGTCTCCTGTGTCTCCTGCATTGCAGGTGAATTCTTTACCCACTGAGCCATAGGGGAAGCCCAGAGTCTTTATAGAGGTCATAAACTTAAAATGAGGTCTAGGCTGGGCCTTAATCCAATATGAGATTGGATATAAGAAAGGGGAAACGTGGGCACAGAGATATGAACCGAGAGGAAAGATGATATGAAAACAAGAGAACACTGAGTGAGCATGGTCAGTTATAACCCAAACACCAAGGAGAAAGGCCTGGAACAGACCCTTCCCTCACAGCCCTCAGTAAGAATCAACCTTGTCAACTGCTCGATTTGAAATCAAGCTGGAGACTCCAGCTTCCAGAACTGTGGGAAAATAAATTTCAGTTGTTTAAGGCACCTAGCTGGTGGCACTCAGTTACAGCAGCCCTAATGCAGATGCTTTTCTCTATTCTGCACAGAGAGAGGCACCCTGAGGGCTGGCGGTGTCCAGTTCCACCTCCTTGAACTCCCGGAGTGGGCACAAATGTAAGGAAGGTGTTTGACAGTGTTTTAGAAGAGAGACTCTCTACTGAAAAGTTTGAGAAGCTGGGAACTGACCACAGGCTAATGCTTGCCTAAGGATGAAAAGTCATTGCCCACCAGGATTTAAAAGCCAGCTCATGTCCAACAATGGAATACAAGCAAAGAGCTTTTGCCACTCTTGACTTTTGACACCCAGTGATATTCTACAAATAAAGACAGAAGACAAGATTGTTTAAAAATGCACAGGAGCCCAAGTAGCCAGGTATGGCAAAAGAGTGGTTGGAGTCTGGTTCTGTTGCTGGCACCAACTACTCACGAGCTGCATCATCTTGGGTGAGTCATTTGAACTCAACCTTCTCATTCACAAATCCACTGGTTGCTGGAAGGATTAAGTATGGAGTGACATGTAAAGCTCTAAGCACACAGTAGGTGCTCAAGAAATGGGAGCAAAAATCCAGAGACAAAATAAGATAAGCCTCGTGAGTGCTAATAAACAGGCTCAAAGGCTTGTTTGTTCAACAAACAAATAGTTGCAGGTGAAGGTCAGCAGGACCTGTGATCTCAAAATCAATACTCAGCTGGTGTCAGGTGTTTATTCCCTTCAGACACTGTGAAAATTGGCAATGATTTCTTAGTAATCCTAAGAAAGCATACAGTGAAGTACAAAGACGACATGCTCATGAGGCAAGACAGAGGATTCTAATGCTCACTTTGTCCCAGTGTGTGCAACCCTTGGTGAGTTCCTGTTATCTCTCCTAACCTCTGCTTCCTCATCTATAAAATGAGAACTTGGACTAGACTAAAAATGGCAAACATGTGGCCATACGCAATTCCTTCCAATCTCACATCCACAGCAGACATCACCAATCAACCATGACCCTATTCTCATCTCCATTCAGGCATGGCCTCAGAATCTGCATGATGGATCCAAGATGGCAGCTTGGATGGAAACCATTTACTAGATGGTGTTATCCTAGATGATCTCTAAAATGCCTCACAGTTCCTATGTTTTCTGGGCCTGATTCCTCTCTCGGCTAAACATGACTTCATTTTGCATCCTTCAAGACTTTCATGGGGTAATTATTTGGGATATTTTACTATTTGGGGTCTTACATTTTTAGTTGTCCTATGGCTCCATATCCTCTTCTCCCAGAACAGATACTCAACATTTTCACTAGGGTCCTAAATTTTGGTAACTCCATTATTTTAAATAACCTGGCTTCCTCTGTTCATGCCCAAGACAGTCATGGATAATGATTTAAGGCACTCTTACACAGAAAGATGGAGTCTCAGACTTTTTTTATTTTTGGCCATGCCATCAAGGCTTGCAGGATCTCAGTTCCCCAACCAGGATCAAACCCAGGTCCACAGCAGTGAAAGTGCTGAGTCCTAACCACTGGACCACCACCAAGGAATTCTCTCAAATGCCATTTCAACTCAGTCTTCCCAGGCAGCCTTTACCAATAACTTGAAATTAATGTATCAGATAAAAACTTCTGGCCATTTCATCCCAATAAAGTGCATCCAAAGAAACTCTAGAACAAATTATTGAAGCAAGAAGAAACTAGCTGTGTGTGTGTCTATGGGTCTCTATAGAAATCAGTTTTAAACCAGTGCTAGATGAATAATTTCATTTCCAACACTGATCCTCCAGACTACTCTCTCACTTCTCCTCTGTAGCAACCGCAGAATGTGCCCATTCCCCAGAAGTCACCTGGTACAGTAGAATACAGATTTGGATGCCACAAAGCCTTGCATGCCAAACCTGCCTCAATCTCTACAAACTGTTTGCTTTTGAACAAGTTACTCAATCTTTTCTGGGCTCATCTGCAAGATAGGTCTAATGCCTTCTCATAGGGTCATTTTAGGAGATAGCACATATCCTATCACCTGGAAGACAGTCAACAAATACGTAAGATTAGCTGTTATCCTTGCATATATTACTGCTGCTAAGTTGCTTCAGTCACGTCCAACTCTGTGACCCCATAGACGGCAGCCCACCAGGCTCCCCCGTCCCTGGGATTCTCCAGACAAGAACACTGGAGTGGGTTGCCATTTCCTTCTCCAATGCATGAAAGTGAAAAGTGAAAGTGAAGTCGCTCAGTAGTGTCCGACTCTTAGTGACCTCATGGACTGCAGCCTAGCAGGCTCCTCTGTCCATGGGATTTTCCAGGCAAGAGTACTGGAGTGGGGTGCCATTGCCTTCTCACTACTTCTGTATTAATCTGTTGGTCCTTGGGCTTTTGCATAAAGAAATACATCTGAGGAAGTGCCAAAGGGGATTAAAAAAGGATAACAAACCAGAGGAGTACTGGGTGACCACAATGGACTGTGAGTCTACTTGGGACACTGCTCAGAGGTTGCTTAGCCCAAATTTTGCCCATCCATCAGAACTCAGCTCAAGTCCACATCCTTACAGGAGCCCCACTGATGTTCAATCCTCTACTCTGCCTGGTATGTGTTAGTCACTCAGCTCTATCAGACTCTTTGAGACCACATGCACTGTAGCCTGCCAGGCTCCTCTGTCCATGGAGTTCTCCAGGCAAGAATACTGGAGTGGGTTGCTATTCTCTTCTCCAGGGATCTTCCCAACCCAGGCATTGAATCCAGGTCTCTGGCATTGCAGGCAGATTCTTTACCATTCTTTACCAGAGCCATTAGGGAAGCCCACTCTGTCTGGTGGAGGAAGCTTACTCTTGTTAACTCTAACTGAATTCTGTTCATTCATCATAAACTTTGCCAGCTCAGGATTATTTCAGTCAGTTCAGGGTTTCCACACTCCATTACCCATTCCTGAGGTAAGTATGTGGAAAATAGCACGCATGGCCTCAGATGAAGTATGCTTCATGAAGGCAGTGATACAATTACTCTAAATCTGCCCTCAATGTCCATAAGCATATAGTAAGTGCTTCAGAGGTTTCCCTATGGCACAGATAGTAAAAAATCTGCCAGCAATGCAGGAGGCCTGGGTTCAATCCCTGGGTCGGGAATATCCCCTGGAGAAGGGAATGGCGACCCATGCCAGTATTCTTGCCTGGAGGATCTCATGGACAGAGGAGCCTGGTGGGTTACAGTCCATGGGATCACAAAGAGTCGGATAGGACTGAGGGACTAAGCACTTACACATGCACAAGTGCTTCAGAAGTGGATGAATGGTTGGGAAGATGAATGGATGGGAGGATGAATGGGTGAGAGAATGGGAAAATACTTTCCCGCAGAATATAATATCTGTCCTTTCTCCTCAGCATAGTGAGGCCAACCTACTTAGTCAGGTCAGGTCAGCTGTTTCTCTCCTCTTATTCCTAGTGCACCGTACACTCTGTACCCAAATCATGCAGGCACAGCGGGCTGAGAGCTGGAACAGGGTACAACCTGGGGAGGCATGAAAAAAGTTACTCTTAAAAGGCCTAAATTTTAGAGGGTTATGCCAGAGTTCAGTTTAGTTCAGTTCAGTCACTCAGTCGTGTCCGACTCTTTGCGACCCCATGAATCGCAGCACGCCAGGCCTCCCTGTCCATCACCAACTCCCGGAGTTCACTCAGACTCACGTCCATCGAGTCAGTGATGCCATCCAGCCGTCTCATCCTCTGTCCTCCCCTTCTCCTCCTGCCCCCAATCTCTCCCAGCATCAGAGTCTTTTCCAATGAGTCAACTCTTCGCATGAGATGGCCAAAGTACTGGAGTTTCAGCTTTAGCATCATTCCTTCCAAAGAAATCCCAGGGCTGATCTCCTTCAGAATGGACTGGTTGGAGAGTCCTCCAAGGGACTCTCAAGAGTCTTCTCCAACACCACAGTTCAAAAGCATCAATTCTTCCATGTTTAGAAAGAGACACATTTGCCCTCAAATTAATTGTTGCTGTTTGTGTCCGACTCTTTGCAACCCCATGGACTGCAGCATGCCAGGCTTCTCTGTCCTTCACCATCTTCCAGAGCTTGTTCAAATTAATAGTTCTTATTGAAATTCCATCTGGATTTTTTCAATTTGGTAAATTGATTCGAAAATTCATCTGACATGGAATAATCCATGAAAAAGTTGAGATTTTTGAAAAAGAATAACAAATTGTCTTGCAAATGACTTGCCTTGCAAAAATATACATTTTAAAGTATTTTAAAATGTATTTTTAAAACTACTACAATTAAAACAGTATGGCACTGGCAGGAAAAAAGGCAAGTATATGCATGAGACCATATAAAATGTCTAGAAGAATCTGTGATAAATTAATTTTATATATGACAATGGTATTTTTTCACATCCATGGGGGCATTTTGGTTTAATTCATACAGCTGGTAAAGAATCTGCCTGCAATGCAGGAGACCCTGGATCAATTCCTGGGTTGGGAAGATCTGCTGGAGAAGGGATAGGCTGAATTTTTACTTTACATTGTAAATATTATATTTTAAATAGAACTTATTATTATTATAACTAAAATCTAAGCACACCTAGAAGATATAGTTAGGCCTTTTCTTCTACACCTGTGTGTTTATTGAATATCTATTGCATTTTTCCCACCATGTTCCCACATCAAGCCTCACACAGTTCCAGAGTCAGAGTCTGCCTGACTCCAAAGCTGGAGCCTTACCCAGTGTTCCCTTTGACTTCCCCACTAAAGCTGCCCCGGGCAGTCGATGGAGAAGGAGAGCTGCAGGAAGTGTTTTGAGCGACCTGTGTGGCTGGCTGGGCTGGGTTGAGGGTACTCTGTATCAGTTCGTCCAGAATGGATGAACCAAAGGACTCCTGACCGGGAAAATTAACCAACCCCAGTGACCCTGTTGGCCTCCGCAGCCTCCCTGAAGGACCCCCACTTTGCCTTCAGCCTGTACTGGTAGATGATATCCACACTCCAGGGAGGAATACCATCTTCTCCCTGGTGAGTATCTCCATTCCCCTCACCCTTCCAGGTCTCCAGGCCAGGCCAGCAGCACACACCCAGGGCCTGGAGGGTCTGGGATGCAGCCTGGCCCAAATCCCAGACAAAGGGTTCCATGGACACTACAGTCAATTCCTCTGTGCCCTCCTGCCACCCCCAGGGCATGTCAGCCAGAGAGTATGCTGTTTGGGGCCAGAGAAAGTATTAAGTGTGAGTCGCTCAATCATGTCCGATTGTAGCCCACCAGGCTCCTCTGTCCATGAGAGTCTCCAGGCAAGAATACTAGAGTGGGAAGCCATTCCCTTCTCCAGGGGAATCTCCCTAACCCAGGGATTGAACCTGGGTCTCCCACATTGCAGGCAGATTTTTTTACCCTCTGAGCCACCAGGGAAGCCTGTACAGGGAGGGAAGCAGCATACTCATACAGAAGTTTGTTGATAACGCCCAGAAATTCTACTACACAGAAGTCTTCCTCACCCACTTTGAGAAGGATCAGGTAGCCAGGGGGTAGATAGCTCCCTTCACTTCAAGACTGAGAAACTTGCCCTGGAGTTGAGCCCAAACACTATCGGTTATATTTTCTTTAACGGTAACTAATCCTTTAAGGATTGTTTAGATCCTGTTGCAGTTTATTAAAAAGGTGATCCACCTTTTGTCTAAGATGTGATCAGGTCATATCACACTCCCTACTGCTTCAGCAAGACTTCATTTATTGACTAACTCCTGTCTCTTCCATACCTCCAACCTTTCTTCTAGAACCTTCACCTGAACATTCAAACTCCAGTTCCTTCTCCAGCCACAGTCCCAGCTTCCTCCTTCCTGCCACAACCAAACTTCTAGGACCTGCTACATAATTTGTAGGTCTCAGTGCAAATGAGTATGTGGGGCCCTTGTTCAGAAATCACATTTCAATGTGGTGAGAGCCGAGCATTAAACCACATTCCAGACCTTTTAAGAGCCCAGGTGGCACCTCCTGGAAGCTAGCCCTGTCCACAGAAGATATCCCAAATTGCTGTCCATTCCACCAAACACAAGTCTTGCTTCTGGGCTCATGACCTAACTTGCTTAATCAAGCTACCTCCCCAAAAGAAGCCGCTTATTTAGCAGGGAAGCCTCTTCCTGTGTCCCCCTAGCTTTGTGACATTTACCTGTTGTGTTAGCCTCTCCTCAACACCCTCCTGTCTGGGCTCAGCGTGGCTTACCTGATCCTCCTTCCACCCTACCTCCTTTGCACACACTGATCCCATTAAATATTTACATTCCATAGAGCTCCTCTCAGCACCCATCTTTTCTTATTCTTCATTCTCCCTCGGGTGAGCTTGGCCCCCTCAGTGACCTCCAAACCTCCTATGCGCTGAAGACTCTCAACTCCTTTTGTCCAGCCCCACTTCCCATGAGCCCCAGACCTATTTCCTTACCAGTCATCTGGTCACCTCTGTCCAAATGTCCAAGAAGGTCCTCATATTTAGTATTCAAAAAAAGATGCATTTCTTCCCACTCTGTTCTCCACCCCCAAAGAAAGTCCCCACTTCCTGTTCCTTTCCTCTAAGTCTCAGTAAATTGTCCCTGATTCTATGCATTGCCCAAACCAGAAAGCTTGAGGTCAGTCACCTTGGTCCCTTGCGAGCAGTGCACAGATCATGGCTGACTGTGGACGAGACAGGAGCAGAAGAGGAGGACACCACAAGCCCGGTGCCTTTCCCAAATCCCATATGCACAAGTTTCATGCTGACAGGCTTTTCCTGCTGTTAGTTTTTTGAGGAAGGCAGCCACCACCTTCTCTGCATGGAGAAAATGATGATCCTATACTAAAGTCAAAGTCAGGTGGAAAGAAAGTGTGCCTCCTCCTTCCTGCCATGCCTGCCAGGCTATCAGATGTTCTGGGCTCTTGAAGAAGAGGCTGCCAGGCTGTCAGATGCTCTGGGCTCTTGAAGAAGAGACTGCCAGGCTGTCAGATGCTCTGGGCTCTTGAAGAAAAAGGAAAGCTATGACGGAAGATGTGAGCAAAAGTAGAGTGTCTTTGTACAAGATCACTCAGAGTTATTGGACCCATTTCACAGTTTAGCAAATCAAGATCCACAACAACTGTACAAATATAAATCAAACTCATTGGCCCAGCATGAGCATTCCTGGGAGGACCTATTGACCCACCTCACTCTCATGACCTTCCACCAGCTTCATATCCTCTGTTGGTTTCTGGATTTTTCTTCTCCTTCCAGTTTCCTTGCCATCTGGACAAGGTGTGCTCAGCTCAATGAAGCAGCAGGTGACAACCTTGGGTGAGGGCATTTGGGTGACCCTGGGAAGGCAGTCCCCTGGCAGGACCTGGGAAATCCACACTGAGTGTGGCCTGGGAGTCTGTGTGTGTGACATAAAAGAGAGTGGGAATGTCCTGCCATCACTGCCTGTTGGCACTCAACAGGCCCAGGGGGTTACAAGGCACAGCCAGGTCTCAGGTCCCCTCCACAAGTGGCTGAGAAGGAAAGCCTCTCAGGGTCTCTTTGATAAGAAAACCTACACAATGTTAATTTGTGTCTGTGTTTGGAAGCATGGGCATGCCTCAGCCATGCCCCTGCAAAGGATGACCCAGCACCAACACTCCTGATGAGGAAATCATCCTGTGAAAAAGACTTGCAGGGCAGGGACTGAGCTCTTCCCAAGTCTCCATCTGACTTTCAACCCTGTGCATTAAGTGAGAAAGCATCCACTGAGTACCAGATGTGTGCCCGGCATGGTCCCAAGGCAGAAAGGATACAGAGGAGGAGACAGTCCCATCCTCAAAGAGCTCTAGGTGGAGCCATGCACAGCACCTGCCATACTACAACCACTCCTGGTATGGGAGTAAATTTCACTACAAACAAGATACATGTTCTTACTGGGAGTGTGTCAGATGGAATTTTAAGCTGAATGGGCAAGGAGCCCAGTGCTGACAGAATGAATCACTGTGAAGGAGAAGGGTGTAGCCTGACATCAAATTGGTGCCAGGGAACAGCTGAAGGTTGATAAGAATCCATGGGAACTTTGTGCTCACAGTCATCCCATGCACACCAGCATTGCATGTCACCCCTTCACACGCTCAAGTATTCCACCCTCTGATCCCTGCTTCTTTTCCTTCCAGCTTGTTACTCTTGGTACTCAGCTCCAACAATCCTGCAACCCCCAGGAATGCACCATCCATGGATCCTACTAGTTTTCACCTCCCTCTGTTCCCTTAGGTCCTTGCTTCCTCCTTGTCCAGCTTAAGTTCCATGATCAATCGTACCCTGAGTTCCTTTGCCCTTGTCTGCCTCTATCATAGCTTCATGACAAAACCCTCTAATTCTAACCCTATTTCACAGCTACACTCAGACTTTTGGATGTAGCTAGAAGAAAACACAACACATTGACGGATCTCGTTTTAAATTCATGATCACTGAACCTCAAGACAGCCCTTGATCCCTGGCAGCAATCAGTCTCTGTTCCAGCCCTTTCATGCTTCCTGTCTTAAGTAAGTACGTCATACCTTCACGTTACAGCAAACCTCTGACACCTCCTGCCCTGAATCACCCCGGGCAAGGGAACTTATTTCCTTTCGCTGGCAAAATGTAGGTAACCGTCTTCCCACTCGCCTGCGGCTCTGCTCATGTGTCTGTTCCCCCCCTGTTATAATGGAGCACCTGACCTAGCTGGAGCCACCCCTCCACCTACACCCTTGGTTATATTTTATCTCAGGCCCTCAAGGACATCAAACCAGTAACCCTGCCTCTATCATCTCCTCAATCACAAATCTTCACTATCTACTAGACATTTTCTATCAGGACGCAATTTCTTCCATGTTAATGTAGATGGATGAATGGGTGGATGGATGGATGCTAGATAGGTAGAAAAATAAAGATAGATAAAAGAGAGAGATAAAGACAGCATCTCCTCCTCTAGCTGATACCATTGCTTGAAAAAATTATTCTCCTGTCTCCAAATTAGGATGATGAGCCATCCAGTTTGCCTGGGGATGAAAAATAAATTGGACTCCACTTACATAAAATGTTTACGCTTCAAAAGATATTGTTAAAAAATGAAAAGATAAGCCGTAAGTTTCTTACAAAATTGAATGTGATCTTATCATGTGATTCAGCAATCATGCTCCTACATATTTCCCCAGCCAATATGAAAACTTTGTCCACACGAAAAACACACATTTAAATATTTATAGCAACTTTATTCATAGCTGCCAAAGCTGGAAGCAACCAAGGTGTCCTTCAATGGTGGTGATATAGTTATGAAATAGTGTCTGACTCTGCAACCCCATGGACTGTAGCCTGCCAGGCTCCTCTGTACATGGAATTATCCCGGCAAGAATATTGGAGTGGGGAGCCATTTCCTTCTTCAAGGGGTCTCCCCTACCCAGGAATTGAACTCATGTCTCCGGCATTGCAGGCAGATTCTTTACTGCGGAGCCACCAGGACTTCAATATTGAAATATAATTCAACTATAAAAAAAAAAAAAAGAATGAAATTCTACCATTGGCAACAACATGGATAGACTTAGAGGGCACTTCAGTTCAGTTCAGTTCAGTCACTCAGTCGTGTCCAACTCTGAGACCCCATGAATCGCAGCACACCAGGCCTCCCTGTCCAGCACCAAATCCCAGAGTTCACTCAAACTCATGTCTGCTGCTGCTAAGTCACTTCAGTCGTGTCTGACTCTGTGCGACCCCATAGATGGCAGCCCACCAGGCTCCTCCCTCCCTGGGATTTTCCAGGCAAGAACACCGGAGTGGGTTGCCATTTCCTTCTCCAATGCATTAAAGTGAAAAGTGAAAGTGAAGTCGCTCAGTCGTGTCCGACTCTTAGTGACCCCATGGACTATAGCCCACCAGGCTCCTCCGTCCATGGGATTTTCCAGGCAAGAGTACTCTAGGTGTGGTGAAATAAGTCAAACAGAGAAAGAGAAACACTGTATGCCGTAAGTAACGCTTGGAATCTAAAAAATTAAACAAATGAATGAATACAGTAAAACAGAAACAGACTCACAGATACACAAAGCAAACTAGTGGTTACCAGTGGCAAGAGGGAAGGAGAGGACTTGCAAGATAGGGGCGTCAGATGAAGAGCCACAAACTACTCTGCAGCACAGAAAACATAGGCAGTGCCTTACAATAATTTAAGTGGAGTATAATTATAAAAGTATTGAATCACTCTGCTGTATACCTGAAACTAATATAACCTTGTAAATCAGCTACACTTCAATTAAAAAAGTGGAAAAGAGAAGAAACATATGCCATTACTATTTATCTAAAGGATAAATAAAAGAATGTTATGAAAACTTCATATACATAAATTTTAAAAGCTAGATTAAATGAGCAAATTTTCTTCTTAAAAAATATTACTTGAAGAAATAGAAAATCTTTATAGTTCTCTATGAGAGAAATTAAATCCATAAATAAAAAATTCCTTCCAAAGATAACTCCAAGCCCAAATGATTTCTCTGGCACATTCTGCCAAGCGTTCAAGGAAAAAAAAAATAATAATGTCAAGCTTACACACTTTTCCAGATTTTAGAATAACAGACCATTCTTCCCAACCTGTTAAATGAGGCCCTCATGACACGGACACCCATACCTGGCAAGAGCAGTAGTAAAAAGGTGACAAAATAAAATTACTTTAAAGCAGAATGAGAACATGTTTAAAGATAAAATTCTCTCTGCCCATTTAAGCCACAACCTGCACCCCCTCCCTTTAGTGTGTATCTGTATTACATATTAACTGGATCCCCTTGAAAGACAGAGGAATGCTTACCCACCACAAAAAGGAAAAACATGTCACCAGCAAGGTAAATCCTTAGGAGATAAGGTTCCTTTCTCAATCCTGTAAGGGGTCACAATGACTCATTACTCGCCTTGGACTATGTAAAGGTCAGTATGTTACTTTGATGTACTTCGTCGCAAAAACTTGCACAACCGTGCCTTGACCTCTCTCAGGTGGAACAGTCCCGGGAGTTTTCTGAAAGGCTGTCTCTTGACTTATAATCCTCAGTTTGGCTCAAATAAAATCTTCCATTTCTTTCTTAGATTGGCTATTGATTAATTTTTTGTTGACAAAAGAAACTCACCAACCACCGTGTGTTAAATACATTACATTAATTGTTTTCACTCATCACCAGGAAAATGCTCTCAAGGTGGGCACGACCCTTCACCTCAATTAATGAACCAGAAAACTGAGGTTGGCTGAGAGTAGAGAATGCGCCTGAACCGCACAACTAGCAATCGGCTGGAGTGATACTGGAGACAAGCCTAACAGACACGAAGCCTTCTCTCTTAGGATCTGGATTCTAATCTCCTGCCTCCTCTGTCTTCGGGGAAGCTGGGAAACTAAGAAGGTGAGCCTCAGAGAAGTCAAGCGACTTCTCCAAGCTCACAGAACACTTTGGTGACAGAGCAAGAGGCAGAGCTGGGACTCAGTCCGGCCCCTCCTAGCTTCTCCTGAGGATACCTGCACAGCTTGCCTGTCCGACCCCACATTTCTCAAACTTTCTCAGACTACTCTCCACTGTGGATCTGGAGACAATGGCTGGACCAAGAGGGGCATCCACATCACCATCACACCCTGACCCAGTGTGCCCATCAGCCCCCTGGGCCCAGAATGGCACTGCAGAACTGCTCAATATTAAGACAAGAGCACCTGTAACTTCTGTTTTGATGTGGGATGAGACAGGGAAGGAATAAGGGAAGACGGAGGCAGTGCAACTTCAATACAGGCTTTAGCTAAGGTGTGTGGGCTCCGATTCTGATTCCTCTGCTTATTACTGTGACTTTAGGGAAGTCCTTCTGCAACAGAGAACAAACCTGACTCCATATTGGATCTATTCCTGTAGCTCTAACAGCCCTGCTCTGTTGCCTGTGCTCAGCCATGCTGGCTCTGCACCTTCGGTAAAAGAAAGTTGCCTACAGCCTGAAATATGCATGATAGTTCATGCTCAAGGCTCTGCTTACCAGGCTTGACCTTCAAAAGTATAATACTTTTATGGAAAAGAAGACTTGTCTTGGAGGTTTACCGGAACATCATGAGAGAGGGAGGTGGACAGCCGCAAAAGCAAAGGAGCAAAAACAAAGAAGTATCACATTCCCTCTAGGAGCCTGACCAGAACCAAGAAGTTTGCCACAACAAGCCACATGGCCGATTTCTGACTCTGGGAGATGGTTCTTTAGGACCATCTTCTCAGTCTGCTGGCTTTCCAAATAAAGTCACTATTCCTTGCCCCAGCATCTTGTCCATTGATTCCTTGGCCAGTGGTATGGCAAGCAGTAATGAACTTGGACCTGGTAACATTCGAGCTTCTCCCTGCCAGTTTCCCAGTTGCTAAATGAGACTAGCAACAACAGGCATACCTCGGAGATATTGAGGGTTTGGTCTAAGGTCTAAAGTCAAACCCAGAGTCCCTGCTCTCAACTGCTATGTTATCCTAGATGATAATAATACCTGCCTGGTTAAGTTCATGTGAGGGTCAAATAGGTCAGTACCCACAAAACACCAGAGCTGGTACCCAGCAGCAGCTCAATAAATACCAGTTACTACCCTCACTACATACGTACCAGACTCAATGCCCAGTGCCTTACTTTAGGCTGTGATAACAGGGCAGAGCAGGAAATGGCAGGTAAATGAGAAAGGAGATAAAAGGGGTGAGCCAGTCAATGCAGAACCTTATTAGCAAAGTAATGGTTCCTCTGGGCTGTGTTCCTACCTATCCAGGAGAAGGGGGGTGCGGGTGTGGTGGGGATTAGATTCTTGCTTGGTCCAGGAATTGCCCAAAGGCTGAGCCTGCAGATAGGACAGGTGACCCCAGCAATGTAGGCTTGCAGGAGAAGAAACCAGGAAGTCTTCTTGACCCACAATAGCAACAGGCCCTAGGACCAGTGAGGGTCAGCTCAGGTCCAGCCTCTAGGCATGTGATTTAACCCAACCTACCCACGCCACCCCCATGTTGGCCACAAGTACAGATTGGCATCCTTTTTGCCAACACAGTTCATGATCCCTTGAATAAACAGCCGACCAGGGCTCAGCAAAGGCCATCGGAGGCTCCTCCCTGGCGAGTCTCATCACTGCAGGTCTCTGGCTTGATGTGACCATGTCTTTTTTTTCCTGGAGACCTGATTCCAGATAGCAGGTAGCCTCACAGCTGGAAAAGTTAGGAGGAAGCCTCCCTGTCACAGCTTCTGTGGTTGGCAGAGTTGGGAAAGAGGGACTCAGAGGAATACATCTGTAGGGTGATTTCAGAGGAGGAGATGGTCATTCTTAGAGGGCTTCAGCCAAAAGCTCCTCCCTGGATTTGGAGTGAATCCTGAAAGGCGGGTACATTTTTCAAGTGATACCCAGGTGCAGCCACAACTTGCCCAGGGCGAACAACGGAAGCGGATCTCCTGGTAATCGGGGAGCAGGTTGCACTCACCTGCAAGCCACTACCAGGGCCTGGTGGGCACAGACCAGTGGTTCAGGAAACACACAGTAAACCGATGGACTTCTGACTCAACAGTGCTTCTGAAAAAATCTTCTTCTAATTTTTAAAATTATTTTTCTATTATAAGGGGCTAAGAGGTTGATAATTAAAGAGACAGCCTTCTAATCAGACACTGTCTAAGCACGATCCAGCACTTAGTGGATACCAGGGGAGATAAAATAACAGTTCTAGCAATGGGTCTCTTGACAGGCCTTACCTTGTGCCCTGTGCCATGCTAGGTTTATGGTACCATCCAGTCTTCACAGCAACCCCGTGTGTGTATCACATATACGCATATATGTATGGGTATGTATACATATATAGTTTTTTAAAACTATAAGTTTTATATGTCATGATCTTTTACCTTTAAACACTTTGATGTATATTCCTAAGAATTTGGGGTATTGTTTTTTTCAGTAAAGCTATTAACTTCAGGAAATTTACCACTGGCACAAAACTTTTCTCTAACGTACAGTCATATTCCAGTTCTGTCCATTTTTCCACTAATGTCCCTCAAAGTACATGTTTCCTGCAGTTAAGGACCTCAGCACCACATTAAGTCATGGATAATGATTTATTGATCTTTCTGGAGTCACCCCAACCCTTTCAAGGAGCTTCTTGCTAAAGCCCTACAAGAATTGGAGACCACTTTCTCCTCAGAAATCCCACCACTGCAAACATCATGCCTCTTCAGTCTCCTCCAAGAGGTAACAAATAGTGTCTTCTTTGACCTTGACATGTTTAAAAAGCACACTTCCAGTCATCAGTAAATGGTGTCAGCGTGCATATGGAAAAAGATAAATTTGACCTTTTCTTCACACCATACTCAAAAATAAATAGATAAAGCAATAGAAGCTTCATAAGAAAATGTTTCACAACGTTGAAATGGACAATGATTTCTTAAGTAGGACATAAACTATCTGTGGAAAAATAAATAGAAGGATTGGACTTCGTTGCGAACTATGTTCATCAAAAGATTCGGTAAAAGAGAGTAAAAGGCCACAAACTTAGAGAAGCTATTTTGCAGTATATGATACATCTAACCGGCACGTCTCCCAATAACTAAGAAAAAGACAATCTGACAGAAACAATTTTACTAAAACAGGCATTTCTCAAAAGGTAAAATCATTGGCTATGAAGGAGAAACTATTCTCTGTTTTGTTTTGTCCCAGAAAGTCCTGGCTCTTTTATAGAAAACAAAAAAAATATAAGCTTATCTATCTCCTCTCACATTTTACTGTAAATAGCAGGAAGAAACTGGAGCATACTTTCTCAGCAGTCTGCCTGGGTATCTCATCAGCCACCAGTTCATTTGTTATATTCTCTGTCTTCATGTTTCCAGAGATGACAGTGTTACTTCACTTCCCCCTACCCTTCCTCCAGCTTCCCACAACCTGATCTTCACTTTCCTTTCAGTTCAGTCGCTCAGTCGTGTCCGACTCTTTGCAACCCCATGAATCGCAGCACACCAGGCCTCCCTGTCCATCACCAACTCCCGGAGTTCACTCAAACTCACGTCCATCGAGTCGGTGATGCCATCCAGCCATCTCATCCTCTGTCCTCCCCTTCTCCTCCTGCCCCCAATCCCTCCCAGCATCAGAGTCTTTTCCAATGAGTCAACTCTTCGCATGAGGTGGCCAAAGTACGGGAGTTTCAGTTTTAGCATCATTGCTTCCAAAGAACACCCAGGACTAATCTCCTTTAGGAAGGACTGGTTGGATCCCCTTGCAGTCCAAGGGACTCTCAAGAGTCTTCTCCAACACCACAGTTCAACAGCATCAATTCTTCAGGGCTCAGCTTTCTTCACAGTCCAACTCTCACATCCATACATGACCATTGGAAAAACCATAGCCTTGACTAGACAGACCTTTGTTGGCAAAGGAATGTCTCTGCTTTTGAATATGTTATCTAGGTTGGTCATAACTTTCCTTCCAAGGAGTAAGCGTCTTTTAATTTCATGGCTACAATCACGATCTGCAGTGATTTTGGAGCCCCCAAAAATAAAGTCTGACACTGTTTCCACTGTTTCTCCATCTATTTGCCATGAAGTGATGGGACCGGATGCCATGATCTTAATTTTCTGAATGTTGAGCTTTAAGCCAACTTTTTCACTCTCCTCTTTCACTTTCATCAAGAGGCTTTTTAGTTCCTCTTCACTTTCTGCCACAACGGTGGTGTCATCTGCATATCTTAGGTTATTGATATTTCTCCCGGCAATCTTGATTTTCCTTTAAGCCCTCCCATCAAGGACCACCAGGCTTCCACTAACAGTCTTCAGAAGGCCTTTCCAACTCTCATTTTCCAACTGATCCCAGAACCACTGCCACATATTCAGGCTTTTTGTTATGAAGCACTCCATTTCCAAGAACCAAAATCTGTCCTCAATAACGTGGCCTCATAGACTATCCAAAAGTTTAGTAGCTTAAAACAGCCACTTATTACACTCTTGGGTTCTGTGGAGAGGAATTCAGACCAGGCACAGCAGGGATGGCTCATCTCTGCTCCTTGATAGCTAGGATCTTACCTGGAGGTTTTTGGTGTTTTTAGTAAAGGGAGACCATCATAAGGCCAAAAATAGAATGAGTATCTTTTGAACCTGTGGGAGAAAATTCAACCTTTTCAATGCAAAGAAGTAAAAGACACAAAAAGAAAAAGAATATATATATATAGTATATATATAGTAAATGAAAAATATGAGATGAAGCGGTATGTCAGTCCTAAAACAACCATAATTAAAATGAAATGTAATAGGTTAATTTTGCCAACTGAAAGGCAAAGAGACTTTCACTGTCCAAAAATTAAAAAATAAATCCATCAAAACATTGTGTATATGAGACGCTCTTAAGAAAGCATAGATAGCTTGTAAATGAAAAGGTGTAATATATCAAGCAAGTATGAACCAAAACAGTTGGGAAACCAGTCTTACTAAATAAAATAGAATTTCAGACAAAAATGTGCCGCATAAAGACAAGATAAAAGAAAAATGAACAATAGAGAGAAATTATATAATAATCAAAAGTTGCATAAGTTTTAATGGTCTCAAAGTATATCAACCAACAACTGACAGAGAGGTAAATAAGTGAACAATTATGAGTGGAGATTTTAACATTTCCTATTAAGCTTAAAATACTGATATGACAGAGATTTGAAAAATAGTAAATTTCTAGTTATAGTTATATATTTCTAGTTATATATTTATAACTATTCATAGTTATAAATTTTATAATTGGCTTAAGTAATAAAAAGCTTGAAAAGGCCAATAACTATTAATAAAACTGAAGTGCCCTCAAAACTCTCCATTGAGTTGCGGGCCTCGGGGGAACATCTCCCCACTTCCCTGAAAGGTAGTAATAGCAGCACCAGGCCAGCAGAGGGCACAGTACCCTGACTCACGGTTCACAATGTTGTATTCTTCTGCACATCATCAATTCAAGGACGGGCAATCATGTCCTTTGGGGGACTGATACAAACACTGAAAAAAAGTGAGTCTCTCTCCTTCTGATATCAGATTACCAGTTAGAACAAGTAACCTGCAGCTGCAGTGGCCATCTTTTCCCTGCCATAAAGAAACTAAAGCAGGAAAGAAGAAAGCAGAGCAAAAAAAAGAATTTTTTAAAAAGAGAGAGAGAGATTAATTTAATGACCACCTTGGGACTCCTGGATCCAGCCAGGCCTGAAGCCCTCACACTTCAGACTTATCCTTCAAGAGACCCAATATAAATTCTTTTCTGCTTTAAAGCTGTTTGAGTTGGGTCTGTCATCTGCAGTCAAAAGAGAGCTGATGAATAAACATGTGGGGAAGAGGGAAGGGAAGGTGCTAGGTTTCAGAGTTGCATGGTCTTGGATTTGAATCTCAAGAGCAGCTCCCTTAAGGTCCATGTGCCTCAGTTTCCTCGTCTAGAGAAGAGTAATAATAATAGTATCATTTCACAGAGTCGTGAGGATCAAATGAGATAATCCATGGGAAGCACTCCACTACTTTTATTCCACGTCTATCTTCCCCTCACACTATTGCCCCCCTTGAAGGTAGGACCTTCTGGGCTGGACTCGTTCCCAGACCAAGCTCAGCGCCTGGTTCTTCACGGGTGTGAGCACCATCATGCTAATTAAGGACACCTGTGGCTTCTGCACCCACTGCCATCCAGGCAACCACAAACCCTGACGTAACTCCAGCCACATTTTGCTATTAAAAAATCAAACCTCAGGGAATTGAATGCAGAAGAAAGTTAATTTGCAGCATTGCTGTGTTTACTTAAATTTCCTGGAAAAGGCTTCCATTGGTTAATGACTTGGGGGAGGGGACCACCAAATGGTGAAGGCCACTGGCCCCCCTCTAACCATTAACCAGCTGGGAAGCTGACCAACAGGATTTAGCAGCAGCAGCCCCGCTGGCTTACTGTACACCTGACATGATCCAGGACAGCAGGACCAAGCCAGCAGTTGCAGCCTGAGCCCACTGCTGACCGTGAGTAACAGCTGCCCGGCCTCCAGAACCAAGCCATGACTGCGTCTTGCTCACTTGAATTTTTTTTTTTTTAAATGGGGCATGGAGCCTTAGGGCAACCAGCAGTGACAGGAGACAACCCTAGAGACGGTTTTCCAGAGTCTGTGGGCCACCCACAGGGGTTTTGATTTTTCCTGGGCTCCTGTCTTGCAGGAGTTGACTCGGCGCTAAGAGCCATTCCCAGCTATCACACAATGCCCCTAAGGCCAGCCAGACAGCCATTAACAGCCTCTGAGACAGAGTCTGAGAGCTGGGATGGATCGGCACAATAGAGTGCCCCTGCCGGGGGACACAGGCAGGGGAGGGCAGTGCCCAGGTGACCCAGCACAGACTGTACCCTACAAAGCTGCACACACCTCCTCCCTGGGTGACCTGGGGCAAGGATCCTGCAGACAGAACGGAACTACCAGCATTTCAGTACACAGTCCGAGGTTTAAATGCACAGGGCCTGGGACTGTGCCTGACTTGTACAGAGCATCTAGAAAAATAGAGAACACAGTGGGTGTGTACTGCATGTGTGACTTCAAAAATGAGGGACAAGGAAGACATACATGAAATGAAATCCATGGATGATATTGATATTCTGCATGTTTACGTTGCTGGGTTTTCACTCTAAAGAAAGGCAGAACAAGCTATGTAGTCAGATGGCTGGGCTTGGGATTTCAGCTCTCACTCCCTGGGCCTCAGTTTTCTCATCTGTACAATGGACCCAGGATAACCCAGGAAGTGAGGTCATTAAAGAAAGCACTGTTAACAGCTGTGGCTGATATTCACAACAGTCTTGTGAGGTGGGTAGAGTTTTAATCCCCATCTTGGAGGATTAGTACAGGAGGGGATTAGCACAGGAGGGTATGAGGCATGAGGACAGAGACAGCAGGAAGAGAAGGGAAGAGAGAAGAATTTCTACTGGGGGCAAGCCCATCCCATTCCAGGCTGTGAACTGCATCAGGTCCTTGCCCAAGAAGGGGCCAAAGATGAGCATGGAGATGGCCAGGACTGAAGCAAAGATCTCACTACAGTCTGACAGGGGCAGTGACAGAGAGAAGCATAGAGGAGGGCTTCCTGGAGGAGGTAAGGAAGTGATCCAGGCATGACAGGGAGGGGACAGGCCAACAGAGTGCAGAGACTGGAGCCACATGGGGCAGGACTGGAACTGGCCCATCTTTGTCTCCAGTTCTCAGGCCAGAGCCAGGCTTTGCAAACATTGGCGAATGGAATGACCTCCCTGGCCTGACCCAGGCAGAGGGATGAAAGTCTGATACGTGCTTGGAGGACACCCCAAGAGACACAGTGTTGCTATGACTGAGATTTCAACAGGCCAGATTTGGGGTTGGGGGGTGAGGCAGAACTCTCTGGGCAATGTGAGTGAGGATCATCCCTGCCTGGGAGCAATGGGAGTCCCTGACAGCTTTTCTGCAGGAGGCTGGCCCATCTGCTTGATTCTGGAAACATGCCCTGGCTGCAGAGGAAAGAAAGGTTGGCAGGAGGTGAGCAGGAGGCATGGAGATCAGGTCGGGGAGGAGGGGCAACTGGGAGGGATGCCAAGTCCCAACTCTGGGCTCTGTCCTAGAACTGGAGAAGAAGACAGACCCCAGAAAGGTGGACGGTCAAATGGGCCAGGCCAGGGGTAGGTGTTGTTAGCAACTCTATTTTATATCAAGGAAACGGGCAGAGTTTAAACAGTGCACCCAGGTCACCTGGGTCATAAGATAGTGCTGACTCCATCTGACTTGGTCTGCCATGAAACCTGGGAAAATGGAGATTGTCTGTAAGCCAGGCAACTGGGCAGGGAGGGGGCAAGGCGCTTATCAAAGCCAAGAAGCCAGGAACAGGAATTGTATTTACACCACGTGGAGGGAGGCAGGCAGGGGGGTTGAGAGGGGCTCAAAGAGAGGTTCTCATGAAGTTCTGGGTTTGCAGTGGGCCAGGAAAGGGCCTCAGGGTGTGTTCCGGAGCAGACTAGTGTCCCACCTTCAGTGTGCATGCATTCTCCTGGGGGACTGGTTTCACTGTGGGTTCCCAGCCCCATCCCAGCATAGCTAGTCCTGCAGGTGGGGTGGTGCAGGGGGACCTGCTTCTCCTATAAGCATCCTTCCTTCATAGGAATATGGGGGCGTTCCATAAAGCACAGGGCTTGGGACCACTGGCCTTTCAGACAGGGTGTCTGCTTACTGATTCTGACCTTGGCTGTATTTTTTGGAATCATTTTATCAAACCTTTTTAATGGCTTATCATTAATTTTTTATTGTGATAAGATATATAAAGACTGAGCCTTTCAACCAGGTTTAAGTGTGCAGTTCTCTGGTATCAGGTACATTCACATTGTTCTGTAACCATCACCACCATCCATTTGCAGGACTTTTTCATCATCACAAACTGAAACTCTACCCATTGAATCCTAACTCTCCATTTCCCCCCCTCCCCACCCCCAGTGCTGTTAACTACTAACCTACCTTGGGTTTCTATGAACTTGACTGTTGTAGGGCTCTCATGTGGCTCAGTCAGTAAAGAATCTGCCTGCAATGCAGGAGACATACTGATCTCTGCCCCCTGGTTCCTAGCACCGAGTTCCTAAAACCCTTGTAATTCCCCAAGTGATAAGAACGCGAGAAGCATCTTCTGCTCGAGTATTTGGTCTTTGACCCTGCTTCCTGAGGCAGAGCTCCAAAATCCCTTGGCATTTCCTGGGTGGCAGCAGTGTCCTTTGCTCTAATGAGGAGATGCTGGGTGACCTCCTGGATGGGTGACCTCCTGGATGGCCTCAGGATGGGGGCGGGTCACCTGAAAGACCAAGTCATGACTGGAACTTGGAACTTTCAGCCCCATCCTGCAGGAAAGGGCGAGGGGTTAGAGATTACGTTCATGATCAATTCCACCTACGTGATGAAGCCTCCATAAGCATGCCAAAGGTGTGGGGTTCAGAGAGCTTTTGGATGTAAATGGCTAGAGGTGTACATACAAGCCACAGGGACAAGAGCCCCTGTGCTTAGGACCCCTCTAGACCTTGCCTTACTCTCTTTATCTGGCTGTTCATCGTTATTATACCCTTTACTTTTTATTTATTTTAAATTTTTAGTGGAGTATAGTTGATTTACAATGGTGTGTTGATTTCTGCTGTACAGCAAAGTGAATCAGTTATATATACACAAGTATTCACTCTTTTTTTAGCTTCTTTTCCCATGTAGTTCACTGTGAAGTATTGAGTCGAGTTTCCTGTGCTATACAATAGGCTCTTCTTAGTTATTTTATAATAGTAGTATATGTATATTAATCCCAATCTCCCCATGTATCCCTTCTCCCTCACTTTTCCCTGGGTAACCATAAGTGTGTTTTCTGTATCTGTGACCCTATGTAAGCTCATTTGTAACTTTTTTTTTAGATTCCATATATAAGGAATACCATATGATATTTGTCTGTGTCTGATTTACTTCACTCAATATGGCAGTCTGTTGGTCCATCCATGTTGAAGCAAATGGCCTTATTTCAGTCGTTTTATGGCTGAGTGATATCCCATTGTATATATGTACACATCTTTATCCATTCCTCTGTCAAAGGACATGTCCTGATGACTGTAAATAGCGCTGCAGTGAATGTTGGGGTATGCATCTTTTTGAATTATGGTTTTCTCTGGATATATGGTCAGGAATGGGATTTCTGCATCATATGGGAGCTCTATTTTTAGTTTTTTAAGGAATCTCCATACTGTTCTCCATAGAGTCTGGACCAATTTACATTCCCACCAACACTGTAGGAGGGTTCCCTTTTCTCCACACCCTCGCCAACATTTATTGTTTGTAGATTTCTTGATGATGGCCATTCTGATCTTGCATTCCAGGAATTAATCCCACTTTGACATAGTGTAAAATCCTTCTACTACGCTGCTGAATGCTGTTTATTAACATTTTGTTGAGGGTTTTTACATCAATGTTCATAAACAATTGTCTGTAGTTTCCTTTTCTTATCGTGTCTTTGTCTACCTTTGGTATCAGGGCAATGAATGAGTTAAGAAACATTCCCTCCTCTTCAGTTATTTTGGAAAAGTTTGAGGAGAATTTGTGCCAATTCTTCTTTAAGTGTTTGGTAGAATTCAAAACTGAAGCTGTATAATCCGGGTTTTTCTTTGTTGGGAGGTTTTCAATTACTGATTCAATTTCCTGACTACTTAAAGGTCTATTCAGATTTTCTGTCTCTTTGTGATTTAATTGTGGTATGTTTTGTGTTTCTATAAGTTTTACATTTCATCTAGGTTATCCAATTTTTTGGTGTATAACTTCCAATTTTTTCATAGTATTCTCATAATTTTTAAAAAATTTCTGTGCTATAGGTAGTAACAAACCATGTGCTCACCAGGACCTGTGGTGAGTGTCTGAGTGTCTCCTATGGAGGATGGGTAAGCAGTGGACTGCTGCAGGGACAGGGGCTCTGGGTGCAGTAGACCTGGGTATGGCATAAACCCTCTTGGAGGAGGTCACCATTAAACCCACCATAAAGCTGCCAAAACTTACATAGGACTGGGGAAACACACTCTTGGAGGGGACAAACAAAACCTTGTGCACACCAGGACGCAGGAGAAAGGAGCAGTGACCCCACAAGAGACTGACCCAGACTTGCCTGTGAGTGTCCAGGAGTCTCTGGTGGAGGCGTGGGTCGGCAGTGGCCTGCTGCAGGGTAGGGGGCACTACCTATGAATGAAGCAGTGCCTGCGTGGGACCTTTTGAAGGAGGTCTCCATTATCTTCATTACCCCCACCATAGTTTGGCCTCAGGTCAAATAACAGGGAGGGAACGTAGCCCCACCCATCAACAGAAAATTGGATTAAAGATTTATTGAGCATGGCCCCACCCATCAGAACAAGACCCAGTTTCCCCTCCAGTCAGTCTCTCCCATCAGGAAGCTTCCATAAGCTTCTTATCCTTCTCCATCAGAGGGCAGACAGAATGAAAAACAGAATCACAGAAAACTAACCAATCTGCTCACATGGACCACAGCCTTGTCTAACTCAATGAAACTATGAGCCACGCCATGTAGGGCCACCCAAGACAGATAGGTCATGGTGAAGAGTTCTGACAAAACGTGGTCCACTGGAGAAGAGAATGGCAAACCACATCAGTATTCTTGCTTTGAGAACCCCATGAACAGTATGAAAAGGCAAAAAGATAAGACACTGAAAGATGAACACCCCAGGTCAGTAGGTGCCCAATATGCTACTGGAGATCAGTGGAGAAATAACTCCAGAAAAAATGAAGCAATGGAGTCAAAGTAAAAACAACATTCAGTTGTGGGTGTGATGGGTTATGGGAGTAAAGTCTGATGTTGTAAAGAGCAATACTGCATAGGAACCTGGAATGTTAGGTCCATGAGTCAAGGCAAATTGGAAATGGTCAAACAGGAGATGGCAAGAGTGAATATCAACATTTTAGGAATCAGTAAACTAAAATTGACTGGAATGGGTGAATTTAACTCAGATGACCATTATATCTACTATTATGGGCAAGAAAACCTTAGAAGAAATGGAGTAGCCATCATAGTCAACAAACAAGTCTGAAATGCAGTACTTGGATGCAATCTCAAAAATGACAATGATCTTGGTTCGTTTCCAAGGCAAACCATTCAATATCACAGTAATCCAAGTCTATGCCCCAACCAGTAATGCTGAAGAAGCTGAAGTTGAATAGTTCTATGAAGACCTACAAAACCTTCTAGACCTAACACCAAAAAAGATATCTTTTTCATTATAGGGAACTGGAATGCAAAATTAGGAAGTCAAAAGATACCTGGAGTAACAGGCACATTTGACCTTGGAATAGAGAATGAAGCAGGGCAAAGTCTAATAAAGAGTTTTGCCAATAGAATGCACTGGTCATAGCAAACACCCTTTTCCAACAACACAAGAGAAGACTCTACACATGGACATCACCAGATGGTCAATACAGAAATCAGATTGATTGTATTTTTTGCAGCCAAAGATGGAGAAGCTCTATACAGTGAGCAAATACAAGACCAGGAGATGACTGTGGTTCAGATCAGGAACTCCTTATTGCCAAATTCAGACTTAAATTCAAGAAACTAGGGAAAACCACTAGACCATTTAGGTATCAGTTCAGTTCAGTTCAGTTCAGTCGCTCAGTCATGTCCAACTCTTTGCAACCCCATGGACTGCAGCACACCATGCCTCTGTGTCCATCACCAACTCCCAGAGCTTACTCAAACTCATGTCTATTGAGCCATCCAACCATCTCATCCTCTGTCATCCCCTTCTCTGCCAGCCTTCAATCTTTCCCAGCATCAGGGTCTTTTTCAAATGAGTCAGTTTTTCAAATCAGATGGCCAAAATATTGGAGTTTCAGCTTCAGCATCAGTTCTTCCAATGAATATTCAGGACTGATTTCCTTTAGGATGGACTGGTTAGATCGCCTTGCTGTCCAAGGAACTCTCAAGAGTCTTCTCCAACTCCATAGTTTAAAAGCATCAATTTTTCAGTGCTCAGCTTTCTTTATAGTCCAAGTCTCACATCCATACATGACTACTGGAAAAACCATACCTTTGACTAGACAGATCTTTGTTGGAAAAGTAATAGCTCTGCTTTTTAATATGCTGTCTAGGTTGGTCATAACTTTTCTCCCAAGGAGCAAACATCTTTTAATTTCATGGCTGCAGTCACCATCGGCAGTAATGTTGGAGCCCAAAAAACTAAAGTCTGTCATTCTTTCCACTCTTTCCTCTTCTATTTGCCATGAAGTGATGGGACCAGATGCCATGATCTTAGTCTTCTGAATGTTGAGTTTTAAGCCAACTTTTTCACTCTCCTCTTTCACTTTCATCAAGAGGATCTTTAGTTCTTCTCCGCTTTCTGCCATAAATTTGGTGTCATCTACATATCTGTGGTTTTTTATATTTCTCCTGGCAATCTTGATTCCATCTTGTGCTTCATCTGGTCCAGCACTTCTCATGATGTACTCTGCATATAAGTTAAATAAGCAGGATGACAATATACAGCCTTGACATACTCCCTTCCCAATTTGAAACCAGTCTGTTGCTCCATGTCCAGTTCTAACTGTTGCTTCTTAACCTACATACAGATTTCTCAGGAGGCAGTTCAGGTGGTCTGGTATTCCCATCTCGTGAAGAATTTTCCACAGTTTGTTCTGATTCACACAGCCAAAGGCTTTAGCATAGTCAATAAAGGTATTATTATACAGTGAAAATGACAAATAGCTTCAAGGGGTTAGATCTGATAGACAGAGTGCCTGAAGAACTATGGATGGAGGTTCGTGATATTGTACAGGAGTCAGTGATCAAGACCATTCCCAAGAAAAAGAAATGCAAAAAAGGCAAAATGGTTGTCTGAGGAGGCCTTACAAATAGCTGTGAAAAGAAGAGAAGTGAAAGACAAAGGAGAAAAGGAAAGATATACTCATCTGGATGCAGAGTTCCAAAGAATAGCAAGGAGAGGTAAGAAAGCCTTCCTCAGGGATCATTGCAAAGAATAGAGGAAAACAATAGAATGGAAAAGACTAGAGATCTCTTCAAGAAAATCAGAGATACCAAGGGAACATTTCATGCAAAGATGGGCACAATAAAAGACAGAAATGGTACGGACAGAAGATATTAAGAAGAGGTGGCAAGAATACACAGAACTATACCAAAAAAGTCTTCATGACCCAGATAACTACAATGGTATGATCACTCACTTAGAGCCAGACATCCTGGAATGCGAAGTCAATGTGAAGCCTTAGGAAGCATCACTACGAACAAAGCTAGTGGAGGTGATGGAATTCCAGTTGAGTTATTTCAAATCATAAAAGATGATGCTGTAAAAGTGGTGCACTCAATATGCCAGCAAATTTGGAAAACTCAGCAATGGCCACAGGACTGGAAAAAGTCAGTTTTCATTCCAATCCCGAAGAAAGGCAATGCCAAAGAATGCTCAAACTACTGCACATTGCACTCATCTCACATGATAGCAAAGTAATGCTCAACATTTTCCAAGCCAGGCTTCAACAGTATGTGAACCATGAACTTCCAGATGTTCAGGCTGGATTTAGAAAAGGCAGAGGAACCAGAGATCAAATTGCCAACATCCATTGGATCATCAAAAGAGCAAGAGAGTACCAGAAAAATATCTATTTCTGCTTTATTGACTATGCCAAAGCCTTTGACTATGTGCATCACAATAAACTGTGGAAAATTCTTCAAGAGATGGGAATACCAGACCTCCTGACCTGCCTTCTGAGAAATCTGTATGCAGATCAAGAAGAAACAGTTAGAACTGGACATGGAGCAACAGACTGCTTCCAAACTGGGAAAGGGGTATGCCAAGGCTGTAAAGTGTCACCCTGCTTATTTAACTTATATGCAGAGTACGTCATGAGAAATGCCAGGCTGGATGAAGCACAAGCTGGAATCAAGATTGCCAAGAGAAATATCAAAAACCACAGATACGTAGATGACACCACACTTATGGTAGAAAGTGAAGAAGAACTAAAGAGCCTCTTGATGACAGTGAAAGAGGAGAGTGAAAAAGTTGGCTTAAAACTCAACATGCAGAAGACTAAGATCATGGCATCTGGTCCCATTACTTCATGGCAAATAGATGGGGAAACAGTGGAAAGCGTGACAGACTTTAGGTTTTTTTGGCTCCAACATTACTGCCGATGGTGACTGCAGCCATGAAATTAAAAGACGCTTGCTCCTTGGAAGAAAAGTTATGACCAACCTAGACAGCATATTAAAAAGCAGAGACATTACTTAGCCAACAAAGGTCCATCTAGTCAAAGCTATGTTTTTTCCAGTAGTCATGTATGGATTTCAGAGTTGGACTATAAAGAAAGCTGAGCACTGATGAATTGCTGCTTTTGAACTGTGGGGTTACAGAGTCCCTTGGACAGCAAGGAGATCCAACCAGTCCATCCTAAAGGAAATCAATCCTGAATTTTCACTGGAAGATCTGATGCTGAAGCTGAAACTCCAACACTTTGGCCACCTGATGTGAAGATCTGACTCATTTGAAAAAGACCCTGATGCTGGGAAAGATTGAAGGCAGGAGGAGAAAGGGACAGAAGATGAGATGGTTGGATGGCATCACTGACTCAATAGACATGAGTTTGAATAAACTCCAGGAGTTGGTGATGGACAGGAAAGCCTGGCGTGCTGTAGTCCTTGGGGTCGCAAACAGTCGGACATGACTGAGCAACTGAACTGAACTGAACTGATAAGTAATAATGCCCCTACTTTCATTTCTGCTTTTGGTAATCTGAGACTTCTCTCTCTTTGTTGAATTAGTCTAGCTAAAGGCTTATGAATTTTGTTAATCTTTTTGAAGATTAGATTTTATTATAATTATATACTAATATATGGTTATAATACTATACAATATCATATTTTGGCTTCATTGATTTTCTCTAACTTCTATTTATTTATCTGTGCTCTAATTTTTACTGTTTCCTTTCTTCTGCTAGCTGTACTCTCTTTTGGTTCCTATTTACATGGATTATCTTTTTCCATTCTTTTCATTTTCATATATGTACCTTTGGATCTAAAGTGAATCTTTTGTAGTGAGCATATATTTGTTTCTTTTTTTAAAATCCATTCTGTCGATCTCTGTCTTTTGACTGGAGAATTGTATCCATTTACATTAATTACTCATATGGAGGAAATACTTGGTCATTTTCCTATTTGTTTTCTATATGCCTTATAGTTTTTTGTCCTTTATTTCCTGTATTACTAATATATTTTTGTGTGTTTAGTTGATTTTTTGGATTACATAGGAAGATTTATATTCCTTAATACAAAGGAAGGAGTTTAATTACCTTCCACTTCCCTCGGTGCATGTGCTGTGTGGTGCTCAGTCATGTCCAACTCCTTGCGACCCTATGGACTGTGTAGCCTGCCAGGTTCCTCTGTCCATGGGATCCTTCAGGCAAGAATACTGGTGTGAGTTGTCATGCCCTCCTTCAGGGGATCTTCCCAACCCAGAGATTGAACCCAGGTCTCCCACATTGCAGACAGATTCTTTACCATCTGAGCTACCAGGGAAGCCCAAGAATACTCAAATGGGTAGCGTATCCCTTCTCCAGCAGGTCTTCCTGACCCAGGAATCAAACTGGGGTCTTCTGCATTGCAGGCATATTCTTTACCAGCTGAGCTAGCAGGAAAGCCCCTCTCTGTGCACACTCTATAACTATATCTTTTCAGGTTTTAATGGAAATTGCATTTAATATGGTAAAGTTATAACACTCTCATTTGACTTTATGCCAGATCATCTTCAATAACATACAAAATTGCTCTTATATAGTTCCATTCCCGTATCTTTTCAGTCATATAAGTCACAAATTACATCTTTATTCATTGTGTGTCCAAGATGATACGTGAATAATTACATTTTGTGTGTCACTCTTTTAAATCTTATAGAAAACATAAACAAGTGGAATTACAAGTCAAAATTATGCTAGTTTTTATACTTACTCATATATTTACCTTTTGCAGAGATCTTTACTTCTTCTTACAGAACCTATTTACTTTCTGGTGTTCTTTCATTTTAACCAGAAGTACACCCTCTAGCATTTCTCATAGGAGAGGTCTAGTGGTAAGCTCCCTCAGCTTTTGTTTATCTGGAAATGTCTTAGTTTCTTCCTCACTTTTGAAGGACAGTTTTGACTGATAGAGTATTCTTGGCTGATAGTTTTTTTTCTTTCAGAACTTTGAATGTATTAGTTGAGTGGGTATTTAACCTTTCTGAGCATCTATTCTGCCTGCTGCCACTGCTGTGTTGCTTCAGTCGTGTCTGACTCTGTGCGACCCTATAGACGGCAGCCCATCAGGCTCCACCGTCCCTGGGATTCTCCAGGCAAGAACACTGGAGCGGGTTGCCATTTCCTTCTTCAATGCATGAAAGTGAAAAGTGAAAGTGAAGTCGCTCAGTCGTGTCCGACTCTTAGCGACCCCACGGACCGCAGCCTACCAGGCTCCTCCGTCCATGGGAGTTTCCAGGCAAGAGTACTGGAGTGGGGTGCCATTGCCTTCTCTGTCTATTCTGCCTACCTAAAATCAAAATAATCCTTTATACTTTGTTGTTGGTGAAGCAATATTTTGGGCACATTGTTTGGTATTTGAAAATCACAGCAGGTGCAATTCATACTTTCAGGTGAGGAAATCAAGGCCCAGAGTTCTGACTTGCCCCAGGTCACACAGCCAATGTAGAAGAAGAAATTGGAGCTTGAGTGGGGTCTTTGCTAGGGCTTCTGCCTACCACTTGCCATGCCCCACTGCCTCAGAGGACCCACATCATCTAATGAGCATCTCTGATTTTGCAGGACCTGGCCATCCTGGACAATGCTACCCACCCTGTACACCTGTCTCCTCTGGCTGTCTACCAGTGGGCTCTGGACCGTCCAGGCTAAGGGCTCTGACACTGACATGAGCACAAGGAACCCTCACCGGGACTTGGCTCCAAACAATGTTGACTTTGCCTTTACCCTGTATAAGCACTTAGTGGCCTCAGCTCCCGGCAAGAATGTCTTCATCTCCCCTGTGAGCATCTCCACGGCCTTAGCTATGCTGTCCCTGGGCGCCAGAGGCTACACACGGGAGCAGCTTCTCCAAGGCCTGGGCTTCAACCTTACTGAGATGTCCGAAGCTGAGATCCACCGGGCCTTCCGGCATCTCCACCACCTCCTCAGGGAGTCAAACACCACCTTGGACATGACCATGGGCAATGCCTTGTTCCTTGACCACAGCCTGGAGCTTCTGGAGTCATTCTCAGCAGACACCAAGCACTACTACGAGCTGGAGGCCTTGACCACAGATTTTCAGGACTGGGCAGGAGCCAGCAGACAAATCAACGAGTATATCAAGAATAAGACGCAAGGGAACATTGTGGACTTGTTTTCAGAGTCAGATAGCTCGGCCACACTCATCCTGGTCAACTACATCTTTTTTAAAGGTACCCCTCACCCATCCCATTCAGTTAAAGCCATCAAAGCCCAGAGTGTACTCTTAGGCAAAGTCTTTGATCTTACAAAGCACATACATGTCTGAAGAGTCTCCATCTTCACCATGATCCTATTAGAAAAGTGAATTACATCACCCTCACCAAGGATCGAAATGACACTCAGAAGAACAGTTTGTCCATGCTCTTGCAGGTTGGTTTAAGGCCCACATGTAACCATGAACCCTCTGAGTGCCTCATGGTCTACAGATATTAGCCAAGTTCTGACTGAGAGTCAAGCACTTGGTCAGGGGCTGAAAATACAGTCTAGAACCAGACAGACAGCCCACACTCTCAGGAACTTCCAGACAGCCTATTAAACACTTCCCAAGCCAGCTCTGACCAAGATCCCTCTCAGTCAAACCACAGCCCCTCCTCACCAACTTGGAGCAAAATTTTCCAAAGTGCCTGTCCATAAAAATCACCATGGAGACCTGTTAAAATGACAGATCCTGGTGTCCATGCCAGATCTACTGGAGCAAAACTGCAGCAAGAATGTTCTAGAATTTGTATTTTTAACAAGGCCCCCTCCCCCAATCATTTTTATGAACAGGCAGCTTGGGGGTATACTAAACTTTGGTAGCTTAAACAGCACAAATGTTAGGCTTGTTACTTGTGTGTGTGTTTTGAGGATTTTAACATCTGCTCTCTTAGCAACTTTTAAGTTTATGTTGGTGTTAGTGTGCTAGTCACTAGTCATGTATGACTCTTTGCAATCCCGTGGACTGTAGCCTGTCGAACACCTCTGCCCATGGGATTCTACAGGCAAGAATACTGGAGTGGGTTGCCATTCCCTTCTCCAGGGAATCTTCCCGACCCAGGGATCGAACCTGGGTCTCCCACATTGCAGGCAGATTCTTTACCAACTGAGCCACCAGGGAAGCCCCAAAAGTGTTATTAACTGTAGTCACCAAGCTGTACATTAGATTCCTGAAACTTACTCATTTTGTAACTGGAAGTTTGTACCTGTGACCACCTTCACCCATTTCTCCCATCATCCTATTCCCTGTTTCTGTAAGTTCTATGTTTTTAGATTCCACATATAAGTGACAGCGTAGTATTTGTCTTTCTCTATCTGATTTATTTCACTGAGCATAATGCCTTCAAGATTCATCCATGCTGTCGCAAATGGCAACATTTCCTTCTTTTAAGGGCTGAATAATATTCCAGTCAGTGTGTGTGTGTGTGTGTGTGTGAATATAAATTCACTTTTCTTTATTCATTCATCAATGGATATTTAAATTGTTTCCATATCTTGGCTATTGTGAATAATGCTTCAGTGAACATGGGAGTTCAGGTATCTCTTCAATATAGTGGGTTCATTTCCTTCTGATAATTCCTAGAAATGGAGTTGCTGGATCATGTGGTAGTTCTAGTTTTAATTTTTTGAGGAACCTCCATAATGTTTTCCATAAGGGCTGCACCAATTTACATTCCCACCAATAAGGCACGAGGGTTCCCCACATCCTTTTACCCATATCCTCACCAGCACTTGTTTTCTTTTTAATAATAGTCATCCTGACAGGTGTGATGCAATATCTCATTGTGATTTTGATTTGCATTTCCCTGGTAATTAGTGGTATTAAGCACATTTCCTTATACTTATTGGCCATTTATATTTTATCTTCTTTGGGAAAAAAATATCCAATCAAGTCCTCTGCTTAGTTTTAAATTTGATTGTTTGAGGCCTCTTTTGCTATTGAGTTGCATGAATTTCTTACATTTTTTTGGATATTACTCCCCTTATCTAATACATGTTTTGCAAATATTTAATTCCATTCCGTAGGTTGCCTTTTTTCTTTGTTGACTATATCCTATGTAGAAGCTTTTTGGTTTGATGTGATCCCATTGGTTTATTTTTCCCTCTGTTGCTATACTTTTGCTATCTTACCCCGCCCCCCCCCCAAAAAATCATAGCTAAGATTAATGTCAAAAAGCTTCTTTTCCCCTAAATTTTCTTCTAGGAGTTTTATGGTTTAAGGTCTTCTGTTTAAGTCTTTAACACATTTCAAGTTAGTTTTTGTGAATGATGTAAGATAGGTGTTCAATTTCATTCTTTTGTACATGAATATCCTTTTCTCAGCTCCATTTATTGAAGAGATTATTTTTTCCCCTTGAGTATTCTTGGTTCCCTTGTCATATATTAGCTGACTATATATGTGAGGGGTATTTTAGGCTTTCAGTTCCGTTCCATTGGTCGATGTGTCTGTTTTTATGCCTGTACCATATAGTTCTGATTACTATAGCTTTATAATATGGTTTGAAATCAGGAGGTGTGATGCTTCCAGCTTTCTCTTCTTTCTCAATATGGTTTTGGCTATTCAGGATCTTTTGTGATCCCAATCAAAAGACAATATTCTTTACACTTGCCCATGGGAGGACCAAGGAATCTAGGAATGTTTGCCTGGAAATGTTCCTGGATGCTCCTGTGAATTCTCCAGGCCATGTCTCCCACTAGACTATGCACTCTTGTGCATGGCATCCTCAGCTCCTTGGGCACCCAAGTGCCTTTTCATAGTGCTTGGCACATGAAAGGAACTCAGCAGTGGTTGCATAGAAGTTCTGCAACACTGGTAGAGGGAGGACCTTCTTGAGCCTAAGGGAGAGTGAGAGACAGCTGGCAGGACAGGGGCTGACAGGGTATTATTTGACACAGGGCTTTTGTCTCACAATTTCTAAGCATTCTCATGACCACAATGGGACTGAGTTGATAGAAAATAATATTTCCTGGTAATAAAATCAGAAAGAGTTTGAACATCTGAAAGAAGAGCAGACATTGACAGGAGCGTGGGTTGCTTGATTATACACAGATGTTCTATGATAAAGCAAAGCTAATTAACAAGGCCCTGTTTAAGCTGAGAGATACTTTGAAATGTTTCCAGCAAGCCAGAATAATAATACAAATGAAGAATGGTGCAGCTTTCATCACTAAATTTAGGACATGGACAGTGTCCCTGGCGTGTTCCTTACTTAGTGAATTGTCTTAACAGCTCTTTTTCAGAGAACATTAGAAACATTGTTAAAAGATATTCCAGGGATTCATCCTTGCTGTCTCCAATTTCCCTTCATAAATTCCTAGGAATTTTCAAGAAGAAAAATCCCTTAAAGTAGAAGTTAGATGGCATTCTAAATTTGGTTTACTACCAAGCTGGATATACGATACACTTGCTTCTAGAAAAGAAATACTCAGTAAAAAGCACACAGCAAACTTTTAAGTATGGAAAACCTAGCACTAAAAAATATTTCATCCACAATTTTTTGGCTGTGAGTTGGAGCCATTGGCCACAAAACACACACCGCTTTAGTTCTGAGGAGTCCAGACTTCCTTTGTTTTAGTTCAGTCACTAAGTCATGTCTGACTCTTGCAACCCCATGGACTGTAGCCCACCAGGCTGCTCTGTCCATGGGATTTCTCAGGCAAGAATACTGGAGTGGGTTGCCATTTCTTTCTCCAGGGGATCTGCTGGACCCAGGGATCAAACCCATGTCCCCTGCATTGGCAGGCAGATTCTTTACCACTGAGTCACCAAGTAAGCCCAGAGGATGGCCTGAAAGCCCATAAACTATCTCACGTGCTGTGAGACAGCCTCAGTCATGGAGATGGACCAGGCGCAGTCCCTGAGTCTCCAGGATCTGCATCCATTGCTCCTTACCCTGCATCCTCTGGCTGTTGCCTGTCATCTCCCTTAGAAGCCCTTCCAGGGTGCTGAGGCTGCCTCAGAACCAAGAATTTTGGCCTCATGGTCCAGAGATCCCACAGGTGGACGATGGAGAATGTCTGCTTGGAGCTATGCTCTGGCCACCTTCAGGCAGCCTCAGTTGGAAAACAGTGACCTCACAAGGGTTTCTGGGTTGGAGGTCAAGGGCAGCCAGAACACTTAGGGTTTTCTGGAGTCAGGGTCCTCATTCATCTCGACCTGGGGAGATAGTCTAGAGCCAAGGAGGCCCTGGTGAGACTCAACCCATGTCTAAATATCCAAAAACCTGTCATCTCCAAGAGGACTTGGAGTTGCTTGGAATAAACTCAAGGGCTGAACAGGCTCAGCAGGCAGGCATTACCATCAGGCAGGCTTTGGCTTCATCTAAGGAGCAACTCCGGTGGCTCAGATGTAAAGAATCCACCTTCAATTCAGGAGATCTGGGTTCAGTCCCTGGGTTGGGAAGATTCCCCTGGAGAAGGGAACAGTTATCCACTCCAGTACGCTTGCCTGGGGAATTCCATAAACAGAAGAGCCTGGTGGGCTACAGTCCATGGGGTTGCAAAGAGTCGGACATGACTGAGTGAGTTTCACAAGGAGCAACTTCCTTCCCACCAGTATTAACCAGTAGTGGAAAGTCCCATCAATTACAGTAGTGAGTTTCCCATCACAAGAGGAACAAACAGATTGCATGATGCTGTTGTGGAATGTGGTGAAGGGAATATGAGTCCAGGTGGGGATGGGAGTCTGAGACCTTGAAGGACTCATCTCACCCTGATCCTGTCTCTAGGAAATGTGCTGTGGCCCTTGGGGCCACTCAGGAGGGGAGGAGGGGCCTGCAGGAAAGTGGGTACAACTGACTGGGTGACCAGGCTGCCTGCTGTGCTTCTGTGGCCAGGACATCAGGGGGTGAGGATGGAATGGTTGATCAGTTCCCCCAGCACTACTTCCAGAGCCCTCCAAGCCAAGATCCACTCGATCCAAAGTCTAGTGTACTGAATCCCACTCCCAAATCCCAGGACTGGCATTCTCTGTTTTCTCTCTCTCCTTCCATTTTTAGAAGTCAGTCTCAGAAAACATACTAATCCTCAGTGTATCCCAAAGGAGGATGGATCAGGCTTTACACCTCTGGGAATTTCACATCCTAGCACAAAATTCCAGCAGCTCTGTTGAGGACTTCCAGGTGGAGGAGGCCACTGCGTAATTTGTTTGGTGGTCATCCCTGGTGCTCTGATGCCACCCAAGCTGTGCTTTCCTCCTGCTCTCACAGGCCTGTTTTCTCCCCTCCCCGTCCCTCCTCTCCCCAGGCATGTGGGCGCACTCCTTCGACCTGGAAAACACCAGAGAAGAAAACTTCTATGTGAACGAGGCGACCACGGTGCAGGTGCCCATGATGTTTCAGTCGAACACCATCAAGTACCTGAATGACTCGGTGCTCCCCTGCCAGCTGGTACAGCTGGACTATACAGGCAATGAGACTGTCTTCTTCGTGCTCCCAGTCAAGGGGAAGATGGAGTCGGTCATCACCGCACTGAGCCGGGACACCATTCAGAGGTGGTCCAAGTCCCTAACCATGAGGTAAGCCCTTAGCCAACTGAGTTTCTGCAGTTCCCAGAAAGTGGGGCAAGTAGAAAAGGGACCCATCTAGCTATCCTTCTACCCCTACACTTGCCCTCCAGGGCTTATTGTTTCCCTGTGTGCTGGGTTCTCTGACCTAGAAGTCACACTTGTTTATCCACCTGTTGATTGACACAGGGATGCTCTGGGGCATTCCACAAAGGGAGGTCCTTCTTAATCAGGAAGTTGATAGCTACCCCCTGTATTATCACATCTTTCATCTTTTTCTTAAACTGACTTCACAAGCCCACACTGATCCATTCTGTTACCTTGCTTACCTGCCACCAAGCACTGCTAAAGATTCCTGAGAGACCATAAAAATACATAATGAAACTACTGACCATGGTACCCACCCTGGAAACAAAGCAAAGCCTGAAAGTGAAAGTCCCTCAGTTGTGTCCAGTTCTTTGCGACCCCATGGACTGTCCATGGAATTCTCCAGGCCAGAATACTGCAGTGGGCAGCCTTTCTCTTCTCCAGGGGATCTTCCCAACCAGGGATTGAACCCAGGCCTCCCACATTGCAAGTGGATTCTTTACCAGCTGAGCCACAAGGGAAGCCCAAGAATACTGGAGTGGGTAGCTATCCCTTCTTCAGCAGATCTTCCCGACCCAGGAATCGAACCAGGGTCTCCTGCATTGCAGGTGGATTCTTTACCAACTGAGCTATCAGGGAAACACACAAAGCCTATGAATGGTTAAATCACTTGAGGGATCTAACGCTTCTTCCATCAATCAACCAATCAGTAAATAAGTAAGAAAGTAAGGACATAAGTACATAATAAACTCATTTTTCCCAGGAGCCCCTGAGCTAGAGGGAAATCAAAATTATAGTCAAGCTTGTGTCCAGCCCTGATCCTCACCTTGGAGGAGGGAGCAGATGTTCTCAAGAAGACGGTCTTCACTCTTGGGAGATGGGAGTTTTGTCTATGCATGAGCCCATCAACATGAGAACTGGTGGGGGAGAGGATGCAGACTCAAGGGGAAGAGGGGCTGTAGGAGAAGGAGGCTGCCCTTGGATCTAGAGTCTCTCAAGAAGGCTCATGGGGCAGGCACCATATCATTCATCCATCCATCCATTCATTCAGTATCCATATGTGGAAGCAACTGCAGAAGGGATGTACTCTAGAGAAGAAAGAAGATTCTAGTGGAATTATTAGTGGTACAGTGACGTAAGCTCTGTCAGAGCAAGAGAGGGAAGGAGAGGCATAATGTATAAAACTTGGGGGAGGGTGGGAAACTGGACTCTGCCCCGGGAAACTGGGCTCTGCCCCAGGAAACTGGGGAAGGGGCTGCAGAGCGGAAGGCTTTCACTTTGAACTGAGCCTTAAGCCTGAGTAAAAGTTCAGTCAGCACGAAGCACCCCAGGATCACGGGTGGAAGAGGTAACAGCACCAGCCAAGTCAGGGAGACCAGGACCCGAGCACCATCAGCAGCAGAGGATAAGACAAATCCCTCTCAGATGAACTTTGTAATCCAAGAATTTTGCAGGCTGAAAAATCTAGAAAAAAGCTCTTGTACTTTGTTATGGACATAGGCTTTGTGTTCCATGGTTTGGGGTTCTTTTTATTATAAATGATCCTCTTGGAGAGCTGCTGAGTGCTGGTGCTTCTGGAGAGGTTAATCCAGTTCCAGAGTGGACAGGAAGTCCTAGGGCATTCTCCTTCAGGGAAGAGAGCTGTGGTCAGCTCTGTGTTCCACAGAGATCCCCAGAGCCACATGGGGGCCATGGAAGGCATTCTTAGTGTCCTTGGACCAACCATCCCTCCCTCCAGGGTGTGTGCATGTGAGCCCATGTTTGGTCCATCCGTCCATCCATCCATCATGTGCTCAGTCGTCTGACTCTTTGCAACCCCCTGAATGCCAGGTTCCTCTGTCCATGGGATTTTCCAGCCAAGAATACTGGAGTGGCTTGCCATTTCCTCCTCCAGGGGATTGTCCCAACACAAGGATCAAACCCATGTCTTCTGCATTACAGGTGGATTCTTTACTGCTTGAGCCATTGGGGAAGCCCCATATGTTTGGTCAATAGTAGGGATCCATTTGCCAGTTTTTCTGGTCAACCATCCCATCCCTACCTCACCTTCACCTCTCGAAGGGACCCTGTAATTCAGGTACAGCCCCACCAGGTGGTGATAATGCTCTGATTCAAATTCTAAACCCTGATGTATTGAAAATGAGACAAAGGATACCCTTTCTCTTTACTCCAAAAATAATCTCTAAACTAAAATATTTAAAACAACATTCACCAGTAACATGTGCCATTTTCTTCTAGATTTTTGGAAAATAAACATTCAAGATAAAACTTTGCACCTTTAGACATCATATGTGATTGGGCATCTACTTTATCCCAATGATGTCACCCACAGCTCCTCACCTTCACACTCATGCAGTCACTTCTCACTTCTCACCACTCCCAGCATCACTGCCCCTTCCCCACCATGCTCTCCAATGGATCTGAGCTCAGCATCCTTCAGAGCCCAGCTGATACCCCACCTCCCGCTGGAAGCCCCTGGGCCCTACTCACAAGGTGCTCTCGTGAGAGCCTTCCCCCGGGTCCCCTTGCTCAGCTGTCACCTTCCTGCTGCCGGCAGGTCATGGGGACAGCTCTCGGGGTAGGGCGATGGGGCTCCGAGGCAACAAGTCCTGAAGAATCATAGTCCTGCTGCTTCCCAGGGGTGTGACTTTGGAGAAATTCCTCAGCCTCGTTTTGAGATTCAGTCTCTCAATCTGGAAATTGAAGATGTTGACTCCACTTTGTAAGGTTGCGCAGCTTAAGCGAGGTAAAGGAGGTCAGGAAGGTGAGCCAGGAGCTGCCCAGTATGGGTCTGCCTCCCTTATCTTCTGTGGCTATTGCTCATCTAGATAAGTCCCACATCTCGTTGGCCTTGGATTCCGCCTCAGTTCCCCAGGTTGGCAGCCTCCAGGCCTCCCCAGGGTGGCTTATGCTCAGTGCAGAGCAACTCTCCGGCCTTCCCTCCCACAATGGACAGCACGTGCCTTGTGACTGACTTCAGGGTTTCAGGCATCCTCTCTCCCCTATGTGGTGTAGATGAGGACAAGCACAGAGAAGGATGGGACTTGGCTAAAGCCACACAGCATTAGCAGCACGGCTGGGGCCAGGACCGCTGCTCCCTGCTGCCTGTTCCCTCCACGCCTCCGTTTCTCCCAGGGGATGCTTGAGGTTCCACAGGACTTTTTTTTTAATTAAAGTACAGTTGATACACAGTATTGTGTTAGTTTCAGGTGTATAGCAAAGGGATTCAGTTATATATATCCTTTTATTGTTATTTTCCATTATAGGTTATTATAAGATAATGAATACAGTTCCTGTGCTATACAGTAAATCCTTGTTGTTCATCTAATTTATATATGGCAGAGTCTATCTGTTAATCCCATACTCCTAATTTATCCCTCCCACCCCTTCCCTTTTGTTAACAGTGTTTGTTTTCTAGGTCTGTGAGACTCTTTCTGCCTTATAAATAAATTCATTTGTATTATTTTTTAGATTCCACATATAAATTATATCATATAGTATTTGCCTTTTTCTATATGACTTATTTCACTTAGTATGATATTCTCTAGGTCCATCCATGTTGCTGAAAATGGCATTAATTCTTTCTTTTTCATGGCTGACTAATATTCCATTGTATATATACACCACATCTTTATCCATTCATCTGTTGAAGGACACTTAGGGTGTGTTGTCTTCTGTAAAGAGTGCTGCAATAAACATAGAGGTACAGCTATCCTTTCAAATTAAGAGTTTTCTCTGGATATATGCCCAGGGGTGGGATTGCTGGATCATATGATAAATTTTTAGTTTTTTAAGGAAACTCCATACTGTTTTCCATAGTGGCTGGACCAATTTATATTCCCACCAACACTGTAGGAAGGTTTCCTTTTCTCCATGCCCTCTCTAGAATTTATAAACTTATTATTTATAGACTTTTTAAATGATGGCCATTCTGACTAGTGTGTGGTGATGTCTCAGTGTGATTTTGATTTGCATATCTCTAATAATTAGCAATGTTGAGCATCTTTTCATGTGCCTGTTAGCCATCTGTATGTCTTTTTTGGGAAAATGTCTATATAGGTCTTCTGCCCATTTTTTTGATTGAGTTATTTGGTTTTTTGATATTGAGTTGTATGAGTTGTTTGTATATTTTGGAAATTAAGCCCTTGTTGGTAGCATGATTTGCAAATATTGGCTTCCACCCCATAGGTTGTCTTTTCATTTTGTTTATGGTTTCCATTGCTGTGCAAAAACTTCTGTTTTATTTGATCCTATTTTTTATTTTTGCTTTTATTTCTCTTGTCCACAAGGACTTCTTTAGGGATTCTTTCCTTCAGGGTCCAGGAGTTTAGCTGGATTGAGTGGAATCAGCTCCAAGAAAGAGCTGAGAAGAAAGGACTTTGCAATTCAGAGGCCCAAAGTAGAAACTGCTTGTGTGTTGCAGGGAGTGGCAGATGCTGCCTCCTGTCCTGTCCCCTCCCCTGTCCCCAAAGAGCAGGTCCAGCAGGGAGGCAGGTCATCCCAGGGGAAACAGGAGTCTGGCTGACCAGGCCCAGCCCAGGAAAGTCTAACCCCATCTGCTTACCCGAGCAGCCAGGTGGACCTGTACATCCCAAAGATCTCCATCTCTGGAGCCTACGACCTTGGGGGCATCATGGGGGACATGGGCATTGCAGACTTGCTCAGCAACCGGACACATTTCTCTGGCATCACCCAAGAGGCCCTGCCGAAGGTGTCAAAGGTAGGTGTCTTTACAGCCCCTCCTTCCCCTGCTACCAAAATTTACAGTACAAACAATAATAAGCAACACAGAGCCCATCCATGAACAGGTCACTAGAGCCCAGGCTGAGAGGTTTTCTCCAGGCCTCCAGTTTACAACAGGCTAAACGGAGACTCAGCAAGAACGTGACCTCCCTCAGGTCATACAGGAAGCTGGGGACAAAGCAGTAGCACAGTTCAGCGTCCACCTGTTCTGCCAGGCCACACAGAGGGGGCTCTGCGGAAGACAAAGTCATCACGGCAGGACTACTAGCAAAAGGAAGGGTCTACATGAGATCACACTGAATCTCCACCCTTCAGCTTTAGGTTCTGTCACTCAGAAAATATTAATGAACATGTTCCATGTGCCCCCACCTGGGCTAGATACTAGGGATGCCTCAGACAAGGCCCTGCCCTCACAGGATCTTACCGTCCTATGGATGACAAAAAAAAAAAGAGAGAGGGGACAGGAGAGTGAGAGTAGCCCCCGCCCTCACGCACACAGATCCTGACCACTGTGATGCCTGGCACACGGTGTGTGCTCAACAGTGCCTGTGTGTGAAGGACTCAGTCAAACTGCTACCTCCTTATAAGGTGGCTGCAACCCCAGTTTCTCAGAGGAGGAATCTCTGGGAGAGTGAAGGTCACAGAGGCAGTAAATAGAATAACATATGACTCAAAACCTCACATTCCCAGGACACACTGCAGGGGTTCCTAGCCCAGCTCAGCTTCTCCCTAGCCATGTGGGGCTCGTTACAGAGTGCACCGAGCCTCTGATTCCCAGCTGCTCCATCCAGGAGAGTCCTGTCCCTTCGTTGCTGTTGTTTACTTGCTAAGCTATGTCTGACCCCTTGCAGCCCCATGGAGCCCGCTCGGCTCCTCTGCCCATGGGATTCTCCAGGTAAGAATACTGGAGTGGGTTGCCATTTTCTTCTCCAGGGGCTCTTCGCCACCCAGGGATCAAACCTGCATCTCCTGCATTGGCAGGCAGATTCTTTACCACTGAGCCACCAGGGAAGCCATCCTATCCCATAGGTAGTGTTATTTAATCAGCCAGTTCTGATCTGTCCAAGGCTTTTAATACAAGCCACTCAAGAGTTTTACTGGCTTGAGAATATCTTCTAATTTTGATTATAACTAGGGATGTTTGAGAAGTCACAGATGACCCTTTCCCCTACAGAGTGGGGACAAGCCTTTTGCATAAATCAAACCCTTGTATTTACTGGCAAAGTGAAGAGGGAACGAGGTCTCCGTCCACCAGCCCAGGACCCAGTAAGGGACGCCCAATATGGATGCTGAACTCCAGTTTCAGCCCCCAGTCCTTTTATCTCCGTTGGTGGGCTCCACCTGCCGGTTTTCTAGGGAGGCAGCCTAGGTGTGACCTGGGTCCCGGAGGTGGACAGATTCCGGCGCTAGTCCTGGGCTGCCACATAAATGAGGAATCAGTAAGTGCCCTTCTCTGAGCCTCAGCTTCGCAGTCCAGAAAACTGAGGGTGGGAGGAGCTGAAGCGATGGAGCTCGGAAAGCTCCGCCCACGCAGCAGGTGCTCATCCTCCACGCGGGTCTGTTCCCACCAGGTGGTCCATAAGGCAGCGCTGCAGGTCGATGAGAAGGGCTTGGAGGCTGCTGCCCCGACCCGGGTCAGCCTGAGCGCAGCGCCCGGGCCGCTCACCCTCCGCTTCAACCAGCCCTTCATCATTATGATCTTCGACGACTTCACGTGGAGCAGCCTCTTCCTGGGCAAGGTTGTGAATCCGACCTAAGGGTGCACTCCCAGGAGCCAAGCTGCGTCTGACTCGGGCACCCAGACCCCACAGAAAGGGGTGGGAGGGCTCCCCCTAATCCTCCCCAGGTTCCCCTCTTGTAATAAATCACTGTCATTGCTACTGGTGACAAGTGTGGTTGAAGGGAAAGAGGGGGACAACCGATACATTGAGTAATATCAATATAATACTGTTCTGATGCAATTTTCTGGTTTTGATCTTTGTCCTACGGGTATGTGATATGTGGAAGCACCGTGAAAGGTCTATGGAAACATTACTATTTTTGTAAACTTTTGTCAGTTTGAAATTATTTCTAAGTAAAAACTTTAAAAAAGAAGGAATCATCCAAGTCAAAACACAACAGAAAGATGTATTTAAAGTGCTGGGGGTTGGGGGGTGCGGAATGTCATATCATTCAGAAAGCAAAAACAAAAAACAAAAAAATCCTTCAAAATTGAAGACAAAATAAAGGGATTTTTCAGAGAAATAAGAGCTGAGGAAGCTTACCACCTTTACTAAAAAATTTTAAGTAGTTCTTTACAGAGAAATAAGATGCTTCTAGATGGAAAGTAGGACGGACACAAAAGAATGAAGAGCACTGGAAAGGGTACACATGTGGACAAAGAAAAAAATATGTTTAAACACATTTAAAGTATCACTGCAGATGGTGACTGCAGCCATGAAACTAAAAGACGCTTACTCCTTGGAAGGAAAGTTATGACCAACCTAGATAGCATATTCAAAAGCAGAGACATTCCTTTGCCAACAAAGGTCCTTCTAGTCAAGGCTATGGTTTTTCCTGTGGTCATGTATGGATGTGAGAGTTGGACTGTGAAGAAGGCTGAGCGCCGAAGAATTGATGCTTTTGAACTGTGGTGTTGGAGAAGACTCTTGAGAGTCCCTTGGACTGCAAGGAGATCCAACCAGTCCATTCTGAAGGAGATCAGCCCTGGGATTTCTTTGGAAGGAATGATGCTAAACTGAAACTCCAGTACTTTGGCCACCTCATGCGAAGAGTTGACTCATTGGAAAAGACTCTGATGCTGGGAGGGATTGGGGGCAGGAGGAGAAGGGGACGACAGAGGATGAGATGGCTGGATGGCATCACTGACTCGATGGACATGAGTCTGAGTGAACTCTGGGAGTTGGTGATGGACAGGGAGGCCTGGCGTGCTGCAATTCATGGGGTTGCAAAGAGTCGGACACGACTGAGCGACTGAACTGAACTGAACTTAAAGTATAACTAACTGTTTAAAACAAAAAGTTATCGATTTACTGCTTTTCAACTCCAAATTCTCCCTTCATTGCAGCTCTGCAAAAACTGGTCTGGACCTTTTAGATTAGGGTCTGGAGCTTTTATTCAGCCCTGGGCATCATCTTAAGCTTTGTCAGTAGAGGTCACTAGAGAAAGATTGCAAGAGGAAGAGACCTTACTCTCACAGTTCAGGGCAGAAAACAGCAAATGAGATAAAGGAGAATCAAATGGATAGATACATAAATAGATTATATAGATGATAGATAAACAGGTAGATAGATAATAGATGATACATAGATAATTAGATGATAGATACAGGTTGCTGGGAAAGATTGAAGGCAGGAGGAGCGGGGATGACAGAGGATGACGAGATGGTTGGATGGCATCACCAAGTCAATGGACATGAGTTTGAGCAAACTCCAGGATATGGTGAAGGACAGGGAAGCCTGGTGTGCTGCAGTCTCTGGGATCGCAAAGAGTCGGACACGACTGAGCGACTGAACAACAGCATATGTCTTGAGAGAAAGGAATTGAGGGATACTTTGGTGACTCGGAAGGTAAAGAATCTGCCTGCAATACAGGAGACACTGGGTTTGTTCCCTGGGTTGGAAAGACCCCCTGGAAAGGGGACTGGTACCCACTCCAGTATTCTTGCCTGGAAAATTCCACGGACAGAGGAGCATGGCAGGCTACAGTTCATGGGGTCACAAAGAGTTGGACATGACTGAGTGACTTTCCCTTTCTTTAAATATACATATTTGTATACTCCTTATTGCCAAATTCAGACTTAAATTGAAAAAAGTAGGGAAAACCACTAGACCATACAGGTATGACCTAAATCAAATCCCATATGATTATACAGTGGAAATGAGAAATAGATTTAAGGGCCTAGATCTGATAGATAGAGTGCCTGATGAACTATGGAATGAGGTTCATGACATTGTACAGGAGACAGGGATCAAGACCATCCCCATGGAAAAGAAATGCAAAAAAGCAAAATGGCTGTCTGGGGAGGCCTTACAAATAGCTGTGAAAAGAAAGAAGTGAAAAGCAAAGGAGAAAAGGAAAGATATAAACATCTGAATGCAGAGTTCCAAAGAATAGCAAGAAGAGATAAGAAAGCCTTCTTCAGCGATCAATGCAAAGAAATAGAGGAAAACAACAGAATGGAAAAGACTAGAGATCTCTTCAAGAAAATCAAAGATGCCAAAGGAACATTTCATGCAAAGATGGGCTCAATAAAGGACAGAAATGGTATGGAAGATATTAAGAAGAGATGGCAAGAATACACAGAAGAACTGTACAAAAAAGATCTTCACGACCCAGATAATCACGATGGTGTGATCACTGACCTAGAGCCAGACATCCTGGAATGTGAAGTCAAGTGGGCCTTAGAAAGCATCACTACGAACAAAGCTAGTGGAGGTGATAGAATTCCAGTTGAGCTATTTCAAATCCTGAAAGATGATGCTGTGAAAGTGCTGCACTCAATATGCCAACAAATTTGGAAAACTCAGCAGTGGCCACAGGACTGGAAAAGGTCAGTTTTCATTCCAATCCCAAAGAAAGGCAATGCCAAAGAATGCTCAAACCACCGCACAATTGCACTCATCTCACATGCTAGCAAAGTAATGCTCAAAATTCTCCAAGCCAGACTTCAGCAATATGTGAACCGTGAACTTCCTGATGTTCAAGCTGGTTTTAGAAAAGGCAGAGGAACCAGAGATCAAATTGCCAACATCCACTGGATCATGGAAAAAGCAAGAGAGTTCCAGAAAAACATCTATTTCTGCTTTATGGACTATGCCAAAGCCTTTGACTGTGTGGATCACAATAAACTGTGGAAAATTCTGACAGACGTGGGAATACCAGACCACCTGATCTGCCTCTTGAGAAATTTGTATGCAGGTCAGGAAGCAACAGTTAGAACTGGACATGGAACAACAGACTGGTTCCAAATAGGAAAAGGAGTACGTCAAGGCTGTATATTGTCACCCTGTTTATTTAACTTATATGCAGAGTACATCATGAGAAACGCTGGACTGGAAGAAACACAAACTGGAATCAAGATTGCCGGGAGAAATATCAATAACCTCAGATATGCAGATGACACCACCCTTATGGCAGAAAGTGAAGAGGAACTCAAAAGCCTCTTGATGAAAGTGAAAGTGGAGAGTGAAAAAGTTGGCTTGAAACTCAACATTCAGAAAACGAAGACCATGGCATCCGGTCCCATCACTTCATTGCAAATAGATGGGGAAACAGTGGAAACAGTGTCAGACTTTATTTTTCTGGGCTCCAAAATCACTGCAGATGGTGACTGCAGCCATGAAATTAAAAGACGCTTATTCCTTGGAAGGAAAGTTATGACCAACCTAGATAGCATATTCAAAAGCAGAGACATTCCTTTGCCAACAAAGATCCGTCTAGTCAAGGCTATGGTTTTTCCTGTGGTCATGTATGGATGTGAGAGTTGGACTGTGAAGAAGGCTGAGTGCCAAAGAATTGATGCTTTTGAACTGTGGTGCTGGAGAAGACTCTTGAGAGTCCCTTGGAGTGCAAGGAGATCCAACCAGTCCATTCTGAAGGAGATCAGCCCTGGGATTTCTTTGGAAGGAATGATGCTAAACTGAAACTCCAGTACTTTGGCCACCTCATGCGAAGAGTTGACTCATTGGAAAAGACTCTGATGCTGGGAGGGATTGGGGGCAGGAGGAGAAGGGGACGACAGAGGATGAGATGGCTGGATGGCATCACTGACTCGATGGACGTGAGTCTGAGTGAACTCCGGGAGTTGGTGATGGACAGGGAGGCCTGGCGTGCTGTGATTCATGGGGTCGCAAAGAGTCGGACACGACTGAGCTACTGATCTGATCTGATCTGATACCTTTCTAAATCAGTATCTTTTTTTATTAGAGTATAATTGCTTTACAATGTTGTGTTATTTTCTGCTGTACAACCAAGTGAATCAACTATGTGAAATTCGCTCAGTTGTGCAACCCCCATGGACTATATGGTCCATGGAATTCTCCAGACCACAGAATTGATGTGGGTAACCTTTCCCTTCTCCAGGAGATCTTCCCAAACCAGGGATTGAACCCAGGTCTCCCGCATTACAGGCGGATTCTTTACAAGCTGAGCCACAAGCAGATCAACCATATGCATACATATATCCCCTTTCTCTTGAACCTCCCTCCCACCTCCACCACCCCCCATCCCACCTCTAGGTCACCACAGAGCACCAAGCTGAGCTCCTTGTGCTACTTAGCAGCTTCCCACTAGCTATCTGTTTTCACATAGTAGTGCATATACGTCAGTCTACTCTCAATTCATCCCACTCTCTGCTTCCCCCAGCTCTGTGCTCACATGTCTGTTCTCTATGCCTGTCTCTCAATTCCTGCCCTGCAAATAGGTTTACCTATACTATTTTTCTAGATTCCATATATATGTGTAAAGTCAGCATTTTAATAAGAAAACACTAAATGCATTCCCACTAAGATCAAGAGTAAGACAAGGCTACTCGTTATATTCATTACCATTTCACATTGGGGGTGTTAGACTCTGCAATTAGACAAGAGGGAGCAGAGACATAGAATTGTAAACTCTTTCTATTTGCAGATGACATGTAATGTACTTGCATAACCTAAGCAAATCAATGGTAAAACAAACTCAATAAAAGATTTCAGCAAGATAGCAGAATACAGAGTTAACACGCAAAAGCAATGCCTTCGTATACACAAACAACAACCAATAAGAACACATAATGGAAGAGAAAATCCAAAAAAATCAAAAAGATATAGCACTTAGAAATAAACAAGAAATGTGCAGAATTGATATAGAGAAAATTAGAAAATATTCCTTAAAGATACAAAATTATAGTTCATATAGTTATAGTTCAGTCACTCAGTCATGTGCGACTCTTTGCGACCCCATGAACTGCAGCACGCCAGGCCTCCCTGTCCATCATCAACTCCCGGAGTTCACTCAAACTCACGTCCATCGAGTCAGTGATGCCATCCAGCCATCTCATCCTCTGTCGTCCCCTTCTCCTCCTGCCTTCAATCCCTCCCAGCATCAGAGTCTTTTCCAATGAGTCAACCCTTCGCATGAGGTGGCCAAAGTACTGGAGTTTCAGCTTTAGCATCATTCCTTCCAAAGAACACCCAGGACTGATCTCCTTTAGAATGGACTGGTTGGATCTCCTTGCAGTCCTATGGTCTCTCTAGAGTCTTCTCCAACACCACGGTTCAAAAGTATCAATTCTTCATCGCTCAACTTTCTTCACAGTCCAACTCTCACATCCATACATGACCAATGGAAAAACCATAGCCTTGACTAGACTGACCTTTGTTGGCAAAGGAATATCTCTGCTTTTGAATAGGCTATCCAGGTTGGTCATAACTTTCCTTCCAAGGAATAAGCGTCTTTTAATTTCATGGCTGCAATCACCATTTGCAGTGATTTTGGAGCCCAGAAAAATAAAGTCTGACACTGTTTCCACTGTTTCCCCGTCTATTTGCCATGAAGTGATGGGACCAGATGCCATGATTTTCATTTTCTGAATGTTGAGCTTTAAGCCAACTTTTTCACTCTTTCACTTTCATCAAGAGGCTTTTGAGTTTCTCTTCACTTTCTGCCATAAGGGTGGTTCAGACTTAAACAAATGCAAAAATATTCCTTATTGAATAAGATGTTCAACCTCATCTAGATGTCAGTTTTCCCTAAGTTATCAACTTAATTGTATTCCAATACAAATACTAGCAAATGTTTTTTCTGGAGATAGACAAAATGATGCCAAAGTCCGCACAGAAGAATAAACCTTCAAGAATAGCCAGGAAAACACTGAAAAGAGAAAAGATGTGGGGGCAGGGGGTGGAGGATAGGGGACCAGCCCAATCAGATGTCAACTCAGACTGCACAGACACTGTAATTAAACCTCTGGTACTGGAATATGAATAGATAGGCAGACCAATGAAATAGGTTAGAAAGTCTAGCAATACAAATACAAATAGAAATTCAATATTTGATAAAGACTTTTAAGTAAATAGTATTGGGACAACTGAATAGCCATTTGAAAAATGGAAAGGATACAATTAGACTCATTTTTCACACATAAGAATAAACTAAGAATCAGAGACCTAAATGAAAAATAAGAAAGAACTATGTAAGTACTAGAAGAAAACACAGGTAAATTTCTCTGTAATTTAGGTAGAGAAAAAGTCTTCCCTACCATGACTAAAAGTCTGTATGAAATTTTTTAAAGGACTGAGAAGTTTGACCATATAAAATATTTTTAATTGCTTGGTAAAAAATTCATAAGCAAAGTCAACAGAAGTGAAAATCTGAGAGAAGATACTTGCAAGAAACATCACTGATAAAGAGCTAATATCCCTAATATGTGGTGTTTCAACATATGAAAATATGTTGAACCTCATTGATAAGAAAAATGCAAATTAAGACTACATTGAGATACCATTTCCTATTCATCAGGTTGGCAAAAATGTGAGAGCTTTACAGGACACTCTACTGGTTGTACGGAAACAGTCATCTTCATACGTTGCTAGGGTGAATGCCAGTGGGTCCTTGTAAAAAAAAGGATAAACTAAAAACTAATTAAATGGTTACCTGCAGGGGAGGGAGGAGGACAGAATGGAAGAGATTGGGGGGGTAGGAAATAGCACTTCTCTTCATCGACTTTTTTATATGGTTTAGACTTTTAGAATAATGTTAATATTCTGTATATTCAAAAATAAAATTAAATGAACAAATGAGGAAAGTCCTAAAACCATGTGAAAAGAAAACAAGTGAATTCAAACATACTTCAAACAGATAATATAACTGTGTTAAAGGGGAGAAGAAGAATCAGTCCAAGGAACTTTTCATAATAGTTGGGCAATATGCTTCATCACCTACTAGCATGCGTGTGTATGCGCATCCGTGCTCACACACACTACCGTATGATGGACGGTTGGAGATGAAAAGGTAATCCCAAGAACAAGAGGATTCGCTTCTGTAAATAGTATTGAATTCTCAAATCCGAAAAATTTAATATGGTCGCAATACCTGAAGCTACTATATATAAAGAGAAGAGAATGGTAAAACATGTGGGAAATGTTTTAAAATTAGTGAACCTGGGTAAAGGGTTTACAGCAGTTCTTTGTAACTACTCTTGCGATTTTAAAGTTTGAAATGATTTAAAGATAATTTTTTTAATTAAAAACAAACAAAAGAGTAATGAACCCCAGCACGAAAGAAAAAGGGAAAGGACGTGACCTTCCAGGCAGAAGGACCATCTCAGAAGGACCAACAAAACCTGTTGCCACACTAGGTGGCTGTACTGGTTAGCTGCCTTGGAACCCAGAGGTCTGGGTTCAAATTCAAGCTCTGTGTTCTTGAACAAGTTTACTGATCTCTCTGATCATCTGTTTCTTTATACTAAGGAAAACTTACTACCATGTCCTTCTGACTCAGATGTCCTTTCCCCTGAACCAAAGAGAAAGCCCATCTCAAGGAAAGAAAGCTAGGTCAGTTAACCTGTCATGCTAGGCAGATGCGAGTGCTATCCAGGCAAGCCCCTAGTTACCCGGAAGTTATCCCCACCTCGGGGATCACAGTAGCACACTTGCCTGGACCGTCAGCTTTCTAGCACTGGGGACAGAGGATGAATCTGCCATCTTGTCAGGTGTCACTGGAGCCGGGGAAGCCAGGGTGGAGGCAGCCTGGAGCGGGAGCAGGGAGACAGAAGGCCAGTGGGGAGGGAGAGAGAGGCCGCTTTGCAAACAGTGAACCATTTGCCCCACGCGTCTGCGTGTCGCAAGGATTTCGGAAGCTTTTTGTTTTCTATCTCTGCACCCCACACTCGCCCAGGCTTTCCTCTTGATCTGATCCACACTGAGCGGACTAACTGCGATTCTCTGGTTCCTGAAGCCTGATTCTGCCAATACCTGGCTCTGGTTGTTTTCCAGACATTCAGCCCTTTGGGTCCTAGGACAGATTTGCTTGAGAAGCCCCTGGATCTCACCCTCCAGGGTGGCTCCCAGAAGCACTGTGCTGCCTGCCTACTGAGCTGTTCCGGGAAAGACTGTACTGTCTCCTCTGAGTTGATTCTGATCTCCACACACCTTCCCATCAGATGTTTCCCAATCTCTCTCTGCAGAGGGTGGTGAATGAAATGCAGATGGGAAATCAGGTGGCCTGGCTGTATTCCGGCACCACCAAAGGCAGGAAGGGCCTTAATGAGTATGGGCGTGCATTTTCTGGGCTTCCCTGTTGTCTCTACCAGAGGGTAAAGAATCTACCTGCAATGCAGGAGACCCAGGCACGATCCCTGAGTGGAGAAGGGAATGGCTACCCACTCCAGTATTCTTGCCTGCAGAATCCTATAGATTGAGGAACCTGGCGGGCTACAGTCCATAGGGGTCACAAAAAGTCAGACACCACTGAACGACTAACATGGACCTTTTTTTCCCCCTGGCATCTTCTCCTCTGTCACGTCCAAATCCAGGGTCTGGGCTTACCGCTGAGGTTCATTCTGGCTCTGAAATTATACCACAAATACCATTCATTAGCTCTTCCTACCAGGTAGCAAGCTCTTTACAGGCACTGCTTCATTTAAGCCTCACTGCAGTCCTAACAGCTAAGCCCTGGGAGTCCCATTTTACAGATCAGGAAACTGAGGCAAGAAGAGGTTAAGGAGCTTATTCAGGGCCACACAGCTGGTGAAAGAGCTCAGTTACAGGGGCAAGTGTTGACCTTGACCTGCTGGGAGCAGTGCAGGACTCATCTTTGCTGAAGGTGGAGAACTTCCGGGCCACCCTTCCTAGGGGTCGGAACCCGCCACCTTAGAAGCAATGTTGCCCACAGACTTCCTGGTTCCTGGGTGCTGCTGAGATATTCATGGGTCAGGGGCACAGTTTTGGCTACTTTATGGAGAAGGAAAAGCAAGTTCACAAGTTAGGTTGCATTCCTAAGGTCCAGCAGCCAGGAATTTGGAAGATGTGAGATTCAAACCCACGGTGTCTGACAGAGGCCTTTACACTCTTTCCAATACATTCTGCCGCCTTCCTTATAAAGATCCGTTTCTGAAATTCCCGCAGAAGTTTTAAGAGACTCCCAAATGGTCAAGTGCTCCATGATGACTTTTATGGCACCTCTGAATCCCCTGTGATCGCTGTGCTCCACAGCCTCCATGCTCACTAGTTCCTCTCAGGCCTTTGCCCCAAGCAGAAGCCCGTCACCCCCAGCAGGAAGCAGACCCTGCCTCCTGGTTGCCAGCCGCCCCTCAGCTGCAGAACTCCAGGGGCCGGAAGGAGAGGCTGGCTCCTGTGCTGAGCCTAGAACCCTGGCCCAGCCTCATCAGCCGGCACCCTTCACTTTGGCCTCTTCAGGCAGCCATTCTCAACAGAACAGGTACTTCCCCAGAGGAACACTCCGAAAGCTTGCTGGGGCACTTCTGATTTCCACAACCATTTGGAGCAGCGCTATTAGGTTTCCGTGACTGAGGGCCAGGCATACCAGATATACTGGAAACACACAGGCCTGTCCCCCGCAGTGAAGTGGTGTCACGTGACTGCAATGTCCCGCTGCAAGTCCATGTGGGTGAAACACTTGAAAACCTACTTATAAATGATCTGAGCCCAGACTCTCACAGGGCCACAGGTATTTTAGCTCAGCTAAAAACGCCATCCCCCCACCACCAATTTTTAATTCCCATGTAATTTTCTATGAAAATAAATCAGAGGAAGATTTCTATTTTGTTTCTGGGGAACTGAATGTGACTCACCATTGCAGAAAGCTGCATGGCTGGTAGTGATCGTGGCTGTGGTGTGGAAGGGCCGATGCAACAGGTGTGCAGCCGAGAGCACTCCCACCTGGTCCCGCATCTGACAGTATCACTGCCGCTTCAAGCGTAGTCACGGCAAAGATTTACATACTTAAAGAAACGTTATCTTCTTATAGTTTCCTTTTCCCCTCCATATTGTAAAGCATTATTATTATTTTTTAAATTTTGTGGGTTGATTCTATTAACTACAAATTTCACCTCAGAGTAGTAAAGGGTGCCGGGGTCCAGCCCCGGTGGATCCAGGGAATTCGAAGCGGGGACGGCGTTGGCGATCAGAAAACTTCAGCTTATTTAAATGTAATTAAAGATATAAAGAGTGGTTAAATAAGGATAGCTCAGTGAGGAAACTCAGTGGAGAAAAGAGGCTGAATAATTCAGCCAGAAGGGGAGAGACAGAACGACATGGGGAGACCAAGTTTCAGTGAACAAGGCCTGCACTTTTTTTTCCAAAGTAGTTTTTATACCTTAAGTTATTCGTAGAGGAGAATGGGCGAAGGGGTAGAGTCATGCAGTAAGCCAGGCTTTCTTCCTGCAAACTTATCATATGCAAAAGTTTAGGTGATTTGCATCCTCTTCTGGCCCGGAGGCCTGTTAACATTTTAAGACCCTTTCTTCAGAAAACTTATTTTTCTCTAAAGGTGATTGATCAGGAGCCACCCTCCAAAAGCATTAGATAAAGTTGCATTCCTATAGGGCAAAGGTGTGGTGGGCTATAACAAGTAAAAGAATTAACTCAAGGGTCCAAGGTTACAAACATTGCCAGGGACACAGCAGGTAAGGGATATGGAGACTTAGCAGCAAACATTGGCCCAACAAGTGAAAAACCCATTCACCAATACAATTTCTAATCAATCTTTTAACTGCTCAAAGGAATCTGTATTTAGACAGTTTAGAACATCTCATGCCTCTCACAGTTGGGAGGCTGTGAGCAATCACATGTGGCCGGACAAGCCTGTCAGGCAGGCTAGAGAACCTTCAGAGGAGTTTGTAGGTTAAAACACTCTTGTCGCGTCCAGGAATTTTTATTAACTGGAGCTCTAAGTTAACTCCTTCTCTGAAAGAGGTGGTGGGGGACAGCCCCCAGTAAAGTCAGAGGTGTAGGTGAGAGCACAAAGTAGCAAAGTAGGCAGGCTCTGGTTATGGGGGTAGATGCTCGAGGATTTCCAGGGGGACTCCTGAGGCTCGATCCCGCCTTTGCGTATGTCGAGCCTCCTTCCTCATGACCTTTGCCACGGGCGGAGTGCCTCACAACGGCCCCTAACAAAGGGCACATAAAATATTTATATTATCAAAAAGAGCCTAACAGTCTGAGAGTTCTTGTCTTAAAGGGTCTACATCAGCCTTGACTTTCAGTGTTTGAGGATTTAGTCTTAGAAGTCCATCGACCTGGTGAAGCAGAGAGTTGACCTTGAAATAGGCTCTTTATGTCTGGTGGGGATTAAAGGGTCTGTCTCTCCCACTGGCGGGGCTTCCCAGGTGGCACAGTGGTAAAGAATCTGCCTGCCAATGCAGGATATGAAACAGACGTGAGTTCAGTCCCTGGGTGGGGAAGATCCCTTGGAGAAGGAAATTGTAACCCATTCCAATATTCTTGCCTGGAGAATCCCCAAGCACGGAGGAGCCTGGTGGGCTACAATCCATGGTGTTGCAAAGAGTTGGACATGACTTAGCAACTAAACAACGACAGCTCTCCCAGTGGACTGAAAAGTTTCCCTGGGAGGTGTTGGGAGCAGGTCTTACTCATTTCTGCCTTCCCTCCTCACACAGAGCCCAGCTTTGAGTTGGGGACCCAGGAGGCCTCCGTGGGATCCAGCCCTTCCTTCCTGCGAGGTGTTCAGCGCCTGCAGCGACTATGTCCCACGAGGACCTGGATGTCACTGGGGTGCTGCCTGGGTTGAGAAGCAGATGCTCTCATGGAGGAATTGCTCAAGAGTCAGGAGTGCAGGATTGCAGGGGATTATGGGAAGCCTCTCTCTCCATCTTGGCTTTCCCAGAAACGCCACCATCTCCAAGCAGGATGTTAATCAGTAACAGCCCCCCGAGGGGGGTCACACTTTGGAATAGCAAATATTTACTGCAGGCTTTCAGCTGCAAGCCCTAACCTTCTGTCTTTGCCCTGAATGAAGGACCTTCCCAGGCACCGGGTGGCCACTCACTGGTAAGAATAGTGGATCAAAGGGAGGCTTCACAGTGTCTGCCTAATGAGGGATGGGGAGAGAAGACCTTCTGTCCTCTCTGGGTGGATTCCCCGGGGAGGGGGTAACAACCTGGGCCATGCTGAGCCCTCATTCCTGGACTGGATGGGGCGGGCAAGGAGGTGGGGGTGGTAAGAGGCTTGTTGTAGACACAGGAGGCTTCCTCCGCAGAGAGGAGGCCAGTGGAAGAGGCTTTGAAGGCTTGAGATGTCATGCCCGCAACACTCCGTTCAAGCCCCACATAGCTCCCTGGCCTTCTTCCCAGATACCTGTCTGCCCAAGCAAGTGAGTCCCTGCTGCTTCCAGATTTGGGGGTGGGTTTGCAGCTGCAGGTACATTCAGGGTTGCAAAGTGGTGAGTGGTTAATTTCTTACCACTCAGGTTCTATTTAGAGTGCTGCATCTCTGTGTCATCCTTAAACAAAAAAAAAATTTTCTTTTAATTTTATTTATTTATTTATTTTTGGCTGTGTTGGGTCTTCATTACTGCACGGACTTTTCTCTAGTTGTGGCAACCAGGGGCTACTCTCTAGTTTGCAGTCCATGGACTTCTCATTGCCGTGGCTTCTCATGTGGAGTACGGGCTCCAGATGGGCAGGTTTCAGTGGTTGTGGCTCATGGGCTTTGGTCCATGGCATACGGGATCTTCCCGGAGCAGGGATTGAACCCGTGTCTCCTGCATTGGCAGGCGGATTCTTCACCACTGAGCCACACAGGAAGCCCCTTAGAAAGTGAAAGTGTTGGTCACTCAGTCGTGTCCGACTCTTTGCAACCCCATGGACTGTAGCCCGCCAGGCTCCTCTATTCATGGGATTCTCCAGGCAAGAATACTGGAGTGAGTAGCCATTTTCTTCTCCAGGGGATCCTCCTGACCCAGGGATTGAACCTGGGTCTCCCACATTGCAGGCAGATTCTTTACCATCTGAGCCACCAGGGAAGCCCCTTAAACAAAATTAGTGGCAATTACAATGAAGTGAAGATGAATAGGTTCAGGAATAGCAGAGGAATTGCAATTCGGTACAAAGAGGCAAACCAGAGGCAATTCTCAAAGAGACAAAGCCAGGCTGGCTTTTATTCGGTTCTGGGAGGAAGCTGGGGAGGGTTGCTTTGAACAAAAGCTCATTGGAGGAGAATGAGAGTTCAGAGTTATGGCAATTTCTTGTTGGAACCAAGTGGTGGGTAGTTTGCTGTTGCTAAGGTATGTGAAAATCTTCTTTCTTCCTGCTGATCATGAATACTGAGATGAGTGGGAATGTGTGAGAACCCACCCTGCCATCTCCTTCTTCAGGGGTATCTTCACAACCCAGGGATCAAACCAGCATCTCCTACATTGGCAGGCAGATTCTTTACTACCAGCACCACCTGGAAACCATCACAGACAGAAGTGACTCTGGATTTAAGAGTATCGCTGTGGGATTAATTTATAAAGGGGTGCTAAAGCCTGTGATCTAATGAAGGCATGAACCTGGGTACATTTGGTACACTCCAGCAGGTAAAGACTCCAGCAGGTCTTTCCCCAGCACATTTAATACTGGAGTTACCTTTAGAGTGCAGACTTGCCATTTAGAATTGGGCAAAGCTTCCTAAATGCTCACAGAAAACAGAGGAGTATTTCGCTGAGTAAGGTCATGCCACTCAAGCTATGGAAAGAACGAGGCCCTGGATCCTGTTTAGCAAGAGCCAAAAGCAATGTGCTAAGTCCCGGAGCCAGGGGTCATCTTGTAGCTGGCCCAGTGAGGACACAGGCCTTTGCGTCAACAAGAGGCTGGGGAACCTCACCCCGTCAGCACATTTTGCTTCAGGTGGCCTGGCTCAGAGTGAGGGTCTCTGCTGATGGAAACTGTGAGGCCTGTGGCCTCCCTTGCCCTGTGTGCCCTGCGCTGAGTGGTCTTGCCCCCACCCAAGCCCTCCTGGGGCAGTGGCTTCAGGAGAGAGTAAGGGTGCCTCTCAGTGACCTTCCCAGCCAGCCTCTGGTGGTGTCAACACCAGGAGCCCCGTGTGCCCATGGGGGTTTATTCAGATGGAAACTACAGGTGATTGGGAGCTAGGCTCTGTGCCCAAGGATGAGAGGGAGGCCAGAGAGGGGGCAGTGGTGGGGAGTGTGGGATTTGGAGACCCATTGCCCAAGCTGGAGGGCTGGCTCCTCTAGAACAGGCAGCCTTGGGGTGGGCAGGAGGACGCACTTCACAGGTGAGGGTTAGGTGAGATGGTCCAAGAGGAGCTTAGCCTGGGCAAGTGGTTTGAATTGGCTCATCATCTGTTCCTATCCTGGGGGCTCCAGAGAGAGTGAAGGCAGGAAGTCCTGAGAGGAGCTCTGTGACTGGGCCCCAGTGCTGGGCCGAGCGCTGTAGGGGAGGCACAGCGGGGTCTATTGCAGAATCAGGCAAACTCAGCATTCATCCTTGCCCCATGGCCACCCAGACCCTCTAAGTCCCCAACCCAAGGCGTCCCCAGGTCCAAGTCCCCACAGCCCAGCTTGAACAGGCTGCCGTATTGCCCAGCGATCCAGGGCAGCGAATGAAGCAAGCAGACAGTTAAAGTTCTGGGAAGACCTTCCGACACCTGGCACTGCTGTGACCCACACCCAGTGAGGCCCAGGACCCACACCACATCCCCTTGCATCCCTTCCCCTTTTGGCTTTCTGCCGTTCCCCTGGGAGGAACTGGAATGGGTGAGGACAGCTGGGGGAGACCAGGAGCTGCCCGAGGGCCTGATCCCTGATGGAATCTGGAGGAGGTTTCTCTCCGTGAAACAAGACACCTCCCCTCCCACCGACTCAGGTGACAAACGTGACCCTCCTTGCTCAGGGTCTCCCCAGCCCTGCCTCGGGGAGATAAGCCCCGACCCCCAGGAAAGAAGCGAGGTCACCGGAGGAGCTGTACCAGGACCCAGGGAGGAGGTGGGCATCAGACATTAAGGACGGTCTCTGCCTTCTTTTCTCCCAAGGAAGCCTTGCTGCTGACCGGGCCTCCACGCTGCCCTGATGCGGGCGGTGCTGAGCCTCCCGCTGGCCTGCCTCCTGGCCCAGGCATGGCTGGTGCCCGGTTCTACCCTTGCTTCCCACTCGCCAGAGGCCCAGGCAGGGCTGGAGACTCTGCTGACCCCCAGGGCCCAAAACAAGACCAGCCAGACCAGCGAGAGACTGTGGACTCCAGAGGAGGAGGAGGAAAGGGAGGAAGACTCCCCCTGGCTGTCGGCCGAGGGGCAGCAGCTCTCCAGAGAGACCTCCAACTTGGGGTTCAACCTGCTACGTAAGATCTCCCTGAAGCATGACGGCAACGTGGTCTTCTCCCCACTCGGCCTGGCCTGGGCCATGGCTGCCTTGACTCTGGGGGCCAGGGGGCACAGCAGAGCCCAGCTGGAGGATCTCCTCTTGCAGGCCTGGAACCAGACCTGGCCCGCGGTGAACCAGACCCGACCACCGCGCCTGCCTGCCCTCTTCAAGCAGCTACGAGAGAGCCTCTCCCATAACCCAGAGCTGGGCCTGGCCCAGGGGAGTTTCGCCTTCATCCACAGGGACTTTGACATCAGAGAGACCTTCCTCAATCTCTCCAAGAGGTATTTCGATATGGAGTGTGTGACTGTGGATTTTCACAACACTTCCCAGGCCAAAAGGCTCATAAATCATTACATGAACCAAGAGACGCAGGGGAAACTTCCCAAACTCTTTGATGAGATTAATCCTGACACCAAATTAATTCTTGTGGATTACATCTTGTTCAAAGGTACTTGGATAACGTTCTGCTCTTCCAGGGCCGTGGGTCTCTTCGCCTGTCTCTTCCTTTCCTGCTGGGCCTGTGTCCGGTTGATGCCAAGGGATTTCCTAGGAACATGTTGTTCTCGGGTTTCACAAACAGATTGAAACATGCATTGAACAGGTAGGATGTACCAGGCACAGTGCCAGACGACATGTCCATTTGATGCCCCTGCTCTGGGGCCCTCACGTGTCTGCAGGGCTTACTGCTAGATTTCCAAGCATATCTATACAACTCTCCTCTGACATTCTGACCTGGGGAACCTTCTGGGTTATTTTTTTTTTTTTTTTAAAGCAGATCATCTGAGATATTTAGGGTTGCATCTTTGCTCCTTCACCCTCTACTTCTGTGACCTGGGGCAAGTGACAAAATCCCTTGTCCTTGGATTCTCAGTATAGAAAATGCAGACTCTCCCACCTCCTACAGAGAAGTGAGGCTCAGAGAGGTTGGCCAGATCAAGGTCACATGGTAAACGGCAGAAGCTGAACTCAGATGAGGGGTTCATCCCAGGTCCTTTCCATCCTGCCTTTCTTGGGCAGCACTGGCTTTGCATGGCCACGTTGTAGCAGGAAGGTGACACCAGGGGACTTGCAATGTCCGGGAGGAGGACTTTCATCGAGCCAGGCCGGACAGATGTCTGTGTGTAGAGCTGTGTGCCTGCGTGCTGGCGGCGGCCTCTGGCTTGTGCAGCTGCTTGTTGACAAGGCGCCCCCCAGAGCCTCACTGAGCACAGGATGGGTGGGAGCGTCATCACTGCTGCCCCAGGGGCCTCTGTTTGCACACTGTGTGCCCCAAGGAGTGGTCAGAGAGCCCTTCCTGCAGACAGGGCTGTGGCCAGGCCCACCGTCTTCTTAGGTTGGAGCTAACCAACCACAAGGAAGTGAGTGTAGACAGAAGTGGGTCCTTCGGGCATCATCTAGAATGAGTGGCTTTTGTTCACCCTGTGTTTTGTCCAGAACAGGGAGGGAGCCACAGGTGGTTAGGAGACATCTCCTTGCTTCAGTGTGTGATTCCAGCAGGCCTTTGGGTAGATTCGTGTGTGTGTGTGTGTGTTTAATGGGCTTCCTTTGTGGCTCATTTGGTAAAGAATCCGCCAGCAATGCAGAAGACCTGGATTCAATCCTAGGTTGGGAAGATCCCCTGGAGAAGGGAAAGGCTACCCACTCCAGTATTCTGGCCTGGAGAATTCCATGGAGTGTTTTGTCCGTGGGGTCGCAAAGAGTCGGACACGACTGAGCGACTCTCACCACTTTATTTTTGGCTGTGTTAGGTCTCTGTTTTGTCACACTCCATAGTTGTGGCACTCAGGCTTAGTTGCCCCACAGCATGTGGGGCATTGGACCAGGGCATTGGACCCCTGCATTGGACCAGGGATCAAACCTGTGTCGCCTGCATTGGAAGGCAGATTCTGAACCACTGGACAACGAGGGAAGTACCTGGATTCATTTTTTGCCAGTTTGGAAAGAAGCCTGGGAAAGGCTGATCTTTGGGAAATTTATCCTGGCTGCCTGCATCCATGCATGCTAAGTCGCTTTACTCATGTCCAACTTTGTGCGACCACATGGGCTATAGGACCCCAGGCCCTTCTGTCCATGGGGATTCTCCAGACAAGAATACTGGAGTGGGTTGCCATGCCTTCCTCCTGACTGCTTGAGCTATGGTCAAAACAAATCCAGTAAGGATACCTGTCTTAATTGGACAGAAAGGGGGAAAGAACACTGGCCCTTTATTACTTTGGCAAGAATGATGCTTTAGGGGAGGATCATTTCTACAATGAGTTTCTTTCTTACCTGTTCAGGGAAATGGCTGATCCCTTTTGACCCTGCTCTTACCGAAATGGGCACTTTCTACCTGGACAAGTACAAGGCGGTCAAGGTGCCCATGATGTACAGGTCAGGCAAGTTTGCCTCCACTTTTGATAAGAATTTTCGTTGCCATGTCCTCAAGCTGCCCTACCGAGGAAATGCCTCCATGCTGGTGGTCCTCATGGGGAGGATAAGTGACCATCTCACCCTTGAAGACTACTTGACCACAGACCTGGTGGACACGTGGCTCAGGAACATGAAAACCAGGTACAGCTCTCCTGTCGCCCTGCTCCAGCTCAGCCTCTCCTTCCCCGTGGGCACTCCCAATTCCATTCTGTGCCTGCCCTGCCCCACGGTGGGCTCCCTGATGACAGGGGCTGCATTTGTCCTGTTTTCCACTCTGTCAGCGTCTATCGCAATGCGTGGCTCCTTGTTCACTCAGCCAGTCCTTATCAAGGCTCTCCCACTTGTCAGGCATTGTGATGCGTGCACGATGCCAGCCCTCCTTGTGGAGCTCACATTCTAGTGAGGTGCCAGTGGGCACCAGGGAAGGCCAGGCCAAGAAGGTAGACGTAAGCAAACACTTACGATGAAGGAGGGTTGTCAGGGTGCCCTGGGAGAGAGAAGAGTTACAGGCAAAAGTGTGAAAGTTCTGGGTTAGGAGTGTGCTTGGTGGGTTTGAGGCACAATGAGGTGGCCGGTGAGGCTGCAGCAGTTTGGAGATGAGGTCGCAGGGGAACCAGTAGCCGTCACCCAGGACTGTACATTACAGGCCCTGGGAAAGACTTGGGCTTTTCCCAAAAGAGATGGGAAGCCACTGGAGTCAAGCTGAGGAGCAACATGATCTGTGCTTGTTGAGAAAAGACACTGGGGCCATGTGGAAAGAGCAAGGGGACCAGTCACATGGTCAGTGTAAGCACCCAGATCAGGATGCTCGGCAGGTAGTGGCAATGGAGGTAAGGAGGAGCAGCAGGTCCTGGAACCGTGAACCTGGAAGTCACAGGATTGGCCCATGGACTGGAATGTGGGTGAGAGAAAAAGGGGGGAGTCAAAGATGAAGTTTTTGGCCTTAGCAACTGGAAAGATTTGCCACGTACTGAAAAGGGAGACTGTGGGACAAACATGCTGAGGGGTATGTGCAAAAGTTCAGTTGGAAAGAGCTGGATCAGAAATACCTATTAGACAGCCGGGTGGGGATATAAAAAAGGCAACAGCTGGGTATCAAAGGTTGGATCTGGTGTGTGCAGGGCGAGGTCCAGGCTGGGGAGTCAGCAGCACAAAAATGGAACCATGAGACCAGATGTGATGACCTGGGGAAGGGGCTGAGCACAGAGAGCAGGGGTGGGAGCAGAGGGCAGGCTCGCAAAAGCTTGTGGAATAAATTAATCCACCCATCAGGGTACGAGGAAGTCAGCACCAGTAAGGCCAAGGCGATGCCTCCTGAATCTGTCACTCCAGAATCTGACACAGAGGGAATTCCAGCTAAAGGTCCCAGTGTTCATTTTATCTTCATTCCTCTTCTTCAAATCCTTAGAGCCTAGCAAAGGACTTCAACATAGTAAGCCCTCAACAAATGTTTAGGCGAATCAATTTACATATCAGTCTTCAAGACCTGTCATGTCTTCAGTTACACTCCAGTGTGAGCCCTGCCCACCTCTACAAGAGAGGAAGAAGGAAGGGTTGAGGGGACAAAAGGAAATGAATATTCACTGGGCCTCTACTCTATACCAGACATCGTTCTGGGTGCTTAACACATGTTATGTCATTGACTCCTCTGAAGAACACTGTGAAATCCATATTGGTATCCAGATGAAGACACTGGGACTTCTTTAAGACTAACTTAGTACCAGTCAGTAGTTCACATCCTTTTATTTTTGAGCCACAGAACCCATCTTTCTAAACAAGGGTAAGAACTCCAATGTACATCTTTATAGGTGGCATAGAAAGACCTGAATGGGCTTTTTGGCCAACCCAATATAGCTAGATAGATAGGCAGAGAGAGACAGACAGATAGATAAATATCAGAGTTTCTCTGGCTAAAAATAAATAAGGGGTTGAAAATTTCCTTTGCTCCCCTCCCCCTGTCCATTTCCAGACTCCCAAGTTTCTCCTGGAATCCTGGGAGTCTGCAGAATAGGGACTGAAAACAACCATCCTCCAGGAGCCTGCAGGATTCATGGCAGGAGGTATTTGGTTGGGTTGTTTTTAAGACAGGGGGAAATGGATACAAAGTATGGCATCTTTCCCTAAAGAGAATGTGAGTCATTGACTGGGAAATAAAACTGGTTTCCTGAAGCAGAAGTAATACATATTTGGTAAGTCAGAACTCTGTTATCTGAGTCAGACCATGACAAAAGAGCAGAATGAGCTACACTCAACTGAAGGAGACTTGTTACTAGCAATAATCTTGGAGGAAGGTGAAGTGACCTTTTTAGTGTTCAGAATCTAAGGTTTTTGTCTACGGTTCACCATTATATGTACTTGTACCACAGAAAAATGGAAGTTTTCTTTCCAAAGTTCAAGTTAGACCAGAAGTATAAGATGCATGAGCTGCTTAAACAGATGGGAGTCCGAAAAATCTTCTTACCCTGGGCTGACCTAAGTGATCTCATGGTTACTGAAAGAAATCTGAAAGTTTCCAAGGTAAGTCAGGCTCTTTCAGGGGAATCCAAGAGAACAAATATTTTTCCATCCCACTGAATGTCAATAAAAGGCCAAGTTGTAGTAGAAAAGTGAAAAGTCACTCAGTCGTGTCCAGCTGTTTGCGACCCCATGGAATATACAGTCCATGGAATTCTCCAGGCCAGAATACTGGAGTGAGTAGCCTTTCCCTTCTCCAGGGGATGTTCCCAACCCAGGGATGGAACCCAGGTCTCCTGCACTGTAGGCGGATTCTTCACCAGCTGAGCCACAAGGGAAGCCTTGTAGTAGAAAACTAGATTAAAATTCCCAAAGACTTGAAACAGCGCCCAAGCTGGATGTTTGAAGAATTGGAGCTACTTTATTAAAACATCTGTTTATGTAGAGCTCCCTCTCTTCTTTCTCAGTGCTTAAGGAGAAATTTACCCCAAAATGGAACTGGTTCACAGATTCACTTAGAATTCCATGAAACTGCACCACCTTACGGTTTTATTCATTTATTTGGGTGGGTGGAGGGGCTGCACTCTGCAGCATGTGGGATCTTCGTTTCCTGACCATGAATTGAACCCATACTCCCTGCAGTGGAAGGGTCATCTTAACCACTTGACTGCCAGTGAAGTCCACTGCTTTGGAGAGGGAAGAGAACCCCAGAGGTTATCTGCCTAACTTCCTGCCTCTTGTGAAAACCCCCTCTGATATATCCCTACAAAACAATCTTCCAGTTTTGTTTTTTAATGTTTGCAGTGACAAGGAACTTATTTGAAAAGCAGCTCAATCCACAAATGGCAAAAACTGTTTTTGAGTTTTATTCATATATATATTTTGACCTGTAATTCCCCCAACTTACATTCTTTGTCCCTAGTTCTGCCTCTATAGCATCCAACACATGCATTTCTGCTACAAACACATGAAAGATTGAAGAAATGTGTTTCGGTTTTAGAGCTTAAATTCTAAATTATTGATATTTTCCCTTTGTTTACTCCAGGAAGGGAATTTTCACTCCAGGAACTTAAGAGAATGTCTAGGTATTGTTTTCATTATCTTTTAGAATAATTATACAGGTCCATTATTCACATCACATGAGGTTCTTGGACAAAAGGGCCTCGCGAACAGGACGGGTGGCCTATATCCAGGCCACCTGCGTTCAGAAAGACTTCAGGGACCCAGAGGCTTGCTCAGGGGACACCTTAGAGTGGTGCCAGGTTCTAGGAAACCGCTACAGAAGAATAACCACATTCCTGCCCCACCTCCCTCCCACCCCCTGCCTGCCAGAAATAAGGTCAAAGTTCTCAGGGGTTCCAGACAGCTTGAAAACCTTCCAGGAGGAATATCAGCTCAGTTCAAAAATCAGTAACACAGAGACTTCCCTGATGGTCCACTGGTTAAGATTCCACACTCCCAATGCAGGGGGCCTGGGTTCAATCCCTGCTCAGGGAACTAGATTCCACATGCTGCAACTAAGGGTTTGCATGCCACAGCTAAGACCCGGTACAGCCAAATGAATAAATATTTTTAAAAATCAGTAGCACAAAGTGCATGCTCAGTATTTGTTGATTTGATCCACGTGTGTGTGAAATGGCCAGCCACAGAGTCCCCTGGTCCCTGGCCAGAATGAATTTCACAATCGGGTTCCTGGTATCTCCTGCGGGTGTTTGAGGGGCTTCTGTGGCAGTTGCTAGGGCAACCGCAGACCATTCCTCTCTGCAGATGAGCTCTATACCAGTACATCCCGAGAGCACAGCCCCGTGGGTAAGGACCATAACAACAAGTGTTCAGGGATTCAGTGAATCCCCTCATCTCCATGAGCACACAAATGGTCTTCCATGTATTTCCTTTCCTAGGTTTTACAAAGAGCTATGATTGAGGTGGATGAAGAAGGTACAGAGGCAATGGCAGGAACCCTATTAGAAATCACTGCTTATTACATGCCTCCCATCATCAGAGTGGACCGGCCATTTCTCTTCATCATCTATGAAGAAACCTCCAGAACCGTGCTATTTCTGGGCCGGGTGGTGAATCCGACTCTCCTGTGATTTACAGCACGCGTGAGTCCTTGGAGCTACAGCGATGCTGGATCCAAGGTGTCTGAATCCACACGGGACATTGGCACTGGTGTCCCCCCTTGTTCTCAAGTGCTAATTTGAGCCATTCTTAGATCTGCATATGAAATTCAAGCTTATTTTAAGGAGATGTTTGTATGAGCTGGCTGGTATTTTAAGCCTGTTTCTAAGAGCCTATGTTATTAACTGAAACCATCTTGGTATCTGGACTCAGCAGAACTCTATTTCAAGATGAAGTCTTTGGGAAGACAAGTTCGCATTCTCCATGGGTCATGCGCTTCACTCCCTTTACTGCTCCCTGCTGCGAATTAGTGTTTTATTTTAACCTACTATAGAATAATTTCTTGGCAACTAAAATTAGAAAAAAATAGCTGTAGTCAGGCCTGACCACAGCATCTGCTGCCATGTGGCTTTGTCTACTCCATGAAGCCACAAACTGAGCTACAGATCTTCCAGTTCAACCTCTTAATTCTATTATACAAAGCCAAGAAACGGGAAAGTGGAGAAAGGGCCACAGTAAGGCTTTCATGGGGCTTCCCAGCTAGTGCTGGTGGTAAAGAACCCACCTGCCAGACTCGAGTTCGATCCCTGGGTTGGGAAGATCCCCTGAAGGAAGGCATGGCAACCCACTCCAGTATTCTTGCCTGGAGAATCCCCAGAGGAGCCTGGTGGGCCACAGTCCATAGGGTCACAAAGAGTCGGACACAACTGAGCGACTGAGCACACACGGATGCATGCAAGGCTTTCATGGGCCCCAGGCTCTTTCACCTTTGTGGATTCCTTCTTCCATTTATACACACACACACACACACACATATGTGTATATACATATATATATATACACACACATATGTGTGTATAATAAAAGTATTTTATGACTGTATTTGTATAAAGGTGAATATATTCTGGGTTATATCTGTCTTTATACTTTATACTAATACAAAGCATGGGACTTACTTAGAGCAAGAAATAAGACATCTTCATGGGTCCCTGAAAGCACTGTGGGCCTGACGTCCTATGCCTACAGCATCTAGTGGAGAAATCATACAGGGCATCTCAGAGGAAGAAAAACCAGTGCATCAGTGGCAGAATCAGGGCCCTGCCACTCCTGACTGCAGGCCCCGAGGCCGTCCCACTCTTTCTTCTTTCTGTCTAAAGCATCTCATGGGGTGCAGTTCAACAGGCGGCGTGTGTTCACGTCTGTTACCCGTTGTGATTAAATAGAATGTAAGCATGGACTTTGTCCCAAGGGTCAAAGAAAGAACAGCTTCTGAGCCCGTCGTCTTCTGTTATAGAGATAAGAAAATATTTTAGGAGTAAATTCAGAGACTCAGGAGTAAAGTTAACTATTTTTGGAATGTCAACTACGTTGACTAACCACCTAATTGGATTTTTATCTATTTGCTGGCCAATTTAAATATACTTAAATTTACTGTATTAGTTATTCCTCTTATTACAACTGACAGATTTATGTGAATAGTACCTAATGTGAATAGATAATAATAATAAGCCACACTCTAGAGACTGACTCTTTATCCTTCTAAAACCTGGATAATAGTTCACTCCTGTGTGCCCTCCACATGCACTGACTGACGCCGGTGAGCCAGGCAACTCTAGAGCCTAGAAAGAAACAAAAATAGAGGACTGACTTCAGTTCACATCCTTAAGCGACTTGTTACTATTCAATTAATGAGGTTCATTTGTAGAAAAATAGCACAAAGAGAAATAAAAGAGGGCTCAGGCAAATTATTTGTGTTTTTAGAAATGAAATCTAGAGAAGAAAGCCACAACACCCTCTGAAATAAACCATGTTTAGAGAACACAATACCCTCTGAAATAAATATGGCCAAACCCGGTCGTAAAAAGGTTCATTATTATCAAAGGATTCATAGAACATATACTCAAACTCTTGCCTTCTCTGCATATATTTGCACAAAAGGATGATGACATGGGACAATGATATCTAACGCATTACTCTTTAAGTCAGAAAATGGCCCTATTCTCTATAAAGAAATTAGTATTTCCCCACATATGCTTAAGAAGCTCCAAGGATACTAGATTTTCTAAATATGTATGCATGGTGAAAAAATGAAGATCAAGGAAAAATGTAACTGATCTTACAAAAAAATCAGTTTCAACTGAAAGGGAAAATTCTGAATATTCTAACAACACTTCACTATATTTAAGGGTCAGATTTTAAAAACTGTTCCTACACAGACACATACACACTCATACTCACTTCCTAACACACATGCCACAGCTGAGATCAGATTATTGAATTAATTGAATTCATTTTATCTTCATGGTATAAACCTAGTCAAGCTGAAGAGACTGTTCTATTTCAATTCAAATTATTTCACATATGCCACTGACTGTAGGTAAAATGGACTCACTCTTCCAGAATAAGGCATCTTTATAAAGCCCAGGAAGTCAAGTAACAGAAATGATTTTTAACTGTGATGAGGTTACGGGAGAGCAAAGCTCTATATGCTCTTCTCTATTAAGTAAAATCTTTTTAGCTCTATTTCTGCCAGTAAGATTGATTCTACAGGTCTGTTTTTTTTGCTTATAATGCTGATTAGTGATGTTCTAGACCTATCCTTAAAACTGCAAGTTTCCATGTCCCTATTTCTCTGCAGCTACAGTTAGAGATGTGTCTTTGTCACACAACTGGTTTAAAGGAACTATTTAATAAGGTGTTAGACTGAGAACTTTTACAAGAGTATCAATCATTTTTTCCAGTGGAAACTGAGGTACATATGGATATTCATAAATGTCACCAACTGGTTTTTTGCTCTATGTATCTGTCCTTGGAATTATAATTTTAACAAATATTTCAACAATTTTAGAAATTATCATGTTCTCTTGGAAAAAAAGAAAACCTCTAAACATAACTTTGATTGACTGTCTTAATTGATAATTTAGTGCCTAAGATAAGACTGCAGCTGACTTCTGTAAATTTCTGAGCTTTATAAGCCTTAGTGACTTTTCTGTCAAATCACTTTCTTCTTCTCCTGCATGCATGCTGAAGAAAAAGTCCGAACTCTGCTAAACTTATTGAACAAATAAACTAAAATTCTGCATTTTATTTAAAGTAACAGAGTCAATGCTGACTATGAACCAAAGTGCTAGAAAAACTGATGCTGCTTTGACATCCATTATGTACCCCCAATGCTCTCTCCTGGATCATAATGTACTCGGTTCCACGTTAGTGATGTTAGTAGGAGACATCACTAACATGGTTAAGTGAAGTCCACAAAGAATGTATGAACTAACCAGTATTGTCAAGCTTCTCATACCTAATCAATTTTTAACTACTGACAAAATGAATGGTTGAACAATTCCATTTACCTGATAGTCCTTCAATGAAAGATATTAAGCATCATTAAAAATAGCCAAAAAAGAGGCCATAGGTAAGGAAAGGGGGAAAACAAACACCATGAAAGCCTCATACTGAGTAGCTGCCCCCTGGGTGATTTTAGTTGATGTCTGTGCCCTTTTCTTGTTCATTACTTAAAAATAAACTGTCTTTAATTACAGAATAAAAACTTCAGAAAATATTTAAAACTGTTTTCACAAACACAGGTATCTCATTAACCTATGTTTTATTTTGAGTACATTCATTATTCATTATTTCACATTATAAAAAGTAACCACACACGCATATGCATTCACAAATTAGATCATCTTTATCATACATCAATATATTTTTTAAAAAAAAACAAATATTTTCAATATCAATATAATTATATGCTGATTGCATTTTGAAATAGAGAAGCTGACAATAGCTTCATACAGTATATCTCAAGAACTGACATTTTTAAAATCAAGAACTGTATAGGTTCCACAGGCAAATTTTGATGGAAATAATAGCATTAGTACAAATAAATGCTGTTGACATAGCTTAAGCATGATAGCTTGGAATAACAGCTGATTCAAACTAGATTCATCATTTCTAATTCAGTAAGGACAAATATAATCTAAAATGTAAACAAAGTATTTATAAAATAAATTCTTCTAGGTAACAAAGGAAATCATCAATCTATTATTTTTAAGGTAGTTGTAGCTAAAAGTTATCAGAAATCTTTGTAGAATTTTCATTGCCAAATTTTAATTTCGGATGTCCAGGTACGACATCTTGCCACCACGATTGCAGGACTGACATAAGTTAGGACAGCTGTTTGTACCCTGTTTAAGTGTGACTTTTCTATTGGGCTTGGAGATTCGTGAGAAAATGCAGTGACTTTTTTACTCCCAAGTCCCCCTCCAAGTGATTATCTAGGCAGGGTGATTTCAGTTGATTTGGGCCTTTCATACAATTTTTAAATGCTAAACTCTAGCACAGTTAAATAGATGGTTTCCTGCACAAATAAATGCAGACTTATCTCTTTTGTAGCAGTAGTTAAAGCACATACCTAATGTTTTTTTTTCATTACACTTCACTATAACATTAGAATTCTGTAACCACATTATTGTTCAAGAAATATATATTATACCTCCAAGGGAATATAATTTCAAATATGGAACGTATAACAACATCAGCTGCCATTATGTATCTTTCTCTTTTCCAGTCATCAGCCATTGCTTTAGCTTTTGTTCATCAATCACGTTATCTCCAGTTGTCTTTGTTTTGCCTCCTTCTTCAAGGAGATGGCCTAAGGATTGGATTTTCTGGATTTTCTTTGTCAGAAAGGAAGAAAGAAAGAAAGAAGAGAAGGAAGAAAGGGGGGAGGGAGGAGAAGAAAAAAGAAAACAAAACATTAAAAAGTTTATCCATATACTTACAAAGTAAAGAAACAGATATAATCTACTTTGAAAAAACCTAATATATGAGAACTGTGATTAAGCAGACAAGTGAATGACACATTAAAGTTTACTTGGAATAACCTTTAATTACTCAAATCTTATGTGCATCTAACATAGCATTCAATTCAATTCATACTTTTCCTGTTTTTCATTTCTATAACCATAGCGGAAATTAACACAACCTAAAATTATCAATCATCTGGCCTTGTAAAACGTAACATACAATGTATTCCTAAGCTTCCTTTAAGACACTGATATTTTTAAATGGCAGATGTATCATCTTTATGACAATGGAAAGTTGGAGAATGTACTGCATAGAATTTTTTTAAGCAGCAAAACAGAGATAATTAATACTTTCTGAAATCACTTCACAGGCTTATTTTAAGCAAAAAGGATAGATTTTCATTTGGATATGCCATAGTGCTGAATGGTAGATAAGAGTCCACAGAAACATGACTAATATCTACAGATACTGATTACCTATTGCAGTTATGTGGCAGTATGCATTCATGAGAAAGTCTAAATTAGAACCACATAACATGGAGAGACTTGTGGACTTGGAGATTCAGTTACACATTAACCAAGCAGCTGTGATACCAATACACTTCTTACTTCCGAATATTCAGAAAAAATACAAACTTCACGTGACTGTTTAGCAGTGTTTGTTTCTAGATTCATTTTTTTAAACAATTATATATGCAACTGATTATATGATTATATAATTCTATATTATAAATATTGAGCAAATAAAATTTAGTCCATAAAATGGAAAAGCATGCTCAACAATAAAAGAACACATAAAGAAGTAATCTGAAATAATGATCAGTTGCTCAGCTGTGTCCGACTCTTTGCGGCCTCATGGACTATAGCCTGCCAGATGCCTCTGTCCGTGGGAATTTTGAGGCAGGAATACTGGAGTGGGTTGCTATTTCCTCCTCCAGGGGATCTTCCTGACCCAGGGATCGAATTTACCCGCCGCTTGTGTCTTCTGCATTGGTAGGTAGATTCTTTACCACTGGTGCCAATAATGGAGAGCTGGTATAAGTAGATTAGATTGTAATGGTCTTTACTTTTAACAATAAATGACTATCGCATTTAGAAAGATGAGAATGAATTTCATTCTGATATTATTAAATGTGTTCTTCAATAGAAGAATTCCAGAGCAGTCTTTTGAGAGGAAGAGGGTCAAAAGTGATCAAGAGGAAGGATTTCAGGATGTCAAAATGTTAGGTGCCTCAGAGGATGAACTTAGTCTGTCCTGTCATTTCACAGAGGGGCACAGCGAGGACCAGAGTGCTGACATGAACTGCATGTCCAGCTCTGTGGTCTCCACAGATCATTACCCTGTCCTGCCTCTATCTTAAGACTTTAAATGGAGCTTCCACAGTACAGTCATTAGAGCAATAATTGTATGGCTAAGAGATTCTCTGTAGTAACACTACTAACCTGTACCATCAATATTATTTTTTCTATTTACTATCAATTTTTTCTATTATGTAGTCTTCCCTTGAGCTCTATTCAATAAATATGCTGTTTTAAATGAATTTGGAATACATCTATTTTGTATATACCAATGGCCAATTAGAAATTTAGAACAAATTATAATACAGTTCAGTTCCTAAATGGGACTCCAGTATGGAGTTTCTGATGTGCAAAAAGATGCATGATGGAAACTGTATCAGAAAATATTCATCAAAATATTCATGAATTACCCTGATAGCTCAGTTGGTAAAGAATCTGCCTGCAATGCAGGCAGGAGACCCCAGTTCGATTCCTGGGTTGGGAAGATCCCCTGGAGAAGGGAAAGGCTACCCACTCCAGTATTCTGGCCAGGAGAATTCCATGAACTGTATAGTCCATAGGGTTGCAAAGAGTTGGATATGACTGAGCGACTTTCATTTTCACTTCATTCATGAATTAAGTGAACTATGTTTAAAAGAAAATCTGAATCCTGTTTAAATTTTCTTCTAATCAGAAGAGTCAGGTGTCCCATATGGAAGAGGAAACCTGTAACTATAGTTTGGGCATCTTGGATGAATTGCTTCTATGTGGATATGACCTCTACTTATGTTGATTTTTTTTTCCCCACTACCCTCTTACATGTCTAACCTAAGAGAAACAAAGGTTTCATCAATTCAAATAAGATACAACTGGTGCATAAAAAGGAACCACGAAGGGGTTCCTTATAACTTTAAGGAACAAATGTCAGTAGAAATCTCTATCCTATTGGACCCACAACTCTAGATTATATAGTGCAGTAGTATTTCTTAACTGGCATCATTACACCCATCCTTCTGAGCACTGAGTGATTAAATACCATGACCTTAAGCTAGTTGTTTGTTTTTGTTGTTGTTTTAGTCTCTTAAGTCATATCTGACTCTTTGCAACCCCATAGACTGTAGCCAGCCAGACTCCTCTGTCCATCAGATTTTCCAGGTAAGAATACTGGAGTGGGTTGGCATTTCCTTCTCCAGGGGATCTTCCTGATGCAGGAATCGAACCCGTATCTCCTGCACTGCAGGCAGATCTTTACTGCTGAGCCACCAGGGAAGCCCAAGCTAGTTGTTTAAAGGAATGCAAATATTTTGCAGAAAAAATACATAGATCTCAGCTATTAATGGGAGCCATTTAAAGTTTCTCGTCAATTCCCTAAGGTTACAACGTCTTTGCCATATATAAATTATCTTCTACAAAATATGTAACATAACCAGAGGCATGTGATAATAACGGTTTTAACTGATAGCATTTCCTCATTACAGACACTTCCTATTCTTTGGGAACTATTTAAGTGGGAAGGAAAGTACACTAAGAAAAAGAACAGAATCAAACACTTGGCAGTCCACCACTGGATTACTTACAAGGTAGCCTTCCGTGGTTGTGTATCTTTACTTCCACTGCTCTTGGGATCAACTGAGTTACCTGTCCCTCGGGAGGTGCTGGGCAGGGAAGTATTAGAAGAAAAGGAACTGGGAGCACTATTGGTGTTACGCGTCCGGAATGAGTCATCTGAAAGAACACATGTACAGTCAGCCAGATGGAGTCCACTAGAGAGATGTGAACCTTCGAGAAGGTTCATGAGAGCTGACTTTTCCCCTTCTTTTAAAGCCAACTTTACTAAGGTATAAATTATATACAATAGACTGCACAAATTTAAGGTCCTAAAATTTGTATATATTATGAGGCCATCACCACAATCAAGAATGAACACACCCATCACATTTGCTCCTGCCTCATCCCTCCGCTCCCTCTCCGATGCCAGGCAACCATGAACCTGCCTGCTGCTGCTCACTGCAGATTAGTTTGCATTTCATGAAATTTCATATAAATGGACTCAGTATACACTCTTTTTTTGTCTGACTTCTTTCATTCAGCGTAATTATGTTGCAATTCATCCTCATTTTATACGTCAATACTTTATCCTTTTTATTGTTGACCAGTATTCCTATTGGGAAATGGCATCACACTCCAGTATTTTTGCCTGGAGAATCCCATGGACAGAGGAGCCTGGTGGGTTACAGTCGTTGGGTTGCAGAGTAGGACATGACTGAGCGACTGAGAACATTCCTATTGCACGGACATGCCGAAATCGGTCTATCCAGTCTCCTATTGATAGACATCATGATTTCTGCCCCGATTATAATCTAATACAAATAAAGCTGCTGTGAATGACAGCGTGCAAGTTTGTATGTGGACATGTGTTTTCTCTTTCGTTAAGTCTTGAATGGAACTGCTGAATCATGTAGTCAGTGTATATTTAATTTTCTAAGAAACTGCCAAATTGCCGCCTGAAGTGATTATACCACTTTGCGTTTCCAGCAGCAATGTATGAGAGTCCTGGAGGGTTACTCCACATTCTCACACACTTGATATTGTGAGCGTTTTTAAACACTAGTGGATGTGATGTGGTATCTCCTTGTGTGTGTGTGATTTTTTTCTCATTGCATCAACTTTCATTTCTCTAATGTTACTGATCTTAAGCATCTTTTTATTTACTTACTTGTATATCTTCTCTTGTGAAATGCCTGTTCAAATCTTTTTCCCATTTTGAAATCAGTTGCCTGATTTGTTTTAAAGATTGTTGTATATTCTAAAAACTAAAAATAGAGCTACCATATGATCCTGCAATCCACTCCTGGGCATATACCCGGAGAAAACCATAATATGAAAAGATAAATGCACCGCAGCATTCATTGCAACACTGTTTGTAATAGCCAAGGCATTAGAAGCAAACTAAATGTCCATCAACAAATGAATGGATTAAGATGATTTGGTGGAATATGGAATATTACTCAACCATAAAAATAAAGTAATGCCATTAGCAGCATTTGAATGGACCTATGATAGTAAGTTGTCATACTATATGAAGTAAGCCAGGGAACAATAAATATATCACTTATATGTGGAATCTAAAAAAAGAAAAAAGATATAAATGAACTTATTTGCAAAACAGAAAGAGACTCACAGACATAGAAAACATAAAGAGGGTGGCAGGAGGGATAAATTAGGAGGTTGGGAATAGCTTACACACACTGCTATATATAAAACAGATAGCCAACAAGGATCTATTGAATGGCACAAGGCATGTGTACTCAGTCATGTCTGACTCTCTGTGACCCCCATGGACTGTAGCCAGCCAGGATCCTCTGTCCATGGAATTTTCCAGGCGAGAATACTGGAGTGGGTTGCCATTTCCTTCTCCAGGGAATCTTCTTGACCCAGGGATTGAACCTCCTGCATTGGCAGGCAGATTCGTTACCAGCTGAGCCACTGGAGAAGCCAGCACAAAGAACTCTACTCAATATTTTGTAATAATCTATAAGGGAAGAGAATCTGAAGAATATATATATAACTGAATCACTGTGCTTGTACACCTGAAACTAACACTATTGTAAATCAACTATACTTCAACTTGAAAAAAAAAAAAAAAAACTTGTATATTCTAGATACAAGTCCTTTGTCAGGTATATGTAACATGAATATTTTCTCCCAATCTGTGTCCTGCCTTTTATTTTTTTTAACACTCTATTTCAAAGTGTCAAACTTTTAAATTTTAATGAAGTACAGTAAGTTAATATTTTATGGGTTTGGAGAAATTTTTGTCAATTCTAAAAATCACAAAGACTTACTTCTATATTTTCTTCAGAAATGTCACATTTTTAACTTTTATGTTTAAGTTTACAATACATTTTGAGTTAATTTTGTGTATAGTGTGAGATAAGAATTGAGGTTCAGTTTTTTTGGGTTTATTATGGATATTCAATTGTTTTAGCATCAAAAAATTTTGGTAAAAAAAATCTTAAAACTCAGCTAACTATGTTTGTCAGTGTAGGTCATACAGTCTTGAGTACTGAAGCTTTAGGAGTAAATGATATCAGTTAATTTTTTTTTCAAAATACTCAGTTCTGTGTATTTAAATACACAGTAACTTTCAAAAATATTTTTATCAAGATTGCATTGAATCTCTGGCTCAATTTAAAAACAATTGACATCATAACAATATTAAGTTTTCCAATCCATGAACAAGGAATGACTTCCATTTACTTATGTCTAATTTCTTCCAGCAATGTTAGTATCTAGCAAACATTTTGCTAAATTTGATCCCTGAGCATTTAATATTTTTGAGGTTATTTAAAATGTTATCTTCAAACACATAATTTTTTAAAGTATTAGGTTTATAGAAAAATTGAGACGGGTATGAAGAATTCCCACCTACCCCCACAGTTCAGTCAGTTCAGTCACTCAGTCATGTCCAACTCTTTGCACCCCCATGGACTGCAGTATGCCAGGCTTCCCTGTCTATCACCAACTCCTGGAGCTTTCTCAGACTCATGTCCATCGAGTCAGTGATGTCATCCAACCATCTCGTCCTCTGTTGTCCCCTTCTCCTCCCGCCTTCAAATCTTTCCCAAAATCAGGGTCCTTTTTATTAATACCTTACATTTATATACTATACTTGGTACAATCAATGAGCCAATGGTAACATGGTATTATTAACAAAAATCCACAGTGTGTTCAGATTTCCTCAGTATCACCCAATGTCTGTTTGTATCTAAGGATACCATTCAGGACACCACAATACACTTACTTGTCAGGTCTCCTTTGCTGGGACAGCTTCTTAGCCTTCCCTTGCTTTTGATGACCTTAACAGTTGTGAGGGGTACTGGTCAAATATTTTGTAAGCTGTGCCTCTACTGGAATCTGTCTGATGCTTTTCTCACAATTAGACTAAGGTTATAAGTTTGAGGTAGGATGACAGAGTTAAAGTAGTATTTTCATCACATCATATCAAGAGTGCACACTGACAAATCTTTTTTTCTGTTTTCTGTTTTTTTATTTTATACTTCATGACAGATCACTAGATATGGGATTTTTTGAGGAAATATTTTTAAAAACTAGGATTCTTGATGTAACTTGACCAAATTGCTCCCAAAAACTTCCACCGATTTTCATATCTACCTGCAATGGATACATTGCAACTTGTTTCCATGAATCCTTACTAGAATTTCCTTTACATTTCCTCCAGCCTGTGGTACCTACAGAGCTTTGGAATGCTATCATTGATGACTGATGGGTACATGTTAAGTAAATAGTATTAATTTGAGTTTCCACACTGTGTCTTTGACCTTTCCATTTTTTATTTAACACTACTCCCCCCACCCCACACACACCCTCTCCACACTGCAGCCTGACAGGCTGCTGTTGGTCTCTAAAGACACAATAGTCAGCTTTTACTTCTAACAGGTTCTCTGAATGGGATGGTATTCCATACCCTTCTCTGCCTGTCAAAATTCTAGAGCACCTTAAGGTTCATCTCAACTGACAATCATCCTCAAGCCCATCTTCGCTCCCAAAGTAAATACAATCTCTATGTGAACACCTAATATATTTGTTTAGAGATATTTTGCTCCCATTTTTCTCATTATAGAGCAGATATGTAATTGTATAGTGATATTTTCCTCAGTCTGAAAGTCATTAAGTAACAAATAATAAGCACATTTTTCTAACCAAGAAACCTAGGAAATACTTCATTCAATTTATTTCCTCTCCCCAAAATAATACTGAAACTTTAAGACAATATTTTTCAAATATTTTAATAAATGATTTACCCTTATGAGAAATATGCTTTTTAGGCCATGGATGTTAAACTTTAGAATCTGCAGACCATACACAGACCTACCTCAATTTATTGCTCTTCATTTTTCAAAACAGATAAAGCATTTTCTCTTGTTTTTTTGGTTTTTTTACAAATTGAAAGGTTTGTGACAACACTGCACCCAGAAAGTCTACCAGAACCGTTTTTCCAATAGTGTTTGCTCACTTCTTGTCTTTGTGTCATATTTGGATAATTCTTGCAATATTTCCAACTGTTGCCTTGTTATTATATTTACGGTGGTGTCTGTGATCAGTAATGTTTGATGTTACTACTGAAATTGTCTTAGGGCACCATGAACCACATCCATATAAGATGGCATACCTAACTGATGAATGTTGTATGTGCTCTAATTGCTTTACTTTCTGGCCATTCCCTGATCGCTATCCCTCTACAGGCCTCCTTGTTCCCTGAAATACAACAATATTGTGTCGAATAAAAGCCACACCTACTTGTTATGTATTGTCTGTGGCTGCTTTTACTCTGCTATACTACAGTTGAGTAATTGTCACAGAAACCAGTTTGGCCAAGAGAATCCAAAATATTTACCATGTGGTCCTTTACAGAGAAGTTTGCTTATCCCTGGTATAAACTTTCAAGTATGTAATACTATAACTGTTTAGCTGCATATGATCCACAGTGAAGCTTTAGTGTTTTTAACTTCCTTAAAAATTAAAACTTTTAGTCTATGCCCGAGCAGGTCTTCAGACTGCAGTAAAACCTATCCTATCATTTTGTACTTTTCCTCTTTTAAAAGTATTGAACTCTGACTCTTGACACAGTGAAAACAAAATAGTATTGTCAAGCATTTTAATTGCTAGGGGAAAGTTTCTTTGCTATTTGATAGAGACATAAATGTGGGGACACTGTATCTAGAAATAAAGAAATGAGTCATTTAAAGAAAACTGTATTTTATTAAATTTAATAATTATTTGAAGAGCTCAGATTTCTACTTACCAGTTAGTGAAATCATAGAAGTCTTTGATAAACCTGAGACAGAAGGTGTATATGCTGCTGTAGAACTTTTACTAGAAAAGAACATGATTTAGTTAAAAATACAAGAAAATGTGTCTTTCAGCCTCAGCCACTAATCAGAAAATACCACTTGGTCTTTCCTAACTTTTCCTTAATGCTTTCCTCTACTTGTTATGAAACATGCTTACTACTTTTCTCATTTATTTTTTATATTCCACACCTCACAACAATTACTTTAAGTTAAAGGCATTTCCTTAAACTTCTGCTACATCAGAATAACAGTTTTTCTTTTGATACGCAGCCAAAACAGGTACTAGAGATAAAATTTTCCTAGGAATAATATATCTTTAGTTCTATTCTCTTTTGCCCATCTTGAGATCACCCTATTGGCTAGGAACTGTAAATAATTCTACCAATAATGTCGAAAAGCATAGCTGAAACACATCCAGATTAAGCTTTTTTTTTTTCAATTTTTTAATAAAAAGGTTTAAAAAAATAAAAGAAAAAACATTTTTTCCATAACATAGTCTTTTTCTTGATAAAGAGTTTTAAAGACATTTACAGTTCCTTAAAATTACTTTGCTTGCTGACTAATTTTCAGCTGTTACATATTTACTATATATGTATACTATATATAAGAGTCATGGTCATTTAATTTATACTGATTCTCCCCTAATCTTAACTGTTTATAATTTTGTCTGCTGGGCCAAAAGGGAGACTAGATGTACAACCACAGTCAGGAGAACTCTGTTGTGACCATTTTACCACAGAAAGAGGCCAGTGGTTTCTTCATGGACAGAAACAACACAAACAGCAAATGGCTAGCACATCTATTCAGTGAATGGGGCATGTCCACACCCATTTAGAAGCTGTGTGGCATGTGCGATAGAGCACCACTCTCCTCATAAAACGATATACAGATTCCATGATGTGTTACACAGGATAGGGGAAGTAGTCTTCCTAGAATTCCAGGATAACTGTTCTTATGCAAATTGGTAAGACTACTATTTTTCTTAATATGAAATTTTTATAGATGGTAACTTATTGTTCACCTATGAAAAACCTCAAAATTAATTCCAATTTTATATAATAATGTAAACATCTCACATAAAGATGTGTTAAAATAAAAATTAAGTCAGAATGTGAAGAGCTGACAGATCATACCTAGTAGTACATTTGTCTAAGTTGCCATATTTTGCATGAAAAGCTTGATTATTAAAAGACTGGCTTCGAATCAATTTAGATTTCTTGATTTCTTTACCTAGAGTAACAAGCAGAAGGCAAATGCAATTGTTTAGTTCATCAGTTCATCCTCAGCTGCCCCAACCCCATTCCCTCTCCAGCTCCCACCACTGTGAGTACCACACTGAGCGGGTGGCTTCCCTGCCTTGGTTTGACCTGACTGGAGTATTTCTTACTTCACTGCCCATTAAGAAGCACCAAACGAAGTAAAAGAAAAATAGAGCTTTTCAAACAATATCTCATATCTCATAGAGTGACTTCCTTGTAATTATCATTTATAAAAGGAAAAAAGCAGACACAAAAACCAGTTTCTTACTTGTGGATGGGGTGGCAGAGGATCCAGGAACAGAAATGGCGATGTTCTTGGGCAGACTTGTTGGTGTCTTAGAGTCTCTACCTAAAACAAACTCTGTTTTAAGTGTTATAAATTCCTCTGATTAATCTCCATACACACAAGACAACACAGAGACTATGAACCACTTTCTCTCACTAAGCAGCACTATTTCCCAAATCTTATTCTTTATATATTTAAATATTTCATTCTTAGTTACTCAGTGATCAATTTCACAATCTTATTGCTATTATCAACCTTCAAACTTTCCTTTGAAGGATCTGAACCTCTGCACTGATCCTCACCATTTATTTATTGGTGAGGATCTGTATCAGTTAGCATCCATTTATGAGAACAACTTTTGATAAACCAAAGAAAGTGATTTTCCACATAAAATTAAAAACTTAGCATAGGGAGGTTCAAGAGGGAGAGGACATATGTATACCTATGGTTGATTCATGTTGATATTTGGCAGAAACCAACAAAATTCTGTAAAGCAATTATCCTTCAATTAAAAAATAAACAAGTACATATTTAAAAAAAAAAACAAACTCAGCATGGCCTTTCAGAATGCTGGGATATAACATCAATTATGTACCTTGGTGGTGAGGATGTGGGAAAAGAACTTACGTTTCTTTTCAAAGGTTTTATCACTCATGGGCCTTCCATCATTTTGTTGCTTCTCTTTTTCTAATTGCTCCTATTAATAAAACAGCACCTTAGTATTAAAGTAAGCATAAGTAGGTTTACTTTTTTAAGGTTTCTAAAATAACATTTATTTATTAAAAGTTAACATGTGCATAATAGGCAACCAAAATAACACAAGAAGCAAAAAGCAAAGTCATTCACAATCACAAGCAGTTTACCGTTTGACGTGTCCTCCCAGGTCTCATTTGTGTATTTTCATAACTAAGCATCCATTTTTATGTAATTAAGATCATACAGTTATGTATCATGTTGTTTCACACATCATGATTATTTACCATTTCAAAGTCCCAAAGCTCTGAATATTTTAATAACCAAGAATACACTACACCAACCCAATCTAGAAGGAAGAAAATGTAATCTTGCCTTTCTTGATGACAAAATTTCAGAGAAGACAAAAGTGGCAACAGAACTCTAGATAAAGATACTGGCAGAGCTATGATTAAAATACTACATTCCCTTAATGTCCAATTAAAAGTGAGACATAAAGCAACAGAGTACGCAAAGTATAACACTTATAGGAGGATTCATTATCCGATCTAAACTATTAAAGTATAGCAAGGAGGTATGCTTCCGTTAAATTAATTATTTAACAAGCATAAGTAGATTTGGAAAACTATTCTAATCAGAAATTACTCTAAGCTTTAGAGATATAAAAATACAGTTCACAAAAATACCTAACAGAAGTAATTTTTTTTCAAAATTGGTATCTAAAGAAGTCACAGTTCTTTCAGATTTTTTTTTTAACATCTACGGAATTGTGCCCTTGGAGGGTTGTCAAGATAAAACAATGAATTTGGTATCCCTGTTGCAATGAGCCTTTCAGATGGTAAAGAATCTGCCTGCAATGCAGGAGACCCAGGTTTCATCCCTGGGTTGGGAAGACCCCCTGGAGAAGGGAACAGCAAACCACTCCAGTACTCTTGCCTAGAGAATTCCATGGACAGAGGAGCCTGGGGTTTATAGTCCATGGGGTCATAAAGAGTTGGACACGACTGAGTCACAAACACTTTCACTTCACTTTCATTCACTAATTCTCATCAGCAAAATATTGGTACTATTGGCCCTTTCCATTTCTAACTGATAAGTGAAAAAACAACACCCTTCTTTTAAAAGCCTGAGAGAAAAAAATTTTGTAGATATTATTTAAATTTTGATTGAAGTATAATACACATAGAGAAAGTACACAAACTGTAAGTATACAGCTCAGTAAATTTTCCCAAAATGCACACACCCATATAATCAGCTCCCAGACCAAGAAACAAAATGTTACGAAGCTCAAAGTCTTCTTTATCCCAACAGAATAACCAAGATAACTCATATCAGGTTCTGAACAAACATGACATGACCAACATGTACAGAACACTACAGTCAACAATGGAGAATACACATTCTTTTCAAGAACAAGTGTAAAATGAAGAAAAAGAGAAAACAGACAAAAAATTCCACACAGACTTGGACTGCATAAAAAACTATTAAATAAAAATTATAAAACTGAAAATAAAACATGCAAAGCTGAAAAATATTGCTAAGTGAGCTTAAGAAGTACTGCCATTTGTTTTATCTTTTCCTCTACTATGTAATCATATTAATCACAATTATCTTGAAGTCCTTGTTGGGTAACTCTAATAGTAGGATCATCTGTGAATCTTTTTCTAGTCTCTGATTTTTGTCTTGGGTTTAGGTTATTAAGTCCTAAAGTTATAAGTTATATAAGTTATTAATAAGTTATTAAGTTATATAACTTATTATAAGTTATATAAGTTATAAGTCCTAAAATTTTTAGAGCCTGTTTACTCTTTTCAACGTCTACCACTGACAATCCTGAGCTCTAATCTTTGTTTTAGACTGCTGAATAACACAATTGCTTTTCAGAGGATTTCCACTTAAGTTTTTAATCTCACAGCACAATTTTTTGTAGAGAAATAGACAATATAATAAAATAAATGGGAATATTGTAACTGAAAAACACAGTACTGGAAACTTTAAAACCACTGGATGGGCTCAATAGCCAAACGGAGAAGGCAGGAAAAGAACTGGTGACATTGAAGATGGATCAACAGAGATTATTCACTCTGAGAAGCAGAGTTTAAGGAGGAAAAAAGAGAAAGAATAAAGCCTTATGGACCTGTGGGATGATATCAAAAGATCTAACACGTGTATAATTATTGACCCAGAAATATAAGAGTGAGCAACAGGGGACAGAAGATATATTTAAACAAGGGGTCAAACCTTCCCAAATTGGGGAAATGATACATGTTTACAGATTCATGAAGCTCAACAAATCCAAAACAGGATAAATATGAAGCAAATCATGCCTAAAAATATCAAAATCAAACTGCTAAAAAGAAAAAAATACCTTGGAAGTAGTCAGAGACAAACAACATTATACACAGAAGAACAATAATTCAAATGAGAGCAGATATTTTATCAGATACTAGAGACCAGAACAAAGATAGAAATAACTCTTTTAAGTACAGTATGAAAAAAGGCTTCCAAACGCAGTATTCAATAAAAATATCCCTTAAAGAGGAAGGCAAAAATAAGATAAATTTTGATAAAATTTATCGAAAATTTTAGATAAAGGAAAACTAAGATAATCTGTCTAAAAATACTTGCACTTCATTCTTCAGGCTGAAGGGGAAAAAAAACGAGAGGGAAACTTGGGTCTAAGCAATGGATGATGGTTCTATAATGACCTACAAGACCTTCTAGAACTAACACCAAAAAAAGATGTTCTTTTCATCATAGGGGACTGGAATGCAAAAGTAGGAAGTCAAGCGATACCTGGAGTAACAAGCAAGTTTGGCTTTGGAGTACAAAATGAAACAGGGCAAAGGCTAACAGAGCTTTGCCAAGAAAATGCACTGGTCATAGCAAACACCCTCTTCCAACAACACAAGAGAAGACTCTACACATGGACATGCCCAGATGGTCAATACTGAAATTAGACTGATTATACTCATTAGAGCTGAAGATGGAGAAGTTCTATGCAGTCAGCAAAAATAAGACCAGGAGACGACTGTGGCTCAGATTATGAAATCCTTATTGCAAAATTCAGAGATTATTCACGCTGAGAAGCAGGGAAAACCACTAGACCATTCAGGTATGACCTAAATCAAACCAAATCCCTTACAATTATACCGTGGAAGTGACAAATAAATTCAAGGGATTAGATCTGATAGGCAGAGTACCTGAAGAATTATGGACAGAGGGTTGTAACATTGTACAGGAGGCAGTGATCAAGACCATCCTCAAGAAAAACAAAAGCAAAAAGGCAAAATGGTTGTCTGAGGAGACCTTACAAATAGCTGAGAAAAGAAGAGAAGTGAAAGGCAAAGGAGAAAAGGAAAGATATACTCATTTGAATGTAGAGTTCCAAAGAACAGCAAGGAGAGATAAGAAAGCTTTCCTCAAGATGACATAATGGCTCAGGTAGAATGTCTGATTATATCAAAAACCAACTTCTAGAACAAATAAGAAAACAGTATGTCTGCAAAATACAAGGCTAATATACAAAAATCAACAGTATTCTTTTTTTTTAATTTTTATTATTATTTTTTTTTTACTTTACAATATTGTATTGGTTTTGCCATACATCAACATGCATCTGCCATGGGTGTACACGTGTTCCCCATCCTGAACCCCCCTCCCACCTCCCTCCCCAATCAACAGTATTCTTAAGCTCCAGCAACAAAAAACTAGAAAGCAAAATTCAAACTTACAATTCCATCCACAATGCCAAGAAATGTAATATACTAGAAATAAATCTAACAAAAGACTTCCTTGAACTCTATACTTGAGACTACCAAAACTACTGAGAAGAAAAGTAAAGACTAAATAAACCAATCATGAGAAGACTCATAATGTTTAGATGGCAATTTTCCAAATTGATCTACAGATCAATGACAATTAACACAATCCTAACTAAAATTTCAGGCTTTTAGAAATTGACAAACTGATTCTAAACTTTATATCAAAATGCAGAGGGCCTCAACTGGCCAAAGCAACTTAAAATAATAAGTTTGAAAACTGACCCTACCTGAGTTTAAGAATTATTACACAGTGTTCAAGGCAGTTTAGAATGGCCAGAAAGACAAACATAAAAATCAGTGGAATGAAATAGTGAGTCCCTAAGCAGAGACACACACACACATATATATACCTATGAACAACTGATTAAAAAAAAAAAGGTGCTAAAGCAATTCAATGGGGAAAAGAAAATTTTCCACAAATGGTGCTAGAATAATTGCTTAGTCAGATATAAAAAAATAAACAAAATTAACTTGAAATGATTCATAGACCTAAATGTAAAACCTAAAACTAAAATTCCTAGGAAAAAAACAGGAAAAAGTCTTTATAATTTATAATTTGGGGATAGACTAAGGGCTTCCTCTGGTGACTCAAAAGGTAAAAGCATCTGCCTGCAATGCAGGAGACCTGGGTTCAATCCCTGGGTTGGAAAGATCCCCTGGAGAAGGAAATGGCAACCCACTCCAGTATTCTTGCCTGGAGAATCCCATGGATGGAGGAGCCTGGTAGGCTACAGTCCATGAGATCGCAAAGAGTTGGACATGACTGAATGACTTCACTTACACTTTCAAAGGATTCTTGGGTACAAAAAAAGCATGAACTATGCTAAGAGAAAGCATGGATATAAGTTGCACTTGATCAATATTAAAAATGTCTCAGTCGTGTCCAACTTTTTGCAACCCCATGGACTGTAGCCTATCAGGCTCCTCCGTCCATGGGATTTTCCAGGCAAGAGTGCTGGAGTGGATTGCCATTTCCTTCTCCAGGGGATCTTCCCGACCCAGGAAACGAACCTGGGTCTCCCGCATTGCAGGCAGACACTTTACCATCTGAGCCACCAGGGAAACCCCTTCAAAAGATACCATTAAGTAAATGAAAAAAGAAGCACAGACTCCAATAAAATATTCATAAAATGTGTATCTGACAAAGGAATTGTATTCAGAGTTTATGAAGAACTCTTACAACTTGATAATAAGAAGAGAAACAACCCACTTTAAAATCTGAAAATAGACTTCATCAACTAAGATATAAGGATGGCCAATACACAAAGGCAAAGATGCTCAGCCTCATTAGGCATCAGGGATATACAATCTGAAATTGCAGTGAGATACCATTACACCCTCACTCTAACAAGCATTACAGAGGATATGAGGTAACTGAAGTTCTCCACCACAGTCAGTGGGGGTGTAAAATGGTGCAGTTACTTTGCAAAACAGTCTCTGTTTTTAAGTTAAGCATACTTTAACATATGATCCATGCATTCAACTCCTAGGTTATTTTCCCAAAGAAATCCAAGTATACATCCACTCAAAGACTTCTTCACTAATATTCCCAAGCTAGAAGTAACCCAAATGTCCATTAAGGAAGGGATATAACACATGGTAAGTGACTTTCCAGGTGGCGCTAGTGGTAAAGAACCTGCCTGCCAATGCAGGAGATGTAAGAGATGCGGGTTTGATCCCTGGGTCGGAAGATCACTTGGAGAAGGGAAAGGCAATCCACTTCAGTATTCTTGCCTGGAGAATCCCATGGACAGAAGAGCCTGGTGGGCTATAGATGGGGTCACCAAGAGTTGGACACAACTGAAGCGACTTAGCATGCATGCAAAAACATGGTGGTATATCCATAGTCTGGGCTACTATTTAGAAATAAAAAGGAGTGATCTCTTGATATACACAACAACGTAGAAGAATCTCAAAATAATTATGCTGATGGAGAGAAGCATGACCCAAAAAGTACTAATAAATGATTCAATTCATTAGTTGTAGATCACAAAGGGGCACAACAAAATTTTTGAGGGAACAGCAATGTTTGGTATTTTATATGCTGGTTTCATGGATATGCCCATATGTCAAAATTTACCAAATTGTATACATTAAGCATTTGCAGTTAATCGTAAGTCAATATACTTCAAGAAGGTATTTTTTTAAAGGCTTTCAAATGTAGTTTTCCTTCCAGTTCATAAAAGAACATATTTCAAAAGATTAGGATTCTTCTTTAGTTATTTATAGAGAAAGTAAAAGTAGTGTGATACTGAAATAATTTACTAAGTTTAATAACATAGCACAGTTAATACTGGTCAGAAAGGAGTAGGTGTGTATGCATGTGAAAACATACCATTTCCAAAAGAAGTAGCTCTTCTCTTTCTTTCTCTTGATCCAACAAATCTTTCTCATAAAACTTTTTCTGAAACTAAGTTTAAAGTTTAAAATGAAATTGTGAAACAGTAATGATGAGTCTCTGCCAATTTTTAAAGATTCCTTTCCACACAAGGTAAAGGGAGTATACTTACAGCATCCATGGACATTTCCATTCTGTCCAACTCTAACACGGTCTGTAAAGAAAATGTTTTAAAATAATTCAACAGCAATTAAATCAACTACTCATTTCTCAAAAAGATTCCTTTTCTAGACAGAGGTTCAAAGAAGAAATTTCTCCACTATGTGAAAGGCTAAATTAAAAAACCTTTAAAGTTCTTCTTAACTCTGTGCTGACTTTTAATCAGCCACTATACATTAATACCAGGATTTCCCTGGTGGGTCAGATGGTAAAGTGTCTGCCTACAATGTGGGAGACCCGGCTTGAATCCCTGGGTGGGGAAGATCCCCTGGAGAAGGAAATGGCAACCCACTCCACTACTCTTGCCTGGAAAATCCCATGGATGGAGGAGCCTGGTAGGCTACAGTCCATGGGGCCACAGAGTCAGACACGACTGAGCTACTTCACTTCACATATTAATACCAGGATCAATTTAAACTTTAAAAGTTTTTAACCTTAAGAAAAGCAGGTCTACAGGATTCTTTTAAATACTAAATACATGCAATTTAACTATTTTCTAATAACTCCCTGTGCCACTCTTTCCTGAATGTTCAGAAATATAATTTTTCAAATTAAAAAAATCTTTTGGCTAAATACATATGAAGCTGGCTACCATTTAGTTTCATATTCTTGGTTCCTTTCCACAGAATACTTTTGATCCTTATGACATTCTAATGAATAGAAAATACTTTGCTCTGAAAGCATTCTCTTAATTTATGTCTTTCAGAATACACTGTCTGAAATAAATTATTTCAATCAAACACTGGCCCATCTAATCCAGGGTTCTATCTCTGACAGAAGACAGTACTTCTTTATAGGAATAACTCTGATGGTCAAGATACAAGTACATTTATTCATATGCCCAAAGCTATCAATTGCAAACATAGTATTTATTTGGTTTTATTTTCATGCTGAAATTTATGAAAATGTTACAATTCACACCATGAAATATCCCTTTTAAATGAAATTACTTTTCATCTTAAAAAAACTGACCAGACTAAGCTATTTCATTTTTATTGCAAGGCTTTGAATAGCTTCCTGAGGGGTTCCCACACCAATACGTCAGTTTGATAAACATTATAGTACAGAATTTTTATGAGACAGAATGACTTCCTCATGTGCAATGTTCTTAAAATAACTGTACTCCTGAATAATCCATTCAGTAATCTACTTAATTATAGCATTTTGCCCCTATTTAATGGGGTCAGCTTGAGTTATCTCTTCAGTTTATAAATACTCTCAAAAAAGTAACTGGAACTTGCCTGGTGGGTAGGGGTTAAGAATCCACCTCTGGATGCACGGGACATAAGTTCAGTCTCCGGTCAGGAAACTAAGATCCCACGTGCTGCTGGGCAACTAAGCCCACACACCACAAGGGAGATCTTACACGCTGCAACCAAGACCTGATGCAGCCAAATTAACTAATTATTTTAAAAAGTAACTGTCTCACATTTACTATTTTGAAAGTTAACACCATTGCCTATACTTCTGTAATTAAATGGTAAAGAGAAATATCTGGTAAAAACAAATGTATGTATATCTATGTTTTTAGATTTAGATGCATGTCCAGATTCTGAGTATCTCTGATTATTTCAGTTAATGAAAGGAGAATTTACATTTCAGTAAAATAAAATTATACTAATTAATACTAAGTTATCAAATCACTTTTTAAAAAAGCTTCTTATGCAACATCGCAAGAGTCCCTAGAAAAAAGAAAATAAAATCAAAGGGTTCTCCTTCCCCCACCCCCCATTACTCATACCAAGTTGTTGATAACATTAATAAATTCATTTCTCTCACTACAAATAAAGGCTCAAAAACTATGTATCCTGAATTCCACATTCAGATTCATAGAAATAACAACTTGACTTAATCTCATAAAAACATTAGGTAAATGTTTGGCAAAAAAGGTTTTAAAGATTGTAAAGTATTTTCAAGTTTGACTTCACTAACCCAAATGTTTATTGTTTCAGTGTTAAACACTGCCAAACAATCCATATAAGATCACAGGCTTAAAAAAACCTAACAAAAAAAGCCATAAAACACAATGTTACATAGTTGAAAAGGGGTAGTTCAGTTCAGTTCAGTTCAGTCTCTCAGTCGTGTCCGACTCTTTACCACCCCATGAATCACAGCACGCCAGGCCTCCCTGTCCATCACCAACTCCCGGAGTTCACTCAGACTCACATCCATCGAGTCAGTGATGCCATCCAGCCATGTCATCCTCTGTTGTCCCCTTCTCCTCCTGCCCCCAATCCCTCCCAGCATCAGGGTCTTTTCCAATGAGTCAACTCTTTGCATGAGGTGGTCAAAGTATCGGAGTTTCAGCTTTAGCATCAGTCCTTCCAAACAACACCCAGGGCTGATCTCCTTTAGAATGGACTGGTTGGATCTCCTTGCAGTCCAAGGGACTCTCAAGAGTCTTCTCCAACACCACAGTTCAAAAGCATCAATTCTTCGGCGCTCAGCTTTCTTCACAGTCCAACTCTCACATCCATACATGACCACAGGAAAAACCATAGCCTTGACTAGAAGGACCTTTGTTGGCAAAGTAATGTCTCTGCTTTTTAATATGCTATCTAAGTTGTTCATAACTTTCCTTCCAAGGAGTAAGCGTCTTTTAATTACATGGCTGCAGTCACCATCTGCAGTGATTTTGGAGCCCAAAAAATAAAGTCTGACACTGTTTCCACTGTTTCCCCATCTATTTCCTATTAAGTGAAAAGGGGAAAGGGGTCTCCATTCCAGCCCTGAAGCTGCCACTTACTAATAAGATCTTAAGCTGATACCTAACATTTCTAGGTCCAAAGCTTCTGCAAAGTCAAACAGATCACTGAAGGCCCTTCTAACCCTTTCATGGCTAAGTTCCTAGCTAGCTGGCTATGCCAGGTCTCAGCTGTGGGATGTGGGTAGTTCCCTGATAGGGAATGAACCTAGGCCCCCTGTATTGGGAACGTGAATTCTTGGCCACTGGACCACTAGGGAAGTCCCAGGGCTAAGTTTCTATCAAATGTGACTTTACCAACAAAGTCTTACCAATTATAATCACTTATAAATAGTCTGGTGAGTGAAACATTCATTATTAGCTGAAAAGTATTTACCAAGTACCTAAAATGCAAGCTCTCTCTCATAGAGCTTATATTACCAATAATAAAAGCTTAATGTTTCAGTGCCCCCTGTGCTTAGTCACTCAGTCATGTCTGACTCTTTCTGACCCCATGGACTACAGCCCACCAGGCTCCTCTGTCCATGGGGATTCTTCAGGCAAGAATACTGGAATGGGTTGACATGCCCTTCTCCAGGGGATCTTCCCAAGCTGGGGATCGAACCCAGGTCTCCCACAGTGCAGGTAGATTCTTTACCAGCTGAGCCACCAGGTAAGTGCTTTCTAGAAGGAACTTCCCTCTCCAGTTAGAGCACACATCCACCAAATCCTTACTACTCTAGCAATGATTTAAATATTTTAACATACTACTGTTAGCCCATCAAGTTAAAATGGTGAAGCTATGATTCAGTTCAGTTCAGTTCAGTTGCTCAGTGGTGTCCAACTCTTTGTGACCCCATGAATCGCAGCACATCAGGCCTCCCTGTCCATCACCAACTCCTGGAATTCACTCAAACTCACGTCCATCGAGTGAGTGATGCCATCCAGCCATGTCATCCTCTGTTGTCCCCTTTTCCTCCTGTCCCCAATCCCTCCCAGCATCAGAGTCTTTTCCAGTGACTCAACTCTTCACATGAGGTGGCCAAAGTACTGGATGCTTTAGCATCATTCCTTCCAAAGAACACTCAGGACTGATCTCCTTTAGAATGGACTGGTTGGATCTCCTTGCAGTCCAAGGGACTCTCAAGAGTCTTCTCCAGCACCACAGTTCAAAAGCATCAATTCTTCGGTGCTCAGCTTTCTTCACAGTCCAACTCTTGCATCCATACATGACCACTGGAAAAACCATAGCCTTGACTAGAAGGACCTTTGTTGGCAAAGTAATGTCTCTGCTTTTGAATATGCTATCTAGGTTGGTCATAGCTTTCCTTCCAAGGAGTAAGCCCATCTTAACCCAAGAAAGACAAATGCCATTGCAAGAGGGATACTTACTCTTTTTACAATAGCCAGAACATCTTTATCTTTTTCTTGACAGAGGAGTTTTCTCACACACATTTCCAGCTGCTGAAGTAGATGCTTATCTGCAGGAATCTTCAGAGTAGATTTCACTTTGGGCAACAAGTAGCAAAGTTTCATTCTATAATAAATTAAAAAGCATTAACCTGTGAGTGAGTTTAATAACCTGGAATAATAATCTCATGAATTTGAAAGAAAATTCAAGCTTTAGCTAGCTTGAGAGTTTATTATGCAATAAATATCTATGGAGGGCACATGATGAGTCAAGCATTCATTACTTTGGGTGCTGAGACATTGCAGTGAATAAAATCAACACAGTTCTCTGCTCTCTCACAGAGCTTTCATTCTAGTCCACAGGTAGGGAGAGAGGATAAACAAATGCATAAGCATTAGTCGCTCAGTCGTGGCTGACTCTCTGCGACTCCACGGATTGTAGCCCATCAGGCTCCTCTGCCCATGGGATTCTCCAGGCAAGAATCCTGGAGTGGGCTGTCATTTCCTTCTCTAACGAATGAGTAAAATGTCCATCAAACAGCGGTACATGCTGCAGAAAACAATAAAGCAAGGAAACAAGGTAAAGGAGCACCAGAGGAGGGGGGTTACAAGTTTCAAACACGTGGTCAGAGAGGGTTTCTGTGAAGCTTTCACTGAAAAAATGACATTTAAGCAAAGACTTAAAGTAAATTGGGGACTAACCCATGTGAATATCTAGAGAAAACTGTTATAGTAAGAGCAAATGCCCTATGAGGGGAGCTTGCCTTAGGAGTTGCCCCAAATTAACAAATTGGCCCAAGCTGGCTAGAGTGGTAACAGAGCAAAAACAAATTTAGCTACAGGCCTCAGTATGGAAATAGGAGGTCAGATCATCCAGGGCCTTGCGACTACAGATTGGAAAGTGGTTTTATTTTGAGAGCAATGAGAAGCCATGGAGAGTTCTGCACAGTGGGGTAAAAAGATTCAACTTAACATTTGGGAAGTATCATCTGGTTACTGTGTTGAGATTAGACTGTAGGTGGACAAGGACAGAAGGGATAGGATAGGGGAGGCTCTTTCAGTAATCCAGGCGAGAATCCAGTAATTCAGTAATCCAGTAAGATGATGGTGGCACCACCATCACTCTGGTTCTTGAACCAGAGAAGCAGCAGTGAGGCGGTGGCAAGTGGCTTGCATCTGAATATTTTATACAAGCAGCAGGATGTGCTGAGGGCCTGGAGGTGGAATGACAAAAAGGAGGTCAAGGCTCTGACCCGAGCAAGTGGCAAGACAAAATGGTTATTTACTGAGATGGAGAAGATGGCAGAAAGAGCAAGTGTGGATGAGGAAGGTGGGGCTTAACTGGACAGATTAACTCTGAGGAGCCTGTTAGGTAGTTGATGGAAATGCAGTGGGCAGTTGGCTTGATGAGCCTTCTGTCCAGGGTGGATGCCCATGCTGGAGATGTGCTGTCAGGAATCTTCAGAACATAGATGCTATGTCAACCAGGAGCCCAGAGAATTACCCAGGCAGCAAGTGCAGTTTGAGAAGGAGAGATAAAAGAAGAGTTTCTATGGCACCACCATGGTCCAGATGGGCTGATAAGGAACCAACAAGCAAACTGAAGAATTCCAGAGAGGTAAGAGGAAATCCAGGAGAGTTAAAAAAAACAAACAAAAAACCAACCTACCAACGGGACAAATGAAAAACCTTCTAGGAAAAGGTGGTGCAGGAAATGTTCTATTTACTAAGCTAAAATTTTATTGCTTTTTCAGGGCTGTTGTCTAATTTGTGGCTGCTGTATTCATTCATTCATTTGTCTCAGCACTCTCCAGATACTATTTTTTTATTTCTATGCCAAAGCTTGAGACAACTAAGTCCCACTCCTGGAGTCCTCAGGATGCTTTCTCAGCTGAGCTTCAGTACAGGATTCCTCATATACAAGAAAATTTGCTTTTTATTTAACCAAAAAGGCAAAAGATGTTTCTTCCCCAGAATTTTCATCTCTGTACATAGCAATAATAGTCTCAAACTTATTCAGGACTCGCCACAGATACTGCTAAGCATGGTGGTGATGCTTTTTCTAGTTAAGAGGTCCCAATTACCCCAAAGAGAATTGTTTTCATTTCTGGCAGCTGAAGAGAAGGCTCCTCTGAATACCAATAGTCTTTTTCTAGCCTTGATATTGTCCAGACTCGATGAATTTAAATTTTCAACATTCACTTAAGGAAAAGCAGAAACAATCAGCAGTCCATGCACACTTCATTCTTTGTAACCCAAGGCACATCTAGAAAACCTACATTCAACAGAAGCTACCCAAGCCTTAGCAATTATTTAACTCGATGAGAATCCTGGGCCCAGGAGATTAGGAAGATTTTTAAATTAAGGGCCACACTTTTCAGGTAAGCTAAATTCTGCATGTACACTATCTCAGGTATTTATTCCTCAGAACACCCCCATGAGTTAAGTACCAAGGAAACTGATGCACAGAGAGGTTCTGTAATTTGCCTGGACATGCAGCTGGTATAGAGGTCAGGGAGTGTGGCTCCAGCCATTCTCCTTCTAACCTGCATGATCCTGCCTCTCTCGCCTGTGGCGGCTTCCATTCTATCCGCCCATCTCTACAGAGCTGGGCGAAGGCTTTGGCATCTAAGAGTACATGGTGTAGCTGGACCCATTTTTTTTGCCTGGCAGCTGCCCAAGCAGGAGAGTCAGAACCAAGACACAGATGGTCTCTTACTCAACAAAACCACCAAGACTCACAGAGCAATATTCATCTTCATTTGGTTTTTGAATTGACAGGTTGCTTTCTCTTAGAGTCAATGCTATGCTGCTAGTCACACTGACTTGAGTCGAGATGACTTCATTCCCTTTCAAATAATTTTTGGGAACTGTCTGATAAGGGATAATTCATCACGTTGCAATCTGCTTTTCTAGAATCACAACTTCAATTTGCAAAAGGTTTACAATGTGGTTGGATCCATTAGCTATTTACCAAGAGATAAATTCTAAAGAACTGCCATCAGGGTCTTTCAATCTACTTAAAACCACTTTAATTTAAATCTCAAGTCAAGGAAACCTTAGCTCTCGTTTATACAGCACAGGAAAGATGCTGCTGCTGCTGCTGCTGCTAAGTCGCTTCAGTCGTGGCCGACTCTGTGCGACCCCACAGACGGCAGCCCACCAGGCTCCCCTGTTTCTGGGATTCTCCAGGCAAGATCACTGGAGTGGGTTGCCGTTTCCTTCTCCAATGCATGAAGGTGGAAAGTGAAAGTGAAGTCGCTCAGTCGTGTCTGACTCTTCGCGACCCCATGGACTGCAGCCACCAGGCTCCTCCATCCATGGGATTTTCCAGGCAAGATGCACAAAATACTAAAGCCAATGCTATTATGTTTTCTGTATTTTCTCTACAAAATAAGACCAATATCTAGATTTGTTCCTCCTAAATAATGCTCATAACATTCTCAGGCTGAAACGTTTCATGCTCAGCATGAAACGAACATGAAGCGTGGCTGGCATGTGAATACTCAGCAGGGAGCTCTGTAGTCCTGTTCAGGAAGTCTTGACTCTGACTGTGTCTCCTACGGATGTGAGTTCCTCAAACGTGTAACACCGACATAGAGCACAAACACAGAAACCACATGGCTGACAGTTTAAAATTCTCTTTAAATCAGTATGCAATGTACAAATAACTCAAACACTGTGTGTGTATGTGTGTGTGTGTTTAATGCCACTGAATTGTACAAAATGGTTAAAATGTCATTATGCTATGTATGTTTTACCACTACTTTTTTTTAAAAAAATTAATATGCTTATTTGGGGAGAAAAAAAAGCAAAATACAATTTATTCATTTTTTTCAATTTCCAAGCAAGCCATTTTCAGGCCTGTTTCATTTAACTTCACAGTTAATTAATCAAATCCAATTACCATTTAATGGATTTCAAAACTGTGAGAGAGCTGAATGAAGGAAAAAGAAAAGAAAAAGACTTGGAAACAGCTCTGCTGAATAAATGGACTTATAAAAATGGACAGATCTTCTCCAAGCCAACTTTGAACTATTTTTTTCTCTAGGCTTAAAAGATAGTAAGTTAATCATATCCACTCAGTCTTCTCCTGGTGTCAGTGTGTGTGTCCACGTGGCTGGAGAAGCCTGCCAGTCTGGCTGTGTCTACAGCTGTCAACCCAATAAACTAAAGGCCTCAGACAGTGTTAAAAAATCACACTTTCAAGTCCTACTGAGGCTCAATTAAGACCACCAAGAATTTCAAAATGAGTACAAGTTCTTGATTATTTTCAAGACTAAGAAAACACTTTTGAATAGCTCAGTTTCTTATTCATGAATAAGATACATTAAAAAAAATACAATTTTTTCAAATATATTCTTGGATTAGTATCCTACCTTACATTTGCTACTGGATCATGTGTCAGTTCAATAGCAGGTAGAAAGAAATATTTACAGAAAAATGATTTGGAAAAGATCTCTATAATAAATTCACAGGTATCCAAAAATCGGAGTCTGTTCCAATAACTTTTTCCTTGGCCCAGTTCTAGAAACAACAACAAAAAAGTTTTGCGTTTTAATTTTTCCTACATAAAATTTCCTGTGACAAAAATCACAAAGCCCATGACAGTTTTTTTATACCCACAATTTGCTTAGCAAAAACAAGAGATAAGGGGAAAAAATCATATTATATACCCCTGAATTAATGAAAGCATAAAAAACAGAAACAAATTTATTAAATATTACATTTAATTTGATAAGCATTTATTAAATATTAAAGGAACATATCTACCTATTTTTTGATTACCCTCTATGTGCTAAGTACTGATATATATTTTCTCATTAAATCCTGAAAGCCCAATGAGATGGGCATATATTTATTCCTACTAAAAGATAAGAGTACCAAGATTCATAGAGGTTAAAGGAACAGAGCTAGAATTCAAATGCAGGTCTGTATAACTTCAAAATCTTTGACCAATGAAATTAACTGTTTTCTTCCTCTTGTTTTCTTAAAATGCTTTGATATAAAAACATATATAAACAAAATTATCACTGAAAATAATTCAGGTCAATATTTAAAGGATAATTTTTTTCTCCCTTATTACACACATGTTCAAAAGCAAAATTCTTAATGTTTAAAACCAAATATAATCTCCATTCAAAATAAAACATTCTAAAGAGCAGGTCCTACCACTAAAAACTGAAAACTGAATTAAAATAGTTAAAAAAAAAAAAGAAAGATTAAAGTATATTGAGCAAAATTTTTTTTAAACAGAATTTTATGTGCTCTAATTTTTTTTTTAAAGTGGTGATCCATACTTAAGATGGTAAACTATAATAACCAGAAAATCCTATTACCTGTCTATGCTGGATAATAGTTTAACAAAAGCATTAAGGCACTATGGTCAAAGCAAGTACACAATAATTAACAAATTCACTAAGTATATATAGGTGTCTATCACTACTTCAAGAATTAATTCTTTAACAAAAGGTTTTGTCTTGATTTTAGCCCATAGCAAATTAAAATAAATTTGCATTTGTTAACTGACAATTTTTTAAGACATTATAAACCACTTCGGCTCACTAGATTCACATTTGAGTGTACTATCAAGTCTATTCAAGAGGACAAAACCCACATTCTGTATTATTTAATATAGGAACACAAAACAAATTATTAGATTCATGGAAAACCTGCTTGTATTTTGTTTTCAAATTGTATTCATCAGAATAGAAACTGAGCTTTCAACAATAAGTATATGTATTTTAACCTCTCAAGTATAGAAATTCATGAAAGGGAGCCTAGAGTAGATGAATTTTTCATTCATCAAAGATCTGATCCTGTAAAAAAATTTCTAAAACAAACAAAAAGAAATTAGCCTATAAAGCTCAAATACAAATATTTAGCAATACTGGCCTAATTATTCATAGCAATATGATAACATAAGCCAGAGCTAACTAAGGCCAACCAGTTTATTTACTTTCTGTTCTCCAAATGAGAGAGAGTGATTACTTACGTTCAATTAATTTTTGAATCACCTCATGTCTCTGTTCCTGTTTACGATTATAACGTAGAAAAATGCATAGCGTTCGTGAAGCCGCCTTTTGGACAGGTAAGACATTCTTAGAGAAATAAGAAAGACAATTAAACAAGTCTAATGGTATATGCTCTAAATAATTTGACCCCACACATCAATTTTAAGTTATCGACTAAAAGTAAAAGCAGTGCTGTCTGCCTCTGAAATCAGTGTGGATGTGTCTTCATAATTTAATGTCATCAGTCAGGCAAATCAACTCATCTATCATACTGCGAAGTTCAAGTAATTTGGCAGAGTCACTTCCAAATCACCCAGATTTGATTTATATTTGAATCACATCTCCTTGGCACCTCATCTTAAGTGATATTCTCCCCAAATACACCTCAGCCACTTCTAGACCATGTTACTCATTTATTCAACAAACATTTGCTAGTACACACCCTGTGTCAGGTACCTCACCAAAAATGTGCCACTTCTCAAATCCAGAGATCCTATGACCAGGTATACGTCAGATTCCTCTCACTTAGTTCTGCCTCCTCCACCTCAATACTATTCTTTAAGATCCCTGGTCCATGACACAGATGAAGTTTAGAATCCAAGGGACACCATGGCAATTATTCTTACTAGTGTTTTAAACTCTTTGATCCTTTGGATTTGTGTCACACCAACTGGGCAGAATCTTAATTCTAAGTAAATTCAACCATCCATCTCTACTATGGCTTCAAACTATGCATTAGAGAAAAATCTCTCAACCAGGTATACTGTATCCAGTATAAATTCACATTCACTATCTTGACTTACATATATATATATATATATATAAATATATATATATATATATATAAAACATTCAGTTCTTGAAGATTCAGACTATCATGATAGGGATGCTTGAAATTCAAGTAGAAAAAATATACATTGCTCAGAGAGTATTGCCTATTACCTCCTTTCATATTTTATATAAGCTATTTCCATTCTATCTAGTACCATTTTGTGCAGTGTTTTTAATCTGTTGAAGGTAAAAAAGAATATTCACTATAAATTAGAACAGACAATTTAAGAAATGTACATAAACAGAAATATCCGTGGAATTAAGGAAAATGAATGTTAGATAAATGAACTTAAATAAAAGGATGTTACTCTTTTCTTTCATTTTGTATATACTAATAGAATTCCAAATGCATAAACACTAATTGTTTGAAACAGAAATAATATAAAATATGTATATTTTATACCTCACAGTATAAGGTAATACCTTTGGGGCCAGAAATCAAAGACAAAGGTAATTATATCAAAACAAACAAAAGTGAGTTTAAAGAAACTGCAACCACTTGAGCATGTGAATAATGACTGAAATTGATTAAAACATTGTTCAATATAAAAGATGAGTCTAAATGAAAGGATAAAAACAAAAACAAAATTCATTCATCATTACCGGGTTAACTCTGAAAATTGATAGAGGGAAAGAAATAAGAATTAATCCTCTCTTTACATTAGGAAATATATTTTAGGATAAATTTTAAAAAGCATTTATCCTGAGAAGAATGCCATCAACAATGTAGAAGAAAAGAGAATTTTAAAAGCCACTCTTTTGTAAGTTCTAATGAAATAACTGATTCAGGCAAGGATCATCAATGGATACTAAAACTGAAGGGTAAAAGGTTACTGGGAAACTGGGTATTCAGTGTTGAAATGTCAGCTTCAGATTATGACAGATCACAAGGCAAAAAACACAATTTTGCAGTGAACTAACAGAGATGTCTCTGCCTGCACAAGCACTCCGAGCTCATTTACAAAGGGACGGGCGTCCAGATGTGACACAACATAAAACACACAGCAGCACTGATAAAGAACTCTTGCCAAAAACATTTGATCTAAGACTCAGCAAGCCCTTATCAAACCTCCAGCTTAAAACAAATATGGAGAAGAGATAAACAAGTAAATCCATGAAGACATTCTACAGGACAACCGACTAAGTCTCTTCCACAATTCAATGTCATGAAAAAGTGGGGGAAGGGCAAAGAGGGACTCTGTTCTGGATTAAAAGCCAACTAAGAAATGTAACCACCTGAGGCTATGTATAGATCTTACTTGGATCCTATATGGAATAAAACAACTATCACACCCATTTGGGGGATAACTGGTAAACTTTGATATGAATTTTAAATGATATTAAAGATAATTGTTCATTTTGTCAAATGTAATAATTGTAACATGATTATATAGGACAATGTCCTTTTCTAGAGATGAATACTGAAATGCTTAGAGATAAAATATGACATCTATAACTTAAACTTTTTAGCACAATGAAATGGAAAAGGCAAATATGGCAAAATGTTAATAACTGTTAAATCAGGGTGATGGGTACGTGCGAGTTCATTGTAGTATTTTCTCTGCCTTCATGCATCTTTAAATTTTTTTCATTATAGAAGTAGGAAAAAAAGTTAGTTGATGTCATTCCTCTACTCCAAAACCTTCCACTGCATAACAGAATATAATCTCCGTTCTACATCATGGCTTTCGAGCACCTGTGTGCTGTGGGCCCAAAGACCTTTGCAGGCTCATCACTAACAACCGCCACCCTGGCTTCCTTGCTGGCCCTCATAAAACCAAGCACACCCTGAATCACATCTTTGCATTCACTCTTCCATTTGTCGCGATCACCTGTGCTCCAGACCTCCACGTGGCCACTCCCTTACTTGGTCCAAGCCTCTTGATCAGAGAGGGCTTTTTCCTGACCACTACATCCACAATACCCTCCATCACTTTCTTCCCCTCTACTGTGTTTTAGTTCTTCCTTGTACTTTTCATCCCTGATGTCCAATGCACTGGGTTGGCCAAAATGTTCATTCGGGGGGGTTTTTTTTTGTAACCTCTTAAACAGAAACCTGAATGAACATTTTGCCAACCCAATATGTGTGTGTTGTCTGTCTCCAACAGAACTTAAAGTTCCATGAGAACAGATTCTTTATCTTTTCAGTCACTTAACAGTACACGGCACATTGTAAGTGCTCAAAAATAAATTTTATTAAGTGAATGAATGAGTGAATATTATGACCATTAGATATGGAACTAAAAATATAAACCTTTTTCTCCAGAAGACACTGAAATGAAATATAAATGTCTTTATTTGATCATGGAAAATGTGCTATAGTAAATCATATATCTTTTTTAAGTGTAGAATTACCTCCTTGCAAAAGAAAACAAAGCAAACCCCTCAGACTTGAAAGTATGTTGCTCACACTATGGTATAAATTTATTTCTCCTTCCTGATATGAGAGGAAATATGGAATAATTTTGTATACTTATTATCCAACCAGTCCATTCTGAAGGAGATCAGCCCTGGGATTTCTTTGGAAGGAATGATGCTAAAGCTGAAACTCCAGTACTTTGGCCACCTCATGCGAAGAGTTGACTCATTGGAAAAGACTCTGATGCTGGGAGGGATTGGGGGCAGGAGGAGAAGGGGACGACAGAGGATGAGATGGCTGGATGGCATCACTGACTCGATGGACGTGAGTCTGAGTGAACTCTGGGAGTTGGTGATGGACAGGGAGGCCTGGCATGCTGCGATTCAAGGGGTCGCAAAGAGTCAGACACGACTGAGCAACTGATCTGATCTGATCTGATCTGATTAGCTTTATAAACACAAAGATGACTACTTAGTAATCAGGTTGAGACAAACAATTAAGATCAAGCTTCATAGGACTTATCACCTCCTGTTAATACATTTTATTTTACTATTTATCACTTCCCATACCATCACCTCTTTAGAACTCAAGGTCCATTAGAGCAGGAATCTGTCTTGTTCACACCCAGATCCCCAGCTCTCAGAACAGTGCGTGAAACACAGCAAACAGAAGCTGATTGCAAAATAAAGTCATCAATAAATTCTGCTTGACTTTATGTGAAATTTTCTATGTGTTGCATTCATGCATTATCCTCTGATAATAAGTTATTTTTGCCAGTATCACTTTTTAAGATGACTATACCTATAAAACAACCTTCAACCCCTAGACTTTGCTTTGATACACAAAACAAACTTCAAGCAGAGGTGCTAGCATAAGATATACACCTATCGTTTTTTAGTTAAGTTATAAAATGACACCAGTAATGTCATTTTTTCTCTCTTTTTAAACTTTGAAGCTAAAACTGATTTTGGGTTTTTGAAATGGCTACTAGATTTCATTATCTCCCTTTTTTTTTTTTTTTTTTGAGAACAATGAGAATTCAAAGTACTCTTTAAAAAATAGTTTCTAACACATACACATTATGTGGAACTTTTGTATACTTGAAAAAAAAAAGGTAGTAGGATGTCATAGTCAACATATAATCAAACTGCAGGTTAAATGATCCTCTGGGAATTTTAAGGGAAAAAGGCAGACAATTTACTCTATGGGGAAATTTGAGTACAAGCCTTTCTTTCCCCTTGCTTTTGACTCTCATTTTGAGGTTATCCACAGCAGGGCATCCATGTTTTTCCTATAAATTTTATCTGTTACAAGGTAAAAAAAAAAAAAGAAACCAAAAAAAGAAAGCAAACTAATATTAAAGGGGTTTAAGGAATACTCAGGTAAGGTGAGAGAGCACATCTGAGGCAATGACACATGGAGGGTGCACATCAGAGCAGAAGTCACTGTGCAGTTGAGACTCCTGCCAGTCTCTCCCTGGAGCACTGTATCAAGCTTGAAGCGAGTGTGCTGACACTCTCCCCTGTGCATCCCTCTCTTCAGCTGGGTAGCTGATCAAAAGGAGAACCCAGTGAGGAAGCAAAGGTAACAACACCCCTCTAGGCAGAAAGGCGTGAATGGAGCTTGCTGTTCTATTTCAAGAATGTGGAGAATTTGGTTAATTCCAAAATGTGCTCCAGTTCAAGAAAAAATCAGATAAGAGGCATTGGGCTCACATTTGTCATCATGATTGTGAACATTCTTTGTAAGAAACGATAATAGATCTGATCACTTGATATGACTTGTGGCAGACAGGCGTATTTCTGGAGCAGCTTCTCATGAGTTCTCCACTTTAAGGAGGCTGCAGCTCGCTGCTCAGCAGCTGTGAGAGCTGGAACCAAGTCAGGCAGAGATGATAACTGAAGAAGAAAACACATCAAGAGAATCAAAGATAATTTAATACATCAGCTGCAGCACTCAGCCGAATTATTGAGACTTACAATACACTGGGGAAGGGAAAACTCTTAATCATTTCCGAACTTAGGAGGCATTGCAGTTGTCACAGGGAGGTAATTATTCAGTAAAATCAAATATTTTTTAAAAATCTATAAGTAAAATTTATGATTCCTGGCAACAAAATTTTGAAAGAGACAGATTCATAGCTCTTCCAGTTAAAGTAAAATGTATTCTATTTCACCATCAGCAAACTTTGATATTCTAAATTCCTACCCTTTGTCTTCACTAGTTGCTATTCTTGCAATAACAATTAATGCTAATAAAAACTGAAAATATGAAAGTAAACCCCAAGGACAGTAAACAAAGATTGTGGTAAGAAAGGTAGAGGCAATTCGAGCTGTCATAACTCCAAAAGATTTTTACTGAGCCCTTCTAGGTGGCCAGCACTGTGTTAAGTGTTTTTCATACATTCTTTCATTGATTCCTCTCAACAACTCTGCAGAGTAAGGTCACCCATACAAGATCCAGAAGCTCTTTTGATCCATGGGATTCACCTTATTTTCTTGAACACTGGTCTCCCCACCAGTAGACATCAGTTCCAGAATCTCTGGAAGATGATCTATGAGAGCATCTAGTACCTGTTAACAGAGATACTGATTACCCTTCTTGTAATGGCTGTGTTTTTCTAATCTTAGATCAATTAACTTGCCAATTTCTACACAGAAATAGTGGGTAGTTACCAAAGAGCATTTTGGGGGTTTCTAGTTCTCCTGCTCTATCACCTTTCTGCTGCAAAGTCTTAGAAACATAATCAACTACCTTTGTCAAACTACCTTTGAAAAGAGTTTAGTATGTCTGCCTCTTGATATTATTCAAATAGTTTCGATGCAAGACAGCCTAACAACATCCTTAAAACTGCCTCCCAACTTTTGAAGAACAGTTTAGGGTGTCGGATGACACCCTCAGAGATGTCTCACATTGAGGAGCTGAGCTTTGGCAAGCCAGCAGTTGTTTGAGTGAATAGGATACACTAGATAAAGCATCAAAATTAAGTGTTCCAGAGGCTCCACAATGCGAAGGGAAATAAAAAGATATAAAATGTGATTGATATAATATATGACCACAATTGTGTAAAACTTAAAAAATCTTTATATAGAAAAAACCAAAAATGAAAACATACAAGAAAATAATAAATAGAAATAGTGATTAGAACTAAAAGTACTCTTTTGTCTGTCTACTTTTTGGCATTTCCAAAGTTTTCCATAATATAACAAATACATATATATTTTTTAAAACTTAATATTTTTTTATAAAAGACCTTCCCAATCTCTAGTCTATGACACAGTCATTCATCACTTACAAGCTTCCAGGACTAGTCAGCTATTAGAATTCATGAATTGTCAAGAAGCAGGAAAATAAAAAAGGCATTGATATACTCAAACCTGATATAAAAGAAGTAAAAAACACACAGTAAGAAGATATTACCTCCAATGATTCATCTTGCAACAATGTTATTAGTTCTTTATGTATTAAATATACTCCAGAATTCAGAAGTTTAGACACCTAAAATATAGCAATAAAGTCTCTCAGATTTGAGATTACTAGACATATAAAGGTTATAACAACAATTAAAAAAAAATAATCCCTGCAGATTTACTTCCAAAAGCAGACTTGGTTACAACATAAATATAAAATTAGATTTCTAGAAAAAATTACTTGCACACCTAATAAGCTTCTCAGTCTGCATCCTAACATGCTGGAGTGTATGAGGGTAGGGAATTGCACAGGTGGGGGTGGGAGGTGTAGAAGAATGGATTTATCCATCTTAAGTTTCCTATCACAAGCAGTAATGAGCCCATGAGTGCCTATAGTTCATATTTTAGTCTTAGAGCAGCCAACAGTGTCTTTCAAGAGAGCGAACCCAGGGGAGCGCTCATCCTGGTTTAGAGCTCCCAGAGGGCACAAGTTCGGCTGAAGGCCAGCAGTCACACAGGGACAGAGCAAACTCCTAAGCCAGCAAAACTTCAAAGACTTTTCCAATCAAAGACTTCAATCAGCAAGAGAGGAGTTGGGAGTTGTTCAGTCGTTAAGTTGTGTCCAACTCTGCGATAGGCCAGGTTCCCCTGTCCTTCACTGTCTCCCGGAGTTTACTCAAACTCATGTCATCCAACCATCTCATCCTTTGTCGCCCCCTTCTTCCGCCCTCAATCTTTCCCTGATACTGGGAAAGCATAATCTTAAGTCTAAACTAATCCAGCTCCTTAACGAACCACTTTTTTCCCCCTCCAGACAAGCAATGGTGAAAATCTACAATGGTAGATTCACCAGGTTCCACTTTACCTTTAAGTATTTTTTAACATACTAGGTTTGAGTAAGCTTTAATTGAAAAGGGAACTCCTGATAAGGTATTTCAAAAATCTTTGCTCTACAAGGTTGTTTTTGATTTGAAAGTATTTTGAAAATACTATTTTTCTCAACAACCAGAATAAACCTGGACCATACTAATTATCAGGATCCAATAATAACATTGTCAGGAAAATTTAAATCCACCAGTAGATTTTCATTATTTAAAAGGACAAACCTACACTAAGCATTCATTTATGGAGTCAAGTATCATCTTAACCCACCACCATGGTATGATTGGGTGAATACAGAAACTAGCCCCCCAGCAAATAGCCAACCCAATGATTTCCAAACTCACTTCTATCAGTGAAATATTCTTGTATATATATTTCAACATGCCTATTTCTACGGTGCTAATACATTATGTCCACTATAAAACATAAATAAAAATAAAATAGTAAAGGCATGAGATAAAAATAAACTTAAGTAGAAACTCTCATATTGCATAAATACCGCTTTCTCAGACTCTAATCTCATGCAACCATCTCATGAACCGATCTAGACAAACACAAGTATGCAGGACAGCAACCACGCATAAATGCCTTAATACACTTAGGAGATAAGTAGTTCACTCAGCCAGCTAGTGCCCTCTGCCATTTTTCCTCCTCCAGAAGCATATTCCTATATGTGTGTTTACAAAGATGACTTAATTGTTCAACAATGAATTATTTTAATTAATTATACCATTTAAAGGGAATCTTTTTTGGACTTTGCACACAGAACATTCATTTAATGCACACCAGAAAAAAACAAGCAATGACTATCATTCAATAGTCAAGAGTCTAAACCAACATTTCTAATGCTGCTATGGATATCCTATATAGTTTTAGCTACTCTAACAATGCTTTGAACACAGTTCAAGGAAGGAGATACAATAGTCTCACTGAGAATAAGAATATTACTATAAAGGAAATAAATATTTTATTAAGCCACTAAGATTTTTTAAATTTCTTTTTAAAAATTTTATCTTTTGGCTGCACCCCAAGGCATGTGAGATCTTAGTTCCCCAACTGGGAAACGAACCCATGCCCCCTGCATCAGCAGCATGGAGTCTTAACCACTGGATCATTAAGGAAGTCCCAAGCCACTCAGATATTTTTATATGACAGTCCTGAAGTCGACAAATTATACATGTTATACATGTTTATGGCAATGATGGCATGCATGTACTTCCTACAATCACTCAAGAAACATGCCCTAAATTTCAGCCTCAAGGGTTAAGAAGTTAATTACGTTTATCATAAAATTTAAATTCACTTTTGTGGGACTTCCCTGGTGATCCACGGGTTAAGACTCTACTTCCACTACAGGGGGCATGAGTTCATTCCCTGGTTGGGAAACTAAGTTTCCCACATGTCCTTCAGCAAGGTAAAAAAAAAAAAAAATTCACTTTTGCTCTGACACTATGAAGAGTTGTCATAACAGCTAAATATATAAGCTGTGCTCACAAAATATGAACCATGTATGGTAAAAGCCATGAATTTAAATAAATACTCTCTCAATTTTCCATTTGTTCTCAAGTTCTCGAGTTTAGGTACAATGCTAAATATAAACATTATAAAGCATTATAAAACTGATTTTACTTCCAGATCTACAACAGCCATATTCATACCACAATGTCTGGCTTAAAGAGATAGTATAATTTAAGACAAGATATATTGAACGAATGGATTAATACATGGTAAGTGAATGTAACATCTATTTGTAAATGAATTCTGTAAACACTCTAAACAGAATTACGAGAATTTTTCCAAATTTAGGATTAGAATATGAAAGAGATATGGAGCCAATATCTTTTAATAAATCTGAAAACAAAAGTGTACAAACAACACATCAGAAAATCATCTAGTACACATAAGTGAAAAACAACAAATGTAAAGTGGTTATCACTTTTCCAGACTTACTTCATAAAAGCAAATAGCAATAGTATATCTGACTGGTACTTCAGGGTCATGACAAAGGCAGAAGAATGTAGAATAGAGTTCCATGTGGAAGTTTTTGGGGTCAACAAAAACAATCATGGCCTGGAGGTGGAAGATGAGTTTCGAAGAGAAAAACATGCATCAATAACAATATCATAGTCATTTCACTTAAATTGAAATCATGTTCTCTGAATCATAATTTAGTTAGAAATCATATTTGGAAGATCCAAATACATGCAGATAAATCTAACGTATATGCTGCTACTGCTGCTGCTAAGTCGCTTCAGTCATGTCCGACTCTGTGCGACCCCATAGACGGCAGCCCACCAGGCTCCCCCGGCCCTGGGATTCTCCAGGCAAGAATACTGGAATGGGTTGCCATTTCCTTCTCCAATGCATGAAAGTGAAAGTGAAGTCACTCAGTTGTGTCCGACTCCTAGCGACCCCATGGACTGCAGCCTACCAGGCTCCTCCGTCCATGGGATTTTCCAGGCAAGAGTACTGGAGTGGGGTGCCATTGCCTTCTCCCACAATAAACCATAATTGTGTAAAATAACCTAATGTATACTTTTCCTAAGTAAAGTCTACATTACCCTCTCCTTATCTCACTTTTTTCCTCCTAAGCAACCTGACCAATACCCCAAATACAGGTGTCAGATTCCTAAAAAGTCTGGAGGAAAGCTATGAAAAAATCAGGAGGCATGCAGGTTTGTGGAAGAAACCAGCCAATCGGTTCAGAGAAATACTTTCACTGGCAGCTTTATGGTCCAAAATGTAGAGTGACATATATACATAGAGACAAATATAAATTGCACCAATATATACCAGACATAATGCTAACTAATAAGTGTCAAATATGGCAATAGTTTTCAATGTCATCCATTCACATACTTTATAATTAAAATGTGCAGCCACTACAAATGTATAATGTATTACCGGAAAGTTATAAGCACAGTTCTTCCGTACTGAAATATATTTCTTCTCCTGCTCTAAGATTTGGGGTGGTATCTGGTTTTCATTGTGTCCATTTTCCTGTTGCAAACCCAATGTACAAAGTTTCTTATAAAACTCCAAAAATCTCAAGTGTTGATCTGGAGTAAAAATTCCTAAAACACATGTAAAACCTTTGATCAACATTTTATTTGAAAACAAAAATTAAAGAGAGAAAAGCAAAGTGCAGTAAAAACATAATTAGAATCAGATATTTAAACAAATGGTTGGAAATCATAATTAAAAGTAATAATGAGAAAAGAGTAACTACTGTGAAGAAATCTAATGGGTCTTTACCCTTTGTTAATTTTAATAATATTTTCATTTTAATTTTGATAGTATAAACTGTGTGATGCAGGAATTATACCTGCATTAATTTCTGCAGCATGTAACACAGTATATACCACTAATGAATAATTACAATAGTAATATAGCAGCCATTATTACTATTTATTTCTGGTAAATATTTTAAAGTTGCCTACAGAAAAGACATGCACATATGTTTGCAGAGAAGGAGCTTAAAAATGGGATCTGAGGGAATTCTCTGGTGGTCAAGTGGTTACGACTTGGCACTTTCACTGCCAGGGACCTGAGTTTGATCCTTGGTTGGGGAACTAAGATCCCAGAAGCTGTGTGGTGTAGCAAAAAAAAAGAGCCCGAAATATGAAAGACAGCAAAATAAACCTAAAATACTTTTGATCAATGACTGGTTCCATATTCATATACTATCTTAGAGAGCTAGTAACTCAACAAATATTGCAATACTTTTTTCAACAGTCTATTGAAAGCCTACAATCCACATAAAAATATTTTTTGCTATGTTAGATTGTTACAATTAATGCTTACATTATTTTAATAAGAGAGAACTGAGTAATACAGTTAAAATGCCAAGAGTTACAGGTATTATTCTACATTCTAATTTGAACTGCTTATATGATATATTAATCATTCAAAAAAATGAATAAGGGTATACTTACTATGTACCAATAGTTAATATACCTAAACTTCTATGATCAAATGTTAACTAATATAAAAGATAAGATATTCAGAAACTTAAAGAGCTATGCCTACTTCACTCCTCCATTGTTCTTTCACACAGGTTCTATCAGTGAAAAAGTCATTGGATATTACACACTTATAGGGCAGGCTTTATAACTGAAGAGCTGTGGTTTAGGGGCTAAGGTATAAGGTAACAGAAAAAGGAAAAATTCTCTGCAATCTTGACATTTTAGCACATATCATACCATATAATCCATGGCATAGTTTTCCTAAATGGAAAGATAAAGAAATAAGAATTGATTCATCTGCTTTGAAAGATTTTTCACAAAATGATTTCACTACAGGAAGTATAGTTTGACTTCTGTCATCTGAAAAACAAGAATAAAACACAGTTTAGATCCAGTTGCCCACACTGCAAATGTGCAAATTACTGTATACACACAAAGTTCAGAAAGAAAAATTACTATGTTAGTCTCAGAGTAACAGAAAATATCTGACAGCAATTATGATGGAGGTATGATATAAAGAGGAAGTGAGAAGTGAGTGGAAATCATCAAGAACTTTAGTCCAGTTAAAGAGTTTGTGGGCTCCCCTTGTGGTTCAGTGGTAAAGAACCCTCCTGCCAATGCAGGAGTTGCGGGTTTGATCCCCGGGTGGGAAAGATCCCCTGGAGAAGGTAATGGCAGCCCACTCCAGTATCCTTGCTTAGTGTTAGCATTCTTATAGCCATGTAGACTATACCACTCTGCATTTTATCATTTTATTTTTGATATATTTTAAAAGTTCGTTCATATTACATTCTGTATAATGAATGTCTTCATTTTTACTTCTTACGTGACTCTTTTTAAGAAACTTCTTTGAGTTTTTGCTTCTTTGATTCTTTGACTGTTTGCTTACTCAAAAGTTTCTGATATTAACAATATTTCAGTTTTGATTTCAAGTACTCCCTGAATTTCCCACAGTTCTCTTAAACTTTCAGAAAAGAATTACTTCTTTATTAGGGTCAAACCAGTCAATCCTAAAGGAAATCAACCCTGAATATTCATTGGAAGGGCTGATGCTGAAGCTCCAATACTTTGGCCATTTTATGCAAACAGCTGACTCAATGGAAAAGACCCTGATGCTGGGAAAGATTAAAGGCAAGAGAAGATGGTGGCACCAAAAGATGAGATGGTTAGATAGCATCACCGACTCAAAGAATGAATTTGAACAAACTTCGGGAGATAGTGAAGGACAGAGGAGACTGGTATGCTGCCGTCCATGGCATCGCAAAGAGTCAGACATGACTTGGAGACTGAACAACAACAAAATTAAGAGTGTGAAAACACTAAGTAAAATTTTGTAACAGGATTATTGGTATTATTATTACCGCTATTATTATCATTACATTTCAGCACCATATCTATTATTTTTACTAATAACATTCATCCAACATTTACTGAATTTCTTAGAGAACTAACATTAACAGAAATAGAAAAGTGAATGATAAATGGTTTCTGAACTTACGAAATTCAGACCAGCAAAGGAATCAAGCCCCCAAAATATCATAACACAATGTGATCATTATTTAAATAGTTAGTATAAGGCTGCTGCTAAGTCACTTCAGTCGTGTCTGACTCTGTGTGACCCCAGAGACGGCAACCCACCAGGCTCCCCCGTCCCTGGGATTCTCCAGGCAAGAACACTGGAGTGGGTTGCCATTTTGTCTGCAACTATTTTTGCAAATATTCTAGGTTTTGTAGTTTATCTGTCACAAGTACTCAACTCTATCACTTTGGCACAAAATAGCTAGAGACAACATAGAAACAGATGAGCGTGGCTGCACTCCAATAAGCTCTATTTACAAAATGGGTAGCAGTGGGATTTGACCCACAGGCCATAGTTTGCCAACCCCTGGTATAAAGGGATTTAGAAGTCGTCAGCAAGGACACTGGATCTGAACTGGGCACTGAAGGAGAAGCAACTGGCTAGGAGGAAAATGGAAGGAAGAGTGAAAAAAGAGAACATGGAAAGCCTCGAGGTGGAAAGAATTTGATATGCCAAGAAAATGGCGAGTGGGGTTAGAGCACCAGAGCCAAGAGAAGCAGGAAAGAACGGCAGGAAATACAGCCAGGAACACATGTTAAGACAGATCTGTGACAGCCGAGTGTGCGGCAGGAAAGGTCCCAGATCAGAGATGATCTCTGGCTCTAGCTTGGATGCCTAGGGGCGCCCCATTATTAGGACACGGACAGTCGTTCATTCGCTTCTCAGGTACTGCTGTTTTTAGTCCTCTGGTGCACCACATGGCTTAAATTATTATTCTGTAACATCCACACAACATAGTTGTCCACATTGCAATAATTTTTAACAGATTCTCCTAACTCAGTTAAAACACTGTTAATCCTACAATTACACAATAGTGTTTTGCACCTGAGTACTTGACATCTGTCCTTTCAAATTACACCCTACCAAAATAGTCAATTTGCACAGATAAAACTAATGTCCAACATTCATTAAGAATCTAGTCACACACAAGAGCAACTAATCATCTCGCTGACTTGATCTGCGTAACACAAAGAAACACCTCCTTACCGATTCCCACCCAAATACCCCACCCAGACTTCTCTTCTTGCGACCAAGAGATTTCTAGCATTAAAATATAAAATAGAGGAAACTAATATTGATATTGCTTCAGTCAAGATCTGTCTTATGGTCAGTTAGTTGAGCAAGTTAAAAGCTAACCCACCAACACAAATTCTTATTAGCTCTCCACACTAGTCAGTTACATGCTGATGAGAGGAGAGAGAGAGGTAGGGAATATACAACACCACCAGGTGCCAGGAGGGGAAAAGTGGCAGCGGAGAAAGCACTCAAAGAGGAGGGACCACAGCAAGAGAGAGGGGAAGGGACGCCTCCCTCGCATCAGGAAGACTGACTATACTGCAGCCAGCTTCCTCCTCTACTAGTGACACGGAACAGGAAAACAAAATGCTTTCAGAAGCAAAGCTATGGAGACTCACCTGTATCAAATATGTCGAGCAGATTAACCAAAGTTTCAAAGGCTGCCAGCCGCACACTGCTGCCTTCATCCCTAGAAAGTTCTATTAATTCAGGGAGCACCACACTTTTGGTAAGTTCTGTCCTGCACAATAAGCAACAGAAGAAAACAAATCAAATCAATAAATTTTTGGTAAGAACGTGATTAAGGATCAGTTGCTGAGCTGCATGCTGCATAAAATAGGAAAAATTATGAGGATATGACTCCTGCTCTCTGGAGGCTTGCAGTCTGGCTAGAAAAGAATGACAGTTTAAATATAAGAAATATCCATGGTAATTGCATCATTACTTTTACAGCTTACAGTAGCTGCTCAATATATACTCACTAAGTGAATGTATTTCTGTGACAACTAACATGGTTGAACAATGAGGCTGAATACATGTGTATTAACCACTTGTATTTCTTCTTTATGAAGCATAATATTGATTTTCTTTGCTCATTTGCTGTTTCATAAAAGTTCAATGGAAATAAGGCATCATTGTGGACCTACATGTATGATGCAAACATTTTCCCTCTTCATTAGGTCCTCTCAGCATACTGGATTTTAGGTGAGGAATTTTTTCAGGAAGGAGATGCAAGGCGTATACTGCCCAAACTAGTAGATTTATGAGATTATCATTCTCTTGTCTCACAGCCAGAAGTATACGGAATAGAAGCTGAAGGACAGCCCCATCCTATTACCTTTGTAGGAGTCCATATTTACCAGTTTAGATGCTGGTAATTACAATCTAACCCTGTCATGATGTCAAAAGGGGGTAAAATATAGGAACAAAAAGGTGAATGAAATAAGCAAGCTTCACTTTTATCTCTCTTAATACAAACACATCAGAAGGTACTTACCATGATCACTTTTAAAGATCATAAAAAGCTTAGTTCTTCAAATAAATGCCTGTTTTCATGGAATACAGAACAGGATACACATGTCTGACAATCCAGAAACAAAAATGTGACAAGAAATTGAAAGCATACTTACCCAATGCCCTGAGCTATATTTTCTAATTGCCGACACATGCAAGATCGAACTTCATATTCTACATCTTGACAGAGTGATTTTACCAAGGGAAGTATTTCTCTTTTAATGCTGAGAGAGAAAAGAAAGAAACATGCAAATAAGTATTTTAGAGTAATTAATATTTTCAAGAAATTATCCTTAAAATCTTAGCTTAATAACAACATACTTTAATATAGAGCTTTATAGTTTACAAACCAGTCAATCCTAAAGGAAATCAACTCTGAATATTCACTGGAAGGACTGATACTAAAGCTGAAGCTTCAGTACTTTGGCCACCTGATGCAAAGAGAAAAAGACCCTGATGCTAGGAAAGACTGAGAACAAGAGGAAAAGAGGGCAACAGAGGATGAGATGGTTGGATGGCATCATTGACTCAATGGATATGAGTTTGAGCAAACTCCAGAAACTGAAGGACAGGGAAGCCTGGCATGCTACAGTGCACGGGCTCGCAGAGTCAGACATGACTGAGCGACTGAACAACACCAGTTTACAATGTATATTTATATGTGTGATTACATTTGCATGTTAACAGCTACTTTAATGATGACAGAATCTTTTAAAAATAAGGGTTAATTTGGAATTGGCAGCTAAAACATCTTAGCTAGATAAAAGGCTATGGCCAAGTGGACTATCTGATTCTAGCAGCTATCAACCAAAATATTCTTCAATTTTATATCTTACTCTTGCGTCATAATTACATAACATTCCATTCTTTCCACTTGGTATTTATCATCTATGCAGAAAGCGAATAAATTATAAACAATCTCCATTAAATCTCAAAGTAAGATAAATTATTCAACATAATAATTCATAGCAATAATGGAAAAGAGCAGAAATCTATCTTTACATCATATTTATCAATTTTTAAAGATTATAAGATAATATCACACTATCCTCAAAACTACACTAGGTACATGATGGAAATGACTAATATGGGAAATAAGAAAATAGTTACCCTTACTGATTTTGAGAAGCCAAATCAAGAAGAAATGCATCTGAACAGTAGATTTCAGAGATTTCTATATGCTATAAATTTGAATCAGTTAAGCTGTATACAGTATGGAGTAGTACAAATATAATTATTAAACATATAGTCATTAAACATTTTAAATCAATTTAGTAGACAAAAAATTATGTACAAATACTCACGCAAGGGCATCAAATTTGTTGGCCAATTTTCCTAAAATTTTACAACTAACTAAACGAGACTGGACTGTTTGGGAAAGTTGTGCCTTGGAAACGAGTGGATTCAAAATCTAAAGAGAAAAGATTTAGAGAACAAATTTACAAAACTTTATATATTCCTGACATTAATGTCAGCTATTTTCTTCAAAGAACATTTTAATATCCTAAATATTTTCTACAGAACCTCAGTTAGATTTTGAGGTCCATGGCTGTTCATCACCTGGATCACTACACTTTCTGGATTATTAAGAATGATGATAAATCATGCAATCAAAAATAATCAGGCACACAAAAAACTGAATTAAGGCTTATGGTGAATTCTCTAATGATCTGTATGTACATACAGGGGTAAAACGTTCATTTTTCAAAAGAAAAAAGTGGTTAATTATTAGATACTGTGAAATTTGTTTTTGTTCCATATAGATTAATTTTTATATTTGTCCTCATGGGAAATAGATGGGGAAACAGTGGAAACAGTGTCAGACTTTATTTTTGGGGGCGCCAAAATCACAGCAGATGGTGACTGCAGCCATGAAATTAAAAGACGCTTACTCCTTGGAAGGAAAGTTATGACCAACCTAGATAGCATATTCAAAAGCAGAGACATTACTTTGCCAACAAAGGTCCGTCTAGTCAAGGCTATAGTTTTTCCAGTGGTCATGTATGGATGTGAGAGTTGGACCGTGAAGAAGGCTGAGTGCCGAAGAATTGATGCTTTTGAACTGTGGTGTTGGAGAAGACTCTTGAGAGTCCTTTGGACTGCAAGGAGATCCAACCAGTCCATTCTGAAGAAGATCAGCCCTGGGATTTCTTTGGAAGGAATGATGCTAAAGCTGAAACTCCAGTACTTGGGCCACTTCATGCGAAGAGTTGACTCATTGGAAAAGACTCTGATGCTGGGAGGGATTGGGGGCAGGAGGAGAAGGGGACGACAAAGGGTGAGATGGTTGGATGGCATCACCGACTCGATGGACGTGAGTCTGAGTGAACTCCGGGAGTTGGTGATGGACAGGGAGGGCTTGCATGCTGCAATTCATGGGGTCGCAAAGAGTCGGACACGACTGAGAGACTGAACTGAACTGAACTGAAACAAAACATTGTAACTTCAAGGACTTCCCTGGTGTCCCAGTGGTTAAGACTCTGTGCTCCTAATGCAGGGGGCCAGAGTCAGGGAATTAGATCCCACATGCCACAACCAAAACCCAGCAAAGCCAAATAAATATATAAACTTAAATGCTATTGCTGATGAAAGTCCAGGCAAACATGCATTTTCTCATATTACTAGCCGAAAGTTTTAAGAATATTAATGCCTTCTAACCTAATAATTCCATTTTGGGGGAAGTTACAGTTAAGGAAATTGTCCGAAAAACAGGAAAAGCTCTATGGAAATGTTCACTATTGCCTTACTGGGATAATAAAACACTGAAAACAGGCTTAAGTATTTCATAAATAAGTAAAGTATTTGTAGCTACTACCAAATGAGTGATATGAGAAAATAATAAAGAAAATAATGCAAAATGAAAAAACATATGTAAATTTAATATGATCACTAACATGTCAAACAGCACCATATACAGGGAAAAAATTCTGAAATGAAAATACATCAGAATGCTAAAAGTAGCAAAGTACAGAATCATGATTTTTCTTCCTTCTATATTCTCTACTACTCAAGTTTTCTATAATGAATATGTGCTGCTTTCAGAGTAGGAAATAACTCTATTCTTTTTGAAATACCATTTTTATCAAAAAACAAAAACCTTTTTACCTCATGCCTTAGGGTATCTTTGGGCAATACTTCTATCACAGACAGAAGAGTCTCCAGCCATGCATTGCTGACACCTGAATGATAAAGACAAAACATAAGTTAACTATCTCACAAATTCAGTTTCAACTTAGCCATTAATATTTACAACAAACTTTAATTATAAAATAGCAATAATTAAATTATCTTTATTGCTACCATAAGAAGTTTCTCTGCTTTTCTGTCTTAGCCAATATCTGGAAAACATTGATATTTAAAAAAATAATATCAAGGGGTTATCTTTAACCCAAAGTGTACTTTTTTCTTATACTATAATTAAATGTAAGTGTTGTATAAGAAGCAAATCTAAGAAGAAAGCATAAACTATGGGTCTTCAGGCTTCAAACGGCACTGAATTTTTTGGATTGGTCCAAAATGAGCCATCATGAATTTTAGTCACACCACTGACCAACTCTTAGGGAGAACAGCCTCACTCAATTGCGGTCATCAGACTACCATGACTCAAAGATCACAGCCACATATGAGCAACAATTAGTACACGTAGGATGAAGCATGCCAGGCCCCTGACCTGCATCCCTGTGCTCCAGGTGCAGTAGGATGACTTGGAGGAAGGAGTGGGCATAGGTATGAACTGACACCGATTCGTCCTGCAGGATGGTCAAAAATGACACTGCAGCCGTTAACTGCATTTCCACCCCTGCAACATGCAGGGCTTCCTGTATAATCAGAAAGAGTTTGCTATTACAGAGATAAGAGATCAGAAGTTATAATTTTTTTAAAATCCAAGGTCATAGAAACCAAACAGTCATATTCTACAAAATAACTATATATGACCTTTAAGGATAGGTACTTCTTCTTAATACTTTATTTAAGAAAACTATATTAATCTGCTCCTGATTGTTTAACTCATTAGACCACATAAAGTTTTAAATGTCTTAGATAATTTATAGCACTCCATTGTTTTACTGCATAAAAATCATTAAAAGTACATACACCTTTAGATAATAGAATTGGCATTTTAACAGATCTCAGTTTCTGTTTTCCTATTTGTATTGTACAGTTTGCCACCCCACCGAAAACAATAATGCCAAAACTTAGACAACTGCATGTGTTTTTATTACTTGTATTTCTGCTTCAAAAAATAAATATTATGCATTTTACTATAAAAAAGGAATACACTTATGATTGTGAAAATGTATTTTCCCCTTTAAACAAGTGACAAGAACACAAATTACTATGAAGTAAACTGTTTTAAAAAAGGAATTTTGCTTAATATAAGAATGTTTTTAAAAATTAGTTATATTCATAACCATCTCCATTCACCTTTTAAAGTCAAAGTCTACATTAGAATAGTTTAACAAATCAAAGAGTAAAACAAAAGAAAACCTATCTTTCATATAAACTTCACCAAGGTCTCACCTGTATTTCTCTAGAAGACTATGTAAGTGTGCATAACATAAATATAGTCAAAAGCATTACTTTGTTTAATCAATTACGGTAACTACTGGAATTTTCCCTGTATGCCTATTTTTATAACTAAAAAACTTGGTAGAACAAGATGTGGAACTCGCATCCATAAAACAAAGTTTCATATCTGCGATGTTAGGAAAATTAGTCTTTCTGCATTATTTCCTAATATATAAAACATAGATATGGCTTCATCTTCTTAAAGATTTGACTTAAATCATTTACATAGAAGTTTTATGACTTACCAACTTGTGCAAACTGAGCATTTACATAATGACCAGTGTATATCCGACTGTCTCCTCTACAGCACCCTTGGATATCTGGTAAGAGTCTCATCACCTGAACCCATCTCTCCCCAAAACCTGTTCCTCCTCCTATCTTCTCCAACTCAGTAAACAATACAGGATAACTCTGTCCTTCCAACTTTCAACCCTAAAACTCTGGAGTCATCCTTAACTCCTCTTAGTTGCTTACTTCCCATAATCAAATGAGCAGTCAATCCTGCCCCAAATCTGACCATCAATCACCTTTATCACTACCATGCTGGTCCAAGCCACCATCATCTCCAGCCTGAATTACTTCAATAACCTGCTAATCAGTGTCTGATTCTATCACTGCCTCTCTATTATCCATTCTTTACAGCAGCCAGAGAGATTCTTCTAAAGTCAGATCATGTCACTTTTCCACTCAAAACTCTCCAGTGGTTTTCCAACCCACTCAGAGGAAAAGTCAAAACCTTTTCAATGATTTACAAAGATCTGCCTCCCAATTTCCTCTTTTCCCAGATTTCCACACAGTCGGCTCTCTGAACTCCCTCAAGCCTCTACTCTCATCGCCTTTTCAGTGAGCCATTCCCTGATGATCCTATTTTAAACCGAAAGCCACCCCTCCGTCCCAGCCCTCACCATGACCCAACTGGGTTGATCATCACCATTATCCAACATATAATACAGTCATTTGTTTACAGTCTATCTCCCACATCTAGAATACAAGCATCATGACTACTGAATTTTTTTGTCTGATTTTGTCTGATTCACTACTGTATCCCCAACTCCTACGGCACACAGCAGGCATTCAGTGAGTAATTGCTGGATGACTGAATATCTCTTACCCTTTCACCTAAACTTCCTGCTCTTGTGGCTCTCTCCCTTCACACACTTTGTCCACATCTCCTAAAAGGTGGCTTCAAGAGATTTTGAAGTGAGTCCTAAAGATTAGGGGTTGGGAGAATTAGATATAAGGCAAAGCAAAAATGGATCATATAGAAATGCATTCTCAATTCTCTATCATGTCAGTATGGAGATGTTCCTGCCATTTTTCCTACCCCAATGTCTCTGTAACCGTGATTTAGACCATGTACCCAGAGTCCTTAATTCAGCATGGTGAGACCACTGCCAGGCATCAGACTAGGAGATAACACATGTCATTCTACAGCATGGAAAGACACAGAGCTGTCAAGCATCTTGCTCAAGGCCAGCATGCTTGTCATAGGCAACTCTAAGACTTAAGCTTTGTTGGCCTAATGCCAAAGCCAAGGATTGAATTCTTTCACACAGACTCTGCACTCCTCGTCACCATTTACTAAGGCATGGCTTACATCAACCCTGAGTCTGTAGGTGGTAGTGTCAGAGACTTGGCAGATGCCTACATGGTGGGGTTCATTCCCAGAAAACTGATCACATATTAGGGTAGCTGATTTCTGTTGCATTTTGTTTTAAACTTTTGTACCACACACACACATGTCATTTCACGAGCTTTTTTCAATTATGTATCTTAAGAGTTCCAGGCTGAAAAGAAAAAGAGAAGCAATGATAAGGTGTAAAGCAGAGCAGCAACTGGTCTCTGAAATAACCCTCCCACATCCCCCTCTCATACTGTTTCCCAAAAAAGCCTTTTGCTCCAAACTAAGAATTCTGGATTTGGAAAACACTTCTAGAAGATTTGATGTGGCCAGGATACATGACTTACAGGTTTCAGAAGGCACAGCTTTTATTTAGAAACAGAAAGCACTTTGCAAAGAAATATTTAAATAAATTGTGAGGGCCACAGTGTGCATTCCAGTTCACATGAGTCTGCTGTTTTAAGTTCCAAGAGATGTGATTCTGCCCCTCTTAAAGTCATTAAGGTCCTGGGTTTTGGACGTGTGCGAACTTTATGCAAAGGAGGAACAGGAGGAGTTCTCCAACTTCACATCTTCTTACTGTATTACTTAGTCTTGACTCCCGCAGCAACATATGCCCCAACTATTTTGCATTTAATTTTCGAAAAATCCTCAAGTCTTATCAGGATTTGGGTTTTTCTCTTGTTGTGCTGACTTCAACATCTGGGACTGTCCACTGTTAAGAAACCAGCACAGACTAAGAGACTTCATCAATGCTAAAATTCAATTGATTTCTAAACATATTTTTCTGAAACATAATACAATAAGAACGTGATACTTACCAGTTCCTGTTTCTCCTCCACAGAGTCACACCCTCTGGACAAACATAGTGAGATCCATACTCTCTGGGTAAATAAGTGTGCATCCTCATGGACCTTGGAAGACACTGAAAAGTAAATTCCTCTATTGCTTAAGTGCATGCCTTAATGCCAGTTACTGTTCCTCTTACATACTATCGTGGGGCTGGCATTCCAACTCAAATTCCTCAAAAATGAAATAAGACATTTTATAAATGAGTGAATGGTACACTTTCAAATTTAAAAAAACAAGTCCCACTCAAGGAAGGAAAATGTACTAGACACTTCTGTGTTTCAATTCAGTCTTTAGTTAGCATGAATGCTGCAAGAAAGCATTTTGTAGACAACGTAATACAGTCCTTGCAGAGAAGGAAACTGCTGCCTCCAATAAACCTACATCATATGCATCCAGAAGACCTTTCTCTTTACAGTACACAACACAGAGAAGGATAAGTAAATCACTGGCTTATTCCAAAAGAGCAAATATTTGGGGTCCACATATTTGGAAACTAAACTTTTAAAATAAAACTGATAAACATATCTACTGTAAAGACTGCTGTTAAAGGTAAAGGAATCCTAAAATTACAAAGTATCTTTGTATATTTTTAGAGATAACATCACTGATTATTTTGAAATTAAATAATAGGGAGTTAAATATGAAAATACTAACCTGGGGCAGATATTAAAATACTAATCTAGTATTTATATTTTATATTAAAATATTAACCTATGACATATAAAATATCTGGGGTTCTGAGAGTCACAGTATGGGAATTTTTAGTACCTAACAGTACTAGTGAACAACTCTTTTTACTATATAATTATACTATTTATAAAAGACTTTAGAACTGATTTAAATATGAATAATTGGAACGCCAACCCTGAAATATCTTTAACAATTTAACTACAGTATCTCATTCACTCCCTGATCACTCACTGCCATGTTCCACACTTACATGAAGGATGGGGAGAACTAGTTGAGAATATCAAAAATCAAATTCTGAGAAGGGAAAATAAAGAGGAGGCGGCAGACAGGAATAAAAAGGGTGTGTTTTACCCTCTTTTAATCTGTTTCAGTGATCAACAAGGTTCATGAGGAGGTACACATAAAAATATCAGAATATCTCTTTCCAAAAAAGGAAACAGCTGTACCAATAGAAACTATCACTAGATGACTGCAAGCATGCAATGAAGTATCCAGCTATGCATAATCACCAGGACACCCAAAAAAATCAGTGCATTTCAAGACCACGGTTCTGAAACTGAACTTTGAGCTGGAACAACTCTGTCATTTTTCACACATAATAAATCAGACTCATCAGAAATTTCATGATTTACACTCGAACTGTAAATAAAAATTTTAAACACTGCAAAAAAAGGATGTGCCCATTTCAAAGAAATAACTAATGGACACAAGAGCTATAAATAACCATTTCAAATGTTCCACTTTATTAAACATTTTTTTGAAAAAAGAAATTATAAACGGTTTACAGGGGGAGATGGCACTGGAAAGTCTGACACATTTCTATAGCAAGTAATGCCTTCTTTTCTCTCTAGTCAGTCACTTTCCCCTTCTATCCTAATCTCTAAGCCAATGAAAGTCTAATTTTGATAGTATAATTTTAATTTCAGTCACAGCTATTTATTAAGCTGCTGTTGCTATTTAATTGCTCAGTGGTGTTTGACTCTTTGCAACCCCATGGATGGCAGCCCACCAGGCTCCTCTGTCCATGGGATTTCCCAGGCAAGAATACTGGAATGGGTTGCCATTTCCTTTTCCAGGAGATCTTCCCAACCCAGGGATCAAACCTGCATTTCCCGCTAAGCAGGAGGATTCTTTACCACTGAGCCACCAGGAAAATCCTATTTATTAAGTACCAACATCACATGAAGTATTCTGAGAAACTGGAGAAAAGTCAAAGACATGTTTTCCTACCTTTGAGGGGCTGCTATTGATGATATACATTCCAATATTGAAACATATCCATTTAGTTACAGCCAAGGAGCTGAAGACATAGCACAGGGCAGGGCCAGCAATGCATCTGGTCATCCTCTAAGTACGCACTCTCATTCGATTCTTTCTGCTGAAATTCCCTATATGTCCACACACATCACTGTGAGGAAGTGGGTGGTTCCCTGTTCCCCAGTAAGAATCAACAAACAGTCACACCTGCATCACCAAAGGAGGTTCTCTCCAGCCTCCTACCCTGCCCAACGGGGTGTGTGGCAAAGAGCCCACAAGTGAGTGCCAAGTTCCCTTGTGTCTGGAGCTCTGAGCTATTCCAAATGGATAGCGATCTTTAAAAACTTTTTAACAGTTTAGCTGATTTTTCCTAACAATTTTATCTGGTGGCCAGTTCTTCCTCTGAAACTCTTGTCAAAAGTCAGCATCCTTGTGTCCCATTGCTCTTCAGAGAGCTCTTCTGAATAGTTCACTTGTTTCTTTGTGACCACTTCCGATGGGCTTGAGAAAAGTTATGATCATGTGAATTTTGTGAACACAAGCCATCATTGTTAGAACAGGAATGATGCTTTCCTGCACATAAGTAGAAGTGGATGGGACTGTTTTGTTTCTGAGCCCTGAATATGCCTTACTCTCTTACAAGCTTAACCGTACATTTAAAAGAATGCTTGTCAGACCTCATCTAGAGTGTCAAGATGTTCTGATATGAGAACATTTTCTAGGCTATCTACCTCAACACACTACCAAAAGGCTAGTAAATCCATACAGTTTTAAATCAAACAAAGACCTTTATTATGGTATAATATGTGAATATCTTCTTAGTTTTATAATTTTGCAAGGATTGTAGATCAACATATCCATAAATTATCCTTTGTATCATCCAAATGCCTAAAGTCAGAAACCATATTCAAGTAGTAATGGTGGTCCCATTATCACAGAAATGAAAGATTTTCTAATTAAGAGATTCAGAAGTTCCAGCTCATTTTTACTGTAGGCAGGATAAAAATAACAAATGATTGAATGACTAAGAAATTCAAGTGAGAACACTGGTCTCCACTAGAATTTATCATACTGAAAGGCAGTATTTTTAGATCTATTAAGAATACTAGCTTGTGTAATTTTTATATATGCCCGGAAAACAACTATATTTACAGTCAATGTTTTCACTGAATTTACTACTATCATCAAAGAATTAATGATGTTACTCTATTTTGTCTTTATGGATATACATAAAAAGATATAACACAGATATTATTTTCAGAATGGTGGTCAGTGTACTTTTATTTTTAAGCTATAAACCAGAGAAGAGTCATTTTATACCATCTGTCTATGCTCTCTCTAAATCCTTTGGTTAATGCTACTTCTTTTTTTTTCTTAGTGAACTGGAAGAATAAGTTACACAATTTTATGCTTCCTTTCCTGTAAAAATTCCTCATAAGATCAATTCTGACCTTCATAAATTTTCTCCATCAATCTGACATTACAGGAATAACTTTACTTTCTTCTTCACCTTACTTCACATCAGAGTGTCCTTAAATGCTTAGCCTGTCAGTAGAGACCTACTCTACTGTGGGCTTTTTATGATCTGCAGGGAGTCTGGAACATCATGTTCTGCTTATTATGTAGAACTGTGTTGCCTTTACAAAACCCTTCTTTTTTCAAGAACTTAACTTTTAACTTTTCTCAGAAAACATCATGGGCAGTGAGGAAGACAGGTACTTTTATTTTTGAAGTACAAACCAAAGGAAAAGGCAATTTGTATCATCTCTGTGCTCTTTAACTCTTTTAGTTAAGACGATTTCTTTTTTTCTTGGTGTATTGTAAGAATAAATTATATAATTGCATGCTTAAACAAAACATGATAGTCGAACAGAATTTTTTCAGCCTAGATTTTCTCAACTGTCAAACAAGAATAAATATATGGCATGGAATTGTTAAGAAGTTTAAGAGGATGTATCTAAACTGCTGAGCACAAGGCCTGGCCCACGGGGCAGGTTCTTCACTTTATTATCTTGGTTATCCACATCTCTGTACCACTTGAAACAGAACTTAAAGAGTAGGTAAAGCTTTCAGTAACAAACATATTTATTTACATAGTAAAGGTTGTCTATAAAAATTTTTTAATAAAATTTTTTAAATCTACTTTTATTCAGTAGATATAAAATACTCAAATAATCACATTGGGAGAAACTTACGAGAAAAGTAGAAGTGATAAACCTTTTCAGAATCAAAAGATGGGGGCACCACATATACTGATCTTAAATAATCAAGTTTCATATGATTAAGTCTACTTTATCTCTTCCCTAATATGTATCTTTCTCCCACTCTTCCCCGCAAAAAAGGTCTCCCTAGAAACATAAGTCGGCACCGTATCACTCCACTGATAGACTGTTTATACTTCTCATCCAAGAATGCCATTAGTGGTTCAGGCCAATGTGTCATTGATCTTTCAGGTAGACACTTACTGTCTCAGAATATTAAGCTCAATCAATGCTTGTTTTAAAATTATTTTTGAGTGCCTATTTTTGCCAAGTACTTTTCTACATTCTGGGGACAGAGTGATAAATCAGACTGACAAGACTTCTGTTCTGACGGAAGAAACAGAAAAGAATGGTAGGTGAGGTAGAAAGCTAGTCAGGGTCATTTTAGAGAACTGAAGGAGTTTTATTCTATCTGAAATGAGAAGTTACTTGTATTACTTTCCTCTATGTGCATGCTCAATTGCTCAGTTGTGTCCAACTCCTTGCAACCCCATGGACTATAGGCTGCCAGGCTCCTCTGTCCATGGGATTGTCCAGGCAAGAATACTGGGCTGCCGTTTCCTACTCCAAGGAACTGTCCCGACCCAGGGATCGAATCCACGTCTTCTGCATCTCCTACAATTGGCAGGTGGATTATTTACCACTGAGCCACTTTCCTGTGGTTGGTATGATAAATTAGCACAAACTGAAAGGCTTAGAACAACAGAAATGTATTCTCTCACCGTTCTGGAGGCCATTAGTCCTAATGAGTATCACTCAGTCAAAATCAAATTGTTGGCAAGGCCACACTCCCCACTAGGCAGGATCAGGTACTTGCCTCTTCCAGCTTCTAGTAGTTGTTGGCCTTCTTTGGCTGGTGGCCACATCACTGCAGTCCCTGCCTCTGTCTTCATGCTGCTTCCTCCTCCAGGTTTGGGTCAAACCTCCCTCTGCATTCCTCTTTTAAGGATGCATGTGCTGGCATTTAGGGCCCACCCCGATAATCCAGGATAATCTCCTTCAGTCAAGATCCTTACCCACATCTATAAAAGCTCTTTTTCTAAAGAAAGTGACATGTATAGTTCCGGGATGTGGTAGGAACTGTTCTGCCTACCACACCACTTCAGTAGTTTTCATTCAAGAAGAAAAGATATGATTGATCTCTCTGAAAGATCTTTAAAAGATCTCCCTGAAGAAAAAAAATTAACTATGTGAGATGATGGATGTATTAATTCATTTGATAGGGGTGAGTATTTCACAATGTATAATATATATTAAATCATCACATTGTATACTTTGAATATACACAGTTTTCTTTGTCAAAGTTTATTTGTTCCTAAATAAATAAATAAATGTATTAATTTGTTCCTAAATATATAAATAAATGAAAGATCCCTCTGGCCGAATGGGCTCCAGAGAGCAAAAGGAGCAACAGGTCCAGTGAAGAGGCTACTACAGTAATCAGAGGAGAGATGACTAAGGCTTAGGAACTAAAATGACATATTACATATTTATTGACATCATGATTAGCTAATGAGGCAGTGGTACAGCAGTTAAGAGGAAGAACCTGTGTGTCAGACTCATTCAAACCTCATCACACCACTTGCTAGTTTTGTGACTTTGGGAAAGTTAACTGACTTAAGTTGTGACCCATATAGAACTGCCATGGGCATTCAGAGAGATAAAAAATCAACAAAGAGCTGTAAAATGTTTGACAGAGTGTTTCACCCATCTTAAGACCTCAACAAATGCTAGCTATTTCTATCTGTTCCTGACATTGCGCATCTTCTAATAGATGGTTTTATGCCATATCTTTTGGTTCCCAAAGTAAGTGAAAAAACAATAACAGGATCCAATAACTCAACAAGCAGAGACTTTTTTTGCACTTGATTTATAAAGAAGGCACTGATATCACATGGTTAATGATATCACTATTTTAAATTTTATAAAGGACCACAGTATTTTAGAAATGTATGCTGGTGAAACAAATTCTTTCACTTTCAGACAACCAGAAGTTCAAGTCAAATCTTAATATCCAATATTAACTCAACGTAATATGTCATAGGAAGAATTCAAACTTAATCAACAAAGACCACAGAAAAAGCCTTTCTTTTTCAAAAGATATCCTAGGATTAAAAATAGATACAGTAATTACAGCAGACCCTGAACAACATGGTTTAGGGGTGCCAATCCTCCACTTAGTGGGAAATCCAAATAAAACTTTACAGTGGACCCTCCCTGTTTCCCAGATTTGGTAACCACATATTCAACTGAAACCTGATCGTGAAGGGCTGCGGTACATATTTACTGAAAAAGTTCAAGTAAAGATGGGCCCAAGCAGATCAAACCTATGCTGTTGAAAGGTCAACTGTACATTCAGACATGTCTCATATCTAGAATTAGAGAATTTGAATGGAGGTCAAAATGTTTCCTTTCTGGACTCTTACTTAAATTAACCTTGAGATGAGTGATCTAATTGCACTGATCTAATTGCACTATCATTCATCGTCCACTATGGATAGAATTTAGAAAGCAAATTGTAGAATACTACGATGAGTTCAATTCTAATCCTGCCTCTCTTTCTGCCATTTTATTTTTAACCTCAAATTCCTTCGTCTCTAAACCAGTGAAAACAGCAACCTGTTTTAAAAGCCATTTTTAAGTTAATACATTATTATAAAGATGAAATGCACATGCTATACAACAAAACAAAAACAGAATTAAAAATATTTTGTTTGGTGAAAATTTATAATACATAAGGCCAGAAAAATCTTCATCACTTTATCTGATGTTCTTCAAGGTAAAGATAAGGTACAGTGTGAGTTCTAAAAAGCTGCTTATACTACTGCTATAAATGTGAAAAGAATCTGGAGAACGATTAACTTCTTACACAAAATATTTATTATTCATGTCTTTAAATTCTCGAAAAGTGAATCAATCATAGAAGATTAGCATTAGTAAGTATTCAAATTATTTTTCCCTATTGATGCAATAAACTATCAACCAAGACACTCAAAACCAGCAGAAACAATCCAGAAATCTGGAAGTCATTCCTCCATTTCCCACCTCGGGTCCATCATTAAGTTCATTCTATCTCAATAAATACATCTCAGATATATCCACCATTCTCTGTCATCCTAATTCGCTCTTCTGCTCCAAGCCAGCTTCACATACTACAAGGACTAGAGCTGCAACTTCCTCCCACTCCAATCTACTCTCCACACAATTAGCAAAATGATCACTGCAAAATGTCAACGGGATAAACCCTTCTCAAAGTCCTGCCCAGCTTCAAGTCTTCAAGGCCTTCTACTGTTCGAAGAAAGAATGACTCTTGCACGCTCTGTCACTGACCATCTCTCTAACCTCTTCAAGTCACGACCTACCCTTACCCACTGGACTCCACCACACTTACGACCTCTTTGAAATCCCCCAACTCCTTCTGCTCTCTTTGCCTGGACCACTTGTTCTCATCTCCTCAAATGGCTGTTCCTCCTATCCCATCCCTTCAGCGTTCAATTCCTCAGAGATGCTTCTTTGACCTCCCAATGTTCAGTTAGTGCCCTCACACTCCCAACTTCCCCACTTCCCCCTCCCCCACTTTACTCTGTTTTTCATGCTCACCCACTTGTTTAATGTCTATTTCCCGCCCCCCTAAAAAACTTCCTTGAGGGTAAGTTCTTGTTTTGTTCACCTCTGTCTTCTCAGAGCTTAGAATAGTGTGAGGTATTCAGTAAATATTTACGAAGCCATTATTACTAAATGCTCACTTTGAGACACAAGATTGCTTTTTTATAAAATTAGCTAAGAGAGTATGGCCATGCAAAAGTGAATAAAGCAGCTCTGTGTGATTTTTGTCATACTTGTATCACCTGGAAGTCACCACTCAGAGAAGCAAGGCAGAATTAAAGAAGGTGTTATGCGTACCAATAAATCTTAATATTGAACATTATGATTTTAAATGATTTGCTCATAAACATAGGTTTTATTATTTGAGGTGCGGTTGCTTAAATGTTCAGCTGCCTACATTTTACATTAAACCCTCTATTAAAGTCCGTATTATTGCCCCCATTAAAAAGTCTTTCCCATTTGCTTAATTCATCAGCATTTTTACATAAAGTCAGAACCACACATTAAATAATCCCCTATGCTTGTTCTTTCATTGTTTTCCATAGTTTCTATGTCTTCCTGATACAGAATCTAATCAGGGACTGTTTTCTACATTTTATAGTAAAGGGTAAGATAGATGAGCACCCTAAATAAATGGCTGCTTGTTGATTAACGAAATGAATGAAATCATTCAGCAATAAAGATTTTCTTAGTATAATATTGTCATTAGTTTATATTTTCCTTATATGCATTTATTCAGTTAATCTTCTGTATTATGAATTAAACTTAATATTTCTTTAAAAGGTTACTAAAATCTTGTCCTCTATAACTCAGTTATATAGTTTCAGCAGAAACATTTGACTCTTTGTATAAATACTCTCTATGTAATATTCTGTATATATTTCCATGAAATTAAAACTTTTTTTAGACGTTAGTATTTAATTAACTTTAGTGTGAACTCTTCGGCAAACACTTTTTTTCAAAATAATTCAGAGACCTCTAAAGCTCACCACTATCTGTCCTTCACCTTTCATTCTTGCTTTATGAAACTTTTAACTTGCAGCATGTTCTCTTGGACCAGATTCAGCCTGCTCAATGCAGAGTGTACAGTGTACTCAATATTTTGAGCTATAAATCTAATTTGCTTATGCATAATAACTCCTTAGTCAAGAGGATCTACACCTGTTCCCTTCTACAAGTGTTTAACTGGTATTCCCAGGTGACATACTAACAAGCTTAGGTCAGTTAATATCACTTTAGTTGAATGAAAAATTAAACCTAAATTGTATAGACTTAATTCCACTGAAATTACAGAATGAGCTGAGAAAAACAGACACGAAAAAGCTTCCTTTGTTTTTGAATCACATACACTACTAAAAAAAAGCAATTTCTCCATTCACCTCTATAATGTGTTTTTATATATATATATATATATATATATATATATATATATATATATATACACACACACACATACACACACACACACACACCCACATATATACACAAAATACATCCATACTGCCTGCATAGAAATCTGGGCATCTTATAAAAATAACATGTTATATCCCTGATCTTCATCACTGGAAGCATGCTGTATATGCCTAAAAATAAAACCCAAGGGCACATAACAACAGTATTTTAAACACATATAAATTAATTAAAAAAAATCTTTTTTAAGTTAATCCAAACAGAAAGCCAAAGCAAAGTCTATAAAACTCACTATTCGCAAACAGAACCCCCAGTACTATGTAACCTCCTTGACCTCATTAGTAGGTAAGCTCCCTGAGGACCCAAAAGGCATTATCTGTTGTGTTCATTCAAGTTCTATTACAGAACACTTTGCATATGGTACAAATAAATAATAAATAGTATGCATCAGATATTTAATATTATATATTAATAATCAATATTAAATAAAGAAAAGAAAGTTCTAGTAGATCAAACATTTTATTAGTAGCAGGAAAACTAATCTGAAGGAATTTAGAAAGGAATTAAATATAAAACTAAAACTGCAGTGGCCATAATCCAATCTTTATTTGATGATTCTTGAGCAGTCACCAAAAGGTGACTATTAAGACTATCAGTTAAATCGTATTATCAATGTTCTAGAAATACTATTAATAATATGTTTATGTCAACAGAATACCAAAAAAGATTGCTATGATTTTACAAGACTAAGATTTTTTTTGAGCTACTGAAAACATAATGTTTCTACTGAGAAAATGATTACAGAAAACTCTGTAGTTTAAGATCTAGATTTCTCCATTTCCATCAGCTAAGTTCTCTAAATATTTTCAAAATAATTCAAAATATTTATAATACTTCCTCCACTCAGTGGTTAGGTACAAAAGATCAGCCATCCAAAGCTCTGAAATTTTCTCCTGGCAATGACAACGTACTACTGGGAAAACATGATGAATTCAAATCTTATTTCACAGCAACTTACTCTAACTTTTGGCAAGACTCTCCGAAGTGTCTCAGCAGGGTTCTGTCGCATCAGAAATGGAAGATTCGCAACCACGCTTGTTCCCTGGATATCCTGACCAGCACTTACAAAGAAAACACAAATTTAAGATTTGTAACTATAAATTTGTGATTATAATTTACATTGTAAAAGGCAGGGATTAACTTGAAAACAACTGCTTTTAATAATGAACACCAAACTTCTGACAATTTTAAACTTTAAATGTATCAATTAGATATAAAAATTAAGCCAGAGATGAAATTTCATTAGGTAAATCTTACAACAAATACATGGAGATATTAATTATGTTTATGCTAAAACATGATTATCTACACGTCTTATTGAAAAAATATTGAGACCATTATTAAATACTTACTTTAAAATTCGACCTCATTTTCCCCTATGACCTGCCAGTTTGCTATACTTTATAAAAATAGATCATTACAGTAAAATACTAATAATCATAACAACAGCAGGGACAGCAACAAAATTAGCTATAGCAGAATCATACAACTTTCTTCTAGTACAATGAAACAATCTGTTGCACTCCACTGACTCCGAGTTGCCAGAAACTTAATAATATATATACTCTATATTTTTAAAAGTCAGTAGGGTGTATTTATATGGTACCTTTTTGATACAGCATTCATTAGGTCACTAAGGTGTTACCAAAACAATCTGTAATACTCTAGCCGCCTAAATACTTCAAATTCTTCTCAAGAACCATTTTCATGTAAAAACTTACTTGTTTTTAAAACATAAGCTAAGCAACATAAGTTGTGCAAGTAACTTGAAATATAGCTATAACACATGTCATTAAATGTGGTGTCACCTCAGAAAGAAATTCCACCTATCCTTAACTGATACTAATTTGAATGTTAATTACTGATGCCATAATATTTAAGTAAAAATGATTTTAGTTAACTCTCCAAATGGAATTATTTGTTAGTACACGTATATAAGGCCTTAACAAGGGGACTTCCCCGGTGGTCCAAAGGTTAAGACTCCGTGCTTCAACCGCAGAGGTCATGAGCTCAGCCCCTGGTTGGGGAACTAAGATCTCATATACCAAGTGGCACAGCCGAAAAAAAGACCTTAATATGGCTTTTTTAAAGAGTGTTTTCAAGTATTATTCTATTTGCTTCAGTGCTTTGTAAATTCTGCTAATAAGCAGCATATTCTGACTAAATGAAGCTGCCCTTCTGTGGAAAAAAAAGTCTTTTCCCTGCTGCAGTATCTCTGTTTAGTCGCTTAGTCACGTCTGACTCTTTGCGACCCCAGAGACTGTAGCCTGCCAGGCTCCTCTGTCCATAGGATTTTTCAGGCAAGAATACTGGAGTGGGTTGCCATTTTCTCCTCCAGGGGATCTTCCCAATCTAGGGATCGAACACGCATCTCCAGTGTCTCATGCACTGCGGGCAGACGCTTTTCCACTGAGCCACTGTTACAGTATGGTAGGCTGCAAAATATAGGTCAGTACAATCTTTCCACTATTCTCATCACTCTCTAAGTGAATGCTTTAAGAGACAAAATTCAAGAAGGAAAGAGAAGGGAAGGAAAAAGGAGAGCCATGCCAGGGTGAGGAGAAGATCAAAAACGGGAAAATAAAATTGCACATAAAAGTACTACTTGCAGCTGGTTGAATGGTACATATGTGTGTGTGCTCAGTCACTCAGTCGTGTCTGATTCTTTGCAACCCCATGGACTCTAGCCTGTCAGGCTCCTCAGTCCATGGAATTTCCCAGCCAAGAATACTGGGGTGGGCTGCCATTTCCTACTCCAGGGGATCTTCCCAACCCAGGGATCAAACTCTTGTCTGCTGTGTATCCTGAACTGGTTCAGTTCAGTTTAGTCGCTCAGTCGTGTCCAGCTCTTTGCGACACCATGAACCGCAGCACACCAGGCCTACCTGTCCATCATCAACTCCTGGAGTTTACCCAAACTCATGTCCATTGAGTCAGTGATGCTATCCAACCATCTCATCCTCTGTTGTCCCCTTCTCCTCCTGCCCTCAATCTTTCCCAGCATCAGGGTCTTTTCAAATGAGTCAGCTCTTCGCATCAGGTGGCCAAAGTATTAGAGCTTCAACATCAGTCCTTCCAATGAACACCCAGGACTGATCTCCTTTACGATGGACTGTGGATCTCCTTGCAGTCCAAGGGACTCTCAAGAGTCTTCTCCAACACCACAGTTCAAAAGCATCAATTATTCTGTGCTCAGCTTTCTTTATAGTCCAACTCTCAAATCCATACATGACTACTGGAAAAACCATAGCCTTGACTAGATGGACCTTTGTTGACAAAGTAATGTCTCTGCTTTTTAATATGCTGTCTATGTTGGTCATAACTTTCCTTCCAATGAGTAGTTCAGTTCAGTTCAGTCGCTCAGTCGTGTCCAACTCTTTGCGACCCCATGAACCGCAACACGCCAGGCCTCCCTGTCCATCACCAACTCCTGGAGTCCAGTGAGTAAGCATCTTTGATTTCATGACTGCAATCACCATCTGCAGTGATTTTGGAGCCCCAAAAAGTAAAGCCTGACACTGTTTCCACTGTTTCCCCATCTATTTCCCATGAAGTGATGGGACCAGATGCCATGATCTTCGTTTTCTGAATGTTGAGCTTTAAGCCAACTTTTTCACTCTCCTCTTTCACTTTCATAAAGAGGCTCTTTAGTTCTTCTTCACTTTCTGCTATAAGGGTGTCATCTGCATATCTGAGGTTATTGATATTTCTCCTGGCAATCTTGATTCCAACTTCTGCTTCTTCTAGCCCAGCTTTTCTCATGATGTACTCTGCATATAAGTTAAATAAGTAGGGTGACAATATACAGCCTTGAACTGGTAGGCGAATTGTTTACCACTGAGCCACCTGGGAAGCCCAGGTTGAAGAGTGCCCTCCCCCATAAAATATATCTACTCCATAATCCTGGAAACTGTGAATGTTATCTTAATTTGAAAAGGGATCTTGAGATAAAGAGCTGGTCATGGATTATCCAGTAGACTATAAACCAAATAACAAGTGTCCTTAAAAGAGACATTCAGAGAAGATAGAATAGGAGGCAATCTGGCCACAAAGCAGAGACTGGAGTGATGTTGCCACAAGCCAGAGAGTGCTGACAACCACCAGAAGCTGGAATAGACAAGTAACAGATTCTTCCCCAGAGCCCCTCTGACACCTTGATTTTGACTCAGTGGCTACTGATTTCAGACTCAGTTGCTATTTTTAGCAACTACTAGTTGCTAAAAAGAGACTTAGCAGTAGCAGCAGCAGCAGTTGCTTAAAAAGTACTTGCTACCTTTGGCATCCAGAACTCTCAGAGAATACATTTCTGTTATTTTAAGCCATCCAGTTTGTGATGATTTACTACAACACCATGAGAAACAAATAGACCACTAAAGAACTAAAAGAGGAGAGAAATACCTGAAAAAGGAATGTTTCATCTGACAATGCCTGGGCCAAAGCAGAAGTTTAGCAAAAGTCTCTTAAAAGGATGGATGAATGGATAACTCATTGCATGAACTGATGTCACGAATATTTAATATGAACATTCAGTAAATTTTATTTACTTACTTTGCAGTTAGGAAAATATATGATCACTAATACCTCATAGATAGGAAGGCAAAATATTTCATGGAAATAAAAGCAGGAAAAAAATTAAATGGTAGATTTAAGACCCTAAATAAATAGTTACATTAAAGGTAAATTATCTAACTATACCAATTAAAAGACAGGGATTGGCAGAGTGGATTAAAGGACCTGACTCAACTAAATGCAGCCATAAGAAACTAATTTCAAATATAACAATATCAGCAAGTTGAAAGTAAAGGACAGAAAATGATATAACACAGAAATATAAACCAAATTAAAGCAGTGGTGGCCAAATTAAGATCAGATAAAGTCAAGACCCTTGTAAAGAAAATCACCAGAGGTAGACAGGGACATTGATGATAAAATGATAAAAGAGGAAATCTACCAAGAAGACATAGCAGTTCTAAATGTGTATACATCAAATATAATTGCAAAATAATTTGAAACAAAAACTACAGTACTGAAAAGAGAAGTTGTCTAGACAAATACACAGGTAGATGGAGACTTTCATACTCCTCTCCCAACAACTGATGGAACTAAACAGAAAGTCATCAAGGACATAGAACTCAACAACAACCAACAAGATCTAATTAACTTTTATAGAACACTCTCCATCCAACAACAGTAGAATACACATTCTTTTCAAGTGCTCAAAGAACATACACCATGAAAAACCACATCCTGGGCCATAAAACAGTCCTTTTAAAAACTGAACTCATACAAAGAGTTCTCTCTGACCACAATGGAATCAAACTAAAAATCAATAATAAAAAGATAACAGAAAGCTCTCTGAATTCTTGGAAATGAAACAACACACTTCTACATAACTGTGTCAAAGAGGACAATGTTTCAAAATACACTGAATTGAGTGAAAATGAAATACAAAATATAAAATTATTATATTTATAATAATAAATGTATACATTTATGAAAGGAAAGAGGAAAAGAGGCAAAAATCTCGAATTAGTACTCTAATTTTTCATCTTGAGAACAAAACAGTCACAATGCAAGCAAAGGAATAAAAACATAAAACAATAGAAAAAAATAAATGAAACAAAGACTTGGTTCTTTTAAAGGATCAATAACACTGATTAACTTTTACCAAGACTGACAAAGTAAAAATGAGAGAAGACACAAATTACCAATGTCACAATTAAAACAGGAAATATTGCCATAGTCCCCATACATATCAAAAAGATAATATGAGAATGCTATAAGTGATTCTACACACATAAAACTGAAAACTTAGAAAAAATAGACCAATTCCTCAAAAAACTCAAACTGCCACAACTTATCCAATACAAAAAAACATTATTTGAATAGTTCTACAACTATTAAGGAAATTTAATTCATATTTTAAAACTCCTGGAAAAAATCTCAAGGTTCAGATTGTTTCACTAGAGAATTCTACCAAACATTTAACAAAGAGTTAATACCATTCTACACATTCTCTTCCAGAAAACAGAAGGGGAAAGAACACTTTCTGAAAGCACTTTAAGAAGCTCTTACTATACTGATAACAAAACCTAGAAAGATTAAAATACCCGCACAGAGAGAACAATATCCCTCATGAATATAGATGCCAAAATCCTTAACAGAATATTAAAAAATAAAACATAGTAATACATTAAAAGAAGAATTATACACCATGATCAAATGGGATTTACTGCAAGAATGCAAGGCTAGTTCAATATTCAAAATCAGTGTAATCCATCATATTAACAGGTTAAAGGAGAAAAATATCAAAAGTATCAATGCAGAGGGAATATTTGACAAAATTCAACACATGAACACTGAAATTACAAACAAAATACCATTTACAATCCCTCAAAAATGAAACACGAACAAAATTACAGGACTCATATGCTGAAAACACAATGTTAAAAAAAAATCAAAGCAGACCTAAGTAATTAGAAAAACAATCTATGTTCATAGATTGAGAAATTCAGCATAATAAAGATGTCAATTCTCCCAAATTGGTGTATAGGGTTAATGCAGTTACCATCAAAATCTTAACAAGATTTTTGGGCTGTAAACAATATTTTTCTAAAATGTATATGGAAAGGCAACAAAACTAGAATAGCTAAAACAATTTTGAAATAGAATAATGTGGGAAGAGTCTGTCTATTCAATTTTAAGACTTGATATATTGCTACAGTAACCAAGACGGCATGGTATTGGCAGGGGAATAGATACATACATCAATGAAACAGAAGAGAAAACCCAGAAACAACCTCCACATATATACACACTTCACAAACATGCACAGCTGATTTTTGACAGAGGTACAAAGGCAATTCAGTGGAGGAAAGAAAGACAGCCTTTTCAACTAATCATGCTAGAGCAGCAAGAGGACACCCATAAGGCAGAAAACAAAACAAAAACCCCCAAACCTCCAATAAAAATAAAACCAAAATGCCTTGACCTAATGAATCTATAAAATGTAAAACTATAAGAACTTTTTAAAAACTCAGGAGAAAATCCTCTAAATCTAGGATTAGGCAAAGAGCTCTTAAATTTGACATCGAAAGCAGGATCTATAAAAGGAAAAATTGACAAACTGGACTTTATTGCAACTAAAAACTTTTGCGCTGTGAAAGACTTTGTTAAGAGTTAAAAGACATGCCATAAAGGAGGAGAAATATTTGTAAACTACATACCTGACAAAAGAATAATATCTACACTATAAAAAGAACTCTCAAACTCAACAGTAAAAAAAAAAAAAAAAAAAAGGCACACAATCCAGTTAGACAATGGGCAAAAAGAATGAAGAGACTTTTTAATGAAGATGATATACAGACTGTAAATAAGTACATGAAAAACTTCAATACTGTTAACTATAAGGTAAAGTAAACCCACAATGAAGTATCACTACACTAAATCACTCATTCATTGATGGTGGAAACACAAACTGGTACAGCCACTCTAGAAAAAAATTGGTAGGTTCTTAGAAAACAAAACATGCAACCAGCAACTGTACTCTTCAGCATTTATTCCAAAGAAACGAAAACTTAGGCTCACACAAAAACCTGTGGATGAATGTTTTGAGTGGCTCCATTTGAACCAAAAAAATGTCAACAACTTATATATCCTTAAATGAGTGAGTGGTTAAACACACTGTAGTCCATCCATACCTACACAATGCTACCCAGAAATAAAAAGGAACAAAAAATATTGATAGATGCAACAACCTGATGAATCTCCGGAGAATTATGTGAATGAAACACTAGTCAACCCCAGAAGGTTACATACTGTATAATTCCATTTATATAACATTCTTGAAACAGCAAAATTATACAAATGGAGAAAAGATCAGGTGATTCCCAGAGTCTGGGGCGGGGGCAGGAGGAAAAAGATGTGACTACTACAGTGTAACATGCAGGATTCTGGGTGGTGGAAAGCCTACCTGTCTTGATTGTATTGATGTCAATATCCTGGTTGTGTACCATACTACAGTTTTTCAAATATTAACACAGAAGTGTTGGGCAGCACCCCATAGGCCAACAAACCTTGAAGTTGCCCAGCCTCAAGACAGAAGAAACAGCACAGAGACAGGGACAGAGACATCAGCAATTTACTGGATAGGGGATCTTTCATGGCTGAAACAAAGGGTCCTGGAGCAATACTCCACCGTTTATAGCAGACGGCAGGCAGGGCATGGTAGCAATCTTTGCTTTTTCCCCGGAAAGGCTACCACTAAGAGGGGGAACTAACATCAGGTTGGCTCCTCAGTTACCAGGGAAAACAGCATCTGGGGCACTTCCCTCACAGCTCCTCAGTTAACCACCACCACAAGGGCAGATGTCTCCCTTGAATAAAACTAGGGTGTAGAGCCATTCTGGCTTAAGGATTAGCACAGTCACTGCCTCAGCAGGCGGAAGCACAGTCGCGAGGCAGGGTGCAGGTGAAGCAGGGACGGGTCAGGCAGGGCATGCACAAAGAACAAGCTAACAGCCATGTGGGTGAAGCAGATCTGGCTGACTCTATTATTTCTTACAACTGTCTCTGAATCTATAATTATCTCAAAATAAAAAGCAAATTTTTTAAAGATCAATGTGACAATGTTTTTTTAAAAACATATATGAACACCTCAACAGATGTAGAAATCTGACAAATCCAACATTCATTTGTGATTTAAAACTATCATGGGTGGGATGAATTGGGAGATTGGGATTGCCATATATACACTACCATGTATAAAACAGATATCTAATTAGAACCTACTGTATAACACAGGGAACTCAATGATCTGTGGTGACCCAAACAGGAAATCTAAAAAAGAGTGGATATATATGAATGTATAAGTGATTCACTTTGTTTACAGCAGAAATTAACACAACACTGTAAAGCAACTATACTACAATTAAGAAAAAAACCAACCAATAAAGTAAAAATAGAAGGAAACTTCTTTAACTGGATAAAGGGCATCAGTGAAAAACTTATGGCTAACATCATACTTAACCATGTAAGAATGAACGTTTTCTCACTAATCATGAACAAGGTAAGAATGTTCAAATTTACTGCTTCTAAAATTCAACATTGGGTTAAAGGTTTGAGTCAGCACAATAGGCAATAAAAAGAAACAAAAATTTTTGGTAGAATTCAGCTGTGAAGCCATCTGGATCTAGGCTTTTGTTTGCTGGAAGATTTCTGATTACAGTTTCAATTTCCATGCTTGTGATGGGTCTGTTAAGATTTTCTATTTCTTCCTAGTTCAGTTTTGGAAAGTTGTACTTTTCTAAGAATTTGTCCATTTCTTCCACGTTGTCCATTTTATTGGCATATAATTGCTGATAGTAGTGTCTTATGATCCTTTGTATTTCTGTGTTGTCTGTTGTGATCTCTCCATTTTCATTGCTAATTTTATTGATTTGATTTCTCCCTTTGTCTCTTGATGAGTCTGGCTAATGGTTTGTCAATTTTATTTATCCTTTCAAAGAACCAGCTTTTGGCTTTGTTGATTTTTGCTATGGTCTCTTTTTTTTTCTTTTGCATTTATTTCTGCCCTAATTTTTAACATTTCTTTCCTTCAACTAACCCTGGGGTTCTTCATTTCTTCTTTTTCTAGTTGCTTTATGAAGACACAGATGTATAGAACAGTTTTTTGGACTCTGTGGGAGAGGGAGAGGGTGGGATGATTTGGGAGAATGGCATTGCAACATGTATATTATCATATAAGAAACGAATCGCCAGTCCAGGTTCAATGCAGGATACAGGATGCTTGGGGCTGGTGCACTGGGATGACCCAGAGGGATGGTATGGGGAGGGAGGTGGGAGGAGGGTTCAGGATTGGGAACACGTATACATCCATGGCAGATTCATGTTGATGTATGGCAAAACCAATACAATATTATAAAGTAATTAGCCTCCAATTAAAATAAATTAAAATTAAAAAAAAAGAAACAAAAAGCTTACAGATTGGAAAGGAAGAGGTGAAACTGTAATGTACAAAATAGCTAGTAGAACTAATAATGAGTCTAGTGGTGTGGCAGGATACAAGGTCAATATACAAGTCAACTATATTTCCATATACTAGAAAAGAAAAAATCATAAACAGTAGGAGGAATTGGGGGATTGGGATGACACACATACACTATTGATCAGTTCAGTTCAGAGGCTCAGTCCAACTCTTTCAACCCATGGACTGCAGCATGTCAGGCTTCCCTGTGCATCATCAACCCCCGGAGCTTACAACGTCCATCAAGTCGGTGATGCCATCCAACCATCTCATCCTCTGTCATCCCCTTCTCCTCTTGCCTTCAGTCTTTCCCAGCACCAGGGTCTTTTCCAGTGAGTCAGTTCTTGGCATCAGGTGACCAAAGTATTGGAGTTTCAGTGTCAGCATCAGTCCTTCCAATGAATATTCAGGACTGATTTCCTTTAGGATTGACTGGTTGGATCTCCTTGCTGTCCAAGGGACTCTCAAGAGTCTTCTCCAACACCCAGTTCAAAAGCATCGATTCTTTGGCACTCAGCTTTCTTTATAGCCTGCTCTCACATCCATACATGACTACAGGAAAAACCATAGCTTTGACTAGACAGACATTTGTTGGCAAAGTAACGTCTCTGGTTTTTAATGTGCTGTCTAGGTTGGTCATAACTTTCCTTCCAAAGAGCAAGCATCTTTTAATTTCATGGCTGCAGTCACCATCTGCAAAGATTGGGAGCCCAAGAAAATAAAGTCTCTCACTGTTTCCATTGCTTCCTCATCTATTTGCCATGAAGTGATGGGATCGGATGCCATGATCTTCATTTTTTGAATGCTGAGTTTTAAGCCAGCTTTTTCACTCTTCTCTTTCACTTTCTTCAAAAGGCTCTTCAGTTCTTCTTCGTTTTCTGCCATAAGGGTGGTGTCATCTGCATATCTGAGGTTACTGATATTTCTAATCCCTGCAATCTTGATTCCAGCCCAGCATTTCACATGATATACTCTACATATAAGTTAAATAAGCAGGGTGACAATATACAGCCTTGACGTACTCCTATGCCAATTTGGAACCAGTCTGTAGTTCCATGTCCAGTTCTAACTGTTGCTTCTTGACCTGCATACAGATTTCTCAGCAGTCAGGAAAGATGGTCTGGTATTTCCATCTCTTGAAGAATTTTCCACAGATCATTGTGATTCACACAGTCAATGGCTTTAGCATAGTCAATAAAGCAGAAGTAGACATTTTTCTGGAACTCTCTTGCTTTTTCTATGATCCAACAGATGCTGGCAATTTGATCTCTGGTTCCTCTGCCTTTTCTAAATCCAGCTCAAACATCTGAAAGTTCATGGTTCACATACTGTTGAATCCTGGCGTGGAGAACTTTGAGCATTACTTTACTAGCATGTGAGCTGGGTGCAATCGTGTAGTAGTTTGGACATTCTTTGGCATTGCCTTTCTTTGGGACTGGAATGAAAACTGACCTTTTCCAGTCCTGTGGCCATTGCTGAGTTTTCCAAATTTGTTGGAAATACATAAATTACTTTTTTTTTAAAGAATAAAATTTTTTAATTAAAAAAATTTTTAAAGACTTGAGAGAAAGCCATATATTGGGTTCAGTCTGGTTTTTCCATAATAGCATATGGAATACCCAAACGAACTTTTTGGCCAACTCAACATATAAATTAAAAAAAAAGAAAGAGATCCAACATACTTTTAATAGGAGTCCCTAAAGAAGCAAAGCAAGGAAATGATCAAAAAAAAAAAAAAAAAAAATTACTTGAAAAGAAGATTCAAAAGAGCACACCGTATACCTGAGAAAATCAAACCAGCATAACCAACATTGAAAGGTGTTACAGAACTTAAAAAAAATCCTTTGGGCTTCCAAGAAAATGAGCATGTTACTTAGTAATAGAAAGAACATACAGCTTGTCATTCAATCTTGACAGCTATAAGATATTAGAAAAGCACATAATAACCTATAGGTGACACTGCTTACTATAAATAGAACATGAAAAAATATAAAAAGTACACTTAAATTATAATTATCATAAATCTCTATCAAACCATCAGGATTTCCAGACGGATCGGTGGTAAAGTATCTGCCTGCCAATGCAGGAGATACCAGTTCGACCCCTGGGTGGGGAAGATCCCCTGGAGGAGGAAATGGCAACACACTCCAGTATTCTTGCTGGGAAATCCCATGGACAGAGGGGCTGGGCAAGCTACAGTCCATGGGGTCGCAAGGAGTCGGACATGACTAAGCATGCACGCATGCTACCATCACCAAATGGAAGGAACCCAGAAATAATCAGCATAAGTTTAAGTCAACAACATAATATTCAGTTTATTGCTATGTGGTATGGGATATGTAATTTTAAAATAAATGCTGATCAAAAAAAAAAAAACCAAAAAAAAAAATAAATAAATAAAATAAATGCTAATCAATACTAGACTTTTGCTTGTTTTTTACAAAATAAGCTTCCTACACTTCAAAGCCTACAACTTCCAACTGAAAGGCACAGGGAACAGTCCTCCTGGCTACAACACGAGCTCCTCTTTTCTGTCCTAACCATGTTATTCTTTGGGGTATGTTCCTTTTCTAGGATACCTATTCAGAAACAAGAGGACACGATCCCACTCACTCTGAAAACCACTCCTCTAAAACTGAAAAGAACTGGGTCAATCATCTAAGCTGTACACTAGTGGCTAAAAAGGAAAGATAAGGAGGGGAAAAAAAGACCTAGTGAAATAAATAAATTTAGGACAGCTGTCTTTTAAATTAATGCTACTAATTATTTTATTCCCATTGAGGGAATGCACCTATTTCAGAGAGCCTTTTATAGTAATATGTTAAACAATGAAAAATAAGTCAATCCACTCAAGCATTTTTTGGTAAAATAGAAGGCTTCTCAGTCTCTATTGTCATCCCAGTCCTGCCACCGTCATGGGCAACTTCATTCAGCTGATTGAGGAGCAGCTAGTTTTGACCCCCTAACACAATGAGATCTGGCTCAAATTTTACATTCCCTGATGCTTAGCACAGTATGTAGCACACAGTAAGGGCTCCAAAAATACCTGTTGATTTAAAGTGAATTTGTCTCCACATCAGCAACCATTGTCAAAGGCTGGATCACATTACCCAGAAATGCTCCATCTCTAGAATCTCAAATTCCATGATCTCCTTTGCTGCCCATAACCTCTTATCTATTTTACTATTACTAAATCCATCTTTTACCCTCATCACATTTCTAATCCCTTCACTTCCTACTTACTCTCCAGTTTCTAATATTCCTCCTAGCGTCACTTTCTTCCTTGGCAGCCTGATGCTCCCTTTTACTTCAATTACACTCTCACCAGTAAACTTACTTCTTCAATTCTTCTCCTAATTACAACAATAAAAATAGTATCTAATATACTATATGCTAGGCATTATGCTAATAAACACCTTACTTGAGATGTATTATTAGAAGTATGAGGGCTTCCCTCATAGCTCAGCTGGTAAAGAATCCACCTGCAGTGCAGGAAACTCCGGTTCGATTCCTGGGTTGGGAAGATCCACTGGTGAAGAGATAGGCTACCCACTCCAGTATTCTTGGGCTTCCCTGGTGGTTCAGCTGGTAAAGAATCCACCTGCAATACGGGAGACCTGGGTTCTATCCCTGGGTTAGGAAGATGCCCTGTAGAAAGGAACAGCTACCCATTCTAGTATTCTGGCCTGGAGAATTCCATGGACTGTATAGTCCATGGGGTCACAAAGAGTCGGACGTGACTGAGCAACTTTCACTTTCCCTTTCACTAGCTCCATTCCAGAGATGAGGAAATCAGGGCTTAGAATGATGAAAGTACTTGCCCAACATTACCCAGACTGTACAACTCCAAAAGCAATGCACTGATCATCACACACACTGCCTCTCTTCCAATCTGTGCACTCAGTTAATACCAAACTCATCCATCTGTTTTTTTCTATCCCACTTCTGTTCACAAGCTATGTAGCACTAAAAGATAAAACTGCATAATAATGGTACTTTTTACTGAAAAAAAAAAAAAAAAGCCAGTCCTCAATGATGTGAGAGGCAAACAAAATGTTAACCAATTTGTGGGAGATCAGGAAAAGGACTAGAAATTCTTAGTACATCATATTTGCCTAAAGCACTTTCAGAAACATTATCTTGGGTCTCCAAAAATGAGGCTTGTCTGTGCTAGTTCATGAAACCCATGTACTTGCCCACAAAGAATAAGCTGCGTGTTACAACAGATCTAGATACTGACAATATTGTCTTTTTCTATTCTTATTCCTTGTTTCAACCTTGTGACAGCTCAAAATCTAAAGAGGAAGACAGACTCAAATTTTAATCGTACAGCAAGAATGAGCTAGACAACCTGCACTGTTTACCGAATCCTAAACCAATGGGAAAACAAAGAGGGGGAGGAAGCAGATGCTATCCAAAGGTGACCACATAACACAGTCTCTACTGGAGAAATCAACCTAAGAACTGTAACTCTGCTAACTGTTTGACTATGTGTAGGATCCTAAATGATTTGTAGGTACAGAGCCTGCTATCTAGACTAGGATCACTGCAGTTCTCATTTCAAAACCCCAAATACAACATATAAGCAGCTACTACTGTGTTTGGATTTGTAACAGTGAAACAGATGTCACCCAGGCCATGCTTTGAGTTCCCAAAGTAATCTAAACTGGACATAGTTGATATTCATTTCTTTACCCAAAATACTTAAAGCTTGTTTCAATGAAAAGAACAAAATTTTAAACATGATTAGCTTAGAGAATCAAACTTCCAAGAAGGACAAAACTTCTTTTGAAGACAAAGATGACTCAAGAATCTAAAGCAGAAGATACCAAGTATCAATCCACAAGGTCAAGAATTTTTCAAATGTGGTATTTTCGTGTTGTACTATAAAACTGAATCCTTAATAATGTCACATCTTCAAAACATCAGGTTAAAAAGCTTGCAAAGTTAGAGAACCATTCAACTCTGTTTACAGTCATCATGTTTGGAATCACTGAGAAATGAATTATATTTTTAATAGCACCAGAGGAAGGCAAAAGAAAACTAACATTTGAAGGCCTATGTGTCAGGCAAGATGCTTTATATATACTATCATGCTATTCTTGATAATATTTATGCAATATATTTATTTATTACTTTTTTATTGGAGTAAAACTGCTTTACAACGTTGTAGTAGTCTGCTGTACAACATGTGAATCAGCTTCAGTTCAGTTCAGTCACTCAGTCGTGTCCGACTCTTTGTGACCCCATGAATCACGGACAAGGTACGCCAGGCCTCCCTGTCCATCACCAACTCCCGGAGTTCACTCAGACTCACGTCCATCGAGTCAATGATGCCATCCAGCCACCTCGTCCTCTGTCGTCCCCTTGTCCTCCTGTCCCCAATCCCTCCCAGCATCAGAGTCTTTTCCAATGAGTCAACTCTTCGCATGAGGTGGCCAAAGTACTGGAGTTTCAGCTTCAACATCATTCCCTCCAAAGAAATCCCAGGGCTGATCTCCTTCAGAATGGACTGGTTGGATCTCCTTGCAGTCCAAGGGACTCTCAACAGTCTTCTCCAACACCACAGTTCAAAAGCATCAATTCTTCGGCGCTCAGCTTTCCTCACAGTCCAACTCTCACATCCATACATGACCACTGGAAAAACCATAGCCTTGACTAGATGAACCTTTGTTGGCAAAGTAATGTCTCTGCTTTTGAATATGCTATCTAGGTTGGTCATAACTTTCCTTCCAAGGAGTAAGCGTCTTTTAATTTCAGGGCTGCAGTCACCATCTGCAGTGATTTTGGAGACCAGAAAAATAAAGCCTGACACTGTTTCCACTGTTTCCCCATCTATTTCCCATGAAGTGATGGGACCAGATGCCATGATCTTCGTTTTCTGAATGTTGAGCTTTAAGCCCACTTTTTCACTCTCCACTTTCACTTTCATCAAGAGGCTTTTTAGTTCCTCTTCACTTTCTGCCATAAGGGTGGTGTCATCTGCATATCTGAGGTTATTGATATTTCTCCAAGAAATCTTGATTCCAGCTTGTACTTCCTCCAGCCCAGCATTTCTCATGATGTACTCTGCATATAAGACCATTCAGGTATGACCTAAATCAAATCCCTTATGATTATACACTGGAAGTGAGAAATAAATTTAAGGGACTAGATCTGATAGATAGAGTACCTGATGAACTATGGACAGAGGCCCGTGACATTGTACAGGAGACAGGAATCAAGACTATCCCCATGGAAAAGAAATGCAAAAAAGCAAAATGGTGGTCTGGGGAGGCCTTACAAATAGCTGAATCAGCTATAAGTATACATATATTCCCTCCCTCTCAAGCCTCCCTCCTGCCCTCCATCCTACCCCTAGAGGTCATCACAGAGCACTGAGTTGAGCTCCCAGTGCTATACAGCAGCTTCCCACTCACTATTTTACACATGGTACTGTACATATATCAAGGCCACTCTCAACCTGTCCCACCCTCTCCTTTCCCCACTGTGTCCACAAGTCCATTCTCTCCATCAGCATCTCTGTTCTTGCCCTGCAAACAGGTTCATCCATACCATTTTTTCTAGCTTCCATATATATGCCTTAATATACAATATTTGTTTTCCTCTTTCTGACTGACTTCACTCTGTATGTCAGATTCTAGGTTAATAAACTTCACTACGAATCACCCAATGTCATTCTTTTTCATGACTGAGTAACAATCCTTTGTATATTAAATATATGTACCACATCGTCTATACTCCTTCACCTGTCAGTGGACATCCAGGCTGCTTTCATCTCCTGGCTACTGTAAATAATACTGCAATGACTACTGGGGTGCATGTGTCTTTTTGAATTATGGTTTTCTCAGGGGTATATGCCCAGCAGTGGATTTCTGGGTCATATAGTAGATTTTTAGTTTTTTAAGGAACCTGCATACTGTTTTCTATAGTATTTATAACAATTTACATTCCCACCAACAGTGCAAGAAGGTTCCCTTTTTACTTGAAAGTTGAGGAAACCAAGTCCCAAGGGAAAAAAATAATGTGACTTCCCCAAAGTTATCCTACTAAAGATTAAAGAAAGACTTCCACCATACTCTCGAGCTATTACACCACTTATAATCATCGTTTCATCCAGTATAAGTGGTTGGACTGGCAGCCCAAAAATGTCTTCAAGTTGGTAATTTTGCAAGAGAAAAATGTGCACACAAACTATTTAGTGATATTAATGACTAAAAAATCATTAAAGAGCCTCTTGATGAAGGTGAAGAAGGAGAGTAAAAGAGCCGGCTTAAGACTAGATATTAAAAAAAACTAAGATCATAATCCGGCCCTGTTATTGCATAGCAAACAGAAGGGGGAAAGGTGGAAATAGTGACAGATTTCCTCTTCTTGGGCTCCAAATCACTGCGGATGGTGACTGCAGCCATGAAATCAAAGGACAATTGCTTCTTGGCAGGAAAGTGATGACAAACCTAGACAGTGTGTTGAAAAGCAGAGACATTACTCTGCCGACAAACGCTGGTATAGTCAAGGCTACGGTCTTCCCAGTGGTCACGTATGGTTGTAAGAGTTGGACCATAAAGAAGGCAGAATGCCAGAGAATTGATGCCTTAGAACTGTGGTGCTAGAGAAGCCTCCTGAAGGTTCCTTGGACAGCAAGGAAATCAAACCAGTCAATCTTAAGGAAGATAAGCCCCAAATATTCACTGGAAGGACTGACGCTGAAGCTCCAGTATTCTGGTCATCTGATGCAGACAACTCAATGGAAAAGTCCCAGATGCTGAGAAAGATTGAGGGCAGAAGGAGAAGACAGCATCAGAGGATGAGGTGGCTGGATGGCATCACTGATGCTATGAACATTTGTTGTTCAGTCTCTCAGTTGTGTCCAACTCTTTGTGACGCCATGGACTGCAGCACGCCAGGCTTCCCTGTCCTTCACCATCTCCCAGAGCTTGCTCAAACTCATGCCCACTGAGTCAGTGAAGCCATCCAACCGTCTCATCCTCTATAGACCCCTTCTCTTCCTGCCTTCAATCTTTCCCAGCATCTGGGTCTTTTCTAATGAGTCAGCTTTTCTCATCAGGTGGCCATAATATTGGAGCTTCAGCGTCAGTCCTTCTAATGAATATTCAGGATTGATTTCCTTTAGGATGGACTGGTTTGATCTCCTTGCAGTCCAATGAACATGAACTTGGGCAAACTCATGGTTTTTTGTTTTTTGTTTTGTTTTTTTTTTGGCAAGAGAAAAATGTGCACACAAATTATTTAGCAATATTCACATTATAATAAATTCTTTTACTGATAATTTCCACTATCCATCTTTTACTATCCCAAAGCCATGTCAACATAGTAAGCAGAAAGTATCATGCATTGTGAAAAGGAGACAATCTTCTGACTACAGCAGTACCACAACTTATAAAGAGAACATTTCATTTTAAATGGCTCTTCAATGTCACATATGAAAACCTGAGCTCATGACTCCCCTCCCTCTTTTTAACCACAGAGGTATAAACTGCCCTCTGCTTCTCCGTGGATATGTCTTAGAATTACTCTAACCTTTCCTCTCTCCCTCACAGCCCACATCAAGTCTCACAACAGTATACAAGATGAGCATTTTCCTTACTTGTTCTAGGGTAGAATGAACTTATCAAGGAGCAAACACATCTGCTGCATTAATAAATTTTTTCTTATTTTTGTTTATGTATTCTTTATTCAGGGTTTTTTCCATATTATATTTCAGTATTAACAGGATAATATTGCATGTTAACTTTGATATGTTTTTAATTTGATATACATAGAAGGATAATGATTGTTAAAATTTAGTTTCAATTATATATATATACACTAATTCCCACACACAAACACATATATGTATATACTAGGTCACAATTTTTAAATGTATTCCTTACTTGTGAATCATGGTAAAAAAGATTTTTTTGAAAATCACTGTTCTACAGTGCTCTGCAAAGAGTAAAAGGGAAGATTACCAACATCTGCCCTAAATATTGAGCTATAACAGGAATATTGAAAGGTATGTAAAACATGAGTTCAAGAATAACTTTACAAACTTGGAAGATTCCTGGAAACATTGTAATATCTCCCTTTATTCTTCTTAATGTCCCCATTAACAGATGGTAGTAAAAAATCCATTTTAAAATACTTTTCAAAAATATAGAGATATATGACATAGCAATGGAAAGGGACTAGCTAAGAGAACTGGGTTTATGTATCAGCCAATCCAGGAAGCTAAGAACCCAGGAGAAAAACAGAATAGTAACTGACAGCTATTTTTAAAGACAGAGAAATAGAGAAAATAAGGCCAAATCTCTGGCACCTGCAGAAAGAAAGGATGATAAATAGCTATCCTAGGGAGGGGAGGAGACCTGATTATTTAACCTATAGAAGATGGGTGGGCTGATATGTTCAATAATTCAGTAAGTGTTTATTCAAGAGCTGCTGGGGACCAGGCACTCGTTCTGGAGTCTCCAGCACAATCTAATGATTCTTTACATCTAGCCAGAGAAAGTATCAGACAACAAATACAGAACTGAGTGCTTATCACATATTGGACTCCGAGGTGAGCCCTGGCAGGAACATGGTGATAGACAGACAGACACAAACCCTGCCCTGTTAGAGCTTCATAGTCAGAGAAGAACAGGTTAAAAAAAAAAAAAAAAATCAATGAAGTCATGCTAAGTATGCAAAGACCCATTAAGGAACAGTCCACAGTACTATCAAGAACACTTTTGGTATGGAGGTCAAGGAGGCCTTCCCTGAAAAGTCAAGCCCTGAAAGATGAGCACGAATCAGCGACAAATGAGAGTGGAAGGAACAGTGTGTTCCAAGGTTCCAGGCTGATGGGATTTATTCAATGATTTCATAAAGGCTTACTTATCTCTCAGTATTTGACAGTCACTGTGCTCTGGAAATAGAAAACAATAAAAACAAAGCACTCTGATTCTGTGTATCTGAATTAGAGTGGCAAGGAAGGAACGCCTTCTTGCAGAAATAAAATCAATAGGACTTAATACAAAACTAATGACTGAGAGAAAAAGGACGAGTATAAAATTATTCCCAGGTCTCCCTCCAGCACAATTTAAAAGGATGGTCAGGCTCCAGTGACAAGTACAGGCATATTTAGATAAAAAGTAAAGAATTCTGTTTTGGGCACATTGAGTCTGAAAAGCCAGCAAGGCATTCTGGTAGAGACATGGTGGTGGTGGTGGCACCTGGCAGACATACTGGCCCAAAGGCAGGAAGAAAAGCCCAAGCTACAGCCACCGGTTTGGAAATTCTGTCAGAGAGATACTAAGTCTGGAAGAGGAGAATATGACACTTCTAGATTTAGTATATGGAGAAGGCACTGGCACCCACTCCAGTACTCTTACCTGGAAAATCCCATGGACGGAGGAGCCTGGTAGGCTGCAGTCCCTGGGGTCACTAAGAGTCGAGCATGACTGAGCGACTTCACTTTCACTTTTCACTTTCATGCATTGGAGAAGAAAATGGCAACCCACTCCAGTGTTCTTGCTTGGAGAATCCCAGGGACGGCGGAGCCTGGTGGGCTACCGTTATGGAGTCGCACAGAGTCGGACACGACTGAAGCGACTCAGCAGCAGCAGATTTAGTATAAGGAGAGTCCCTAACACAATATACATAGACCCTGTCTGCTCCTCTGTCTGATGCTACTGTAAATTGGGCACCACATCAGGAGAAATACAAACAAATCATTGTAAAATATAAAAGCTCGTTGGTCAACCCAAAATCAATCTGTAAAAGTTGTGTGAAATAGTGAATCCTTTTCCATGACATTAATAACAGGATATGATGGAATGGTGCTGAAGAGGGCCTATTCATATTAATTCAATCCCTCACACTGCGACAATGAATAAACCAGCATCCACAGAGACTATGGAAGTAGTTCAAGGCTTGTTGTTCAGTCATCAAGTCATGTATGACTCGGTGACCCCACGGACTGCAGCATGCCAGGCTCCCCTGTGCACTGAGTCAGTGATGCTATCTATCCATCTCATCCTCTGCTGCCCGCTTCTCCTCTTGCCCTCAATCTTTCCCAGCATCAGGATCTTTTCCAATGAATAGTCTCTTTTCATCAGGTAGCCAATGTATTAGAGCTTCAGCTTCAGCATCAGTTCTTCCAATGAATATTCAGGGTTGATTTCCATTAGGATTGACTGGTTTGATCTCCTTGCTGTCCAAGGGACTCTCAAGAGTCTTCGCCAGCACCACAGGGTTAGCCAGCTAGTTAGTGTTCAAGGTTAACAAGCTAGTCATTGCCACAGTCAGGATACTACCTCTACAAAGCAAGAATCTAATTTAAATAAAACAACGAAACTAAAGTCGCTCATGGATTCCTTAATAACAACTTAATTTCACACGTATATTTTCTTCTTTTGAAGGAGCAGAGAAATGTACTAACCACGTTGTGCTGCTGCTGCCACTTCAGTCGTGTCCAACTCTGTGCGACCCCACAGATGGCAGCCCATCAGGCTCCACCGTCTCTGGGATTCTCCAGGCAAGAACACTGGAGTGGGTTGCCATTTCCTTCTCCAGTGCATGGAAGTGAAAAGTGAAAGTGAAGTCGCTCAGCTGTATCCGACTCTTTACGACCCCATGGACTGCAGACTACCAGGCTCCTCCGTCCATGGGATTCTCCAGGCAAGAGTACTAGAGTGGGTTGCCATTGCCTTCTCCGATTAACCACGTGAGGAAAGCTGATAACTAGGGTGAGCACAGAGTTAAGTTTACAGTCACGGAGCAAGAAAGAGTCTCAGCAGCATGACCAGTTCAGCTCCCTCACTTCACTGACAGAATTCAGAGGAGTTAAATGATGCTCCTAAGGTCACACAGCTGGTTAGTGACTGTGCTCTGTTTCTTAGCAACAGGGATTAAAAGAAAAACTCAAGTTGCTGTACACAGCTTTCACTGCCAAATAAAAAGAAACATAAAATTAGTCTAGAGACTAATACACATTGCTGTTGAATCACTAAGTCATGTCCAACTCTTTTGAGACCTCACAAACTATAGCCCACCAGGTTCCTCTCTCTACAGGATATTTTCAGGCAAGAATACTGGAGTGGGTTGCCCTTTCCTTCTCCAGGGGATCTTCCCAACCCAGAGATGGAATCCATGTCTCTTGCATTGGCAGGCAAGTTCTTTATCACGGTGCCATCTAGGAAGCCTGATTTTATATATATGTATGTGCTATGCTGAGTCATTTCAGTCATGTCCGACTCTTTGTGATCCTATGAACTGTAGCCTGCCAGGCTCCTCTGTCCATGGGGATTCTCCAGCCAAGAATACTGGGGTGGGTTGCCAAGCCCTCCTCCAGGAGAATCTTCCCAACCCAGGGATCAAACCCAGGTCTCCCACACTGCAGGCAGAATCTCTACCATCTGAGCCACGAGGTAAGCCCATATTTACATATAGAGCTAACCAATAAAACATATGTCATTCTAGAACATGAAGAAATATTTTTCTTGAAGAGCAAAAAAAAAAAAAAAAAAAAAGGAAGCCACGTCTACTTACCCACCTGTATACCAAAAGAAATGAGTAAAATGCTGGGATTTTAGACCCTCCAACAAGTTTCTGCTAATCCAATATTTGAAAATCATTTTGACTAAACAAATGTTTTCTCACTAATGTGTCTATCAGTAAACTACAATAAGCAGCGTGAATGTTCCTATTTAGTAAATGAAAGATTTAATCAGCTTAAATAGCAGAGATGAGGAACAGGGATATTCCTAGGTTTTTAAACCTGCGACAGTAAGTATTGATGCTGGTGCCACTTATCTGAGATAAGTAGGCAACCCAAATCAGGAAAGATCTGATGGAAATGATAGAGCCAGCGATGCAGATATCTGAGAAAACATTAAAGCAGAAGGAACAGCAAGCGCAAAAGCGCTGAGGTAATGTGCACTTGGTATATTTAATGAACAGCAAGGATGGCTGGAGTACACAGCAAGTGAAGAAGAGAATAGTAAGAAGTGAAGTCAGAGCTGTAATGGGGAAAAAGCAGAGGTCACAGAAGTCAGGCTAAGTACATGCTCAAACCATAATGGAACTAAATTAGAAATCACTAACAAAATAAGTATGCAGAAAATCTCCAAACGTTTGGAAATGAAATAATGCACTTCTAAATGACTCATGAGTTTCATGAGTCAAAGAAGAAATCTTGAGATAAATTAAAATTTTTTTCAACTAAATGATAATGAAGATACAACATATCAAAATTTGTAGGATGCAGCTAAAGGGAAATTTACAGCATTAAAAATGTACACATTAGAGTAGAAAAACATTCTAAAAATCAATAATCTGAGTTTCCCCTTAAGAAACTAGAGAAAGAAGAGAAAATTAACTGCAAAACAAGGAGAATGAAGGAAATAATAAACATTAGAATAAAATCAATGAAACTGAAAACAGGAAAACATTAATAATAATAATGATGAAACCAAAAGCTGGTTCTTTGAAAAGATCCACAAAAAAAAAACAAAAAAAAAACCCTGGTAAACCCCTAGCCATGTTAAACAAGAAAAAAAGCAAGAAGACACAAATTAGCAAGATCAAGAATAAAAGATAGGTAGGACATCACTACTGGGCCCACAAACATTAAAAGGGAATATTAGCATAGCATAATTTGATGCCCATAAATTCAATAATGCAGATGAAACAGAGTTGAGTATCCAAAACTATCAAAACTCACTCAAGAAGAAATAAATGAGCTCAATAGCCCTATATCTATTAAATACATAGAATTTTTAGTTTAAAACCTTTCAAAGATAAAATTCCAGGCCCAGATGGTTTAATGGGTGAATTCTACCTAACATTTAAGGAAGAAATAATACCAATTCTAGATAATCTCTTCCAGAAAAATAGAAAACCACCTCCCAAGTGATTTCATGAGCATTCCTCTAAAACCAAAAACTAGGCAAAGATATAAGAAAAGTGCAAACCAGTTATCTCTCATTAAAATAGATGTTAAAATCCTCAAAAACATTGTAGCAAATAGAGCCCAGAAACATCAAAAGAAAAATTCACCAAGTAGATTTCATCCCAAGAATGCAAGGCTGGTTAATCATTTGAAAGCTGATCAGTGTAATTCACCATATTAAAGGACTCAAAAAGAAAAGTCATGTATATTATCAATAGATTCAGAAAAAAAATTCAACAAGATTTAATACCCATTCATGATAAAAACTCTCAGCAAATTAGGAAGGAATAGAAAAAACTTCCTTAACTTAATGATAATCTATTAGAGGCTTTCCAGGTTGCTCAGTGGTAAAGAATCTTTCTGCCAAGCAGGAGATGCAGGAGACGTGGATTCAATCCCTGGGTCAGGAAGATCCCTTGGAAGAGCAAATGGCAACCCACTCCAGTATTTCTGCCTAAAAAATCCCATGGAAAGAGGAGCCTGGTAGGCTGCAGTCTATAGTATCACAAAGAGTCAGACACGACAAGGCACACAGGTATTAGAGACTTACAGCCAACATCTTACCTAACGGTGAGAGACTGAATGTTTTCACCCTAAGATCAGGAGCAAGGTCCTCTCTCACCACTGAAACAGTGGAGGAATCTGGCAGATACAACTTTAACCCAAGTGACAGGATTAACATCACCAGTGATAAGTCATACTGATGTCAAGTACCCCTGAAATGACAGGATGAGACAGGCATGTCTATGCCTCTATGACACTCTTTCTAAAAGTCTATAACTCCAATCTAACAATGAGAAAAACATCAAACACAAGTTGAAGGGCATTCTACAAAATACCTGATTAGTACTCTTTAAAACTATAGATCGCGAAAAGCAAGGAAAAGACTAAGAATATGTAACAGCCAAGAGAAGACTAAGGAGCTATGACTGAATGCAATATCCTGGGCTGGATCCTGAAATAGGAAAAAAGGACATTAGTGGAAAAACGGGTGAAATCCAAACAATGTCTAGCACTTAGTAAACAGTGTTGTACCAACATTAATTTCTCAGTTTTGACAAATATATGTAAAGATGTTAGTTTTAGGGAAAACTGGTAATAGGCATACAGTAATTATTTTTGTAACTTCTCTGGAAATCTAAAATAATTCCAAAATTTAAAAACCTTTTTTAAAAAAGTAAAAGGGTAGAAAAAGATATACTGTGTAAACACTAACCAAAAGAAAGCTGGAAAGAGTATATTAATATCAGATAAAGTAGACTTCAAACAAGGAATATTTCTAGGGATAAAGACAAACATTACATAGCTATGAGAGACTACTTCAATGAAAAACATAACAACCTTAACAGTATATATACTAATTACAAAAATCAAAATACACGAACTACTGGTAAAAGTAATATATGCGAAAGAAGGAGTAGACAGATCTGTTAGAGACTTCAATATTCTACTCTTTTAGATAGCAGAACAAATAGAAAATATTCTTAGAGATATAGAAGACTTGAAAAATATCAACCAACTTGACCAACTGACATTGATAGACTATTACACCCAACAACAGGAGAATACATATTCATACACATGGAATAATTACCAAGACTGACCCATGCTCTGGTCAAAAAACAAACCTCAGTATATTTAAAAGAAATGACATCAAGCAAAGTGCTGTCTGTGACCATCACAGAATTAGACTAGAAACAGGAAGATATCTGGAAAAATCCCACAAACAACTGGAAAATTATGCGAGATATGCATACATACCAACCACAGGTGTAAATCATCTCTCTCCATCCCCACTATCATCAGAGCTACATGGGGAGATGCCTTCTCCTCCATATTCCCAGGCTGGACTTTTGTGAGTCCTTTCCCCCTTCAAGAATGTCCATTACGCAAGGAAATATAGTTCATACGTTTATTACAAAAAGTTATTTCCAAGCAAATGCAGCTTGGAAGCTTGTTTCCAAGAGAATTTTCATGACTATTCTAAACTCATCAGACTCCTCAGTCTGATTTTTCACCTGAATATGTAAATATTTTTATCCTAGCCATATAACTTTCAACCTGCCCCAAACATATTCAAACCAAATCTACAGAACTCTTTAAAGAAAATATTGTTGTACTCCGACAGCTTTTGGTAAAAAAAACAAACCAACAGTATTTTCAGATTCATTATAACACTACTACGTCTACTCCTTAACGAAACATAGGCACTTTCCTGAATTATGAATATCTTCTTCAAAAATGACCTTTTAAAAAGAGCTCTGAAACTGTTCACCTATCCAAGGTGAAGATGCCTTAGATAGATGTCCATTAGCACCGCCTAGTGGAGCAAATAACCGAGGTTCAACATCTTTTCCTTATCTTCTTAGAACTGAAGACACCTGCTGAAGCAAGATGGACCCTTTTTCGGAAACTCAGAGAGACAGTGAAGGACAGGGAAGCCTAGCATGATGCAGTTCATGGGGTGGCAAAGAGCTGGACACAACCTAGCAATTGAACAACAACAACTCATCATATCACCTGGAGTAAAGAGGAAACAGTGTTTAAAGAACTTAAGTGACTTGAATGTGACTGCAGAGACACCAGGTCCCCTGATTCTGGCCCTTTTTCTACTACATGCTATAGCTACGTGGGAGGAAAAAAATTAACCTCAACTCTTACCTTATACCACAAACAAAATTGAAGTGGAAATGAATCATAGACCTAAAATCAAGAGCTAAAACCACAAAATTTCTGAAAGAAAGCATAGGAAAAAATTTAATGACCCAGATTTGGCAAAGATTTCCTAAATATAACACAAAAAACGCTAACTATAATGAAAAAATCACTAAATTAGACCTATCAAAATTAGACCATAGCAAAGCAAAGAAACTTTGCTCTCTAAAAGATAGGTACACTTAGAAAAATTAAAAAGGAAGCCACAGACTGGCAGAAAATATTTGCAAAGCACATACCCAACTAAAGGGAGTTCCCAGGTGGCACTGGTGGTAAAGAACCCACCTGCCAATGCAGGAAACTAAGAGACACAAGTTCGATCCCTGGGTCGGGAAGATCCTCTGGAGAAGGGCATGACAACCCACTCCAGTGTTCTGGCCTGGAGACTCTCATGGACAGAGGAGCCTGGTGGGCTATGGTTCATAGGGTCGCAAAGATTTGGACATGACTGAAGCAAATTGGCATGCACTCATATCCAACAAATAGGCAAAAGATTTAAATATACCTTTACCAAACAAGATATATGTGTCTGACTCACAAATACATGAAAAGATGCTCAATGTCCACTAATCATTTGGGAAATCCAAATTATGAATACAATGACTACCACTACTCTAGAGCACTGGTAATACCACCAGAATGCCTAAAACCAAAAAGAGACTGCTCATACCAAGTGTCAGTAAGTATACATATTGAGCAGCCCAAACTCTTATACAATGCTGGTGGAAATGTAAAACTGTACAATCACTTGGAAACAGTTCAGCAGTTCAAGCATACACTGTACCTACTATACACCCAGCCATTCCACTCTCCAGCTGTTCACCAGAGGAAAGAAAGCACATGGCCACCCAAAGATCCGTAAATGAATGTTTACAGCCACTTAGTTTGTAATACCCCCAAACTAGAAATGATCCAAATCTCCATCGACTGGTGAATGCATAAACAAAATGGACTATATCTTTAAAATGGAATTATCAATAATAAAAAGGAATGAACCATTGATACATGCAACATCATGAATGAACTTGAAAATTATGTTGAGTAAAAAGAAGCCAGATGAAAAAGTAAGTAGCTACTATATGATTGATTTCTATAAAATTCTATAAATTGAAAACGTATCTGTAGTGTCAGAAGGCAGATCAGTGGTTGCCTGGAGCGGGGGAAAGAATGAGAAGGAAGGGAAAGAACATTACAAAGGAGCACAAAACTACACTGAAGAGTGATGGCTGTGTTCATTATCTTAATGGTGATGATGCTTTTATGGGGGTAGATATATATCAAGTGAAAGTCACTCAGTCATGTCCAACTCTTTGCAACTCCATGGACTATACAGTCCATAGAATTCTCCAGGCCAGAATACTGCAGTGGGTAGCCTTTTCTTCTCCAGGGGATCTTCCCAACCCAGGGACTGAACCCAGGTCTCCCACATTGCAGGCAGATTCTTTACCAGCTGAGCCACAAGGGAAGCCCATATATATATATATATACGTGTGTGTGTATATAAATGCATCAAACTGTATGGTTGAAGTATGTGCCAGTTATTTGACATCAATTATACCTCAACAGAACTGAATGAAAAAATATATACTCATCCAATAACCAGCATTCCACTCTCAGGCATTAGCCAAGAGATAGGAAAACATATGCCTATGTTCTAGAACAGGAGAATTTGCGACTGAAGTATACTGACAAAAAGCAGATCATCTGTTGCCCAGGCTCAGGGTGGAGGATTAACTGCAAAGGGGCACCATCTGGGAGACAAGATTTTATAACTACATGAATTCTCTGGATAGGAATTTTCCTATACATCCAAAGTAAAGGATGTTCTGAATTGCCAGCAGTTTATTTAAAAGACCAAGAACAATTATTCTTTACCGAACATGACTCTACACCAAGCATTGTGCCCTCCACATACATTCCCAAATCTTCTTAACAATCCTACAATGTAGGTTTTATTATTCCCAGTTTAGATTAGGAGGCTTGGGCCCAAATAAGAAACTTAGCCTAGGTTTCTCAATAGATAAATGAGCAAGTCTCGGCCTCAGAGAATAAATCTGGTATGTCTTAATATAAAGTATTTCTGACACTACATACTGCCTTCTCAATGCCCAACATACTTATTAACTAGAGATGACTTCTATTCTACTAAAATTTAAGAAAAGTGTGTTTGCTTCCTTAAACAAGTATCATTACTTCCTTGAACACAAGTATTTGCTGGTACAATGCCACTCATTCCCCAGGAGATGCCTAATACAAAGCACGTACTCAATAAATATTTTGTGTGTCTTAAGCTAAATTAATTTAAAAAAAAAAAAAGCTAAGATTAGGGCATCTGGTCCTATCACTTCACAGCAAATAGGGGAAAACTGGAAGCAGTGAGAGATTTTATTTTCTTAGGCTCCAAAATCACTGCGGATGGTGAGGGCAGCCATGAAATTAAAATTTCTATCCATACTCTGATGATATATCTTGTATTTTAATTTGAATTCCCAGTTTGCTGTTGTGCTGTCTCTTTGAATGAAATACAAATCTTTTGAGAGTGTCATGGGGAAAAAAAAGACACTTGTTCCCTGGAAGAAAAGCTATGACAAACCTAAACAGCACATTAAAAAGCAGAGACATCACTTTGCCAACAAAGTTTCGTATGGTCAAAGCTATGGTTTTTCCAAAGTCATGTACAGATGTGAGAGGTGGACCATAAAGAAGGCTGAGCGTTGAAGAATTGATGCTGTCAAACTGTGGTGCCAGAGAACATTCTTGAGAGTCCCTAGGACAGCCAGGAGATCAAACCAGTCAGTCCTAAAAGAAATCAACCCTGAATATCATTGGAAGGACTGATGTTGAAGCTGAAACCAATAATTTGGCCTGATGCGAAAAGCCAACTCATTGGAAAAGACCTTGATATTGGGAAAGACTGAAGGCAAAAGGAAAAGGGAGAGGCAGAGGATGAGATGGCTAGAAAGGATCATCAACTCAATGGACATGAATTTGAGCAAACTCAGGGAGATAGTGGTAGACAGGGGAGCTTGGCATGCTGCAGTTGTCCATGGGGTCACAAAGAGTTGGAAACAACTTAGAACTGAACAACAACAGCAACCTAAATTCATAAAATTTATTCTAAAGTAATTGCTAGTTGCATTTTAAATCTTCTCCATTATTAGCATCTCTGATTTGGAGGGGGAATTACACTGTAAGACACATCTGCACACAATAATATAATAGATTTCACTATTATTTCTGACATCATTACTACATACCAATATTATAAAGTCAAAAAGGTGGTGACTGTGAAGAACTAAGAATGAACACTTTCTCCCTGCCTCTCACACCTGGTGGCCAACAATGGCCAGCAAAAGATATTGCAAAAAAGCAAAATATCTATGTTGAAAGAGGTATAAATTTATAGATCACTGAAACACTCACGCGTGCGTGCTCAGCTGCTTCAGTCGTGTCCGACTCTTTGTGATCCTATGGACTGTAGCCTGCCAGGCTTCTCCATCCACGGGATTCTCCAGGCAAGAATACTGGAGTAGGTTGCCATGCCCTCCCCCAGGGGATCTTACCAACCCAGGGATCGAACCTGGGCCTCCTGCATTGCACTCCTCATTACCATTGAGCCACTGGGGAAGCCCTTAATTCCCTTCATGTGACCCTAATTCTAAGCATTATGATTTTTACCACTTAGTTGAGTCAATACTTTAAATAATAATGTGACTACTAAGAAACCACTATACAACAAGATTGGGAGTAAAGCAATAAAACCCCAAATTTTTACTGGGAACTAATTAGATAAGTTTGGGGACAAAATTCAGTCTCCTTGTGCCTCACTTAGCTACGTCTAAAGTGTCAGTATGAACTAATCATTCATGAAAATAAATATACACACACACAAACATATATATACATTTATAACATACACACATCTATATGCCATAATACAGGTACACTGCGGTTACAGAACTTAACCTGCATTTTATTTGAATCTTCATACAAGCATTTGTTTTAGCATTACTTTATAGTATATTTTCTCATAGAAACCTGTAGGTATTTATTTATTTATATTTATTTTTTCATATTTATTTATTTGGCTGTGCTGGGTCTTACAGCACATGGGATCTTCGGTCTTCATTGTGGCATTTGAACTCTTTAGTTGAGGCATGTGGGATTTAGCTCCCTGACCAGGGATTGAACCCAGGCCCCCTGCATTGGGAGCACAGAGGCTCAGCTACTGGGCCACCAGGGAAGTCCCACATGTAGGTATTTAAATAGGGTATCAAAAAACAGCTATATTAACAAGATGAAAACTGCTCAAATCTCTCACAATTGCATCCTGTTATTAAGCTCTAGGTCTTCCCAATGACATTATACAGGTCACCTTTACATTGATGAAAACAGTTTACTCTTTATTTTTAAGCTTTTCTTGCAGATCCCATGAAAGCATTCTGCTTTCCACTGATGTCACAGAGAGCCTTCAGAAGCTTCAGTAAATAGGAAAAAAAGAAACAGATGCCTCCCATCGTTGTTCTCATAGCAAAAGATAAGCAAAAGGAGATGGGAAATAATCTCCAAACCCCTTAGATTCAGAGACCTAGTACTTTTCCAAAACAGGGAGTTCAGGGTTTGCCAAGCACTTAAGTAATGAGGCCTCAGCGATGATGCAAGACATACAGCTGGAATCCATTATGTATGCCTCTGAATATGTGAAACAGTGATCCTGCTTATCCTAGGATGCGAAAATGAAGATGCCTCCAATTTCTATGCACAAAGGCAAGAAATCTGTGCATCACTTTCACACTGGATAACTTGGATGATTTTTTAAAAATAGGACCCTTGGAATCATTAAAAAGCACAGCAACGAGAGGTGGCACCCTTGAAAGAAGACCTTCTAATAACCAAGAGTCTCCTAGCCAAGCCATCTAGCACAATTAAAAACTAAGTGTAAAAATTCATGGAAACTCTCTTACATGGAAAGAAAAAGTTGTATGACATAAGTAAATCAGATACAGAATAACAGATAATTATATGGGCTATTACATAGGTAGTTCATTATTGATATACTAGAAATTTCTGTACTAGAAAGTTTGTCACTTTTGTTTCCTGAAAAACATAGGGTGAGACCACTCGTGCACTGCTGGGGGCAGTGTAAACTGTGCAAGCACTTGGGAAGATGGTTTAGCAGTATCTTCTAAGCGGGACATATGCATATGCTGTGACCAGGAGTTCTATGTCTATGAACCTAACTAAAAGAAATGCATGTGTATATTCACCAAAAGACTTGTACAAGAATGTCTGTAGCAGCATTATTCATAACAGCCAAAATCTGAAAACAAATGTCCACCAAGAGTATATATGGTATGTTCATATAAAAGAATATCACACAGGCATGAGGATGAACAATCTATTCCTCCATGCAACAATATGAACAAATCTCTTTTCTAAAAAGTTGAGTAAGAGTAGCTAAACAAAAAACTGTATATTCCATGGTTCTTACTATATTGAGCCCAAACTCAGGCAAACTAATCTATGCTGTTAGATGTTAGGATAGTCGACACCCTTTGCAGGGAATGGGGGAAACTGGGAAGGGTACAAGACAGGCTGCTAGGCTAACACAACTAGACAACAGGTTACATCCTGTTTCTTAATCTGGATGCCGGCTATAGGGGTGTTTTTTAACTTGTGAAAGCATAACAAGCTGTGTATTTTATGATGTGAGCTCATTTCTGCATATGCTCCAAAAGTTTGTTTTAAAAAACAAACTATATGTTTATGACAGTACCTCTTTAACTGAGATTCTTAATCCATTATTTTCTGTTTTTTAGAACAGAACGGTTAAAGAAGAATAGACCAGACCACAGACCAAACTCAATACAGAGACAAGAGAGGAATATTATATGAGTATCCAAGGATAAAGCAAGGCCATCACAGCGCATGCTCTGAAAAGGGATCGTATATCTCTCAACAAGGTGTTAGAAGACTCTCAGCTAAGCAACACTCTCCACTTCCCTGGCAAAGGCAAGCTGAGAGCTTAGAGCTAATAGACAGCTCTCTGAAATACCCACACGCTTCTGTTCTAGCCAGGTGAGCTGTAACCAAGAGTCAGCTGTGTTTGTTCTCAGACCAGTTTATCCCAATTTATTTGATACTGCAATTACATAATTTAATTAAATATTACATAAACATATGAATGCAAAGAGTCGTTTCTATGACAACTAAATTGAAAGTTTTAGAAAAACTCAAAGATAAGTTGCCAAAGAAAACTGTTATTGAATTAGGAAGAACAAGACAACTTGCAAAAGATGAGCAAAAAAGATCATAAAAATCTAAAACAGGCTTTCAGACTGCTTCAAAAGCATCTTTAAATTCTCAACTTTAAAGAGACCTGACCTTGACACTGTAAATGTATTATGGAAGTATTTATGCAAGAAAAAGGATTATGAACTGTGTTAAGCACACCCTGACTCAAAAGGCAATGGATCTACAACAAAACTCTGGCAAACAAATGTATTTTTTACACTAAAATGAAATACTGAAAGTATGTATCAATGTTATGATTCCCCACATTAACCAACTCCAGGAATTACCAACTATTCATCTCAATTGTGAGGTATTAAGAGTTGTGATGTGTCTTTTATGTACAACAGTGGAGAAAACTGGGTAAGCAATCCTGGCTACTCAAGACCCACCTCCTCCACCCTCATCACAAACACACACACACAAACACACTTTCTCTCTGTCTCTCTCACACACCCCATAAGCACCCCACCTCACCAAAACAGTACTAAATGGCAGAAGGCATCAAAAACGAAAAGAAATCAAGACAATAGTAAAGGCAAAAGAAGTGTGATGGTATAGAAGCTCTTGGAAATACGAGCATACAAAGGCAGTTTTCACACATTTCCCATTGGCAAATGGGATAAGTACTTTTTAAAGATAAAACAACGAAAAGCAAGCCAGTAGCACAGCTCATTACTGGAGTTCTTTCTTCCTCATGACCTCATTGCTGCCTGGTGCTAGTCTTGAGTGCAAGAGTTCCCAGGATATGATTAGCAACAGCCACAGTTTACAGGATTTTATTTTCAGATTTGGCAGAATTCTCAGTCTGCTTTCACTAGGGGGAGCACTTACTATTTTCTTAATTAAAAGGCGGGCAGTGGGGGGAAAAAGGGGGAGCACAGAAGGGAAAAAGTTCCTAATTAAAGATGTACTTTATTTGACTATCCCTAAAAGGCAAAGTGCAAAATTTTTTAAAATTCACAGTGCAAAGTGACAGATGGTTTTAAAGTGACTGTAAAAGAAAGCAACATAAAAGTTAGTTTAGATACATTAACAAAGCACATTTAATGCATAATACAAATAGCAAATATTGCTTAAACAGGCTGATCTTGTCATCAGTTTAAAACAATTATAATATGTAAAAATTCTAGTAAATACTATTAGCAAAGGGGACTTCCTTGGTGGCTCAGTGGTAAAGAGGCAAACCTACCAATGCAGAGGACATGGGTTCAATCCCTGGTCCAAGAAGATCCCACATCCTGTGGAGCAACTAAGCCTGTGTGCCACTACTGAGCCCACACTCTAGAGCCTGTGAGCCAGAGCCACTGAGCCTGCGTGCTGTAACTACCGAAGCCTGTGAGCCTAGAGCCCGTGCTCTGCAACAAGAGGAGCCGCTGCAGTGAGAAGCCCCTGCACCACAACAAGCAGTGGGTCCCACCTGACGCAACTAGAGACAGCTCATGGGCAGCAACAAAGACCCAATGCAACCAAAAATAAACAAATAATTATTAAAAATACCATGTATCTAAAATACTATTAGCAAAGGAAGCTAATAGATTATTTATCACAAACCTGTTGATATACTTTACTTGCCTGTTACTTTATCTGATTATTGGAAGGTAAAATTAATACTGCTATCCTCTTTTAAAAGTCTGAAATGTACTTTGAGCAGGTAAGTAGTAAGGAATTAGGAACATGGCACAGGAAACAGAAGGAAATTCATATTAATTGGGTTCCCGTTTGGTGTCTGGGGCTCCAATTACTATTTTCCACTTAACAGATGAAAAAAACTAGGACTTAACAACCATAAATCACTTGCCCATGGTCACACGGGCAGTAAATGGTAGAATAGTATACACCCTAAATCTGAATCTATGGCCCGCAAAACAAAAAAATCAAAAGTTTCTGAATTCACCAGGCATTTTTTGGTCATCTTAACATAAGTAAATCAGATCAGATCAGATCAGTCGCTCAGTTGTGTCCAACTCTTTGCAACCCCATGAATCGCAGCATGCCAGGCCTCCCTGTCCATCACCAACTCCCAGAGTTCACTCAGACTCACGTCCATCGAGTCAGTGATGCCATCCAGCCATCTCATCCTCTGTCGTCCCCTTCTCCTCCTGTCCCCAATCCCTCCCAGCATCAGAGTCTTTTCCAATGAGTCAACTCTTCGCATGAGGTGGCCAAAGTACTGGAGTTTCAGCTTCAGCATCATTCCTTCCAAAGAAATCCCAGGGCTGATCTCCTTCAGAATGGACTGGTTGGATCTCCTTGCAGTCCAAGGGACTCTCAAGAGTTTTCTCCAACACCACACTTCAAAAGCGTCAATTCTTCGGCGCTCAGCTTTCCTCACAGTCCAACTCTCACATCCATACATGAGCATAGGAAAAACCATAGCCTTGACTAGACGGACCTTTGTTGGCAAAGGAATGTCTCTGCTTTTGAATATGCTATCTAGGTTGGTCATAACTTTCCTTCCAAGGAGTAAGCGTCTTTTAATTTCATGGCTGCAGTCACCATTCTGTAGTGATTTTGGAGCCCAGAAAAATAAAGTCTGACGCTGTTTCCACTGTTTCCCCATCTATTTCCCATGAAGTGATGGGACCGGATGCATAAGTAAATAAATACACCTTATTCCATTAAGAGGTATATATTTATATCACAGCAAAGAATAAGAAGGAACCAAAACAGCAACAACAATAAAACACAGCTTGCCCTCCAAGAGCTTAGTCTATTGAAGAATATGTATGCACACTTTTACGTTAAGGAATACCAGAGTATGCAGCCACTAACTGATACGGGAGCTCAGAGAAGCCTGAGATTCATGTGGTTTCAGCAGACAGGAAAGGTCTTATGGAAGATTCAAGACCACAGCTGGATCCTGGCAATGGAAGATGCTGGAGAGGTGTCAATATAATGAAAGGTAATCCAGGGAAGGGGAAGAGCAGTGAAGGATGAACGTGATGTATCTGAGTAATAGTGAACAGAGCAACAGGAGTGCTTCAAGAAGGAAAGACTGAGTGGAAACAACTCACGTGTCCATCAGCTGCTGAATGAACAAACAAAACGTGATGTACCCCTATGGTGGAATACTGCCCAGCAATAAAAAGAAAAAAAGCACTGACACACGCTACAACAAGGAAAAACCTTGGGAAGAAAGTCAGAAAAGGCCACATACTGTATAATTTCATTTACATAAAATGCCCAGAAAAGACAAATCCATAGAGAAAGTAGACTTCTGGTTCCCAAAGGCTGGGAAGACTGGACAAAAGTACCAACACAACAGGGAAGTGACTGTTAATAGGTAGAGGGTTTATCTTGCATATGAGGAAAATGTTCTAAAATTGTGGTAAAGAACCCACAACTGTGTGAAAACACAAAACCATTCAACTAAAAATGGCATATGAACTACATCTCAACCAATCTCTTCTTTTAAAAAGAAAAGCTGAAGGCCTAATGGGACATCCCATTGCACAGCTAAGATGGAGTCACTTATGCCAAATTAAGGATCTGAAATTTATCTGGCAGGAAATTAGATATGTGAGTAAAGGTTTACCTAATGAAAACAGAGTATACAAACTTAGGACCCTTCTCTAACAAATCCATTCACCTGCTTTAAGTACACTTCTAAAACATGCCAAACTCACAAAGGGAGAGAACTAGAAGATGTTGTGATATGATTTTGACTAAGCCACAAGCTGTGACTATTAGGAAAGCTGTTTTGCTTCACAGCTAAACGCCACAGATGGGTACAGCAGCATCCCATTTATGCAAAACCACAAAATCATCTGTGTCAAATCTTCAAATAGTGTAATGTTCTAAACTTAATTATGAAAACAACATTAATAATTGATCTGTCATATTTTAGGGTAAGATAATGAACAGTGTAATTTGGTTTTCATTGGACAGTAGTCCAATATAATGCCTTTTTAGACACTACATTCAGTTTAAATGCTTTCAGAACCCCCACTAATATAAAGCATTTCCTACTGATATTTACACATTTGAATCTGAATTCTAAGGTAGCATAATCTCCAAAATAGATGTAATATACAAAAATAAGACAGCTAAAAAAACAAATCTGACATTCAAAAGCAAGGAGGAAAATTCTGGGTAGAGAATATCTAAAACAGAGGAAAAGGTAATGTACTCAAAAATAAACCTGAAAATCATAGGAAAAAAAAGAACTCAGTATTAGATTTTATAGCATTGGGAAATACAAATAGGGAAAAAAGGAATACATTACATTTAAAATAGAAGGCTCAATACGTGAGACAAGAGGCTTTAACAGCTTTAACAGAGGCAAAGTTTGGAACACGTCCATAAGACAATCCCACACCCTTCCTCTGAATCCCAGGGAAGAAAGAACCTTTCAGGCAGGCCTCGTGTTCTCTCTTCAGAAGCTGTCCTAAAGGTGAAACCCCACTTTCCCCTAGGAGGGGGTGAGATGGCAGGTATACAAAAAAAGAACTTGCTGGAGGACCCATGCACAACCAAACTAGTGTTTGCCTTTGGAGTCACCTTGCAAACCTCCTTCAAGGTAGATGAGCCACAAGAAACTAAAGGAGGTATCAGATTTCTTTCCAAACTCTCTTGCCTAAGAAGGAGAGGCCCCATCCGTCTCTGTAAGGGCTTTGTAAGTTCTAGAATTGGGTGAAACTCATGTCCTGTGTCCGAGAACCACCGACAACTTAGACGACCTGGTTCTCTAACAATAAAAGCAAAACAGAAATAAGCTATCCTCAAAAAGAAGCCTTGTCACAGATACCTAGAATGAGGTATCCGCTGTCGCAAGTAAGTAGAGCAAGACTCTCTATTTCCTAATTGTAAGCCAGCGTTTATCTGGAGAGGATTCAGTAGGAGTAAGTAGGCAGTGACTTCACATCATCAACTGCTGTATGCTAAAAGAAGCTTACCCAATTTTCACCAATTGTCTGCCTACTCCAAACAAGAGAATTGTGGGAAAAGGCAGATGCTTACAACTTCTGTTCACAATATTGGATATGTTCATCATTAAGGAATAAAGTACTTCAAATATTACACAATTATCAATGTCTCTATGAAACATCAAAAACACATACTGCTAATTCATACATAAATAAAACCATTTTATTTTACAATAAATAGGTAGATAACACCAGAAACTAATGCAACACTGTAAATCAACTACACTCCAATAAGTGGCTTCCCAGGTGGCGCTAGTGGTAAAGAACCTGCCTACCAATGCAGGAGATGTTGGTTTGATCCCTGGGTCAGGAAGATCCTCTGGAGGCGGGCACGGCATAGTATTCTGGGGTGAAGAATCAGACAGAGGAGCCTGGCGGGCTACAGGGTCACAAAGAGTCGGACACGACTGAAGCAAAATAGCAGCAGCAGCATACTCCAATACAAAAATGTTTTTAAATAATAAAATAAATAGAAATGATTAGAGCAGGCTACTATAAATCACCAAAAGAGTAACGGAAGCAACATCAACATAAAGTCTAAGATCCAGTAACATTTTAAAGTAACAGAATTATTGAAGAGAATGGTCTAAATTATAAGCATGCTAAAATTCTGACTTAAATAAGAACAGAAGCCAAGATGTCAGAATAAGAAAATGGAAGTCAAGGAGAGGGTTGCTTTTTTTTTAAAGGGGGAAGAAAAAAAAAAAAAAAAAACAGTCATTCAAAGAATACCATGGGACTAGAAACATGATCTATAAAACAAGAAAAGAACAAGAAACTTGCCAGCACCTGAAACTGGCAAAGCAGACCTGAGCTAAGGAAACAAGGATAGCAAATATTCCAAGGAGGTCAATAGTACCAGTTTTCAAAATCTGATTCCAGAAAACAAAAGCGAAAACTAAGTTGCCAAAAGGGGAAAAAGAAATGTGCAAGAAAAATGTTAAAACAATGTACACAAAATACCTTAGGAAAATTCCTATTTCTGAAGTATTTTTATATATTCATTAAATGCTCACATTAGCTTTTAAACTTAAATCCACAGCACAATTTTTAAAATAGCTGAAAGAAATCTTATAAATATTTGTCATAACCATTTGGCATAAGCAATTCTGTAGAGCTTATGAGATGAACCTTAAATGAGAGTAGACTCAAATTTTAAAATCTCTTAGGCAAAATTATAAAGCGCACATAGCAAAAGCAATATAAACAGGTTATCCTGAGGGAAAAAACTGAACTACCATATTGGCGGATTTTTTTTCTGTAAATACCATATAAAGTTCAAACTCTACAATTAACTTAAAATTAATCACTGGATATTCTTAACTGTCATCTAAATTTACCGGCTCTTATGTGAACACAACCAAAGCTACAAGATTTTTTTTTTTTTTTAAAGATTTAACTCAAACCATGAGTTGTTCTGTTCCTCCTTCAAGCAATATTCTATAAGCTAGGTACCTTAGTTGATTTCAGTTCTGAAATTCATAGGTCCACATCTAAATCTATGACATAATTAAGTGCTGTGCATGCAAAGCACTCTGTTCAAGTGGTTAAGTAAATCTGAACATAACAGTAACATGACATTTCAGAAATCATTTGTGGATGCTGCCACAGGAAAAGAGAAGGAATTATCACAAAAAGACTTTACGAAATACCTGAGCAGATAAACAGCCCTTTCAATATCACTGAGGTCTTCATCAACTGTCAATCTTTCTATTTCTTCTGGTGTCTGTCAAGTGTAAAATACAAATTATGCACACAAACATCAGCTCAAGTCTTGCCTCCAGGGACCCTATATGAGTACAGACTAATGAAAAAGTTTTGCAATTAAGCATTATCCTCAAAAACTAATTAAGGGGTCTGCCACCCTCAAATCACAGATATCTCTAATGGTTGGGTTTAGGTGGTGGAGTTTGGGGGGCTCTGGGGCTTTTTTTTTTTCTTTTGTTTACTCTTCTAGCTTCTAGACTGAAGGCTGAGAAACACTCTGTGGCTTCAGAACCTTGCTGAAATCAATTGTATGTGCATATGTAAAATATGTACGTAGTTTCATCTCTAATACTTAAGAGTGTTTTGCCAGCATTTCCATCCCAGGAAATGCTTAAAAGGGGTGAGGGGTGGGGGGGCGGGGGGAATGAAGACTGCAGCCAGCGGAGGGAGAATGAGAAAGACGAAATCTGGATTGGGGGAGGGAAGGGAATAAACTCTGGGGCTGGAAGGAAATCAAAGATATTGTGGCAGGTGGGAGTGAAAAGAGCTAAAGGAGCAATTGCGGGGGGCGGTGGTCGGTCAACCAGGTTTGGCAGCAGTAAGGGCTGGAGCCTCGGGAAGCAAGATGACTCTGCGGGGTGGGGGAGCTAGTGGCAGGTTGGGGGGGTGCCTAGTGAAGGCTGACTCTCCTAAGGGGATTGGGGAGCAGGGTCCCTGCTAAGAGTCTTGGAGGGGCTGGAAGGAAGGGACACGTGGTGACTCAAGATCGGGACAAAGGGTCGAGAGGGCTTTGAAGACCGAGAGCTGGACGACTCCAGGATGGGTGTTGGTGGGTTCGGAGGTGAAGTGGGGGCCCTGGGCTTGCTCGGATGAGGACGGAGGTTGGGGGGGGGGACGGAATGGGATCTGAGGTATCTCTGGAAAAGGTAGCGGGGAGAGTCGGGGCCGTGTTAACTGAAGACTGGGACTAGGTCCACAACCCCGGGCAGCAGCAGCAGCCCCAGGGAGCCGAAGCGGGGGGAGGGGGAGCCCCAAGGAGAGGACGCGGGAGGCAGCGGGCTGCGGCTGCGAGGGGCAGCTCCCGCAGGGCCCAGGGGGAGGGGGCCGCAACGGAGGGGCCCCGGGCCGTGAGAGAGGGACGGCGCGGGAGAGGACGCCGGGCTGGCCCGAATCGAAGGGGCTCGGCGGGCCGTTCCTGAGGTGGCCGGGTTGGGGAAAGGGCCCGGGGCGGGCCGGGCCGGAACGGGCAACTGGAAAAGCCAGAGCGTCTGAGGGGTCGCGGGCTGGCCCCGGGCGCCCGTACCTCAGGGCTGGGGGTCCAGGCTGGGAGAAGCCGAGCCACGTCGAAGAAGGGGGCCCGAGAGGGGTCGGGTTAGGGTAACACGGCCCTCGGGGACTGAGGGGGGCGGGGGCGGGGGCGGGCAGCAGGACTCTGAGAGGGTCCCGGGCCGCCTCGTGAAGCGAACGGGCGGGGGTCGAGGCAGGGGCCAGCCGCCGGGCGCCCTGCGGGCAGTTCCTCCTCCCCGGGGCGCACCTTGAGGCTCCGGCGGACCGGCCTCTCGATGATGGTGAGCTCCTGCAGGTCCTCCATGTAGCCGAACAGGCTGTTCTGACTGAAATCCATCGCGGCGGCGGCGGGCGACGGCGGATGCATGGACCGCCGGGCCCCCTCGCCGCCCGGGCCGGAGCGGTCCCGGGATGCCGGACGCTCACAGCCCCGCAGCCGCCCACCAGCAACACTTTCTCCCGCTCTCCGCCGCCGGAGCCGGGCGGGAGGCTAGCGGGCGGCGGGAGAAGGAGCGCGGCCGCCGAGGGGGCGGGGCGGCCAAGGCGAGGGGGCGGGGCGAAGCGCGCGGGCGTGCTGTGGGGGCGGGGCCGTGCCGGGGTAGGTGCCCGCCTCGGCCCCACCCCCTCCCGGGCGCCCGCTGCCGGCGGGCCGAACGCAACTGCCGCGCCGCGTCCCCTCGCCGCCCTCCTAGCCCCTTCGCCCCGCCCCCGTCAGAGTGCGCCCCTAGCAGTGGCGCATGCGCAGAGCCTCCTACCTACTGCAGCCGGTGGAGGCGGTTTGGGGTCGGTAGACCCCGGGCGAAGATGACCCAATAAGCGAGGGAAACAAAGGGGAAGGTGGGTTGGGATCTTGGTTAACTTGCCGGAATTGTGGTGCGGTTATTCGTGGGACAGCCCACCCCAGCGCACGAGCTGGGTAACTCTGCTCTGTCCTTGGGGGAGAGGTGTGTACCCAAAATAAGCAAATAGAACTTGGGGTGTGCTAGGTTGTGGGGGACGGGTGATCTGGAAATACAGTCCGGGAGGGGTTGACGTAGGGAGGGCAGCCGTCAGAAAAAGGACTCCCGAAGACACTTAAAACTGAATTTTAAAACAGGATTTTTCCAAGAGAAATAAGAGTAAGCGGGTTTCGGGTTGAAGCCTGGGCGTCTATATGGTTGTAGGAAGTGCAGAGTAGAGTTTGGAGTGCAGGGAAACGGGTGCTTGACAAGGTAGAGAGGTAGGTCCTTAATGGAGAAGAGCCCAGGTCTGGGCAGCAACGTTGAGTTGCTTGCATTTGGATTCTGTTACGAGTAGGAAGCGATGGAAGAAGTTGGGGCAGCTTTTTGGGACCTCAGAGACAAGAGTTTTGTTTATCATCCTCTTCAGTGCCCGAGAGTCAGCAGGACCTATCTCTTATTATTTCCCACTCATTCTCTCTCCACGGTCCTGTTTCGCTACCCGCCTCCTGTATGCATTCTCTCTCGTTTGATGTGTCCCAGTACATGCATGTATCCTTGAAAGACAGTGCTTTTGGTTTAAGTATCTATTTCTAATATACATGAATGCTGTTGTGATAGGAACTCATTCTGTACGTTTTTCCCTCAACATAATGTCTAAGCTATCGGTGGGGCTTATCATATCAGGAGTTCCTTAACTGTCCTTTAAAAATATTTGAATTGGGGGTCTAGCACATTTTACTTATCAGTTCTTTAAATAATAAGCAGTTAGGTTGCCAGAAGTACCTTGTTATCACAGAAATGCTGGAATGGGTGTTACATGTGTCTCTTATGGACCTTGAGAGGGAAAAAATGGAGCTGCTTGCTCATAGGATCTACACTGCTTGGTTTCAGTCTGCCCTGGTACTCTTTAGGATGGCTTTGCACTCCACCAATGAAGATAGGAAGGTTCCTGTCTCTCCACTTTGTACATTAACTTTTGGTATTACGTCCCAATTTATATTAACCTGGCATTGGTAAGGGTTTCCCTGGTGGCTCAGATGGCAAAGAATCTGCCTGCAATGCAGGAAACCCAGGCGCTCCATCCTTGGGTCGGAAAGATCCCCTGGAGAAGAAAATGGCAACCCATTCCAGTATTTTTGCCTGGAGAATTCTCTGGACAGAGGCTGTAGCCTCTGTAGTCCATGGGGTTGCAAAGAGTCCTACAGGAGTAGTACCATATTTTAATTTTCTTGATTTGTTGTTTAGTCGCCAAGTGGTGTTGGACTCTTTTGAGACACCATGGACTATAGCCCGTCAAGCTCCTCTGTCCATGGGATTTCCCAGGTAAGAATACTGTAATGGGTTGCCATTTCCTTCTCCAAGGGATCTTCGGGACCTGGGGATCAAACCCACATCTCCTACTTGGCAGGCGGATTCTTTACCACTGAGCCACGAGGGAAGCCCAGTTTTCACAATTAGTGATAACTATTTTCGCATATATTTAAGAGTTATAGAGATATTTTTCCTTCCGTGAACTACCTTCTTACATTTTTTGCCTATTTTTCTGCTAGATTTCCTATTATTTTTCTGAATGAATTTTTGAAGTTTCTTCAGTTCAGTTCAGTTGCTCAGTCGTATCCAACTCTTTGCAACCCCATGGCAGCACACTAGGCTTCCCTGTCCATCACCAACTCCCGGAGCTTGCTAAAACTCATGTCCATCGAGTTGGTGATGCCATCCAACCATCTCATCCACTGTCATCCCCTTCTCCTCCTGCCTTAAATTTTTCCCAACATCAGGGTCTTTTCCAAGGAGTCAGTTCTTCGCTTCAGGTGGCCCAAGTATTGGTGCTTCAGCTTTAGCATCAGTCCTTCCAATGAATATTCAGGACTGATTTCCTTTAGGATTGACAAGTTTGATCTGCTTGAAGTCCAAGGGACTCATAAGAGTCTTCAACACCACAGTTCAAAAGCATCAATTCTTTGGTGCTCAGCTTTCTTTATAGTCCAACTCTCACATCCATACATGACTACTAGAAAAACCATAGCTTTGACTAGACAGACCTTTGTTGTCAAAGTAATGTCTCTGCTTTTTAATATGCTGTCTAGGTTGGTCATAGCCTTTCTTCCAAGGAGCAAGTGTCTTAATTTCATGGCTGCAGTCACCATCTGCAGTGATTTGGGAACCCAAGAAAATAAAATCTATCACTGCTTCCATTGTTTCCCCATCTATTTGCCATGAAATGATGGGACCAGATGGCATGATCTTAGTTTTCTGAATGTTGAGTTTTAAGCCAGCTTTTTCACGCTCTTCTTTCACTGTAATCAAGAGGCTCTTCATTTCCTGCCATAAGGGTGGTATCATCTGCCTATCTGAGGTTATTGATATTTCTCCTGGCAATCTTGATTCCAGCTTGTGCTTCATCTACCCAGGCATTTCACGTGATGTACTGTGCATATAAGTTAAATAAACAGGGTGACAATATACAGCCTTGACGTACTCCTTTCCCAATTTGGAACCAGTCCATTGTTCCATCCCTGGTTCTAACTGTTGCTTCCTGACCTGCATACAGATTTCTCAGGAGGCAGGTAAGTTTCTTATGTATTATGAATATTAACCCCTTGTCAGCCTTGGACATTACCAGTATCTCCCAGTCTTTCTTGCATCCTTTTAGCTTGGTATTTGCTCCCTTACAGTGTAGGCGAAGTCCCTATTTTGATGTACTCAGATGCATGCCATTTCAGCTTTGTGAAAACCTTTTTGGGATCTTGTTTGAGGATCTTCTCCTACTCGTGGTTGCAAAATATTCTCCTACATTTTCCCCTCTTTTGCTTCACATTTGTACATAACGCATGTCTTAATTCATCTGGAGTTCACCTCCTGTGTACTGCAAATAGGAATTCAGTATTACTTTCTGCACATGCTAAGCCAGTTTTCCCAGCAGTACCCACCAAACAAGCTATCTTTTCCCTACCAAGACGTGATGGCATCTATGATGTAAGCCAAGTCCCCTTAGACATCTGTCTCTGTCTCTAGTCTCTCTTTGCTCTTCTATTGACATAGCTCAGCTCTTATACCAATGCTGCACTGATTTTATTGCTGTAACTTTGCTATTAATATATGTCCTAATATCCAATAGAGTGAATCCTCCCACTCTTTGCCCCCCCTTTTTTTTAGATATTGCCTTGAAGGTCAAAGCAAAAACCGGTCAGGAGTTACCCCAAAGCTGCAAGTCAGGTATCCTGATCCCTATTCCACTAGGGAGAATGCAAGGGAAAATGAAAAGGGGTGGATCTTGATGGAATCAGGATGGAGAAAAAGCAAAGACACGATGAAGGTGGTTTTCCTTAGCTAATATCTTGAAGCCTCCGTCTTCTATGAGTTTTCTGAAATTCTCCTTTTCCTCTTGATTTGTAGCTGCTATTAAACAATGCTTGTAAGCTTTACCCTGTTTCAGTTAAGAAGTTTTATGTTATCTCCTATTTGAATTTTGTAACAGCATCCTCTGAGACTTGCTGCTGCTGCTGCTAAGTCACTTCAGTCATGTCTGACTGTGTGCGACCCCATAGACGGCAGCCCACCAGGCTCCCCCGTCCCTGAAATTCTCCAGGCAAGAACACTGGAGTGGGTTGCCATTGCCTTCTCCAGTACATGAAAGTGAAAAGTGAAAATGAAGTCGCTCAGTCGTGTCTGACTCTTAGCAACCCCATGGACTGCAGCCTACCAGCCACCTCCATCCATAGGATTTTCCAGGCCAGAGTACCGGAGCAGGTTGCCACTGCCTTCTCCTCTGAGACTTGAGGCCATTCTTTTTTTTTTTTTAATCTGTATTGATATTTTACAATTTTATTTTTTTTAATTTATTTTATTTTATTTTTTAACTTTACAATATTGTATTGGTTTTGCCATACATCAACATGAATCCACCACAGGTATACACGTGTTCCCCATCCTGAACTCTCCTCTCTCCTCCCTCCCCGTACCATCCCTCTGGGTCATCCCAGTGCACCAGCCCCAAGCATCCAGTGTCGTGCATCGAACCTGGACTGGCGACTCGTTGCCATTCTTAATGAACAATTGAATACACCTACACAGCTTTCATGGACAGGAGGTTGGTGAAGTGAAAATATTCAGGCTGAAGAGTTGTGCCTTCTGTAGTTACCACCGTGTGGTGGAAATAGCCCACCTTGCCAGGAAACCTGAGTCCCAGTCCCGAATCTGTCAGTGACATGCAGTGGAATGACTCTTGGAACCCTCTTTTCCTTATCTGACCTGCTTTGTTACAGCTTGTCTCAGTGTTTCCTCAGAGTAGCCATGTGAGGTACAGAAGAGATGCGCTACTTTTCCAGTTTTATAAAGAAACTGAGGCTCAGAGAAGTTCTGTGACTTAGGCTTGAGCAGCTAAGGGGAGCTAGGTTTACTTACTAGTTCTGTCCCTTGAACAACACCATGGTGGTTGGGTGCATGGACTTTGGATCCCAGCTGCCTGAGTTCGAGTCCTGGCTCTGCCACTTCCAGCTGTGGGCAAGGTACTTAATCACTTTGCCCCTCACTTTACTCATCTGTAAGACAGAAATAATGAAACTGAAAGTTGCTCAGTCGTATCCAACTCTTTGAGACCCCATGGACTCTACAGTCCATGGAATTCTCCAAGCTAGAATACTGGAGTGGGTAGCCTTTCCCTTCTCCAGGGGATCTTCCCAACCCAGGGGTCGAACCTAGCTCTCCTACATTGCAGGTGGATTCTTTACCAGCTGAGCCACCAGGGAAGCCAAAGACAGAAATAATAGTACCGGCCCTTAGCACAAAGTCATGTGAGAATTAAATGAGGTAATATGCGTACAGTCCTTAGAGAAATTCCTGGCCCACAGCAAGCATTCAGTGTCTGCTATTATTGTTTTTACCACCAGATCAGTGTTCTTCTGTTCCCAGGTTCAGAAAAGATTAAATACATTGTGCTGAATCAATGATTGTGGGAGGCAGAATGAAGCTCTCCCAAAGATGTCCATATCCTAATCCTCTAATGTGTGACTGTGTTACCTTATACAACAAAAGGGACTTTAAATAAGTGACCGTTGTTGTTGTTTAGTTGCTAAATCGTGCACAACTCTGCGACCCCATGGACTGTAGCCAGCCAGGCTCCTCCATGGGATTTCCCAGGCAAGAATACTGGAGTGGGTTGCCATTTCCTTCTCCAAGGTATCTTCCTGACCCAGGGATCGAAGCCATGTCTCCTGCTTGGCAGGCAAATTCTGTTTTCTTTTTTCTTTTTTTTTTTTTTTTACCACTGAGCCACCTGGAAAACCCAAAAGATGTCACTAGTTTAAAGATTTTGAGGTGGGAGGATTTTCTTGGGTGATCCAGGTAGGCCTAGTGTAATCATAAAGAGTGCTTACAAGTGAAAGAGAGAGGCAGGAGGGTCAGTGTCAGAGTGATGGGAGGCAAGAGAAACTTGACTGGCCATTGCTTTGAAGGTGGAAGAGAGCACAAGTGGATAGCTGGGAAAAAACAAAAACAAGCTTCTAGATTCTCCAGGTGGAAATGCCATGCAGCACCTCCAGACACCTTGAATTTAACCAAGTGAAACCTAGTTCTAACCTCCGGAACTGTGAGATAAATTTGTGTTTTTCAAGCTACTAGATTGGTGGTAATTTGTTACAGCAGCAGTAGGAAACTAATGTAATTATAATATGATAATGAGAAAACTATTTAAATTAGATTTCTAATTGAGACCATAGGCAAAATCATTTTCAGGTGAGTAAAAAACCAAGAACAAATCTTTCAAACTTTTGGAAGAAAATATAGAAGAATAGTTTTATGACATCAGGGAGAGTTTTCTTATACAAAAAAAAAAGCGCACAATATAAAAGATTGATAAAGGTAGCAACTTTGAAATTTAGAACTCGTTTCATCATAATGCACAAGAAAACCTGCAGACCAGGAAAGCATATTTACAATAAAATAGCCATGGAAAAATTGCTGTCTAGAATTAAGAACTCCAAAAAACTCAGTAAGAAGACAGCTAAGTGGAAACACCGGCAAAATATACGAGCAACCGTTTTGCAAAAGAAAACTCACTAATAAACCTATGGAAAGAAGCCCAGCCTCATTAGTAATCAGGGGAAGGTAAATGTAGACACCCACAGAACAGGCACAAATTTTAAAGTCTGATGGCATCAGGTGTCTGAAGGATGTAGCACGGAGGGCACTCTTGCACACTGTTGGTGGAAATGAAACTTGTGGTAAGCACTTTGGAAGCCACAGCATTGACTTGTAAAATGGAATTTACCTCTTCAAGGTATGTACTGTGTACCCTAGAGGAATTCTTTGCACACTTGCACAGAGACATGTACAAGAAAGTTCACAGCAGTACAAATTGCAATTGCAAAAACCTGGGAACAGTTCACATACCCATTAACAGGAGGATAAATTAATTGTATTACACTCAATCAGTGGAAAACTGTGATGATAAAAATGAACCCCAACTATGTAATTCTACAAAAATAAACCTCACAAAGGTGTTGAACAACAAATGTAAATTGCCAAAGACTACATATAGTGTTATACTATTTATATAACATTCAAAAGCAATACTATATGTAATAACTGCATGCATGATAAGTTGCTTCAGTCGTGTCTGACTCTCTGTGATCTGACGAACTATAGCCATCCAGGCTCTTCTATCCACAGTTTTCTCCAGGCAGGAATACTGGAGTGGGTTGCCATGCCGCCATCTAGGGGATCTTCCTGACTCTGGAGTCGAACTCGCGTCTCATTTTTCCTGCATTGGCAAGTGGGTTCTTTACCATTAGCACCATGGGAAGCCCCATGTGGTTAAAATGTTGATAAGGAAAAGAAGATGATGGATAAAAAACGGAGCCTTTTGTTAATCTCTGGGACTGAGATGTGATCAGGGAGGAGCACATAGATGCTAGTGATGTGTTTGTTTTCTGTTTCAATTTTTCAGCCACGCCAAAATCAGCATGTGGGATCTTAGTTCCCAGACCAGGGATGGAGCTCACCCTGCAGTGGAAGTGTAGTCTTAACCACTAAACCCCCAGGGAAGTCCCAAGTGATGTGTTATTTTTTAAACTGGGTAGTGATATGTGAGTGTTTTATTGTTAGGCTGGAAATATACATATGTATTCCATATCATGTTTTATGCATGAAGTATTTTAGAATTTTTTAGATCTGGGAGGTGATGTGGTTTCCAGTCATAGTGTAGCCACTGCATTCATCCAACCATTCATTCAAAAAATATTTCAAGATTCTACTTTCTATGTTATATTAAGCATTAATCATAGCTGTATTATAGGCACTGTTCTAGGTCTAGGGATTCATAGCAAGCTAGGTACAGGTCCTACCATTAAGGAGTACATACCCTAGGGATAGCAATAGAAATTGACCCAATAATTGATACAATTAAATAGATAACTACAAACTATAATAATTGCTATGAAAAAAATACAGAGAGCAGACTGATGGAGGAGGATCACCTCAACTATTTTTGCATAAGTCAGAAATAAACTTCTATTGTGTTAAACCACTGAGAATTCATGTTTTCTGTTACTGCAGCATAGCCCATCTGTCCTAATGAATAAAAGATTCTAGGGGCACCAGAGTGACAATAGAGAGACCAGATAGGAGATGATAGGAGCTTGGACTAAAGTCATGATGATAGAGATGAAGCAATGTGAACAGATTCAAGAGAGGTTTTGGAGGTAGCTGGGGATGGATTAGAGGTGGAGGGGTAGGGGTGAGGGAGACAGAGGCATTAAGGATGATTTCCAAGTTCTGGGCTTGTGCAGCTGGCTTCATGGAGCTATCACCCACCCTGTGCTCATTCCATGATTTCTTTAATGTGTGAGTAGATGGCAACTGCTGACAACGGTCGCAGAGGTCAACCTATAGCCCCAAGAGGACTTTTCCCAAGTCAGCACCTGCCCCATGGAACAGCTCCCTTCTCACCAGCTTGGGTCTGGGTGAACTAGGTCAGGTTCCTACTAGGCTATACGTGTTAGAATCTGCCCAGTACCTGGCACAACAATTATAGCAAGGCTTCTGTTAATGTTTGTTGACAAAGTGGTAAGAGAAAGATGGAAGAGGCAAGGAGAATAGGGCAGGGAGCACTAAATTGACATTGTTGTTTAGTCGCTAAGTTGTATCCAACTCTTTGTCACCCCATGAACTGCAGCATTCCAGGCTTAGCAGAAGGTCTGCCACCCTGGGCCAAGTCACCTGGATTAATGGAGCCTTTGCTGCTTCTTTTTCTTTTCTGCCATGCCATGCAGCTTGCAGGATTTTATTAACAATTCCCCAACCTAGGATTGAACCCAGGTCACAGCAGTGAAACCTCCAAGTCCTAAGCACTGGCCCTCCAGAGAATCCCTGCTCTTCTTTTGAAGTCACTCCCAACACAGTCAGAATGATACTATGCTCTAAACCAGGGCCTTTCAACCTTGTTACTATGGGATTCTTGGTAATTCTTTAAGTGACAATTGTAAAGTGTCCAACTCTTTACAATCCCATGGACTGTAACCCACCAGGCTTCTCTGTCCGTGGAATTCTCCAGGCAAGAATACCAAAGTGGATTGCCATCCCCTTCTCCAGGGGATCTTCCTGACCCAGGGATTGAACCTGGGTCTCCCGCATTGCAGGCAAATTCTTTACCATCTGAGCCACAGGGAAGCCCTCTATTTGGAGCAAAATGCTATCGTCTGCGTTAGCAGCCTCCCTGGCCTCTACCCACTAGATGCCAGCGTCTGATCCTAACCCTCTCCTCACACCTTCTCAGTTATGACTCTGGAAATATCTTCAGACACTTGTCAGATTTGGACACAAAACCCTCTTTTTCCCAACTGAGAACCACCGCTCTAAACTCCGCAGCAACTCCCCACCTCCTGCAGAGAACGCCCTCCCACATCCCGTCCCATCTCTGATCTCCCATCCGCCCGTTTTCTCCATCACCCAGTCTGCTTTTTTGCATGCACTGGTGTCCATGTTGTCCTGTGGGCACTCGAAGAGTGAGGCCCGTCAGAGCCCTGAAGCCTGGGATGCTCTTCCATCGGAGTTTCAAAAGATTTTCCCCCACACCATTGCATCCTTCAGGGTTTTTCTCAAACGTCCCCTTCTCAAGGCAACCAGCTCAGAACACCTTTTATGAAAGTGTTTTGGTTTGTTAGGGCCACCACAACAAAATATCGCAGACTGGGTGACTTAAACAACAGAAGTGTACTGTCTATCCATCTAGAGGCTGGAAGTCCAAGATCAAGGTGTCAGCAGGGTTGGTTTCTCCTGAAGCTTACAGGTGGCTGAGTCTTCACAGGGTCTTTTCTCTGTGTGTAGGCATCCTTGGTGTCTCTTTATGTCTCCGCATTTTCTCTTCTTATAAGGACACCAGGCATGTTGGGTCTGGAGGAGGAAATGGCCACCCACTCCAGTATTCTTGCCGGGATAATCCCATGGACAGAGGAGCCTGGCGGGCTACAGTCCATTGGGTTGCAAAGAGTCAGACACAGCTGAGCGACTGAACACACATATTGGGCTAGAACCCACTCCAATGGCCTCATTTTAACTCCATTACCTCTTTAATAGCCCTGTCTCCAAATGCAGTCACATTCTGAGGTACTAGGGGTCAGGACTTAACACGTGAATTTTGGAGGACACAGTCCAGCCCATAATACCCAACCATCACCCCTACCAGCACTCATCAGTCTAACATTCTGAGTATTTTGCTTATTCATCTCTTTTACAGTCCTTTCCCCTCTAACCCTCCACTCACACACTGTCTTCCATAAAGGGAGGGCTTTGTCCATGTGGTTCACCACTGCATCCCCAGTGCCTAGAATTGTCCCTGGAACGTGGTAGGTGCTTATTAATTAGTTGTTCAAGTGATAAATAGGCAGGTCTTCTCCATTAACTAGTTGTGAACTTGAGGAAATCACTGAACTTCTCTAGCTCTCAGCTCCCTCTGTCAAGTGAGGAAGTTAGGCTAGATAACACAGAATGAGAATTCTGCCCTATTTGAATCTTAGCACACTCTCTTCCCTGGGCGGTGCAGCCCTAGGGAAGCCCCAGTGAGGGGAGTGAAGCAAGGTGGGGCACAAAGGGAAACAGATACAGGCACTGTGCTGCCCAGCCGGCCACCAGTTCACAAACAGACACAGCCAGGTAGGTGTTCAGTCACAGAGGACCTTCTCCAGACAGGCTGTGCAGACACCTGGTCTGGGAACCGCTGTGAGAATCATTTTCCCCTGCCATCTACCTTCTATGGGTCACAGGTGGCTCCTTGGGGAGTCAAGTCCCTGGCACTCTAATGGTTTCACCTGGTTGCTTCAGCAGCTTCTGGGGGCACCAGGCCCCAGGCCCTCTGGAGGAAGGTCTCAATCCTATGAAGGCCTCAACCTCTGAGGCTGCAGGGAACCAGGAAAGCAGGGTAATCGGAACAGCCATCTCTGGTCCTTAGGGTCGAAGTGGCTCAGGGCCTAGGAGACAGCCGAGATGCAGAGAATCTCAGATGGCCTAAGATGTGTCCAAGCAGGAAGATAAGGGAAGGAACAGTGAGGAGGGCGACAGCTGGGGTGTCTGCCACCCAAGTCAGGATAGAGCTGGTAGGAAGCATTGATGGGCTGCAGCCATTGAGGAAGGAGGTCAGACAGAGACGTGCAGCCTAGCAGGCAGGGCATTGGGTGGGCTAGATGGAATTGATCCTTTTGAAGTCCTGAAGGGGACTCCGTGGCCCCATGAGCAGCCCAGCCTCATGGAAGTATTCTGGCCTGTCCTTGAACAGGCAATTAGCATCATCACTTGCAGGGGCAGGCTCCAGGTGACTGTGATGGGGAAGTGGTGAGGGGGGGCTCCCATTTCCTCGACAGGGAGCCCTGGGGTTGGGCAGGCAGGGAACTGTTTCATTAGCAACAGGATTTGGGTGCTCAGTTTACCTTCCCCCAACCCCGGTCTTCCTCACTATTAACTGCCTCCGCCCCTCGCCCGGCCTGATCGTCACTTTGCCAACTCTTCCAAACTCCAGCCGCCCCCTCAGCTGTCTCTGGAGGGTGAGAGGGTGCTCACTGCCACAGCGCTCCTCCTCCGGGAGGGGGTGTTCTTTTCTTATGTGTGGGCCGGGTGTGTTGGGCTGTGCTCCAACTCAAGGGCAGGCTCCTCCCTCCAGAGGTGGTCATCCCCGCCAGAAGTGCAGCCACACATTTGTCTCCTGGGAGGCGGTGGGCGAGGGAAGCAGAACGCAGCGTGTGAGCATGGGCAGGGGTGTCTGCAGATCCCGGGATGGGGTGATGGGCCCTGAGAGCAGGGAGCTGACGCTGCTGACTGTCTGAAGAGGCAGCGGGAGGCTGATTATAGGGCTGGGTCTCTCGGCCCTGGATGTGGGTGCAAGAGCCTGCGGACGCACTTAACTGTCAAGGTGGGGGTGATGGTTACCCTGGTGACTGGGCTAGGAAGTGGGTTGGCCTTGCAGGCAGTAATGCTGGAAAGAAAATATAGTAAGTACTGGTTAGGGCTTCTCTCTTCTTTTTCTTGATAGGAGCACCAGTTAGATGGAGCCTTATTATCCTAAATGAAGGACAACTTTCAGTGGTCAGCCCACCATATTCTCTGTTGGTTTCCTGTGAACACCCCACTTCACACCTTTAAGTCCTGATGGCTCAGTAGTAAAGAATCGGCCTGCAATGCAGGAGACACAGGAGACATGTGTTCGATCCCTGGGTCAAGAAGATCCCCTGGAGGGGAGGGCATAGCAATCCACTCCAGTATTCTTGCCTGAAGAATTCCATGGATAGAGGAGTCTGGCCGGCTATAGTCCATAGGGTCATAAAGAGTCAGACATGACTGAAGCGACTGAGAACAAGCATGTAAGCTAGTATAGAAGATCTTGATCCTAGTCCCAACTCACCCTGGGACCTGGGTAAAGTCACTTCCTCTCTCTAGGTACCACTCAGATCTCCAAGACCCCCAAGATCCCTTCATATTCTAATTCCTTGGCCCAACCCCCCAGATATTCTGATTCAGCAGGTCTGGAACTGGGCCCAGGACTCTGCATTTTAGCCCTTCCCCCTCCAACTCCCCCAGGTTCATTGTTGTACCTGCAGTTCAGAACTACTGAAGCTGGGTGCTAAGAGCTCAGGCATGGGAATCAGACAGTCCCAGATCTGAATCTCACCTCTGCTGCCTACCGTTTATCTACAGCCCATCTGAGCCTCAGTTTTCTCACCTCTATAATGGGGGAAAGAGAACTGCCAGAGTGTTGTGATGAGAATCAGCTAAGATGAGGCTGCAGGCGTGCCTGGCACATGATGAGGGTCCCATAAGTGTTACGCTAAATTTTATTTGCTATTCTGTGTGAATCTGTAGTGTCTCTACTATCCTCTCCCCTTCCCAGCAGCCCCCTTCCATCTGCTCTTCTTCTCCAGCCAAATCCCACATCCAGGAAAATGGTCTCGGCAGTAAGCAAGGAAGAGTCAGGCTAGAGGAGGAGGAGACAGTACACTCACAGCTGGGGCCCTCACACCCTGTTCCATCTGTTTAATCTGTTGCCATGACAACTCATAGCTCACCAGCCTCTGTGGGGTAGAACAACTTCCTCAGACGCTCTGGGTGAACGGTCATTTTCCCCAGGCACCAGCAGCTGGGAGACCTCTATGGCCACCCCCATCCTATCTACCACATTTTCATTTCAGGATAAACTGAGGGCTTCTCCAGGACAAGGACTTAGCTGAATTTTGCTTCAAGGCTCCAGTACCTAACACAGTTACCTGGCATTTGCTTTTATTCAGTTACTAAATCAGCAAGGAGATCAAACCAGTCAATCCTAAAGGGAATCAGTCCTGAATCTTCATTGGAAGCACAGATGCTGAAGCTGAAGCTCCAATACTTTGGTCACTTGATGCAAAGAACTGACTCTTTGGAAAAGACCCGGATGCTGGGAAAGATTGAGGCAGGAGGAGAAGGGGCCAACAGAAGATGAGACGGTTGGATGGCATCAATGACTCAATGGACATGAGTTTGAGCAAGCTCCGGGAGACAGTGAAGGACAGGGAAACCTGGCATGCTGCAGTCCATGGGGCCACAAAGAGTTGGACACAACTGTGCGATTGAACTGAACTGAGCTGCTAAGTCGTGTCCAACTTTTTGCAACCCCATGGACTGCAGCATGCCAGGCTTCCCTGTCCTTCACTGTCTCCCAGGGTTTGCTCAAACTCATGTCAATCAAGTCAGTGATGCTATCCAACCATCTCATCCCGGCATAGAGCTCAAGAAATGCTGGCTGAATGAATACATAAATGTCATGTAAACCTGATTCTCTTGAGTTTCTTCATCAACAGTGATCTTCATTTAGGAGAGTTAAAAATGAAGTTAGGAGTCCAGGTGTCTGTCATTTGATTTCCTCCCCACCTACCCATTGGGAAAAATGCAGTCCAACCTCTTTGAATAGCATTTATTCACCTTGGCTGCATCTACACATGAATACATAGAAAAGCCTGAGGCCTCCAGGGCCCCTGAAGTATTGTAGTAATGTTGCCTCAACAAATTGTTCATCTAAGCTTTTCTGAACCACAGTGGTTATTAATATATCAAAGTCTGTACACCAAGAACATTCATCTTTCCTTTGCAGGGACTTGCTTCTCCCAACCATGAATTTTTCATACCCCCCTTCCCTCCCCTTGCCCAGTTAAAAATAAATCTAATATTGTCAGTCCATCAACTTTCATCCTAGCAGCCTGTACATTTCAGATAATATATCCTCCTGTCTGGAGACAGACCCATAGGTGAATGAGTCTTTGACTTTTAGACACAGTGGTGTCAGGTGTATCTGAACCTTTTTTTTAAGACACATGTGCATAGGGAGAAATAGTGAGTGCACTTACTTTTCTTTTAAAAATTAATTAAAAACAAAAATTAACTGAAAGCAAAACAAAATCAGTTCCCATCTTCCTCTCTCTTGAGGACAGCCTCTCTCAAGCAAAAGACAGAATTGGTAAAACAAATGCACTCAGTGTTGCAGCTGATTAACAAATTTCATAATAAAAAGAGATTAAGACTCTTGGCTCAGAAAGTTTTTTCAACATCACAAAGATTAATTTTCTATTATGTCCGCCATTAATAGACAATTGTGAGATAATAGAAAATACATACATTTGTTTCCACTCCTGGTCCCTGGCACAGAGCTCCTAAAACCCTTGCTAATTTCCTAAGTGATAAAAACACTAGGAGCATCTCTTGCTCTGTTGAGGACACTGCAGATAGGCTGCTGGATGAAGGCTGGGCACCAGCATGAGCAAGCCTTGGTTAGAAGCTTGGAATTTTCAGTCTCACCCCTTGTCCTCCAGAGCAGGAGGACGGTGAGTTAGTCATTGATCATGCCTCTATGAGGAAGCTTCCTTAAAGTCCTAATGCTAGAGGGCTTGGAGAACTTCCAGATGGGTGATCAGGAGGAGGTGATGGGAGAGTGGTCCAGGAGAGAGCATAGAAGCCCCTCGCCCTCATCTCTTCCATCTGGCAGTTCATCTGTATCCTTTATCATATTCTTTCATAATAAACCAGTAAATGAAGTAAACTGTCTGAGTTCTGTGAGCCACTATAGCAAATTAATCGAGTCTGAAGAGGGGGTCATGAGAACCTCTGATTTATAACTGATGGGTCAGAAGTACTGGTGACAACCTAGACTTGTTTTTTCCCCCATATTTTTTTTAAAAGATCTGGTCCCACTCTGCAGCATATGAGACCTTAGTTCCCTGACCAGGGATTGAACCCACGCCCCCTGCATTGGAAGACAGTCTTAACCACCAGACACTGGGGAAGTTCATGACAACCTGGACTTGTGATTAGTGTCTGAAGTAATGGGAGGCAGTCTTTTGGGGCTGAGTCCTTAATCTGTAGATCTGATGCTACCTTGAGGTAGATCGCATCAGAACTGAGTTAAATTGTAGGACACACAGCTAGAATCAAGGAGAATCACTTGGTGGGTGTGAGAGAATTCCCCCACACACATTGTCATTGGATCGTAGAATAATGACAACAATTGAGCTTTGGTTAATGAAGCCTGTGCTTAAGAAGTAACATTTGTACATTCATTAAACCAAAAATTTGAGTACTTAGCATGGCTTCCCCGGTGGCTCAGCAGTTAAGAATCTGCCTGCAATGCAGACACCACAGGAGACGCAGGTTCAATCCTTGGGTCAGGAAGATTCACCTGGAGGAGGGCATGGAAACCCACTCCAGTATCCTTACCTGGCGAATCCCACAGACAGAGGAGACTGGCAGGCTACAGTCCATAGGGTTGCAAAGAGTCAGACACAACTGAAGCAACTTGGCATGCATGCATATATCTTGTGCTGCTGCTACTGCTGCTAAGTCACTTCAGTCGTGTCCAACTCTGTGTGACCCCATAGACGGCAGCCCACCAGGCTCCTCCGTCCATGGGATTTTCCAGGCAAGAGTACTAGAGTAGGGTGCCATTGCCTTCTCCAATATATCTTCTAGACAGGGCCATCTTCATGGGCCTGCAGCCTGGACAGTCGCACAGAGAGGGCCTGGTGCTCAGAAGAGCCTCCGGCTTGAGGTTTCATGGTCTCATGTCACCATCTTGAAATTCTTAACTTTTTCTTTGAACTTGTGTTTGTAAGTGAGGTCCGATGGGACACTGGTGGGTGTTTAGTAGCAGAGGAACTAAGCACAGTGTGTGGACAGAGGCAAGCTTCTCTTATCCATTGGTTTCTGAGGTTGGGTTCTGCATTTGTTTGCCAGCACAATATTTTGTTTTGTAATTTGGGTTTCAAAGCTGTGAATGGAAGAAGTGCCACCCAGCTGCTTATAGTCCCATTGTCCCCTTTTAGTGTTAAAAGATGCTTTCTCCTTGAAAGAAAAGCTAGGACCAACCTAGAAAGCATATTAGAAAGCAGAGACATTACTTTGCCAACAAAGGTCCGTCTAGTCAAAGCTATGGTTTTTCCAGTGGTCATATATGGATGTGAGAGTTGGACCATAAAGAAGGCTGAGCACTGAAAATTGATGCTTTTGAACTGTGGTGTTGGAGAAGACTCTTGAGAGTCCCTTGGACTGCAAGGAGATCCAACCAGTCCGTCCTAAAGGAAATTGGTCCTGAATATTCATTGGAAGGACTGATGCTGAAGCTGAAGCTCCAATACTTCACCTGATGCAAAGAACTGACTCATTAGAAAAGACCCTGATGCTGGGAAAGATTGCAGACAGGAAGAGAAGGGGACGACAGATGATGAGAGGGTTGGATGGCATCACCAGCTCAATGAACATGAGTTTGAGCAAGCTCCGGGAGGTGGTAAAATGACAGGGAAACCTGGTGTGCTGCAGTCCATGGGGTCACAAAGAGTCAGACACGACTGAGCAACAACCCCTGTTAGTGTAGATCTGGCCACATCACATATTTGTTATTTGTCTGTGTTTTTATTTCATGTTTTTATTTTATTTTATTATTTTTTAAATCTTTTTAACTTTTACGTTGGCCATGTGGCACGGCCTGCAGGCTCTTAGTTCCCTGATCAAAGATCAACCTGGGCCCCCTGTAGGGGAAGCGCAGTCCTACCCACTGGACAGCCAGGGAATTCCCGCTTGTCTGTGTTTTTAACCTTGAATTTATTCAGCAGTTCCTTCAACAAGCAGAGTTGAAAGCTGATTTGGGTTCCTGTTCTGCATGCCCAACTCTGTTGGAAAAGGAAAGGACTCCTTTATTCAAACCCCATGCAAAAAGCATATTTGATCTAATAGAAATATTTATAAAGCCTCACTCGACTCACCTAACACCATGCTTGGAGTGAAGCAGGAGCAAAAGGGGTGAAAATGAGATGCGGCTCCCACCTATTTGAGCTTATGACCTAAGAGGAGAAATAGGATATGCAAACTGTTAACAAGGGCAGCTTCATGTAATGGCCATATATGCATTTTAATACAATAAGTGATTTTAGCTACTCAAGAGTTATTTCTTAGGCAAAGCAGGAGTGTGGGAATGGCGGTGAGGAGAAAATGTGTGATCTAACTTACATATGCATGCTCAGTTGTCCAGTCGTGTCTCTTCGTGACCCCATTAACCCACAGCCCACCAGGCTCCTCTGTCCATGGAATTCTCCAGGCAAGAATACTGGAGTGGGGTGCCATTTCCTCATCCAGGGATCTTCCCAACCCAAGGATCGAACACGCATCTCCTGCATTGGCAGACAGATCCTTTACCCCTGAGCCACCTGAAAAGCCCATATACTACTCACACTTTCCCCTTAAAAGGACAAATAGAAGAAGAAATAATGCCTAAGGTGGGTGCTTCCTGTTTAGGAGATTGCCTCAGTAAATCTTTAGCCATCAGAGGTCTTCCCTGAATCATCTGGGGGCAGGAATGAAAGACAAGCCCACTGAGGGACAGAGGAGAGAGGAGATACCAAAAATCCATCGCTCAGTTGTGTCCAACTCTTTGCAACCCCATGGACTGTAAGCCTGCCAGGCTCCTCTGTCCATTTATTGAGGAGATACAAAAACCTCAGGCATAGTAGTGGAAAGATTTTGAAAGACAGTAATGTCTAATATTCAGTATTAAGTAGTTGGCATTGGTGACTTGTAAAGGTCCTTTCTTTGCCTGAAAATCTTTGATAAAATCTGCCCCACAGATGAGGGTACTGGGTCCCATGAGTGAGTCTTCTTCATTCATTTTTATATCTCCCAGTGTGCCTGGCACTTGGCAAGAAATTTATGAGTATGTATTATAAGAGAAAAAAATTGTTATATCTTCTTCTTGGATTGATCCTTTGATCATTATGTAGTGACCATCTTTGTCTCTTTTCACAGCCTTTGTTTTAAAGTCTATTTTATCTGATATAAGTATTGCTACTCCTGCTTTCTTTTGGTCCCTATTTGCATGGAAAATCTTTTTCCAGCCCTTCACTTTCAGTCTGTGTGTGTCCCCTGTTTTGAGGTGGGTCTCTTGTAGACAACATATGTAGGGGTCTTGTTTTTGTATCCATTCAGCCAGTCTTTGTCTTTTGGTTGGGGCACCCAACCCATTTACGTTTAAGGTAATTACTGATAAGTATAAACGCTAACAAGTATGAAAGGAGAAATTAACAATAACACAATAATAGTGGGAGACTTTAATACCCCACTCACACCTATGGATAGATCAACTAAACAGAAAATTAACAAGGAAACACAAACTTTAAACGATACAATAGACCAGTTAGACCTAATTGATATCTATAGGACATTTCATCCCAAAACAATGAATTTCACCTTTTTCTCAAGTGCACATGGAACTTTCTCCAGGATAGATCACATCCTGGGCCATAAATCTAGCCTTGGTAAATTCAAAAAAATAGAAATCATTCCAAGCATCTTTTCTGACCACAATGCAGTAAGATTAGATCTCAATTACAGGAGAAAAACTATTAAAAATTCCAACATATGGAGGTTGAACAACACACTGCTGAATAACCAACAAATCACAGAAGAAATCAAAAAAGAAATCAAAACTTGCATAGAAAGAAATGAAAATGAAAACACAACAACCCAAAACCTATGGGACACTTTAAAAGCAGTCCTAAGGGGAAAGTTCATAGCAATTTAGGCATACCTCAAGAAACAAGAAAAAAGTCAAATAAATAACCTAACTCTGCACCTAAAGCAACTAGAAAAGGAAGAAATGAAGAACCCCAGGGTTAGTAGAGGGAAAGATATCTTAAAAATTAGGGCAGAAATAAATGCAAAAGAAACAAAAGAGACCATAGCAAAAATCAACAAAGCCAAAAGCTGGTTCTTTGAAAGGATAAATAAAATTGACAAACCATTAGCCAGACTCATCAAGAAACAAAGGGAGAAAAATCAAATCAATAAAATTAGAAATGAAAATGGAGAGATCACAACAGACAACACAGAAATACAAAGGATCATAAGAGACTACTATCAACAATTATATGCCAATAAAATGGACAACGTGGAGGAAATGGACAAATTCTTAGAAAAGTACAACTTTCCAAAACTCGACCAGGAAGAAATAGAAAATCTTAACAGACCCATCACAAGCACGGAAATTGAAATTGTAATCAAAAATCTTCCAGCAAACAAAAGCCCAGGTCCAGACGGCTTCACAGCTGAATTCTACCAAAAATTTAGAGAAGAGCTAACACCTATTCTGCTCAAACTCTTCCAGAAAATTGCAGAGGATGGTAAACTTCCAAACTCATTCTATGAGGCCACCATCACCCTAATACCAAAACCTGACAAAGATCCCACAAAAAAAGAAAACTACAGGCCAATATCACTGATGAACATAGATGCAAAAATCCTTAACAAAATTCTAGCAATCAGAATCCAACAACACATTAAAAAGATCATACACCATGACCAAGTGGGCTTTATCCCAGGGATGCAAGGATTCTTCAATATCCGCAAATCAATCAATGTAATACACCACATTAACAAGTTGAAAAATAAAAACCACATGATTATCTCAATAGATGCAGAGAAAGCCTTTGACAAAGTTCAACATCCATTTATGATAAAAACTCTCCAGAAAGCAGGAATAGAAGGAAGATACCTCAACATAATAAAAGCTATATATGACAAACCCACACCAAACATTATCCTCAATGGTGAAAAATTGAAAGCATTTCCTCTAAAGTCAGGAACAAGACAAGGGTGCCCACTTTCACCATTACTAGTCAACATAGTTTTGGAAGTTTTGGCCACAGCAATCAGAGCAGAAAAAGAAATGAAAGGAATCCAAATTGGAAAAGAAGTAAAATTCTCACTATTTGCAGATGACATGATCCTCTACATAGAAAACCCTAAAGACTCCACCAGAAAATTACTAGAACTAATCAATGATTATAGTAAAGTAGCAGGATATAAAATCAACACACAGAAATCCCTTGCATTCCTATACACTAATAATGAGAAAACAGAAAGAGAAATTAAGGAAACAATTCCATTCACCATTGCAACAGAAAGAATAAAATACTTAGGAATATATCTACCTAAAGAAACTAAAGACCTATATATAGAAAACTATAAAACACTGGTGAAAGAAATCAAAGAGGACACTAATAGATGGAGAAATATACCATGTTCATGGATTGGAAGAATCAATATAGTGAAAATGAGTATACTACCCAAAGCAATTTATAGATTCAATGCAATCCCTATCAAGCTACCAACGGTATTCTTCACAGAGCTAGAACAAATAATTTCACAATTTGTATGGAAATACAAAAAACCTCGAATAGCCAAAGCTATCTTGAGAAAGAAGAATGGAACTGGAGGAATCAACCTGCCTGACTTCAGGCTCTATTACAAAGCCACAGTTATCAAGACAGTATGGTACTGGCACAAAGACAGAAATATTGATCAATGGAACAAAATAGAAAGCCCAGAGATAAATCCACGCACATATGGACACCTTATCTTTGACAAAGGAGGCAAGAATATACAATGGATTAAAGACAATCTCTTTAACAAGTGGTGCTGGGAAAACTGGTCAACCACTTGTAAAAGAATGAAACTAGAACACTTTCTAACACCATTCACAAAAATAAACTCAAAATGGATTAAAGATTTCAACGTAAGACCAGAAACTATAAAACTCCTAGAGGAGAACATAGGCAAAACACTCTCCGACATACATCACAGCAGGATCCTCTATGACCCACCTCCCAGAATATTGGAAATAAAAGCAAAAATAAACAAATGGGACCTAATTAGACTTAAAAGCTTCTGCACAACAAAGGAAACTATAAGCAAGGTGAAAAGACAGCCTTCAGAATGGGAGAAAATAATAGCAAATGAAGCAACTGACAAACAACTAATCTCAAAAATAATACAAGCAACTCCTACAGCTCAACTCCAGAAAAATAAATGACCCAATCAAAAAATGGGCCAAAGAACTAAATAGACATTTCTCCAAAGAAGACATACAGATGGCTAACAAACATATGAAAAGATGCTCAACATCACTCATTATCAGAGAAATGCAAATCAAAACCACTATGAGGTACCATTTCACGCCAGTCAGAATGGCTGCGATCCAAAAGTCTACAAGCAATAAATGCTGGAGAGGGTGTGGAGAAAAGGGAACCCTCTTACACTGTTGGTGGGAATGCAAACTAGTACAGCCACTATGGAGAACAGTGTGGAGATTCCTTAAAAAACTGGAAATAGAACTGCCTTATGATCCAGCAATCCCACTGCTGGGCATACACACTGAGGAAACCAGAAGGGAAAGAGACACGTGTACCCCAATGTTCATCGCAGCACTGTTTATAATAGCCAGGACATGGAAGCAACCTAGATGTCCATCAGCAGATGAATGGATAAGAAAGCAGTGGTACATATACACAATGGAGTATCACTCAGCCATTAAAAAGAATACATTTGAACCAGTTCTAATGAGGTGGATGAAACTGGAGCCTATTATACAGAGTGAAGTAAGCCAGTAAGAAAAACACCAATAGAGTATACTAACACATATATATGGAATTTAGAAAGATGGTAACAATAACCCTGTGTACGAGACAGCAAAAGAGACACTGATGTATAGATCAGTCTTATGGACTCTGAGGAAGAGGGAGAGGGTGGGGAGATTTGGGAGAATGGCATTGAAAAATGTAAAATATCATGTATGAAATGAGTCGCCAGTCCAGGTTCGATGCACGATACTGGATGCTAGGGGCTGGTGCACTGGGATGACCCAGGGGGAGGGTGTGGGGAGCGGGGAGGGAGGGGGGTTCAGGATGGGGGGCACGGGTGTACCTGTGGCAGATTCATTTCGATGTTTGGCGGAGCTAATACAATATTGTAAAGTTTAAAAAAAAAAAAAAAAAGAGAGAGAGAAAAAAAAAGTTTAATGAATAGACACAAATGAGAGCATGACTGATGATCTACTAGCTTCTCCAGATGTCACATCCGAGTACAAGTTGGAGATACAGAATGTGCTATAAGGTGCTTCCAGAGGGTGCGTGGTGGGTGGGGGAGGTGAAGCAGAGCCTTTGTTCACGTAAATTTGGAGACCCAGCTATAAATAGGTGCTGTGGCCCAAAAGACTCAAAGCACCTTAAAAGTAAGCCTGTATCTGAAGGGCCCACATTCAGGGTGAAACAGAATGAGCTGGGATCAAATGCACAGAATTGCTCAGCAAGACAGCGTGAGGCTCTATAACACTGTGTGCTGTCAGTGTTTGCCTTGGCAAACAGGGCCCCAGGCAGTCGGCTGGCACCTGTTTCGCCCCAACACCTGCTAAGGCTCATTCCTGACTCGTGCCAGCTCAGCGTTTCATAAGACGGGGCAGTACCGTCTCTCTTCCTGCATCACCACAATAGTCACTGACAACAATCATTTGAACAAGTAGAATTTATAATTCTCTGGTAACATGCAAAATACCGTGGTTTACAGCCAGATAATCCCCTGACTGTTGGGTAACGGAAACTATTACGTTCTGCTTCAGTTTGCATGGCAAGCGTCAACCTTGGCTGTGTATGGAATTAGAACCACTCACTCGTTTACTCTTCAGCCCATACTATTAATAACCAGAATGCCAGTGACGGAGCAGGCAGTGTGCACCATGGAGTCGAGAGTCTGGCTTTATTTCCTCCCAGGGAATCGTGATCCAGGAGGAAGCCTTGCAAAACAATGACCCTTTGATGCTGGGCTTCAGGGGAGTAATAAAATGCCTCACAGACACCACTGTCCTTAGGGGTCCATCTCAAAGGCCACCATCTTTGAGGGGTCACAGTACAGTAATTCACGTCTCAAACCCCAGACCCCACACACATGACACAGTGGGCTGATCTGGGTCTGAAGCCTAGTCCTTCCCCTCACTAGCTAAGTGACATGGGACATGTGTCTTCTCCTTCCTGAATCTCTATTACAGGAGGTGAAGTGGAAATAAGGCATGTCCTTAAGATCACTCCAGCAACAGGACATGGGAGGGATTGATGGATTTAGAAGTTAAGGTGAGGACTTTCCTGGTGGTCCAGTGACTAAGGCTCGTGTGCTCCCAATGCAGGGTTTCATCCCTGGTCAGGGAACTAGATCCCACCTGCCTCAACTGAAAAAAAAAAAAAAGATTCCACGTGCCACAACTAAGATCCAATGCAGCCAAATAAATAGATATTTTTTTCAAAAAAAAGAAAGAAAAATAAGTAAGGTGGATCTTTAGAATGGATATTCTATGCCATTTCAGGCAAATTGATATAACTCAAAGCACAGCACTCATTAAATAGCAAGCATAGACAGATAAGATTCATTCCTCTTACAATTAGCTCAATTTCAAGAATACTATAGCCTTTCAGGCTCTTGGTCAGGCGACTGCACTGCAGTAGAGTCTCAAGAAAAAATCGATCCACGAACGAAATGTCCTTTTACCTGCAACAGTCACTACAGTTCTGACTGCACATGCACCCAGGCACGAACAAGACCTACTTAACACAGTTTCTGGTTTGTTGCTAAGAAACCACACCGCCTGATATGCATGTGACCACTCTGGTCTTGTGTCAACTCATTATGCCCACATAATTAGAGTGAACTCAGCATTGGAGAATGGAACGTGGGGTTGTGTTTTTCATCACCTATACAGTTAGTCTATTATTGTCCAGAGGCCTAAAGAATATTTTCCAGAACCGAGTGAAAGAACAGAGAAGTCAAGGAAGACTTGAGATCGTGTGAAGGGAAGGAGGAAGGAAATATGCTTCTTCACCTGACAATCCACAAAGGCCTACCAGCTGAGTGGTACCCTTTCATTATCTATCTTTTTTCCTGTTTCGAGTACTGTGCTGTCAGAGTGGGCAAGCATGGATACCCAGGCCTGGATGCCATGGTGCAAGTGAACCAGAAGAGTGAGAAGCAATATTCCCACAGTGATGATCAAGGTGAGCTATCAGGGAAGCCCGCAGTGATGATCATCATCCTGACTAAGCCACTCCCCATGTAGGAGAACATCTTCTCCCCTGGGAGTGAGAGAGTCAATGTAGCCCTGCCCCCACCAGCCTGTCCCAGATGGCTGAGCATCCTTCAGCCTGTAGGTGGCTGCAGTTTCCCAGAATTCCACCGTCACACCAGAGCCCAGAAGCACATGACATGGTTTCTTTCTGAGCTTCGGGAGGATGGTCCATAAATCACTTTTCTCAGGAAAGCAGTCTCAAGAAAATTCAAAATTATTCCTCCAGTCCCTTGGCTGGCTTTCAATTTCCTTACCCCATTTTACTGCACAGTCAATTTTTTAAGATCCAAGTGATGACGCATGGGAGACAGATAATTTAGCAAACAACTTTTCAGTGTGGTGAGGAATGTGACCAAGGTAAACACACGGGGCTGCAGACCCCAAATAAGGGACCTGTTCCTCAATGGGACAGGTGTGTGTATCAGAGAAGGGGCCCCTGAACAGGTGACACCTAAGAACCCACAACTGTGGCTTCTCTACTTGAGGGCAGACTCTTGACCTCAGGCATTTTTGCATCTATCTTGTGCCTAGCACTGAGCCTCACATTTGGTGGATATGCCATACCGTGGACTTGTACTGTAAGTTACTTAGACATCTCAGATGACCACTGACCATCTCAGCCATTAGTCACATCTTCCTCTAGCTTGCTCATTCCTTGAGCCCTAGGGTAGTTTCACTTATGTTTGTATAACTTTGATTGGAAGTTTTATAAAAAATGAACTCAAAGCCAGCTTCCAGGCTCTTACCATGTCTTAGAAGAGGATCTCTTCCTCTAAGGCTCTAAGCAGAGTCTGGCAGATCAGGCCCATGCTAGCCATCAAAGCCTGAGGCTCCTCAGAGCAGACCCTCCTATTCAGCACCTGCTGAGGGTCCAGGCAAGTCAGGGGCAGATGGCAGGGCTGGCACCACCGTCTCCATTGTCCAACAACAGGGCTCTTCACACTGCTGTGTGGGCACGTGCATGTGCTAAGTTACTCTGTCGTGTCTGACTCTTTGCGACGCTATGGACTGTAGCCCGCCAGGCTCCTCTGTGCATGGGATTCTCCAGGTAAGAATACTGGAGTAGGTTTCCATGCCCTCCTCCAGGGAATTTCCTGATGCAGGGATCAAACCAGCATCTTTTATGGCTCTTGCATTGGCAGGTGGGTTCTTTACCACTAGCACCACCTGTGTGGGCATACATATGCTCATGGGTTTTGGTTGGGGACAGTAGTTTTTCAGAAAAGTAATAGAAAAGTATCGGTTAAACTCATTTTAAGAAAGTGGAATGGATTAAAGATCTAAACGTAAGACCAGAAACTATAAAACTCCTAGAGGAGAACATAGGCAAAACACTCTCTGACATACATCACAGCAGGATCCTCTATGACCCACCTCCCAGAATATTGGAAATAAAAGCAAAAATAAACAAATGGGACCTAATTAACCTTAAAAGCTTCTGCACATCAAAGGAAACTATTAGCAAGGTGAAAAGACAGCCTTCAGAATGGGAGAAGATAATAGCAAATGAAGCAACTGACAAACAACTAATCTCGAGAATATACAAGCAACTCCTACAGCTCAACTCCAGAAAAATAAATGACCCAATCAAAAAATGGGCCAAAGAACTAAATAGACATTTCTCCAAAGAAGACATACAGATGGCTAACAAACACATGAAAAGATGCTCAACATCACTCATTATCAGAGAAATGCAAATCAAAACCATTATGAGGTACCATTTCACACCAGTCAGAATGGCTGTGATCCAAAAGTCTACAAGTAATAAATGCTGGAGAGGGTGTGGAGAAAAGGGAACCCTCTTACACTGTTGGTGGGAATGCAAACTAGTACAGCCACTATGGAGAACAGTGTGGAGATTCCTTAAAAAACTGGAAATAGACCTGCCTTATGATCCAGCAATCCCACTGCTGGGCATACACACTGAGGAAACCAGAAGGGAAAGAGACACGTGTACCCCAATGTTCATCGCAGCACTGTTTATAATAGCCAGGACATGGAAGCAACCTAGATGTCCATCAGCAGATGAATGGATAAGAAAGCTGTGGTACATATACACAATGGAGTATCACTCAGCCATTAAAAAGAATACATTTGAATCAGTTCTAATGAGGTGGATGAAACTGGAGCCTATTATACAGAGTGAAGTAAGCCAGAAAGAAAAACACCAATACAGTATACTAACGCATATATATGGAATTTAGAAAGATGGTAACAATAACCCTGTGTACGAGACAGCAAAAGAGACACTGATGTATAGAACAGTCTTATGGACTCTGTGAGAGAGGGAGAGGGTGGGGAGATTTGGGAGAATGGCATTGAAACATGTAAAATATCATGTATGAAACGAGTCGCCAGTCCAGGTTCGATGCACGATACTGGATGCTTGGGGCTGGTGCACTGGGACGACCCAGAGGGATGGAATGGGGAGGGAGGAGGGAGGAGGATTCAGGATGGGGAACACATGTATACCTGTGGCGGATTCATTTTGATATTTGGCAAAACTAATACAGTTATGTAAAGTTTAAAAAAAAAACAAAAAAAGAAAGTGGAAAAAAACAAAACAAAACACATCTAGCTCATATGTTAGCTACATTTTGAATGACAGCCTTTTAAAAAACATACCCAATTCTAGAGGGAAAACTTAGACAAGAACTGTGTTTAAAAGCCAAGTGTCATTACTATTATTCTTACTAACTTCTGTTGCTGTATTACATGCATTATTCCAAGTCCTGTCTGTGGGGGGAAACTGTGTACCTTGGATTTTAATCTTCCCTAATCACTGCTTTCATGGTGTCACTTTTCTCTTCAAGAACTTGAACTAATGCCCAAGTCCCACTGAAGCCAGTCCAAAGTCTCAGCCCCCATACTCTCTATTGTGAAGTCCTTCCACACTTCAGCCCCTGCTCTCACCAGGCCGACTGCCTCTGCCTGTGCTGGAAACCACCCTCCCTCCTGCCTTCCTACACTTATTTATACTGTTCCCCCACCATGAAGACGCTCTGCCTTTTCTCCAGTAATGGTAATCCACCTTGCCCTTCAAAGGTCAGTTTATGCCTGCTTTCTTTCTAGAATGATCCCAGATAATTAAAAAAACAACAAAACAAAACATTTCTTTATTTGACTGTCTGGAGTCTTCGTTGCGGCACGGGGGATCTTTTGTTACCACACACAGACTCTCTAGGTGTGGCTTGCGGAATCTTAGTTCCCTGTTGTTGCTATTGAGTCTTCCAGTTGGGTCTGGGTCTTTGGGACCCCATAGACAGCAGCACACCAGGCCTCCCTGTCCCTCACCATCTCCTGGAGTCTGCCCAAGTTCATGTCCATTGCATCAGGGATGCTGTCCAGCCACCTCATCCTCTGATGCCCTCTTCTCCTTAGTTCCCTGACTAGGGATCAAATCCATGTCCCCTCCATTGCAAGGCAGATTCTTAACCACTGGACCATGAGGGAAGTCCCAAACCCAGATATTCTCAGCTCTCTCCTCCCCTCCCCAATCTGGATACTCCCCTCATTTATGCACATGGTTCTGTCAGTTTTCTACACTTCTGTGTGTTTCTGTGTTTCTGTTTCAGAGATAGATGGCAACATAGTCTAATTAGAAGCTCATTGGATTTGAAATTGAACCTCAGCTGTGTCACCTATTAGCTGTGTGGCCTTGGGCAACTTACTAACCCTCTCTGGGCCTAGTTTCCCCATCTGTTAAAAAAGGACAATAGTAACTACTTTGCAAGATTGTGGTGATTTTTAGAGGAAAGGGGCATAAACGCATCTGGCACACAGGAAGCTTCATAATGATGGCTACTGTTGGCATCAGTGATCTTCAAGGCCTCCTTCTTCTGGCCTGGCCTTCTCGGAGGGTGTGATTAAAGAGAGCTCGATGACTGTGGTGGGGCAGGAAGGCAGTGACTTCTTCCTGATGCCAGTCCTGCCTGAACATGCAAACTATCCTACCTACTCCTCCCCTCCCTCCCACCACACACAAAATGCCACTCCCCATTGTTGGCCCGTGAGATAAACTGTGCGTTTTGATCCAGGAGTGTTTGCTCCTCTTTTGTGCCTTGATCTGGACATTTCAACATAAATATGTCCTCTTCAAGCCACTCTGCCCTGTGAGACAAGATCTAATCCACCTCCTCCCTCATCTCTTCGATCAAAAGTTGCCAGGAATGCCCCTGGATCCTCATCTTGCTTTATGTGCCTTTGGCTCATTGCCCTGCAGGATCAAATGAGTTAATCTATGAGAAGCCCTTGAAATAGTTCCTGGTGCAAAGGGAGCTCTAAGGAAGTCTTGGCAATTCTTACTATTACGCCGGTCCTCATCACCGACTCTGCTGGATACAGTCAATTCTTCTGTCCATGAGCCTCTCCAGACTCAGGCTCTGTCCATGGAGGCTGATGCCCAAGGATGCAGGACTTGGACCCTTGACTCTAGCTTCCCTAGGGCTCAGCTAATGAGGAACCCTGAGGAGGAGGAGAGGGAAGGGAGGGGAGTGTTGTCAGGGAATTGTTTTGGCCCCACCTGGTCACAGCTCCTCTCCAGCTTCCCCCAACCAAGTCCTCTGATGTTACTAATCCCAAAGTACTGCATGTTTCCTTTATTAAATTCTTCTGAAATTACCCAAATTAACTAGGTCGTTTGTTTCTTGACAGTCCCCTGTTTGAGACCCTGGTGGCTCAGACGGTAAAGAATCTGCCTGCAATGTGGGAGACCTGGGTTCGATCCCTGGGTGGGGAAGATCCCCCGGAGGAGGGCATGGCAACGCACTCCAGTATTCTTGTTTGGAGAATTCCATGGACAGAGGAGCCTGGTGGGCTACAGTCCTTGGAGTTGCAAAGAGTCAGACACAACTGAGCGACTAAGCACACTTTCTAAATCTTGTACATCTTACACTGTTTGGTTTAGTAGAATAACACAGGTTGGTCAGGCTCCCTGAGGCTCTTCTGAATTTTGTTTTAAAAGATGATTGAAGAAAAAAATATATATATGTATATATACACAAAGATCATTATGAGGATAAGCTTAAGAATTGACACTCATTTTAAAGACTTAACCTTGAGACTCCCTGAAAGTATGTCAGGAACCCATGGGATTTGGAGTTTCCTAGAGAACATCGTCGGAGAAGGCAATGGCACCCCACTCCAGTACTCTTGCCTGGAAAATCCCATGGGTGGAGGAGCCTGGTGGGCTGCAGTCCATGGGTCGCTAAGAGTCGGACACGACTGAGCGACTTCACTTTCACTTTCCACTTTCATGCATTGGAGAAGGAACTGGCAACCCACTCCATTGTTCTTGCCTGGAGAATCCCAGACACGGGAGAGCCTGGTGGGCTGCTGTCTATGGGGTTGCACAGAGTCGGACACGACTGAAACAATTTAGCAGCAGCAGCAGAGAACATCGTGCTTTTGAGGGTGGTTGAGGAGATGCCGAGAAGACGCTCAGTGAAGACCATGGCTGGGGCACGGGTCCCCTTGGCAGAGTCCTTGGGAATGGGTATCTTCTGTCCCCTCCTCAGAGCCACAGTGACCCTCGGAGAACAGAGGCGGCACCCTGACCAGCTGCACTGGCAGAGGAAGCCGTGACCAACACCAGGGTCACTCTGGACAGCGGAGCCGGGGTGTCGGAGGGAGCCCCACAGGAGGCACTCAGCCTGCCCTAGACCTCGACAAAGGCAATGCCAGGCCAGACTTGATTTATTTTTTAATAAATAAAAAAAAAAGGCTTCCTTGATAGCTCAGCTGGTAAAGAATCCGCCTGAAGTGAAGGAGACCCTGGTTCGATTCCTGGGTCGGGAAGATCTGCTGGAGAAGGGATAGGCTACCCACTCCAGTACTCTTGGGCTTCCCTGGTGGCTCAGCTGGTAAAGAATCCATGTGCAATGCAGGAGACCTGGGTTCTATCCCTCGGTTAGGAAGATCCCCTGGAGAAGGGAAAGGCTGCTCACTCCAACATTCTGGCATGGAGAATTCCATGGACTATACAGTCCATGGGGTCGCAAAGAGTCGGACACGACTGAGCGACTTTCACTTTGAAAGAAACAAAACATTTCTTGAACTTCATTGTTATGTTGTTGTTTAGTCACTAAGTCGTATTCGACTCTGTTGCGACCCCACGGACTGCAGCCTGTCAGGCTCCTCTGTCCATGAGATTTTCCAGGCAAGAATACTGGAGTGGGTTGCCATTTCCTCCTCCAGGAGATCTTTCCAACTCAGGGACTGAATCCTCATCTCCTGCATTGGCAGGCAGATTCTTTACCACTGAGCCACCTGCGAAGCCCTGTTATAAGAAAGACTAATTGTTACCCCTCCTATCTTGTAGGAGAGGCTTGTGACCAGGGCCACCCAGAAGAAAGACCTTAATTCCTAGAATCCTTTGCAGATGGGTGTGAGCAGAATTTCCACGTTCTGCCCTTAAGGAAAGTGGCATAATGATAGGAGGTTGTTCTCACTCAGCTCTACTCTGTGCAGCCTCAGGGACTTTGGCCTAAGATATTGCCTTCATCTGCAGGATCTGAGTCGGCTCCCCACTTATGTCTGCCTTCCAGTGGTTGCCAGGGGCTCGGGATGGGATATGAAGGTCTCTGGAAAAAGATAGCAGATGAGAATTCATTGGGGTGATGGATCTGTAGTTCATTATGGTGGGGGTTACATGAACCTATACATGTGTCAAAATTCATAGAACTATACACTAAAATCGGGGGAAAGTCAATTTTACTGCATAACCTAAAGAATAAAATTAATGCACACATGTACATATGTATATGTGTATGGTGGTTTAGTTGTTAAGTCATGTCCAACTCTTTCGGATACCATGGACTAGCCCGCCAGGCTCCTCTGCTCATGGGATTTCCCAGGTAGGAATATTAAAGTGGGTTGCTATTTCCTTCTCTAGGGGATCTTCCTGATTCAGGGATCAAACCCTGGTCTCCTGCATTGCAGATGGATTCTTTACTGACTGAGCCACCAGGGAAGCCCCTATACATGTGTGTATATACACACATCTAGTGTTTCGTTGTGTGCCTGAAAAAGTGTTCAAGAACAGGTCCACTCAATCTGTGATCCGTAGACCAGTCACCCACAATTACTATTAGGATCCATGGTGAGATAGGACCTCATGCTACAGGATAATTCAGCTACTTTGCTAAGTACATGTTTTAGGCTATTGCTGAGTTTTCTTTTTCACAAGAAGACTTTCCTGGAAGAGTTAATAGCGTGTTAATTTAAGTTATGGTGCAAACTCCTTTTGTAGAAGCTGGTGGGCCCTTTAAACAGCTGCTAAGTCCCTCCAGTCGTGTCCGACTCTGTGTGACCCCAGAGACGCCAGCCCACCAGGCTCCCCCATCCCTGGGATTCTCCAGGCAAGAATGCTGGAGTGGGTTGCCATTTCCTTCTCCAATGCATGAAAGTGAAAAGTGAAAGTGAAGTCGCTTAGTCGCATCTGACTCTTAGCGACCCCATGGACTGCAGCCTACCAGGCTCCTCCATCCATGGGATTTTCCAGGCAAGAGTACTGGAGTGGGTTGCCATTGCCTCCTCTGTTTTGAACAGCACTGCTGTGGAAATTGTAGCTATAATAATATTCATGTTATTTACATAAGAATGTTATAACAATGATCACTGAAGGCAGAGACCACGACACTGATCTCTGGTGATTAGCACCAGGCACGGGACCTGGCTGGCAGACAGTAATGTCAGATCAGGTTTGTTGGAGGAGATGAGGACTCGTGCTAACAGTTCATCCACTCATTCGATTGACAAACTGAGGGGCCAACAAATAAAGAGCTAATGCAAGGCATATTGAAATGCCTCCTGAATTGTGGCCCAAGAAAAGAGTCCTGCACAAGGATTAAAAGAGGTGACGACCTGTTGGAATGTGTCTCTCCCTGATGCCCAAGATTTTGCCTCTTTTTCATGTACACCCCCAGAACGAGTCCTTCTCTCCCAGTCTCTAAAGTCTGCTGCCCTGCTGTTTTTTTAAATAATTTATTTTTAAAATAATTTATTTATTTTATATTTGGTTGCACTGGGTCTTCGTTGTGGTGCACGGGCTTCTCATTCCGGTGGCTTCTCTTGTTGCAGGGCATGGGCTCAAGGCATGTGGGCTTCAGTAGCTGTGGTATACCATCTTAGTTACTCCATGAAATGTGGAATATTCCTGGACCAGGGACTGAAACCACTCACTCGATTGATGAACTGAGTCCTCCCCTGCATTAGCAGGTTGATTCTTATCCACAGTCCAACCAGGGCTTCCCAGGTGGTGCTAGTGGTAAAGAACCTGCCTGCCAATGCAGGAGACATAAGAGACATGGATTCGATCCCTGGGTTGGGAAGATCCCCTAGAGAGGGGCGTGGCAGCCCATTCCAGTATTCTTGCCTGGAGAATCCCATGGACAGAGCAGCCTCGTGGGCTAAGGTCCATGGGGTTGCAAAGTACCAGAAATGACTAAAGCCACTTAGCATGTACCGCCAGGGAAGTCCTGTCACCTGTTTTAATCCAGAGCCCCTTGTCCTGCTTAAGAAAAGTCGCACAAGAGGATTCCCTGATGGTCCAATGGTTAGGATTCTGCACTTCCACTGCAGGGGGCCTAGGTTTATCCCTGGTTGGGGAATTCAGATTCTGTAAGCCTTGTGGTGCAGCCAAAAAAAAAAAAAATGTCACAGAAGATCTGGTCCATGAAAAGGCAAAGAGGTGAAACAGGAAAAAACTTGAGACTTAAATTGAGAAGACATTACCCTGGCCCCCCTGGCACTGTCCACAACAAGCAGAGTGACCTCAAGCAGGCATCCCCATCTATGGGCTTCTGTCTCCCCAGCTGACCAGTGGATTGGCTGGGCTCTCAGAGTCTCTTACCTTCACCCTGCCAACCACAACATTCACAGAGTCACTGGGCCTGAAGTCATCACTCATTGAATGGACTCTTTTTGTCCTTCTTTTCCGTCAAAGATCTGCATCTCTGGGTATGTTGGTCCTTTGCGAAAGGCCAGCAAGCTTTACCATGGAGAAAAGCATGGTTCCCTCCTGACAACAAGTCCAGAAGTTGAATGCCTGGCCCCAGCCTCCTGACCCTTCTTGAATTCTCTGAGTGCCCTTGGCACAGTTCACAGCACCCCAGCAAAGAAGTCCACCGTCTCTGCCATCACGGACCTTCTGGCGGATTGCAGCAGCCTCTATTATTTCAATGTATAATTTATATGTCCCATTTCCACTGCCAAGGACAGCCCACAAAGCATACTTGATCCCACACAGGAAACTGGGATCTCTGCCCTCTGAGATATGTGTGTTCTCCACCCACGACCACACACAACTTTTCTGAAGTCTTTCACTTTACTGGGGCACCTCACTAGGCCAGGAACAGTGAGGCCTGGGAGTAATAGAACAATAACCACAATTTCAAGGCTGAGCTTAGAGGCGGGGGCATGGGTGACATCAAACACATATGATGCGTTTGTAGCAGCCGCTAGGGCTGTACCCAGCAGGCTGGGATTCACAGCTTCACACAGGTCTTAGTAGCCAAGCAGCGTGGCCAACCTGGCATATGTTTTTTTAATCAGAAGCCTGGGTTCCAATTTTGATGCTGCCGGCTACCCAGGAGGCCTCAGAAACGTCATGCCAAGTCTCTGGATTTGAGCCTCCTCATCTTTAAAATATAAATACACTAGCTCCTGCCCTCCCAGCCCTGCCAGGTTGCAGCAAGAATCAAGAGGAATAATACCTGGTTTGCTTTGTTGGAGATAGTGAAAAACATGCAAACCTAGACAAATAGGTAAGGTTATTAAAACTTCTGTAGCAAAACTGCTAAATTTTTGATATAGTAACCACATATGTTGCCGTTTAAAACAAGGGAGATGTTATGTAAATTGCTCAGTTGTCTCTGCCAATGCATACGTATCAACTTGCTTAAATAAAAAGATCTTCTGTGCTTTAAAAAAAAAAAAAAGAGAGAGGAATAATACACATAGACGTTCTTTAAAGTAAAGCACTGTACTCTGGACTTCCCTGGTGGTTCAGACTGTAAAGAATTTGCCTGCAGTGCAGGAGACCTGGGTTTGATCCATGGGTCAGGAAGATCCCCTGGAGGAGGGCACAGCAACCCCCTCCAATATTCTTGCCTGGAAAATCCCATGGACAGAGGAGCTTGGCAGACTGCGGTCCATGGGGTCACAAAGAGTCAGACATTACTGAGCAACTGAGCTCTCTGGCTACTCAAAGTGCGGTCCATGGTCCGGCAGCATCAGCACCACATGGGAGCTTGTTAGAAATGCAGGTTCCCAGCTCCCTCTCCAGGCTTCCCTTGTGGCTCAGCTGGTAAAGAATCTGCCTGCAATGCAAGAGACCTGGGTTTGATCCCTGGGTTGGGAAGATCCTCTGGAGAAGGGAATGGCTACCCACTCCAGTATTCTGGCCTGGAGAATTCCATGGACTCTATAGTCCATGGGGTTGCAAAGAGTCAGACACAACTGAGCGACTTTCACTTTCACAGGTCCCTCTCCAGGCCTGCTGAATTGGAATCTTTTACCCACTCCCCCCGACTAGGTGATCTTTGTGAGAAGCTCTGTGATAAGCAAACCTAAGTGTGGCGTGAGGGCAGGGACGTGCAGGGTGGAGGCTCCTACCTCTTTAAGTTCAAGTTCAGTTCTCCCACTGCCTGCCTTAGTGGCCTTGGGAAAGCTTTTAGAGGCTTGTTTCTTCAACTAGAAAATAGTATCTTATTACTTTCTCTTTCCTGGTGAGGTGAAAAGAAAGGAAGGGGTGGCCAGATATAGCCAGATATAGGCAGATGAGAAATGGAGAAATAGAGAAGATAAAATGATGGAGAAGAGCAGGAAACAGGCCAGTGCTTCCTCCTGCCTGCCCTGTGTCCCCTCCACCCCTCTCTTCCCCAGTCTCCAAAACCTGTTGACCAAAGGCGGCTGAAGAGTGAGTGGCTCCTGCTCTGTTGGCAGAGAGCCCCAAGTGACAACCAATGCAGATGGAAAGAGAAAGAGTGGAACTGGGGGCTCGGAGGGTCCCTGGTTCTTCCAGGAGAGCTGGCGGGTTGTCAGCCTCTTCCCAGACCACAGAGCATCCCAGGGTTGGTACCTGGGGAGCCAAAACCAAGGTCAACAAGGGAATGGGAGGAACCACAGAGCAGCCTCATCCTCTGGGTTGCAGGTTGTCTTGGAGACCTTGCCTGCACATGTAATGAGTGACATTACACTGGATTTTCTGTTAAGCAAGCTTCTTGATATAACCTGAAGGTGAGGGGACTTGACCTGTGTTTCATAATTTTCCAGTGATGCTGGGAAATGGACTGCATCACACTCTACAAAATTCCATTCAAGTAATTACCCAGGGAGAGGTATTATAATTGCACAGATGGAAGTGCTCTATTCCGTGGGTTCAAAAAGACCGGCTTTACGGGGCTGTTGTGAGCATTAAATGAGATAACGTGTCGACTGCTCTTGGCGTACAGCTTTTGATTAATCTTTTCCCTTCAATCTTGCAGATGAATTGAAAGCTTTGGTCTGACCCAGAGGTCTCGTCCTTGGCCTCAGCCCTGGCAGCTGCATTCTAATGAATCTGCTAATCGACGTTTCTAGTTCACGGTGATGGAGCCCCTAGCCCTGATCCTAAAAGCCCCGACTCATGGCTGATGGATTATGTTTTTTTTCTGAAAAAGCTCTTCTATTTTTTTTTTTTTCAAGTACCACAGGCAGCCTGGCCCTCTGTACTTTCTGCAGCTAAAAATGATCTCCTGAGGAAATCAAGTTAAAGAAATCCTTGCAGACAATAGTTTTAAATGCTCCTGGGTGCACATTTAAAACCCAGAGAATTTAACAAGCCAACGTGTGGGATAAATAGTACAGACTGAGCACTGACCAGGTGTGACAGATAGATTTAGTGGCCCCAGTTCTTCACCCCTCCCTGTATCCACACCCTGCCATGGCCTCATTTTGGGCAGGGTAATTCTATACTCCCGGATTTGTGGCTTGATTGTGTGACTTGCTTTGGGCAATGGAACGGAAGAGAAGTGACAGCGTGCTGATTCCAAGCCGAGGCCTTAAGAAGCTTCGTAGGCTTCTGCCATCACCATAAAAAGACCTTCCCCTAGGCAGCTGCTTCCCCATCAAGCTGGACTCCAGAATGAACCCGCTTGGATCAGAGCTACCCCAACTGCCCACAGACCATAAGGGAAAGTCAAGCTGCTGCAATTGCCACAGCTTGAAGCAGTTATCTCGTCAACCCCAGCCTAGAAAAACAGAACTGCTCCAGCCTTTGTGCAGAGCCAAAGGGGGGTTGGGAAATGATTGTTGTTTTAAGCCACTGTGTTTGGGGATGGTTTATTATGTGGCATTCTTGTGACCATAGCAAACCTATACACCGTGTGATGAAGCTGGGAAAATAAAGAGGGAGGAAAAGAAATACAGAGGGATAAAAGGAGACCAGGAAAGAGGGGGAAGCTGAGTTCCTTACACTGTTTTAGCTCATTCTGAGGATGGACCTGGCCTCCTGGGTGTCCTCAGCTCTAAGCGCATGCAGTGATAATGCACTCTGGGGCCACAGCACCCAGTTGTACTAGATGTTCATAGTCCTGGGAAACTAAGACCAAGCCCGGAAGAAGTGGAGTTCACAGGAGGGCAGGGAAGCAACTGTAGAGCTAGGAACACCCAAGACTTAGGACCAACAAGGCCCGTATCTGCACTCAAGATGAGAGGAAGATGGGGAATCAGAAGTTACATCTTGTTGAGACTCGAGCCCAACTTTGGAAGGCAGGACGGGGCTGGTCAGAGGGTTAGTCTTGGGTTGAGGGAGGCGAGGGAGACCTAGAGTGAGCTTGTTTCCTGTGGTGGGGATGGGGGTGGGCAAGGACAAGGCAGGTGCCTGGTTTTAGGAGGCAGGAACCTGAGGGTTGGAAGGAGTCTAATGGGTAGACAGGGTGTATTAATCAGGGTTCTCCAGAGTACCGGAACCAGCTGGATAGATAGGCAAATATAGACACAGATATGATGGTGGTGGTTTAGTCACTAAGTTGTATCTAACTCTGTGACCCCATGGACTGCAGCACACCAGACTTCTCTGTCCATGGGACCTCCCAGGCAAGAATACTGGAGCGGGTTGCCATTTGCTTCTCCAGAGGATCTTCAACACAGGGATTGAACCTGCATCTCCTCCTGCATTGGCAGACATATTCTTCACCACTGAGCCACCTGGGAAGCCCAGTATAAATATAGTAGTCCCAATTATCCTATGGGGTATACTTATACTACACAGTTTCTAGCTGTTAATCTGTCATGATGTTAGTTTTTTGAATGCTGAGTCTTAAGCCAGCCTTTTCACTCTCCTCTTTCACTTTCTTCAAGAGGCTCTTTAGTTCCTCTTTGCTTTCAGCCATAGTCTTATCTTGTTCAGTTGCTCAGTCATGTCTGACTCTTTGCGACTCCATGGACTGTAGCACACCAAGCCTCCCTGCTCATCATCATCTCCTGGAGCTTGCTCAAACTCATGTCCATTGAGTTGGTGATGTCATCCAGCCATTTTGTCCTCTGTCATCCCCTTCTCCTCCTGCCTTCAATCTTTCCCAGCATCAAGGTCTTTTCAAATGAGTCAGTTCTTCGCATCAGGTGGCCAAAGTACTGGAACTTCAGTTTCAGCTACAGTCTTTCCAATGAAGATTCAGGAAGAATGGACTGGTTTGATCTCTTTGCCATCCAATGGATTCTCAAGAGTCTTCTCCAACACCACGGTTCAAAAGCAACAATTCTTCGGTGCTCAGCCTTCTTTGTGGTCCAACTCTCACATCCATGCATGACTACTGGAAAAACCATAGCTTTGACTAGATGGACCTTTGTTGGCAAAGTAATGTCTCTGCTTTTTAATACACTGTCTAAGTTTGTCATAGCTTTTCTTCCAAGGAGGTGGTGTCATCTGCATATCTGAGGTTGTTGATTTTCTCCCAGCAATCTTGATTTCTACTTGTGCTTCATCCAGTCCAGCATTTCACTTGATGTACTCTTCATAGAAGTTAGACAAGCAGGGTGACAATATACAACCTTGATGCACTCCTTTCCTGATTTGGAACCAGTCTGTTGTTCCATGTCTGGTTCTAACTGTTGCTTCTTGACCTGCATACAGATTTCTCAGGAGGCAGGTAAGGTGGTCTGGTATTCCCATCTCTTTCAGAATTTTCCAGTTTGTTGTGATCCACACCCTCAAAGGCTTTGGTATAGTCAATGAAGCAGAAGTAGATGTTTTTCTGGAATTCTCTTGCTTTTTCTATGATCCAGTGGATGTTGGCAATTTGACCTGTGGTTCCTTTCTTTTCTAAATCCAGCTTGAACATCTGGAAGTTCTCGGTTCACATACTGAGCTGAGGGGAGAGTTCCCCTAAAATATATCCCACAGAAGAGTCCCTTCATACATGAGCATGTGTAAAGTGTCTCATCCTGATATCATCTCATGCCTGTCAGAATGGCTGTTACTAAAAAGACAAGAGGGACTTCCCTGGTGGTCCAGTGGTTAGGACTCTGTGCTCCCAGTGCAGGGGCACGGGTTCAATCCCTGGTTGGATAACTGGTATCCTGCATGCATGTGGCATGGCCAAAAAACAAACAAACAAACAAAATGACAAGAAATAACAAGTTTGGGCAATGATGTAGAGAAAAGGGATCCCATATGCACTGTTGATGAGAATATAAATTGGGGTAGTCATTCTGGAAAAGTGTGAAAATTCCTCAAAAATCCAGAGTAGAACCATATGATCCAGCTATCTCATTTCTGGGTATTTATCCAAATACAAAAATTTGAAGTAATACATGCACGCCTATGTTCACTGCAGCATTATTTACAATAGCAAAGATATGGAAGTAACCTAAGTGTCCATTAAGGGATGAACAGTTGAAGAAGACATGTGTGTTCATGTGTGTGTTCAGTCACTCAGTCATGTCCGACTCTTTGTGACCCCCCTGGACTGTACCCCACCAGGCTTCTCTGTCCATAGGATTTCCCAGACAAGAATACTGGAGTGGGTTGCCCCTTTCTCCTCCAGGGGATCTTCCTGATCAAAACTGTGTCTCCTGCATCTCCTACATTGGCAGCCAGGTTCTTTATCACTAGATCCACCTGGGAAGCCAAAGAAGACATGGTGTGTATATATAGACTAGAATACCATCAGGTATAAAAAGATGAAATCTTGCCATTTGCAACAATATGGATGGATCTTGAAGGTATTATGCTAAGTGAAATAAGTCAAACTGAGAAAGAGTAAATACCATACGATTTGACTCATGTGAATGATAAAAAGCCAACCAACCAAGTGAACAAATCAAATCAAACAAAAACAGTTACATATGTCCAGAGACCAGATAGTGGTTCTCAGAAGGGAGGGAGAGGAGGGTGATCGACTGTATAGTGATGGATGGAAACTGACTTTTGGTGGTGAGCACACTGTAAGACATACAGAAGTAGAAACACAATATTGTTCACATGAAACATATATAATGTTAAAAACCAGTGTCACTTTGTAAAATAAAATGAAAAAGTGTCTCACCCTAAGGAGTGGCCTCTGTTTTATTTGTACAACAGAGCACTGTGGGACTCCTTCAGTTAAAGCTGGTTCCGGATATGTATAAAGATCACCTGGCAGAACTGGTAGAAAGGAATTTCATAATTTTTTCCAGAGAGTGCAGTCTCACTGTGCAAGTGCTGGACATCAAGTAACAAGACTTTTAAAGCATCATGGTAAGTTGTTATGTGGACTCCCGTGATAGCTCAGTTGGTAAAGAATCCGCCTGCAATGCAGGAGACCCCGGTTCGATTCTTGGGTCAGAAAGATCCCCTGGAGAAGGGATAGGCTACCGATGCCAGTATTCTTGGGCTCCCCTTGTGGTTCAGCTGGAAAAGAATCCGCCTGCAATATGGGAAACCTGGGTTTGATTCCCTGGGTTGGGAAGATCCCCTGGAGAAGGGAAAGGCTACCCACTCCAGTATTCTGGCCTGGAGAATTCCATGGACTGTATAGTCCATAGGGTCACAAAGAGTAGGAAGAATTGATCTGACTTTAAAAAAAATTATGAAACTCCTTCCTAAACAACTGAGCCATTGAACTGAAGTTATTAAGTAGTGAGATTACAAACAATTGAAGAAAGGTTCCAATGCTATGCAAACAAAGACTTGTGTCTTGGGATTAACTTTCCAGCAACAGCATCTTTAATAGATTGAAAAAATGGGAAAAGAGGGCATCACTGAATAGTCAGGATCACCTGCCTGGTTTTGCACCCGCTCCTCAGGGACAGGCTCCTGACAGAGGCTCTGTTAACGTCTCTTTGAGGATAAACAATGTTTGACATGTAGGAAATGTAAATAAATATTTGCTGAGTGAATAAATAAACCCCGCCTTAGTACAGCAATCAATGAAAAGAAATAGAGGAAAGCAATAAAATGGGAAAGACTAGAGATCTCTTCAAGAAAATTAAGGGAACTTTTCATGAAAAGATGGACTTAATAAAGGACAGAAATGGTACTGACCTGACAGAAGCAGAAGATATTAAGAAGAGGTGGCAAGAATACACAGAAGAACTATACAAAAAAGATCTTTACAACCCAGATACTGATGATGGTGTGATCACTCAGCTAGAGCCAGACATCCTGGAATGTGAAGTCAAGTGGGCCTTAAAAAGCATCACTATAAACAAAGCTAGTGGAGGTGATGGAATTCCAGTTGAGCTATTTCAAATCCTAAAAGATGATGGTGTGAAAGTGCTGCACTCAATAAGTCAGCAAATTTGGAAAACTCAGCAGTGGCCACAGGACTGGAAAAAATTAATTTTCATTCCAATCCCAAAGAAAGGCAATGTCAAAGAATGCTTAAACTACCGCACAATTGCACTCATCTCACACGCTAGTAAAGTAATGCTCAAAATTCTCCAAGCCAGGCTTTGCCAATACATGAACCATGAACTTCCAGATGTTCAAGCTGGTTTTAGAAATGACAGAGGAACCAGAGATCAAATTGCCAACATCCACTGGATCATGGAAAAAGCAAGAGAGTTCCAGAAAAACATCTGTTTCTGCTTTATTGACTATGCCAAAGCCTTTGACTGTGTGGATCACAATAAACTGTGGAAAATTCTGAAAGAGATGGGAATACCAGACCACCTGACCTGCCTCTTGAGAAACCTGTATGCAGGTCAGGAAGCAACAGTTAGAACTGGACATAGAACAACAGACTGGTTCCAAATAGGAAAAGGAGTATGCCAAGCTGTATATTGTCACCCTGCTTATTTAACTTATATGCAGAGTACATCATGAGAAATGCTGGGCTTGAGGAAGTACAAGCTGGAATCAAGATTTCTTGGAGAAATATCAATAACCTCAGATATGCAGATGACACCACCCTTATGGCAGAAAGTGAAGAAGAACAAAAGAGCCTCTTGATGAAAGTGAAAGAGGAGAGTGAAAAAGTTGGCTTAAAGCTCAACATTCAGAAAAAGAAGATCATGTCATCTGGTCCCATCACTTCATGGCAAATAGATGGGGAAACAGTGGAAACAGTGTCAGACTTTATTTTGGGGGGCTCCAAAATCACTGCAGATGGTGACTGCAGCCATGAAATTAAAAGACGCTTACTCCTTGGAAGGAAAGTTATGACCAACCTAGATAGCATATTCAAAAGCAGAGACATTTCTTTGCCAACAAAGGTCCATCTAGTCAAGGCTATGGTTTGTCCAGTGGTCATGTATGGATGTGAGAGTTGGACTATAAAGAAATCTGAGCACAGAAGAATTGATGCTTTTGAACTGTGGTGTTGGAGAAGACTCTTGAGAGTCCCTTGGACTGCAAGGAGATCCAACCAGTCCATTCTAAAGGAGATCGGCCCTGGGATTTCTTTGGAAGGAATGATGCTAAAGCTGAAACTCCAATATTTTGGACACCTGATGTGAAGAGCTGACTGATTTGAAAAGACCCTGATGCTGGGAAAGATTGAGGGCAGGAGGAGAAGGGGACGACAGAGGATGAGATGGTTGGATGGCATCACTGACTCAATGGACATGAGTTTGGGTAAACTCCAGGGTTGCTGATGAACAGGGAGGCCTGGCATGCTGCAGTTCATGGAGTTGCAAAGAGTCAGACACAACTGAGCGACTGAACTGAACTGAACTGAACCTCGATACAGACTCCATTAACTTCACTTTGGGGCAATGAGAGGTTGTCCCATAGACCAATGAGCACTCTGACTCATTCTCTAGGATGGCAAGAAACAGACCAAGACAACTCTAAAATAAGCTAGTCCCCACCCATGCAAAAGAGATGGAGGTAGGTCATTCCAGGGGGGACACAGACCTGGCCCCAACTGAGCATCAAGGGGTAAAACTAACACTGGGGGAGGAAAGCCCTTCTCCAGAGGCCTGGGGCCCAGGTCTGGTGACCTGCAGGCCAGATCTGCCCAAGGCTGGGATGACCAGGATGTGGCTGTTGTTTTGGAGGCTGATGCTGGCTCAATGGAAGACTCTCCGGAGACTTCACTTGTCCTCAAAATTCAAATGATCTGGCCTTCTTGGACCCCCATCCCACAGGGCAGCAGCTCAAATCTGACCCTCCCTTGGATAGGACGACAGCTTTCTGGGCAGCCCCGTCCACTCCAGCCTCTGTTGTCATTTATCATGGCACTTGGACTGCAGTTTTTCTTACATTTAAACACTGTTTCAGGCTTCCTTCGTGGCTCAGCAGTAGAGAATCCACCTGCCAATGCAGGAGACATGGGTTCGATCCCTGGTCTGGAAAGATTCCACATGCCTCGGAGCAACTAAGCCCGTGTGGCCCAACTACTGAGCCCGAGCTCTAGAGGCTGGGAACTTCAACTTGTGCATCCCAGAGCCCATGTCCCCAGTGGGAGAAGCCACCTCACTGAGACACCTCATGCACCGAAATGAAGAGTAGTCCCCCTCTCTCTGCAACCATAGAAAAGCCCTCACGGCAACAAAGAACCGGCACAGCCAAAAATAAATAAATAAATAAAATTATATTAAAAAAGACATTGCTTCTCAGTACAGATGCCTATCAAAAGTGGGACAAAGAAAGAACCACTGGGAAGACCCTGTGTGTCCATGAAATAGGAGAAAGGATTTATACTGTGAATTCGAGTAAGATTCCCAATTATTTAAAACGCAAAGACCGGGGGGTCCCTGATCTGTCTCACTCACTGCAGGCCTCCCCTCCCCCTTGCCCCACAGTTTTGTCTAATGAGAGAGATCTGGGCAGGGTGATGGGTCCCTTCTCCCAAGCAGGAGGAGACCAGGCCCAGCCCACCTTTCAGTTCCCAGTCTTTGGGGAGAAGAGAGATGGAAATAAAGAGAGAATAAATCAAATAGACAAAGACCTGAGGATGTCAAGAAGCCAGAAGTCAAGCCCAGCCTCTCTAAGCCCCCATTCTTCCTACAAATGCATCCCAATTGCTGCCAAGGACCCAGACCTGCACCCTCCAGGGAGTGTTCGCCACCTGCCCAGGGATGCTTTTGCAGTTTCATCATCATGAATGGATCTTCCCAGACTCTGAAATGAACACCAATGTTTGATTACACATAACCTTTAAAAAGTGTACTAGAATCACGTGCTCAGTTGCTAAGTCATGTCCGATTCTTTACAACCCCATGGAGTGTAGCCTGCCAGGCTCCTCTGTCCATGGGATTTCCCAGCCAAGAATACTGGAGTGGGTTGCCACTTTCTCCTCCAGGGGATCTTCCCAAACCAGGGATTAAACCCTACCTAGTTTTCCATACTTTAGCCCCTCTGATTGTTTCCTGTCTAACTCAGAGCAGAATCAAAGTCCTTTCAAATGCCCACAAGGCACTGGGGTACCTCCACACACATAGACACACAGCCTCCCCCAACCCACGCTCCCTCCACAGCTCTGACCTCATCTCCATCCTCACTCACTCCTCTCGTCATACTTGCTTCCCTGCTGCTCTTCAAACACCTCCTACCTCAGGACCTTTGCACTTGCTATTCTCTCTGTGAGAGAGATGAGAGCACATTTTTCTTTTTGTTCATGTTTTTCCCCCAAGTTCTATAGCAATACTTGATACATACAAATGGTCAATTGTTATTTGCTAAATGACTGAACAAATGAGAGAATGATTGAATAGCAGTAGAGGCCAGCACCTAGAGGGATGTGGTAGGACTTCAGACAGCTTAAGATCTAGGGAAGCATAAATAAAAAGGTCTAGGAGCATCTTAGAGCCTGAAAGCTGGATACAGCCAGACATCTGCCGCTGCTGCTAAGTCACTTCAGTCGTGTCCAACTCTATGCAACCCCAGAGATGGCAGCCCACCAGGCTCTGCCATCCCTGGGATTCTCCAGGCAAGATCACTGGAGTGGGTTGCCATTTCCTTCTCCAACGTATGAAAGTGAAAAGTGAAAATGAAATCGCTCAGTCATGTCCGACTCTTAGCGACCCCATGGACTGCAGCCTACCAGGCTCCTCCGTCCATGGGATTTTCCAGGCAAGGGTACTGGAGTGGGGTGCCATTGCCTTCTCCCAGCCAGACATCAGTGGGGTCTAAAGTTGCGAACACAGAGGGGCCTCTCTCCTTCCTCACTCTGGCTTCTTTCTGTACATTTGCCCTGTTACTCCTTATCAATGGATTAGCTTTCTGTCCTGCTCAGTCCTCATGGAGATGGCAAAGAAGAACCAAGGAAGCAGCTACCCTAAAACTCTCATGTCCTTTATTATACACCTAGTTACTCAGTTAGTGTCTCTGTGTCACTTTCTTTGCAAATTTCCAGGGTAAGATCCCTGGTTGGTCCAGATTTGCCAAGTGCCCAGCCCTGATCCGATCAATGTGGTCTGGGAAGTGAGGTTATGTTCACGAACATGCATCCCAGGAGCCCACCCTGTGAATGGGAAAGAAACAACATTTAATGCTGTAAGTGACAATCGGGGAGACATCCAAAAAAAGAAGGCGCTGGAAAACCTCTTCCATAGGGAGATCTCTCCTTGCCGAATACAAAAGTTTGCTCCAAGAGAGGGAACTAGCCTTGCAGCTTTTCCAGTTTATGATCCATGACAAGTTTGATCCAGCCCACGAAATGAATCTCCATCTCAAGTTGGATGCTGTATGTATGGTATCCAGCTCACTTGCAACCGCGCTTCGGTTTAAGGTGCTGCCACAAGAGGGCGCACAAAGCAGGGAATCTAATTCTCCCCAAGGCTGGTCCTTGGAACTCCACGGCAGCGGACCCAAGCGGGTTAGCTGTAGATAGTCTGCAAAGCTGGCAGAGACTCGGAATTCTTGGCCTGGTGCCCAGCGCTGCCACGTCTCCTGAAGCATGACACATCTCAGGCAAATTTAGTCACTTTATTATGACTTGGAGGATTGGCTCAACCTCAGTAGAATTTTCAGAAGAGCTGTGGCAGGAGACCTCAGCTAGAGGCAGCCCTAAGGACTATATATTGTCATTTAGTTGCTCAGTCATGTCAAGATTCTTTGTGACCCCGTGGACTGTAGCCCACCAGGCTCCGCTGTCTAACTAATTCTCCTGGCAAGAATACTGGAGTGGGTGGCCATTGCCTTCACCAAAGGAACTTCCCGAACCAGGGATTGAACTCTCATCTCCAGCACTGTCAGGCAGATTTTTTTTTTTTTTTTTGGTACTGCTGAGCCACCAGGGAAGCCAAGGACTACATACCAGGCAGGCAAAGTGGCAAAGCTCTGAACCTGAAAGCATCAACAGAGGTTAGTGATAGGAAACAGAGGGCTTTAATTTTTTCCACTTTGCATATCTAATAATGTTTAAAAGTTCAATGAACATGGAGTGCTCGTATAATTCACTTGTTACTGTACATCTTGGATTCTTTTCACACGGGGCTATTCTGAATAAAGTTGTTTTGGCCTCTGTATACAAGTCCAGAAGTGTGACATATATCTTCATTTCTCTTGAGCAAAAACCTGGGAGAGACATTAGTGGATCACATTGAATCTGTAGGTCAATTTGCGGTGCATCGATAGCTTAAAATCCAGCCTTCCAACCCATGCTATGGTTTGCCTTTCCATTTTTCAGGTTCCCTTTCATTCCTCTCAGCAATGTTTTCTAGTCTCACTGTACACACCATGCATATGTTTTGATAATATATTCCTAAGTACTGTACGGTTTTGATGATATTGCAGGTGTCATTTGGAAGATGCTTTGATGCCGTGTCACTTTTACTTTAGTTGGTAGTATTTATAAATACAACTGATTTTTGCAATATTTTAAGTTGCTTCTAGCAGTTTTTTGTGGATTCCTTAGGACTCACTACATAAACAATCATGTTGTACATGAAAAAGGTTTTTACTTTTTCCTTTCCAATCTTCATGCCTTACTTCCTCCTCCCCCTCCCCACTTTCTTCACTCCACAGGTTAGGATGTCCAGGGAAATACCAAACAGAGGTGGTGAGAGTGGGCACCCTGCCTCCTCCCAACAGAAATGGGAATGCACTCAATATAGCAGGATTAAGAATGATGTTTCTTGTTGAATTTTTTTTCCCATAGAAAACATTTGTAAGATTGCAGAAGTTTCTTTTTATTTCTAAATTGTTTAGAATTTTTAATCAAAGCATCTACTAGATAAGAATATTATTTTTTTCTCTATTTCTGTACATGTGGGAAGTTACTTAACTCATTTTCAAATATTGGGCTAGCCTTATTTGCCAGGATAAACTTCACTACTTCATGACATTGTCTTTTTTATATATTGGTAGATTTAATTTGCTAATATTTTGTTCAAGTTACTTGCATCCAAGTTTTTAAGGGATATTGCTCTATAGTTTTCTTTTTCTGCAATGCTTTTGTTAAATTTTGATAATAAGGCTATATTGACGTCACAAAGTGAGTTATGGAAAATTTCTCTTTTCCATTTTCTGAAAAAGTTTGTATAAACTTGGTAGCTTTTCTCCCTTTAAATATCTGAAGACTTCATCAGTGAAGCTATCTGGGCTTGGAATTTTTTCTGGGAATAATTTAAATGACATATTAAATTAATTCAGTATAGAGAATCTTTCCCCCTATCCCTGAAGCTCAAATGGTAAAGCATCTGCCTGCAATGCAAGAGACCAGGGTTTGATCCTTGGGTCAGGAAAATCCTCTGGAGAAGCAAATGGCAAGCCACTCCAGTATTCTTGCCTGGAGAATCCCATGGACAGAGGAGCCTGTCAGGCTACCGTCTTTGGGGTTGCAAAGAGTCAGACACAACTGAGCGACTAACGCGTGCACGTGCACACACACACACACACACACACACACACACACAGAGTCTGTCAGGTTTTCTATCTCTTCTTGGGTCAGTTTGTTATTTCTCAAGGAATGCATCCATTTATTTATATTATCACGTGTACAGACATAAAGCTGGTTATAGTTCCTTCTTATCCTTTCACTGTGAGAACTATCCTTTCATTCTTTATGATGGTAGTTTTTGTTTTCTCTCATTTTTTTCTTGATCAAGGAAAACTCTGGATATATTTTTTTCTAATGTTTTACTATAAAAAGGTTGAGTTTGTGCATTTTTTCCCTATTGTTTGCTTTCTATTTCATTAGTTTCTGTTATATGTCTTTCCTTCTACTTACTTTGGGTTTAATTTGAGCCTCTTAATTTGGAAACTTAGCTAATTTATTTTAAATCTTTTTTCTAATATGAATATTTAAAACTGTAAAAAAAATTTCTATGTACTAATTAATTGTGTCCCACAAATTTTAGTGTTTTATCTAATCAACTAAAAATATTTTCTAATTTCACTTGTGACTTTCTAATCTGTCCTATTTTTGGATTACTTACAATTGGATTACTTACAATTATGCTGTTCTTTTCCATATATTTGAGAAATTTCTAAATATCTTATTGTTGCTGCTGCTGCTAAGTCGCTTCAGTCATGTCCGACTCTGTGTGACCCCATAGACAGCAGCCCACTAGGCTCCTCTGTCCCTGGGATTCTCCGGGCAAGAATACTGTAGTGGGTTGCCATTTCCTTCTCCAATGCATGAAAGTGAAAAGTGAAAGGGAAGTCGCTCAGTCGTGCCCGACTCTTAGTGACCCCATGGACTGCAGCCTACCAGGCTCCTCTGTCCTAATTTAACACTTTTGTGGTCAGATAATGTGCTCTGTGCACAGTCTTTGGAAATTTATTGATTTGCTTTATGGCCCAGCATATGGTTTATCTTATACAATTTTGAACTTTAAGTTTTCCTTATAAAATTGGTTTTAAATATAATATTTTTCATCTTTATAATCACAAGATGAAACCTCTTGCCAAAGTATACCATCAAAATTGGGATCATAACTCAAATGGCACATATACCACATTCTTACGCATAAGTTAAATGTTCAATATGCACAAATTATTCTTAAAAGAATGCCTAAAATATTAATATCATTGGTTTTATTAATTTTATTTCATTTTTAAATAGTTAAAAGCATTCCAGGTTTTTTAACTGTCTTAAATGTTAGTTTTTAACTGGGATGGTACTGCCACCTAGGGGACATCTTGGGAAATTGTTGGCATGTTTTTTGTGTGTAGCTAGATGCCTGGGGCGGAGAAGGCAATGGCACCCCACTCCAGTACTTTTGCCTGGAAAATCCCATGGACGGAGAAGCCTGGTAGACTGCAATCCATGGGGTCGCTAGAGTCGGACACGACTGAGCGACTTCACTTTCACTTTTCACTTTCATGCACTGGAGAAGGAAATGGCAACCCACTCCAGTGTTCTTGCCTGGAGAATCCCAGGGATGGGGAAGCCCGGTGGGCTGCTGTCTATGGGGTCGCACAGAGTCGGACACGACTGAAGCGACTTAGCAGCAGCAGCAGCAGATGGTGTTACTGGAGAAGGCGATGGCACCCCACTCCAGTACTCTTGCCTGTACTGAGCGACTTCCCTTTCACTTTTCACTTTCATGCATTGGAGAAGGAAATGGCAACCCACTCCAGTATTCTTGCCCGGAGAATCCCAGGGACGGCGGAGCCTGGTGGGTTGCCGTCTATAGGGTCACACAGAGTCGGACACGACTGAAATGACTTAGCAACAAGATGGCGTTACCTATGAATTCCATTTCAAGACAGTAGAGATCATTACAAACTATTTTTAAATGTTTACCAAAGATACATAGCGCTGGATTAATGCTTCTTTTTGAAAATCATTCATTTATTTTTTGTTTTGGTTGCACTGCATCCTCACTGCCCCCTGGACTTTCTCTAGTGCAGCAAGTGTGGGCTGCCCTTCATTACAGTGTGGAGGCTTCTTCTGGGGGCTTCTCTAGTTGCAGAGCACAGGCTTTAGGTGCATGGGCTTCAGTACTTGCAGCTCATGGGCTCAGTAGCTGTGGCTCAAGGGTTCTAGAGTGTGGGCTCGGTAACTGTGGTGTGCAGGTTTAGTTGTTCCGTGGCATGTGGCATCTCCCCAGACCAAGGATTGAACTTGTGTCTCCTGCCTTGGTGGGTGGATTCTTATCCACTGTGCCACCAGGGAAGTCCTCTCACCTGTTTTAATCCAGAGCCCCTTGTCCTGCTTAAGAAAAGTCACACGAAAGGATTCCCTGCTGGTCCAGTGGTTTGGACTCTGCACTTCTACTGCAAAGGGCATGAGTTCAATCCCTGGTCTGGGAATTCAGATTCTGTAAGCCTTGTGATGCAGACAAAAAAAAAAGTCACACAAGATCTGGCCTATGAAAAGGCAAAGAGGTGAAGCAGAGGGAAATTTTTGAGACTAAAATTGAGATGCCATTACCCTGGCCCCCCTGGCACTGTCCACAACAAGCAGAGTGACCTCAGGCAGGCGTCCCCATCTATGGGCTTCTGTCTTCCCAGCTGACCAGTGGATGGGCTGGGCTCCCAGACTCTCTTACCTTCACCCCTCCAACCACAACATTCACTGGGGCTGAAGTCATCACTCATCAGTTGGACCCTTTTTGTGCTTCTTTTCTTGCCCAAGATCTGCATCTCTGAGTATGTTGGTCCTTTGCTAAAGGCCAGCAAGCTTTGATCAGAGAGAAAAGCATGGTTCATCCCCCTGACAGCAAATCCAGAAGTTGAATGCCTGGCTCCAACTTTGCCTCCCTTTGTGAGTTCTCTGGGTGCCCTCAGCACAGTTGGTAAGAAGGGTCCTTCTTAAGCAAGAATTGCCTGGGGTCCAAAATGGTTTCATGGTTACCAGGAAAGACCTTGAGACTCTAAGGTGGCAGCTGGCGCTAGCAGATACTATTTTGAGAATGGCTGGTAGGATCCTTCAGTTTGTATACTTCAGACAATTTAAGTTCTCAGTGATGCAGGAATGTGACTGAAACCGCATCCACAATCACATACACATGACCTTGCTATCTAGTGAAGGAATCTTGTCTTGTGTTGATGTCACGGGAAGGGGGAAAGCATCTATCCTTATCTCCAAAATGGACATTCTAAACAACCTGGGAATTGCGTTCTTTTGTGGTACTTGAAGCAGATGCACCACAGATATTTGACAGGTCATAAGACAAGTCATTCTAGCTATCATAATGTTCAAGCCAAATCCCATATAAGCCAAATGACTTCCCCATACCACAATATGTGAAAATGTCTACCATCAACACCAACAGTTGTAAGTTGATGGCATGTACTTTTGACACACTGTGATGAGAATGGCAATTTACCTTTGTGATCTTCCTCCATGAGACTTTTATCTAATTACGGGGGGGAGTTTCAGACAAATCCCAGTGAGGGAACATTCTCCAAAATACCTGACCAGTACTGCTCAACGTTAAGGTCAACAAAAGCAAGGAAAGCACGAGAAACTTTCACAGCAAAGAAATACCTAAGTAGACATGAAGACTAAATGTCATGTGATATCCTGGACTGGATCCTGGAACAGAAGGATGTTAGGTTAAAAATAAGAAAATCTGAATAAAGTATGATTTTGATAATAACATGCCAACATTGGTTCATTCATTGTAACAAGTGTATCCTACTAATATAAGACATTAATAATAGGGAAAACTGGGTGCAGGATATATATGAACTCTCTGTACTATCTTTGCAATTTTTTATTTGAAAATAAAGTTTATTTTAAAATATGTAGTCCTTATAGTGGTAAAGAACCTGCCTGCCAGAGTGGAGAAGTAAGAGACGCGAGTGTGATCCCTTGGTGGGGAAGATTCCCTGGAGGAGGGCACAGCAACCCACTCCAGTATTCTTGCCTGGAGAATCCCATGGACAGAGGAACCTTCAGGTCACAGTCCTTAGGGTCGCAAAGATTCGGACACAATTGAATTGACTTAGCACGCACACACGCATACAAAAACAACGACAAAATTTTACCCAGGAATATGGAAAAAGAATAAGTAGAAAGACTTATCATTTTACTGGATAAAAAAATTGCTTTTGTAAAAATATTTCTCCCTGAATATTTATTTTAAAAATTAGCTCAATTTCCATCAAAATAGCAAAAAAAAATTTTCTGAAATTGAAAAAGATATTTGTAAATTTCATCTGAAGAACTAATCAGTAGGAAGAATCAGAAGTGTTTTAAACCTAAATGAAAATGGTCACAGACATGAAATCAAATATTAAGTGTATAAACATTAAAATGGTGTTACATTGTTGCCAGAAGAGATCCTCATTAGGACAGAATAGAATATTCCAAAACAGATACACTGGTTTATACACAAGTATATGTATTTTGAGTATAAGGTTAGAATTTCAAATCAAAGAGGAAATGGAAGATGATTTAATAAATGATGCTGGAGTTTAATAAATGGTGTTTATATCTGAACTCATTGGCTAAGACATACATAGATATGTAAAACACCCTATATATACAAACTAAATTCCAGATGGATTAAAAAGTGAAGCCACAAAACAACCGCCACCCCCACTCCTTCAAAATACAGGTGATGATGTATCTGACAGCTAGCAGGAACAGCTATTTTTTTAGATGTACAAAAATAATAAATTAAAGTATTGGCATATTAGCATAAATATTAAAAACTTTTCTGTGTAAAAAAAGTCCCTCTACCCCCTTGAAAAAAAAAGACAATGATGAAATGGAAACAAAACTTTGCAACATCTATAAGAAAGAATTAAGATAGCTAAATATAAATAAATTCCTATATCTGTAAGGAAAAAATGTAACACGTCCATGGAAGAAACACCCAAGAATACCAGACCTTATTCACAAATAAGATTGCATAAGCCTAAGTAACATAGAAGTAGTTTAGCCTGGGGTTTCCCTGATGGTTTAATGGTTAAGAATCCTCCTGCCAATGCAGGGGACACAGGTTTGATCCCTGATCCTGGAAGATCCCATATGCCATAGGGCAACTAAGCCCATGGGCCACAGTGACTGAGCCCAAATGCCCTAGAGCCTGTGCTCTGCAATGGGAGAGGCCCTTGCAATGAGAAGTCTATCCCCTGCAACTAGAGAAAGCCCTCAGGCAGCAAGGAAGACCAGAGCAACCAAAAACAAACTAATTAATTAATTAAAAAAAATAATTTAGCCTGATTAGCAGTAAAAAAGAAATTTAAATTAAAATGTCATTTTTTTCATCTTTCATCAGAAAAGTTTTTTTTTTGTTTTAATGACAAAGCTAATTGTTGGTTAGGAGTAGAGAAAAATAGATCCCCTCCTATACTTTTAGAGGGAGTATAAACTGAAGCAATACTTTTGGAATATAACCTAACAAGAAACTATCAAGTGCCACAAGAAATGTATAGTTTCTGACCCAGCAATTCCTCCTCCAGGACTATATTATCAGACAATACTTGAGCACCATGACATAAGCACTTCAAGCCAGGATAAGCTATAGAGCAAAAATTTAAATCCTTAAAGGTGGTGTGGGGCAGGGTCGATGCTTTGAACTATAGCTTACCCCCAGGACAGAATGTCTGATGACAAGTGAAAAATCACATTGAATTCTGAAAAAAAGCCAAATGCGTAGGGACAGAAAACACATCAGAAATGGCCAGGGGCTGGGGTCAGGGAGAAGTTGATTACAAATAACCATGAGAGAACTGGGGACTAGGGGGATTGGTGATGAAAACGTTCTATATCTGAGCTGGTGGTTGCACAACTGTAAAGGTTTGTCCAAACTCATAAAAATACACACTCAAAAGTTGAGTCTGGGGGTTTCTCCGGCAGTCTCGTGGTTAAGACTCCACCCTTCCACTGCAGGAGTCTCAGGCTCCATCCTTGGTCAGGGATCTTAATCCTGGCATGTCCCATGTAACACACTGCCCCCCGCCCCTCATTGAGTTTTATTCCGTGTAAATTATACCTCAATAAAAACAACTTTTAAAAAAATCCGGTTGAAGAATATCAAACAACTTGTGCTTAGTCCCTCAGTCGTGTCTTTTTGTGACCCCACGGGCAGTAGCCCCCCAGGCTCCTCTGTCCATGGGGATTTTCCAGGCAAGGACACTGGAGTGGGTTGCTATGCCCTCCTCCAGAGGATCTTCGCACCCAGGGATGGAACTTGGGTCTCCCGCATTGCAGGCGGATTCTTTACCCTCTGAACTACCAGGGAAGCCCATGAACACTGGAGTGGGTAGCCTATCCCTTCTCCAGGGGATCTTCCCCATCCAGGAATCGAATCGGGGTCTCCTGCATTGCAGGCGGATTCTTTACTAGCTGAGCTACCAAGGAAGCCTATTAAACAGCTTGGGGAAATATAAACGGTAGATTAAATAAGTAATTTGCAAAGTAGCACGCAAGTGTGATTGGAACTTGGAAGTGAGTTACACGTTCTGAGAGTGATGGAGATGGGGTGGTTTTGGCGAGACAGACTGGAAGGAAATGCACTAAGATCACCCAGTATCTCCCTCTGGAAGTGAATTAAATTTTCTCCCTGCGTTCTGTATTTTGTGTGTGTGTGTGTGTGTGTGTGTGTGTGTGTGTGTATGGTTTTTGTTTGGTTGTTTGTTTGTTTGTTTGCCGCGAACAACTCTTCTGTCATCAGGGGGCACAATGTTGCACTTGGAACCCCGGTCCACTTGCAGCGTCTTTTGGGTGTTTTAAGGTTCTTTTCCTTTTGGTGGAGCCACCAAACAAGAGAGAAACCCATTCGAGCTGGGGGCGGGGGAGGGCAACCACCGGTGGGTAGAAGAGAGCCGGAGGAGAGGGGCTGGTGAAGGGAAGGACCAGTGGGGTGAAGGTGGGAACGGGCGAGTAAGACCCCGGCGTAGGGATGGGAAACGGGTGGGGGCGGGCGAACAGGCGAGCAGAAAGTACTTTCCTGCGTCTAATTGGGGCAGAGATGCTGCGAGGGGCCGGCCGCGTCCCCATTGGTTCTTTGGACAATCACAGCACCTCCTGGAGCTGAGTCATTTCCTGAGCTCAGCTGCTGCGAAGAGGGCGTCACCATGATAAGTGAGTTTCTCCTTCCCATCAGGGGACGTCCTGGGCAGGGGGCGGCCCTCCCAGACCCCAACCCACCAAGGGCCAGAGGACTCGCTTCTTTCCCTCAATACTTCAACCAACTCTCTCTCTCCTCTCTCTCAAGAACGAGCGGCGGCCGCTGCGATCGGAGGAGGTGACTTCCCTGCGTCCCTGCATCCCTGCATCACCAGGCCTTCACCTGGCCCGGCCCGGGGATGGATGGGAGGCCTCAGAGAGCCCCCCCCCCCCCACCTCCGCCCCCCCCCGCCCCCTCCACTCCCGGAGCCGCCGGGGTGACTCTTAGGGACCGAGAGCGGTACTCCCTAGGAAGAGGAACCCGCGATCCCCGACGTAGCTGCTCCTCTAGTCCTTATATGTAAAAAGCATGTAGAGAAGATTTCATTTGAAAGGGTATTTGCTGCTAAAAACAGCAGTGGTTTATTGGTTTAGTTCACCCCTACACTGATACACGACTGAGCGACTTCACTTTCACTCTTCACTTTCATGCATTGGAGAAGGAAATGGCAACCCACTCCAGTGTTCTTGCCTGGAGAATCCCAGGGACGGGGGAGCCTGGTGGGCTGCCGTCTACAGGGTCGCACAGAGTCGGACACAACTGAAGTGACTTAGCAGTAGCAGGACACTGATACACACGCACACAGACCTGAAGCCCAGGGAGGGGTAGTGACTTCCCGGTTGTCACACAGCAAGTTAAAGACTCAAATAGGTGCCTCCCCTAAACTACTGTCCCTAGCTGGCTCCACAACTCCCCTCCCACACGTTTTTCTTTACCTTCGGACCCTTCTCCAAGCGGCTGTCTCGCGTCTGCTCCCAGCAGACAGTCCCCAGAAACTGTCAAGGATCCCTAAAAGGGGGTCCACTCCCCTGAGCCCATGTCCCCGACCCCCCAAAGCTCCTCTCTCCCTGCAGCCCTGGCTGTGGCGGCAGTGCCCGCGGTGCTGGGCGCTGTGGGCTTCACGGGGGCTGGAATCGCTGCCTCCTCCTTAGCGGCCAAAATGATGTCAGCGGCCGCCGTGGCCAATGGGGGCAAAGTTGCGGCCGGCAGCCTGGTGGCCACTCTCCAGTCCGTGGGTAAGGGTCCGGGCCGGATGCAGGGCGGGGGGAACAGAGGGGGCGGGGAGGGTCCGACCAGCACAAGAGTCTGCCCGAGGCTAAGCCTGCGGGAGGGCCGGTCTCTCCCCTCCAGTTTCATGGTCCTCAATGTCCCTGGTTCTCCGTCTCTCCCTCACTGTTTTCCCTGAGTCCTGGGTGAGCCTTGCAGGCAGGAGTGGAGTGGAGGAGTGAGGGGGTCTTGGGAAAGAGAAGAAGGGAGGGATCCCAGGGTTTGTGATAGCTGGGCTCTAGGTCTTTGTTTTTGTTGTTTAATCGCTAAGTCATGTCCGGCTCTTTGTGACCCCATGGACTGTAGCCCACCAGGCTCCTCTGTCCTTGGAATTTCTCAGGCAAGAATGCCAGAGTGGGTTGCCATCTCCTTCTCCAGTGGATCTTCCCAACCCAGGAATCAAACCAGCGTCTCCTGCATTGGCAGTTTCTTTACCATGGAGCCACCAGGGAAGCGTGGGCAGGGTCTAGCCCTGCCCAAATCTGACACCTGAGTGGCCTTGGCAGATCCCTTCCCCTCTCTGAGCCTCAGTGGGACCTGTCGCTTTTGGGGTCTGTGGCTGACTCTCCCATGAATTCACCCACTTCTCTCTCTCTTTCAGCCACCTCTAGCTCCCTCTGCCCAAAGCAGAGCCCTGGGGGATTCAGGACCTAGAGAAGGCATCCATGTGGGATCTCTGGGCCTCAGGCCTTCTGAGGGGGTCCCAGCCACTGCACCCTTCCTGACCTCACCCTCTTTCTATCCCACAGGGGCAGCTGGACTCTCCACATCATCCAACATCCTCCTGGGCTCCGTTGGATCAGCTTTTGGGGCTTTGCTTGGAGGGGCCAAAAGGGCATCTCCTTCCCCTCCTCCAGGTGGACCCAGACCTGAAGGGGAGCAGCCAGGAGAAAACGTACCCCAAGTCGAGCCTCCAAAACCTCCTCTCGGGCCAGAGAAGCATGAGAAATAAAGATCATCTGCAGATGTACCTCTCTGTCTTCGCTCCTTGCAGCCCTGGGGTGGGGGTGGGGGGGCAGTGGAGGGGAGTGTGAATTGTGAACTGGAAGTTTCGATTTCTCCCCATTCTCCTAACCTGATGGCCTTCCCAGGTGACTCAGTGGTAAAGAATCCACCTGCCAATGCGGGAGACATGAGTGCAATCCCTGGGGTCAGGAAGATCCCCTGGAAAAAAGGATGTAGCAACCCACTCCTGCGTTCTTGCCTGGGAAATCCCATGGACAGAGGAGCCTGGTGGGCTACAGTCCATAGGGTTACAGAGTCGGACATGACTTAGCGACTGAACCACCACACTCCCAACCTGTCTTCTGGTGGGGGGCAGAAGGGGGTGGGCAGCTGATCAAGCACAGTATCACTTGGTAGGAGGCTCTCGTTGGTCCCCATCTTACAGAGCATGGGCTGTATAACCAGGGCCATTCGTGGGCCATCAGTGGGTCTCAGTCTACCACTCACTTAATGATGCTTGAGTGCTTAGTTGCTCAGTTGTATCCAATTCTTTGCAACCACCTGGACTAAAGCCCACCAGGCCTCTCTGTCCGTAGGGTTTCCCAAGCAAGAATACAGGGGTGGGTTGCTATTTTCTCCTCCAGGGGATCTTCCCCACCCAGGGATCAAACCCACGTCTCCGTTGTCTCCTGAATTGGTAGGTAGATTCTTTACCACTGAGCCATTTAGGAGGTCACACTCAATGGTGGGGTTGACAGAGATTCCTAGGTAGGCAGAGATGAGGGGTATCCAGGATGCATATAGAGCCACTGACCCCAGATCCCTCTGCCCTTCCTCATTAATGGACACTGGACATCCAGAGGTGATCAGGGCCTTTCTCAGAATGCTGTGGGGAGGCTGACCAGCAGACCACCAGGACAAGGACAGTGCCATGTGCCAAGTGTTACAGTGGGTACCTCGAGAGGAAGAGATGCGGTCAGGAGTGGTCCCTATGCTTTGTGTCTGGAAAATTGAAGGGGAACTAGCATTTACCAGTTCCTCCCCTGGCGAAAAGGGTTCTTGGTCTCCCCTGAGACTCCATTCCCACCCAGAGTGAGCTCTCCCTTCCAGAGAGGCCTCATTCTCTGGAGTCTCTTTAAAGGAGGAGATAATCAGTTCTAAAACTGCTGCTCCTGACCCTATGAAGAAGGAGGGGCTGCTTAGGACACAGGAAGCTGGAGAGAGTGTTACTCCCCCCAACAATAAGAAAAGCCAGAAAACTTACAACAGCATAACTTTCCTTGAACCCCTGAAAGAGCTGAAGAGGGGCCCACCAGACAGGCCTGAATTCTCAGGGAGGTCAGGTTCCTCCGAGGAGAGCCCTGGAGACCACCCTGGGCAGGCCGCAGGAGGGAGCTGAGGCCGGTGCAGGGGGGTGCAAGTTCAGCTGAAAGCCTTAACTGATCACTCAAGGGCAAGGAGAGGCTTGCGTGAGTGCAGCGGGCCCTGGGGAGCTACAGTCGCAAGGATGGATGCTTCAGGCCAGCCTGAAGGTTCTTCTCCCAACGACACACTGGGTGCTCCCAAGAAAGACTGGAGACAGGAGGAAACCCAAGGAAAACTTCCCTCATTGAGGCAAGACTGGCAGAGGGGAGCTGCAGCCCCACCCCCTAGGGAACAAAAGCCTTATTCTGCAAGGGCAAGGAGAGTAAACTGTAGTCCGCAGAGCACAGGTGAAGATCACTGTAGACGGGAAAGAAAAAGAGAAAAAAAAAAACCTTTCCCCCTGAAATTGGGGTGCTAAACTTTCTGGACTGGGATAGTAAGGCTCCGCCCACCACTGGGGCAGCAGCGGGAGGGGAAGGGTAATCAGAAAACAGCGCCCCCAAGTCCAGGTCCACAGCGCCTGCAAAGACTGAGACCCGCTGGGGCCAGAGAGAACCCCTCGGCCCTGGCCGCCAGGCGGGAAGGCCAGGGAACCCAGATGTGAAGTTGCTGGGTCACAGACGGCAGCCATAGGAACAAGAACTCCAACCCCCCAGCTGAACTCCTGATCAGATCGACCTCTCGCGCCGCAATGCATGCGTGCTCAGTCATGCCAGACTGTGCGGGGGATCTGCCCGGCGCAGGGGTCGAATCTGCGTCTTCTGCATTGGCAGGTGGATTCTTTATCACTGAGCCACCTGGGAAGCCCCCTCCTCGCCCCTCCCTCTCCTCCCTGTCACCTCGTGCAGGGCCCGGCATAAATCCTGGTTCACCACTCTCTCCACTTCGCTAGAGCAACAGATCCTGTGGGAGCTTTGTCCAGGTCTCCCGAGCACTGGCTCCCAGTGCCTGCCCCTGGGGGCTACAAGACAGGCTGGAGGTGTCAGGTGTTCCTCCCCCCCCTAGAATAGCCCCCAGCCAGGGACGGGTTTTAGTTTTGGGGGATAACTCCCCACCTCCAGAGGTCACATACCAGCACATACCAGCTAAATAGATCTTCAAGAGTTAAACAATCTTGGTTATTCTTTAGCTGTTACTATTAACACTAACAAATGCTTGTAGCTAGACTTGCCCTTCACAAAGTTACACAAAGCTAATTACTCTCTGACTTCAAATAAGTTGTATTCTGCACCTGGCATTCTTCTCTCCCTATACTCTCTTGCAGCATTCTGCATTTCAAGGGGGTGAAAAAAAAAGGTCAGGAGACAATAGATTTAGGGACACCAGACCCAGTTCCTCAATTGCCTAAATGCTGTGGCCATTTCAAAACCTTGCAAAAGGAGAAAGAATGATGATAGAAAACCTCTCCCTATTTCCAGAGAGGGGGTGCACAGTTCTTGAGGTTCTAGCCAACTGTGTTTCCCTTTTGTGCTTCAAAAATAAATAAATAAATAAAGCTGCTCTTTTCTTTTCCCTCCTAACTCTATCTCCATATTTCCATTCCTCATCGGCAGACAAGGAGCCAAGATCTGGGAAACGCTACCCTGCACAAAGCCATGGGTCAAGGCCCTTGAGGGCAATCACGCAAACCAGCGGACAGTCCCTAATTCTGTAGCTTGTCAGGGAAAGCCTGGCACAATTTCAGTTTCCCTTTCCTTTTCAGTTTCCTTTTCTGCTGGAAAATTCCTATTTCCAAAGTCACTCAAGAATGTCTGGCGGAGGCTGGCTGGACAAGGGTTGTAATTGTTTAAGTGTATCCCTCCCCAGCCTCAGGTCTCTTCATCACTTTGAAATTATTTGAGTTATTATGAAAGCTATTTTATCTCCCTGAACACAAGCTGATTGCTTGAGCAGGCAGCTGGGACAGAGCTGATGGGCAGCGAGCCAGGTAAAGGCTCCAGAACTTCTGGAAATAACGCACCAAGAAAATGTGAGTTATGGAAAGAAGCACATCTTCAATAGCAGCCGGAGTCAGGGACTTGGGGTCGTGTCTTACAGGTTCTTTGAACAACGTCTATAAAAACAGGGGCGGCAGTGTGACCTTTCTTGGAATAGTGTGTGGATTTTCTGTGATGCGTCACGCGCAGGGTCTTAACCAGAGTAAATACGTTTTTACTGTTGTTTGCTGCTGCTCTTGTCCCAGTGCTTTTAGAATTGCTCTGGGGGTAAGAGACACAGAGTTTGATCTGAGTCAGAAGATCCCCTGGAGGAGGAAATGGCAACTCACTCCAGTATTCTTGCCTGGAGAATCCCGTGATCAGAGGAGCCTGAAGGGTTGCAGTCCATAGGGTCTCAAAGAGTCAGATACAACTTAGCATGCATGCATGAACACGGGGGTGGTTAGGGTGCCCCAGCGGTGTCTCGGAAATTGCTGGGGGGACTCAGGAGGACAGAGGGTGGGGCATCAAAGAAACAGAAGCCCTTTCCTCCCTCCCCCAGTGCGGATTCCATGGTCGTCTTGGCACTTCAGTCCATATCCTGCCTGGGCCCGCTACCCTCCCCCACCTCCCTTTTCCACAGTCTCAGACCAGCCATGGGGCCCCTTTGGTTCCTTGAGTCTCTCGGGGGATGGGTGAGCCAGTGGTGAAGCTGTGATTCTGTCAGAGGATGAGGATGAGTGCCCCAGGGCTGGGGGGAAAGAGGAGAGAGGGCCAGAGACGCCAGGGTTGGGGGAGGGATTTACATCCGTTTGCCTTTCATATCAGATTTCCCAGGTGTCTCAGCAGTAAGAGTCTGTCTGCAATGCAAGAGACATAAGAGACACGGGTTTGATCCCTGAGTTGGGAAGATCCCCTGGAGGAGGGCATGGCAACCCACTCCAGTATTCTTGCCTGGAGAATCCCATGGGCAGAGAAGCCTGTCGGGCTACAGTCCATAGGGGTTCAAAGAGTTGGACGACTGAGCACAAACCCTTTCATGTTTGAGCCTTCACAGATGTCGCATCATTGCAATAACAATAGAAATGAAGTTTCTTTCCTCTCCTGAGAACAAGGGAAGTAAGGAGAACAGGGAGCAGGCTAGAGGAGAAACGTAAACAGGTCTGAAAGAGTTAATCAGCCCCACTTTTAATAGTTACTAATCTGTAGTGTCTGACTCAATCTGTCCTTCAGAAAGCTAACCTATCACCCCGATACTATGTAAACCCGGGGTCTCCAAACCTCTGGGATCTAATGCCTGATGATCTGAGGTGGAGCTGATGTAACAATAATAGAAATAAAGTACACAATAAGTGTAATGCACTTTAATCATCTCCAAACCATCACCCACACCATTGGTATTTAAAATGGATAACCAACAAGGACTTACTGTATAGCACATGGAACTCTGCTCAAGGTATATGGCAGCCTGGATAGCAGGGGAGTTTGTGGGAGAACGGATACATGTGTATGTATGGCTGAGAGCTTTCACTGTTCACCTGAAACTATCACATTGCTAATCAGCTATATCCCAATTTAAAAAAAAGAAATACGGAGATAGAGTTTGGAGGAAATCAAAAGATGGCTTTATTCCTCTACCAGGCAATGGGAGAACACAGCAGGCTATCGCCTCAAGAGCTGCGCCCTCCTCCTATGTAGAGTTTGTATTTAAAGAAGTTATGTATAAAGAAAGCTGAGCACCAAAGAATTGATGCTTGAAGAAAGAAAACTTGTCTTCCATGTAAATCGTCCCTGGTGCCATAAAGGCTGGGGACAGCTGATGTAAGTTACATCCTGCACTTGGTATTTGCTCTCTTTGCATTCTCTCATCTGATCTGATAGCAAATCATCCCTTATAGCTGTTTGTATTTCAGAAAGAAGGTCACAGGTCAATAACCCAGAGATAAATGGATCCAATTACTGGGCTGCCTGACACCAGCTGTGACTGTTTTGAAATAATTCAAGAAGAACAATGCAAGACATTCATTATTTTGAGCCAATCGTTTACCCTAAAACCACAAGACCCAGGCTACATCAGTTCGGTTCAGTTCAGTTGCTCAGTCGTGTCCAACTCTTTGCAACCCCATGGACTGCAGCACGCCAGGCCTCGCTGTCCATCACCAGCTCCCAGAGGTTATTCACACTCATGTCCATTGAGCCAGTGATGCCATTCAACCAACCATCTCATCCTCTGTGGTCCCCTTCTCCTGCCTTCAATCCTTCCCAGCATCAGGGTCTTTTCCAGTGAGTCAGTTCTTCACATCAGTTGGCCAAAGTATTGGAGTTTCAGCTTCAGCCATCAGTCCTTCCAATGAATATTCAAGGTTCATTTCCTTTAGGATGGACTAGTTTGATCTCCTTGCAGTCCAAGGGACTCTCAAGAATCTTCTCCAACACCACAGTTCAAAAACATCAATTCTTCAGTGCTCAGCTTTCTTTATACATAACTTCTTTAAATATAAACTCTACATAGGAGGAGGGCACAGCTCTGGAGGCGATAGTCTGCTGTGTTCTCCCATTGCCTGGTAGAGGAATAAAGCCATCTTTTGATTTCCTCCAAACTCTATCTCCGTATTTCTTTTTTTAAAATTGGGATATAGCTGATTAGCAATGTGATAGTTTCAGGTGAACAGTGAAAGGTCTCAGCCATACATACACATGTATCCATTCTCCTACAAACTCCCCTGCTATCCAGGCTGCCATATAACCTTGAGCAGAGTTCCATGTGCTATACAGTAAGTCCTTGTTGGTTATCCATTTTAAATATAGCAGTGTGTACATGTCCATCCCAAACTCCCTAACTATCCCTTTCCCTCAACCTTTCCTGCTGGCAACCACGTTTGTTCTCTGTGAGTCTCTTTCTGTTTTGTAAATAAATTCATTTGTATATTTTCTTTTCAGTTTGCACATATAAGGGATGTCACATGATATTTCTCCTTCTCTGTCTGATTCCACTCAGTGTGACAATCTCTAGGCCCATCGATGTTGCTGCAAATGACATCATTTCATAATTTTTAATGGCTGAGTATATATGTACATCTTCTTTATCCATTCCTCTGTCAATGGACACTTAGGTTGCTTCCATGTCTTGACTTTTAAACAGTGCTGCAATGAACATTGAGTTGAATGTATCCTTTTGGATCATGTTCTTCTGTCTCTTCAGCATCAGTGGACAAGGAGTCAGGAATTTGGCAACACCATGGCAGGCTTTGCCACAGGAGTGGCTCTCGTCAACTTGGAGACTGCACGAGGTCTGGATGAATCTTTCAACAGGCACATCCTTCCAGATGTCAGAACATGAGCAATTTCTTTTCTTGGGCTGGTCCAATTCCCAATCCTCCCTTCGTTTTGGATTTTGTAGGCTAGCTACAGCATTCTCAGTTCCTGTCAATGAGGAAGACGGAGGGTCTCAACCCATGTATGGAGACTCTCATTCTCAGTTTGAAGCTCCTGGTGCCTCCTGGCCCAGGGACCTCACCTCACCAAAACGGAACTTCCAGGAGTCTGCTAGAGGGGACTAGCTGGGGGCCTGACTGCTTCCGAAATAGACTTCCAGCCAGCCCTCTTGCTGCCAGTCTACCTTATTGCCAACCTGCAGTAGCACACACCATTCTGATGGCCAAGGCTCTGGGAGTCCTAAGGGCATAGTTGCCTCTTTTTCCCTTTATCCACTTTATCCACTTGTTGGGACTGCCAAGTGGAGCCCCAGGTCTGTGTGATTTCCACCTCCTAAATTATGTTACTGTCATCTTCTCTCCCAGCCTCTTTTTTGATATGGGTTTAAGCCTTTCTTTAGTCTTTTCCTGTTGTTTTAGTGGGATTTTGAGAAGGAACAGGTAAAAGTAACTCTCTTTATTGGATTGATTTCTCTATTACTTGCAATCAAAAGATTCCCCTGTGTTCATGAGAGTATACATTTGCTTATTGTAAAAGAAGCCCTCTTGACCTAAACATGAGCAGTTTCTTTCTCTGTTAGTCATATAAGAGCCGGAGTGGTGGTTCAGCTCAGGGAGGCCCAGACTCCTGCAGTTTTGTTTCTCTGCCTTCCTCAAAATGCTGCTGTCATCTGCAGGGTGGAGGATGGTCATCCTCCCTGCCAACAGCAGAGCCCATGGGAAGAGGCCAAGGGGCAAGGCAAAGCCCCGCTCTCCCCTTAAGGGCATGCCCAGAAAGTTGCATACATTTCCACTCACTTCTCACTGGCCAGACCCAGTCCTGTGAGCACTTCACTGCAAGAGGACTGAGAATGCAGTCCTTGGCTGGGAATCATGTACCAACCAAAGATCAGGGCTCTGATTTTTGCCAGAAGGAAAGAGTACTCCTCTGCCATGTTGATGAAGACAGGAAGCCATCCTAGCTAGATTCCCACAGTGGGAATTTGCCCTGCCTCCTCATGCCCTACTGAAATTGTACAACTCAGATGGGACTCAAACCCAGCCAAAACCCAAGCTGGGACTTGAATCCACTGTCTTTTAATCAAGATCACACACCTGGTCTCAGGACTTAAGGAAGCTCGGGTTCCTTATATTTCAGCACAGAAGGAATTCAGCAAGAGGCAAAGTGATAGGTAACAATGGATTTATTTAGAGAGATACACATTCTATAGACAGACTATGGGCTCTCTCAGAAGGCAAGAGGCTGTGAAATATGGGGTGGTTAATTTTTTTTTTTAATTTTACTTATTTATGACTGTGCTGGGTCTTCACTGCTGTTTGGGGGCTTTCTCTAGTTGCTGTGAGCAGGGGCTACTCTGCTTGTTTGGGAACTAAGATACTGTCAGGCTGCTGATGGCTCCTAGGAAAGGGTGTTCAGGGGTGTTGGGCCTGTGATAGGGTCACAGTCATATTGAAAACCCTTCAGCATTTCTCCAAAACCCTCCGGGTAGAATTCAAGATCCCCTTCCCCAATATGCCTACTATGGTCTGAATGTTTGTACCCCTCTGAGAAAAGGAGCATTTCCTGCCATATCAATAAACAAGGATGTCACAGTCGTCGGTGATTCCAGCCCTCCAGGGCAGCTAGGAAGGAGAAGGATACCTGCTCCGTCTGGCCGCATTCAGGCTGCAGCCCCTCCCTACAGTGAGCACTGAGGAACTCGGGATGTGAAAAACAGAGGAGACTGGCCCCAGATAGCTGAGATGCATATGAAATAGATGATTTCAGTGAGCCCAGACGCTTGCATCTTCCCATAACATTGAAAAGCTCCATGACAGAAAAGCACTAAATTTCTTAACTTGAGATACCTCGTTTCCTTTAATTCACAACAATACTTTTGATGTTCAGACTACCTTCCCTCTGTTACAAACTTCTATGTAACCTGATTCCTCCCCTCACCTTCTTGGGGCAGTTCTCTCCGAGTTACTTGAGATGCTGTCTCCTGGGCTTGAAGTCCTGAAAACTGCCACCAAATAAAACCCAACTCTCAACTTTTAGGTTCTGACTTTTTAAAGCTGACAATGTCCTTATAAAAGAGGCCATAGAGTGCTCTTCTGCCCCTGCCATCATGTGAGGATCCAGGGAAAAGTCAGTCAGTCACCTAGGAACCGAAATCTGCTGTAGCCTAGATCTCTGATTTCCCACCCTCTAGTACTATGAGAAATAAATTTCCGTTGTTTATAAGCTGCGCATTTGATAGTGTTTTGTTTTTGAACGGACTAAGACAGTACTGTTCTGTGCTTCCTTCTGGGCATGCCCAGAGCCCTGGGCTAGCCCCTGGTGTCATCAGAGGCCAGCATCAGTGGACCAATGCCTGGCGGTCCATCCACCCAGCCAGCTAGGAGTGCTGCCGCGGGAAGGCCAAATTCCTTAGCACCAAGCCCAGTGCCTCTCCTACAGCACATGCTCAAAGATTTCGTGGAAAGGAAGACTGAATCAAGCCCTAAGTGAATTTTCTGATATTTTGGAATGGAACCCATCCTGCTGATAAGGAGTTTCTAAAAGGCCTTATACTGGGGTGAGAAGGGTAATTAGGGACCAAGGCCCTGAAGCGGAAAGATCAGTGCGGTGTGCTCAGTCACTTCAGTCGTAAATGGCTCTTTGTAACCCTGTGGACTGTAGCCTGCCAGGCTTCTCTGTCCATGGGATTTCCCAGCAAGAATACAGGAGTGGGTTGCCATTTCCTCCTCCAGGGGAATCTTCCCAAGCCAGGGACTGAACCCGCATCTCTTATGTCTCCTGCATTGCCAGGCGTGTTCTTTACCACTAGCGCCACTAGCTAGGAAGTCAGGCCCCTCTGACAAACTAGGTTTCTTTTCTAGCTGTTGGGGGAGAAGAAAAGCCAAAGCACTGGACTTTGTCTTCGGAAGGAAGCGGTGACATCCTGAGGTCCTTGCTTTCTGAGCCTGAGGCAGGCCGCTTAGGAAACAGCTATGGGTAGGGTGCCTGCAAATGAAGCTCCAAAGAGGGAGCGCCCTTCCATTCCATTCCTGACTTTGCACAGGCCCTGTGCCTAACACCCACCCTAGCTGAGACCTTGGAGTTTATTTAAATGAACTCCCCATATAGAGAAGGGTCAATGCAGACCCAGAGTGGAGGTGACCCCTTGGGGTCACACACAGCCCTAAGCCAGTCAGGGGGAACCTCCAGTCTTCACATTTAGACTCAGTCCAACTCTGGGCACCCCAACACCATGTCACTCTAAGAGTGGTGAGCCTTCCCCCCAACTGACTTCAGGCCAACAAGAAGGAAGGGACCCAGAGGCATGGCACAACTCATTTTGTTTTGTTTCCACAACTCATTTTTATTTCTCATTTTCCTCTGGGGGTGCAGCGTTTGGCACTTGTCACCCCAGGACTGGGTCCCTCACTGCATCAGGCTGGCGGGCAGGACCCCACCTGGTCCTCTTCTCTGCCGAGGGAGCGACAGGCGACTGTTACAGGCCCACCAGTTTGGACACAAGGGTGGACCCAGCGATGCCCACCAGGAGTTTGGAAGACAGGCAGAGTCCACTTGCTCCTGGGGGAGAAGCAGAGGGTGAGTAGAGTGGGGTGGGCAGGCTGGGGGGCGTCAGGCCCCGAGACCCCAGCCTGAACTCTCCTCTTTTTCCCCAGCCCCTAAGGGTCTCTGTTGGGAGTGCTGCTGCACACAGGTGCTCAAAGGCATGAACTCAGTGATGAAGTCAAGAGCCGGCAGCTGCCTCCCACTCCACGGAAGAAAGCTGAACCCCAGGTGGGACAGAGACGCTCCAGCTAACCCAGAAAATCTGCTTTGGGCAGAGTCAGCCTGATCCCAGAACAGCTGCAGGCCAGAGCATCTTCCCTCCTTCCTATATCTGCTTCAGAGAAACCCAGAGAGAGAGAGGAATTACGGAGGCAATACCAAGGGACAGGCAGACTGGGGCTTACTGGGGCTGAGGTCAGGGCCAGAGGCACTGAGGCTCCAAGGCTCCTGTCCTTCTCCCTCAGCTCTACAAGCAAGCCACGAGGTGGACACTTACCCACGGACTGGAGAGTGGCCACCAGGCTGCCGGCGGCCACTCCACCCCCATTGGCAATGGCAGATATCGACATCATCTTGGCCGCCAAGGAGGAGGCAGTGATTCCCGCACTGGTGAAGCCCACCGCACTAAGCACCACAGGCACGGCCGCCACGGTGGAAGCTGAACAGGGAGAGGAGCTAGGGTGAGGGGGTAATGGATATCCCCCTCCAAACACACACATGACATCAAGCCTGGGGGGCTTTGGGAGGTCTGGAGAAGATTAAGTCTGAGCTTGGGAGAGACTCCAGCAGACGTGGTCAGCAGTCAGGAGTCCAGGGAAGCCCCAGCTGATGGGGAAAGCAGAGGGAAGGGCTGTGGGGTCGCCGGGAGCATGGTGCTGGCTCTCAGCAGGACCTTCCTCGGGAAAGGGCTCAGTTTCTGCCTTAGTAGGATGCTGGAACTGGGGAGGAGGGGGGGGACATTTGCAAGCTTCCTGTCTTTGCTGAGGAAATCTCTAAGCAAATTTTACCGAGGGCCCGGCATAAAGCTAGGAACACATTCTGAGCCCCACTTGAGTCCCAACTCTGGGCCTCCACGGCATCGCTGCAGAGCCCTTGGAAGCCAGAGCCATTGGGCTTCTCAGTGCATCTCGTGTGTCCAAACTGTGCACATGTGTCATCCTACATAATCCTCACGGTAACCCTGAAAGAGCAGGCTTGGCATGTTTTTCATGAGGAAATCTGAGCTCAGAGGATTTCAAAGCCACATCCAAGGTCACACGGTAAAGGGTCTGCAAGAAACCTGGGCCCCTGTTGGGGCTGCCTCCACACAAGTTTCCATGGAAACTCCTCATTCTCATTCCAGTGCCTCCTCCCCTACCATGGACAGGAGGCCTGGGGCAGGCTGGGGCAGGTACGAGGCCAGTACCAGGGCCTGGGGACAGACAAGGGCAAGCCCGGCCTGGCAGAGACTCACCTCCGCCCACCACAGCTGCGGCAGCCTTGGCTGGAAACCAAAAGAACATTCTGTGAGTTGATCTACACTGGCCACCACCCCTCCACTCCCTGAGCCCACAGTCCATCTACACGGAGGGGGCTGCCCCAGCCTGGGAGACACAGGAAGGAAGGAACCTGCCTGCTTCACCCAGAGAAGTGGGATTTCCTAAGAAGTGGCTCTCTGGGCCCTGATGTTAGTTCATCTGAAAGAGGGTCGGTATTTTATGAATGTGGAGTGAAAATGTTAGTCACTCAGTTGTGTCCGACTCTTTGCAACCCCATGGACTGTAGCCTGCCAGGCTCCTCTGTCCATGGAAATCTCCAGGCAAGAATACTGGAGTTGGTAGCCATTCCCTTCTCCATGGAATTTTCTGACCCAGGGATTGAACCCAGTTCTCCTGCACTGCAAGCAGATTCTTTACCAACTGAGTCACCAGGGAAGTCCATGAGTGTGGAAGTCAGAGGTATTATATGACCTTGTCCTATCATCCAGAGAAAGCTCTTCAGACAGCAGTAAATCCTCACATAGAGAGACATGTTTCAGTTTGCAGGACTTAACTGAAGTCTGGGCAAACACTGTTGAATGCTTGAGTGCTACTTGAGAACAGTGCTGGAACGCCTTGAATGCTCCCACTTCTTTAAGGCCACGGCTGTTGCCTCCTCCTCTGGAAGGCTGCCCCACACTCTCCCAATCAGAACCATCCTTGCTTTCCTGTGGCTGGAGCCATTCACAGCACGGGACCATGGTTCCCTGAAACAGAGTTCCTGGAACTCCTTGGCAGAGGTCCTAGCCTGTGGCAGCCATAGAAGCCAAGACTGCAATCTTTAGGGCCAGTGGGGACCAGGAGTTCTAAAAACAGCAAGGTGTGCAGGAGTGAGCTCAGCCAACCTCCCAAGAAGAGAGCTTTGGGGTGGCAGTTAAGGAAGTAAAGAAGGTATGAAAATCAAACCCTAAGTGACCAGTAGGGCTTCCCTGGTGGCTCAGTGGTAAGGAATCTGCCTGCCAATGCAGGAGATGTGGGTTTGGTCCCCGGGTTGGGCAGATACTTTGGAGAAGGAAATGGCAACCCACTTCCATATTCTTGCCTGGAAAATCCCATGGACAGAGGAGCTTGGTGGGCCCCAGGCCATGATGGGGTTGCAAAAGAGTCGGACATGAGTGAGCAATTAAACAACAACAAAGTGACCAGTGAGCCACCTGGCTGGGGTATGGAACTGGAGACTCAAGGATCGAGAGCCCATTAGAGTGTTTGAAGCTCAGTGTTACTGTTAAGGAGGAGAGAGGATGACAAGCGTGGCGTGCCTGGGCCCCGAAGCACAGACAGTCCAGGGGAGAGGGTGCTGTGTCTCTGATGGCCTGTCTGCTGGGCTCACCCAGTGGATACCCTCGGGGAGAGGGGCCTGGCCCTTCTGGGCTTTTCAGAACCTCCCCTGCCCTGAGGCTTCCTCCCAGGCCTAGGCCCCTGCATTTCTATTCTACTTCCTGTCCCAGGCTTGGATGCAGCCGTCCACCCCACCTCCCAGCCCAGGGCCCTTGGACAATGGTTCCTTCATTTGTAAATAAGAGGCCATATCATCTTCCTCTGGGGTTGTTATGAGAATTAAATGAATTGCCAAATGTCAAGCGCTAAACTTAGACTATCACAGCATTTGATAAAAAGTAGTAGTTTTGATTATTTCATCTTATGAATAGCTTCTCATACACTGAGGAGTCCTCTTATTTCTGATCAAAAGGAAGGATTACCAGCTGTGGCCAAGGTCCTAACTTTCTTGTCCCACTCCCGTGCTGAGTGGGAGTCCAAGGAGGGGTATGTATCACCCAGGGCTAGTTACCTCCTACTGGCAAAGTGCTCAGGGCCACAGCGGGGGATCCGAGCAGGAAGGAGCCTTTCAGCGTCCCCACCAAGGATCCCAGGGTAGATGTGGCCCCCGCCAGGGCAGTGCTGGATGGCAGAGTGAGCCCTGAGAAAGAACAGAGGGTGAATGCACAGGAGTCAGAGATCAGAGGTCAGGCAGCCCTGTCCCACTCCCACTTCCATCTTGTACTATTTGCATTGGCAGAGGTGGAGCGATCCCGGGGGTCCACCCCAGGGCACAGAAAGGTGGATGACGGCGGATGCACATGGGAGCACTTTGTGTAGCAATTGGAAGCAAGGGACACAGGCTCACCTATCGACCCTGATGGATCTCAAAAACAAAGTTCTCAGGGTGGGGTTGGGGGGGATAGCAATAAAATGAGATATTCCACACACTCTTCTATACATAAATTAAAACGCGTGCAAACAAAAAACAACACCTATTTTGCAAAAATGTAGATGAAAAACACTGGAAATAGAACTGCCATACGACCCAGCAATCCCACTGCTGGGCATACACACTGAGGAAACCAGAATTGAAAGAGACACGCGTACCCCGATGTTCATCGCAGCACTGTTTATAATAGCCAGGACATGGAAGCAACCTAGATGTCCATCAGCAGATGAATGGATAAGAAAGCTGTGGTACATATACACAATGGAGTATCACTCAGCCATTAAAAAGAATACATTTGAATCAGTTCTAATGAGGTGGATGAAACTGGAGCCTATTATGCAGAGTGAAGTAAGCCAGAAAGATACACCAATACAGTATACTAACGCATATATATGGAATTTAGAAAGATGGTAACGACAACCCTGTATGTGAGACAGCAAGAGACACAGATGTATAGAACAGTCTTTTGGACTCTGTGGGAGAGGGAGAGGGGAGATGATTTGGGAGAATGGCATTAAAACATGTATAATATCATATAAAAATAATTTAAACTATTTAGAAACACTATGGTATAAGTTAGATGAAAGAGCAAAAATAAATAAATAAATAAAATTAAAAAAAAGAAAAACAGACGCACGTTCAACATATTAGAAAGGTTGACTTGGGGAGGGGGAATTGCAGACAAAAGGCAAGATAAAAAACGAGACTAATAAAACCAAAGATGGGGCTTGCAAGAAGGAAATGGACCTGAATTGAAGAATTCTGTTCAAATCAATGCTCTGGATTTGAAACCTAGAAGGACAAACTTACAAAAAGCTGGCTGGTCACTGAGGTAAAACATAAATTCTAGGGGTGTATCCCCGGGGAAATGAGAGCCTGAGAATGGGTCCCAGCCACAGGGTCCCTTAGTCTAGATGGGAGAGGCAAGGGACCCAGATCCCCGGTACCACCACCCCACCTCCCCCATGTCCTGCATGTTAGAGTCCTGCCTCCCTCTGGCCCTTCTCAAAGAGAAAGCCAGGGCAGACGCCCAAGGGGAAGGACAGGGGAGGGAGACGGGCTGAGGGTGATGTCACTCTCCCCGCCCAAGGCTCCTAGAGCAGGACCCTGTGTGCTCCCTGGCTCCCCGACACCCAGCCCCCCACCAGTCCCTAGCAGGAACACTCACCCAGTGAAGGAAGTCCTGCCAAGATGCTGCTGGAGGCCGCCCCGCTCACTTTGGCCAGGCTCCCTGCAGACAGTATCTTGGAAGCCAGGTTAGAGGCTAAGAGGGCAACCTTGGCGAATTCCATGGCACCAAAACTGACCAGCACCAAACCTGCCGAAAGAGTTGAGCCTGGATGGGGGATAGGGACACCAGAACTGGGAACATGCCCATTGCCCTGGAAAATCTCAAGGGGCTCCGGCGGGGAGAGAGGCTGTTCTGAGCTTGTGGAGAATGCAGGCTTGGGAAGGGCCCAAAGATACGGTGTTGGGGTGACAGAGTGAGGGGAAGGCAGATGGGGGAGGTGGAAGGAGATTTTACTTCCTGAGGTGGTCTGCTTCCCTTCTCCCAAAACTCACGTTTCTAGAACGCCCTTAAAGTTCCATGGAGCCATTTAAAATGTGCCAGAATTAGGAAACAAGAAACAATCACGTTTTTAAGGCATAGGCCTTAAAACGTCAAGTTGGTCAAGTTCTTATTCTCATGCCCTCTCCTTACTAACTCAATGAGAAGAATGAAATTATCATCCCCATTTTATGATGAGAAAACCCTGGCACAGAGAGGGTAAGTGACTCATCCAGGGTCACACAGCTTTGCTTGGCAAAGTACACGGGAACTGATACAGGTCTCGGGACTTCCAAAGCATGGGCTTGGAGCGGCTCTGATTTGCTTCCTTCTATTGCTTGTCTCTTCGCCTGCCCATCTCACCCCCACCCAGCCTCAACCCTTGAGGGTCACTCCGGCACGGACGAGGCTCACTGCTCCTAGAGTCAGTCCGAGAGCCCAGGGACAGGTGGAGGTTTAAGTCCCTTCCCTCTGGAGACCCAGCTTCTCTGACTGCAGCCGCCCAGATGAGATCCCCCCAGTGGATCCACAGGGGTCTCCCCTACAGTCACCAGGCCCACCAGCTCCCCGAGGGTGGGGGCCACAGGAAGGAGCAGCCCCTGCCCACCCCTCCCTGCCTTACCCAGCAGAGCAGACTTTCTGAAGATGTGGACCTGACCTGGTTATCTCGAGCTTGGCTGAGTTCAGGGAAGATCTGAAGCAGGATGTTTACAGCAGCTTTGCAGATAACAGAGGAAGAGCTCCCACGGGACGCAGGCAGCCAATGAGATAGCTTTCATTTTCTCAGGAAAACGAAAGTCATACCTAGTTTTCTTCTGTCTTGATAAGCCCACAGAACCCTTTGGCTGCTTCCTGGACACCCTCTGCCCCATGTCCTCTGCTTTAGCTCTTCTCCGAAGTTCTGAGATAATAGTAGCTGATGCTAATTTCCTGAATTTTTCAAACGCTAAAACCACCACCAAATGGAAGAAATTAACTACTGGATTATCCTGCGCTTGTAGCCTCCAGACTTAATGGTGCCTAAGGGTTGATCCCCATCAGTGAATCAGAGAATTGTGTAGGAGCTGATCAAATACCCTGGCCACCTGTGCCTCACCTGGCCTTTAAAAATACTTCACTGAACTGTTCAGGGAGTTTAAGTTTTGGGGGCACAAGCTACTCTCTCTCCTTGCGCTGCCCTGCCATATACCTTTCTCTGCTTCAAACTCCAAAGTTTGGGTTTGTTTGGCCTCCCTATGCCTGGGGCCCATGAACTTGCGTTTGAGAACACCTTCTGCAAAGGACCAACTGTTTACTACACAGATCAACTTTCTAACCACTTCCTGCTCCCAAGATCTGCCAAGTGCCATTTAATTTCTCTGCTGCCTTTACTACAAATTGTTAAAAGAGTTGTAGACAATTGGTCTCCTCTTTTTCACCTTACTCTTAAAATGTAAATATATAATATGAAATATTACAGAACATGAAATACTTTCAGGTATCCAAAAAGCTATAGATAATAAAAAACAAACACTTCTGCACCCACCCCTGAGCTCAGGACTTCATAATGTTACAGATACAATCTACGTGACCTGAGAATCCCTTCTCATGTTCCTACTTTCTCTGCCTTCTCACAGGTAGTCACCCTTGAGAATTTAGGGTTGATTAGTTCCAAGCAAGGGACTTCCCAGGTGGCATTAGTGGTAAAGAATCTGATTGCCAGTGCACGAGATGCAAGGTTCATTCCTGGGTTAGGAGGATCCCCTGGAGGAGGAAATGGCAACCTGCTCTAGTATTCTTGCCTGGAAGATTCCATGGACAGAGGAGCCTGGGGGGGCTACAGTCCGTGGGGTCAAAGAGTCGGACACCAAGCGCACACTCACGGATTGCCAGGCATGGATTTATATTTTTAACATATATGAATATTAAATGCATAATTTTCTTGGAATTGATTGAATGTTCATTGTTGTTTCAATTGGGGTTCAAAGACAGGGAACGTGTCAATCACATGCCAAGAACCTTGACCTTGTAACCTCTGTTGGAACACTATGCTAAGAAACCTAGTTTTCAAAGAAGTAGAATAATGAGTTAGGGAGTTGAGATTGGAGAGGAAAGGGAGAAGGAGAAAGAGAGAACTAGAGAGGCTGGGTGGCCATTGCTTTCCTCCAAGTCCCAAGGGTGACAGGAGGGCGAGTGGTTCTCCCAGCTGGACCTCAGCGGGACCCCCTTGGAAAGCTTGACGAGACTCCCTTGAAATTTGAGGGAAGCAACGACATGTGTTTCACTTGGGTCTACAAAGGCTAACAGCAGGAAACTGGTGGGCAGATCTTCCTGAGGAAGGAAGGGGACTACTCTGAAGGTGGGTGGGTGGGTGGGGGGAGCTGCCCCTTTAGAGCTCCTTACAATTTCCCGTGGACCAAATGTAGAACCAGGCAGGCAGAGCTGGAAGAGAACTGTCGCCAGCACTGCCCAGAGGTGGAGGGGAGCCCAGGATGGGTGCACGGCTGGAGGGTGGTGGTGGAGAACAGAGGCGGAGGTATCCGGCCCAGGGAAGCTTCCCCTTGTCAAGGACCTTGTGGGTAAGCGAACCCAGCTGGCAGCAGGGTCCAAGAGCCTACAGACAGCTGGGAGTTTGTCTCCCACCAGGGTGTCAAAGACAGATTGACACAGCATCAGCAGAGTGCTCCTACAAAGGGACACTTCTGGGACAGAATCTCATTCTGGCTCAAGCACTGTGCATTCAGGTATTAAGCATTTTCATCATCACAACCACCCCGTGAAGAGATACTACTATCCACATTTCACAGAGGAGCTGATGAGTCTTGGCTGACTCTGCATGGAGCCCTCTCATTTTGCTCTTTACCTGAATTCTCTGGACCCTTTTTCTTTCCCTGCCTCCTGCCCCTGCTGCATCCATTTCTTCCTGGGTCTCCACACCTGGGTGAGCACCCTCTTGGCTGAGTCAAAGACGGCTCGTGCCCCATCGCCTCTCCAAGCCTCTCTGTGACCCTCAGGAACATGCAGCCTTCCTCATACAGCCGAACTCCAACAGCCCAGTCTGTCCTCCACTGCCCACTCACTGTGGATGATCAGCCCTGGATGGACCCAACAATCACAGGTCTCAAAAGTTCTTACACAGCCTATGCCAGGGGCTCCAAGAACAGGACCAGAAAAAGCTCAGGCATGCTCCAGGCCCCATCAAAACTCCACAAGGACGATGTCTCTTCGTTAAGCCACATGTCACAGCACTCAGTGCGAGTGGGCACTCAGCGCACATTGGCTGAAGGGCTTCCTTTTAAAGCATCTTTTCCAATGAATCCCAAGCCCTCCCTTAGACAGACTGGATATGGGTACTAAGGGCTGATAGTCACAGAATTGTTAGCCCAAAGGGGCAGGGCCAGCAGCTCTCTCGGAAATGGGAGTCCCTGTCTCCCACTGTTTGCAACTCTAAAGTTTCCGTTGAGATTCTTCCGAAGTAGGAAACTTTTTCTTTTTAAAGATCCAGCTATACAAGTATTAGTAAAATAAATAAAAGGCTAAATATGATATGGTATATGATGATCATGGAATGCCAAGCCATAGCTAAAAATAACAGGAAAGACCTGTAGAACAGGAAAAGGCCAGCTGCACAACAATATGTGTGAGTCAAAACAAAACTCTATCAATGAAAAGACATATAAGAGGATTACATTAAATTTTTTCTCTGAAGTTATCTATCTCTATAGTTCTGTCTCTCGTCCTTCTACTTATTGATCTATCCTCCATCAAGAGAAGTTGCTTTATATTTACTTAAAAATCATTTTTTTGGCCACACCTTGCTGCAAACAGGATCTGTTCCCTAACCAGGGAATGAACCTGCTCCCTCTGCAGTGGAAGCAGGGAGACTTAACCCCTGGACCACCAGGGAAGTCCCAGAAGTCACTTTAAAGGGGCATTAAAAGTACTTATCAATTGCAGCAGCACTTAATTCTGGAAATGGGAGTCAGGAACAGCGATAATTCGAGAGGATGGTTGTCAGATCCAAATCAATTTCAGCCTAGTCTGGAGTCATTTAGATTGTTAAGAGCAGAAGGAGTTTATCAATGATTAATATTTCTCAGGTGTGAATTTATTATTAGAATGACTATATTATTAGGTGAATTTTTACTAGGTAATTTTTAATAGACCTTATTTTCTAGAGCAGTTTTAGGTTCTGAACAAAACTGAGGTTCATAACAGAGGTTTCTCCTATATCCCTTGCCCCCGGCCACATGCACAGCCTCCCCCATTATCAAAATGCTGCAACTTTGATAATTCATTTGCAGTAAAATGTCAATTTTCATTAGCAAGCAATGCAACCCCATTTTGTAAAATTTAAAGTAAAAAGACAAGGGGGTGGTAGAGTCATTGGGACGTTGAGATTGACACATATACACTATTGATGTTACAGGGAAGAATAAAATCTTGTATCTGTTGTATCTGTTTCTTTAACTTTTGCTTCCCATTGCTTCTGTTCACTGACAGGATAGTGTCCATACTTAATGTCCTGCCTCGGGGAACCCTGCTCTTCCGCCTGAACGTAAAACCTAAGTGCCTTTGGTCAGGAAGACAACATGACCCTGTCTACCTGTGAATGAATAGCTGCAAGAAAGAAGAAAGTAACATGTGCCCTCCCCAAAACTGATCATTCCAGGAGATATTTGCAAGATGAATGGCCTTTTTATTTTACATCCTCACCTTGCCCCTCTCCTCTATGTTCTGTAAAAGAAACTGGCATCCAGACCCATCTGATGATTATTTTGAGACATTAGTCTGCCATTTTCTCGGTCTGCTAGCTTTCAGAATAAAATTGTATTCCTTGCCTCAACACCTCATCTCCAATTTATTGGCCTGTCCTGGGTGAGTAAAGCAAGATTGGACTCATTAACACTGATACTATGTATAAAATAGATAACTAATGAAAACCGACTGTATAGCACAGAGAACTCTACTTAATGCTCTGTGGTGACCTAAATGGGAGGGAAGTCCGAAAGGAAGGAGATATATGTATATGTATGGCTGATTCATTTTGCTGTACAGTAGAAACTATCACTGACTCAATGGACATGAATTTGGGCAAGCTCCTGGAGTCGGTGATGGACAGGGAAGCCTGGCGTGCTGCAGTCCATGGGGTTGCAAAGAGTTGGACATGACTGAGCCACTGAACTGAGAAACTAACACAACATTATAAAACTACTGCATTCCAATAATGATTGATTAAAAATAAACATAAAATAAAAAGACAAAATTCTGCTGATGGCCTGCCTTCCAATCCATAACGCTCTTTCCTATTCACTGAAGAGGTAGGGAGTATTTAAAAAGGCAGAGACAGACACACAAGCCTGATTAGGAGGCTGCTCCAGTTTTCCCACAAGGACCGGCCCTTTAACAGAGGACAAACCACGTCCTGTCTGTAGGGCGCAGTCACTGTCTTTGGCCACACAAGTGTTCTGTGTCCCTGTTCTCTTTGAAACAGGAACTTACTTCTCTTTCAGGTACTGGAGTCCCTGCCCTGACCCTGGGCTTGTCAGAGGCATGAGCGATCCTGCCAGCCTCCAAACTTGAGTCCAGAATGAATGAAACCAATCATCATATCCCATCCTTTGGGCTAAAGTAACCCGTTTAGGAATAAATAGATGACTCCATTTAGGATACTTACAGGAACATTTACCAGAGATATTTGGGAAGGAAGTTTCCTTGCTTATCAACAGAAGGTTCATGAAAAAAATACCTTTCAGGGGGAAGACCAGAATAAAGAAGCAGATAACCTCCAGAGCGTGCAAACAGGCCTCTACTAAACCAGGAGTGTGGCAGCCAAAGGATGGAGCTGATACCTCAGAAAGTAGATGTAACCCAGCAGGACTCTATGGGGTCTCCCTGGGACAGACCCCACCCCCGTAGCCTCTACTGTAGCTCCTCTCTGAGTGCTTCCCTGGTGGCTCAGTGGCGAATAATCCACCTCCCAATGCAGGAGATGCTGGTTCGACCTCTGAGTCGAGAAGATCCCTTGAAGAAGGAAGTGGCAACCCCCTCCAGTATTCTTCCCTGGGAAATCCCATGGACAGAGGAGACTGGTGGGCTACAGTTCACGTCCAAAGAATTGGACGTGGTTAATGACCAAACAACAACACATGTTCCTCTCTGAAGTACACAATAGTATCTCATGCATATTTCCTGAGGTTTTCAGCTGCTGAAGTCCACCACCAAATGGAAGAGATTAATTACTTGATGACCATGACCATGTAGCCCATAGACCTCCTGGCACCTAAAGACTGATAATGTTAACTGCCCTATTGCCTCACCATAAACCAATCAGAGAACTGTACAAGAGCTAATCAGGGATGCCTTCCCTCACCTGGCTTTTAAAACGGCTTTGCTGTTTAAACCCATTACCCTTGCATGGCCCTGCCATAATCCCCAAACTCCATTTTGGTTTGTTTAAGCTCATTGTGCCTTGGGCACACAATCTTTCATTGGGTAACACAAACAGGAGGGATAGGAAAAAACAGCCCCTTGGATTCAGTGTTGAGCTGCTAATTTACACTTTGCCTGAAACCAAATAACCTTTTTATTGTTCAGTTCAGCAAGCCAGTAAATTCTCTTGAACTCAGAGCCAGTTATAACCAAGATTCTATTACTTATAATTATATAAGCCTCCCCCCACCCCGAAATATTTTTTTAGCTCGTGATTCATTGGGTCAGTAGTTTTCAGTTCAGTCGCTCAGTTGTGTCTGACTCTGCAACCCCATGAACAGCAGCATGCCAGTCCTCCCTGTCCATCACCAACTCCTGGAGTCCACCCAAACCCATGTCCATCGAGTCAGTGATGCCATCCAACCATCTCATCCTCTGTCGTCCCCTTCTCCTCCTGCCCTCAATCTTTCCCAGCATCAGGGTCTTTTCAAATGAGTCAGCTCTTCACATCAGGTGGCCAAAGTATTGGAGTTTCAGCTTCAACATCAGTCCTTCCAATGAACGCCCAGGACTGATCTCCTTTAGGATGGGCTGGTTTGATCTCCTTGCAGTCCAAGGGACTCTCAAGAGTCTTCTCCAACACCACAGTTCAAAAGCATCAATTCAGTAGTTTAGGCATGTGGTTTTCCTGGTCTCAGCTGGGCTCCCTTCTACACCTGCAGTCAGCAGTGGGCTGGCTTTGTGAATCTTAGCTGGGCTCACTCCTGAATCTTGTCTGGGAAAAAAGAACTGACTCCTCCATTAGGTCTCTGTGTTAGTTTTCCTCCAGAAGGCCAGCTCGGCTTCAGGGAGGGATAATAAATCCCAGCTCTCAGTGAGATGAACTGTACAGGTACGTTGAAAGGGCACTGGAACATGGTCATTTCTGTCCTTGACCACAGGTCTCTTAATGGCATTATATCTGTGCTTTCCTCAAACTGCCCACCAACACTGTACCTGTTTGGAGTCTAAGCTCATATTACTTGCCACATGACGGGTCAATAAATTGAGAGACAGGTTGTTGGGGCAATGAAAAGAGACTTTATTCAGAAAACCAACAGACTGAGAAGATGGCAGTCAAATGTCCCAAAAAATCATCTTCCCAGAGTTAGAATTCAGGCTTCTTTTATTCTAAAAGGGGAGGGGATGTGGCTGATTGTTCAATCTTCTTGGTGCCTTTATTCTTGGTACTATTCCCATAGGTCTGGTCACAATGTTCCTATAAACCTCCAACTAAACAAACGTTAGTCTCTGTTCTGCAGCTTTTTAAAGAAGTGTTCTATCATTAAGAGCCAGAGCCTTGAGAATGGGCTGTCCTGTGTATTTCAGGCTACAGGAAACATTCTTTTACAAAGGTGCAAGCCAGCATGACTAAGCACAGGCAACAGAGAACAAAAGTTAGAGCTAAAGGAATAGACCCAATGTGGAGTCAGGTTTGTTCAATGTTACACACACTGGGCTGAGAGGGACCCCGCCAATCTACTGCAGCCATAGGAGACTGGGATGGAGCCCTTGAAGCCAGCTGGAAGCTGCAGGAGTGAGCTGAGGCAGCATCGTAAGGAGACAGCCAGGTGGAGAAGGAGCAGGAGGGAAGACAGGTGTGAAGGCCAGAGTGGGGACCTGGTCTGGAGTCCTGGAGCCGACAGGTTGGGATCCGAGACTCACATTTAAGTAGAAGCAGGTCTTCCAGAGCCTGGTGTGGGTTATCCACATGGACAGGCAGGTTGCAGGTGCCAAGTTAACACACATGGAGCCTGACACTGGATCCAGGGCCAGGCACCCAGTGGGTCTTAGGAAGTAAGTGTTCTGCATTGACCAGCCTCTTGGGAGCCCCATGGTGGAGAGACCTATCTGTCCTTGCAGGTTCTGGGCAGTCTCACTTGGGGCCAGTGAACTGAGCTCTAGACAACAGAGACAGAGCTCTCTGGAGAAATGCAGATTCTCTTCCCACCTGAAGCACTCCAAAGGCCACCAGGCCAGACAGTGTTACTGATGAGTCATGAAACAGCCAGACCCAGAGTCTTGGGTGGGGAGGGGAGGGGATGAATACTGCCTGAGGATAAAGGGCTTGGTAACTGAGGGTCAGTGCCTCAAACTGACGCCAGGGCCAAGCCGTTGGCTTCTCTGGCTGAGGTCTTTGAAGACATGTGGTCCAAGTTCCCATCTGAAGAGCAACAAACTGAGGCTCAAAGAAGAGACACAATCTTTGCAGGGTCAAAACTGAGTGGCAGGACTGGGAAAAGACTTGGCTTCCTGTTCTGGATTGGTGCTCATTCTTACAGAGTTCCTGCCCTACACCCACCACCTACAGGGCTCTGTAGGTGCCCCGCACCCTGCCTGGTGAACAAGAACACAGCTCGGACATTTACTGAAGGTCACTGCATCTCAACTTTATTTCTTATGATTCTTTGAAGAATTTTGGGAGGCAGGGGACTTGTCATTTGGGAGACTGACATCCTGATGCCCTGGAGGGTCATTTCCAGAATGGGAGCCCGTTTCTGCTTCAGTAATGGGTCCTCCTGGAGGAGCTGTAGGAATCCCACAGCAAGGCCCCCAAAAGTGCCCCAGCAGATCCCAGGAGGATGTTGGATGGTGTGGAAAGGCCAGTTGCCCCTAGGGGAGAGGAGAAGGTTAGAGCACAAGAGGACAGGCAGACCCAGCAGTCCCCGGCAAGACTGTGGATGTCAGAGACCCCAGGACTGACTAGAGGCCCTAGACACCAACACCCCACCCCTGTTTCCTCCTCTACTTCTGAGACCCCAGGATATCTGCTCGGGGAGGGGCGGCTGCACATGGCTGCCCAAAGAGGAGACATGAACTCCAATGATCAGCCCATCAGCGACGGACAGAGCCTCTGAGAAATGACAGGCTGCCCCTCCCCTTCACAGCACCAGGCTGGGCTTGGGGAGGAGTGGGCACCTAACCAGGTTTTTGGGGGTTGATGAGGAATGCAGGCCTCCTGAGCCACACACCCTTCATCCCGCCACCCCACACCCAACCAGAAGAGGGAACAGTGACGGGGATACAAAGGACCAGTGGGACACTGAGGACCACGAAGCTGGAAGAAGCCCGTCTGCTTCTTTAGCATCTGGATCAATCTTGTGCTGATTTGTTACCCCTCCCCCGCCTCCTCCCAGGGAGACACTTACCCTTGGACTGGAGGTTGGAGACTAGGCTCCCAGAGGGAACTCCGCCTCCATTGGCTCTTGCAGTTGATGACATCATCTTGGCCGCTAAGGAGGAGCGGGAGATTCCTGTTCTGGTGAAGCCCACGGTGTCCAGCAACCCAGGCACAGCCCTCACGGCCATGACTGTAAGGGCAGAGACACTTCAGGGCTAGCTGCGAGGGACAGGCTCACCAGACCTCCCTGACACCTTCCTGGGGGGTTGAGGTGAGGGGTCCTCTTCGCTCTCCTCAGACCATAGGGCCAGAGGCAAGGGAAGGCTATAGGTGTGGACACAACAGGGTGGACACCCACCCCGACACCCCATCCTCCTCCAAAAACCTGGAACCCAGGCCTGCTCCTGACTCTGCTTGCCTGTGACCCTGAAAGAGTCAGCAGTCCTCCCTGGGCTTTAGTTCGCCCTTTATGAAATAAAGTTGAAACAAGGAGGGGTCTTCAAATGCCCCCTTTTGGTGGGAACTGGTGTCTTTCATGCAAGCACAGGCCCAGAGTATGAGGACAGAACTGCTCTTCTGAAAAGGTGCCGGGTGGAAACTTCTGTCCTCTGCCCTGAGGCCACCAGTGAGCATCCCCCCAGGGTCTCTACATCTCCAGACAGTGCAGGCATAGGACCTTCTGCAGCCAGGAACCTTCTGTGTCTACACCGTCCACACGGCAGACACATGTGGCCACTGAGCACTTGAGACTGTGGCTGGTATGACAGAAATGTTTCATTTTCTTTTAATTTTGGCCACCGTGTGGGAGGACCCTGGCCAGAGGCCCAGCAGGAAACCGCTAGGCTTGCTGGATGACTAGAGGGTCGTAGGCAGAGCAGTTCTGAGTAATCCACACAACTCAGCTCACACATTCCTTACAGCCATTTGGAAGGGCCCCTGGCACTGCTTTCCGGGGAGGAATCATGGATTCAGACAGATCTACCAACTTGCCTGGATCCCAGTCTGCACTTGGGAGAAGCTGAGATTGGAAGTGGTTGTTATGAATGAGTTTCCTTCAGTTCCTTCTTAGCTAGGTTCTTGTTACCTCAAGAATTCAATCTCTGTTCCCTGTCCACCCCACCCCTACGCACCCAGGTCTTGGGGCTGAAGGCAATCTTGGACTTGGTCAAGGAAGGTTGCTCCCAGGAGCCCAGGGACAGGGGTAGATGGGGCCTTGACCTTCTTCCCAAGGAGACTTACCTCCTCCAATCACAGCAGCTGCAGTCATGCCTGGAGACAGAAAGAACCCCTGTGAGTGCCCAGCAGTGGACTTCCACTGAGTCTCTGCTGCTGTCCCAGTGGGAAGTGTTCCCTGGAGTTGGGATCACAGGAGACAGAAGCCCTGTGTGGCTCTCTCTGCTTTTACAGAGAAATCTGATTTCCCAGAAATCAGAGGAGGATGGACAAGAGTCCAGAGCTCTGTGATGCTCCAGATGGGGAGAGGAACCTGCCTTGAAAAGGTTTCATGCTGCTCTTTGAACTTAACATATTTTGGTATCATTAAAAAAAAAATCAAGAAAAGCATGCTACTTTTTTGCAATGGAATATATTTGACTGTTCTGTCTGTTCATCTTCCAGACACCCTATGCCCATCCCAGGCTACAGCTGGAGTGGAAGACCCCCATCCTCCAGGGCTCAGCCTACTTGTGACTTTCTGCAGGAAGCCCCCCTTATTCCCCCATTAGAAAGCACCATGCTTCCTCTGCATGTCCTGCCTTGAGGCTGGAGCCCCTGGCTACACTGGACAGAGCACGCCTGGACCAGATTGAGTTGCTCAGAGCTCTTGGGTCTGGCAGGGACTAGGGATTTTGGATACCTGGGACAGTTCCAGAGATTTCAGGATCTGCAAGAGTGAGCTCAGATAGCTCTCCATGAAAAAGAGTCTTGGTCCCAGGCAAGGGAAAGAAGTTGGAAAAGCAGTCCCCACCCCCCAGTCATTTCTGGAAGGTTGTAGCTCATGGCTCACCAACATCTCTCTCCATCAGGACCCCTGACCTGTCTTAAGGGTTTCCATTTCTGCACAGACGATGTTTTCAACAAACTGATCTTGCAGTTCTCACCTCCTCACTTCCAAGGATCTTGGATCCTATGCCACACACACCCAAGGTCATACCCTAGGCCAGGGGTTCCCAACCCCAGTACTGGTCCCTGGCCTGTTGGGAACCCAGTCGCACAACAGGAGTTGAGCGGCAGGTGAGCCACGAAGCTTCATCTGCATTTACAGCCGCTCCTCCTCGCTCCTATTAACGCTTGAGCTCCACCTGCTGTCAGATCAGCCGCAGCATTAGATTCTCGTAGGAGCTCGAACCCTACCGTGAACTGTGCTTGTGATGGATTGATGTCGCCCACTCCTTATGAGAGTATAATGCCTGATGCTCTGAGTTGCAGCTGAGATGGAGATGGTCGGACTGGGGAGCGGCTGCAAATACAGATGATCACTAACAGAAAGGTTTGACTGCACAAGGACCATAGTAAATGAATACATTGCAGACGCATATCAAAACCCTACTAGTGAGTGGCAAGTGACAAGCTGCATCTGGTGGCAGGCTTTCAGTCAGAATCCGACACTTATTTTAGTCCCCACATGTCCCACTCACTATTTTCTTTACCACTTCCATCCTTGCCTCTTTCCTGCACTGTGCACTTGTTTTAGTCACAGTTTTGGTAAGCCCACAAGCTAACCCTCGACAAAATAAGTAAAAAAAAAAAAAAAAAAATTAAGCAAATGTTGCTGAAGGGTTTCTTTGAAAATGGAGAAAGACCCAACGATGAGACTGTAGAAGACTCTAAGATGGCCAATGAAGAGAAAGCTACATTTGAAAGAAAATACCAAGAGTGCTACTTAAAGTACAAGTTCATTGCAGCAGGTGATTCACATTCTCCAATCCTGCTTTGTATAATACGTGGGACCAGCTACCCAATGAAGTTGTGAAACCTTTAAAACTGCTTTGCCACATGGAGACCAAGCACCCTGCATTAAAAGACAAGCCTTTGGGGTTTTTCAAAATAAAAAAAAATGTGAACATGAAGAACAGAAGCAATTATTGAAGGCCTTCACTTTATCAAATGTATCTGCACTGAGGGCATCATTCTTAGTGGTTAACTGCATTGCTAAATCTAAGAAACTGTTTACTATTGGTGAAGAATTGATCCTGCCTGCTGCTAACGTCACTTGTCATGAACTTTTAGGAGATGCTGAAGTTCAAAAGCTGGCATGTGTTCCTCTTTAGGAGAGGCTAAAGTTCAAAAGCTGGCATGTGAAACAGCAGACATATTGAGGCCAATTGTTAGAAAGGATTAATGAGTGACCGTGGTATGCAATCGGAGAAGGCGATAGCGACCCACTCCAGTACTCTTGCCTGGCAAATCCCATGGGTGGAGGAGCCTGGTGGGCTGCAGTCCATGGGGTCGCTAAGAGTCGATCACGACTGAGCGACTTCACTTTCACTCTTCACTTTCCTGCATTGGAGAAGGACATGGCAACCCACTCCAGTGTTCTTGCCTAGAGAATCCCAGGGACGGGGGAGCCTGGTGGGCTGCCGTCTATGGGGTCGCACAGAGTCGGACACGACTGAAGCAACCTAGCAGCAGCAGCAGCAGTGGTATGCAGTTCAGGTTGGTGAATCTACCGATGTTGACCACAAGGCAACTTTACTTGTTTTTATGCGATATATTTTTCAGGAGGATGTGCAGGAGGATGTGTTACGTGCCCTTTTCTTGCCAAGCAAAACCACAGCTTCAAAACTATTCAAGTCTCTGAATGACTACATACCAGGAAACCTGAACTGGTCATTTTGCATTGGTATATGCACGGACGGAGTGCATGCCAGGACTGGATGGAATTCTGGTTTTCACCATATTGGTCAAAGTGGTCACCGCTGAATGTGAGTCTACACACTGTGTCATCCACAGAGAAAGGCTCGCCCTCTGAAAAATGTCACCTGAACTTAATGTTTTGCAGGAAGTGATGAAAATTATCAACCACATTAAAGTACGTGCCCTTAACTCATGTCTGTTCGTGCATTCATGAGGAAATGGATGCAGAGCACAAACGTCTTCTCTTACACACAGAAATGAGACAGCTTTCTAAAGGTAGATCACTGGCCAGCAGTTTTGAGTTGTGAGAGCTGCTCCAGGGATTTCTTTTAGAAAAGCAGTCACCACTGGCAGCATATTTCAGTGACACAGAAGGTGTTGAAAAACATCCTTACTTGTGTGACATATTCAACTTGCTCAGTGAACTCAGTCTGACACTTCAGGGGAGAATGACAACTGTTCAAGTCAGCAGGTCAAGTGGCTGCATTTAGAGCCAAACTGGAATTACGCAGGCAATGAATGAACACTGGGAATTTTGACATGTTTCAAATATTAGCAGAGATTTGGAAAGAGACTCGGTCAGGGTCGTCTTTCTCCCAACTGGTGCATGATCCACTTATTTCAGCTTTCAAAAGAGTTTGAGCATTACTTCTCAACCACAAAAGACCCCTGAACTGGGAAGGAATGGATCCGTGACCCATCTGTAAATAAGCCAGGTGAACTGACTTTGTGCCTGCTAGAAGAGGATCAACTGCTTGAGATCACAAATAACAGTGGCCTTGAAAGTATGTTTGAGATGACTTCAAATCTCCGTATGTTCTAGATTAAAATCAAGGCAGAATAGCTTGAGATCGCCACAGAAGCACTGAAAAGCCTGCTTCTGTTTCTGACAGCCTATCTTTGTGAAGCAGGGTTTTCTGCAGTAACAGTAACCAAAAGCAGATGACGGGTAGACTGGACATAAGTAAGACACTTCAGGTATCATTGTCTCCTGTCACCCTCAGATGGGACCATCTAGTTGCAGGAAAACATGCTCAGGGCTCCCATTGATTCTGCATTATGGTGAGTTGTACAATGATTTCATTATATATCACAATCCGATAATAATATGAATAAAGTGCATGATAAATACAATGCACTTGAATCATCCCCAAACCATCCTCCCCCTCCCTGCCTGTATCTTCCCTGAAACTGGTCCTGGCGCCAAAAAGGTTGGGGACTAGGGCCCTAGCCCAAGCTAACCACTATGGGAACAACTACCCATGTGTGCGAGTTAAATCTCACTTAATTCAGATGAAATAAAACTTAAAACTCAGTTCCTGAATTGCATGGACCACTGCTCAAGTGCTCAATAGTTGCATCTGGCTAGTGTGATCTACCACACTGGGTCATGCAGGGCACTACCCTGCGTGAGGGCACTACCAGAGAGTGCTGCCCTAGACCCGTCACCAGCGAAAAATCCCTCTCTCTATGATCAATGACCAGCAATCCCGTGATGACTCTCACCTCCTCCTCTTACAGATTCTGACTCTAACACAGCCTTCAACATTTCAGCAAACACAATGAGATTTTCAATCTCTGCCCAGGCACACCTCGGCGATACTGTCAATCGGGTTACAGATCACCAAAGTAAAGGGAATATCATGTGAACTTTTTGGTTTTCAGTGCATATAAAAGTTATGTCTATATACAAGTTATATTCATGTATCACTAGACTATACCCTAGTCTGCTAAGGGTGCGATAGCCTTATGTCTAAAAAGACAATGTGCATACCTTAATTTAAAAATACTTCATTGCTAAAAATGTGAACCTCCACCTGCCAACTCTTAAGTTGTTACAAATCTTCAACTTATAAAGGGCATGCCCGTGTTAGTTTCCTGAGGCTGCAGTAAGGAATTGCCATGAACTGTGCTAATTCTCTCATGTTTTCTCCCAGTCAGAGAAAGTCAAGATCAAGGTGTAAAGAGAGCCAGGCTTTCTCTGAAGGCTCTAGGGGAGGATCCTTCCTTATCTCTCTAGCATTGTTGTCTAGCTGTTGGTGACAATCTCTGACTTGTGGCCGCATCTCTCCAATCTGTTTCTGGCTCTACCACTGCCATCCTAGTCACCATCACCTCTTGTAGTCCCAGACCAGGGATGGGGACAATACAGAGGATGCTGGCTGCTGGGTACAGGGAAGAAGAATGAAGGTGTTAAATCTCCTCCTTGTCCCCTGTGGCCCATAACTTAAAGTCCACCTGTTCCATGAGCATGAGGGGGTCCCTGCATGATCAGGCTTCTGCTTAGATACTAGGGAATGAATAGAAGCCACCTCCCTGCCTTCTGATGTTCAATCTTTTGCTGGCCAAATCCAGGCACATTTTTAAGGACTCTGCCATCCAACACATCTTCCAGAACCTGCCCTGAGCACACGTTCCCAGTCTTCCTCGGCCACCTTCACCTATAGACTCCCAAGTGTGAATTAGTTTTGCTCTTGCTGCCACAGAATTTCCCACAAGGCAATATGATTCTCTGAAATCTCTGCTGGATTTTGAGTTCTTTCAGGTCAAGGGCCAAGCTGCATTCACTGCTGCTTTCTCCTGTGCCAGGCACAGGCTTGGGATCAAGGAGGCACCGAAGGAGGAGTTCAGAGAAAGAAGTACTAATCCAAAGTGCACCTTTGGGCATCCTAAGTCATGCTATGGTGTGAATGTTTGTGTCCCCAAAAAATGATATATTGGAACCTAATGCCCAATATGATGATGTTAGGAGGTGGCCCTATGGGAGCGGATTAAGACTTGCAGGCAGAGCCCTCCTGATTGAGGTCAATTTCCTTATAAAAGAGATCCAAGAGAGTTCCTCTTTTCCTCCCAACATGGGAGGTTAATGCGAAAAGATGGTTCTTCCAGGATGTGCGCTGTCACCACACACAGAGTCCACTGGTGCCTAGATCATGACTTCCCAGCCTCCAGAACTGTGTAAAAAATAAGTTTCTGTTCTTTCTAAGCCATCCGATTTACTGCATTTTGTTATAGCAGCCCTAATTCACTATCAACAGAGTGAAAAGGCAACCTACAGAATGGTAGAAAATATTGGCAAAACATGTATCTGTTTAGAGGTTCATATTCAGGATATAGTATAAAGAATTCCTCCAACAACAGAAAACTTGATTTAAAATAATTTGATTTAAAAATGGGCAAATGTGCAGTGCAACTGGAGAAAGCCCACATGCAGCAATGAAGGCGCAGTGCAGATAAAAAAAATAAAGGAAATATGGGCAAAGAATCAGAATAGACATTTGCCTAAAGATATACAAATGGCCAACAAGAAAAGAAAAATATACTTAATATCTGTAACCATTAGGAAATTCAAATCAAAACTGCAACGAGATATCACACCACACCCATCAGGAAAGCCACTATATAAAAAAAACAAAAATGGAAAATAACAAGTGTTGGTGAGGATGTGGAGAAACTGGAACATTTGTGCACTGGTGGTAGGAATATAAAATGGTGCAACAAACATGGAAAACAGTGTGACGGTTCCTGAAAAAATTAAAAATAGAAAATCATATAACCCAGCAATCCCATTTCTGGATATAGATCCAAAGAAATTGAAAACAGGGTCTTAAAGAGATATTTGCACCCCACGTTCATAGCAGCAGCGATCACAGTTGCCAAGAGGAAGCAAACTAAGTGTGGATGAATGGATGAATGGATCATTACCACATGGTATAGATGCCCGAGAGGATGTCATTCAGCTTTAAACAGGAACTTCTGACATAATGGGGAACCTGGGGAACCTTATGCCAACTAAAATAGACCTGTCAGAAAATAACAGATGCTATATGATTCCACTCACATGGAAATTAGATTAGATTAGTTGAGCAAAGAGACGGAAGGAGCTGTGGTTGCCAGGAAGTGGCAGGAGGAAAACAATAGTTAATGTGTAATTGAGTTTCAGTATGAGGAGATGAAAAGAGTTCTGCAGATCGGAGGCACAGTAACACGAATATGGTTACCACTGTTCAAGAGCTGACTCACTGGAAACGACCCTGACGCTGTGAAAGATTGAGGGCAGGAGGAGAAGGAGGTGACAGAGGATGAGATGGTTGGCTGGCATTACCGACTCAATGAACATGAGTTTGAGCAAACTCTGGGAGATAGTGAAGGACAGTGAAGCCTGGCGTGCTGCAGTCCATGGGATTGCAGAGTCAGACACGACTTAGTGACTGAACAACAAAAAACAACAATTCAGTGTATGCTAACAAATGGTTGTGTTTGTTAGTCACTCAGTCCAGTCCACTCTTTCTGACTGCATGAATTGTAGCCCGTCAGGCTCCTCTGCCCACGGAATTCTCCAGGCAGGAATACTGGAGCGGGCAGCCGCTCCCTTCTTCAGGGGATCTTCCCAACCCATGGATCGAATAGAGGTCTCCCGCATTGCAGACAGATTTTTTAACATATGAGCCACCAGGGAAGCCCAGTTGTTTTGGTATATTTCATACTATGTGTATTCTGAAAGGACTTTAAAAGAACTCTGTGACTTTTACTGCCGTGGCCCTAGGCTGGCCCCACATTAGACGTGACTCTGCTCTTGGAGGGTGTGTTCTGGGAGGACATTAGTGACCTGGCCCTGGGGCATCAAGGGAGGAGCACAAATAGAGAAATGAAACTTACCTGCCTTGGGTGCTGTGGGGCAACAGGGCTATCATGGGCAGTGACCTTTAACTGGCAAAGAGCCGTGCCCAAGCCTGTGCCACGTGGCTGTCAGGCGTCTAACCTGAGCAGCACCTCTGCCCCACCTAATTGGAAGTGACCTGGTCCTGAGAGACCCCTAAGAGTGACCTCATCCTACCCCTGTCCTTAAAAACAAACCTATAAAGGCCCAGAGAGGGCAAGTGACTGGCTCTGGGTCACTCAGCAAGTCAGAGGCAGAGCTAAACCCTGAAGTGTGGTCCCTCTGATTCTAGAGCATCATTTATTTCATCTCCTGGACACTGTGGCTTTTTTCTGACAGTGTGGCAGAGAGATTCCATCAGGAAGACTGTCCTTACACTGCCAACTTAGCAGGTAGAGCTGAGCAGTGGGTGTGGGGTGAGGATCTGTGGATTGGTGCTCAGAGATACCTTACCTGCATAATGGTAGAAATTGGGTGGGTCTCTGGGGTCAGAGCCAAAGTCATCTTGGTCCTGATGTGGCCCCTGTGGTGGCTTCCCAGGAGAAGAGCCATAGGAGTCCTGGTTGGTTGACTGGGAAGGTTCTTCTTCCTCTGGAAGAAAGAAATAATGGGGGAGCACACAGCGGGGTGGGCAGCTGGGGAACAGACCCCACACAGCCCCCTCCACCCTTTCCGGAAGCCCCCAGGACCTCTGATGTAGGGAGGGGAACTCAGGGGAAGCTGAGCTGAGAGGTGTCAAGGGTGCTTGGAGGTGAACCAGGGAGAAGACAGAGAGAGGGAGGCCCAGCACCAGTGGAGAGCTGGGGGTCCTGACTGCACAGAGCAGGAGGCTGAGGCCCACAGGAAAGAGACTTGATGGGCACCAAGTCAGAACCCAGACCCCCGCTGCCCACCCAGGAACCCCAGGCTCCGGGCCACCCACCCTCGGGAGCTTTCCCAAGGGCACTCACCTTCCGGCAGCAGTTCTGGCAGGAGGGAGCCCAAGGCATTGCCTTCCCCGCTCTCTATGGCTCTGGCTGACATCCTGGAGGCAGTGTGGGAGCACTGGTTCTGGATCCAAGGACACCACTGTCTTTCTGAGAAACAGAGTGTGAAGTAAAAACTGCTCTGCCTGATTTCAGGCTTCCCTGATAGCTCAGTTGGTAAAGAATCTGCCTGCAATGCAGGAGACCTGGGTTCGATTCCTGGGTTAGGAAGATCCCCTGGAGAAGAGAAAGGCTAGCTACTCCAACATGCCGGCCTGGAGAATTCCATGGACTGTATAGTCCTTGGGGTCACAAAGAGTCGGACATAACTGAGTGACTTTCAGGAGGGCATCTGTCTTCCGTTCCAGCCCTGCCCTCTGTCCCATTGCAGCCTGTGGACCACTTCCAGCCCACCCCCTTGATCTGTTCAGACCACAGTTTTGAAGTTAATAATGACTTTGCTTGGCTCCCTGATCTCCAGAATCCTGGCCACCTCTAACACCCCATCTCTGTCCCCTGCTCACTGCCCACCTGTCTAAGTTTCAGGGCTTCATAGTAACCTGGGTCAAGACAAGACCAGAGGTTCCCAATGCCCCATGGTAAAGGTGGGCTCAAGCCCCCTCCGCACACTCAGCTCTGGTCACAGGGTCAGCAGTCCTGATGGAAGTGGAGAGGGAGGCTGAGAGTGGAGTCCCTTTGCTCCCTCCCCTCCCCACCTCCCAGGCCCCCACTTACCCTGCTTAGTATTATTGGGGATCAAAGAGTAGTGTGTGAAGCCCGGCCCAAAGTGAGGCTGTTGAGAACTCCAGCAGGCTAAATAGTCCCTCCCTGGATTACCTCTGACTTCAAGAGTCCAAGAGGGAAGTGAGTCACCCTCATCCCTGGCTTGGTGCCACGTAGACCTCAACTTTGCATGCTAATGGGAGGATGAGAGGCTGAGCTTCCCTCCCAGATTCCCCTTCTTGGATATGTGAGGAATCCCTAGTCCACCTTTTTATAAAACTTACCTGCAATTCTTGTGAACTATATTTTCCCTTCCCTCCACCATTTGTAGGTTTATGGTACAAAATATTTTTCCTTGGCTGACAAATGACACAGAGCCCTAATCTCATATCTGTAATAACTGAGGAGGCAGAGCAGGTTGATGGTCAAAGCATCATTTCTAACCAGTGCCTGGGGAGGAATCCTTAGTTGCGACTAAGGGAGTGAAATACCCTTGATGTGCCTTACTTTGGTGACACTCTGGCATTCACAGAATTGGTGGTATTACTGCATTTACTTCTTTTTGTCCCTTGATGTATGGAAGTGTTAGTTGCTCCGTCATGTCTGACTCTCTGTGATCCCGCCAGGCTCCTCTGTCCATGAAAGTCTCCAAGAGTACTGGAGTGGGTTCCCTATTTCCAGGGGATCTACCTGACACAGGAATTGAACCGGTGTCTCCTGCATTGCAGGCAGATTCTTTACCAGCTGAGTTACCAGGGAAGCCCCCTAAGACATATATATATATATATATATATATATATATATATTCCTTATATATATATATTCCTTATTATTATATGACATATGTAAATATTATATATTCTTATATAGGTATATATTTTACTTATTTTACATTATCTGCTAAAAGGAAATGAAAGCTGAACACTGAAGAATTGATGCTTTTGAACTGTGATGTTGGAGAAGACTCTTGAGAGTCCTTGGACTGCAAGGAGCTCCAACCAGTCCATTCTGAAGGAGATCAGCCCTGGGATTTCTTTGGAAGGAATGATGCTAAAGCTGAAACTCCAGTACTTTGGCCACCTCATGCAAAGAGTTGACTCATTGGAAAAGACTCTGATGCTGGGAGGGATTGGGGGCAGGAGGAGAAGGGGACGACAGAGGATGAGATGGCTGGATGGCATCACTGACTCGATGGACGTGAGTCTGAGTGAACTCCGGGAGTTGGTGATGGACAGGGAGGCCTTGCATGCTGCAATTCATGGGGTCGCAAAGAGTCGGACACAACTGAGAGACTGAACTGAACTGAACTGAAGAAAGAATAGCAAATTAGTTGTTTTACCCTTAATTTTGTTTTACTATTTTTGTTATGCAAAGCAGGACCCAATGCAGGTCCAGCTGCTTCCAAAACGAGGTCTTGGAATGGCTCTTATTTGCTCCCTCCTAACGCTTGTATCTTCCCTGCCCATCTCATGCCTACCCGGCCTAGAGACTTGAGGGTCACCTGATGCAGACCAGGCTTGTTGCCCCAGAGTCCTAGTGCCCAGCAACAGGTGGGTGATTAAGGACTGATGAGACTCAGTTCTTCTCATCCAGTGGTGAATGTTTTGGAGTTTCAGCATCAATCCTTCCAATGAATATTCAGGACTGATTTCCTTGAGGATTGACTGGTTTGGCCTCCTTGCCATCCAAGGGACTCTCAAAAGTCTTCTCCAACACCCAGTTCCAAAGCATCAATTCTTCAGTGCTCAGCTTTTTTTATAGCCCAACTCTCACATCCATCGGAGAAGGCAATGGCACCCCACTCCAGTACTCTTGCCTGGAAAATCCCATGGATGGAGGAGCCTGGTAGGCTGCAGTCCCTGGGGTCGCAAAGAGTCAGACACGACTGAGCGACTTCACTTTCTCTTTTCCCTTTCATGCATTGGAGAAGGAAATGGCAACCCACTCCAGTGTTCTTGCCTGGAGAATCCCAGGGACAGGGGAGCCTGATGGGCTGCCGTCTATGGGGTCACACAGAATCGGACACGACTGAAGCGACTTAGCATCAGCAGCAGCTCACATCCATACATGACTACTGAAAAACCTTAGTTTGACTAGATGGACCATTGTCAGCAAAGTAATATCTCTGCTTTTTCATATGCTGTCTAGGTTGGTCATAGTTTTTTTTCCAAGGAGCAAGCGTCTTTGAATTTCATGGCTGCAGTCACCATCTGCAATGATTTTGGAGCCTCAGAAAATAAAGTCTGTTACTGTTTCCATTGTTTCCCCACCTATTTTCCAAGAAGAGATGGGACCAGATGCCATGATCTTAGATTTTTGAATGTTGAGTCCTAAGCCAGCTTTTTCACTCTCCTCTTTCATTTTCATCAAGAGGCTCTTTAGTTCCTCCTCAATTTCTACCATAAGGGTGGTGTGAGCTGCATATTTGAGGTTACTGGTATTCCTCCCAGCAATCTTGATTCCAGCTTGTGTTTCATCTAGGCTGGCATTTCACACAGGGTACTCAGCATATGAGTTAAATAAGCAAGGTGACATCCAGGAGCTCTACAGATACATTGAAAGGGCATGGAGAATATGGTCATCCTGGTAATCGAGGTGGTATGGTAAATGACCCTTAATGACATCATCTGTGTGCGTGCCTTCCACCCACATCCCCCACTACCACAAACTCTACACCTGTTACAGAATCTAAGCTCATATTGCTTGCCACATGACAGGGCAAGAAATTGAGAGAAAAATTGTTTGGGCAATGAATAGAGACTTTATTCAAAATGCCAGGAGACTGAGAAGATGGTAGACCAGTGTTCCCAAGAACTCTCTTCGTAGGGCTGGAATTCAGTCTTCTCTGATAATGAAAGAATGGTGTAGCTGGTTACTGGAATCTTCTTGATGCCTTTCTTCTTGCAGCTTATCCAGGTAGGTCTGGTCACAAGGTTCTGATGTTGTTGTTTGCTTGCTCAGTCGTGTCCGACTCTTTGCGACTCCATGGACTGTAGCCCGGCAGATTCCTCTGTCCATGGCATTTCCCAGGTAGAAACATCCAGTTGGACAAATGTTATTCTCTTTCCAGAAACTTTGTAAATTTATTTTTTAATTGAAGGATAATTGCTTTCCAGAATTTTGTTGTTTTCTGTCAAATCTCAGCATGAATCAGCCATAGGTATACATATATCCTCTCCCTTTGAACCTCCCTCCCATCTCCTGCCCCATCCCACTCCTCTAGGTTGATACAGAGCCCCTGATTCAGTTTCCTGAGCCATACAGCAAATTCCTGTTGGCTGTCTATTTTACATATGGTAATGTAAGTTTCCATGTCACTCTTTCCATACATCTCACCCTCTCTGCCCCTTCCCCATGTCCATAAGTCTATTCTCTATGGTTCTTTCTCCACTGCTGCCCTGTCAATAAATTCTTCAGTACCATTTTTTAAGGTTCCATATATATGCATTAGAACATGATATTTATCTTCCTCTTTCTGACTTACTTCACTCTGTATAATAGATCTTAGGTTCATCCAGTTCATTAGAACTGACACAAATGCATTCCTTTTTATGGCTGAGTAATATTCCATTGTGTATATGTACCAGGTTTCTTTATCCATTCATCTGTCAATGGACAATTAGGTTGCTTCCGTGTTCTAGCTATTGTAAATAGCGCTGCAATGAACGGTGGGATACATGTGTCTTTTTCAATTTTGGTTTCCTCAGGGTATATGCCTAGGAGTGGGATTGCTGGGTCACATGGTGCTTTTATTCCTAGCTTTTTAAGGCATCTCCATACTGTCTTCCATAGCGGCTGTACTATGGTTACATTGTACATATGGCTGTACTATGGTTTCGTTGCCACCAACACTGCAGGAGCGTTCCCTTTTCTCCACATCGTTTCCAGCATTTACTGCTTTTAGGCTTTTTGATGATGGATGGCCATGCTGACTGGTGCGAGGCGACATCTCACTGTAGTTGTGATTCGCATTTCTCTAATAACGAGCGATCGTGAGCATCCTTTCCTGCGTTTGTTAGCCATCGGTGTGTCTTCTTCTGAGAAATGTCTGTTTAGGTCTTTTTCCCACTTTGATTGGGTTGTTTGTTTCTCTGGTATTGAGTTGTATGAGCTGCTTGTATCTTTTGGAAATTAATCCTTTGTCAGTTGTTTCATTTCCTATTATTTTCTCCCATTCTGAGGGTTGTCTTTTCACCTCCCGTCTAGTTTCCTCTGCTGTGCAAAAGCTTTGAAGTGTAATCAGCTCCCAGTTGTCTACCTTTGTTTTTATTTCTATAACCTTGGGAAACTTATGCTAATTGAAATAAATCAGTCAGAAAGAGAAAAATACATCATGATTCCATTTACTTGGAAATTAGTTTAATTTGGTCAGATTCATAGAGGCAGAAAGGACTGTGGCTGCCAGGAGCTGGGGGCAGGAGGAAAAGGGTAGTTAATGTCTAATGCTTATAGAAGTTCAGGTTGTGGGGTGGGGAAAGGAGTTCTGGAGATTGGGTGCACAAAATGTGAATACAGTAAGCACTGTTCGATGCACACTGACAAAGGTCATGGTGGTATTTAAGGCTGTGTGTATTCTGCCATGATTTATTTTTAAAGCATGTGCCTTTGGTGCCCTGGCCCTGGGCTGGCCCTGTCTTAGAGGTGACACTGCCCTCGGAGGGTGTGTCTTTGGAGGACATTATCGACCAGGCCCTGTGGTATCAAGGGAGGAGCACAAATGGAGAAATGAAACTTACCTGCCTTGGGTGCTGGGGAGCAACAGGGCAGGCGTGGCAAGAAGCCGTGCCTGAGCCTGTGCCAGCCGGCTGACCAGGAGCCAGAGCAGCCTCTGTGTCCTACCTAATTGGAGATGACCTGGATCTGGGAGACCCTTAAGAGTGACCTCATCCTACCCCTGTGAGGTCCGAGGTGGCTCCTCTCTCTGCTCTCTATGGTTTTAGCTGTCATCCTGGCGGCAGTGTGGAAACAGGATGCACAGCCAAGGACTCCTCTATCTTTCTCACAGACAGAGTTAGAAGGTCAGAAGTGCTCTCCTGATTTCTGAAGGACTAGGGGGCAGGCACCTCTCTACTGCCCCAGCCCTGCTCTCTGTGCTATGACAGTCTGTGGGCTACTTCCAGCCCACCCTGCTAATGTGCTCAGAAAACAGTTTTGAAGTTAGTGATGACTTTGCTTGACTCCCTGACCTTCAGAATCCTGTCTACCTCTTAACACCCCATCTCTGTCCGATGCTCACTGCCCACCCAGTCGAGGTCTTAGGGTTCAGAGCACCCAGGTTTGGGACAAAACCCAAGGCTCCCAAAGTCACATGGTAAAGGTGGGCTCGAGCCCCCTCCCCACACTAACCTCTGGTCACAGTGACCACAGCCCTAGATGCTGTGGGTGGAGTCCTGTACTCCCTCCTCTCCCGCACTGCCCAGGTCCCTGTTTATCCTGGTTGATAAGTGTCTGGGAATGAAGAGCAGTGTGGCAAGTTCTGCACGGAGTGAGTCTGGGCCCTCTAAGCGGCTGTATAGTTCCACCATGGATGATATCTAACCCCGAGAGTCCAAGGAGCAAGTGAGTCAGTCTCTTTCCAGCTGTGGTTTCTCCCCTACTTTGCTAATGGGACAATGAGAGCCATGGGCTGGTCTTGGGCAGGAGCATGACTTTCCCTCTCAGAATCCTCTTCTTGCATATGTTTGAAATCCACAGTCCTCCATTTTATAAAACTCACCGGGCTTCCCTGCTGGTCCAGCATTGAAGAGTACAACTTCCAGGATAGCAGACACAATTCGATCCCTGCTCCTGGAAGATCCCACATGCCATGGATCTACTAAGCCCGAGCACCCCGACTACTGAGCCCTCGCACCTACCTCCGTGCTCTGCTAAAGAGAAGGCACTGCCACGAGAATCCTGCCCATGACTCTTGCTGCTCTGAAGAGTAGCCCCTGTTTCTGCAACTAGAGAAAGCACGTGCACAGCAACAAAGACCCTGCACAGCCAAAAGTAACTAAATAAATAAAATGCTAAATAAACATTCACCTGCAATTCTCAGGAACTTTATTTTCCCTGTTCCCCATGATTGGCAAGTTTACAGTCGAAACATTTTCCCTTGGTTGACATATGGCACAGAGCCCTAATCTCATATCTGTAATAACCGAGGAACCAGTGCAGGTTGGCGGTTAAGAGCAGGATCTCTGACCAGTGCCTGGGTTGGAATCTTTACCCGTGACCTTCGGGGAGTGATTTACCCTTGTTGTGCTTTAGTTTGGTGGCACACAGGCACATACAGATTAGATGCTATGACTACATTTGCTTCTTTCTGTCCCTTACCCCTAGTGGAATAAGTCTCATGGAAAGTGTACATTTGTCAGTCTCCTTCTCCTGGGGCTGGAGCTCAGTAAATATGATTTGAATGACAGAATGAATATGGACAAGAAAGGGGAAGTGACAGTGAGTGTGAAGCTGGGCTGGGGTGGGAGGACAAGGGGCAGGAAATGAAAGAAGGGGCAGAATCAGGGGTGGAAGAGGGCACTGCTTGGGACAGGTGACTGTCCTGGGAATGAGGGCCTTGTCCCTCCTTCCAGAGGAGGATAGGAGGGACCAGAGGCAGGGCGCTGTCTGTCCCCCACCCCAACCCCTGCTTAAGCTTTAGGACAACAACTCCAAACATTTCAGCAAATCCTGCTGCAGTTTCCCTGAGACACTGCGAGATGCTGTCCATGGGGATAAGAGTGGAGAGTTTGCAGGAGTTGGAGAAGGCAATGGCACCCCACTCCAGTACTCGCCTGGAAAATCCCATGGATGGAGGAGCCTGGTGGGCTGCAGTCCATGTGGTTGCTAAGAGTCGGACATGACTGAGCGGCTTCACGTTCACTTTTCACTTTCATGCATTGGAGAAGGAAATGGCAACCCACTCCAGTGTTCTTGCCTGGAGAATCCCAGGGACGGGGGAGCCTGGTGGGCTGCCGTCTATGGGGTCGCACAGAGTCGGCCACGACTGACTCGACTTAGCAGCAGCAGCAGCAGCTTGGTGTCACTTGGTATTGGCTCCACTTCCCTGGAGAATTCAGGGCATGAGAGACACCTGCCACCTACAGAAGCAGGCAGATTCGTTTCTCTGAATTTCCTGTCACTGGATGGTAGCTAGAGGAAATTAAACTAGATGAAATTAAAAGATGCTTACTCCTTGGAAGGAAAGTTATGACCAACCTAGACAGCATATTAAAAAGCAGAGACATTATTTTGTCAACAAGGTCCGTCTAGTCAAAGCTATGGTTTTTCCAGTGGTCAGGTATGGATGTGAGAGTTGGACTGTAAAGAAAGCTGAGCACCGAAGAATTGATGCTTTTGAACTGTGGTGTTGGAGGAGACTCTTGAGAGTCCCTTGGACTGCAAGATCCAACCAGTCCATCCTAAAGGAGATCAGTCCTGGGTGTTCATTGGAAGGACTGATGTTGAAGCGGAGACTCCAATATTTTGGCCACCTGATGCAAAGAGATGACTCATTGGAAAAGACCCTGATGTTGGGAAAGATTGAGGGCAGGAGAAGGGAACGACAGAGGATGAGATGGTTAGATGGCATCACCGACTCAATGGACATGAGTTTGGTACACTCTGGGAGTTGGTGATGGACAGGGAGGCCTGGCGTGCTGTGGTTCATGGGGTCGCAAGGAGTTGAACACGACTGAGCGACTGAACTGAACTGAACCAAGATGGTAGCTAGAAAGACACCTTATGGAACAGAAAAGACTGGTGCCTTCAGAGTACCTGTGACATTACAAATTCTTGAACACAGGTAAGAGAGAAGTAATCTACTGAGAGGAAAGGAAAACAAAACCTTTGCTTTATTAGAATTCCCAAAGAGAGTGCTTACGGAATAATGTTTTAAAAGTCTTTAACAAGGAAGTCAGGGCACTTCCCTGGTGGTTCAGTGGTTAAGAATCTGCCCTCCAGTGGAAAGGACACAGGTTTGACCCCTGGTCAGGGAATTAAAATCCCACATGTCAAGGAGCAACTAAGCCCAAGTGCCACAACTACCGAGCTCGTGGGCCTCAACTAGAGAGTCCGTGTGCTTCCAGTAAATGTCCACCTGGAACAACAAAGACCTGAGCAGCACAGCTAAGACCCAACGCTGCCAAATAAATAAATAAATATTAAAAAAAAAATAGAAACTCAGCCTTGGGAGTTCCTGGAGACCCAGAGGTTAGGACACTGTCCTTCCACTGTAGGGCACACAGCTTCCATTCCTTGTCTGGGAGAAAAGCTTCAGCATGCTGAGATGTGGACAAAAAAAAAAAAAAAAAAAAGTCAGACTAGAAGAGGTGATTCTTAAAGAGAGAATTGTTTACTACCAATGAATATTTGAGAAAACATTCAATCTTGCTGACAGTAAAAATAATTTTAAAAAAATTAGCTGTGTGTGTGTGTGTGTGTGTGTTCCATGAATCATTCAGTTAGAATTTGGCTGCAGATATCAGGACTCACTCCAGCTAACTGAAGCAGAATGTGTTTTTACACAAGGAATTCCATGCCTATAAAAGCACCCCAGGATTGGAGAAGGTTCAAGGTTGAGTCTCTGGGAATGAACACCCACCCAGGAACATTGAAGGACTGGGCCACCAAGCATGCTGGGACTACTGCCTTGATCAGGAACCAGAGACACTGGGAAGCCACTCTGGGACCAAACTGCCTTGTATGTCATGTCTGCAGATAAAACGATGCATCTCAGTCAGGTGAGAGCTGGATTCTGACTCCACTGCTGCTGCAGAAGACCTAGTCCTCGATACTGTGCTTGGCAGCAAAGCAGCAGCCCTGTCTCCCTGCCTGATACAAGATCCAGTGCCTTTGCAGAACCGGTGTCGCCAGAGAATCTGGGGAATAGGGTCATTACTCTCTGTCCTGGGGGTTCACAGCAGGGGGGTGAAGCAGAACTGAGTGAGGACGACCCCCACAGCTGCTCCAGAGAAAGGAAATAAAAACACTCGGTGTTGGCTCGGGGCCAGGAAAGCTGAATGCTCCCGCCTTGCTGGGGGGGATGTGCTCTGATACCTCGGTCCCAACCGGCAACACAGAAATGTGTGATCACCAGTGTCACTCCACTCGATTCAGAAATACTCTTTCTGGGAATTTATTGTAAGGAAAGAGTCAGATATGTGCACAAAAATATCTGTACGTGATTGATTTTCATGGTGTTATTCAGGACAGCAAACCTTTAAAACAGGACGAAATCAAGGACTCATAATTTTATGCCCCTGAATAGCAGACATCTATGTGGCCCCTGACGCTACTGTCAAAGACCAGTTCACCAGTAAGTGAAAGAAGCCTGGGAGAGTTGAACAATAAAGAAAGCTGAGCTCCGAAGAACTGACGCTTTTGAACTGTGGTGTTGGAGGAGACTCTTGAGAGTCCCATGGACTGCAAGGAGATCCAACCAGTCCATCCAAAGGAAATCAGTCCTGAATATTCAATGGAAGGACTGATGCTGAAGCTGAAACTCCAATACTTTGGCCACCTGATGTGAAGCACTGACTCGTTGGAAAAGACCCTGATGCTGGGAAAGATTGAAGGCAGGAGGAGAAGGGGATGACAGAGGGTGAGATGGTTGGGTGGCATCACCAACATGAGTTTGAGTAAGCTCCAGGAGTTGGTGATGGACAGGGAGGCCTGGCGTGCTGCAGTCTATGGGGTTGCAAAGAGTTGGACGTGACTAAGCGACTGAACTGAACTAAAGTGAAAGAAGCCTGAGTTCAAGGACCCTCACTTGCACTGGTTCTGTCCAGGAGATTCCCTGAGAACAATTCTGCAGTTTGCTAGCATTGCTATCATTCAGTTCAGTTCAGTCGCTCAGTTGTGTCTGGCTCTTTGTGACCCCATGAATCGCAGCACGCCAGGCCTCCCTGTCCATCACCAGCTCCCAGAGTTCACCCAAACTCTTGTCCAGTCGGACGGGACTGATTGACTAACACTTTCACTTTTGGTCACAATTGAGTGGAAACAGACCTGGCTTCCTGTCATGGATATCACTGCCCATTCTTATAGAGTTCTTGGCCCATATCCGATCACCAGTGGCTCTACAGATGCCCTGCACCCTGTCTGATAAATAAGAACCCAGTAGGGACACTCATGAAAGGTCACAGCATCTTGCTTTTACTTCTTATGATTCTTTGAAGAATTTTGGGAGGCAGAGGGCTTGTCATTTGGGGGACTGACACCCTGAGGCCCTGGAGGGTCGTCTCCAGCATGGGAACCGCTCTCTTCTTCAGTACTGGATCCTGGTGGAGAAGGGGCCTTCTTTTCTCAACCCCACAGCCAAGCCCCAATTTTTGCCCCAGCAGAGCCCAGGAGGATGTTGGATGATGTGGAAAGTCCAGCTGCCCCTGGGAAAGAGGACGAGGTTAGGGCACAAGGGGACAGGCAGGCCCAGCAGCCCTCAGCAAGGCTGTGGAAGTCAGAAATCCCAGGACCATCTGGAGGCCCAAGAAATAGACATCCCACCTTTGTTCCCTCCTCTACTTCCTGATACCCCAGGATGTCTTGGGGGGAGGGGAAGCTGCACACGGCTGCCCAAAGAGGAGACATGAACTCTGATGGTCAGTCCATCAGCGACAGGACAGACCCTCAGAAATGACAGGCTGCCCCTCCCTCCACAGCACCAGGCTGGGCCCAGGGAGGGGCCCTATCTATAGGGTTGAGGAGGAATGCCCGCCTCCTGGGCTGCACACCACTCATCCCACCAACCATATTCCCAAGTAGAAGAGGGGACAGTGAGGGTAACACAAAAGACCAGGGACCCTGATGGCCACGAAGCTGGAAGAAGCACAGAGGCCTCCTTCAGGCTTGGCCTCTTGCCTGAATCCTGAGCTGGTTTGTCACACCCTCCCCATCCTCCCACCCAGACACCTACCCATGGACTGGAGAGTGGCCACCAGGCTGCCGGCGGCACCTCCACCCCCATTGGCCACAGCGGCCGCTGACATCATCTTTGCTGCGATGGAGGAGGTGGCGATTCCAGCCCCGGTGAAGCCCATAGCACCCAGCACCGCGGGCACAGCCGCCACGGCCAGGGTACAGGGAGACAGGAGATTTGGGGTTGGCCCCATGGGACTGACTACCCAGTTCCTCCCTGACATCTTCCTGTGAGATGATGTGAGGGATCCACTTTGCGCTCCTGAGAGCCTCGGTCTCCAAGGTAAAGGAAGGTTGTAGATGTGGACACAAGTAGGTAGATGGGACCCATATAGGAACCTGAATCCCAGGCCTGTTTGTGCCTCACTTTGGCACTGGATGAGCTCCAAGGATTATAAAGCGGTTCTGAGGAATCCACACAACTCAGCTCACACATTCCCTACAAGCCTTTGGAGAAAACCCTGCCCCAGCTTTCTGGGGAGAAATCACAGATTCAGATAGCTCTAACGCCTTGCCTGGGTTCCCACAGTCTGCACTCGGGAGAAGCTGAGATTGGCAGTGGGTGCTGTGAATGGCTTTGCTTTGGTTCCTTCTTGGCAAGGTTCTTGTTACCTCAAGAATTCCACCTCTGACCACTTCTACCCCACCCCTACCACCCAGTTCTTGAGGCTCAAGGCAATCTTGGACTCAGTCAAGGCCAGACTCTCTCAGGTGCCCAGGGACAGGGGCACATGGGGCCTTGAGTTGCTTTACAAAGAGACTCACCTCCTCCGATCACGGCTGCAGCAATCTTGCCTGTAGACAGAAAGAACTCCGGTGAATAGCCAGCATTTGCCTTCCCCCCTTGTCCCTGCTGCTGTCCCAGTGGGAAGGGTCCCCTGAAGTCAAGATCACAGGACAGAGCAGTCCCTGTGTGGCTCTCTCCGCTTTTACAGGAAGTCTGATGTTCCGGGGATCAAGGAGATAGACAAGAGTCCTGAGCTCTGTGATGCTCCAGATTGGGAGAGGCACCTGCCTTGAAAGCGTTTCATACAGCTCTTTAACTTCAATACCTTCAGTATCATTTTCAGACACTCACACACACAGACACACACAAATCAGAGAAGCATGCTGCTTTTATTTGCAACGGAATAAATTTGACTGTTCTGGTTTGTTCATCTTTCAGACACCCTATGCCCTTCCCAGGCTATAGCTGGAGTGGAAGTCCCCCCTCCTCCAGGGCTCAGCCTATTTGTGACTTTCTGCACAAAGCATCCCTGATTCCACCATCAGGAAATGTGTCTCCTGCTTTGTGGCTGCCTCGCTTCGATCTCTCTGACTGCCACCCTCGTGGGCATCACCTCTCCTTGTCCAGGATCAGAGATGGGGGCAACACACAGAATGAGACACATCTGTTGGCTGCTGGGTACAGAGAAGAGTGAAGGTGTTGGGGTCTCTCCTAGCCCCCTGTGCCCACAGGTGAAAGTTCATCTCCTTCGTGTGGATGAGGAGGCAGCTCTCGTTGATCTGGATTCTGCTTCTATCCTGGAGAATGAATAAAAGCCATGCCCAGCCCTCAGCATTCAATCTTTAGCCTGCCACATCTAGGAACATCTTCCAGGACTCTGCCACACATTCCCAATGTTCCTGAGCCACCTTCACCTAAAGACTCAATGTGAATCTACTGTGCTCCTGCTGCCACAGAATTTTCCACAAGGCAGTATGATTCTGTATCATTTCTGCTTTTTGAGTGTTTTAAAGTCAAGTATAAATCCTCCTTCTCTGCCGTCTCCCACCATGCCAAGTATAGGCTTGGGAACAAGCAGGCCTTGAAGGAGAATATCAGAAAAAGAAATATGAATGGAGTGCATCTTTGTGCATGCAAAGTCGTGTTATGATCTGAATGTTTGTGTTCCCATAAATTCACATACTGAAACCTAATACCCCATGTGATGGTGTTAGGAGGGGAGCTTCTGGAAGGTGATTCGGTCTTGAATGCAGAGCCCTCTTGGTTGAGATGAATTTCCTAATGAGAGAGACTCCTCCAGCCCTTCCTCCTGCCAGTTCCATTGTTCCTCCCAGCATAGAAGCTCACAAGGATGGCTGTCTAGGAAGTGAGCTCTCACAACACACAGAGTCTGCCAGTGTCTTGCTCTGTGACTTCCTAGGCTATACATGTGAGAAATAAATTTCTGTTCTTCTTAAGACACCTAGATTATGGCATTTAGTTATAGCACCCATAATGATCTACATCAAGACACAATCCACACAGTGGAAAGCAACCTATAGAATGGGAGAAAACATTGGCAAATCATGTATCTAGTAAGGGACTAATATTCAAGGTATGGTAGATAGAATTCCTATGACAGAAAACTCAAAGAACTCAGTTTAAGATTGGGCAAAGAATTCAATTAGACAATTCCCTCTGTTCAGTTTAGTCACTTAGTCGTGTCCGACTCTTTGCAACCCCATGAATCGCAGCACGCCAGGCCTCCCTGTCCATCACCAAGTCCCAGAGTTCACCCAAACTCTTCTCCATCAAGTCAGTGATGCCATCCAGCCATCTCATCCTCTGTCGTCCCCTTCTCCTCCTGCCCCCAATCCCTCCCAGCATCAGAGTCTTTTCCAATGAGTCAACTCTTTGCATGAGGTGGCCAAAGTATCGGAGTTTCAGCTTTAGTATCAATCCTTCCAAAGAACACCCAGGACTGATCTCCTTTAGAATGGACTGGCTGGATCTTCTTGCAGTCCAAGGGACTCTCAAGAGACTTCTCCAACACCACAGTTCAAAAGCATCAATTCTTTGGCGCTCAGCTTTCTTCACAGTCCAACTCTCACATCCATACTTGACCACTGGAAAAATCATGGTCTTGACTAGATGGACCTTTGTTGGCAAAGTAATGTCTCTGTCTTTGAATATGCTATCTAGGTTCATCATAGCTTTCCTTCCAAGGAGTAAGCGTCTTTTAATTTCATGGCTGCAGTCACCATCTGCAGTGATTTTGGAGCCCAGAAAAATAAAGTCTGACACTGTTTCCACTGTTTCCCCATCTATTTCCCATGAAGTGATGGAACCAGATGCCATGATCTTCATTTTCTGAATGTTGAGCTTTAAGCCAACCTTTTCACTCCTCTTTCACTTTCATCAAGAGGCTTTTTAGTTCCTCTTCACTTTCTGCCATAAGGATGGTGTCATCTGCATATCTGAGGTTACTGATATTTCTCCCGGCAATCTTGATTCCAGCTTGTGCTTCTTTCAGCCCAGTGTTTCTCATGATGTACTCTGCATAGAAGTTAAATAGTCAGGATGACAATATACAGCCTTGACATACTCCTTTTCCTATTTGGAACCAGTCTGTTGTCCCATGTCCAGTTCTAACTGTTGCTTCCTGACCTGCATATAGGTTTCTCAAGAGGCAGATCAGGTGGTCTGGTATTCCCATCTCTTTCAGAATTTTCCACAGTTTATTGTGATCCACACAGTCAAAGGCTTTGGCATAGTCAATAAAGCAGAAATAGAAGTTTTTCTGAAACTCTCTTGCTTTTTCCATGATCCAGCAGATGTTGGCAATTTGATCTCTGGTTCCTCTGCCTTTTCTAAAACCAGCTTGAACATCTGGAAGTTCACGTATTGCTGAAGCCTGGCTTGGAGAGTTTTGTGCATTACTTTACTAGCATGTGAGATGAGTGCAATTGTGTGGTAGTTTGAGCATTCTTTGGCATTGACTCTCTTTGGGATTGGAATGAAAACTGACTTTTCCAGTCCTGTGGCCACTGCTGAGTTTTCCAAATTTGCTGGCATATTGAGTGCAGCACTTTCACAGAATCATCTTTCAGGATCTGAAGTAGCTCAACTGGAATTCCATCACCTCCACTAGCGTTGTTTGTAGTGATGCTTTCTAAGGCCCACTTGACTTCACATTCCAGGATGTATGGCTCTAGGTGAGTGATCACACCATCGTGATTATCTGGGTCGTGAAGTTCTTTTTGTACAGTTCTTCTGTGTATTCTTGCCACCTCTTCTTAATATCTTTTGCTTCTGTTAGGTCCATACCATTTGTGTCCTTTTTCGAGCCCATCTTTGCATGAAATGTTCCCTTGGTATCTCTGATTTTCTTGAAGAGATCTCTAGTCTTTCCCATTCTGTTGTTTTCCTCTATTTCTTTGCATTGATCACTGAGGAAGGCTTTCTTATCTCTCCTTGCTATTCTTTGGAACTCTTCATTCAGATGCTTATATCTTTCCTTTTCTCCTTTGCTTTTCGCTTCTCTTCTTTTCACAGCCATTTGTAAGGCCTCCTCAGACAGCCATTTTGCTTTTTTGCATTTCTTTTCCATGGGGATTGTCTTGATCCCTGTCTTCTGTACAGTGTCACGAACCTCTATCTATAGTTCATCAGGCACTCTATCAGATTTAGTCCCTTAAAATATTTCTCACTCCCACTGTATAATCATAAGGAATTTGATTTAGGTCATACCTGAATGGTCTAGTGGTTTTCCCCACTTTCTTAAATTTCAGTCGGAATTTGGCAATAAGGAGTTCATGATCTGAGCCACAGTCAGCTCCTGGTCTTGTTTTTGCTGACTGTATAGAGCTTCTCCATCTTTGGCTGCAAAAAGTATAATCCATCTGATTTCGGTGTTGACCACATCTGGTGATGTCCATGTGTGGAGTCTTCTCTTGTGTTGTTGGAAGAGGGTGTTTGCTATGACCAGTGCGTTCTCTTGGCAAAACTCTATTAGCCTTTTCCCTGCTTCATTCCGTATTCCAAGGCTAAATTTGCCTGTTACTCCAGGTGTTTCTTGACTTCCTACTTTTGCATTCCAGTCCTCTTTAATGAAAAGGACATCTTTTTTGGGTGTGAGTTCTAAAAGGTCTTGTAGGTCTTCATAGAACCGTTCAACTTCAGCTTCTTCAGCGTTACTGGTTGGGGCATAGACTTGGATTACTGTGATATTGAATGGTTTGCCTTGGAAATGAACAGAGATCATTCTGTCATTTTTGAGATTGCATCCAAGTACTGCATTTCAGACTCTTTTGTTGACCATGATGGCTACTCCATTTCTTCTAAGGGATTCCTGCCCACAATAGTAGATATAATGGTCATCTGAGTTAAAATCACCCATTCCTGTCCATTTCAGTTCGCTGATTCCTAGAATGTCCACATTCACTCTTGCCATCTCCTGTTTGACTACTTCCAATTTGCCTTGACTCATGGACCTAACATTCCAGGTTCCTATGCAATATTGCAGTTTACAACATCGGATCTTGCTCCTATCACCAGTCATGTCCACAACTGGGCATTGGAAAAGTATGATAGATTCTAAGAGTAACTGGTTAAGACTACAGACTTCTTCCAAATTGTCTTTCCTCTTCCGCCTTCCCTTGTTTCTGAATGACATTTTAGTGCTATTGGCATTTTAGACTGTAATTCTATATTATATTTTTTAGAGTTTTCTCTCCCCAATTACTTTAATCTCAAGCCCCTAAATCCTAGATCAGTCCTTGGTTATAATTTATATTTATCAATATGGGGAACTGTTCCTTAGGTATTGTTAAGGAATTTGACAACGCAGAAGTAAGGGAAGACACTGTTCGGTGTTTTAACATGTACATATGTTTTTATTTTGCTTGTTTGTTTTTCTGGTAAAATGTCACATAAAGTCAAACTTGCTATTTTAATTACATTTAACCACATGTACATATCTTATTCATTATTTAGTTTATTTCTTTTTGGCTGTGCTGAGTTTCATTGCTGTGCAGGCTTTCTCTAGCTGTGGTGCTCAGGCTTCTCATTGTGGTGGGTTTTCTTGTCTCAGACCATGGGTTCTAGGGCACATGGGCTCAGTAGTTGAAGCTTGGGGGATCAGTTGCCCCAGGCATGTGCGATCTTAGTTTCCTGACCAGGAATGCACCAATTCTCTGACCAATGTCTCCTGCATTGGAAGGTGGATTCCTAAACACTGGACCACCAGGGAAGTCCCTGTACCTGTGTTTGTAATGTATGGTACTTGGAGCAACTTTGGAAGTCTGGGCAAAACTCTAGGTAATTTATGATGTCACAGACATAAATTACTTTTGCCAACTGGGTGAGAAAACAGAGTTTTTCCATACCATGGCCACTCAGACCACTTTGGATGTCAGACGTGTGGATTCCTTTACAAGAAACTCTAGTTGTCTATGGATAGAACCTGGGTGTCCTGAAATTTAACTTGATTCTGACAAAAACTAGAGTTAACCCCATGGGTTAAGGGCTCAAACCCACAAGATTGCCACACTCAGTGGTTCAGATGATAAAGAATCTGCCTGCAATGTGGGAGACACAGTTTCCATCCCTGGGTCAGGAAGATCCACTGAAGAAAGGAATGGCAACCTACTCCAGGATTCTTGCCTGGACAACTGCATGGACAGAGGAGCCTTGCCGGCGGCTACCATCCATTGGGCCACAAACAGTCGGACATGACTGATCGACTAACACTTTCACTTTTGGTCACAATTGAGTGGAAGGAGACCTGGCTTCCTGTCATGGATATCACTGCCCATTCTTATAGAGTTCTTGGCCCATATCCCATCTACCCTGGCTCTACAGATGCCCTGCACCCTGTCTGATAAATAAGAACCCAGTAGGGACACTCATGAAAGGTCATAGCATCTTGTTTTTACTTCTTATGATTCTTTGAAGAATTCTGGGAGGCAGAGGGCTTGTCATTTGGGGGACTGACACCCTGAGGCCCTGGAGGGTCGTCTCCAGCATGGGAACCGCTCTCTTCTTCAGTACTGGATCCTGGTGGAGAAGGGGCCTTCTTTTTTGAACCCCACATCCAAGCCCCAATTTTTGCCCCAGCAGAGCCCAGGAGGATGTTGGATGATGTGGAAAGTCCAGCTGCCCCTGGGAAAGAGGACGAGGTTAGAGCACAAGGGGACAGGCAGGCCCAGCAGCCCTCAGCAAGGCTGTGGAAGTCAGATATCCCAGGACCATCTGGAGGCCCAAGAAATAGACATCCCACCTTTGTTCCCTCCTCTACTTCCTGATACCCCAGGATGTCTTGGGGGGAGGGGAAGCTGCACATGGCTGCCCAAAGAGGAGACATGAACTCTGATGGTCAGTCCATCAGCGACAGGACAGACCCTCTGAGAAATGACAGGCTGCCCCTCCCTCCACAGCACCAGGCTGGGCCCAGGGAGGGGCCCTATCTATAGGGTTGAGGAGGAATGCCCCCCTCCTGGGCTGCACACCACTCATCCCACCAACCATATTCCCAAGTAGAAGAGGGGACAGTGAGGGTAACACAAAGGATCAGGGACCCTGATGACCACGAAGCTGGAAGAAGCACAGAGGCCCTCCTTTAGGCTTGGCCTCTTGCCTGAATCCTGAGCTGGTTTGTCACACCCTCCCCCTCCTCCTGCCCGGACACCTACCCACGGACTGGAGAGTGGCCACCAGGCTGCCGGCGGCAACTCCACCCCCATTGGCCACAGCGGCCGCTGACATCATCTTGGCTGCGATGGAGGAGGCCGCGATTCCAGCCCCGGTGAAGCCCATGGCGCCCAGCACCACGGGAACAGACCCCACGGCCAGGGCTGTAGGGAGAGGATAGATTTGGGGTTAGCCCCATGGGACCGACTCCCTAGATCTCCCTGACACCTTCCTGTGACATGAGGTGAGGGGTCCACTTTGCTCTCCTGAGAGCCTCGGTGTCCGAGGCAAGGGAAGGCTGTAGATGTGGACACACGTGGGTAGGGGGGACCCCTCCAAAAACCTTAATCCCAGGCCTCGTTTGTGCCTCGTTTTAGCTGTGTTCCTGGGAACCTCAGGAGTCCTCCCTGGGCTTGAAACAAGCAGGGGTTTGACGGGGAACTGGTGTCTTTCACGCAAGCACAGGCCCACAGTATGAGGACAGAACTGCTCTTCTGAAAAGGTGCTGGGTGGAGGCTTCTGACCTCTGGCCCAAGGCCGCTGGTGAGGATCCCCCTGGGTCCCTACATCTCAGATGGTGCAGGCATAGAACCTTCTGCAACCTGGAACCTTGTATGTCTACACCGTCCACATGGTGGACACACGTGGCACTGAGCACTTGAGACTGGCTGGTGTGACAGAAATGCTTGATTTTCTTTGATTCCAGCCACCGCGAATGACCCTCACCAGTGGATGACCCTCACCAGTGGATGACCCTAACTGGGCTCACTGGATGGGCTCCAAGGATTACAGAGCAGTTCTGAGGAGTACACACAGCTCAGCTCACACATTTCCTATAAGCCTTTGCAAGAAACCATGCCCCGGCTTTCTGGGGAGAAATCACAGATTCAGATAGCTCTAATGCCTTGCCTGGGTTCCCACAGTCTGCACTCGGGAGAAGCTGAGATTGGCAGTGGGTGATGTGAATGGCTTTGCTTTGGTTCCTTCTTGGCAAGGTTCTTGTTACCTCAAGAATTCCACCTCTGACCACTTCTACCCCACCCCTACCACCCAGTTCTTGAGGCTCAAGGCAATCTTGGACTCGGTCAAGGCCAGACTCTCCCAGCCGCCCAAGGACAGGGGCACATGGGGCCTTGAGTTGCTTTACAAAGAGACTCACCTCCTCCGATCACGGCTGCAGCAGTCTTGCCTGTAGACAGAAAGAACTCCCGTGAATAGTCAGCATTTGCCTTCCCCTACGTCTCTGCTGCTGTCCCAGTGGGAAGGGTTCCCTGGAGTTGGGATCACAGGACAGAGCATTTGCCTTCCCCTACGTCTCTGCTGCTGTCCCAGTGGGAAGGGTTCCCTGGAGTTGGGATCACAGGACAGAGCAGCCCCTGTGTGGCTCTCTGCTTTTACATAGTAGCCTGATAGTCCAGGAATCAGAGGAGGATGGACAAGAGTCCAGAGCTCTGTGATGCTCCAGACGGGAGCACAACCTGCCTTGAAACGGTTTCATACTGCTCCTTAACTTTAATACCTTCAGCATCATTTTCTCAAAAAGAAAAAAAAAATAAGTCAGAAAAGCATGCTGATTTTATTTGCAATGGAATAAATTTGACTGTTCTGGTTTGTTCATCTTTCAGACACCCTGTGCCCTTCCGAGGATATAGCTTGAGTGGAAGCACCCTGTCCTCCAGGGCTCAGCCTACTTATGACTTTCTGCACAAAGCATCCCTGACTCTCCCATCAGGAAATGTGTGTGCTGCCCTGTGGCTGGAGCCCCTGGCCACACTGGATTCCAGCAAGCCTGTACCACACTGAATTGCTCAGAGCTCTTGGGTCTGGCAGGGACACCTGACTGCAGCGGGGACTGGGGTGTTCGGCAGTAGAGACCAGGTGTTACAGAGATTTCCGGAACTGTGGGAGTGAGCTCAGCCAGCTCCCCAGGAAGAGGAGCCTTGATGCCAGGCAAGGAGGAAAAGGTGCAAAATCAGCCTTGGGCCCCCAGTCATTTCTGGAAGGTTGTAGTTCCTGGCTCACCAACACCTCTCTGTCCATCAGGAGCCCTGACTTGTCTTGAGGGCTTCTATTTCTGCACAGATGAAATTTCTAACAACCTGGTCTTTCAGTTCTCACCTCCCTACTTCCAAGGATCTTAGACTCTATGCCACACACACCCAAGGTCATACCCTATACCTATGCTGCCTGCTATGGGAAGCACTAGCTATGTGTACTACTTAAATCTTGAAAGTGAAAGAGAAAGTCGTTCAGTCCTGTCTGACTCCTTGTAATCCCATGGACTATACAGTCCATGGAATTCTCCAGGCCAAAATACTGGAGTGGGTAGCCTTTCCCTTCTCCAGTGGATCTTCCAACCCAGGGATCGAACCCAGGTTTCCCACATTGTAGGCAGATTCCTTATCAACTGAACCACAGTGAATTACAATGAAATAAAGATTACAACTCCGTTTCTGGGTCACATGACCCAGTTCTCATTAGTCAAACATGGCTAGCGGCTACTGTCTTGGATCACACAAAGTTCATGGTCATCACTACAGAAAGCTCTATTGGACAGTGGGGCCCTAGATCTTGTCACTGACAAACATTGCTTCCTCCCTGTGATCAACTTCAGCACCCCTCTAGAAACTCCCAGCTCCTCCTTTCACAGATTCTGATTTCAATATAGCCTTCAACAGTTCCTCAACCGCAATGAAATTTTTGATCTCTGTCCAGACACAACTTGGAGATGCTAGGGATTCGGTTCCAGGTTATTGCAATAAAGCAATTATCAGATGATTTTTTTGGTTCCCCATTGCATATAAAAGTTATGTTTATAATATGCTGGAGTCTACTAAGTGAGCAATGCCCTTATGTATTAAAAAATGTGTATATCTTAAGTTAAAAATACTTTATTGCTAAAAATATGGACCAACTCTGCCAACTCTTGGTTGCTACAAGCCTTCAAATAGTTTAAAAAAAAAAAAAAAAAGGATATCTGCAAACTCCAATAAAATGAGATTTGCCCACATTAGTTTCCTGAGGCTGCAGTAACTAATGACCACAAGCTCTGTTCATTCTCTCATGTTCTCCCAGTTCTGGAGGTTAGGGGTGTAGGCAGAGCCCGGCTCTCTCTGAAGGCTCCGGGGAGGATCTTTCCTTGACTTTTTCAACATCATTGTCTAGTGCTTGCTGACAACTCCTGGCTTGTGGCTGCCTCGCTCCAATCTCTCTGACTCCACCAGTGCCACCCTCGTGGGCATCAGCTCTCCTTGTCCAGGATCAGAGATGGGGGAAACACACAGAATGAGACACGTCTGTTGGCTGCTGGGTACAGAGAAGAGTGAAGGTGTTGGGGTCCCTCCTTGGCCCTGGTGCCCACAGGCGAAAGTTCACCTCCTTAGTGAGGATGAGGAGGCACTTGTTGATCTGGCTTCTGCTTCTACCCTGGGGAAAGAATAGAAGCCATGCCCAGCCCTCAGCATTCAATCTTTTGCCTGACAAATCCAGGAACATCTTCCAGGACTCTGCCACACATTCCCAATGTTCCTGAGCCACCTCCACCTAAAGACTCAATGTGAGTCTACTGTGCTCCTGCTGCCACAGAATTTTTCCACAAGGCAGTATGATTCTCTATCGTTTCTACTTTTTGAGTGTTTTAAAGTCAAGTGTAAATCCTCCTTCTCTGCCGTCTCCCAACATGCCAAGTACTGGCTTGGGAACAAGGAAGCTCTGAAGGAGAATTTCAGAAAAAGAAATATGAATGAAGCATATCTTTGTGCATGCAAAGTCATGTTATGATCTGAATGTTTGTGTTCCTGTATTTTCACAGGTTGAAACCAAATACCCCATGTGATGGTGTTAGGAGGGGAGCTTCTGGGAGGTGATTCGGTCTTGAAGCCAGAGCCGTCTTGTTTGAGATCAGTTTCCTTATGAGAGAGACTCCTCCACCCCATCCCCCTGCCAGTTCCTTTGTTCCTCCCAGCATAGACGCTTACAGGGATGGCTGTCTAGGAAGTGAGCTCTCACAACACACAGTCTACCGGTGTCCTGATCTGTGACTTCCTAGGCTATACAAAAGTGAAAAATAAATTTCTGTTCTTTTTAAGACACCTAGGTTATGGCATTTTGTTATACACCCATAATGATCTACATCAAGAGACAATCCCCACAGTGGAAAGGCAACCAATAGAATGGGAGAAAACCTTGGCAAATCATGTATCTGCTGCTAAGTCGCTTCAGTCGTGTCTGACTCTGTGCGACCCCAGAGACGGCAGCCCACCAGGCTCCTCCGTCCATAGGATTTTCAGGCAAGAGTACTGGAGTGGGGTGCCATTGCCTTCTCCATCATGTATCTAGTAAGGGACTAATATTCAAGGTGTGGCAGATAGAATTCCTATGAGAGAGAACTCAAAGAGCTCGGTTTAAGATTGGGCAAAGAATTCAAATAGGCAATTTCCTAAAGAGATACAAATGGCTAACAAGCATTAGGAAAGATGCTCAAATTCAGTCATCATTAGGGAAATGTAAATCAAAACCATGAGATACCACTTCACATCCATCAGGATACTTACTATTTAGAAAAAAAAAAAAAAACATAAAACAACAAGCCTTGGTTAGCACGTGGAGGAGGGGGCACTCTTGTGCACTGTTGGTAGGAATGTAAAATGGTGCAAGAGCTGTGGAGAACACTATGGCAGTTCCTGAAAACATTAAAATAGAAAATCATATGATCCAGCAGCAAGCCGATTTCTGGATATGATTTAAGGGGTCTTGAAGAGATATTTGCACTGCGTGTTCATAGCAGTATTTTTCACAGTTGTCAAGAAGTGGAAGCAATCTAAGTGTCCATGGATGGATAAATGGGTCATCACCACATGCTAGAGGCCACAAGGGAATACCATTCTGCATTAAAGAGGAAGCTATGTCGTATGGGTGAACCTAGGGCCTTATGCTAAGTGAAATAAACGCTGACATGGAAATTAGATTACCTTACTCAAATTATAGAAATAGAAAGAATTGTGGTTTCCAGGAGCTGGGAGCAGGAGGAGACAGATAATTAATGTTTAACATGTACAGAGTTTCCATTTCGGGAAATGAAAAGAATTCTAGAGATCAAGTATACAACAATGCAAATGTAGTTAACACTATTCAACCTACGCTGACAAACTCTCATCTTGGCAAATTAAATTCTATAGTGTATTATCACCTGATTTAAGAAAAAACATAGATGTACCTTTGGTGCCCTGGCACTAGGCTGTCCCACATTAGAGGTAACTCTGCTCTTGGAGGGTGTGTTCTGGGAGGACATTAGTCACCAGGCCCTGGGGTATCAAAGGAGGAGCACAAATGGAGAAATGAAACTTACCTGCCTTGGGTGCTGTGGGGCAACAGGGCAAACATGGGCAGTGAACTTTGATTGGCAAGGAGCTGTGCCTGAGACTGGGCCTGCCGGCTGTCAGGCATCTAACCTGAGCAGCACCTCTGCCCCACCTAATTGGAGATGACCCGACACTGAGAGACCAGTAAGAGTGACCTCATCCTACCCCTGTCCTTAAAAACAAACCTATGAAGGCCCAGAGAGGGCAAGTGACTGGCTCTGGGTCACTCAGCAAGTCAGAGGCAGAGCTAAACCCTGAAGTGTGGTCCCTCTGATTCTAGAGCATTATTTATTTCATCTCCTGGACACTGTGGCTTTTTTCTGACAGTGTGGCAGAGAGATTCCATCAGGAAGACTGTCCTTACACTGCCAACTTAGCAGGTAGAGCTGAGCAGTGGGTGTGGGGTGAGGATCTGTGGATTGGTGCTCAGAGATACCTTACCTGCATAATGGTAGAAATTGCTGCCTTTCGACTTGGGGGGATCTGTGAGGTCAGAGCCAGAGCCATCTGGCCCCTGATGTGGCCCCTGTGGTGCCTTCCCAGGAGAAGAGCCATCAGAGGCCTGGTTGGTTGACTGGGAAGGTTCTTCTTCCTCTGGAAGAAAGAAATAATGGGGGAGCACACAGCGGGGCGGGCAGCTGGGGAACAGACCCCACACAGCCCCCTCCACCTTTTCCTGAAGACCCCAGAATCTCTGATGTAGGGAGGGGAACTCAGGGGAAGCTGAGCTGAGAGGTGCCAAGGGTGCTTGGAGGTGAACCAGGGAGAAGACAGAGAGAGGGAGGCCCAGCACCAGTGGAGAGCTGGGGGTCCTGACTGCACAGAGCAGGAGGCTGAGGCCCAGGGGGAAGAGCCTTGATGGGCCCAGAGCACCTGGTGGCAGCACCAGGCCAGAACCCAGGAACCCCAGGCTCCGGGCCACCCACCCTCGGGAGCTTTCCCAAGGGCACTCACCTTCCGGCAGCAGTTCTGGCAGGAGGGGGCCCAAGGCATAGCCTTCCCCGCTCTCTATGGCTCTAGCTGACATCCTGGAGGCGATGTGGGAACACTGGTTCTGGATCCAAGGACACCACTGTCTTTTTAGAAACAGAGTGTGAAATTAAAACTGCTCTGTCTGATTTCAGGCTTTCCTTATAGCTCAGATGGTAAAGAATCTGCCTGCAATGCAGGAGACCCTGGTTTCATTCCTGGGTTGGGAAGATTCACTGGAGAAGAGATAGGCTACCAACTCCAGTATTCTTGGGCTTCCCTTGTGGCTCAGTGGGTAAAGAATCCACCTACAATGTGGGAGACGTGGGTTCAATTTCTGGGTTGGGAAGATCCCCCAGAGAAGGGAAAGGCTACCCATTCCAGTATTCTGGCCTGGAGAGTTTCATGGACTGTGTAGTCCATGGGGTGGCAAAGACTTGGACATGACTGAGCGACTTTCACTTTCACTGCCTGATTTAGGCTGCACTAAGGTTTCAGGGGGGTATCTTTCTGCCGTTCCAGCCCTGCCCTCTGTCCCACTGCAGCCTATGGGCCACTTACAGCCCACCCCCTTAATCGGCTCAGACCACAGTTTTGAAGTTAATAATGACTTTGCTTGGCTCCCTGATCTCCAGAATCCTGGCCACCTCTAACACCCCATCTCTGTCCCCTGCTCACTGCCCACCTGGTCTAAGTTTCAGGGCTTCATAGTAACCTGGGTCAAGACAAGACCAGAGGTTCCCAATGCCCCATGGTAAAGGTGGGCTCAAGCCCCCTCCGCACACTCAGCTCTGGTCACAGGGTCAGCAGTCCTGATAGAAGTGGAGAGGGAGGCTGAGAGTGGAGTCCCTTTGCTCCCTCCCCTCCCCACCTCCCAGGCCCCCACTTACCCTGCTTAGTATTATTGGGGATCAAAGAGTAGTGTGTGAAGCCCGGCCCAAAGTGAGGCTGTTGAGAACTCCAGCAGGCTAAATAGTCCCTCCCTGGATTACCTCTGACTTCAAGAGTCCAAGAGGGAAGTGAGTCACCCTCATCCCTGGCTTGGTGCCACATAGACCTCACCTTTGCATGCTAATGGGAGGGTGAGGGGCGGGGCTTCTACAAGAACATGGCTTTCCCTCTCAGAGTCCCCTTCTTGGATATGTGAGGAATCTCTAGTCCTCCTTTTTATAAAACTCACCTGCAGTTCTCGTGAACTTTATTTTCCCTGCCCTCCATGATTTGCAGGTTTACGTTACAAAACGTTTTTCCTGACTGACAAATGGCACAGAGCCCCAATCTCATATCAGTAATAACGGAGGAGGCAGAACAGGTTGATGGTCAAGAGCACCATCTCTGACCAGTGCCTGGGGAGGAATCCTTAGTTGCGACTAAGGCAGTGAATTACCCTTGATGTGCCTTAGTTTGCTGACACCCTGGCATGAACAGAATAGGTGGTATTACTATATTTACTTCTTTTTGTCCCTTGAAGTGTTAGTCACTCTGTCGTGTCTGACTCTTGGTGACCCCAAGACTGTAGCCTGCCAGGCTCCTCAGTCCTTGGGGATTCTCCAGGCAAGATTACTGGAGTGGGTTGCCGTGCCCTACTCCAGCGGATCTTCCCGACCCAGGGATTGAACCCAGGTCTCCTGCATTACAGACTAGATTCTTTACCACCTGAGGCACCAGGGAAGCCATTCTGTCTCTTATCCCTGGTGGAATAAATCTTATGAATAGCATAGATTTGTCTGTCTTCTCCTGGGTCTAGAGCTCAATAAATATGTTTTGAATGGTAGAACAAAGAAGAAGAGGAAAGTGAGAATGTCAATGTGAAGCTGGGTCAGGGAACAAGGGGCAGAAAATGGGGGAAGGGGCAGAATCAGTGTTGGAAGAGGCCTCTGCTTGGGACAGGCTGGGGTGTCTTGGGAATGGAGGCCTTGTCCCTCCTGCAAGATGAGGACAGGAGGGGCCAGAGCCAGGGCCCTGTCTTTCCCCCACCCCCACCTCTGCTTAAGCTTTGGGGCAACAAAGCCAAACATTTCAGCAAATCTGCTCCAGTTTCGGTGAGCCGCTGCGGGACGCTGTCCATGGGGCCAAGAGCAAAGAGACTGCAGGAGCCCCTCCTTGGTGTCACTTGGTGTTGACTTTCCTGGCAGAATTCAGGACACAAGAAACATCCCCGACCTGGAGAATCAGGCCGATTGGTTTCTCTGAAATTCCTGTCACTAGAAGATAGCTAGAAAGACAGCCTATGAAACAGAAAAGACTAGTATCATCCGATCACAGGTGACATTAAAAACACCATCCATCCCTGTCTCTTTGACCTAAGGGCTGTGGTGGTCACCCTGGGTCACGGTCTGGGACCCGGTCCCATCTGGGACGCTGGAGGAGCTTGAGAACTGACTGGGTTCTGGATGCCTGGCTCCTTTATGATGATACCTGGACAGGGTTTGGGGACCAGGCCCTGAGGGCACCGCCAGCTGAGATCTGCCTCCTCAACCAGGTCTGGGCACTGTGGGAGGACCCTGATGGGGTGCTTGACCTGGGCAGGGTAACCTACCCCTTCATGTACCTTCTCTCCTCTTAGGCAGGGCCTGAGCCTCAGAGGGCAAAAGTTGTACCTTGGGACCTTGCTCTTCCTGCTTCCTTGGCAGGACAGAGAATAATCTTTGTTTGGTGGAGATTTACAGGAACATAGTGCCCTGACTGGGACCTGACCTCTAGAACAAGGGATCTGACATCAGGAAGGTTACAATAATCAACTACACCCCTCCCTCGTTTTTCCTAGAAAAAGGCTTTACTGAAAGCTTCCAGATTTCTGGATTTTTAAGGCATGAGCCACCTGTCTCCTTCCTGGCCCTGCAAGAAACAGTCCTCTGCTCCAAACTGACGTTTTGATATTGTTTGGCCCCACTGTTTGCTGGGCACACGGACATACATTCGGTTATATGACCTCTTCCTTGGGTTCTATAATTTGCCAAAAGGCTCACAGAACTCAGGAAAGCACTTTCCTTACTATTACTGATATACTACAAAGAGTATTAAAGGATGCAAGTCAACAGCCAGATGGAAAGATACCTCTGATGAGGTTGGAGTACAGGAGTTGCGGTCCCTGTGGAGTCTGGGGTGCATCACCCTTCCAGAGTGTGGATGTGTTATTGTTTCCCAATTGGCAGTTCTCAGAACTCCATATTTTAGGGATATTGATGGAGGCCCCATAGTGTAGGTGTTATGGAATATTAGCTTCATTTTTATCCCTCTCCTCGCCCTGCAGGATTGGGGTTGGGGCTGATCACGGCTTGGTCTTTCTGGTGACCAGCTCCCATCCAGGAGCCCAGCTAGAATCACCCCATTAGAACAAAGGATGTTTCTGTCACTCAGGAAACTCCAAGGAATATAGGAGCTCTCTGTAAGATACACCTATCACTGGTACAAAGGTTTTAGGAGTTCTGTGTTAGGCATTAGGGTCAAAGATCAATATATATATATTTTTTTCCTTATTATTTCACATCATCATGATATTCCATATTACTTCACATCACCTTCTGCTAAAACAAAATGCCAAAATTATTTCCCTTTAAGAAAGAATAGCAAATTAATTGTTTTACTACTAGTATTAATTATTTTAGTAATCAGAATTAGATGCAGGTTAAATACTTTGTGATAAGAATATATGGGTGATGTAGTTTCTGCTTTACTTGCTAAACATTCAAATAATGATAGATTTAAAGGAAGTTCCCAAGTTCGTGCAGAGGGGTTCTGGGGATCCTTCACCCAGTTAACTCCATTGCTTATATATTATGTAATGATAGTATAAGCGAAAAGCTAGGAAGCTAACACTGGGAGAAAGAGTGTTTATGTTATTTTACTACATATGTAACCAATATTGCCTCAAGATACGGAACTATTCCATCACCACTGAACCTCTCTCTAACTGAAGCCTCACACTGAACCTCTAACCATCTCCCTAGCCCAGCTTTCCTTATCCCTTGAAACCACTAATCTGTTTTATATGTCTATAATTATGTCATTTTAAGAATGTTATATATTTTGTGATGGGCTTTTTTTCATTCAACATAATGCAGTTTAGATCCATTGAAGTTGTGCGTATCAATAGTTTGTTCCTTTCTATTGTTGAGAAGTATACCATGATATAGATCCACAGAGTTTTCCCCGCAGTTTTATTGAAACATAATTGATGTATACCATTGTGTAAGTTATAGTGTGCAATGTGATTTAATACATGTATATATTGCAAAAAGATTATGTACACTGCCGTTTGTTTATCCATTCACCTATCTTGGTTGTTTCCGGTTTTTGGCTATTAGCTATTAAAGCTGCTATGAACTATCAACAAATGGCCCCTGACCAGGTCAGTACTCTTTGTAACTTTTGGTACCAGGTTCAACTACAAAAGTGGAGTTGAAGAGTCTGTTCTCAGCTAGAATCAACTGCTTACTCATTCATTCATTCATTCATTCAACAAATATCTATGACTCACAAAGTCAGTCAGGCACTGATTAGACATTTTGGGGGGATGGATGCCAAGATAAATCTGACAGGATTTCGTGAGGAGTTTGCAATCTAGGAAGAAATATAAGACAAGAAAAATACATCTCTTTCTCTAATACAGAGCCACAAATGCTATTCAGCACAGCAAAAGCTCTGGGAATCCTGAAGAAGGAGATGTTGAGACAAATTCTTAGCCTGAATTATACTTTATTCAACTGTGGTTACATGTTTGAAACAACATTCTTCAAGGAAATTATTATGAATTTCAAGTTAATTCAATCTCAATGCTTTTATACTTTGAACTACATATTGAGCTAAGGGTCACAAAGCTGGTTTTGAGACAACTTCCTTGCCAGGTCTAAGGCTCTCCAAGCAACTTACTTTGCAGAGTGAGGAAATTTGACAGCTATTGTTTTCTTCTCAGTTTGAAACCAACTCAGAAAGAATGCCATTTCAACACTGTATCTATAATAATCAGGAAAAGTTTTATTATGAAAAAATAATGCATACATAAAAACTTAATCTGACGTCAGACTTTCCATCTCATGTGTCATTCATAACTTCTCCCCTTTCCCCAGCTTACATTTGATTCAGGCTCTCATGTGGAGAGGTTTCAGAAGGGGAAGGGAGACAGAATCTGCTCCTCACTTTTCTTTCCTCTACTTCCTTCCCAAATGGCTGCTTTTGGCAATGTCAGGGTCAACTGAGTAGAGCCATGAGACATAAAGGTGCAAAAAGCTATTTTACTTTAGGTGGTACAGTATGTAGAGGCCTCTTGACTGTCCAATAGAGCTGTCTCTGTCAGGGAGGACATCCAAACAAAAGCTGCCCTTTTCTCTCCAAGGATGTTTTGGTGGTTAATTTTATGCATCAGTTTGACTGGGTCATCATGCACAGATATTTTTCACACATTATTCTACATGTTTTTGTGAAGGTGTTTTTAGATGAGATTAATATTTAATATCTAGACAGCATATTAAAAACCAGAGACCTTGCTTTGCCGATAAAGGTCTGTATAATCAAAGTGATGGTTTTTCCAGTAGTCATGGATGGATGTGAGAGTTGGACCATAAAGAAGGCTGAGCGCTGAAGAATTGATGCCTTCAAACTGTGATGCTGGAGAAGACTCTAGAGAGTCCCTTGGACACCAAGGAGATCAAAACAGTCAATCCTAAGGGAAATCAATGCTGAATATTCATTGGAAGGACTGATGCTGAAGCTCCAATACTTTGGCCATCTGAGCTCATTGGAAAAGACCTTGAAGTTGGGAAAGATTGAGGGCAGGAGGAGAAGTGGGCGACAGAGGATGAGCTGGTTGGATGGCATCACTGACTCAATGGACATGAGTTTGAGCAAACTCTGGGAGATAATGAAGGACAGGGCAACCTGGCATGCTGCAGTCCACTGGGTCACAAATTGCTGGACACGACTTAGTGACTAAACAACACCAAACATTTAAAAAATATTATTATTATTATTATTATTATTACAATTTTGCGGTGTGCTGGGTCTTCATTGCAGTGCACCGGTGTGGTTGTTGCTCCAAGGCATGGGAGACATTAGTTCCTCAACCAGGGAGTCAACCCATATCCCTTGCATTGGAAGACACATTCTTAACTACTGGACCACCAGGAAGTCCTAAATGACATAAACATTTACATCTGTGGACTTTGAGCAAAGTAGATTCCCCTCCACGGTGTGGGTGTGCCCCAGCCAAGCAGTTGAAGGCCTTAATACAACAAGAATTGACTTTCCCATAGCAAGCAGGGATTCTGTGAGCTAATTGCCTTAGGATGCTTTGCCCGAGTCTTCAGCCTGCTGGACTACCTCAGCAGATCTTGGATTCACTCAGTTTCCACAATCACTGTAACTCAATTCCTTAAAACAAACCTCTCTATATATATGGTATTCTGTTGATTCTGGGTCTCTGGAGAAAGTGAAATTGAAAGTGTTAGTCGCTTGGTCATGTCTGACTCTTTGCAACTCCATGGACTGTAGCCCACCAGGCTCCTCTGTCCACGGGATTTCCCAGGCAAGAATACTAGTGCAGTTTGCCATTTCCTTCTCCAGGGAATCCTCCCAACCCAGGGATCAAATTCAGGTCTCCAGCATGGCAGGCAGATTCTTTACCATCTGAGCCACCAGGGAGAACCCTGACTAATACAGATGCTTTTGTTAGTTTTTTGGAGGCCTCCACTGAGAATCGCTATGTATCTTTTGGACCCCATAAGACAGCCCCCAAGTACCACCTCTGGGACCCTACTTCTAGCCTCTTTCTGGGGAGGTCCCTTTTCCCTTGGCCACCAACCGGCCAAGGTTTGTCAAGGTTCTGTCACGACAACCCTGCAACGCTCCCGAGCTGGGTAGCTGGCCCAGAGGAGACAGGAAACTGTCCTATTATGGAGGGATATGCAGCCTTTCCTCCTCACTCTGCCATCAGGGACAGCTCCAGTCTCGTCATCACTTCCTCTTCAGGCACCACTTAGACACAGACTATGCCACCTAGACTCTTGGGGATACATTGGCAAGTGCCCCCAAGGAATGAGTTAAGCTGTGTCCCATGGTGGCGCTGTGAAGGCTCACTTGACCTGAGCTTGGTGAATTCCCTCCTTGAAACTTTAGGACTTCCCAAGGCCACCAGACATAGAGATAGTCTATGGGAAAAGTTCTTGAGAAACCTGTATGCAGGTCAGGAAGCAACAGTTAGAACTGGACATGGAACAACAGACTGGTTCCAAATAGGAAAAGGAGTACGTCAAGGCTATATATTGTCACCCTGCTTATTTAACTTCTATGCAGAGTACATCATGAGAAACGCTGGACTGGAAGAAGCACAAGCTGGAATCAAGATTGCCGGGAGAAATATCAATAACCTCAGATATGCAGATGACACCACCCTTATGGCAGAAAGTGAAGAGGAACTCAAAAGCCTCTTGATGAAAGTGAAAGTGGAGAGTGAAAAAGTTGGCTTAAAGCTCAACATTCAGAAAACGAAGATCATGGCATCCAGTCCCATCACTTCATGGGAAATAGATGGGGAAACAGTGGAAACAGTGTCAGACTTTATTTTTCTGGGCTCCAAAATCACTACAGATCGTGAGTGCAGCCATGAAATTAAAAGACGCTTACTCCTTGGAAGAAAAGTTATGACCAACCTAGATAACATATTGAAAAGCAGAGACATTACTTTGCCAACAAAGGCCCGTCTAGTCAAGGCTATGGTTTTTCCAGTGGTCATGCATGGATGTGAGAGTTGATCTGTGAAGAAGGCTGAGCGCCAAAGAATTGATGCTTTTGAACTGTGGTGTTGGAGAAGACTCTTGAGAGTCCCTTGGACTGCAAGGAGATCCAACCAGTCCATTCTGAAGGAGATCAGTCCTGGGATTTCTTTGGAAGGAATGATGCTAAAGCTGAAACTCCAGTACTTTGGCCACCTCATGCGAAGAGTTGACTCACTGGAAAATACTGATGCTGGGAGGGATTGGGGGCAAGAGAAGGGGAAGACAGAGGATGAGATGGCTGGATGGCATCACCGACTCAATGGACGTGAGTCTGAGTGAACTCTGGGAGTTGGTGATGGACAGGGAGGCCTGGCGTGCTGCGATTTATGGGGTCACAAAGAGTCAGACACGACTGAGCGACTGAATTGAACTGAACTGAGGGAAAAGTTTCCAGATCACCAGATGGTCTGGTGATCCCCACATGGAAAAAATGATTACCTACTGTGGAGCTGACTTCTCTGCATGTAACAAAAGACCCAGTTTAGCTTGATGACTGGAAGCAGGCCCACCTTCCCCAACCATCAGTGAGCAATAGGCGGAGGCATGAAAACCTGGGGAGAACTGAACCTCCAGTACAGACTGGTTGAGTTGTAAAATGGTAGTCGCTCAGTCCTGTCCGACTCCGTGCGACCCTACGAACTGCAGCTCGCCAGGCTCCTCTGTCCATGGAATTCTCCAGGCAAGAATACTATAATGGTTGAGGGGTCGGTTAAATGCTAAAACGTTTGCGAGGTTCCAGGCACACAGCCGATACGTAACACAGTGCGCTGAAACTAAAGCAAAAAGACAAGAAAACTTGCATTCCCGTGCATAAGCTAGCACAGAAGTCTCCTGGAGGAAGCAGGGCAGACCTCACCTGTTGCGCTTGCTGGAGGAGGACCTACAGTTCAGTTCAGTCGCTCAGTCGTGTCCGACTCTTGGCGACCCCATGAATCGCAGCACGCCAGGCCTCCCTGTCCATCACCAAACTCCCGGAGTTCACCCAGACTCACGTCCATCGAGTCAGTGATGCCATCCAGCCATCTCATCCTCTGTCGTCCCCTTCTCCTCCTGCAAGCGCAGGCTAATTTCACGCGCGCCCACAATCCGGCAGTCAGCCGCGCCGCAGCGAATCAAGTGCGGCGTCTAGAATGGGGGCGGGACTTCCTTCGCTGCGCGCACGCGTGCCTGCATGCAAGCCCCGCCCCGGAACTGCGGCGGACGCTGCCGCGGCACGCCGGTGCTGCGTGTTTGGAGGCGTTTGCTGGGCGTCTGAGGGGGCCGCGGCAGGGTAGCCTCGCGGTGAGTGCCGGAGTCGGAGCGGGGCTGGGGGCGGGCTCTCGCGGTGGGCTCCTCCAAGCCCTCGGGTTCTCGGGACCAGAGAGGGGTGGCCGCCGGCCTTGTCAAGCGCCCTGGCCGACCCTGCTCTGGGGGCCTCTTCTAGGGCCTCCGAATCAGCCGAGCGGGCGTCAGGGCTTGGCTGTTCGGCTTCTCCGCTTGGTGCGCCCGTTCGAGCCTGAGACGAGGCGCCGGTGCGGCGCCGGGCCGGGCCCCAGAAGGAGGGACCCCCTGGCTTACCCCGCGAGTCACACTCCGCGTCCTCGCCCCGCTTGTGCCTGCTCCTCACGCCTCCCCTCGGTTGGTGAGGGTAGTCTGTGATCGCGGCGTCGCGGATGCGGGGTGGGATTGGACCTTCCCTGCACGCTGGCGTGCTTTGCCCAGGGGGCGCGATGCAAAGCGGTTCTGAACGTGCGCCACTTTTTCGTCATGGCGTGACAATCCAAGGAGCCGCAGGCTCTCTCATCCCCATTTTCCAGACGAGGAACTGAGACTCGTGGAGATGAATAACGGCCACCCCAGACCCAGAGCTGACCAGTGGCGCGTCAGGATTCGAACTTAGGTCTCCCTTTGTTTTCCACGGAAGCTATGATTTTCCTCTGCCTTTCTGAAAAAGGGAGGACGTGGATCAAGTTCCAGTCAAACGAGTTGTGCATCAGTGGTTTTTAAATTACTTAAAATGTAATGATTAAAGCTGGCTGGGTTTTAAGTCACTTGGCAACAGCCAGAGTGGTGACACAGGCATTTGACCTCTTGGGGTAAGATTTGAGAGGGAAGAAAGCTTTGTGCACTCAGTAGAGCCGACCTCCTCACGCACCCTCCAGCGACCGCCCCTCTTAGATTCTTATTATGGCTTCAGAATGGCTTGGTGTGGTAGGCTTCACCCTCCACGCTTTAGGTGAGTTTATAGCAGGTAAATCCCTCCCACCTTTTTAAAATATGAACACTCTGAGGTTCAGAGAGGATTGAGCAGGACCTGCCAAGGGCACCCAGGCAGTAAGTATTGGGTCTGAAATCCAAACTGGATCTAGTTCGTCTGTCTTTGCTACACCTCCTGCGTCCTCTCTGTTGTAGGCCTAGCTGCGTGCTCTTAGGTATATTTCTTCTCTTCTGTGATCTTCTCCAGCTGGCAGCATCAGTGTTAGAGCCATCTTTGTGTCCTTACTTTTTTGTAAGACCTGATAGCTGCTTAGGAAATATTTGTTGCCTTAGAATCCTTTGCTTCTCAGTTGCCAATCTAATGGAACATTTTTTTCCTTTTCAGCAGCCATGAAGTTGAAAGAGAAAAAATCAAGACCGAAGCCAACAAACTGTGGCAGATTTCAGAAGAAGGGAATCAAAGTTGTGGGAAAATGGAAGGAGGTGAAGATAGACCCAAATATGTTTGCAGACGGACAGATGGATGACTTGGTGTGCTTTGAGGAACTGACAGATTATCGGTTGGTCTCCCCTGCCCAGAGTTCCTCCAGTCTCTTCTCAAAGGGAGAGCCCAAGAAGAGAAAGGCACAGGCTGTTGGAGAAGGAGAGGAGGAGGGAGAGCCTGGCTCTTCAAAGAAAAAGATGAAGTTGAAGAAGAGTAAAGATGTGGAAACTGAAGGAACCAGTTCCCAGAAAGCGTTTGAGCTCAAAGATACTGAGCCAGCGCCCCAGGGAGAGGGCACAGTTTGTCCTGATCCAGAGGTAGGGGAGATGGCATCCGAAAGCCCGGCCCAGACTATACCAAAAAAGAAGAAAAAGAAAGGGAAAAAAAAATCAGAGCCTTCCCAGGGTATTTCTCCAAAGGTGCCCAAAAAAGCAAAAACGTGGATGCCTGAAATGCATGATCACAAAGCAGATGTATCGGCTTGGAAGGATCTGTTTGTACCCAAGCCGGTTCTCCGAGCACTCAGCTTTCTAGGCTTCTCTGCCCCCACACCAATCCAAGCGCTGACCTTGGCACCTGCCATTCGTGACAAACTGGACATCCTTGGGGCTGCTGAGACAGGTAAGGGCATTCTTATCTGGCCAGGGCGAGATTGCTTCTGGATTGAGCTTGTGGCCACTAACAGGCTGGATGGTTGGGAGACTGGGGAATGTTGGGAACATGACCACAAAAGCACTGTTGCATGAAGACTTTAAGAAGTCCGCTAGCTCTGGGTTGAAATGGCTCACTTCCTGAGTGGTGCCCTGTGCAGGTCACTTTATTTCTCTCAGCCCTGTAGTCTGCATTATCAATTGGAGGTAGGTAAATTCAGTACCTATATCTTTTGCTGTGTGCTCTGTACTCAGTCGTTCAGTTCTGTCGGACTCTTTGCAACCCCATGGACTGTAGCCCTCCAGGCTCCTCTGTCCATGGGGTTCTTCAGGCAAGAATACTGGAGCACGTAGCTCTTCCCTTCTCCAGGGAATCTTCCCAACCCAGGGATTGAACCTGGATCTCCTATACTGCAGGTGAATTCTTTACCACTGAGCCACAAGGGAAGCCCTTTTTGCTATGTGGGTTAAGTGTAAATGCTTACTAAATTTATACATTTACACAATAGTAAACTGCTAACAAAAAACAATAGTAAACTAAAATTTACACAGTACATTGTAAGTAATCGGTGAAAGTGAAAGTCACTCAGTCGTGTCCTACTCTTTGCGACCTCATGGACTATATACAGTCCATGGAATTGTTCAGGCCAGAGTACTGGAGTGGGTAGCCTTTACCTTCTCCAAGGGATCTTCCCAACCCAGGGATTGAACCCAGGTCTCCCTCATTGCAGGCAGATTCTTTACCAGCTGAGCCACCAGGGAAGCCCAAGTGATCTGTAAATGGTAGTTTTTTTCAATTCTTGAACCTTTTCTGCATGACTCGGGGGTAAAGTGGGACTAAGATCAGCCCTCTGGAGAGGTAGATCTTCATCAGTATAAAGAAGTGTCTAATTCTCAAGAGTTGTCTACAGATAAAAAGGGCTGCATTGGGAGTTGGTGGGTTTATTGGCATTGGAAGGTTTTGAGTGTGTGATAACCATTGGTTAGATTTTGTAGGCAAATTTGGGCAGGCGGTGACTGTTGAACTAGGCATTGTTTAAAGGTCCCTCATACCCTGGGCCGTCTGCGGCTTTCTGAAGCGATGCTAGGTTGACACCCTGGGAGACTAAACTGTTGATGGGGGTAAGGAGCAAACAGACCTGAAACTAGTAGTCCAACTGGACCAACAGTAACCATTGGAAATAACATATGCTATGCAAGCCTCATGTGTAATTTAAAATTCCCTAGGAGCCATATTAAAAAAGGTTTTTTAAAAAAGTGAAGATTAAATTTAACAGTATATTTAACCATTACATAACATTTCAGTGTTAATTAATGTAAAATTATTAATTAGATATTTTACGTTCTAATTTTTATACTGTTTTCAAAATCTGATGTGTATTTTGAACCCATCTCAGTTTAGAGCAGCCACATTTTAAGTGCTTGATAGCTGTATGTGGCTAGTGGCTACTATATTGTATGGCATAGACCTGTAACCAAAGGGGGGTGGCTGCTCGCTCCTCAAAAGCCAATGAAGAGGCCAGGTTGGTGGAAAGGAAAGTTTGCTTTATTTTGGATACCAGCAATGGGGAGTGGGGGAAGACTCCTGTCCAAAGGCTGGCTCTCCCCCTGCCACCCCTGCTCTCCCATGACAACCAGTGGGCAAGAACTTTTATAGACAGAGGGAGGGGGCTTCATGTAGAAACAGCACAGTCAGCTCTGACAGACATCTTGAACTTGGTCATTGGTAGTCTGACCAGCCTCATTTTGACTGTTTTAAGTTCGGTTAATTTCAGCTCCAAGGTCTGTCTGTTTCAGTTTTCTTGAGGCCAGTTCTCAGAAATGTGGCAGCTTACACACTGGTGGCTCAGGGTAAAGAGCCCATCTGCCAATGCCGGAGATGCAGGTTTCATCCCTAGGTTGGGCAGATCCCCTGGAAAAGGAAATAGCAATCTACTTCCAATATTTTTGCCTGGGAAATCCCATGGACTGAGGAGCCTGGGGGGCTATAGTTCAAGGGGTCACAAAAGTAAGTCATAGTGAGTAAATAACAACAACGTCACGGCTACAGTCTGGTCATCATGCAGTTAACTTCTTTCATCTGGTGGGAGTTTCAGTATCTACAAGACAGCTCACAGGATGTGGCTCAGAATATTATCTGTAGCCCTCGAGAAGGAACTAAAGGTCCTTAACTGTGTTTATTGACTAAACTGTTATTATTTAGTCTTGTTGGACTGCTTTCCTTTTTTTCTGCATTTTCTCACTTTTCTCATTAAACTTACTGTTTGGCTCAAGTTTTTCCACAGTTAAAAGGCAGGCAGAGGGTATGATGGGGAAGAACTATTGGGTACTGCTCTGTTTCAGAAATAGACCATCTAGAAACTTTGTGCCTTAGATTTCTGCAAGAGTGGTCAGGAAACTTGAGGTGAGGTCCTGTATAAAAGTCACAAAGATGGAAGAGGGAGGAAGCCCCAGGAAGGGGGAATGGAGGTAACAGTATTAAAACATTTCTTTAAAATACATCATGCAGTGTGTTACATGCATTATATTGATGAAAGTTCTCACAACCACTCTGAGATGGATGCCATTATTATTCCCATATTACTGAAGAGGAAACTCAGCCTCACTGAGGATAGACAGAGTCCCTAAAACTGCCCCACTGAAAGCAGTAGTGCTAGGATTCTAGACCAGATCTGTGTGTGTTCAGCGCTGCTACAGGACTTGGGTATGTGCAGAGAGGCCTGGAGGCAGAGGTGTGAGCCATTGGGCCTAGAGATTGGCGTGTGGGCTTATACCGCAGGTCCTCTCAGGCTATTTCTCTTGAGTGCTGTGGATCCACAGGTCCAAGTCTCAGAGACAAACTGCTGTAGACAGACTGCTGCCAATGCAGGTAATGAACTTACCCATCACCCCCAAAAGATGTGAGGCCCCGTAATAATCCCGCCTTCCCTGGTCCGCTCCTTGTCCATCCACAGATAACCTCTAATAGTCTTCTTATCACTATAGATTAGTTTGCATTTTCCGGAATTTTAAAATAGATCCTACAAATATGTATTTTGGGGAGGGAGAATCTTGCGCTTTAACTCAGCATCCTTTGAGATTCAGCTGTGTTATTGCCAATACCAGTGGTTCATTTATTTCCCTTGATAAGTGGAATTCCACTGAATGGATATAGTGTGGTTTGTTTATCTGTGTTGATGGATGGTTCTGGTCTTTCTAGTTTTTGGCGTTCACAAGTAAAACTATCATAAATATTGGCATATCAATCTTTGGATGTATGCTTTGATTCATTGGCTGAATACCTAGACGTGGAATGGCTAGGTCTTTTGTAAATGTAACTTTGAGGAGTTTTCCAAAGTGATTGTACCATTTTACATAATCACCAACTTATGAGTTCGAATTGGTCCATGTCCTTGCCAGTGCTTAGTGTGGTCGGTCTTTAATTTAATTTAGATTTTAAAATTTTTAGTGTTACTTCCTTGTGGCTTTAATTGGTATTTCCAAAGTGACTAGTTAAGCAACATCTTTTCAAGTGCTTAATTGTCATCCATGTCATCATCTTTGGTGATACCCGCTTAGTTCTTTTGCCTGTGTTTTAATTGGGTTGTGGTTTTATTATTGAATTCATTATATATTGTAGACACACCTCCTGTATCAGATATATGGTGTGCATTTTTCTCCCCTAGTTTGTGCCTTATCTTTTAGTTCTCTTCTGAAGAGCAGGAGTTATTATTTTGGTGAAGTTTAAATGATCTTTTACAGATTTGCTTTCCTGAGAATCTTTTGCCTAACACAAGATCACAAAGATTTTCTCCTACGTTTTCTTGTGGAGGTGTTACTAGTTTAGTTTTAGGTTCTGTGTTTCAGTCGGATTGTTCCTGTGTTAACTTCTGTGGTGAGAAATATGGATCATAGATTTGGTTTTGTTTTGCATATGGATATCTAATTACTCCAGCATTGTTTGTTGAAAAACTCTTTCCCCACTAAATTGCCTTCACATCTTTTTCGAAAATCAGTAACAATATAGGTGTGGGTTTATTTCTGGAGTCTTCTCTTTTCCATTGACCCATTTGTCTATCTTTACTGTTTTCCCAACACCTCACAGTGTTGGATAATGTAGCTTTAGTGCAAGTCTTAAAGTCAGGTAGTGTAAGTCCTCCAACTTTGTTCTTTTTAAAAGTTGTTTTGGCTATTCTGGTGACTGCAGCCATGAAATTAAGCGACGCTTGCTCCTTGGAAGGAAACTATGACCAAACTCGATAACATATTAAAAAGCAGAGACATGACTTTGCCAACAAAGGTCCATTTAGTCAAAGCTACAGTTTTTCCAGTAGTCATGTATGGATGTGAGAGTTGGACTATAAAGAAAGCTTAGTGCCGAAGAACTGATGCTTTTGAACTCTGGTGTTGGAGAAGACTCTTGAGAGTCCCTTGGGCTGCAAGGAGATCAAACCAGTGAATCCTCAAGGAAATCAGTCCTGAATATTCATTGGAAGGACTGATGCTGAAGCTGAAACTCCAATACTTTGGCCACCTGATGTGAAGAACTGACTCATTGGAAAAGACCCTGATGCTGGGAAAGACTGAAGGCAGGAGGAGAAGGGGATGACAGAGGATGAGATGGTTGGGTGGTATCACTGACTGAATGGACATGAGTTTGAGTAGGCTCTGGGAGTTGGTGATGGACAGGGAAGCCTGTTGTGCTGCAGTCCATGGGGCCGCAAAGAGTCGGACACGACTTAGCGACTGCACTGAACTGAGGCCCTTTGCATTTCAATATGAATTTTAAAGTCAGCTTTTCAGTTTCTTCAAAAAAGCCAGCTAGTATTCTGATTAAGATTGCATTGGTTATAGAGCCAACTGAAGATGTGACATCTAGACAGTCTAGAATCTTCCAGTCCATGAATGCAGTATATCTCTCCATTTTTTTAGGTCTTTGCTTTTTCTTACTGGTGTTTGTAGTTTTCAGTGTATATACTTCCGTTAGCTTTATCCTTTACTATTTCATATTTTTGATGCTTTTGTAAATAGCAATTTAAAATTTCCTATTTCTGTTGCTAGTAAATAGAAGTATGCGTTTATTTATATTGAGGATGAGATGGCTGGATGGCATCACTGACTCGATGGACGTGAGTCTGAGTGAACTCCGGGAATTGATGATGGACAGGGAGGCCTGGCGTGCTGCGATTCATGGGGTCGTAAAGAGTTGGACACAACTGAGTGACTGATCTGATCTGATCTGATCTGTATCTTGCAACTTGGTATGATTAACTGGTTTCCTGAAGATTACATAGGATTTTCTACAAAGGTGATTATGTCATCTGGTCTGGTTGCCTTTTGTTTACTTTTTTCTTATCACACTGGCTAAAACTTGTGGGCACCATTGCTTTGTCCCTGTTTGGGGAAAAATGTTCAGTGTTTCATCATTAAATATGATGTTAGCAGTAGGTTTATCATATTTAGCTTCTGTCAGGTTGAGAAAATTCTCGTCTGTTTCTAGTTGGAGAAAGATTCTTATCAGGAATGGTGGTGGTATTTTTTTTTAATGCCTTTTCTGCATATATGGGATGCATACTTTTTTCATTTTCAATTTGTTGATGATGATAAACTGAATTTAGTTGCAATATATTATTCCATTTATACATTGTTGGATTTGATTTGCTAAAATTCTGTTGATGATTTTTTTAATTTTTCTTAATGGGATATTTGTAGTTTTCTTATAATGTCTTTGGTTTTGAAATCAGGGTAATACTGGGCTCAGAAAGACTTGAAGTATTCTCTTCAGTTTTCTGAAGGAGTGTGTGTAGAATTGGCATTTTTCTTCCTGAAACATGTGATAGAAGTCATCTCAGAAAATGGGCAGCTCTAAGGAACAAGGTACTATAAGCAAGAACTCAGCTCATTTTACTCTGAAAAATCATCTGTGAGTTTTTTGAGGCCTGTGATAAAAGCGTCTTCACATAGAGATCACTTATTTGCTTCTGCCTGGGGCATTGTAATTTTGGAATCACTTTAAATTCTCAGCCTGAGGTATTTTGTTTCATTTTGTTTTTTGACGACATAGATGGGCTCCATACACATTCAGAGGCTAGTTTGAAAATGTTCAGGCATACACAAAAGCTTTAAAGTTTCCTTGAAAACTAAGAAAACTTTCTTTCACTACCTCCTCCTTCACCAAAGAAACGTTTTGGAAACGTATTGTACAGATTTCCATTTTTTACCCTTCAGTTTTACGTTCCTCCACAACAGCAACAAAACACTCACAACACACATCTCACCTGCCTCTTTGGGTCTCATTGTTTGGACATTTGTGTCCAGTTACTGTTGGCCTCAGCTCAGTGCCGTCTGTCGGACGCGCCCTCAGGTGCCGAAGTATACGCGTGTCCTCTGGGTGCAGCGCAGTTGGGATACCGGCCTAGGGTGGAAGGAGCTTTGCATTGGTCAGGGTGGCACTTGGCTATTTCAGAGTCCCTTATTCCGAGTAAGAATAGAACCTCAGGCAAGAGTGTGTACCTTTGTTGATTCACACTGCTTTTGTTTTTTTGTCCTGCTTTTAAGGAAGTGGGAAAACTCTTGCCTTTGCCATTCCAATGATTGACGCAGTGCTACAGTGGCAGGTGAAGAAGAAGCCTACCCCAGCAATAAGTGACACAGGAGCTCCACCTGGGGAGACCGGTAATGAGGCTGGAGCTGCGTCTGGAGCTTTGCCTGATGAGATTGGAATTGAGGGTGAAGCACCTCCCAGTGCGATTGGAGCGAAGACTGGACCACCTCCCAGCCAGGCAGGAACCAGTGCTGGAGCTGCCGCCTCAGACCCGGGGCTGCCGCCCCGTGGCGGTGATGGTGACGCTGGTGAAGGACCTTCTTCCCTGATCAGGGAGAAGCCCACCCCCAAACAGGAAGAAAACCAGGTGGAAAAGCATGATGAAGAGCAGACTGGAAAGTTGAAACAAGAATTGGGTGGCCGCACTGCGCCGCCGAAGCGTCCTCTGCTTGGACTGGTTCTGACTCCCACTCGAGAGCTCGCTGTTCAGGTCAAACAACACGTCGATGCTGTGGCCAAGTTTACAAGTGAGGTTTAATTCATTGAATAAATGTTTCCTGAAAGGATCGCAGTGGCAGGGGTGGTAGAGGTGAATGAGCTGTGCGTCCCGCCCTCTAGAGGGAATTTGATTTGCCAGAGAATTAAGCCCGACAGAAAACTGTTTGAGTGACACATTCTTAATTCTCCCAAGGATAACACATAGCTAACACTGTTCTAGCTGCATTAAGCAATTAGTTACCTTACTGAATACAGTGGATACTTGGAGGGGTTTGGCAAACCACCGTTTAGGGGGTGGTTTGTTTGTTTGTTTTTCTGGTAAATAAAGTGCTGCCACACCCATGTATTTGCACATTGTCTATGGCCACTTTTGCACCACCACTGAAGAGTGGAATGGAGGCAGTAGTTGTGACAGAGACCGTTGAGCCCACACACAGGGCCACAACTGTTGACTGTTAAAAAAGTGTGCGGACTTCTGCTTTAGGGCATTAGCACTTAATTTTCTCAGGGAATTCCTTGGGAAAGGCTGCATAGTAGGGGTTTCAATTTTATAGTAAAAGGAACGATTCTTTACTGAGCTCTTACTTTGTATGTGAGGCACTTGACTAAGCACTTTGCCTGCATGATCCTTTTTGTTCCTCCCACACTGGACACCTTGAGAGGTCCTCCACTGGAGAGGAGAGGAGAACACTAGGCATTAGAGGAGATTGAGGTGACTCTGGATGGAGGGGACGGGCAGGAACCCCTGGGAGCAGTGCCACAGCTGCGGGCTCCGTCTTCCCAGCGCTGCGGTGTGCCACTGGTCTGCTCTCGAGCCTTGGATGTCACCATGCCTGGGTTCAAATCCAGCGCTACTGTTGCGGGTGAGGGAAAAGAGTAGAAAAAAATGAAGTTGGGGGAGTAGGCCGAGCCTAGATCATAGCAGACCCAGTAAGCCCTCCAGTAACGGCATCAGCAGGCCAGGCCAGCTCTTAGCACTCCCCTGGAGAGGGGAGCTGTGCCGCTGACTGGCAGCCTTTGCTCATCTGGGGGCACTGGTGTCCGCGGTGGAAGAAATGAGCAATCAGACTAACACTGTCCCTCGTGTTGTGTGAACATAGGCATTAAAACCGCTATTCTGGTTGGTGGAATGTCCACTCAGAAACAGCAGAGGATGCTGAACCGCCAGCCTGAGATCGTGATCGCCACTCCAGGCCGGCTGTGGGAGCTAGTTAAAGAAAAGCACCCTCATTTGAGCAACCTTCGGCAGCTCAGGTGAGAGTACCTCCCTTTTCCCCCACCCCTTGTTCTGAAGTGGGCCTGAGGTGACTTGGCACACGGCGTCCTCCCTGTCACAAAGTGCCATCATGGGGTACTAAGCCTTGGTACTAGGTACTAGGGACTTGGCCTTTAGAAAACCAAGCATGTGTGAAGGAGGTTAGTTGAGGGCCCTGGTGGAGGTGGTGAAAGTGGTGTTTGTCTTGGGTTGGCCGGGTGGGGGGTGGGCACGGGTAGAGTATGCTGTGGTGACTCCTCTTTCCTGCTACTAACCTGGTGATCACGGGTCTGTCTGGATCTGTAGGTGCCTGGTGATCGATGAGGCTGACCGGATGGTTGAGAAAGGCCACTTTGCTGAGCTCTCACAGCTGCTAGAGATGCTCAGTGATTCCCAGTACAACCCAAAGAGACAGACCCTTGTTTTTTCCGCCACACTGACCCTGGTACATCAAGCTCCTGCCCGCATCCTTCACAAGAAGCACGCTAAGAAAATCGACAAAACTGCCAAACTTGACCTCCTCATGCAGAAGATTGGCATGAGGGGCAAGCCCAAGGTCATTGACCTCACAAGAAAGGAGGCTACGGTAGAGACGCTGACAGAGACCAAGATCCATTGTGAGACTGACGAGAAAGACTTGTATCTGTACTACTTCCTGATGCAGTATCCAGGCCGCACCTTAGTGTTTGCCAACAGTATCTCCTGCATCAAGCGCCTCTCCGGGCTCCTCAAAGTCCTGGATATCATGCCACTGACCCTGCATGCCTGCATGCACCAGAAGCAGAGGCTTAGAAACCTGGAGCAGTTTGCCCATCTGGAGGAGTAAGTCAGGCCTGTGCACAGACTGGCCACTGGGTCCAGGTTGCCAGGAGGGTAGGAAGCTACCTTCTGTCTTGGGAGCCTTATTAGTAGAAGGTAGCAACGGCACCCCACTCCAGTACTCTTGCCTGGAAAATCCCATGGATGGAGGAGCCTGGTAGGCTGCTGTTCATGGGGTCGCTAAGAGTCCTACACGACTGAGCGACTTCACTTTCACTTTTCATTTTCATGCATTGGAGAAGGAAATGGCAACCCACTCCAGTGTTCTTGCCTGGAGAATCCCAGGGACGGAGGAGCCTGGTGGGCTGCCGTCTATGGGGTCGCACAGAGTCAGACACGACTGACGTGACTTAGCAGCAGCAGCAGCCCCCAGCCTTTTTTGAAATTTTGCACAGCATGAGGCAGGTTCACTCTCATCTAGTACATTTATTTTTAAAACATTTCAAGTGCTTTTGACTCTCCTCAAACTACACATACATTATGAAACATCATCCAGTACATATTATTGAGTGTTTGTTTTGAACCTGCTACTGTTCTGCTGCTGCTGCTAAGTCACTTCAGTCGTGTCCGACTCTGTGCGACCCCATAGATGACAGCCCACCAGGCTCCCCTGTCCCTGGGATTCTCCAGGCAAGAACACTCGAGTGGGTTGCCATTTCCTTCTCCAATGCATGAAAGTGAAAAGTGAAAGTGAAGTCACTCAGTGGTGTCTGACCCTCAGCGACCCCATGGACTGCAGCCTTCCAGGCTCCTCCGTCCATGGGATTTTCCAGGCAAGAGTACTGGAGTGGGGTGCCATAGGGCCTGGTAATAGAATAGTGCATAATGCAAAGTCTCTGCTCTCAGGGAGTTTACATCCATGTGGAGGGAAAAGTAAGTATATAGCTTGTCAAGTGGTGCTAGGTGCTAAGAAGTAAAGTTACATAGGGAGTTGAGCAGACTGTGGGTGTGTGGTCTGGGAGGCTTTTCTCATAAGGTGAAATTGGAGCAGAGCGTGGAAGAAAGTAAGGAAATGTGACTATCTGAGGAAAACCATTCTGGCCTGAAGTATGCTAAGCAAAGACTTGGAGGCAAGAGCAGATCTGGCATGTTTGAGCATAAGCAAGGATATCTGCCTGTGTGACTGAGGGAATTAAGTGAGAGGGTGATAGGAGATGAGGTCACGGACCTAGAATATGACCCTATTTAATTCACTTAAAGTAGTCTGTGTTATTGCAGAGTGTGGCTTTATTGATTGTGGCCAGTGAAACCCAGGTTTGGATCCTGGCTCCACAGCCGAATAGGCATGTATGTATCTTGGGAGGTTAGTATCTCTGAGCCTCAGTTTCTTCGTTTCTCAAAGGGAGATATGTACATAATAGTGTTATCTTGTAGAGTGTTAGTAAGGGTTGTAGTATTAGAGTACTCGATTGTGGTAAGGAGTTGATTATGATAGCTATTAGTTGTTATTAATAAGCTTTCTCTCTCTACCACAGTTGTGTGCTCCTGGCGACAGACGTGGCAGCTCGGGGCCTGGATATTCCAAAAGTCCAGCATGTCATCCATTACCAGGTAGGGACATCGGGGAATTTGTGGGCATCTCCCAGCATTGAGCAGGGAATTTTTAAAGCAAAGGTTGAGGGAGAGAACAGGGAAAAGGAGAATTGTTGGTCCCAAGGCCTCATGCAGCAGAGAATACCACTGGTGTCTGGTGACCAACTAGCTGCTTCCACTTACTTTGGTGAGATTTATTCTCCAGAACCTCTTGACATTGTCTGGTGTCAAATAGGCCCTCTCTTTTTGACTTGGGCAGGCTACGTAATACTGGCAGGTAGGAGTCTTAGTTTCTTCTGTGAAGTGGGCGTAGTAAAGTTTAGCATGTAAAATGATTACCCTGCAAGAGAGAAAAGAGTGTGGTGGTTAAGTCTTGCAAGGTGAAATAGGTTATTATGTGTGAGGAGTTCAGAAAGCCAGGCGGCACTTCCTAAGTGTTAGCTGCTGTTAATGCGGACGTTAATATTCGTGCGTGAATCTAGCAAGAATTAGCAGAGAGTGGTGGTTAGGAGCATGGGCTCTCAAACCTCACTTCCAGCCTTTGAATGCTTATTGGCTGCTTCTCAGTGGGTTAGCTTTTGGCATGTTACTGAGTGTCTTTGGTTTCAATGTCTTTGTAAATTGGGAGTGGTGAGGCTGCTACCTACTTCATGGGGTTATTCTGATTAAATGAACTAATGCTGATGGGTCACCTAGCACCATGTAAGTACTCAGTAACTGGTGTAATTATTTCTCCTTTTAAATCCTTCTTGCTTTCTTTTTTTTCCTTTAAATCTTTCACACTTTTAACAGTCTTTGAGGGTGCCAGTTCAGTTGAGCAAATCTTTATTCCTCCTCTTTTGGGGAGAGTCTCGGTCAGTCTGTGGGAAGTATCCAGATGAACAAAATACAGTTCCCAGCCCCTAAGAAATATCAGATCCACTAGAGGAGGTTAGATGCCTGCAGCCATAATTTAAGGCAGAAGATACTAGAAAGTGGCAAAATAAAGTTGGACAAAGAGATAACTTCTGGTGTGGGAGGTTAGGTTGGAAACTGCTTTCTAAAAGATGTTTGGCATTTAGGGATGGAGAGGATTCAGACATGTAGAGGTAGGGACAGAAGGAGGAGAGAACGTGTGGTAGTGGGCTGTTGCCGGGCAGTGAGAAGAGGGGGTGTGTGCTCAAAGAGGAAGTGAAGGATGTTTCACTTCCCGCACCATCATGAACCATGGGTTAGGCACTGAATTAAATTTGCCCATTCTGGTCCATTTTAGTTCACTGATTCCTAAAATGTCGATGTTTACTCTTGCTGTCTCCTGTTTGACCACTTCCATTTGCCTTGATTCATGGACCTAACATTCCACATTCCTGTGCAATGTTGTTCTTTACAGCATCGGACTTTACTTCCATCACCAGTCTCATCCACAACTGGGTGTTATTTTGGCTTTGTCTCAGCATCTTCATTCTTTCTGGAGCTGTTTCTCCACTCTTCTCCATTAGCATATTGGGCACTTACCAACCTGGGGAGTTCATCTTACAGTGTCTTGTCTTTCTGCCTTTTCATACTGTTCATGGGGTTCTCAAGGCAAGAATGCTTAAGTGGTTTGCCATTTCATTCTCCAGTGGACCACATTCTGTCAGACCTCTCCACCATGACCCATCTGTCTTGGGTGGCCCTACAGGGCATGGCTCATAATTCATTGAATTACACAAGGCTGTGATCCATGTGATCAGTTTGGTTAGTTTTCTGTGATTGTGGTTTTCATTCTTTCTTCCCTGTGATGGATAAGGATAAAAGGCTTGTGGAAGCTTCCTGATGAGAGGGACAGGCTACAGGAAGTCTGGGTCTTGCTCTGAAGGGCGGGGCCATGCTCAGGAAATCTTTAATACAATTTTCTGTTGATGGGTAGGGCTGTGTTCTCTCCATATTTTGGCCTGAGGCCAAATATAGTAGGGGTAATGGAGACCTCCTTCAAAAGGACTTAAGCCAGCATGCTGCAGCTCCCAGGACTGTTGCAGTCAGTGCCCCTGACCCCACGGCAGGCCACTGCTGACCCATGCCTCCACTGGAGGCTCCTGGACACTCACCGGCGAGTCTGGCTCAGTCTCTTATGGGGTCACTGCTCCTTTCTCCTGGGTCCTGGTGCACACAAGGTTTTGTTTGTGCCCTCCAAGAGTCTGTTGCCCCAGTCCTGTGGAAGTTCTGTAATCAAATCCCCCTGACCTTCAAAGTCAAATTCCCTGGGGGTTTTCAGTCCTTTTGCCAGATGCCCAGGTTGGGAAATCTGTTGTGGGCCCTAAAACTTTTGCAACAGTGCGAGAACTTCCTTGGTGTAATTGTTCTCCGGTCTGTGGGTCATCTGCTCAGTGGCTCTATGGTGGGGCTAATGGTGACCTCTTCTAAGAGGACTTAGGCCACACGCCACACCTCCCAGGTCTGCTGCATCCAGAGCCCCTGTCCCCGTGGCAGACCACTGCTGACCTGTGCCTCTGCAGGAGACACTCAAATCCTCAAAGGCAGGTCTGGCTCAGTCTCCGTGGCGTCTCTGGGTCCTGGTGTGCACACGGTTTTGTTTGAGCCCTCCAAGCATCTCTGGCAGGCATGGGATTTGATTCTAAACACAGTTTTGCCCCTCCTACCATTTTGTTGGGGCCTCTCCTTTGCCCTTGGGTGTGGGGTATCTTTTTTCAGTGGGATCCAACATTGTCCTGTTGACGGTTTTTCAGCAGTTAGTTTTGATTTTGAGCACACAGCCTCTACTCCACCATCTACTGGGTCTGCCTGGAGCGCTGCCCTGGGAAAGACACTGAGCGTGGCCTGGGCTCCATGGAGAAGACTGCTCTTGATTAGTGGTGTGTGGCCCGGTGTGGGGGGCAGTCGTCCACTCCCACGCCACGTTAGCTGTGGATGACACATCCACTGTTCCTGCTCTTTATCGGGATGGCCATGAGAACCTGAACCAGGCCAGGGGGCGGGGCCTGCACAGTGGAGGGGCCAAACCTGGGGACAGTTTGGATGTGGGACCTAGGGAGAAGGGCTTAATCTCTCCACAGGGCTGGCGAGGTTTCTAGCTGACTGGCTGGGAGGGATGAGAGTCCTGCCTTGGGTTGTTGGCCTTGAGGGGACGAGCGGTGTTTGGTGACAGCCACATGTTAACCTCCCAGTTCTTCATTGGTAGGTCCCTCGCACCTCAGAGATTTATGTCCACCGAAGTGGTCGGACTGCCCGTGCCACCAATGAAGGCCTCAGCCTGATGTTGGTTGGGCCTGAGGATGTGATCAACTTTAAGAAGATTTACAAAACCCTCAAGAAAGATGAGGACATCCCACTGTTTCCTGTGCAGACAAAGTACATGGATGCAGTCAAGGTAAAAAAAGCTGGAAGCGCAGTGCTGACGAGGGGAGGGCTTGTGCCCCTCCCTGACTTTGCCGTGGGATTCTTGGAGTACCGCTCTTGGAAACTAGTTCCTACTTTTGTGTAAAAAAGAAATGGGAGGGCACCATTCCTCGAAGGAGGAAGGAAAGGGTGAATGGCCAGAGTGAGGAGCTTTCTTCATGAGCCCTTCCTTTGCTGTGCCCCGGACACTTCCACCATCAACTGCCGCCCCCCGCTGGCCAGCGCAGCGAGCGTAGCTGGACGGACGGACGGTTGTAGGGGAGTGGGGTCAGTGTGCCTCACTGAGGCGGAAAACGAAGGTCTGTCACATCCCTGAAGCAGATGCCTGTAGTTCCTACCTTTGGGGTTTTACTTGGTAAACATTCACTTGAGTGAGTGCTACTGACTATGGGCTGTCTGTCGCGTGTCGGGCACCCAAGCGGGGTGGCTGCTTTTCCATAGGAGTCCACTGGCTCGTGCGGCAGGTTGAAGTTCAGGTGCAGAGGAAGCACTGTGGGCGGGTGGGCGTACAGTAACACGGGTAGGGGATTTAGTTTCCTCCAAGCCTCCAGCAGGCAGAGATGTGAGGAGATGAAGAAGGGATAGAATTCCAGGAATTGGGGGAGCAAAAAGCAAGGAATGGCTCCAGTTCTGTTGGCTCCTCTGGTTCAAAAGGAATGTCAGTTGTATGGGAAAATGAAGTGGGAGATGAGGCGGACAGATGGAGATTGCAGAGAGGCTTAGGAGCCACCGTGCTTCCCGTGGCTCTTCATCACAAGATCTTTCCCATTTTTTTTTTTTTTTTTTGGTGTTTCCTGTCACTGCGGTCTGAACCCAGTATGCATAAGGAGAATCGAAGTGTTTTGGGAGGAGGATGACAGGGGGAGGCAGTCCTGTGACAGGTTTGTTTTATCCCTGTAGAGTGAGAGCTGGGCCCTCACTCTGCTGTTGGGGTGTTTCCAGGTCTCAGCTCGGCTGTGGAGGTCAGCCATGGTGTCTGGGAAACAGGTTTCCCCTTTGAACACATGTAGATTGGGAGTCTGACCAAGGTGGGCTGCCAGGAAGAGGGGCTGTTAAAGTTGGCTTGGAAAGCTGGCTTTTGAGGTTCATGTGTACACACTCACCAGTCGTGATTACTTTAACCAGAGACCAAAGAAATGCTTTTTGATGGGAGCTGAGGTGCCTTTCTCTGAGCACTGACATCAAGAGCTTTTTTAAAAACACAACTTACATGAGCCTTTTTTCCCCAGAGGCCTGAACCCTCTGTCAGATGAATACTTTCTCTACCTTGCCCCTAGGAGCGAATCCGTTTAGCTCGACAGATTGAAAAAGCGGAGTATCGGAACTTCCAGGCTTGTCTGCACAACTCTTGGATCGAGCAGGCCGCGGCTGCCCTGGAGATTGAGCTGGAAGAAGAAATGTATAGGGGTAAGGAGCCAGATGGGCTTGAGGAAGGGTTCATTCAGCTTTTAGCTTTGGTTTTTCCCTTCAACTTCTGTCTGTTGGAGCCTCCCCCACCGCCGTGGGCCCCCTCAAAACCAGCAGGATGCCTCTTCCTCCTTTGCGAGAAGCCCTGATCTCAGATGAGCCTAAAGCCCTCAGCCGTTGCCATCGTGTCTGGAGGCTGTAGTTCCATCCCTTGTGTGGAGAGATGGGGGAGGTCAGGGCAGGCTCTGAGGCCAGACTGCAGGTGTTTGCTGCCTATTCTCTTAACTAGCTATGTGACCAGGTCAGGTTACTCAACTCTGTTGTACCTATGCTGTCCTCATTTATAAAACCAGGGCATAAAGTACCTGCCTCATGGGGTTGAAGGACAGGGTGGCCCTGAGTGGTTCTCCTAAACTGTTGGAAGTTAGCCAACACTGGCCTCTGCAGAGAACCTAGGAGCCCTGTCTCCCCAAGAGGTCCAAAACATTTTTTCATCACAAGTATTATCCATCAAGGGAAAGAAAATGCTCCTATGCTGCTGCTGCTGCTGCTAAGTCATAGTAAATGCGATCTATTTTGAATTATGTTTCAAGGAGGAAAAGTTGATGAGCAGGAAGAGCGTCGGAGACAAAAGCAGATGAAGATCCTGAAGAAGGAGCTGCGCCATTTACTTTCGCAGCCGCTGTTTAAAGATGACCTGAAAACCAAGTATCCCACTCAGTCGGGCAAGCTGCCCCTGCTCACGTCTGCCCCAAGAAAGGGTGAGTCCGCGCTGAGCTGCCTTTCCAAACAGAAGAAGAAGAAAAAGCAGCGGCCGCAGGAGCAGCCACGGCCGAGCACAAGTACAGGCTGACCGCCCCCAGGCCAGAGTCAGCTGGCAACAGCACCGTGTCTGTGCTCTCTGGTTGTATGGGAACCCTTCCGCCTTGGATCTCACCCCAGTGTCCGCTCTGGTTCCAGAAATCCCCCTCTCTTCCACGCCACCCCTCACAGCAGGACAGACCTCATGCAGATTTGTGTTGTTTCAGAGTACGAATTCTGTGTGCCAGCTTATATATTTCTGCATTTCAGTGTTTACAGGCTTCTTATATGTGTAACTTGATTTTCTCAATTAAAAACAATGGTCAGAACCAACGTGTCACCTTGAGTTTCTGCCAGAGCTGGGGGGCGCCGTCCAGGCCTCGGGCTGCAGCCTGCTCACAGTGTGGATCGAACAGAGGCGGTGAGTTTCGCCGATCATGATGGAGTCATTTCTGCCTGGGTCCCCAATGTGTGTTCCCGCTGTTCTCCATAGCAGAATCCTAGCAGTTTCTTTGCTCTTTCTGCCTCACAGCTGTTGTCTGAGCCTCCTTGGGAGGTGGGCAGGGTAGAGATTGCTGCTCTCGGGTTCCTAGAGAACACAGCTTCCTTAACCTCACTGAGCCCCTTTTGGGGAAGCCAGGAGCAGTATGCGGAGTCCGACCGTGAGGCGTGCAGGTTTGGCTCTGGCCAGTCTCCAGCCTGGTCTCTCAGCTTCCCTCCTCTGTATGACAGGATGGTTGCTGCCCACGCTCTCATGCCCCCATTCCTTTCCCTGAGCCTTTGTCCCAGCACTTCCCTTGGCCTGTTTGCCTTTTCCCAGCCCTGAGCAATGCTGGCCCCTGAGCCCCAGGAGGTGAGGCGCTGGTCCTGTGGACACCCACAGCACTGGCTGCGCTGCGATCTGGTATCTTGCTGGGCTCCCTGAGAGCAGAAGCTGCTCTATTTCCCCTGGCAGCCCTTGTGCTAAGATCTGGGCCTGGTGTAAATAGGAGCTGAGGAGACATGTGACCTCCCGGCACCACCACAGCTTCGCCGGTCAGTCTGGGTGAGTAGCCACAGGCATGGGAGAAGCAGACGTTTCTGCACAGCTAAGTCTGGGCTTCAAAACGTGTTCCCTTGGCCTCGTAGTTGGCAGCTGTATCCCCGTAGCCCCTGTAGGTAACTGCAACAGGGTGTTGGCCTGAACTCAGATTCAGGTATCACTGGGTGTTGCTTCGGTGCTTTCTATCTGCTTTATTTATCATTTAGTTTCTGTCAAGGCCCTGGGACATGTCTTAGTACCCTTTGTTGTAGTACATGCTGAGTGGTTAAGACTTGCTCAGAGCTAGGATTAGAACCCTGGGCATTTCCTTGTAGGTCAAAGGCAAATTTAGAAAACTGCTTTGGTTTTTAATTTTTTCTGGTATGCTTTTTTCTTAGGTGTTTTGTTTGTTTTGGCTGTGCTGGGCTTTGTTGCTGTGCGCAGGCTTTCTCTAGTTTGCAGTGCACAGGCTTCTCATCCTGGTGGCTTCTCCTGTTTTTTCGTGGAGGAGCCTGGGCTCTAGGCTGAGGGGCTTTAGTAGTTGTGGTCCCGGGCTCTAGAGCACAGGCTGGTTGTGGGGCATGGGCTTAGTTGCCCCGTGGCATGTGGGGCAGATTTTCCTGGACCAGGGATGGGACCCATGTCTCCTGCATTGGCAGGCAGATTCTTCACCATTGAGCCACCAGAAGTCCCCTGCTTTAAAGGATGTCTCCCCAGCTTCACCAGTGACGTGGAAGAGACCATGAAGTCAGCTTCCGTGTGACAGCTGCCAGGACGGCAGGGCTCTCCCGTTTTCCAGATGGCAGCAGTGGACGGAAGCAGACTCAAGGTCCCTCAGCAGCTCCTGAGCCTTGAGAGGCCTGAGGACACTCGTCACAGGCCAAACAGACCCACTGATGTCCTTTGACATCCTGTCCTTGCCCCCTAACAGCAGATTCTTTTGTGGTGGGGTAACATGGTAAAGAGCTGGGTTTTAAAAGATAGGGCCAGCCTCCAAGGCAGTTATGCTCTCTGACCCGGTGAGGTAAAGCTCTGGCGAGGCCGTTCCTTTGGCACTTACAGCCCAGCCCAAGGACAGAATTTACTGAGCGGCTGGACCTTTCACTCAACGAAGACACTCCTGCCCCTGCTGATCCACTCACACAGACGAGCCCCATGGGACGGCAGTGTTGATCTTTGGTGCGGGCCAGGTACCGACTATTAAGAAGCCAGGACCAAAAGTTGTTATGGAAACCATTTTAATACTAGAAAAATGTTTTTAATCAATTGCCCGAGGAAGCTGTAGGGCCTGGCCTACCTCCCACAGAACCAGGGGCCCCTGGGGACCCACTCTCGGAGCCACAGCCCGTGCCCCTGCCTCCGCTCAGCATGGCAGTGTGTGTAGTCCTTTGACGACTTCCCTCTGCCTGGGAAACTGCAGAGCCACCGCCAAGGTGGCTTTTCCCCATCTTGGGGTGTTCTGCCATGTCCCATTGGGAAGGGTCTGCAGGGGAAGCATCTCAAATTGTAGGGCACTCACTACATGTGAGGTCACGTGATTATTTTCACACATAATCTTGTTTCACTTGAACCAATAATTCTGTGATGTGTTGGTAATTGTCTCCATTTCACCAGTGTGGGAATTGGAACTCGGGGAGTGAAGTGACTTGGCTAAGGTCATATAACTAGTTAGTGACAAAGTTGCGATTTCGAACCCAGGCAATCTGGCTCCGGAGCCACTTTGTGCTTAAAGTAGGAACCAAAAGCGAGGACAGTTCTGTTGCTAAATAGTCACACTGATTTATAAAGTTCCCTTCAGAAGGAAGGTAACACATATGCAGTTGTAAAGACAAACTCTCAAAACAACTTTCCTTCCAGCTTTTGGTCTGCAAAGAGAAGGCATCATGGGGTGGGTGCATTACCCAGGAAGTGGGATCTCCAGCATGACTGGCTGCTGTAGCCGAGCAGGGTAATGTACGTGGATGAGTGGATTTCTTAATTTTGTGTTCCTTAGAGTTCCTCTGAATTCTGCCACTCCTTTCCTCCACAGCGCTTTCCCTTCAGAAGCAAGATCTGAGGGCGGATGTGAAGGGAAGAGAGCGGTGCTTTGGGTTGGGCCAGTGGTTTTACGAAAAATGGGGGAGCAGAGGGCAAGGTCATGACAACAGCCTGCCTCTCTCGGGTGTTCTGATTCTAAACTGATAGCATCTCTTCTGGGAAGAGGGTCCCCCCTCCACCACCCACAAGAGCACTGGCAGGCCTGGAAAGGCACAGACACACCCCAAAGGGAATTTCTCCAGCCTTCTGCTGAAGAGAAAGCTTCACTTTTGTGAATGCTGCACAAACTAGAAATGCAGTTAGGGAGCAGCCACTGCTGATTATACTGTGCCTGACAGCCCGGCCCGAGACCCAGGACGCCTCTCACAACGGCTCAGAGCAGCCGAGGTTGAGCTCGGTGTCCTTCAGTTTGGAAACAGGGATCAAACCATGTAACGTGTTAACCCACTCTGACAGTGTACTCGTCATAGTGTACTCCTCCCCAGGCCAAGGTGGGAGAGGCAGGGAGGGGGAACCCCTGAACCAATTCAGAGATCAGGGTCAGATTTACATTCCTGTGAAGAAGGGACAATCACTTAGCTTGAGCCCGTGGGTCCACATTCCAGCCCAGGACAGTACGGGAACCTGGGCCCCTGCCTGGGATTAAGAGCACCCTGACACCGGTCTTCACAAAGGCAGAAAATGGACGCAGGAGTGCCCTTTGTATACAGGGACTGGGAGCAGTCTGTCACCCAGCCCTGGCGCAGTCTTGGCTGTCGGCAGACACTGCAGTCTGATACTGAAGCACCAGTAGATTCGAATAAATCCTGCAGATTGGAACCTTTGAAGGCCTTGGATTAAGGAAGGCAATTCCACACCCCTGCATTCTCCCTTTCTTCCCAGAGGGGAAGACAGCTTGCTGGCAGTGGCCGCGGCCCAGCCAGGGCTCCTTGAGATCCTGAGACAGCAAGGTGAGCAGGTTATTGAGGGCCAAGTCCAGACGGATGAATGAGGAGGCTGGCAGGAGCCAGGGCTCTTGGCTACCTGGCAGCTCCCACAGTGGTGGTCTCCCCCACTAACACCTGCTCATCTCCGGTCTTTCCCACCTAACCTCTAGCCAGCCCATAAGAGGGAAGGGAGAAAGAAGCCAAAGACAGCCTCAAAAGGCTTGTCTGCTCTGCTCAGCTGGAGTCTGGTTGCATGTGCTGGTCAGTGCCTCCACCTGGCTGCATCGCTAGATCCTACTTCCAATGTGTGTTAGGGATGACGAGACAGCTTCTTGGTCCTCCCGGACCCTCGTCTTTCTCAGTGTCTGTCCAGGTGGGGCTGGTGGCAGAACCCTGCAGGGCTGCCCCCCAGAAGGCAGGCAGTCCTGGCCCTGAGGGAGGTAAGGGGCCCGACAACTTGGGCTTCATGCTGATGGCCACAGGCCCCTTTCTAGACTTTGGTATTAAAGTCTTGTTCCTCAAGTTCGGGGTGAGAAAGCACTCCATCGTGAATGTTTGGAAGTACACTGGAGATCTTCAAGTTGGCCTCACTTCACCACCCCATGTGCACTCCAGCAGCTGACTGGACTTGATTTTTTATAGAACTGGTAAGACCTTGAGCTTGAGCTTTTCCTCCCCTGCAGAGAGGCACTGCCTCCAGGGAAAATAAACCAAAGGACATTTTTTTACCCAACAACAGAATGTCAGCGCTGGCAGGAACCTCCTCCAGATGGAGATTTGGACCCAGAGATGGGTAGTGACCTACGCAATGTCTCAGAACTGGGGGTAGAGCCAGTTCTGGCATCCTTGCCCAGAGTTATAAAACATTGGATCCTCCATGAAAATAAATATTAAAAATATCATCACCAAGTTACCAACAGTCCATAGTGAGTAGGCCTTATTCCCAGTGCCTTTGCCCCAAAGGCGGCAACGTTCTCTAACTATAGTCTAAATCGCTTAAAAAACTGAAAAGCCATAATGTTCCATTCAGAATGCAGTCCCGTTAGGTGACAGGCTCCACTGCATGGCCTAAAATTAATCAATGTTTATCGGCTGCATAAAGGATGTTGTAGTGGGATGTTTTATAGAGCAGGTACACGGAGGGGGTGGCAGCCTCGGGGAACACGTGGTGGTTCAGGGCCGTGTCCATCTCGTCCACATACTCCACCTGCAGGGCGATGTTCAGGGCCTGGGACAGGGCCGTGATCTGGATGTGGTCACACTCCATGGCCATGGGCTCCACTTCCTGCAAAAGCCACAAGGAGAAAACAACCCAGTTGAGGATGCAGGCCCAGCAGAGGACAGGTGAGAGGTCCCACCCTGGCTTTTTGCCCAGTTGCAGAGCTCAAAACCTCTGCAACTGTGCAATGGTCTCCACAACAGGCCTTGAGGCAGATGTCGACACACGCATTTTCTAGAGAAGGAAACGCAGGCTCAGTGAGGAAGGAACAGATAGAAATCACCAGAATTAAAAGGTTTGAATCTAGATCTTTTTGATTCTGGTCCCCTTGTTGTATGTCAGAAGAACACACCACTTTGAAGAATCTGGAGAGGAGAGCAGGAGTTTTTCAGCTTGGGCTTTCTAATGTATAAGAAACCTCAGAGCAGAAGGGGACTCTATCATAAAGGGATTTCAAGCTTAGGTGCTTAAAGAGGGCTGGGTGAGCAAGCGAGCGAGTCACTGGAGACAGGCAGAGATGGTGACAAGCTGGCTAGTGAGTCCCAGTAACTCAGGCAGCTGCCACTTAGCTCCTGCTGATTGTTGCCAGGCAAGAATAAAGCCTGGGGAGCTGGATCTTCTGATTTTTCCAGAGAAATCCATACATCCATATAAAAACTGCACAACGTTTAAATGGTTGGCAGTCCTTTCAGGTAAACACCACGCATCATAAAACATGTCCTGGAGCAAAGATGACTCTGGGGTTGCTACTCTGTCATTTTGTAAACAGTCCAGTCCAAAGGCCCTTTCATGAGACAATCTGAGGCTCAGAGAGGGAAAGCGACTTGCCCAAGCCGCACAGCTCAGGCAGCTCAAGGACAACCTGTTCAGTTTTCTAATCTAATGCTCTGAATTGCCATGTAGACGTGACACCCCAGCCCCCTGGCTAGGGAATGTCGGTGTTAAGGTCTCCTAAGGAGAGAGGGATGAGAGCAGAGCCCAGGGTTGGAGGCCACATCCCAAGCCGGGACCCCGAGGACCTACATGAGCACAGAAGTCTTTGATGTCCATCTCCTCGTCGATGAAATGTCGGAAGAAGTCTGCACGGTTCCTGATGAAGGCGGAGGTCAGCAGGCGCAGGAACTGCACGATTCGGTCCGAGAAGCTCTGGTCATTGAATACCTTCAGCAGGCTGGACACGGAGCCGTCCTTCTCCACCAGCTCTACCACGCTGTAAAACTGCACCCCCGGGCCCTCAGCTGGGGGCCAGGCAGGCCCTGCCCCTCCCTCCATGAGCCTCGCTCCTTGAAATCTCCACTTTGAAATCCTCAAGTTGAGGCACCAGAATCGATCCATCAGAGATCTCACCAAAGCTGAGTGACAGGGTTAGAGACACTCTATAGTGAGTCCCTTGGCCCCAAGTCTCCCTCCTCACTGCCATGACTGCGATTCTTACATACAGATTCAGAAGTGAGAGTCCTCCAGCCCCGCACCGCCCCCACTAGTGGGGTCAGGGGGGTGAGGTGGGGAGGCTGGGGCAAGTTTCCAGCCTGACAGCTCCCGTTCCCAAGGAGGTGCCTCCTCCCAGAGGAAGGGCAGGGCCCTGGGCTCCCTGGCCCCTCATGTCCCCCCAAGCCAGAGGCAACCCTCAGTCTTCTGTCTGCTCTGCCAGCCCCGAGGAAAGCTGAGCCCCTCAGCCGCCATGCCCGGGGTTAACTCACAGCGTTGAAGAAGTTTCGGAACGTGTGCTCCTCGAAGCCAGCCACCAGGAGGTCGTTGGGGGTCTGCAGCACACGCTCTTTGAATCTGAAGGGGAAAGCCGGTGCTTTCAGGGAAAAGCAGGGGGCGCCGCTGTGACCGTCAGCTGTCCTCTCACTCCCCACTCCGCCCCCACACACCTGAGAGTCACCGGAGGTGGGTCGTAGACCCATTTCGCAGATGAGGAAATTGAGGTACCACCCATTCCAAAATATATTGACTCTATCTTCCGAAGGTCTCTTGACTGTCCCATGGTTCCTGGGGCATCAATACCATCTCTGGCCTGGCGACGCCCAGCCTCCCCTCCTTCCTGGTCCCCACTCCACAGGGACTGTAAGAGTGACCTGCCGCAGCCTTCTCCCTCAGGTCACAGCTTCTCAGCACCGGGGTCCCGGAAGGGCCCCTGCTGAGCTCACCAGCCACATCTCCAGTCCAGTCCACAGCCTCCCTCATGCCCTACAGCCACTCCCCCTTCGCATCTTCACCCCTTGACATCCACTGTCCCCTCGGCCAGGCCTGCTCTTCTCAGAGATGGGCTGAATGTAAAAAACATTGTTTTTTAAAAAAAACAAGAGTATCATCTACGCTCGTGAGGTTATCGTTGTCTGCTGTGTGTGGACGGTGGAAATACAATCTGGACTATAGAGTATGTAGCATACGTCTTCCCAACTCCCTGTTCAGTGAACCCATGATGGTAGCTTGAAAAAAAAAAATCATGACAAGAGGATTTAGACCACAGAAATCAACTCACACCACAGGTCAGGCCTCCCGGTCAAACGGCCACTAAACCTTTGCCAGCACTGACCTACCACAAGATCTGGTCCAGGGACCCCACCTCTTGTCACTGCTCCCACTGCAGGCTGCCAACAGGCACAGCCCCTTCTGGGACCTGTCCGCACCCCCAGGGACGGCGAGGAGCTGCCCCAGGACACAGAGTTCAGCAGCAGAGACGAGACACAGTCCAAGGGACTGGTCCACAGGAGGGAACACCTTCCACACAGAAGGGCCGAGTGGAGAGGCTCAGGGGGACCAGCTGGCTCAGGCCTAACTGCAGCCCAGCCCCTGGGAGGGGAGCCCAGATGCCAGTGAGGACACAGCAGGGGTTTTCATGAGGGACTCAAGGCACAAGGAGAAAGGCCTGGGAGGCATAGGCGCCTGGTGGGAGGGTGAGGGGAGGAGAGGCTGGTCTGAAGCCAAATCATCTCATAATCTGGAAGGTGAGGCACTTTTACTTTTGCTGAAAGGCAGCCTGCCCCTGGCTGGGCCGGCGTCTCTGAGCCCATTTTGGCCAGGGCAAGTGTGGGAAGGAGCGTGGAGCGGGGGGCTGCGGCCCCACTGCTAAGTCGCTCTCTGGCTTTATAAGGCTCCCCTTCTGTGCCAGGTGGGTGATGGGGACAGGTCTCCACGGCGGGCTGTGAAGGCCTCTCTGGCCACTGTTCCCGTGAGGCCGACATGCACAGCTCGGCTCCCGGCTCTCTTGCCTGCACACCCTCCCATCCCCGGCTACATGCCCATCGCATCCCCACGCTCATTCCTCACCAGTGCCTGCGGGCCTTACAGTGCCAGCCCTGGGGTCGCAGAGACACATGGACCCAGTCTAGTGGGGAACAAACACTCAGGGCAGGACTCCCGCCCCGATGAGGTGAGGGAGGGGAAGGGGGACGGTGTCCGGACTTGGAGCGCGGGTCCCCTCTTGCGCAAGTCATGCAACCTATCCGAGGCTCGGTTTACTCATCTGTAAAATGGGGTGACACCAGCCTGGTACTTCCCACTGGACCCCACCTGGATGGCTCCCAGGCATTTCGGACTTGGCAACCTGGAGCTCCTGATCTCCCCCAGCCTCCCTGTGTGGCAAGAGCTTCTCAGTCCTGATAACTCAGGTCAAACGCCCAGCACTCAGCCTCAACTCTCTGCTCACGCACCCCACTCCAGCCACGAGTGGATCTTGTGGTGTCACCTCCACTCGCTCAGGCCACCTCTACGACCTCTCGTCTGGGCTCTCCAAGATCACACCCCTTGCTGCTCTCAGACACCATCGTTTGTGTGTAAGCCTGGTTTTTCCTGCACACAGCAGCCTGCACGTCAGGCCTTTTGCTCTGCCAAACCCTCGGTGGCTCTATCTCATTCAGGCCAACATCCGAGGTCCACGAGGCCCATGAGGCCCTACCCCACCGGCCCCCGCTATGTCTCCAACCCCTACTTAAAACTGCAGCCCCTAGCCATGGACAACCTGGCTGCCTTTCCTGCCTGATTTTTTTCCCACAACGCTTCCAGCCATCTGACACAGCAAGTACTGTCCGTATCTACTGCCCCTCGTTCCCAGTTAGGATGCGAACTCGACAGGCAGAGCGCTTTGCCTCTCCCGTTTGCGGCTGCATCCCCAGGGCCCATGACACAGTCGGCATGTGGCACCCACTTGGGTGATGGCTGCAGGGAGGAAGGGTGCCCCAGAAGGAGGGTAGAGTAGAAACCGGCTCAGCAGAGGAGTTCTGGCACCAGGATGCACGAATCAACCCCATGTGCTCTGTGACCCGTGGCCACTCTGCACTCTTCCCTGGTGTGTGCAGGAGGGCATCTGATGAGGAAGCCTGGGATCTTCATCGATCCTCTAAGGGCTGTGAGACCTCCAAGGTTAAGGAAGCAGGTCTCAGCATCTTGCTACTACTCCTTGTTACCCAGCAGCAGCGGCAGCTTCTCCGGGAGCTTGTGAGAAATGCAGAGTCCCCGGCCCCAGCCCTCCAGAACTGGAATCTGCATCTAAAGAAGATCCCAGGGGGTCTGCAACATGCTGAGGTCTGAGAAGCCCCGAACTAAGCCGAACCCCGGGGGTCAAAGGGAGGATCATGTCCCAGCTGCAGGACAGAGGGGCCTAGGACGGCATCAACTCCAGATCCAGGCTGACCAGGTAGACGCATAGGTTACACACACTCACATCCAAGGTCAGCTGAAGCGATCCAGAACAACGGGCAATGCTTCTTTGTTTTCTCCGTGGAGTGAGGCTTCAAGAACGCACCCAAGGCAAAACTCACTTCACCCAGGCACACTCAGATCAGAGAGTTGAAAGTGCCCACTAGGTCATTTGTCCCATCCCCAGCCGGCCCCTTGGCTGCCCTCACTTCCACCATGAGGGCCACTGGGCATCCCCTCAATGTCAACGCCGCCACTCACTCCCTGGGCTAAGCAGGCTGCACCGAGGTCAAATCCTCAGGGAGGTTCAGGGCTGATCGATGCAGCAGAAACACAGCCTGCCCAGCATCCCTCACACAGCACTCACTTGAGGATCTCCCTGCTCTTGCCCAGCAGAGACTCCAGGTAGGAGTAGCCCAAGGCCCGGTAGAAGCAGTTCCCATCCCCCTTGGTCTTGCGGATGGCGGTGAACCTTTTGCTGAGTTCCTGCGGGCGACAGAGGAAATGTGGGCATCCGTACCAACGGCACCCCCGTCAAAGTCCTGTCAGGGGTGGGGTCCCTCCTCCCCCAGGCAACATCTGCTCTCAGACTGGAGGCCGTCCATGGTGTCCCAACTCTCATCCCACAAAAATAAAAATACGTGGAGTGCGACCTGCCCGAGGCATTGTGAATGGGGAGCCATGCCCCGCTCTGAAGAGCCTACAGGCTAGGGGGACGATGGACAGCTAGACTACTGTCACAGGAAGACAGGGGATGCACCGGGGGGCGGAGCAGTGGCATCTACACCAGACTTCAGCAGTCCAGGAAGACTTCCTGGAGGAATGGCACTGAGGGAAGTGGTGTGCCTGGTGGGGGCAGCGAGGGTGCACGTGGCTGTGAGGTGGGCCAGGGGCTGCACAGGCAGTAGGAAAGGCCTCCTCGGACATCGCCAAGCAGTCTGGCCAGTCCTCCAAGCATTTCTTAAGAGGTGTGGCGTCCCCACGGCACCCCCTCCAGTTCTGCTCTGAGCTGTCAGCTTCTGCCCCGGCTGCCTCCCAGGCCTGCCTACGGTCAGGATTCTGACAGCCCAGTGTGGTTTCCAAGGGGTCAGGGAGTCCCTGCTCCCACCAGGGTGGAGCTGACGGCCCCCCAGAGGCAGGCTGTAGGGAGGGGTATACTCCCTGGAAAACCAGCTCATCTCCCAAAGGCTGAGATATGCAGCCCAGCTCTCACTCCTGCCCCAGGAAGGGCTCCCGGCAGCCACAGGAGACAGTCCTGCCCAAGTGCAGGTGGCCAGAGGGCAGTAGGGGGACACCCAGGTTCCTCCTAGTCCCATGACCGTTCCTGCATCCTTCAGCCATCTCCTCTTTGTCAGAGTCCGGCCAGAGTGGGCCTTCTCACCAGAGAGCTGCTCACAGAGTGGTTACAAACACTACTTTTATGAGCTTAGGCTGCCTGGCCCAAATGCCAGCTCCTCCACGCATGCGTGCTACAATCGTGGGCCAGCCATTTAATTTCTGTAACTTGGTTCCCTCAGCTGTGAAATGTGGGCAATAAAAGTCCTGACCTTGCAATGCTGTAATGAGGTCAAAAACTGCTGGCTTTTTTTATTTTTTATTTTTTGCAACTAAAGGATTTCTCACTAAGGTAAATACGTCCAACATTGCATTATTCTGGGAGCCCTTTAATTTGTCCAGGAACCTGGTCCAAATGCAAAGCCTTTTTACCTTCAAAGTGGTACCTTTGTCGCTGCTCCCAACTCCAGCCCATTTCATCTAGGCTCCCCTCCTCCTGACCCTCTGCCTTACCTGGATTTTCCTCTGGTAGATCCTGTTTTCAGGATGATCCCGAAGAATTGATAGAATGTCACATTTTTCTGATATTAGGTTGAAAGATGTTTCACTCTGAAAGACAGAAAAAGGAGCAAAGCTGTGACCATTTCAAAAGCAACCGCAGGACTTTCACCAATAGAAAGCCCACGACCTGCTGGTTGTAGGACGCAGTGAATGTTACCTTCCCTGGACAGAAGCACCTGCGAGTGTGTGACTGGCAGCCCAGAAGCCAGGCTCCCGGGCAGGAGTCAGCGTCAGCCCCATCGTGAGAGGCGTATCATCTTGTAAGTCCTTTTGTTTTAAATTGTTTGGAAATATTTATTTAGTTGGCTGTGCTGGGTCTCAGTTGCAACATGCGAACTCTTAGTTGCGGTACGTGGGGTCTAGTTCCCTGACCAGGGATCAAACCTGGAACTCTGGCATTGGCAGTGCAGAGTCTTAGCCCCTGGACCACCGGGGAAATCCCTCATCTTGTAATTTCTGAACTGACTCATTTTATAGACTGTAATACATCAGTGCACAAAAATAAATGCAGCATGGTTTAAAAACTTAAATGTAACACCCGAAACCATTAAACTTCTAGAGGAAAACATAGGCAGTATGCTGTTTGACGTTGGTCTTGGTCGTATTTTTTGGGGATCTGTCTCCTCAGGCAAGGAAAACTCAAACAGAAACAAACAAATGGAACTACATTAAAACAAAAGGCTTTTCATCCAGGAATCTATTTCCTGTCTGTGTAAACTTGCCTCTTCTGAACATTTCATACAAATGGAATCATACGATTGGTCTTTTATGACTGATTTCTTTCACTTAACATAATGTATTTAAGATGCATCCATGTTCTAGTACATATCTGTACTTTTTTCCTTTTTGTTGTCAGATAATATTCTATGGTATGAGTATACCATATTTTGTTCCATTTGTCAGTTGATGGATTTTGGGGTTGTTTCCACTTTGGGGCTATTATGAATAAAGTTACTATGAATATTCCTGTTTAGAAAAAAAAGCTTTTGCACAGCATAGAAACTTTCAACAAAAGGAAAAGGCCACTTACTGAAAAGGAGAAGATATTTGGAAATGATATATCTGAATAAGGAGTTAATATCCAAAATATATAAAGAATTCATACAACTCAACATCAAAGATACAAACAACCCAATTAAAAAATGGGCAGAGGATCTGCACAGATATTTTTCCAAAGAAGACATGGATGGCCAACAGGTCCATGAGAAGATTTTCAACACCGATAACCATCAGGGAATCAAAACCACAATGAGGTATCACCTCACCTCTGTTAGAATGGCTGTTATCAAAAAGACAACAAATGACAAGGTTGGTGGGGCTTCCCTTGTGGCTCAGCTGGTATAGAATCTTCCTGCAATGCAGGAGACCTGGGTTAGATCCCTGGGTTGAGAAGATCCCTTGAAGAAGGGAACAGCTACCCACTCCAGTATCCTGGCCTGGAGAATTCCACGGACTGTACAGTCCACGGGGTCACAAAAAGTTGGACACAACTGAGCAACTTTCACTTTCTAACAAGGCTGGTGAGAATGTGGGGAAAAGGGAACCCTGGGTGCACTGCTGATGGAATTATAAACTGGTATAGTCATTAAGGAAAACAGTGTGGAGATTCCTCAAACAAATTCAAACAGAACTATCATATGTTATTCCACTTCAGGGTATGTATCCAAAGAAAACAAAAGCACTTATTAGGAAAGATACAGGCATCCCTATGTTCATTGAAGCACTATTTACAATAGCCAAGATGTGGAAGCAATCTAAGTGCCCACAATAGATGAATGGATAAAGATGTGGTGTATAATATGCAATGGAAAATTATTCAGTCACAAAAAAGAATGAAATATTTCTTTGCACCAACATGGGTGGACCTAGAGACCATCATACTGAGGAAGTTAAAATAGTGAAACGCAATATTAATGATATCATTTGCAATGTGGAATCTAAAGAAATGAACAAACATAACAAAGCAAAAACAGGGTCACAGATACAGAGAAGGAACAGGTGTTTGCCAGAAGGGAGGGGGTTGGGGGGAGGAGAGAAACAGGTGAGTGCGATTAAGAGGTACAAAACAGAAGAGATGAGCCACGGTATGAGGTATACAGTGAGCGGAGTATACTCAATAATTATGTAGTATCTTTGGAGACAATAACTAAACTTACCGTGATGATCATCTTGAAGTATAGAGAACTAGTGAATCACTATGTGGGGTAACAGGAGCTAACATAGAGCTGTAGGTCAATTATACTCCAAAAACAAACTCAGAGAGACAGAGATCAGATGTGTGGTTACCCGAGGCAGGGGTGGGGTCACAGGGAACTGGAGGAAGGTGGTCAAAAGGTTCCAGTTACAAACTTCCAGTTGTAAGATAAATAAGTACCAGGGACGTAATGTACAACATGATAAATATAATTAACAGTAGTATATGAACGTTGTTAACAGAGTATAATGGCACCCCACTCCAGTACTCTTGCCGGGAGAATTCCATGGACAGAGGAGCCTACAGTCCATGGGGTCACAAGAAGTCAGACATGGACTGAGCGACTAACACAAGAGAGGAAGTCCTAAGCGTTCTCATCAGAGGAAAAATCTTTTCTATTTTTTAAATTTTGTGTCTTTACAAAGATGAGGGATGCTCACTAAACGTGCAGTCATTGCATGATGTATGTAAATCAAATCCCTGTGCTGTATACCTTAAACTTATGCAGTGCTGGATGTCAATAACACTGGAAGAAAAAAGAATATAGTAACTGAAGTCTATGAGCCTCCATACTGTAAGGAGGCTCCATACTCCCTTTGTCTTCTCCTGACCTTCCTGTCTCACTCATTCATTCCTTCTTCTATTCATCCAACAATACCCAACCAGTCTGCACCAAGCACTTTGTTGTTCAGTCTCTCAGTGGTGTTGGAGCTGGAAACACAGAGGTTAGACCGTCTAGCACCACCTACTGGTGAAAGTTCATATCGCAGCCCAGCTCTGAGTGGATGCCAGTTTCCACCCAGAGAGAGAAATCAGGGCCTCTAGACGTGGGAGCTTGGTGGGAGGCCATCTATGGCGTCGCACAGAGTCGAACACGACTGAAGCGACTTAGCAGCAGCAGCAGCAGCAGCAGAGGGTGGAGACGGAGAAGGCAATGGAACCCCACTCCAGTACTCTTGCCTGGAAAATCCCATTGGCCGCAGAGCCTGGTAGGCTGCAGTCCATGGAGTCGCTAAGAGTCGGACACGACTGACCGACTTCACTTTCACTTTTCACTTTCATGCATTGGAGAAGGAAATGGCTACCCACTCCAGTGTTCTTGCCTGGAGAATCCCAGGGATGCGGGAGCCTGGTGGGCTGCCGTCTATGGGGTCGCACAGAGTCGGCCACGACTGAAGCGACTTAGCAGCAGCAGCAGAGGGTGAAGTCATCTAATGGCAAAAGGAAGACCCAGGGCCAGGGGAAGGGTAGAACATCTAACAGCTAATCTCCCACAGGCTTGTCTCTGCCTCATGTTTTTCCTGCTCAGACGAGGGTTCAGGGCAGTGGGAGCTGCACCCCTGTCTCCAACCCCCACCCCCCACCCCGGGAAAGGCTCTGATTTCATCAGGAATATAATGTTAAAATATAATGTGAAAGCCACTTCTGTTTGTAGTTGAAATAAGTAGCCTTGATGAGAACCTACTGTATGGCTCAGGGAACTCTGCTCAATGCTCTGCGGTGGCCTAAAAGGGAAGGACATTTTTTTTAAAAAAGGGTAATATATGTATAGCCATGAAACAGAAGTAGATTTTTTTTCTGGAATTCCCTTGCTTTCTCCATGGTCCAGTGAATGTTGACAATTTGACCTCTGGTTCCTCTGCCTTTTCTAAACCCAGCTTGTACATCTGGAAGCTTTCAGTTCCTGTGCCAACGAAGCCTAGCTTGAAGGATTTTGAGCATAACCTTACTAGTGTGTGAAATGAGCACAGCTTGTACAGTGGCTTGGACAGTCTTTGGCACTGCCAAAGAATAAGTCCCATTATTTACCCACCTACCTCAGTAAAAAAAAAGTCTTGTTTTTTACACACAGCTGACTTAAAATGATGGCTTGGGTCTTTTTAAATGATGGATGATGACAAAGGAGCACAGCTGTATTGAACACTGCTCACACTTGGACTGTCCCCCAATAAAACCCAACATATGGTGAGGGAAGAGGCACAAACTCAGTTCTATTTGATAAGCAGTTTGAGACAATGTCACTGGCAGAGTGGAAAGCAGTATAAAGAATGAATCCTAAATATGGAGTGACAAGAACTGGGTTGGCCAAAAACCTCATTTGAGTTTTTATAACATCGTATGGAAACATCTGAACGAACTTTTTGGCCAACCCAATATTGCAGATGGTAGAAAACTGCCAGTCAAAATGAGAACATGAAAGGTGGGTCAGGAAGGTGACCCACAGGCCTCATACCAGGGAAGCCTACCTAGGCTTTCCACTCGCCACAGTCGTATCATTTTTGCAAAGTAAATAGCAAATTTACTTAGGCTACTTAAAAGTCAATTTAAAAGGAAAACATTAAACAGCAGTTTGGGGGTGGGGAGGGGCTCACACTTGGGATTCAAGAGATCCACCGTCAGCCCCAGGCGTCTTGTCAACTTTCCCCCTTTATCCCCCATCCCTGTTCCCAGCCTGCCACCCCCCACCCTTTATACGTATTCCCTATGTCTTTCAATACGTCTTTATAAAAATACCAAGTTGTTTTATGTATGCATGCGTTTTAAATGTGCAGACAAATTATTCTATAGGTATCATGGCCTTTTCTCTTCACTCAATACTATTTAAGATCCACCCTTTTTCACAAATGGCTCTCAGGTTGGTTGCCCTGCCCAGCAGTGGAGCCTTGAGTTGGCTCCAGCGCCCCCTTGTGGTCCCAGGTGTGTTTACAGGGCCACTGGGAGGGGTGAGTGAGTTTCTACTTTGGCACTTTCGGAGTCCCCGCCTGGCACGTCCAGAGTGACTCAAGTCAGCCCAGGTGGCCCCCGCTCCACTTCCCATAAGCATGGCCCCGGTCACATGGCTGGAAGAACAGCCTCAGCTCACTGGCCCATTAACCAGGTACAATACTCTGCATTTGACCTTGGCTGACTGTAATTGGTGGTTTTTTAAATCATGGCCGAAAATTTTCCAGGGTGTTATGGGACAGGGACTGGCCTCGCCTGACAATGTTGCGTCAGACCTCATCAGGTCACTTAAAAGGATTTTAGCCTTTAGCTGCTGATTTGCAAACAGGTGCTAATGAATTAGGTCAGGCAGATAGCACCTCTACTCTGAAACAGTTTTGAGCTGTCAAGTGGAAGAATATATTTCAAAGTGGAGAAGGATGTTTCTCTAATCACTGACTCCTCCCCAGAGACCCCAGGAACTAACCAGATGCACTAGAACAGGGGCTTGGTGTTCAGACCAGATCTGAGTCCTTGTGGGGGTCCTCTCACCTCCTACCTTCAGAAACTATAGAACCAGCAGGTCACCACCTACTGGGGTCCTGCTGAACCTGCCCTTGATCCCCACCCCACGTCCAGACACCGCCCACCTCCAAATGGAGGGAAGGCAAGTTCCCCCCTACTTCCCTCGGTTTTCTCGCCAAAGCCTCTACACATCTAGAACCTGTCCACATAGCCCCAAGAGTTCCTCAACCAGCCTGAGACCAACGAAAAACCAGGTTGACCCCAGCCCTCCACCTCTACCCTCATCCACAGATCCTGCCCCACGGGGGCGGCATTTGAAGTCCCAAAGGCTTCCAGTAAAGATGTGACCTGCCAGGGCCCAAGGGAGGGCCCATTGCCAGCGCGATGTCGGAACTCGTGCCCCACAGCTGCTGCCTGCCCCCTCCCCACCCATGGGAACCCCACGCACCCAGCACTGTGTGAGCGCCTCCAGGGACCCCCCCAGGAGATAACGGGGTGACAAGGAGCTGCGGGGCAGGGAGGGGCCAGGCTGAAAGGACTGGGCTCTGGCAGCTCGGGCCCGCAGACCTTAAGGCTCTGACCCACAACACGTGTGACCCACGCCCACCCCCGGCCCCTCCGGTGAATTCTCCATGGGCCCCTCCTGGAACAGGTACAGCTCAGGGTTGGAAGCCAGCCCCAGTGAGCTCTCAGGAGAGGTGATACGAAGCTCCACGGGGACATGGTCCTTTGTCACTTTTGTCACCATACTCCTGGAACAGCTGCTGGTCCCCAGCAGTCACGGAGTACCCGCTGGTTGATGCATTACCTTTGCTGGGAGGTCACCGTATGCCAGGTGCTAAGGATAATCTCACTTAAGCCTCACGGTAGCTCTGTTTTACACGTGGAAACCGAAGCCCAGAGAGGTCAAGCTGTTGGCCCCAGGTCACACAGTGAAGCGATCCCAGAAGAAACTGGACCCTGGCCCCCCAGCACATTAAAGGTATTCCACAGACCTGGTGCCTTTCTGGCTCTCTCCCCCTCCACGAAGAGAGCCCACCTGGCCCTCAGCTGTGCTCTGTCCTCACTTCCTGATGGCTCCTTAATAGCCAGGCCTCAGGCTCACGCCTCTACCTACAATCTCCGCGCGCCCCACCCATGACGTACCCCGCGGTGCCTCTGTGGGCACCCCCGGCCCAGGCTCTGAGGTCCTGGTGGGCCTCTCCTGGGTCCACCCTGAGGCCTGGTGGGCAAGGCCAGCCCTTGGCCTGCCTGACCTTCCTCTGAGGCTCCTCTGCTGGCGGGGCTGACCCCGGGTTGCGAGTCAGCCTTGTTAACCAGGCCCAGCCTCCCAGAAGCCACAACTCAGTGCGTGGTCTGACCTCAAGCTACCAGCTCCTCCACAGCAGGGGCCAGAGCCTGCAGCCTCACCACCAGTGGGGCAGGACCCAGAATGCAGCCCGCCGCCCCTCTCAGAAGGTCCCTATCATTTCTAGAGGCTCCCCTGTGGCTCCAAACCTGGCCTTGCCTGCCTAGCGATGGGGTCTCCATAGCGGGATGTTTGCACGGGCTGGAAGGAAATGCCTCCTTATCTGATTTTTATTGGAGTTTGGTTGCTTTACAATGTTGTGTTAGTTTCTGCTGAACAACAAAGTGAATCAGCCACATGTATACACATCTCCCCTCCCTCCTACACCCCACCCCCCCCCGCCCCCCGCAGGTCATCACAGAGCACCGAGCAGAGCTCCCTGCGCTAAACAGCAGCTTCCCACTAGCTATCTGTTTTTTTTTTTTTTTTTTTTTTTTTTTTTTTTAGCTATCTGTTTTACATATGGTAGCGTATATATGTCATTTCTATTCTCCCAATTTGCTCCACCCTCCCAGGGCCCCCCCACCCCACCCCATGTCCACATGTTCGTTCTCTATGTCTGTGTCTCTATCCCTGCCCTGCAAATAGTTCATCAGTACCATTTTTCTAGATTCCATATATATGCATTAATACACAACATTTGTTTTCCTCTTTCTGACTTACTTCACTCTGTATGACAGACTCTAGGTCTATTCACATCACTGCAAATGACCCAATTTCATTCTTTTTTATAGCTGAGTAATATTCCAGGGAATGCTGCTTTAAATGTCTACTTTAGGGTATAATGTACGATGTACCAACATATGGAATAATCAAACACTTTTACTGATGAGCGATCAAAAACATTTGGAGGCCAAAGATTTAGGGGAGTGCTAGTCCTAGGGCTCTGAAGTGGCTTCTTACTGCTGCTGTAACCAATTAGTACAAACACAGTAATTTAAAACAACAGGATTTATTATCTTACATTTCTGGAGGCTCAAGGGAGAACCCACTTCCTTACCTTTGTCAGTTTCTAGAAGCTTCCTGCATTTCTTGGCTTATGATCCCTTCCACCCACTGTCACACCTCCTTCTCACTCTGAGCTTCCTGCCTCTTCCTTATAAGGATCCTTGTGATTGCATCATTGGACCTCCCTGGTAATCCAGGGTGCTCTCCCCATTTCAGGACCCTAATTCACCATACCTGCAAAGCCCTTGCTGCCATGTGAGGTACCCTATTCATGGGCTCGGGGATTAGGATGTGGGTGTCTCCGGGGTGCTATTACTCAGCCTACCACTCACATGCCCCATCTCTGCTGTTCAGCGCAGGAAACAGGGAAGACCCTACACCGGAGGCCCAATTGCCTCAGGTCAGTTATTGGCTGGCCTTGCAGACAGTCCGGATTCAGATGCTGGTCCTCTCTCATCTGACACCTGGACTCTTAGCACCCTCCTAACTGACCCTCAGACCTTCATCTCCCACCGTGGCCTCTCCCTAGAGACCAGCCTCAAACACCACCAGCCACCAGGATGTCTGACCACAATCCCCGAATTACTGCGCCCCTAATTGCCTTCTCCCTCCACCCCTGCATCCCCTCCAGGTGTCACCAGATCCTCGAAAGCCCCCCTATCCAGATAGAACTCACACCAAAGATGCGGAAGGACTCTTCCCCTCCTCTCTTCCTGCTTCAGCTCTGCTCCTGTGTCTGGCCAGAGCTTCCACCATCTGCCCCCAGGGAGGTGGCACCAGCGTCTGCCCAGTGGACCTCCTGGCTCCCACTCCCGCTCCCACCGTCACCCACAGCACCCAGCACGGGCTCCCACAAAGCGAATCAGTTGAGGGCGAGCCCTTCCCCAGGTCCCTCCAGTGGCTTCCTTCACTTGGGAAAAGACTCAACCTTTGGATGACAACCGTCATCTGGCCTTGCTCCCCTCACTCTCCTGAACTCCAGCCCCAGTGACCCTCCTTATGTTCCTCCAAAAGATGTACCCATTTCTACCACAGGGCCTTTGCACATGCTGTTCCTGTGCATGGGCGGATTCTCTGCCTCTTTACATGTGTAATCACCTTCCTTGACCATCTTGTCTAAAGTTGCCCCTCCCCCCAACCCTTACTGCCTTAACTTGCTTTATGTCTTCAATGGGTTCTCTAACATATACGTTCATTTGTTGACTTGCTTTCTATCCCCCTCCACAAGAATGTCAACTCCATGAGACTAGGGACTTTGCTTGCCTGTCATGACCAGATTCCCCAGTGCCTGCCACATAGTAATGCTCCCAAAATGCAGAATGAATGGATGAGGGAATAGATGGATAAGCTGGTCTCTGACTCCAGCCTGGCCATTTCCGGCCCTCTGTCCACTCCACTGCCAGAGAGACCATCCAAATCAACCATATCTTATTTGTCAAAAATAATTTATGGCCCCCCCCACCACCACATTTGCAGAATAAAACCCAAACCCCATGGCGCAGCATGTGAAGCCCTTTATAGCACATTCTGACCACACCCCCCCCCCCCAGTTTTTCTAGATTCATCTCTCCTTGCTCCATACAGACCACTCACCATTCCCAGAATATCCCACTCTTAACCATGTTTCCAGGCCTGTCCCACCCTGACTGGAATACACAATTCCCCAAATGCTTCCTGAAAACTCCTACACATCTTTCAATACCCCATTCAAAAGACCCCTTTGTGAAGCCTTCCTTGACACTCACTGCTCCCTTAGAGTGCATGGGTTCCTGCTGTGCTCCCCAAGCCCTTAGGCTTCTTAGGTCATGACTGGTAGTTCAGGAATTGCTTGTGTCCAGTTCTGTCTTGTCTCAGGCAGTGAGTTCCTAAAAGAGGGCAGGCCCTTGTCTTTCTCATCAATGCCCAGCCCAGCATGGGGCTGGACTAGGGACCCTTCTGGGGGCTTGTTTGAAAAACCAAAGAACAAAGCACAGAAGGGCCCTGTGTGTTTGCTGTTCACATCTGACCCTCACTCTTCACTGAATGCCCTTTGAGTGAGCATGAGACCCCTCACTACCTACAACCTCCATCAGTGGCAGCCCCCAAGCCTTATCCTCACCCAGGCCACTGCCTTCCCAAGGGCTTCTATGTCTTCTACCTGGGACCCTTCCCTAGCTCAGTGACTTTGAAATGGATACAGAAAGAAAACACTATATGTTCCAAAGGCATTCTCCTCTGCCTACCACACACACACTCACCATCATCCATACCACACAGACTCAAAAACATCACCAGTGGGCCCGGCATGGTGCCTGGCAAATAGTAGGTGCTCATTAAATGCTGAATGAACAGACGAGAACACACCATGCACTGCCTCTGCCCCCACCTTCTCCCCATGATTCCCAGAGAGACGTCTTGTTTGGCGAGTTAACCACTTCATTCCTCTCCAAGGCACTACGCCGCCCGTCACAGGGCGCGGTCTGGTGCTCTGACTCCACCTGCCCTCTAACTTCTGTTCTCCTGAGTCCAGGGCAGACGGGAGGCTGGAGTCAGAGGCCTCACTATGCGCCATGAAGGCCAGAAGATCAGGCCCCAGCCCCACTGCCCCACCATGCCCTCGGCTATCCAGTGGTGACTGGAAGGCAAGCCAGCCTTGGCTCCAGGGTGGCTAAACCCATTATTACCCCAGCCCTGGCCACTCCCTTATGGGCAATGCAGAAACACCTCGGTGCCCTTCCAGGAGCAGCAGAGCCAGGTAAACCCTTAGGCCCTGCCTGGAAACAGGAAGTGGGTGTTTCCAGGTGCTCCAGAAATCCTCAGCCACACCCAGCTGGTTTGTCCAGGACAGGCTGGCTCAGATGACCGGGCCACCCACGCCACACTCAGAACGTGTCAGACCATGACCAGGCTTTGACCCGTATCCCAAGCCAGTGGCAGCCCGCAGCGGTCAGTGACCCATTTCCTTACTCAAACCTAGGAGGGAGGAGGCTCTAAGAACCAGGCCCCTGTGCACACCCATTTCCAGGATTCTGTTGTCAGAGGGAAAACCATGGCCAATTATCTGAACCAAGCACTCCATGTGCATCACCTCACGTGATCCTCACAGCAGCCCATTATACAGATGTGCAAAATAGTGCTGGGGAGGGGAAGCGACCAACCAACAACGCCTCTTGGGTTTCCAGGGGGTGGAGGTGAGATCACCCCTCAGGGCTGTGACCACAAGCCAAGCCACCAGTCCTTATACGTTCCAGGCTCCCTGGAGCAGGGGGGTCAGAGTTGATCAGTTTTAGGCATTCATCACACCTAGTCCTCTGCAGATTGCCTGTGCCCCTGTCTCCCCTCACCCCCAAGATGGGCTGATGTAGTAAAACAAAGGAATAATTCCTGGTGGCTCAGATGGTAAAGAATCTGCCTGCAATGCTGGAGACCCAGATTCGATCTCTGGGTAGGGAAGATCCCCTGGAGAAGGGAATGGCAACCCACTCCAGTATTCTTGCCAGGGGAATTCCACGAACAGAGGAGCTTGGCATGCTGCAGTCCATGGAGTTGCAAGGAGTCGGACACGACTGAGCAACTAACACACACACACACACACAGTAATACAAAGAGCACTGGACTGGGAGTCCAAGTCCACCATGATCAGTCCCAGCCCCTCCCTGTCTGGGCCTCAGGGTCCCCGCCTGCCCAAGCCCTGAGCTCAGAGGGTCTCCGGGGCCGTTTCTGCCCCCTAATTCACGTGCCTCACAACTTGAGACAGTCTCTCCACGTGGGTCCTAACTGCAAAGACCTTCTGTTGACAAGCAGGACGGAGAGGATGTCGGGCCACCCGTGGCAACCCCAGGTCCACTCGTGGGGCTTGGGAGTGGGGAAGTCTCTAATGGCTGAGCCCTCGGGTGGGTGCGGCCAGGAGCTGCGAACTGCGGGGCTAGTAACGAAAAGGAGGCGACCCTTAGCCCTGGAGCCTCCCTGTCCCCACCGTCGGAGCGGCACATGGGACACCAGGGACGAACGCGCCGGGGGCGGGGATCCTGGGCTCTGGGTTGGGTTCCCGTCGCTGACCGTCCACGGGAGCCTTCCAAGAAAGGACCCGGACCCCCCGGTATTCCTGGGGGGCCCGAACGCAGCGGATTTGACACTGGGGGCTGAGCCTCGCGCCGGATCCCCAGTCCCGCGAGTGCACATGCGCCCGGGGGGCGACCCCGCCTACCGCGCCCCCTTCCCACCCCTCCTTCCCCGCTTCCCCCTTAGACCACTGACCATAGTGACCGGAGCTGTCGGGCCAGGTCCCGCCCCAGCGAGGAGCGATCTGGTGCGGGAGGGCGCCGCGGAAGCCACTGGCTGGCTCCGCCGTTGGGTCGGGCGGCGGGGGCCTCGAGGGCGTGGGGAAGAGCGGAGAATACACCCGACCGCTCCGCAAACCAGAGGTTAGACCTCCACTGTGTCCCAGCAAGACACACGCCCCGCGATTGACGTCTGAAGCGAGCAATCAGAAGCTGGGCCATAGGACGTCACAGAAAGTGGGTGGGACTTCACGCGCCTTCAGCCTATGCTTCAGGGGCCATTTGACAGGGTACCGCCTCCTTTTAAAGACACAGAAACCTCTTAACTAGCAAAGGAGTTAGCCCAACCCAGAAAGACAAGTCTTCGTTTGTGAAGGCTGAAGGGCTTTTGCTCAAAACTGTAAATTGAAGTCTTCTGAAAGATTGGCTGTGCTATGTGCTAAGTCACTTCTGTCGTGTCCGATTCTTTGCGACCCTATAGACTGTAGCCCGCCAGGCTCCTCTGTCCATGGGATTCTCCAGGCAAGAATACTAGAATGGGTTGCCATCCCCTTCTCCAGGGGATCTTCCTGACCCGGGGATCGAACCCAAGTCTCCTGCATTGGCAGTTAGATTCTTTGTTGGCCCCTCGTTAATTCATAATAAGGTCATATAAGTAGTTTGCTCAAGATCAGAGGACAGGTGCTTAGGGAACATGTGTTCAATAATATTAAGTTACCTGCCTGCACGTGTAGCTTCTAAATAATATTTTACCCACTTCCAACTCATGAATCAGTAGGTTGCCAGGCCACCCAATTAATGTTTGTTGAATGACTGAATTTCTACGATCGTTAATTCTGTGCCTCTGGAGTTGTATGGCTATATATGAGGCACAGACCGTGGTCCAGGCTTGGCTGACTCACCCTGTACACAAGCTCATTATTGCTGAACATCAAACAGACGAATATGTATCATTCAGAGATTCATTCACTAGTCCCTGACTGCTGGAGACAGTGCTTTGGGGGTGGGGGCAAGGGGCTCCAATGAATTGTATGTACCCCTTTTATAAGTATTAATACTTCCGGGATTGTGTATTAATTCCCCCACCCGACTCTTACACATCTGCCCTTGGTACCAGGCTAGGCTCTCAAGTAAACAACATCTACATCTTCCAAGCACATATCACTTACTCAGTGGGGAGTTTGGGATCAATCAAGACTCAAGGAGAAATAACAATAAAAGCTAATTTTTTTTGAGCACTTACTATGTATCAAGCACCATCATAAACTCTCAACCTGTATTATCGTAATTTCCTCACAACTAGTCTATGGTGGTAGGTTCTATTATTCCTGTTTTACAAATGAGGAACTAAGGCATAGAAAAATTAAGCTACTTGCCCAAATGTACCCAGCACATGGAAGGATTCAATCCCGGGCAGCCTGACTCCAGAGATGGGTTTGAATTTGTTTGGAGGAGCAATGCAGGTGCTTGCAGGGGCTGTGTACTCCCCATGCCTTTTCTTGCATGTAGAGTTTCTGCTCTGTTTTTGTTTTGTTTTGTTTTTTTACAGCTAAGGAAAAGCCAGAGAGGTGACAGGCTCAGTGCAGGGCTCATCTAGGAAGATGCTCAGCTGGGATGAAGCCCAGATTCTGACTCCATATCCAGTGCTCAGTGGAGACTGTGTTAGGTGGACTTCACTTGGTCGAGGAATGATTGAGCCAGATGTGGCTCCTGGGGGTTTGGGCGAGGAGACTTTGCTGAGAAGAGCAGGGAAGGGTCTGTGAGGGCACTGCCTGGGGCCTGGTCTCAGGCTTAACCTTTGTCAAGCCCACATCAGAGTCATTTGGGCCTTCCAGAAGGAGGGCTTCTAAGAAGGAGCCCTCATGCTGGGTCATAATAAGCCCTGAGCCCTTGGCCCATCTCCTCCTCTCCCTAGACCACAGCAGCTCCAAACCAAGCTGGCACTGGCCTGTGGAAGGAGCACAGGCAACCCTGGGCCCAGGCTAGCTCTAGACCCTGCGGCTCACGGCTGTGTAGCCTCAGGTGACTTCCAGGGCCTCTCTAGGCCACTGACTCCTCACTCAGTGAAGGAGTTGAACAATTTAGGCTATTAAAAATAGATGAAAAAATATTTTTAATAGTGACGCTTTTAAACAAAAACACAATCTTACACAGAATCTCAGTACTATGTGTAATGGAAACTTTCCTCAACTGGGTCTTGAATGAGCAGAGAAAATGTAGTCTCTTTAGTCTGTAAGTAATCAGACTTCTCTCTTAAGAGTCCCTTGGACAGCAAGGAGATCAAGCCAGTCCATCCTAAAGGAAATCAACCCTGAGTATTCATTGGAAGGATTGATGTTGAAGCTGAAACTCCATTACTTTGGCCACCTGATGCAAAGAGCTGACTCATTTGAAAAGACCCTGATGCTGGGAAAGATTGAATGCAGGAGGAGAAGGGGACAACAGAGGATGAGATGGTTGGATGGCATCACGAACTCAATGGACATGAGTTTGAGCAAGCTCCGGGAGATAATGAAGGACAGGGAAGCCTGGCATGCTGCAGTCCATGGGGTTGCAAAGAGTCGGACACGACTTAGTGACTGAAAAACAACAACAACAAAATCTGGTTAAAATCAGGGAGGGGGGAAAAAGCTTCCAAATAGTTCAGCCATTTTCTTTCTTTCTTTTTAATATCTACTTACTTATTCTTCGATCTTCATTTCAGGATCTTTAGTTGAAGCATACCAACTCTTCAATCAGGGATTAAATCTGGGCTCCCTGCATCGAGAGTAGAGTTTTAACCACTGGACCACCAGGGAAGTCCCTAGCCAGTTTTCAGTCTGGGTTTGAGTTGAAATCGTGAACGGTCCTTCTAGGGGCTGCCCTGTGTTCTTTCCGCAATTAACCTGCTCCACTTCTGCCTTATCTCCTCTCTCCTTCACTTCCCCACGTCCTCAATACATGAGCTTAAGAGGCTGGCTTCAAGTACCCGGAACCCTCCTCTAAGTCTCTGCTCCTCCTGGAAAGTCCTTTTCACAGGCTCCATTTGTCACAGTCCCCCAACCCCACCCCATCCTTCAAATTCTGGCTCCTCCTCCACAAAGTCTCCTTAGATTTCCAGACTGGTCATGAATTCCTCTGAATTTCCACTGCATCGTCTCTGTTCTGCTTTGTCCTTATCCTTTGCAACTGTGAGTTGGAAGGAACAGTAGGACATGTAATTACAAGTGTGAGCAATGGCATCAAGTGTATTTCTGTCATGACTGCCATAGCATCGGTCCTTGTGAAAGGCATGCCTCTCTGTTTCCTCATCTGTAAAGTGAGGGTATCCATACCCATCTCAAAGGGCAGTCAGGAGGACTAAATAAGATGATCTTGAAAAGTACTTGACACCGCACTTGGTATCCAGTAAGTGCCCCATATACGTGGGCCTTGCCTGGTGCTTACTGGGGCCTGAGTCCTGTTCATCTTTGCCTAAAGGGGACAGGTAGGGATTTGCATGTAGTAGGAAGGAGCCTCAAGGAAGTTTGTGCCTTTGCCAGTAAGAGAGGGGTCGTCTACCCCCTCCCAAGTCATTTTCCCGAGACTATCTTGGACAGTTCTCAGGCAGCCATACCCCCGTCGGCGGAGATGTTTCAGTGCAGACCCACCTTCTGGAGTGTGTTATCTTCGTGCTGTTTCACGCACTTGACCGTCTCTGCTCTGCGAGCTGCGGGCAGGGTGCCCTGCAGGAAGCCCAGGACTCCTGGTTTCCTTGCAGGATGTCAGCACCACCCTCCTGGCTGCTCCCTGCCCCCACCCCTCGCATTAGAGCCTGCAACTTTGAGCTGGAAAATCTGAGATGCAAACATGCAGGCTGTGTCGCCGCTGGGGAAGATCAGAAAGAATCGGATCCCTCCTCCCCTCCCCCACCCTCGAGGAATAGAGCTGTGGGCCAGCCCTGGGGTCAGTGGGCTTCCCTGGCTCCCACTCCGAGGGGTGAGGCTGAGAAAAAGGCCTTTATTGTTAAGAAAAACTCTTTCCAGAAAGAACAATGGGACTTGGGGGAATTAGGGTATGGGGAGTAGCGCCTGGATGAATAGAGAGAATTTTCTGGAATTGGGGAAGTGGTGGAATTAGGTATCCCAGAACAAGGGGAAGCCAAGGACTCCTCCCTGAGAGGAAAGTCCTGTGTGCCTGGGGGAACGCCGGACCCTGGCCTGGCTGGCCAAGACTCCTTTGGTCCCTCTCTTCAAGACACCTTGTATGTTTGGGCAGACTGTGACCACCGAACCAAAGACTGTTCGTTCAAAATTCAACAATGATTTATTGTGCACCTACTGTGTGCCCGGCACTGCCGTGCACATGTGTGCACAGTACTCGCTGGCCTTACCCAGCTCCCTCTCTGGTGATGATGGGGGGCAGGAGGGAGCCGCTCAGAAGACAGATTTCATTTTCCACCAGTCCTGGAGATGGGACACTCAGTTAATTTTAGGAGGAAAAAAAAGAACAAAAAGAATGTGGTGTTTCTTGTACCCACCAGGCTGCTTGGGCTTTTCAAATGAGAGGCAAGAAAATCTGTTAGAGAAATAACTTTACAAGGCTCAATTATACAACATAACAGCCCACTTTTCAGTTTAAACATCACCCGCAGCCTTAGGAGGCTAGTCGATAGGCCAGTTTTCCAGGCAACTGCTCATTTGTGGGTTCCTCCCAGGCCTGGGTTTTGAAAGCTAATGTTTCTTCAATTTGGATGGCAAAGGCGCTTATCTCACACAGCCTTATGAGCTGAGCAGGGAACACGCCCAGTTTCCATGGGAGGAGAAAGGAGTGGGTGTGACTGGCAGAAAGCCAAGGCCACTGGGGGGCGGGGAGGTGGTCCTGAGCTTGCAGGAGCTGCCTGCCCCACCCCATCCTCACATCCCTGGGGCAGAGAGCCTGGCTCCTGAAGGAGGCTGGAACATGTCCTGGCTATGAGACCTAGGGCAGGTACAGGACTTCTGTGATGGGCAGCCTCTAAGGGCCCCCAACAACCCCACCTCGATGTTCATGCCCTTGTGTAATTTCCTCCCTGGGAGTGTGGGCTGGATATAATGACTTGCTTGGGACAGGGTATAAGAAAAATGGAGTGTCATTTCTGAGACTAGGTTCCCCAAAGACCATAGCTTCTGTCTGGCTCACTCTCTCTTCTCTCTCACTTGCCATGTTATAAACTGCCCTGTGGGAAGGCCCATGGGGCAAGGAACTGAGAGAGACCTTCAGCAAACAGCCAATGAAAAACTGAAGGCCTCAGTTCAACAGGCTATGAGGAACTTCATCTGCCAACAGCCACATGAGTGAGCTTGGAAGCCGATTCTCCTCTGGTTGAGCCTTCAGATGAACCCACAGCCCTGGTTGACACTTTATTGAAGCCTTGTGGAGAGATACTGAGACAGAGGACCCAGCTAAGCCATGCCCAGATCCCCAACCCACAGGAATAATGAGGTAGTACACATCCAAGAAGAAAAGCTATGACCAACCTAGACAGCATATTAAAAAGCAGAGACTTTTTAATTTGCCAACAGAGGTTCATCTAGTCAAAGCTATGGTTTTTCCAGTAGTCATGTATGGATGTAAGAGTTGGACTATAAAGAAAGCTGGGTGCCGAAGAATTGATGCTTTTGAACTGTGGTGTTGGAGGAGACTCTTGAGAGTCCCTTGGACTGCAAGGAGATCCAACCAGTCCATCCTAAAGGAAATTAGTCCTGAATATTCATTGGAAGGATGGATGTTGAAGTTGAAACTCCAATACTTTGGCCACCTGATGCGAAGTACTGATTCATTTGAAAAGACCCTGATGCTGGGAAAGATTGAGGCAGGAGGAGAAGGGGACGCCAGAGGATGAGATGGTTGGATGGCATCACCAACTTGATGGACATGAATTTGAGCAAGCTCCGGGAGTTGGTGATGGGCAGGGAAGCGTGGCATGCTGCAGTCCATGGGGTTGCAAAGAGTCAGACACAACTGAGCAACTGAACTGAAACTGAAAACATCCCTTGCTTTAAGCTGCATTTCAGGGTGATTTGTCATGCAGCATTTGATGACTAATACAGTCTCTCTTGCTCTCAGCCTCAATCTGCTCCTCTAGGAAGTGGGGTTAAAGATACTCACATCTCTGGGTAATTGTGTGGATGAACTCAGCTCTGGAGGTTCTTCCTCAAGACCCCACTGGAGGCAGAGTAGATGTTCCGTAGCACCATCCCTCGCTTCTACTTTAGTCACACAAATCAAAGTCTAATAGCAAACTATGCAAGTGCCGGGAAGGAAGAGAACAGGGTGCTGTGGGGGCAGTAGCTGTGGCCCTGGCCCTGGCCTGGGAGAGGGGAGGTTTCTTAGAGGAGGTAATTTTGACTGAGATCTGAAGGCTGAGTTGGAAGAGGGTTCATTTATCCTTCTCTTCCCTATCCCCGTGTTAGTCTCTTTCTTAGCACTTTGTGGTTTCCTATCCTAGTACTTATCACAGTTCGTGACTGCTCATGGAGAAGGAAATGGCAACCCACTCCAGTGTTCTTGCCTGGAGAAGCCCAGGGACAGAGGAGGCTGGTGGGCTGCCGTCTATGGGGTCGCACAGAGTCAGACATGACTGAAGTGACTTAGCAGCAGCAGCATGACTGCTCATGTGTCTCTGCCTTGAGGAAGCTCCGGGTCACATAGTAGAGCAAGTACATGGCACAGGGCCTGGAACATAGTAGGTGTTCCAGAAAACTGCCCTGAATGAATGGGTAGGCACAAGACCAGGGGACAAAGCATTAGTGGGAGAGGGAACAGCATAGATGACCGTCTGGGAGGGGGCCCATCAGGCTGGCATGAGGAGCGTGGTACCAGTCAGCCTGGAGAAGGAGGCCAGGGCCAGATCATGTAGGCCTTGAGGCCTCGGGAAGGGGGTTGTCTTCAGGGCAATAGGGAGCCATAGAAGGGACAGGAGGGAGAGTGACACAATCAGATATGCTCTTTTGCGAGATTGGTCTGGCTGCTATGAGGTGAATGGGGTTCAAGAGGGCAGCACTGGAAGCAGAAGGCTTGAAGGTCAGAGACGAGAGAGCCAGGAAAGAGTGGACCATTTACAGGGACAGCAGGTGACATGGACAGGCCCTGTAGTGACTAGACGTGGGGCGGCAGGAGAGAGAGGGTCCAGGCTGATGCCACGACACTGCACCCTGCATTAGACTGAGCAGAGCTCAGTGTCTGAGTGAATCCCCCAGGACATGAAAAATGGAGACGTTCAGGGCTCTGTGATTCTGCAAACTCTCTAGGTCCCTGGCGAGCAAAGCTCAGAAGAGCCTGGCCTTGGAGGGGGCTGGTAAAAGCTTCTTGAAACTCGAGCCTGTGTTTACAGATAATGGAGGTTGTGTGGGGAGAGTGCCGGCTTCCCCAGTCCAGGTCTCAGGGGTCCCTGAGTTCCACCAGGCAGAGCTTGAAGAGCGGATAAACATGGAGCAGCTTCCTAGATCATCTGCTTTCCTCAAAGATTTTTACAAGGAAGAAAACATTTTGTTTTCTTCCTTGTAAAAATATATAAAATGTTTTCTTCCTTGTAAAAATATATAAAATGTTTTCTTCCTTGTAAAAATATACAAAATGTTTTCTTCCTTATAAAAATCTTTGAGGAAAGCAGATGATCCAGGAAGCTGCTCCATGTTTATCTGCTCTTCAAGCTCTGCCTGGCAGAACCGGAGAGGGCGATGGCACCCCACTCCAGTACTCTTGCCTGGAAAATCCCACGGATGGAGGAGCCTGGTGGGCTGTATTCCATGGGGTCGCGAAGAGTCGGACACGACTGAGAGACTTCACTTTCACTTTTCACTTTCATGCATTGGAGAAGGAAATGGCAACCCACTCCAGTGTTCTTGCCTGGAGAATCCTGGGGACGGGGAAGTCTGGTGGGCTGCCGTCTATGGGGTCACACAGAGTCGGACATGACTGAAGTGACTTAGCAGCGTGTATATATATATATATATATATATGTATGTATAAAACAAAGTATTACAAAGTAGAAAGCAAATTCACTCACATAAAAATTTCATATGAAAATGCAAAAGTGTGAAGATATTTGGTTTCCCTTAGGTCCAAATACCAGACCCCTGAAAGTCTGAGTAAACTCTTCTCCACCACTGGAGATATTTGGGTGGGAAGTGGGGAGGGTTCTCGACTTTGAGCATGAAAAGTGCTCTAACTTTGATGGCAGCCAGACTTCGGCTCTGCCACCAGATTGCTGTGTGACCTTGAGTGAGTTACTGTGCCTCTCTGAGCCCAGGTATCCGTTTCAGTGGCCCTCGAAGGACCTGTCACTCCCCAGCTTCAAGCAGTCGTTCCTCTCAGACTGGCTTTCCAGCTCTCCCAAGTCTCACCTTTTTGCCACTTGCTGAAGGAGGATTAAAATTTGTTCATTTTGTAAGTGGCAACATTTTGCCTAGAATAATTTCTTACATGAGATCACAGGAAACAGAAAAATGAAGTGAATCTTTGTAGAAATAAATAACTGTAGGTGTACCTACTCTTCCCTCCATATCTTATGCAAGCATTGATAGTAAAATCCAAACTGTATAAAGGTATATAATATATAGGTATATATATAGGTATATAATAACTGTATATAATCTAAGGATTAACTTTTTTTAGATCAACTTTTTGAAATCTTTTAATATGATGTGCTACACTATTTTGTATGAAAGAAAACAAGAAGGAAAATGTGAAAGTTCCCAATAGATATCATGAGATCTTATTTTTAATCAGAACTTCCCATAAGTGAGCAAGAAGACATAAATAGACATTTTACTGAAGAGGGTGTAAGTTGGAAAATAAGTATACAAATAGATTTTCCACAGCATTAACCAGTGGGTTATGCAAATTAAAATCACAGTGAGATACCATGATGTGCCTATTAATTAGAACAACATTAAAAAGAATGACTCCGCCAAATAAGAGGATATAGAGAAATGGGGCCACTCACTTACTGCTAGTGGGAATGTAAAATGGTACAGCCACTCTGGAAAACAGTACTGTGGTCTCTTACAAAACTAAAATTATATTTACCAAACAACCCAGCAACTGTACTCTTGAACATTACATCAGAGAAATGAAAAACTTTTGTTCATACAAACGTGAAAGTGAAAGTCGCTCAGTCGTGTCTGACTCTTTGTGACCCCACGGACAATACATATTAAAAAGCAGAGACGTTACTTTGCCAACAAAGGTCCATCTAGTCAAAGCTATGGCTTTTCCAGCAGTCATGTATGGGTGTAAGAGTTGGACTATAAAGAAAGCTGAGCGCTGAAGAATTGATGCTTTTGAACTGTGATGTTGGAGGAGACTCTTGAGAGTCCCTTGGACTGCAAGGAGATCAAACCAGTCCATCCTAAAGGAGATCAGTCCTGAATGTGCATGGGAAGGACTGATGTTGAAGCTGAAACTCCAATACTTTGTCCACCTGATGCAAAGAGCTGACTCATTTGAAAACACCCTGATGCTGGGAAAGATTGAAGGCAGGAAGAGAAGGGGATGACAGAGGATGAGATGGTTGGATGGCATCACTGACTCAATGGACATGAGTTTGAGTAAACTCTGGGATTTGGTGATGGACAGGGAGGCCTGGCGTGCTGCAGTCCATTGGGTCACAAAGAGTCGGACATGACCGAGCAACTGAACTGAACTGAACTGGACTACACAGTCCATGGAATTCTCCAGGCCAGAATACTGGAGTGGGTAGTCTTTCCCTTCACCAGCGGCTCTTCCCAACCCAGGGATCAAACCTAGGTCTCCTGCATTGCAGAAAGATTCTTTACCAGTTGAGCCACAAGGGAAGCCTACAACAGGTGAATGGTTCAGCAAACTGCAGTACATCCATATCATGGAATATTACTCATCAGGACAAAGGAACAAACTATTGACGCACAAAACAACTCACTTGACTCTCAAGGGAATTGTGTGAAAACAAAAATTATGAGTGAAAAAAGGTCAATATCAAACAGGTTATATGCTGTAAATTTTCACCTGTATAACATTCTTGAAATGGCAAAATTAAAGATAAAAACAGGGCGGTGGTTGCTAGGTGTTGTGGTATTAAGTGGGGTGGGGAAGAGCTTTTGATTATGGCTATAAAAGGGTGGCTGGAAGAATTCTTTTGCTGGGATTTTTCTGTATCCTGACTGTGGTGATGGCCACAAGAATCTACATGTGTGATGAACTGCATGCAATTAATTACATGCCCATATACATTCAATAAAGGCCCGCAAAACTGGGTAAAATCTGAATAAGTTCAATGGGCTGCCTCAGTGACTGTTTCCCGGTTGTTACATTGTGCTCCAGTTATGTAAGACAGCTACCATTGGGGGAAGCGGAATGAATGGCATGCAAAGATTTTTGTATTATTTCTAAATGTTGTAAGAAATGTCTATAACATCTCAAAATAAAAGGGTTTTTAAAACAAACCTTTTAAAAGAACTTCCCAAATCCATCCCATAGAGCTGGTGATAATCTATCCAGCTATTGTAAATAAACTATTAACAGACAAATACACACACACACACATACACACACACACATACACACACACACACACACAAGGCCCATCGTGTTTTTTTATTCCCTTTCCTTTTCATCCATCCCAACTCCATATGTTAAAGGCCAGTGAGGACTGAAAGGGCTCTGTGGGCCACTGTGGCTCACTCAGAGCAAGTCTCTGCTGGCTCCAAAAAGGGAGGCACTGTCACTGTCTTGAGTGGGGGTACTGGCTGTCCTGAGGCCCCCTCCTCCCTCATCCCTTGGAACAGCCCAGAGTGATGGGCTACAGCATTTTTACGATCTATGATATCGTGCAGAGAGGAGAGAGGGAGATTTCCCCTGAGAATTCCCTTGGAGGACTCATGAATCCTTGCCTGGTTTAGCAAGTCTCACCCTGGGCGACTGGTGGAGAGACAGCTCACCCTGGATGGTGGCATGGCCCCAGGTATCCATCAGCACCCATGTATGGGACATGGATGACCCCGATGGCCAAGTGGTAGACAAGATCCCTCTGCCTTCCAAAATATCCCTCACTCGGGGCTCCTACGCAGGCCTTAAACGTCTTTTCTCTTACAGATTCACTCCTTTGCTTAAGACTTTCGTTTGTTCATTTATTCCCTCAGTGGGTATGAGAATGCATTCATTCAAAACTTATTTCCTGACACCTATTCTGTGCTAGGCTCCACACTGGGTGCTAGAGTATGTAGTTAAGACATGACTTTTCTGAGAACTTCTCCTTCAGGTGGGGAAGATATAAATTCAAACAATTAAATGATACCTTTAAGGAGGTAAGTACTCTTGAGAACTTTGTACAAGGGGATAGCAACCCAGAGGTGGGCTGTGGGGCAGGGGCAACTGGGGAGGCTTCTTGGAGGAGGTGAGGCTTTAAGAGGATGGAGGAGATGGGCAGGGAAAGGGAGTCAGGGCAGAAGAAACCTACCTCGAAGCACAGGACCCCAGTGGGAGCCCAGGTGGTTGATTGGCTGGCTAGAGACAAGGCTCCTCCCAGTTCCCAGACGCCCCTCCCAGATTCCAGCGGAACCACGAGTCACACCTTCACCGGAGGGGAATGCAACCTTGCCTCAGAGCAAATTAGACCAGCGCTTGGCCCTGCAGGTGGATCCTGAGAGGATCTTGTTAAAATGCAGATTCTCTGCCTTTCTCACAGGCTCCCAGGTGACTCCCGGGACGCAGGTCCCTGGACCACACTTTGAGTAGTAGGGATCTATAGTAGCAACCTCCCTTGATTCCACCTGGGAACTTCATTTCACCCAGCTCTGAACTTGAGCCATTGGCTGCTGCCCTCTAGGTCATGATTCACACCTTCATAACACCCACCCGTCCCACCAACTCTGGAAGGAGACAGATGTGGGGCCTGCCTCTGGGCTGTGTGACCTCAGGCAAGTCTTCAACCTCTCTGAGCCTCCACTTCCTCATCTGCAAAATAGGATAGTCGTTTTCACAGGGTGAGTATGGAGGCTGCATGAGCAATGATGAGCTTAGCAAAGTGGATGGCACACAGCAGCGACCAATGCATGTTAGTGCTTGTACTTGCTCTTTTTGCTGCCAACGTTTCCAGTTATATTGTTCCACCTGGAGCCCAGTGGACTTAAGTTAATGTCCCAGCTCAACCACTGAGCGGCTGTGTGACCTTGGACAAACCACACAACTGCACCAAGCAGCGGCTGCCCCTTCTGTAGAATGGAGTTGGGAAACTGCCGCTTTCTAGCTCACGGGTTGTGGGGAGGATCCAGTGGTCTGAAGCAGCATGGGTACCACACCAAGAAGTTCTGACCACGTGGAGAGCCAACAGGAAGCCTAGCTGTCTAGATTTACTCACACACCCCTGCTTGTCCAACACGGAACACCTGCTCTGTGCCCCCTGATAGGCACAGAGATTGAGGGGTGAGGGAGATGCCACTCAGAGCCTCACATCTCCCCATGCACAGGGCTGGAGAGCCGCTTGGGGACCTGGGGCTGGGCATCCTGGCAGCTGGCAGCCAGGACAAGCGAGCTTTGGCAGCAAAGGGCACAGAAATGGTGCAGCAGCTTCTGAAGATGCCTAGTAAGATACAGGGACATGCTGGTACCGGGTGGGCTTGGGTCTGAAGACGTTTGAGATTTTTTTTTTAAGTTTTAATTGGAGTATAGTTGCTTTACAATGCTGTTGGTTTCTACTGTACAGCAAAGTGAATCAGCTGTACCTATACATATAGCCTCTCTTTTTGGATTTCCTTCCTGTTTAGGTCACCACTGAGCACTGAGTAGAGTCCCCTGTGCTATACAGTAGGTTCTGAAGACATTTTAGATGTTCCTGTAGTCTGGCCAGCACTTATAGTCTTGAGTACAAGCCTCGAAGTAGCCCGGCCATTCCTGGGCCAAGAACAGGGCTGGGCAGAGCCTGAATCCCCAGGGTGATGAGCTGGGAGTGAAGGCAGAAATGCCCAGAGCCTCTTTTCAGCTGGGGCCATGGCGAGGAAGCCTCCTCCACAATTGTCCTGTTACCCGGTCTGGTCAACTTCCTTACCTGAAGAATGGAGCTCAGATTGGGACATCAGATTTTTAAGGTTAGATAGAGACCATTCAGAGAATGGAGCCACATTCCAGAAAGCAGAATTGCTGAACTTGGAGAAAGCAGTAGGCAGGGGCCAAGAACCCTGTCTTCAGAGACTTGATGAGAGTCCTGTGGTTGAACCACCTGACACTCTACTTTGTTCTTAGCGATGTCCAAGGTTAGGATCCGTGAAATGCCAAGAAGAGTTGGTTTCCAATTACTTTAATCAATTTTTGAATAAAGTCCCCCCCAATTATAAAAGTTAACCATGCTTATTGCTGAAACTTTGGAAAATATACAAAAGTATAAAGAAAAAAATGAAAAATTAGAATCTTCCAATCCAGGGTTCACCATTTTTAACATGACAGAACAGAGTTTCTTTTTTGACAGTTCAGTGGTCCTCAGGGACCCAATTCCTGCCCAGCAGGTGGGCTGCTCCCCATATGCTGGTGATTCTTGGATTAGAGACAGCATGGAATTTGAAGAAATGTGCAGGTGTATCTGACAGCTACTGCTGTGATACCGTGTAACAAACAAACTCCCACTTCACTGGCTTACAATTATAAGCATTTATTTCATACTCAGGTCTGTGGGTTCAGTGAGGAGTGAATGCTGTCAGTGAGTCTAAGCTGCAGGTTGGTCTATGTGGGCTCCATGTGGCTTTCATCCCTCTGCAAGCAGGGGGCTCCCACAGGCACATAAGGCCCACTGCACAGTAAGTGTTAAGCCTCTGCTTGTGTCATAATCCACTAACCTCCCATTGGCCAGAACAAGTCACGTGGCCGTCCCAAAGTCAAGAGGTAGAGATGAACACTGAGCCTTTGGCAAGAGTGTGGCTGTAGATGCCTCCATGGGGTGGGGGGTGGGGCACTTATTCAATCTCCTGCATCTGGTGGGTCTAACACTTCCCACCCGCTCCCCAGGGTCAGGACCCTCCCGTGTAGAAGCACAGCTTCCGCCCTTTAGTCTATTTCCCTCTTTTACATATATAATTTTGATTACACAGTGTTCTGTTGTTTAGTCACTAAGTCATGACCAACACTTTAACAGCCCCATGGACTGTAGCCTGCCAGGCTCCTCTGTCCATGGGATTTCCCAGGCAAGAATACTGGAGTGGGTTAGCATTTCCTTCTCTAGCATTGGGTGTATATTCAACTTTTTTAAAAATGCTTGTTTTCTTTTTTCACTTAGCTTTATACCCTATAGATAATTTCCTTATATTAAATATTTTTGAGAACATGGAATATAATGGCTACAGAATGATAAAGTCATAAAGTTTTGCATGACTGGTTGAAATCTCCCTCTGAGATACTGAGGTTTTATCCAGTTTGGCTGCTATAAGTAGCAATGTGGTGGACATCTTGGTACAGACACTGTTTGTACCACGTTGGTCATACGGTTGGTCTCTAGCCATGGAAGATACCCCACCTCACTAAAGCTCAAAAATTTGACCAAGGCCTGGAAATCGGAGCATGGAATCTCCCCTAGTCATAGAGATTCATTCAGAATGGAGAGGGAGCCTAGGCTTGGCCAATCAGGGATTTGTTTAAAGAGTGACATCTGACCCAAGGTGATCCAATCAGAGTAAAGCCTGGGACTTGCTGGGGGTTTACTGGGAGGAGACACTCTCTCTTTTCCTCTGACTTCAACTTTAAAGGATGCATGCCCGAGGATGTTGGCAGCTGTTTTGTTTATGCGGAGCCTGAGAATGAAGCCAAGATGCAGGAGAGCAGAGCCCACAAACAGACTGGATTCTGTGGCCACTGGGCCCCTGATCAAGCTGTTCCTGAAGCTTGAGAATTCCTGGACTTCTTGTTTTATAAGCCAATACACTCTCTCTTTGGCTTAAGCCAAGTTGAGTTGGACTTTGTCATTTTGAACCAAATAGCTCTGGTTTCATTCACTTAAATTTTTTGACTTAGAATTGCTGAGCCAAAGGACATGAACATTTTGTAAGCCTCTTAAGACCCCTTTTCAGAACGCTTTCCAGAGAGTTTATACAAACAGCATTGCAGTGTTGGAGAGTCTATCTTACATGCATTAGTGTACTAGCTAATATTTTTTTGATGGGCAGAAGTTATAAGGTGTGGACGTCTCTGGTGGTCCAGTGGTTAAGAATCCACCTGCCAATGCAGGGGATACAGGTTAGATCCCTTGCCTTGGAAGAGTCCACGTGCCACAGAGCAACTAAGCCCGTGTGCCAGAGCTCCTGAAACTGCATACCCTAGAGCCTGTGCTCCTCCAGAAGAGAAGCCGCCGCAGTGAGAAGCCCTACTGCCACAACTAGAGAAAGCCTCAGCATCAGTGAAGACTCAGGGCAGCCAAAAATCAGTAAATCTTTACTTAACCACATCCACGAAGACCCTTTGAAAAAAAGTTATAATGTGCAATTTTATTTTCAGTCAAGAGAAATATCTTTCATGTTTGTAGGCCATTTTTATTTTGTGATTTATTTTTTGTCCATTTTGGGAACAATTGATGTCATTCTTTTTACTCGCGTTCTTTCAATATCAAAAACATTGATCCTTTTTCAAATTTCTCAGCATTTCCTTGATCTCACCCCTCCCCCATTTTATTTTCTTTAGACATTTTGCTGTGTTCTGAGGTAGATGCAGCTTTCATTTTTATGTGGTTGAACTATTTTCAGGCATCACTTCTGGTTACTTTGATGCTTCTGAAAATTCTTCTGGACTAAAGGTAGACGTGGAGCAGATTTTCTTCTTTTTGACGTGGATGTGCTCGGTGTTTCACACCCTTTGATTGGAGACTAGTTGGCACTGGAATCATCTGGGATGATTGTTAAAATAACAGATTTTGGGTGCCTCATGGCAGAATTCATAATTTCTGAGAATAAGCCCTGTTTAGCAAGTGTCATAGGTGGTTTTAATGAATACTGTCATTGGAAAACCACCTCTCAAAGGAATTGGAATATACTATAATATCTGGTGGGAAAAAAGACATAACTTGATCTTTCTGCCAAATAGCCAATTTTCTCAGCTCCAGCCATTAGCTAATAGTCCGCCTCTTCCTGAATGGTCTGTAGAAAGAATGCTCTCACACTTAAAGAAAATTAAAGCTGGAATTTGATGTCAGGTACAAAGAGCTCTCAGTCTTGGAAAATGTCCAGGCCCTCGGGCTCCTGGTGTCTTGGGGTCTCAGGGTCTGGATGTGAAGTCAGATGACATGACATTTCATAAGGTACCTGAATCCACTGCTTTTTTCCTCCAAATGCTCCTGAAGGCCTTTCTCCAGCTAACTTGGAATCCAGGAAGAAAGTGCTTTGAAGGTTCACGGCCACGGCTGAGCGAGGTTTCTCAAAAGAGAGCCTTTTTTTTTTTTTTTGACAAAAAAGCCCAGCAAGGATAAACTCCCATGCTCTAGTACATGCCAGCAGCCTGGGAGCACAGGGTCCTTAAATGCAGGGCCCAGTTGTCAATTTCATGACCAAGCTCTGCCCAGGGGAGGCTGGGAGTTTCTAGAAGACTAGGATGCCTGCTGCAAACTTAGAGTAGTGACCAGGTCACTGTCATACCAGGCCTCTGTTCTGATGGCCCTCCTCCCCAGGAAGTGTGTCAAACATCTGAACTCGACCTATGAACACACGCATAATGTGTGCACAGCAGGCAGATTTGGGTACAGAAGGACAAGAGCTCTCCACAGAGCCCCAGTGGGCAAAGCCAGAGGACCGTGCCCTGGGCCCCTAACAGGGTGTTACGTCCAGGACCTCTGGGGAGGTCATATGGGGTGGGGATGGCCCTCCCAGAATGCCAGGACCCCATCATGCTTGCCCCATTGTGCAGATGGGAACTGGAGTGCAGGCAGGGGGCTTGGTGTTCCACATGGAGCAGAGCCCACCTTAAGCATTTGGGATTTGTCATTCCTCCAAAGCAGCAGTTCCCAAAATGTGGTCCTGGGACCAGCAGCATCAACATCACTGGAGAGCTTGTGATAAATGCAGACTCCAAGGCCTGGCCACCCCAGGCCTGCTGGGTCAGAAGCTCTGGATGTGGATCACACTTGATCCTGAAAAGCCTTCCTGTGCAGATTTAGGAAACATTGGCTTAACATGTGCCCACATGACATGGGATCCCATTACATGGGTTCTCCCACAGTACAGGAAAATTAATGAGATGCTTCAGATCTCTTTGGAAAGCAGATGTTGCAGGGAGAGAAAGAAAGCAGAGGGGAGTGGATGTGAGAGGCTCCCTGTGATGGACTGAGTGTTCCTGTCCCCCGCACTCCTGTGTTGAAATCCTCAGCCCGTACAATGGTGTTGGAAGTGGGGCCTCTGGGAGGTGATCGGGTGAGGGTAGAGCCCTCATGGATCGGATTAGTGTCCTTAGAAAGGGACCCCAAGGGGCTCTATCACTCGTTCCACCGCCTGAACCAGGAAGTGGGCTCTCGCCAGACCAAACCTGCCAGTGTCTTCATCGTTGACTTCCAGCCTCTAGAATCAGGAGAGAAACATCTGCTGTCTAAGCCACCCAGCATATGGTATTTTAAAAAAGATTTACTTATTTATGGCTGTGCTGGATCTTCGTTGCTGCTTTCTCTAGTTGCAGCCTTATTTCATAGGCTTTCTCTAGTTGCAGTGAGAGAGGGATGCTCTCTAGTTGCAGTGTGTGGGCTCCTCATTGCCGTGGTCTCTCCTGTTGGGGAGCTTGGACTCTAGGCGCAAAGGCTTCAGTAGTCGTGACTCGCGGGTTCCAGAGTGCAGTCTTGGTAGCTGTGGCTCACAGGCTCAGTGGCCTGCAACATGTAGGATCCTCCGGGACCAGGGATTGAACCCGCGTCCCTTGCATTGGAAGGTGGATTCTTAACCCCTGTACCACCATGGAAGCTCTGGCATATGGTATTTTATTATGGCACCCAGAATGGACAAAACACTCCCATATATGTCCTCCAGAACAGAGTCCAAACCTCACAGCCCGGGCTTTGGGACCCCAGGTGGCCCCCCAGCCCGCCCACCATCTCAGACTGCCTGTCAGATTCTTCGTGCTGCAGCCAAATGGGAAGGCCCCTGCCTTGTGTTTCCTTCACTTCCTCCAGCCCTCCCCTCACCTCTCTCTTCTGAAATCTGACTCAAGCTCTACCTGGGATGTTCTCTTGGCTCCAAAGGCCCAAGAGTCAAAAACTTGAAATGATGCTTTCTCTGCAGCACCCTCACCCTTTTGGTGTAAACTGCTCTTAAGACCTGACCCGACATCACCTCCTTTCTTATATTCAGCTTCCCTAATTAATTTAGTGGCCAGGTCCTACTCAGGGCCCCACCTCACCCTCCGTCCGAACCTCCCGTCATCTCTCCCTACAGTACCTGGAGAACATCAGTCCCATATTGCTTATTGAAGGAATTGCATCATCTCTTCTGAAACTCCCCCATGAAAGGTAACTTGCTGACATGCCACTGTTTGCCGCAAATCAGTTGCTCTGAACTTTCAATGTTTACCTAAGTCAGTCAACATCAGCAGATCCCCAGGGGCTGCGGTGGTCACTAGGATGATTTTACTCCCGTGGCTCAATGACACCAAGCCAGTGCATCCCTACAGACCAAGTCTTTCCAACCTTGACCTAAGAACTTCAGACTGGAACAGGGACTCCCTTAGACATCCTCACATCCAATTTCATAGGTGGGAAAACCAGCCCCGAGAAGGGCTTTGCCTTGCCCAGTCTCCCTGAGAGTAGCACTCATGCCAGGAAGCTCTGGGACCCTTGGGTGGGCAGTAGGCACTGGCTTGGTATCCAGCTTTTGGGAGCCAGTGATGAGATGCCCCCTACTAACTGAGTTCTCTCCACCCTGCTGTGGGTCAGGCCAGCTCCCATGCATCCTATGGCTCTGGGAGTCTCCTGTGACTCCTGTGTTCCCAATAATCAGACATTTATCCAAAGCTCCTTGGTCTCAGACAGATCCACTCACAATAGTGAGAAATGCATCCCTCAGTTCCGGTACAGGTCTCCAGCTTGATACCACCCACCTGGCTGCTGCCTCCAACTCGGGACCTTCCCCTCGACCCCCTTCGCTTGTCCATGGTCCCAGGCAGGCCTCATCTTGATCCCTGTGATGTGCTTAGTCTCTCAGTCGTGTCCGATTCTTTGTGACCCCTTGGACTATAGCCCCACCAGGTTCCTCTGTCCATGGGGCTTCTCCAGGCAAGAATACCAGAGTGGGTTGCCATGCCCTCGTCTGAGAGATCCTCCCCAACCCAGGGATCGAACCCAGGTCTCCCTCACTGCAGGCGGATTCTTGACCATCTGAGCCACCAGGGAAGCCCAAGAATACTGGAGTGGGTAGCCTGTCCCTTCTCCAGGGGATCTTCCTGTCCTGCATTGCAGGCGGATTCTTTACCAGCTGAGCTACCAGGGAAGCTGCACCTTGGTCCCTATCAGTCCCCAAATGTGGGGAACAGCGCCCCCTCAGCCTCTCCTGGCCTCAGGATCCAATTCTGCTCTCTCACTGCCCTGCCCCCGCCTGCTGGCCACCCCCTCCCAGCCCCGCCCCCTCGACCCAGGAGCCCAAGTGGGTGAAGAAAATAGGCCAAGCAGGTGGGGATTTGGTCGTGATGCTGGCAGCCTGGAGGCCCCGGGCTGCCTCAGCTTAGGCTGAAGCACTCTGAAGTCTGGGTGCTGGGGAAGAGGTTCCTGGGTGTTGAGTCTTCACTCACTGAATGTTTCCTGAAGGGCCTGGAGTAGCTTCTGAGGCCCTGGTTCTTGGGGTTGTTTGCTGTCCAGCACACGATGGGTCCCGTGAGCAGTGAGATGAATCTCACAGTCTCCATTTTGTCCAACATGAATTCCTGGAAGGAAACAGAAATCTCTGGCACCTGACTGGGCACCGGCCCCTGGACACCACTTCCCAGACACCAAACCACCATCAAAGGTTGACCTGCACATACTTTCACAAGGCCCCACAAGGATGTGGTATCAGTGCCAATTGGCAAGTGAGCAAACTGGGGCTCAGAGAGGTTGAGTGGTTTTCCTGAAACGACACAGCCCAGCAGTGGCAGAGGAGGATGGCTGAGTCCAGGTCCTCGTGTGGCTTCCTGAATGGGGTTGCCTCTTCTCACCATTTCCTCCAAGAAGCCCATCCTGACTGCCCACAGCCTCTCTCTCTGAGGGGCACTCATTTCTTAAGGGCCTGGTGACCTTTATTTCCCCCACCCCTAACTCTTTCTCAGGCATAAGAGTGTGACTCTAAGTCTTGACTGGTTGATTGTTGAGGGAGATCCTTGGGACCCCTTGACATCGCTGGGTAATTTCCTCCTTTTTCTTGGGAAGAAGATGAAATTAATACACTGTGAGTATAAGGGCAAATGAGCCCTTTCTCAAATGTTCATTCGTGTCCAACATGAAGGAGCTACACCCCAGGGGATGCCAAATATGTGGCATTCAGTGTGAGCTGTGCCACGGAGCAGGGTGGCCCTGATACTGCCCATGGCATTCTTGTGAGAAGTTCTTCTCAATTAAGATGCAGCCTCACTCACTGTGGACCATCACTGCCGGACAACACAGGCCATGGGACTTGCCCGCCGCCCCCCCCCTCAACCGCCAGTGTCCTGATAAATCCCATGAACAGAGGATCTTGGTGGGCTACAGTCCATTGAGTTGCAAAGAGTTGGACACGACTGAAGCAACTTAGCAGGCAGCAACAGGTCCCAGAGGCACTAACAATCCTGAATTCAAACTACTCCACTGAACCTGCCATGAACGAGGAAAGCAAGTGACGGCTTAGGATGAAGCCAGTGCTGAAGAGGAAATGGGGAGGGCGGAAGGGACGCTCCTTGTGGTGCCACTGAGCCTGAACCCCACCTAGATGTTGAAATTACACGCCCAACACAAGACATGCTGTTACAAGACTCAAGTAACCTCAAAAAAAAAAAAGGAAGAACAAAGCTGGAAGACTCACTTCCCAATTATAAAACTTACTACAAAGCTACAGTGATCCAGACAGTGTGGTATTGGCTAAGGACAGATGTGAGGACCAATGCAATAGGATTAAGAGTCCAGAAATAAACCTTCACATTTGCAGCCAATTGATTTTTGACAAGGATGAGGAGACAATTCAATGAGGAAAGAGTAGTCCTTTCAGCAAATGGTAACAGGACAACTGAATATCCTTACGCAAAATAATGAAATTGGACCCCCATCTGATACCATATACAAAAATTAACTAAAATTACATCACAAACCTAAACCTACAAATATCTTACAAGAAAACTTAGATATAAATCTTCATGACCTTGGATTAGGCAATAGTTTCTTAGATATGATGCATAAAGCACAAGTAACTAAAATAAAAATATATACATTGGATTTCATCAAAATTGAAATCTTTGTGCTCTAAAAGACATCATCAAAGTGAATAGACAACCAGTAGAATGAGAGAAAATATTTTCAAATAATATATTTGATAAGGAACTTATATTCAGAATACGTAAAGAATATTTACAACTCAACAGTAAAAAAGACAAATAATCCAGTTTAAAAAATGGGAAAAGGATCTGAGTAGACATTTCTCCAAAGAAGATATGCAAATGGACAATAAACACGTGTTTATGTTGCACATTATTCATCATCAGAGAGATTAAAATCAAAATCACAATGAGAAACCACTTTATATCCACTAGGATGGCTAAACTACCAAAGACAGACCATCGAGTGTTAACAAGGATATGAAGAAACTGGATGTCTCATACTTTGCTCACAGGATTGTAAAATTACACAGCCACTTTGGAAACCAGTTGGCAGTTGCTCAAAACGTTAAACGTAGAGTTACCACGTGAACCAGAAATTCCACACCTAAGCATTTACCCAAGATAACTGAAAAAGTTATGTCCACACAAGTACATGGCCATGGGCACTTTCTTGGTGGTTCAGTGGCTAAGACTCACACTCCCAAGGCAGGGGGCCCAGGTTTGATCCCTGGTCAGGGAACTAGATCCCACCTGCTGCAACTTTAAAAGATTACACATGTTGCAATGAAGATCCAAAAACCCCCTGTGCTGCAACTAAGACTCAGTGCAGCCAAATAAATAAATATTTTTAAAGAACATGGGCAATAGAGGCATTATTTATAATAGCCACCAAATGAAGACAACCCAAATGCCCATCAGTTGCCTACCGGATAATCAAGAGTGGTCTGTCCATACAATGGAGTATTATTCAGTCATAAAAGGGAATGATTTACATAACGAAGACATTATGCAAAATTAAAGAAACCAGACACAAAATGTATTATTTGGGGGGAGTGGCAAAAGGATTCAGGAATGAGATACTGCGAATGATGGTGCAGTTCTGACTGTACTGAAAACAGTGAAGTGAGCTCTCTGAATGGGTAAGTCTTAGGGCACTGGAAGTAGGTCTCATTAAAGATATTATTAAAACTAAAACAAGGTATGCTGTCATTGGTGGAAGCCAGTCTGATGACCTGACCTCCACTGTTGCAGCATCAGCATTATGACTGATGGGGGTGTGGACGACTGATGGGGGTGGGGACCCTCCCAGTGAGAAGGCAAAGTTCAGCGGACTTGAGGAGAGCCTGAAGTTTAAGACGAGGACACCTCGGTCCTCATCGGGAGCTCATCAGTGCTCATCGGGAGCACTAACGCTCCCTCGGTCACTGAAATATCCCTCCCCGTGCAAACATATGATCACACCTGTGAGCATCTTGGTGTGTTGCTTTGCAGGTGTGTCAGTGTATGTTTCATGGGTATTGCAGGGTGTTCGGCAAGACCATATGACTATCTGTATGAGTGTGTACCCCGTATGTGTTTGTGTGTGTGTATGTGATGTAACAAAGTGGGACTACACATTAAGACCAGGCAGGGCAGGATTTCCTTTACAACTCTGACCCAGCACCAAAAGGTGCTCACTACAAGTTTGTTGAGAGGCTAAAAAAGACCCCAAGACCCTACCGCACAGATGCAGGCACCATGCAGCCAGGGAGGGAAGGGCCAACAGGGCAGTTCACCAGGAGCCAAGGCCCAGGACAGGCTCAGGTCGAAGCCTGCCTGGGAAGCACAAGTCCTCACCTGGATGAGGTCAAGCTTGGAGAAGAGGCCCATGCCCCTGGGCACAGCGTGGGCAGAGGAGCAACACTGCCGGACCATGTCATTGATGGCCACTTGCACGTAGTTGAGCAGCTCGTTCTGCAAGAAGGGGAGCAGGCTGGGACCCCCTCTTAGAATCCCCTGCCCCCCTCCCCACCTTGCTCAGGCCAGATAGGCATCCTGGAGCCAGGAGCCACCTTCTCATCTCGGTCTGCACTCCACACCCAAAGGGGCTGGGATGAGTCCCTCCACTCCCCGGAGCCAGAGCATCCTCCCCTGCAAAGAGGGACACAGGATGGACTGGCTTTCCAGAGAGTCCACCTGGCTGGGGACACCTGAGGTCCACACCCAAGAGAGGGGCTTGGTTGGGGGGAATGTGGAGGAACCCAGGGCTCCTCACTCGGGGCAGCTCCAGAGTCCCGCACTTCAGGTCTTCAGAGTCATCATTAGCTGCGGCTTCCTTGCTTCCCGCCTTAAAGAGAAAGACCCAGAACAGGCTCTGTAAACTGCGGCCGATCCAGCTCCCCCTCAGGGCTCCTTGGCTGGGAGTAGAAGCCCATGGACTCCAATGCTCGTGTCTTCCAAACTACTCTCCCACAGGGCCTGAGAAGGTCCCACATTCACCGACTGCACCCTGCCCACGTGGGGTGTGCCCAGCACAGCCCTGTTCCCCAGCCTGGCTTCCCCACCTCCTCCCAGCAAACCCCGAGGCTAGTAGGGTGCAGACTCTGGCATGGGGAGGACCCAGGGGGTGTTCAGAGGGTAACTAGTCCACATTCCCCAGCTCAGGAAAGAGAAGCTCAAAGGATTAAACCCAGAAATCTTGGCCCCTGACTTCAGTTCGGTTCAGTCGCTCTGTCGTGTTCGACTCTGCAGCCCCATGGACTGCAGCACGCCAGGCTTCCCTGTCTATCACCAACTCCCAGAGCTTACTCAAACTCATGTCCATTGAATTCATGATCCCATCCAACCATCTCATCCTCTGTCGTCCCCTTCTCCTCCCGCCTTCAATCTTTCCCAGCATCAGGGTATTTTCAAATGTCAGGACTTCACACCAGGTGGTCAAAGCATTGGAGTTTCAGCTTCAGCATTAGTCCTTCCAATGAATATTCAGGACTGATTTCCTTTAGGATGGACTGGTTGCATCTCCTCGCAGTCCAAGGGACTCTCAAGAGTCTTCTCCAACACCACAGTTCAAAAGCATCAATTCTTTGGTGCTCATCTTTCTTTATAGTCTAACTCTCACATCCATACATGAGTACTGGAAAAACCATAGCTTCAAGTCCCTTGACTTCAGCCCTGACTTATTCTTTCTGAGCATCACTCTTCTCCAAGGTGAAATAGAATATGAATAAGAATCACTTTATTTAGGGGTGCACATGCCTGAATGGGGGCATCCCAGCTATCTTAACGGCCTGTGGCCTCAGCATCTGCCTCATCTTACAGAAGCCCTTTGACAACTAATAGCCACCAGATCAGAGCAGTCAATCCTAAAGGAAATCAACCCTGAATAGTTACTGGAAAGACTGATGCTGAAGCTGAAGCTCCTCTAGTCTGGCCACCTGATGCGAAGAATTGACCCATTAGTAAAGACCATGATGCTGTGAAAGACTGAAGGCAGGAGGAGAAGGGGAAGACAGAGGAAGAGATGGATGAATGGCATCAGCGACTGGATAGACATGAACTTGGGCAAACCCCGGGAGATGGCGAAGGACAGGGAAGCCTGGCATGCTGCAGTCCATGGGGTCACAAAGAGTCGGATACAACTCGGCAACTGAACAACAACAAGCCACAAGGGAGAAGTGGGTAAGCGGGGTGTGTGTGTGTGTGTGTGTGTGTGTGTTGGGGGCTGATATTATGGAGGAGACAGCAGCCCCCAGCTCTTGCCCCACCCCCATCCCACCCAGCGGACTGAGCTCACCTCACAGCTGCCCACGTCTTTCTGGAGGGTGAGTCCGTGTTCCAGCTGCTGCCACTGCTCCTGCTTGCGGTGATACCTCCTCTGCAGCTGGCACAGCCGGATCTTGAGGCGCTGCGGTGAGGGTGGCTGGGTCACTTTGGTGCAGCAGACCCTCCCTGGGGGCATCTGCCCTGGGCCTGGTCCAGGAGCTCAGTGCTCAGGGCGGTCTGAGCGAGGATGGGGGTGGGGGTGGAAAGTTCGGGGATCAGAAAGTTCTGGGGCATCAGAGCCATTCAAAGCACCAGGAGATGTAGGGAAAGGTATGTCTAGGTGTTCTCTGGTGGCTCAGGTGGCAAAGAATTTGCCTGCCATGGGAGACACCCAGGTTCAATCCCATGGTCGGGAAGATCCCCTGGAGGAGGGCATGTCAACCCATTCCAGTATTTCTTGCCTGGAGAATTCTATGGACACAGGAGCCTGGCAGGCTACAGTCCATGCGGTCACAAAGAATCAGACATGAAAAAAAGAAAGTGAAGTCGCTCAGTCGTGTCTGACTCTTTGCGACCCCATGGACTGTAGCCCACCAAGATCCTCCATCCATGGGATTCTCCAGGCAAGAATACTGGAGTGGGTTGCCATTTGCTTCTCCAAGGGATCTTCCCGACCCAGGGATGGAACCCAGGTCTCCCTCATTGCAGGCAGACGCTTTAACCCCTGAGTCACCAGTGAAGCTCTACTGAGTGACAAACACTTTCACTTTTCAGGCCGACTGGGGTTTGAGTCCCAGCTCAGCTCCTAGAACCCTGTTTCACTCTCCATAAGCAAAACCACCTGTCTGGGCCCTTCCGGCTGCAGGGCTGCTGGGAGGACCCTGGGTCAGGGATAAGGCTGTGAAGGCCTCTGGGGCACAGGCTGCGCTGGGCACACTCCCCCGCCAGGCCCCATGAGGATGTGCTGGGGGACACAGGATATACATGACTCCTCACTTTTCTGAGCCCTAGTTTCCTTACTTCGAAAATGAGAAAAATAGCCTGCCTGGGACTCAAGTGCAACACTTGGCTCAGAATTAATATCATCAATATTTTAATGCAATGTTTTTAAAAATCAAAGTTAATGCAAAAAATAATGTGTGATGAGTAAAATATTAAAATTTTCAATAAAGTTGGGATCCAGTATTGCACTTGCACACGTCACTCACCTCCGCTAGCCTCAGCTCTAGGAATAGAAGCGCCTACCTTGGGGTGCTGGGGTGACATCTGAATGAGATAAAGCATGTTAAGTGCTTTTCACAGTGTCCCTTAACTCAGCAGGGGCCACAGGACTGGAAAAGGTCAGTTTTCATTCCAATCCCAAAGAAAGGCAATGCCAAAGAATGCTCAAACTACCACACAATTGCATTCATCTCACACGCTAGTAAAGTAATGCTCAAAATTCTCCAAGCCAGGCTTCAGCAATACGTGAACCGTGAACGTCCAGATGTTCAAGCTGGTTTTAGGAAAGGCAGAGGAACCAGAGATCAAATTGCCAACATCCGATGGATCATCGAAAAAGCAAAAGAGTTCCAGAAAAAATCTATTTCTGCTTTATTGACTATGCCAAAGCCTTTGACTGTGTGGATCACAATAAACTGTGGAAAATTCTGAAAGAAATGGGAATACCAGACCACCTGACCTGCCTCTTGAGAAACCTGTATGCAGGTTAGGAAGCAACAGTTAGAACTGGACATGGAACAACAGACTGGTTCCAAATAAGGAAAGGAGTATGTCAAGGCTGTATATTGTCACCCTGCTTATTTAACTTATATGCAGAGTACATCATGAGAAATGCTGGGCTGCATGAAGCACAAGCTGGAATCAAGATTGCCGGGAGAAATATCAATAACCTCAGATATGCAGATGACACCACCCTTATGGCAGAAAGTGAAGAGGAACTCAAAATCCTCTTGATGAAAGTGAAAGAGGAGAGTGAAAAAGTTGGCTTAAAGTTCAACATTCAGAAAACTAAGATCATGGCATCCGGTCCCATCACTTCATGGCAAATAGATGGGGAAACAGTGGCTGACTTTACTTTTTTGGGCTCCAAAATCACTGCAGATGGTGATTGCAGCCATGAAATTAAAAGACGCTTCCTCCTTGGAAGGAAAGTTATGACCAACCTAGACGGCATATTAAAAAGCAGAGACATTACTTTGCCAACAAAGGTCTGTCTAGTCAAGGCTATGGTTTTTCCAGTAGTCGTGTATGAATGTGAGAGTTGGACTATAAAGAAAGATGAGCACTGAAGAATTGATGCTTTTGAACTGTGATGTTGGAGAAGATTCTTGAGAGATCCTTGGACTGCAAGGAGTTCCAACCAGTCCATCATAAAGTCCTGGGTGTTCATTGGAAGGACTGATGCTGAAGCTGAAACACCAATACTTCGGCCACCTCATGTGAAGAGTTGACTCATTGGAAAAGACCTTGATGCTGGGAGGGATTGGGGGCAGGAGGAGAAGGGGACAACAGAGGATGAGATGGTTGGATGGCATCACTGACTCAATGGACATGAGTCTCGGTAAACTCTGGAGTTGGTGATGGACAGGGAGGCCTGGCATGCTGCAGTTCATGGGGTCGCAAAGAGTGAACACGACTGAGCGACTGAACTGAATTGAACTGAACTTCCTCAAAGGAAAAAAAGAAAGAGAAAAAATGGTGTAGGTTTTCAGTGCTACCACTAGGGGGCAGAGACTGGCTGCAAACTCCAAGCCAGGTCCTTGCAGGAATCAACCAACCTGTCAGCCTCTCTTTCCCTGTTTTCTCCCTCTCCACGTCCCTATCCTCTGTCCCCTCGTGTCCCCAGGTCCCAGCTGCAGCACAAAAATTCACCGTGCCATGCCTTTGCCAGGGCAGTTTCTTCTGAATGGAATGTCCATCCCTTGGGGTGAAAGTTGAATTTATTAGAATATAAACCAAATAGAGAGAGATGACCTCTGGGGGCATTTACTCTGAGACAGTTTCTGTTCGGTGTCTCACAACTGCCTACCAGCTAGGTTGTATTGCCCCCATTTCACAGTTGAAGAAACTGAGGCTCAGAGAGGATCGTGCCCAGGGTCATGGAGCTAGTCAGAGGCTGAAGAGGAATTTGAACCTCAGTCTGTCTGAATCTAGCACTCCTGACTTTTCTACCACAAAGATTACTTTTTAAGTATAAGCTGAGTTTTCCAGGGGACACACCCAGCAGAAGCAGAGGGAAAGGGATTCAGAACAAGGCTCTGGAGTGACAGCCCCACCCAGATTCCCAGCACCCCACCCCTGCTCCAAGCCTTCTTCTGGGGTGCAGACGGCGGTAGGTGCCTACACCCCAGTTCTCTGCCCAGGGGCATGAGCCAGGCTTCAGGCAGCTGTTACCGGGATCAGAGCCCTGTGGCCCTCTTCTAGAGACTCCAGGCTCTTGTGGACGGCCTGGTTCATCTCGAGGAAGGCCTGGAGACGCTTCTGGATGTCCTGGCTGACTGCGAAGAGCTTCCCGTAGTGCTCCACCATGGCCGCCACCGGGGTTTCTTCCGGCTCCTCCTCTTGGTTGTAGCCTACGGAGACAGTGTGTGGCAGGATGGGTGGGCACAGAATGCCCAGCCCCTACCTGCCCCCTGCAGTGATGCTCACACGGTGGTGGTGGGGAGCTGCTGCTGTTAGCTGGAGCCCAGAGTTGAGAAGGCTCCATCACCCACACCTCCTGTCCCTTCAGGAGAAGCCTCAGCATTTGAAAGGCTGCAAGGATTCTGGATTGAATGAGGATTCTGGATTGCTGAGACTCCCCACGCCCTGCCCCATCCCCTGGAACCCGCAGGAGAAACTGCTGGCTGGGGGAGCCTGCAGGAAGAGGACAGGGGTCGTTGCTGCCCTGAGTGAACAGGCCCCAGCCTTGGTGTTTGCTCCTTCTGGGTGGGTTGAACAGGGTTGCATGGCTAGGAAGGCCCCAACCTAGGAGGTTGCTGGCAGCAGCCCTGGGTGCTGGGTCCACATCAAGACCTGTGCTTGGCCTGGAGCCCTGCGCCCCTTCTTGGCTCGTTTCTCAAGGCTCTCTGGTGCTGCTCAACCTTCCAATCACACCTCCCAGCAACCCCTGCAGGGCCCCGGTGTTCCAGCACACTGGAACTCACCGGCCCCAAACCCACCACGCGGGGCTCCAGCCTACGTTTGTGCTGTTCCCTCTGCCTGCAGCGCTGGTCCCCTTTGCTGGACACCTTGGAGCTCCATGAGTGGCCCCCTCCTCCATGAAGCCTTCCCTGACCTCCAGGGCAGAGTCCCTGGGGCTCCCACAGCTCCAGAGCACTTAGCACAGTGACTCTGAAATCAGATAGACCAAAGTCTGAGACCCAGCTCCACCACTTCCTGGCTGGGTGACCTTGGGTAAGTCCCTTAACATCTCTGAGCCTGGGTAACACAGTTCCCAGAAGCTCCCACGAGTATGCATACTCAGTTACCCAGTCATATCCAACTGTTTGCAACTCCATGCACTGTAGCCTGCCAGGCTCTACTGTCCCTGGGATTCTCCAGGCAAGAATACTGGATTGCCATTTCCTTTTCCAGGGTATCTTCCTGATCCAGGGATCAAACCTGCGTCTCCTGCATCTCGTTCTTTGACAGGCAGATTCTTTACCACTGAGCTACCTGGGAAGCCCTGGCACCTCGTAAGGAGGACTTATACCTTAGCACAGAGTAAATATTTCATAAACAATAATAGTTATTTTATTATTGATGGTGTAAAGATAATAATATGATGATAATAATACAAATATGTAACTATGACTTCCCTTCCATTTCCTACTAAATTCCCAGCACTGATCACAGTGGATTCTGGCACAAACCACGATCAAACGAAACACAGAAACCCATTTCAGATGTCTGTAATTTTAGCTCCTAAGAGCAAAACCAAAGAAAAATGAGATAATAACAATAGCTGACATTTCCTGGGTGCTAGCTGGACGTCAGGCACTGTGATTTGGGGTTGGCCAGAAAGTTCATTCGGGGTTTCCCATTAAATGGTACAGGAAAACCCAAGGGAACTTTTTGGCCAACCCAGTAGGTGATGATGAAATGTGATCCAGGCCACAGAACTCTCATTGTTCTTACTGTACAGACACTGAGAACTTGCCATCCAGGTCACACGGCTGGCGGCCAGGCTGGCTCGACCACAGTGAAACGGGCCTGTGGGTTCCCATGCAGCAGGTGAGCTCGAGGTTCAGTGGGGCCACACGTGCCCAGGTCCTGGGCAGGGAGGTGGTCACGGAGAGGACAGGCCATCTGCAAAAGCTCCATACGTACCCTTGGGAATTTTCTCAAGGACCTTGATCAGATAGTCTTCAAAAACCTTGTGCTTCTCCACCTCCCTCTTCAGCTTTCTCTGCCTGTAGAGTGAACCAGACTTGAGGACGTGGTGTGGAGACCCCCAGGCCATGACCCTTGGCAAGGGCCCATCTCTGGAGCTGTGTGGATCTGGGCTGGACCGGCCACTGTCCCCATCAGTGGGCCACTGACTGCGTCTCTCCACCCCAATTTTACTGCTGAGTAAACTGAGTCATAGACAGGTCAAACAGATGCCTGTGGTCAGGCCGTAAGAAAGGAGACCTGGGGGGAAAAGCAAGGCTGAAACTTTCTGGCGTGGGGTCTACAGAGCCCCTCTTGCAGGCTGAGCAGGTGGCAGATGGCCTGAGCCCCGACTAGCCAGTGATCCAGCCAGGGGCTTCACCTCTCCGCCTGGGTGGGCCATGTGTAACAGGCGTAACTAGTTCCTCACAGGAAGGTGGGGACCAGGTCTGGAACGCCCAGCACATCTGAGGTCGGGGCCCCAGCAGCCCCCAGAGGGGAGACGGCCACATGGACTGCCCAGCCATGCTTGACAGTCAAGGACATCACCAAGCAAGATGAGTCTCCTGCTCTGGGCCCATTCAAGGTCAGCAGTCAAGGGCAGAGGGGGACAGGACCATGGTAGGTATCTCTGAGTGACCGCTGAGTGCCCCAGGGCAAGCCACTCTGCATCTCAGGCCCTATTTTCTCATCCACACCATCCTGAAAAATGCAAGAAAGAATGGTCTTTCCCGCTGCAAATACCCGTGGGGTAAGCCACAGTGCTAAACATTATTGGGGTTGGAAACCCTGTGAGAATATGATAGATGGGTTGGACCTTCTCTCCAAAAAATCACACACAGATGCATCCTTTTGCACCCCATTCAGGCTTTCGTGGGCAGCCTGATATGGAAGGGGCTCTCTGGGCAAGGACCCAGGGCGTCTGCTTGGAGCCAGGGCAGCATCCTCGCACGTTGATTTTGGAAGGGCTGAGTTGACAGGTGCATGGGGACGGCCACCCACAGCCCTGCCTTCACGCTGGGAGACTGAGCTTGTGCGGGGCCTGGGGCCAGCCAAAGCTTGAAGTCAAAGAGGGAGAGTTAGGCGCCCCCACCCCTCTCTACTCACAATTCAGCTACCCCTCCTGACTTACTCCAGGCATCCCCCACCCCCGGCCATTTCCTGGCCTTGAGGAATTTTTCCACTGCTTCCTCAGGCATTTTTGCTCAGTCCCAGCCGCTTAGGCCACCATAGGTGGCCCTGGGGCCCGGGCCCGGGGCACAGCGGGGCTTGGGACAACTCGTACTTGGCCTGGAGTTGGCAGAGTTCCTGGAACAGCACCTGCAGGTCCCTGTCCTTGCTGCCGGGATCGCTCGGGCCAGCCTCCTGGCCTGCGTCCCTGGCCGCCAGCATCGCCGCCACACCGCCTCGGGTGACTCTGGACGATGGGGGCCGCGTGGGCCTGGCAGGAAGGAGGTGGGTGTCCACGACAAAAGCCAAGGCAGCAGCTTTCTCTTCCAGTCCTCCTGACGGTGCTCAGAAGTCAGGTTCCAGTCTCGCTTCCTAGAAAAGGAAACCGAGGTTCAGAGGGGACCCCTGTGATCAGCTTGAGGATGTACAGCAGGGCTGATCTGGACTCCAGTTTCATTAAATTCAAAGTCTGGGGCCTCTCAGCAGTGCCTCCAGCTCTGGAGGGACCAAAGGTGCCATTCTGCAGTGGCATCGTCATCGTCACACCATAACGGGGACTGTCAAGACCCACGGGCGCCAAGATGCCTAGGAGTTTCAACAGGTGCTGGCTTCCAAGAGCATATAGGAAAGAGTCCAAGGGGGCAGAGCTGGGGCAGGGTCAAAGAGTAGCCCACAGAGGGAGGAGGCTCCTTTGTCATCTGTCTCTCCCCACCCATCCTGCCAACCATTTATGCATTTAACTGACATCATATACTCTGAGCGTCCATAGAGCTAGACCAAGGTAGACACTTGGAATAAGCTCACAGTCAAACTGGGAAGGTGGCCTAGTTAACAGGCAGTTTCAACACAGCCTTGCCAAGAGTTCCTGGGCTGCTCACCTAAGTCTGGTTTGCTAGTTACAGCTAAAAGAAGACAATCTCCCTAAGCGGGCTATTCATTGACCACCTGCTGGGCGAGGCCAGCACATGGGAGGAGCAGGGTGAGAAGGGGAGGGGTTACTTGGTCAGCTTTTCCAGCCCCCAGAGTCAGACAGGGGTCCATGAGCACAGGGAGGAGGAAGGGGCCTGGCTGACTCACTCCGGGAGCACAAAGCCATCGCCAACCTATGACGTCACAATGCTAGCTTCCGTTCTCATGACGTTGTCTATTGCAGGATTCACCTGGGGGTGGAGTGGAGGGCCTGATTCCCTGAGGTCCTGGGGGCCTTTTTCACCCTGGTTCATTTCCCCAGGGGAAGGGGTGGAGAGGCGTTGGTGACCTCAGGGTGGAGGGGGGGGAGGGTGGACTTGGGCTATTTTTACCCTTCTTTCAAGGCTGATCTTCCTTGATACCGCTACCTTGCAAGTTTCCCAAATCCTACTGGCTTGTCCTGGGACTCCCTTTTTGCCTCCTTTAACCTGATTCTGGGTAGCTATAGCTTGGTACTTCCCTAGGTGGGATAGTCAGCAACCATGGAGGGTTCAGCCTCTCTCTCTTCCACCCCCCTGTCACCCCCCACCCCCACCCCTCCCCCCCAAGGCCAAGGATGAAGCCTGGCCTCGGGCAGGGGAGGTGGGGGAACAGAAGGAAACTTCTGGACCTAAACCTGGTCCTGGCTCTGCCCCTGCCTAATGCTCTGCCCTGTTACCTGGTGCAGGGCCTCTGTCACCGGCGGGGACCTGGGCATGGTGCCTGCCTCTGATACACCTGTTCCATTCACTGCCCAGTTATCTGGCCTGGCCTTCCCCACTGGAGGCCCCATTCAATCAGAGCAGGGGCTCTGCAGAGGGCAGCCTGGGAGGGTCTCACCGGGGAGACCGTCAGGAGGGCCTGCAGTGAAGGTCGAGGTAGGGCAGGGGCTCTGCAAGTGCAGAGACAGGGCTGGGCTTGAGGGCAGGGTGTGAGGTTGGGTCTGTGGCTGGAGCTGGGCAGGGGCTAGGGCTATGACTAAGGCTGGGGCAGGCTCTGGACCAAAGGTTGAGGATGGGGCAACAGCCAACCCAGAGGAGCTGGGTTGTTATTCTGGGATAATTCCCCAGCTTGCACTCTTCAGCATTCCCCTCATGACTCTTCATCCACAGGCAATGGGTTCGGTCTTACCTGGCAGAGGAGTCCCTGAGCAGATCCCAAGGGAGCTATCTGACCCTCCATGGTTCTGGAGCCCAGAAAGCATTTGTTGAGACCAACCAAGAAACAAAGGTGGACCTGGATCTGGCCTTCGGCTCAGATGAAGGGTTGCTGGTGCTAAGGGAGAGAAGCCCCGGGGCTGCCCAGAGGGTCAGAGCCAGGCCTGGGGATGGGGCTTGTCTGTGGAGGAGGGGCAGAGGAAGTCCCCCCAGTTTTGACAATGTCTGAGATGGTTCTTAAGCTTCCCAGTTGGTAGTAGTGGTAAAGAACCCACCTGCCAATGCAGGAGACATAAGACATGTGGGTTGGATCCCTGGGTTGGGAAGATCCCCTGGAGGAGGGCAAGGCAACCCACTACAGTATTCTTGCCTGGAGAATCCCATGGACAGAGGAGCCTGGCGAGCTACATGGGGTCGCAAGATCACAAATAGTCGGACATGACTGAAGCAACTTAGTACGCATGTATGAGGTGGTTCTTGAAGATAAGAATGAATGAGGATGGACCTAGAGGTGATTGTAGTAAGTAGAGTAAGTCAGAGAAAGACAAATGGCAGATATCACTTACATGTGGAATTAAAAAAAAAATACAAATGACTATTTACCAAACAGAAACAGACTTTCAGACATAGAAAACAGACTTAGGATTACCAAAGGAAAAAGGAAGAGGAGAGATAAATTAGGAGTTTGGGATTAACAAATATATACTGGTGCTGCTGCTGCTAAGTCACTTCAGTCGTGTCCAACTCTGCGCGACCCCATAGACGGCAGCCCACCGGGCTCCCCCGTCCCTGGGATTCTCCAGGCAAGAACACTGGAGTGGGTTGCCATTTCCTTCTCCAATGCATAAAAGTGAAAAGTGAAAATGAAGTCGCTCAGTCGTATCCCACTCTTAAACAAGGCCCTACTGTCTAGCACGGGGAACTCGACTCAGTTCTTGTAATAACCTCTACTGGAAGGGAATCTGAACTAGAATACATAGGTACATATGGATAACTGAGTCACTTTCCTGTATACCTGGAACAAACACAGCATTGTAGATCAACTATACTTCAGTTTTAAAAAGAAGAATGAGTGAGGAGAAGTAAGGTGGAAAGGGCATTCCTGCAGAAGGACTGGCAGAGACAAATGTTCAGAGACACACAGTAGCAGACATGGACTGTGAGAACAGTAGGTTTAGTGGCTAAGTCATGTCTGACTCTTATGACCCCATGGACTGTAGCCTGCCAGGCTCCTCTGTCCGTGGGATTCTCCAGGCAAAACTATTGGAGTGTGTTGCCATTTCCTTCTCCAGTGGATCTTCCCAACCCAGGAATCAAACCCAAGTCGCCTGCACGGCAGGCAGATTCTTTACCAACTGAGCTACAAGGGAAGCCCTGTGAGGACAGTAGGTGCATCCTTAAAAGCTGAAGGTGAAAGTCAAAGCCAGGATATGTCTGGGGAAGTTGTCAGCAGTATCCAGAGCATCTCCACCAGGACCTTGGGATGCCTGCAACAGAAACTGGCAGGGCCACTCTGGACAAAGAACACATCCGTGAGAGGCTGTGAGGGATTGCACAGAATCAGAAGAAAGGCTGAAGAGCCAGGTTCAGAGAGGACCAGGTCCCAGGGCAGCCCTGGAGATCCAGACAGCAGGAACTCAGGGTATAACCTCCCAAGTGAATCCTTCCAACCTCTTTACATAAGCTTCTCCATCCTTAAGAGGCCAAGTCCTTAAAGAATGTGCCCAATTGGCTGAGCCTGGGTCATGTGCCCGCCCCTTGGCTTGACTGACAGTCACATCATGGGCTCTACCGTGGGGGCTGAAGATTTCCCAGGGCAAATCCTGAGGCTGTTGACTCTAGAAGGGGAAATGGACCCTGGGCAGGGCTCACTGCACGGAGGCTCAGAGAAGATGGAATAAGGAGTTTGGGCTTTATCCTGAAGGTGATTAGCAGCTAAAGGAGAGACACGGCCAGACTGCCATTTCAGAGCCTGCTGATGGGCTCAGAGTGGAAGGGAGGCGGGCAGGCCAGCCGTGGCAATGTCTAATGCTTTCAGCACACTTGTAAGCACTTCCCACGTGGGAGCTCATTTAATTGCTATTTTGCAGATGGGGAAACTGAGGCCCAGAGAGGTTAAGTAAGTTGCCCAAGGTCTCACCATTGGGAAATTGCTGAGCTATGAAGTTGGGATTCTAGAAGCGTCAGGAAGGTTGAGTTTTGCTGGGACATGGGGTCCTCCAAGGATATAGACTGAGGGAGGCGGCCCTGGGGGAGGCTCCATCAGCACCCCCATCCCCGGGCGTCAAGCCTTCATTTATTAAGGGCACATGACTGACCCGCCTTCTGCTAAAGCAGCTGCTGGAACAGCCTCACCAGACCCTCATCTCTTCCCAGGCTCACACCACTCTGTAACCTCATCTCCCAGCAACACAGGGCCCTAAACCACTTGACCCAATAAAGCCACAGGCAGGGGGGTTGAGCAGGTGGTGGGACCATTCACTTCCCAGGGAGGATTTTATTTTTGGCCTGAAATGTCCCACCCGTGAACAAGACTGGGAGACAGACTGCATGTGGCTCCAGAGATATTTCTCCCTCTCTGGCCATACAGATGGGGCTTCCTGGATGGCTCAGAGGGTAAAGAATTCACCTGCAATGTGGGAGACAGAGGAGACACAGGTCCGATACCTGGGTCAAGAAGATTCCCCTGGAGAAGGAAATGGCAACCTGCCCCAGCATTCTTGCCTGGAAAATTCCATGGACAGAGGAGCCTTGGGGGCTACAGTCCAAAGGGCCGCAAAGAGTCAGACACGACTATGCAGGGCCCCACAGAGCCCTATAGAAAGACAGCCACAATTTCAGGGCACGACGCCTGCTGTGGACTTACTGCTGCCTGGCTCTTGGCCTGGAGTCTCTCTTTGAATTCTCAGCACAAACCTTGCAAAAGGTGGAAGCATGGCTCCATTTTACAGATGAGAAAACTGAGGATCAATGAGGAGAAGTCACTGGCCAAGGGCACATGGCTCATAATGGGTAGCAGGGCTGGCTGTGCAATCTGTGGGACCTGGCGCAACAGGAAAAAACTGGACCCCTTACTCAGAAAATTAAGAATTTCAAGACAGCGACAGCAGGCCGTAAAACCAATTGGGAATCTTGGGAGCGTGGGCCTTGCACAACTGCATAGGTCCTGCTCGGGATTTGGACCCCGGTCTAGGGGGTCCAGAACCTGTTTTTAAACTCCCACTTCCTTCCAGACCACTAAGCTGCCCTGAACCCTCCTCCCCGCCCGACACCCCACCCTACCTCCCCCCACCCCTCTCCAGCGAGCTGCAGTGACCAGGGTAGGAGTCAGGAGCTTACCTCAGGGCTGAAAGGAACTTCAGAAAAGTGGAGATCAAGGTGAGGGAGGCAGGAAGTGCCAAGGTTCCACCGCTGCGGAGCAGCCCAGGTTCCAGACCTCCCAGGGCAACCTCTATCTCTTGGGCTTCCGGAGAGAGAAATTCAAGGTCAAGCTGTCCATTATAGACAGCTGGGAGCCCGCTTCAAGGGCAGAGCCACAATTAAATGGCAATAGAATCCCCTTTTGGAAAGCTTTAACAAGGACAGTGAGGCTGGAATTTGACCCCAGGGCTTGAGTCTCACAGCACAGCAGAAGGGAATGGCAGATCAGGCCTCTGCGCAGAATTCCAGCCCCGCCTACTCTGCAGCCCCCAAACGCCCCGCAACAGGGACAAAGCTGGCCTTCTGCATCCAGAGGTGGTGATGCCCAGAACGCAGAGAGTGAGGCTGTGGAGCCAGGCAGTTCGACCAACTGTGTGACCTTAGGAAAAGTACACAACCTCTCTGAGCCTCATTTTCCAGAAATGCAAACTAGAGATAACAACAACCCAGGATTAAATGAAATAATCCACATAGAACATGTAACAGCATCTCATTTTGGTAAAAATAGTGCGTGTGTGTGTGTACAAAGAGGAAACTCTAGAAGGATAGGAAAGCTTTTAGGATCTGATTAATATTTTGGGGACAGAGGATGAGGGGAAACCTTCCTCTAACTCTTTGAGAAAAGCAAGCAGCTCTGCCTGACACCTGGTAGGAGTTCTACCAGCCTGAGTTTCCCTTCTCGCTCCCTCCAGATCACAGTGGCAGGGCCTGCCTGGCACAGGATCCTTGTCTGAGAGTGAGATTTCACAGAGGGAGGGCCTGAAGCAGCTGAGCCCTGTTTCTGGGCCTGGTGCCAAGGGCACCTCCAGGGAAGGGATGGGGAGTCTGTGTAGCTGGTGGGGGGTGAGGAGGGGTGACGGGTGGATGGGGGAGTTGCAGGGTATGGGTGAAGGCGTAGCGAGCGTGAGGCAGACAAGCATAGCGGTTCTGCCAGAATCTTGCTAAGACCCTGCACTGCTTAGACTGCCCACCCCCACCGAGATAGACTCTCAGGTATGTCTCTAACCCTCCCTCCCACCCCAGTCCTCTGAGGTCCCAGCTCCAGCCCTCATCCTTGCTCTGCATCCCCCCAACCTGCCCCGCCCCCCCAGGAAGGTCTCGGGTACCAGAGCTGGGGCAGCCCTTCCGAGGCCGCCGGGCCCTCCTGGGACAGAGGACAGGGCACTGGCCGGGGCCCCAGGGCCCATCAAGGGGGCTAGGCCTTTCAATGTCTCTGCCATGACATCTTGGCTCCCTCCACGCCCCACACCCTGCACAGCAGTTCAGAGGAACTGCCCTCTAGAAGAGGTGTGGGAAGGGCCTGCTCCAACCACAAGAAGTGAGGGTTGAGTTATTTAGTCACCAAACTGTGTCCAGCTCTTTGCGACCCCATGGACTGTAGCCCTCCAGGCTTCCCCGTCAGTGGGATTTCCCAGGCAAGAATACTGGAGTGGGTTGCCCTTTTCTTTCTCCAGGGGATCTTTCCTACCCAGGGATTGAACCCACGTCTCCTGCTTGGCAGGCACATTCTTTACCACTGAGCCACCTGGGAAGCCCACTAGGGCTGAGGGTCACCCATTAATTATTTCCTCTTTGTCCTAGAACATAACCTTCCCCAGGAAGAGTTTTCAGGGCAATCTGGGGAAACACTGAGGTATAGGGAACAGAAAGGCCTGGGCTCAATCACAGCTCCTCCACACTCCAGCCTTGTAACATTGGCAGGTCACCTCTTAGCTCTGAGCTTCAGTAATGGGGTCATCTTAACGAGGCCCACTGGATCTGCCTTCAGAACCACTCAGATCCATCCACTGGCCCACACCGGTCCAAACCCCCATCTCTCCGACATGGGCCAATGCAGTGACTGTCCCTGCGGGCATCCTACTTCTCCGTCTCCTGCAGGCCAGTCTCCTCCCTGCAGCCAGGGAGGGTTCCTTCAAGAGCAAATCCCCTCTGCCCACTTCCCTGTCTAAAACCAGTGCAATGCAGATAACTGCTTAACCACCTGCTTCCCAGGGTGCAAAGCCATGACCTGTGGTGCTTGCCAATTTCCATGGTGTAAATACTCCCACGGTGGCTGATTTCAAGCTACTAATAGTTTAACAACAGGCAAAAAATCCTGAAGATTTAACAGATGATTGTCAGGAGTGGGCATGAGTTGTCTGCAGCACACCACTGCTTACAAACCTTCCAATAATTACAAAAGAAATTTAAACCCTGGAGGACCAGGTCCCCAGTGATCTGGTCCCCTACCTCGACCATTTTCCCCACATTGGTCTTCCCCTGGCTCACCCCAGGGCCTTTGTACCTGTGGTTTCCTCTGCCAAGAGCACTGTTTTCTCAGCTCTTCATAATATTAATACTTTCTCCCTCTTGCCTTTTTGATCTCAGCTCAGATGCACCTCTCAGGGTGGCCTCCCCTGACCATCTCAAACCCTCTTGACTTCAGCTCACCTTTGGTCTCACCGCATTCTTGTTCTGGGAAAAAAAAATGGAAAATGGGGAAATTGGGGGAAAAATGAAGCAGTGGCAGATTTTATTTTCTTGGGCTCCAAAATCACTGCAGAAGGTGACTGCGGCCATGAAATTAAAAAATACTTGTTCCTTGGAAGAAAAGCTATGACAAATCTAGATAGCATATTAAAAAGCAGAGACATCACCTTGCCAACAAAGGTCTATATAGTCAAAGCTATGGTTTTTCCCGTAATCATGTAAGAGTTGGACCATAAAGAAGGCTGAGCACCAAAAAACTGATGCTTTCAAATTGTGGTGCTGGAGAAGACTCTTGAGAGTCCTTTGGACAGTGAGGAGATCAAACCAGTCAATCCTAAAGGAAATCAACCTTAGATATTCATTGGAAGGACTGATACTGAAGCTGAAGCTCCAATACTTTGGCCATCTGATGTGAAGAGCCAACACTTTGGAAAAGACCCTGATTCTGGGAAAGATTGAGGGCAGGAGGAGAAGGGGGCGACAGAGGATGAGATGGTTGGATGGCATCACCGACTCAATGGTTTGAGCAGGCTCTGGGAGATGGTGAAGGACAGAGAAGCCTGGCATGCTGCCGTCTATGGGGTCACAAAGAGTCAGACATGACTTAGCGACTGAACAACAACATTCTTGTTCAGTTCTATTTTGGTCTTGTTACTCTGGGTTGTCTCTCTCCTCACTGGAATCTGATGTCCACCAGGACAAAGAATGGTCCGTCTGGAATCTTAGTGTCTAAAACAATAGTATAACTTTCAGGTGGCTCAGTGGTAAAGAATCCGCTTGCTAATGTAGGAGACTCGGGTTCGATTTCTGGGTCAGGAAGATCCCCTGGAGAAGGGAATGGTAACCCATTCGAGCATTCTTGCCTGGAGACTCCCATGGACAGAGAAGCCTGGAGGGCTACACTCCATGGGGTCCCAAAGAGCTGGACTTAGTGACTGAGCACACACACAGAGGAGAATAGTACCAGACACACAGTAGGTGCTCAATAGATGTATGGGTACAAGCACAGCTTTGGAGACACACATCTTTGGTCTTAAGTCATGGCTTCCCCACCAGTCACGTGCATAACTATCGTCACGTAATCTCTCTGGACCTCAGTTTCCTCATCTGTAAATTGGGGACAGCAGTGTCTGTGTGATGGAGCTGTGAGAACCCAGAGTACAGTGTCTGTTATTACCAGGGTCTCAGAAAATAGGACCAGCCTCTTCACTTGCATATATCCAATCGCAGGGACTCAGTCCCTCCCAGTCACCTTGTCCACCTCTGGGCCACTCTGACTGCCAGAACATCTTCCTTTCCTTACACTGAGTCCAATTATGTCTCCTCATAGTGTCCCTCGTTAAGTCCTAGTTCCTCATAGGAAGTCTTGTGTTTTCATAACCACGCTGTGAATGTTGGAGCAGACTGATGTCACATTTCAGCATGGCACTGAAGGCAGATGTGACGTTCCTCAGTGGCTCCTCTCCAGTCACGAGCTGTCCCATCTTGGCACATTGCCTGACGTCGCTGAGCCTCAGTTTCTTCCTCTGTGAAATGGGGTTAACGTAGTACCTACCTCAAGTGTAGTTGTGGGGATTAAACTAGCTGATTTACACATACACTTGGGCTTCCTTTGTAGCTCAGCTGGCAAAGAATCCACCTACAATGCAGGAGACCTGGGTTCAATCTCTGGGTTGGGAAGATCCCCTGGAGAAGGGAAAGGCTGCCCATTCCAGTATTCTGGCCTGGAGAATTTCATGGACTGTATAGTCCATGGGGTCGCAAGAAGTCACGCACAACTGAGCAACTTTCACACGACCCCCCACACACAGAAAGCCACTGTTATTACTCTTACTCTGCCTGGCGTGGGTCCACTCCCAGAGCCAGAATTTGTGTCATTTTCAGGTCCACAGCCATTTCCGGTTAAGGCCAGGCCCTCTCTTGAATGCTCTGCAGCCAAGCTGGAAAAAGGGCCCGTTCTTTCTGGGTCGCCCACCCCACCTGCTCCCAGCTGTCAGAGCCACCCCCTCACAGTGGACCAGGGGGAGTCTCAGCACTTCCCAAACTCTCCAGGGATTACCTGACCCTGGGCAGTCACGCCATCATTCAGCTCGGAGGCGAGGCCCCCAGACCCTGGGCCATGATCTTCCCCATGTAAGGGCTGAGTCCCCCGCTGGGATGACTTCTGCTGGCTCTCTGGGTGCTTGGGGGTGTCCCAATGTCCCTAAAAATGCTGGCAGTGGTAGATGAATGGGGCGAAGGAGACCAAGCTGGAGCAGCAAGGAGGAAGGAGGGTGGATTTCTGAAAGCAGGAGGAAGGGGCTCAGGGAGAACCAAGTTCTAACCTGGCCCCACGGTTCCCCATCCCCGGGGCTGTGAATACAGTGAGACATCACACCCTGATTGCGTCACCTGCACAGGTCTAATGACGGCTCTGAATCCTGGGCTGAGAATGGAAGATCATCGCCAGGTAGGTCTGATCTCATCACGGGAGTCCCAGAAAGGCAGAGCATCTTCTCCAGCTGGTGGCAGGGGAGCAAGTCTGAGAAACTTCACACCCATCTGACACCCTGCCCTCTCTCTCCAAGCGTCCTGTCCTAGATGCCAGCCCCCTCGGGGTTCTGCTGTGAGCTCAGAGCTGAGGCTGAGAATTTGGCCATGTCACTACTGACAGCCAGGACCGGCTCATGGGCACAGGGACCAGATGGGCCTTTGTGCATGGTCTTGGGGGCATTTTAGGGGTTGATGCCACGCAACTGGGGAGATGTCGGGGTCAGTCCCCTCATCTTTAGACTGTGTTCTTGCCCTTAGGGAAACTTGATGCTGCCGCATAGGAGAAAGAAGCAGCCCATAGCTCCACCCTTATGGCAGAAAGTGAAGAAGAACTAAAGAGCCTCTTGGTGAAAGTGAAAGAGGAGAGTGAAAAAGTTGGCTTAAAGCTCAACATTCAGAAAACGAAGATCATGGCATCTGGTCCCATCACTTCATGGCAAATAGATGGGAAAACAGTGGACACAGTGTCAGACTTTATTTTGGGGGCTCCAAAATCACCACAGATGGTGACTGCAGCCATGAAATTAAAAGACGCTTATTCCTTGGAAGGAAAGTTATGACCAACATAGACAGCATATTCAAAAGCAGAGACATTACTTTACCAACAAAGGTCCGTCTAGTCAAGGCTATGGTTTTTCCTGTGGTCATGTATGGATGTAAGAGTTGGACTATAAAGAAGGCTGAGCGCTGAAGAATTGATGCTTTTGAACTGTGGTGTTGGAGAAGACTCTTGAGAGTCCCTTGGACTGCGAGGAGATCCAACCAGTCCATCCTAAAGGAGATTAGTCCTGGGTGTTCATTGGAAGGACTGATGTTGAAGCTGAAACTCCAATACTTTGGCCACCTGATGCGAAGAGCTGACTCATTGGAAAAGACTCTGACGCTGGGAGGGATTGAGGGCAGGAGGAGAAGGGGACGACAGAGGATGAGATGGTTGGATGGCATCAACATCTCGATGGAGATGGGTTTGGGTAAACTCTGGGAGTTGGTGATGGACAGGGAGGCCTGGTGGCTGCGATTCATGAAGTCACAAAGAGTCAGACACGACTGAGCGACTGAACTGAACTGATAGCTCCGTCTATGCAGGCAGAGTGTAAGTGCTTCAAACCCAACCTTTCTTCTAGTCAGGGGTGACTGGAAATGCCTGTGATCTGAGGGACACATTAGTCCGCCAATTAGGGGCCCTGTAAGTGGGATAACCAGATTTAGAAAGAAAAATACAGTGCACCTAGTTAAATTTGAATTTCAGATAAACAGCAGGGAATTGTGTAGTGTATCTTATGAAATAACTGGGACTGCTATACCTGGACTGGGTTTCCCTGATGGCTCAATGGTAAGAATCCAACTGCCAATGCAGGAGACCTGGGTCCAATCCCTGGGTCAGGAAGAACCCCTGGAGAAGGGAATGGCAACCCACTCCAGTCTTCTTGCCTGGAAAATCCCATGGACAGAGGATTACACGGGACTGGTGGGCTACAGTCCATGCAGCCACAAAGAATTGGACACGATTTGGCAACAAAAACCACCACATCACTTCGACTAAAGGAGTATTTATTGTATGTCTGAAAGTCAAGTTTAACTAGATATGCTGTATTTTATCTATAAGATACAGCAGGCATATGCCAAAGGTTGAATGAAGAGGAGCTGATGAAGGGACAGAGAGGTGGGCAGGATCAAGGGTACCAGGACAGACTGAGGCACCCGGAATTCAGGAACAGTGGGAAGCTGGCACCGTCCCGGGGAGGAAATGATGACCTGGAGCCTGGTGAGAAGCCTCCCAAAGAGCCACAGCCATGGAGCCCGGAGTCCCTGGGAACTTGGGCCCAAAGCAGAGAAGGAGCTGGACAAATAAACACCGGACCTCTCCCCTGTCCCGCCTGCAACGAGGGAGAACTGGGTTTGATCCCTGGGTTGGGATCTCTTCCCCTGGAGAAGGGAAAGGCTACCCACTCCAGTATTCTGACCTGGAGAGTTCCATGGACTCTATAGTCCATGGGGTCGCAAAGAGTTGGATACGACTGAGCAACTTTCACTTCACTTCACTCCCCTGTCCCACCCACCTGGCTTCCCATTGGCTGGACCCTGTCAAAAGCCAGAGGGCAGGGGGCCTTGGGTGATGCCCTGGTCAGCCTGCCAGGCACTGACGGGCAGAGCAGGGATCTGAGAGCAAAGGAGCAGTCAGTACAGTGTGGACAGGAGACCAGGTCTTCTTAACCTACCCTGGGCTCTGTCCCCTTGATGAGACTTAGAGAGGACTTTCCCAGCAGGCTGGACAGGATGGGACAGAGTCACAGATGCTATACACAGGCCCCTGGGCCTCCAGGAAGAGGCCCCACGTGCAGGCCAAGCAGACATGGCCAGATGTCCACAGGGCCCTTCCCCCGTCAAAGCATGGCTCCAACTGGCTCCAAGCTCACTGGGGTCTCTGGCCCTTTGCGTCCAAAGCTTTTCCCAAGACTTCTACCAATTTCAGGACCTCTGTTCTCCTGCTCTCCAAGGCCCCTGCTCCAGGTTGGCTACCTCCACCCAGACTGGACGCCCCTGCCCTCCCCAGTAGGCTCACTGTCTGCAGCGCCCACCATTCACATTCGGAGCCTGACTGTCCTTCCTGGGAAATGCAGGCAGGTGGTCCCCCACCCACCGCTGCCCCCATGTGCAGGGCTGGTCCTCTACAATGCCCTCCTCAGCTGTCTCCTTCCTGGGTCCACGACCTTCTCTTTCTGCTGTGTGGAGCTGCTCCCCAGCTCTGAAGGCCCAGAATGAAGTGGGAGTCGCACCCACCCCAAACTTTCATCCAAGTATTTCCCAACCAAGACCCTCTTTCTCTGTCTCTCTTCCTCCCTCACTCCCTCCAACACCCCCCTCCCCACCACCACCATATACATACGCTCTAGGCAAGAGAAACTTCCCCAGTTGCTCCTTGCCATGTGAGAAGACAGCCAGCCACCCACAAGCCAGGAAGTAGGCCCTCACAAGACACTGGGTCTGCCGGCACCTTGATCTCAGTCTTCCTAGACTCCAGAATCCTGGAACCTGTGACAGCCCCGCCCCAAACCTGCAGGTGATGCCAGATTTTAAGGGATGTCAGTGCAACCTGGGAACCTGGGTCGCTGACTGAGAAGCAAGCTACCCATCCCCTGAAATGCTGACCTTGGACCGATACAGAAGAGGAATAAAGGCCCATCTTGGCAGCCCCAAAGGAAACCAAACCATCCCTCCATCGTCTCCCCCACAGTCCAAGCCCTCAAGCGTGGCCTGCCCAGCTCTGCTGGCCCAGTGCCTGCCTTCTCTTCCAGCCCACGTCTGCCCTTCCCCACACCCTGCCCTCTGGCCAGGCCCAGCTCCTGTGGTTGCCCAGCTGGCCACTAGCTTCAAGCCACAGGCCTTGGCTCACGCCTCACCCTTGGCCTGGGATACCCCACACCCACCTGTGCACCTAGAAACTCTGCAGAGACTCAAGGCAGCCTGTTCCTCCTTTGTCGGATGGTCCTGACCCTCACGCTAACCCCTTCCCCTCCTTCTTCCCGGCCTACTCCCCTCTCCCACTCTTCCTGACTTGTCTCCCTTCACTCTCCCTACTGCAATTCCTGACCCCTGCTCCCTGCCCCCCGAGACTGTGTCTCCCCAGGGCTCAGATGTAGCAGTTCTACAGCAGCTTCTGGCTCCTGGTGGGTCTCATGGCATTTAGTTTGTGTCTCGAGAATAAAAATAGAAATAGTTACAGTCACCGAGCTTCACACAGCCCCGCCCTGAGTGTGCGTTACTTGCTCAGTCGTGTCCTACTCTTTTTTTTTTTAGTTTTAGGTTTTTTTAATTAATTTATTTATTTTAATTGGAGGCTAATTACCTTACAATACTGTAGTGGTTTTTGCCATAAATTTACATGAATCAGCCATGGGTGTACATGTGTTCCCCATCCTGACCCTCTCTCCCACCTCCCTCCCCATCCCATCCCTCAGGGTCATCCCAGTGCACCGACCCTGAACCCCCTGCCTCAGGCATCGAACCTGGACTGGCGATCTATTCCACATATGATAATATACATGTTTCAATGCTATTCTCTCAAATCATCCCACCCTAGCCATCTTCCACAGAGTCCAGAAGTCTGTTTTTATTTCTATGTCACTTTTGCTGACTCGCATATAGGGTCATTGTTACCAGAAGTCTGTTTTTATTTCTATGTCACTTTTGCTGACTCACATATAGGGTCATCATTACCAGAAGTCTGTTTTTATTTCTATGTCACTTTTGCTGACTCGCATATAGGGTCATTGTTACCATCTTTCTAAATTCCATATATATGCGTTAATATACTGTATTGGTGCTTTTCTTTCTGACTTACTTCATTCTGTATAATAGGCTCCAGTTTCATCCACCTCATTAGAGCTGATTCAAATGCATTCTTTTTAATGGCTGAGTAATACTCCACTGTGTACATGTACCACAGCTTTCTTATCCATTCATCTGCCGATGGACATCTAGGTTGCTTCCATGTCCTGGCTATTGTCAACAGTGCCTACTCCTTGTGACCCCATGGGCTCTAGCCTTCCAGGCTCCTCTGTCCATGGGATTCTCCAGACAAGAATACTGGAGTGGGTTGCCATGCCATTCTCCAGGGGATCTTCCCGACCCAGGGCATGAACCCTGGTCTCCTGCATTGCAGGTGGATTCTTTACCATCTGAGCCACCAGAACTGCCCTAGACCTTCTCATTTAAGCCTTATCCCAACCCCATGAGGAAGGTGCTCCTTATGGTTCTTGACTTGCAATTGAGAACCTGGGGCCCCGAGGGGGCTAAGCCTCCCAGCAGTTTCAGGGGAGTGGAGAGGAGGAGACAGACCCTCAGCAGACCACCCGCACAGCACCTACTCTAACCTCTCACCAGCCGCTCTACAAAACCTGCCCGAAGGGTGAAGGGACAGACCACCGCCGATCCTGGCGGGTCCAACACAGCCACATGCAGACAGGTGGAGTGGGAATGGGGCACAGAGAGGATGAGGCTGCAGAAGGCATGGGAGGGGGGCTGCCCACAGGGGCCTTGGAGAGCCCACCAAGGAGTCCAGCAGCACGTGTCAGAGGCAGCCTGTTTTGATTCTCCCAGGATCCACGTGCCCCCAGGGGACGCAGCACCCTCATCCCCGACAGGCACCTGATGGCAAGGGTCAGGAGCCAGGCCACTGGGCACTGCAGCCTGTAGACTATCTTCAGGCCCCGAAAGTCCCCTCTCCCAGGACGCGTGGCATGGCAGACACCTGATCCTGCTATTTAGCGTTGCTGCTAAATAGAGGGCGGGAGGCCCAGAGAGAGGGACGAGCCTGAGGGGCCACCTGACCAGCCTGGGCCACCCACAGGCCCCGCATCAACAAGAGGAGCCCAGGGGTTGGCAGGCATCCTCCAACCCCCCCTCCCCCGGCACAGCCCTGACTGCTGGCAGGTGCCGGTGTGCACCCAGGTCACACGCTCTTCAGTGGCCAGGAGAGATGACAGTGCAGTTTGGAGGGGACGCTGGCGGACTTGAGTGGCACCAGGAGAACTGGAAAGTAGAGGGGAAAGGAAAGAACAGAGACAGAGGAGAGTTTTCCTTCCGGCACCTGTAATAACTGAGTCAGCTTGGACTCGGAGACTTGTTCAAAATCATTGTTGTCCCTTTTTTTTTTTTTTTAATTTCTGGTTTTGAAAATATTTACATAGGCTCAATTTTAAATTCCAGCTGACTTAGAATTTTTATTCTCAGAGAGCAAAGAGATGTGGGTGCAGCCGCTTATGGCTGCTTCTTCTGGTTTCAGAGGCTCTCGGAGTCTGCAGGGGCCTGGGTTCCTACCAGCTCATGGGGCAGTGCCGTTCTTCTTTCCTCAGGGCTCCAGGGAGAGGAAAGGTCTGCATGAGGTCACAGAGAACTTTCCAGAAGGGCCCAGACCAGCACCCTGGTGGCTAGGCCTGAGCTCTTTTCAGAGTGCTAGCTGCCTCTCACCCAACACATGCACACACACAGAGGCACCAAGAAAGAGGGAGGTCCAATATATGCTTTTAGGAAAAAAGAGACATTGACAGTTATCTAGTGTTTTAGACTTGCTGCTGTCCTCTTTAGTATAGTGGTGAGTATCCCCACCTGTCACACAGGAGACGGGGGTTCGATCCCCCAGTGGGAAGGCAACACGCCCTTTGGGGCTTTCCTGGTGGCTCAGCAGTAAAGAATTCGCCTGCAATGCAGGAGACACAGGTTCAATTCCCTGGAGAAGGAAATGGCAACCCACTCCAGTATTCTTGCCTGGGAAATCCCATGGACAAAGAAGCTTGGTGGGCTACAGTCCATGGGGTCGCAAAGAGTCGGATGTGACTGATGCGACTAAACAGTTCCTTGGCCAGTGGCCCTCACAACTGGTGGATTAAATTCAGCTCTTCACCGAAAAAAGGTAAGTTATGTGTAGTGTCCAGATGATCTAAGCATCGTCAGTGTGTGGGTATGTGGGTGTGTGTGTGTGTGTGTGTGTGTGTGTGTATGTGTGTGTAAATGTGTGTGTGTTTGTGTCTGAACGCACCAGCTACCAGCAGGGACGCCTGGCCCTCGCAGGGCTGAGTCCCCCCTTCCCCGCTGACCGGCAGACCCCAGGCTTCGTGGGGATCACTGAGGCTGTTGCTTCTGCTTTGAACTATGGCTGCCTTTGCCTCTGCTGGTGACCTTCAGGGCCCGTTTATGAGACCGGTTCAGTGAGCCTTCCCTATAACAGTCTCAAGGTATTTAAACTCCAAACACCTGGCCCTCCTGGTGGCAATTATTCCTGAAATCCAAAGCCATCCTTGGGGAGCAGGGAGAGCCCTGGTCACTCCGAGCAGACCTCTTCCTACCCCCACAATCCTCTTCCTTCCACACACCGTCCCTCCAGCCAGGCTTCTCCACCACTGCACTGCGCACATCTGGGCTCTTAATTCTTTGCTGGGGAAGCTGTCCTGAACACTGAAGATGTTTGGCAGCATCCCTGACCTCTCCCCCACCAGATGCAGTAGCACCCCAGCATCCTCACTTGTGGCTACCAGAAACGTCTCCAGGAATGGTCAACTGTTCCCTAGGGGAAAATGTCCCCAGTTAAGAACCACTGTTTTCAACTAACCACCATTCCCTCTGTCTCTGTCAGGAAGTTTAAGCTAATAACAACACCTAACATTTATAAGCCTTCATCCTAAGGAATATATACAGGTGTTGTTCAGTTGCCCAGTCGTGTCCGACTGTCTGTGACCCCGTGGACTGCAGCACGTCAGGCCTCCCTGTCCCTCACCATCTCCGAGTTTGCCCAAGTTCATGCCCATTGCACCGGTGATGCCATCCAGCCGTCTCATCCTCTGATGCCTCTTCTCCTTCGGCCCTCAATCTTTCCACAGCATCAGGGACTTTTCCAATAAGTTGGCTGTTCACATCAGGTGACCAAAATGTATACAGTAGTTCCCTCTTAGCCAAGGAGGATACATTCCAAGGCCCTCAGTGAATGCCTGAAACCATGGATAGTACTGAATCTATATATACTGCTTTTTCCTGTACACGCGTGCATGCATGCTGAGTTGCTTCAGTTGTGCTCGACTCTGTGCAACGCTATGGACTGTAGCCTGCCTCGATCCTCTGTCCGTGGGATTCTCCAGGCAAGAATGCTGCAGGGTTGCCACACCCTCCCCCAGGGGATCTTCCTGACCTAGGGATCACTTTTTGTCATGTCTCCTGTGTTGGCAGGTGGGTTGTTTACCACTAGGGCCACCTAGGAAGCCCACATACATTCCTATGATAAAGTTTAAATTTATAAATTAGGAACAGTAAGAGATTAGCAACAATAAGCAATAATAAAACTAAACAATCATAGCAATGAAGTGAAAGTCATTCAGTTTTTTCTGACTCTTTGAGACCCCCACGGACTATACAGTTCATGGAATTCTCCAGGCCAGAATATTGGAGTGGGTAGCCTATCCCTTCTCCAGGGGACCTTCCCGTCCCAGGAATCAAACCGGGGTCTCCTGCATGGCAGGCGGATTCTTTACCAGCTGAGCCACTTGTGATAAAAGATATGTGAGTGAAGTTCCTCTCTCTCTCTCTCAGAATAACTATTGTACAAATTTAATGCCCTTTTCAACTTAACTAAGTACTTGTCACACGCTGTGGCTGTAACTTTTTCAATTTGAAGTTCGACAGCAAAACTAGTAGCAATTCCTTTATCCTTCTTCACAATTTCACAGATAGAAGATTTATTCTCACCCTAGATCTTAGCAACCTCATTATACAATTTTTTTTTTCTCTCCTTATTAATTTGTGTGTTTTCACCTTTTCACTTAGAAGCACTTTACAACTTCTCTTTGGCAGATCCAAATTACCAGCATCAATGTGCCTGCATTTTGGCTCATTATTAAGTAAAATGGTTACTTAGTGAACACAAGCACCGTGATACCTCGACAGTCAATCTGATAACTGAGATGGACACTGAGTGACCGACGCCGGGATGCGATGGACAAAGGGATGACTCAGGTCCCAGGAGACAGAGCAGGATGGTGTGAGATTTCATTTTGCTACTCAGAAGAGCTTGAAATTTAAAACTTATGAATTGTCTATTTCTGGAATTTTCCATTTAATATTTTCAGACTGCGGTTGACCGAGGGTAACTGAAACCATGGAAAGTGAAACCGAGGGTAAGGTGGGGCGCCCACTATATATAAAATTTAATCTTTGCAGCTTTCCTGTGAGGCATAGGTACTATCATTTTTTCCTCCCACTTTATAGATCAGAATGCCAAGGCTCAGAGAGGTTAAGTAAGTTATCCAAGACCACACAGCTAGAAAGTTGTGGAGCTGGCAGATGACTCCGGAGTCTTGGTTCTTAGCCACTTGGCTCTGCAAGGGAGACCCGGGGCAGTCACCTTACAAGCGGTTCTGTGCTGAGAGTGGCCCCTACCTGACCTCCTGGAGTGGGAACAGGGAAGCACAGTGACATTGACACCCACGTTGCCTGTGCTTAAGCCTCCAGCTCGTCACTGGAACTTGTGGTCTGTTGCAAACCACAGTCTCCCCACCCCGAAGCACTTCTGGGAGCCTCCAGGAGGCAGCAGGCATTGTAAATGTGCCCAGAGGACATCCAGCCTCCCTTTTGCCATCTCCCTCTAACGTGGTGGGGTTCCTGCCCACTTGCCCAGCAACTTGGGTTTTTGTGTCCAGGGCATGATGTGATTATCAATCTCTATGGCCACACCATAAGCTTGGGAGGGAGCTGCGGAGAGGCAGAATTAATTTCTGGAAGCTGCGGTTTCTGCGAAGCCTCGCCCTCTCCAGCCTCATATTCCCTTTTCTCAGAAAAAGGATGCTGGTGCGGATGAACCCTGAGGACCTCCTGCTTTGGACATTTCTTCTTCTGATCTTTCGGTTCTGGGACGTGGTGGTGTGGCTGGACGTGTCACCGTCACCAGGAGCAGGTGAATCCCTGGAGGGTCTCGCTTCCTCCATGAGGATTATATGCCTCCCTCTTGGATGGCCATGCAGGTGCCTGGACCCCTGGAGGGGCTGCTCAGTGGGGGTGTCTGCATCCCTCCCCAACCCCGGGATGGCGGGACACCCAATCTACTGCCTGCCTCCTCATCAGCCCCGACTCCCTCCCAGAACCCAGTTCCGCCCTCATCACAGCAAGCCCAAGCCTCCCTGATGACATCTCTGCAATGTCACGTCTCTGGCCACTTTGCCTTCCCTGAGGAATAAGGCAAAGATGAAGCGGTCAGCAGCCCGACAGCCAGCTGCCCGGCAGAGATGCCAGCCTGTGACAGCTGCGTTTCTGGAGTGGAGACTTTGTTCCCTGCAAGCTCCACCTCCAGAGTGGCTGACCAGGGACCGAATACAAGAGGTACCTGCCCTTCCTGCTCCATTGCAGTGGTGGAGGGAACGGCCCAGCGACCTGGCCTCAGCTCTGTCTGCATGGTGCTGGGCCAGCCAGGAGAGGCTGGACCCGGCAGGAAATGCATTGTCTGACACAGCCTGGCTCACCCCTGGGCAGGAGGGCCAGCTGGCTGCAGGCTCGCCCTTGTTGGGAGATGGGTTGCCTTCCCTCTCACCAAAGGGCAATAGAGAGCTCCCAGCTCCACTCGAAACATGTTTATGTTCATGGAAAACCTGTTCCCGGCAGCTAACAAAGCTCACTCGAGCTCCCAAGGGTGATTCAGGCACGATGAAATCAAGCCCTGGAAGGGGCCAAGCAGCCTGGCCAACGCAGGGGCCAGCAGCTTCCAGGATGGATCAGTCCAAGGCCCACTCACTGGCCACCTGAGCCTGCTTGGCCTGTGGGAGATGCCCTCCCGCTCTGCACACACAGACCCTCTGCAGGGGGCAGGTGGGGTGGAAGAAGTCCCATGAATGAGCGTCTCCTGAGTGCGGGGCCTGGGGTGGGATGTCTGAGTCCTGGGATCTCGTCCAATCCCCTAATAGTCATGGGAGAGAAGAGTCAGTGCTCTCCTAGCCTCAGAAGATGAAAGTGAGATTCAGCGAGGTGCTGGGCTGTGGGCAGTTCCCGCAGCAAGCAGGGATTAACCAGCCGTAGTGCCTATGCTGGAAACAGGACAGGATGATGATAACGGGTTGCCCCAGTGAAGTCCTTCCAGTCTCCGCAAGGAAGATACTGTCCGCATGGGGCTGACCAAGCATGTCCCCGCCAGCCCCAGGACCACCCTCTGTTAGGACATCCTCCAGAGCTAGATGCTCCCTGGAGAAAGAGCTCACAGATGGATGGGCCCAGGGCTGCAGGGCTTCTGCTGCAGATGGTTGTGTATCCGAAGGCTGAAGCCTGAGAGTTGGGGTAGATGCCCTTCCTCTGTGTCTCTGGGCAGGGTAACTCAGTGCAGCCCGCCAAAGAGGGTTGGCCATTTGTACAATGGCGAGTGAGGTTTACAGCAGGGAGTTGTGAAGCTGGCTGTCTTGCTGGTCTGTCCCGGCTACTCTTGTTTGAGGGTCAGTCATGGATGGTCATGGCTCCAGGAAGCCCCAGGCAGCTGAAAAGAGCCCAGTGTTCCACAATGGAGTCTGTGTCTTGGATCTGCTCATTGTGATGGAAACCCTTACAAGATCCTGTTGTTCCTCCCTCACATGCCCACAGGCTGTTAGGGGAGCAGGGCGGGATCAGACAGCCCTTCTCCAGTCCCCAGGGGTCCTCAGGGGTGGTGACCCCTCATCCTTGGGGGTGTCACCTCCATATCTAGGGTGTGATGGGGTGTGAGGCTGACCTGCCCTGCTCTCCCATCTGAGGGGTGACGTCATATGCTTACTCTGCTCTCTGAAAAGAAAAGTGAAAGTGTTAGTTGCTCAGTTGTGTCCGACTCTTTGCGACCCCATGGACTGTCAGGCTCCTATCTCCATGGAATTCTCCAGGCAAGAATACTGGAGTGGGTCACCATCCCCTTCTCCAGGGGATCTTCCCAACTCAGGGATCGAACCTGGGTCTTCTGAATTGCAGGCAGATTCTTCACTGTCCGAGCCACTCTGCTCTCTATAAATAGGCGAACGGTCTTCTCTCCAGGAGTCTGCCTTGGCCCCCTGAGCTGGGAGGTTGAGGAGGGTCCCGATTGCTCCGGAGGAAATGAGCTGTCGGTCAGCCACAGCCCAGAGGGAACCGTGCTCATCATAAGGAAAGGAGGAGAGGTGGGGACTTCTCTCTGCCTTCTCCTCGCCCCCTCCGTCTTTTCTGTAGATGCATCTCTCTCCCTCCCAGGACCTGGGGCTTTCGTCTGCCCTCCCCACCCCTGCCGTCTGCCTTTCGTCCTCTCCACCCCAGCACTCTGCCCAGGGTGTGGATCTGACTCTTTCCTGTCCCTCTTCATCCCTTGAAACCAAAATAAACTGATATCAAGAGGCAGCCAGGGCTAGGGGCCAGCGCACCAAGACCTCAGGGGAGCTTATTTTAGCTGGTGATGTGCCGGCACTGGGTCCAAACTGTTCCAAGACTCGGCACTGAGTCCCACATCCCAGTTCACAGCACCCTCTCCCTCTCCTCTCTCTCTCTCCTTCCTGAAAGAGGCGTCACTGTCATATGGAATATGGGAGCTGGACTGGCTCCCTTTCTGGTCTTTACTAGGCTTGGGGCTCTATGAACTGCCTCCCTCCCCCCAACTTTACTCATCGAATTCAGATTAAAATAAACACGGAGGGAAGCCTGAAAGGTCTGGGGTGTGTGTGTGTGTGTGTGTGTGTGTGAGCGTGAGTGTCTATGCAGCCATGAGCCAGGATGAAGCTGCCAAACGTGACACAGCCTTTCCCAGTTTAGGCCCAGGAGCTGTGTGGCTTCCATGGAGCCCATATAGCAACAGTCATTTAATGAGCACCTACTATGCACCAGGCATCATTGTAAGCCCTGATCCACAGCAGTGAACAGAAACATTATTCCAGATGGGACAGGCAGGCAATAAATAACGAGTGACAAATAAATACATCATAACTCTGGGGGAGGGTGATAAGTGCTATGGAGATAAATGAAGCAGGGTAAGGAGCTAGAGAGGGAGGGAGGGGAGGCTCTGTGTGGGATCAGGAGAGAAGCCTCCTGGTGCCATCTGTGAGCCCTGGGGTTTTCTCTTGGCTGCCAGGCCTTCTTTCCATTGCTCTGCAGGTTGACCAGTTGTTTGGTTTCTGCCATCTGTGCTCCCATTGACTCTTTTCTGTCTCTGTATAAACCTTCCCTGGAGGACTGTTCCACAGGACCATCTATAGGGCCTTGCACAAAGGCTCCAAATATCCCTGGGGCCAAGACCTTTCAGAGGTTTGTGTAATTTGTAATCTAAGACACGTAAATGAAAACCTCAGTGAATTAACAGTATTGCCCATCAGAATGGATAATGGGAGAAAAGGTGGAAAATGCCAAGTGTTGGAGAGGATGTGGAGCACCTGGAACTCATGCACACAGACTGTGGGAGGGTAAGTTGGTCCAACACCTTTGGAAAACTGGCTGTGTTCCTGCAGCTGAACATACAGTGATTTTATGACCTAGTGATTCCTGTCTTAGGTGTTGGCCCAGCAGAAATGGGCATGGATATTCACCAACAGACATGTTCTAGAATGTTCACAGCTACGAAATCCATTATAGTCCCAAACTAGGTATCACCCAAAGGACCATCAGCAGCAGAGTGGACCAACCGAGATACATTCAGAGCATGGAAAACCACACGGCAATGGGAAGGAACAATCTAGAGCTACATGAAACAATATGGACGGACCTCAGAATCTCTGGGGTAGAGGCAGGTATGGCTAAGTTTAATAGGACTCTAATGTGCAGTTTAGCTTGGGAATCGACATGTTAGCCCAACTTCATTTTGGAGTTGACTGACCTGTAATGTGGACAGACAGGCCAACCTGGGTCTCAGACTCTGTGGACCTTTATCCATAGCATCAAGCCTCCCACGCGGGATGAGTGAAGGACCAGGGGAATAGCAAACATTCACCGATTTATAGTCAAAGCTTTGTGGCACTCCTTGTTCTGCTCCAGCATTTGATTTCTTCATTACCTGGAGGATAGGGGCTTCCCTGGTGGCTCAGATGGTAAAGAATCTGCCTACAACAATGCGGGAGACCCGGGTTCAATCCCTGGGTTGAGAATATGCCTGGGAGAAGGGAATGGCTACCACTCCAGTATTTTTGCCGGGAGAATCCCATGGACAGGGAGCCTGGCAGGCTATAGTCTGTGGGATCACAAAGAGTTGGACATGACTGATTGACTAACACTTTCACTTTGGGGAGATAGAGCTACAGCTAAAAGCATCAGTTTTTGCATCAGGCAGACATGGTTCAAATTGCTAAACTGTCACTTACAGATTTTGGACAAACTCCCCAGTCTCTCAAAGCCTCGGTTTTCTCATCTGTGAAATGGGGGTAATGACAGCACTCGGTGCAAGAGTTGTGCGGGAGCAGCCAGAAGACATTGTCATATATGAGTCAAAGTGTGTCTGGCCAGCCCCCTCCCGTTGCTGTCCACACTCGATGCACTTTCTGTTCCCTGTGATGCTTGACGCACAATTCGGGCTCTTAATTTTCAAAAGCTGAGTGCAACCATAGGCAACAGAATTTGGAGACCGAGTTTCTCCAGCTTTCTTGACTCTATGAGGTGTGTCTGGACTAGGAGGGAGAGGCAAGAGAGAGGGCTACCTGAGAAGGGGCCCTGTCCCTGCCCACAGCCCAGTCCTCCCAGGCAGGCCAGATCTGGGATCTGTGACATAGAAAGCAGTGGCATCTGTGCCCTACATCTGGCAGGGATCCCAAGGAAGCAGTAGGACTCCAAAGACACACTCCATGGAACCTGCTAGAACTTCTTCCTGCCGAGAAAAATCCCCAAACAGTAAAGAGCCCCGGACAGCCCCCTCTTCTCTTGCATCCCTGTCATGGCACATGGCCTAGGGGTGCTATGTGTGAACTGACCTTTCGGGGTCATCAGCCACAGTGGCCTGGGGGAACTCTCCTAAGTGAGGGTGAGGCTAGTAGCCGGGAGACAGCCTGGGACTCATCATGCCCTCCTGTCCTCAGCCCCAGGTCAGCCTCTAGAACACTGACCCGACTACAGGGCGCCCTGAACTCGCTGAGATTAATTTCCAGATGGAATATGCAAAGTGAGCCACGCTCTGGGGTCACAAGTCCAATATCCTGCAAGGGGAAGTGGTCTCTGAAATGGAAATTATTTTCCATTTAGAGGAGTGGACCAAGTGACATTTCCAGCTTCCCCCACTCTGTAACCTGAGGTTTGAACGCAGACGTGGGCATGTGGGTGCCTGGCATCGTGCATGCTCAGGGCGTGTGGCTGTACGTGTGCAGTCTTTGCCACCCAAGGCTAACATTTTGGGCCACTCCATCGAGTCCAGAAGCAGATCATTTCTTCCCTGGGCCTGGAGAAAGGGCTCCACTGCCCCTTCCCGGGGCTTGCCCACAGGCTTATTCGTTCATTTGCTCCCCTGCCCATCCCACAGACTCCAGCAGCTGGATTCCCACCCTGGGACCCCTAAATATCAGGCTCTGCCACCTGCTACCCACAAAGGCCCCAACAGTGAACCTGCGCATCCTCGCTTCCCTCTTGTTCAGCCTTCTTCCTCCCTGCCTTCCTGCCTGCTCTCAGTCTCCCTCCATCCCCTCTTCCTTCCCAGCCTCCCCGATTCCCCTCTTTCCTCCTCTCTTCTCTCTCCATCCTTTCTTCCCACTTTTCCTCTTTTCTCTCTCTTCTCCTCCCTTCTCCTCTCTCCCACACTTCCTTCCTTGCTCTTGCTTGCAGCTTTCTCTCCCAGCTCTGTGTCTCTTACTCTCTGCATCTCTCTCCTCTCTTGCTCCCTCCTGGGGAGTTCCAGAAACATACCCATATATGGCCTCCGTGTCAAGGATCAGAAGTGATGACGTCACAGGAGAGCCAACGCTCCGAGATGCTCTCCGAAGTCAAGTCCGTAATTGACGCGGCCTGGAGGAAACCAGGATCGCGGCTTCCTCGGTGCAATCTTTAAACAGGAAATCTGAGATTCATAACATCTTATAGTTTGGCTTGCCATCATTGGTCATGCGATGGGCCCGAAATAAACTCCCTGCTTCAAAGGAGAGCGTTTCAGAACTGCCTGGCAGAGCAGCCAGAAGCCCAGGGCCAGGACTGAAGGCAAACTCAGGGAGCATGTTCTGAATTAAGACACTCAGGAAAAATCCTTTTTCTTACCCCTGAATTTTACCCTTGTTTCAGAGCCTAACAGGTAATGCATGCTTTCAACTTTCCTATGCAGAAAGACTGCTTGTCGGGCTGGGACTTAACCGCTGCGGTGTCTATTCATAGCCTCTTAGAGTCAAAGTATGTTTGTGTGTCTCCCTCTTTCTCCTATTCTCTTGAGTTATTAAAGCAGGCTGGTGACTTTTATTTTGGACTGGGGGCACAGAGAATCAGCCGTTTGCATGTACTTGTCCAATCTTCCGGAGGATTCTTGCTCAGAATATCATTCTACTGTGTACTTCTAAAAATGGCAATGCAGAAGGAGTTATCAATGATGCTATTGTTGGTTCTATAGGCCTTGGGCAATGTCTGTATCAAACAAATGACTTTCAGAAATGCTTTTAGGTTGAGGGAAGAGATATTTTCATGCATGGGGGTGTTAATTTCATGTGCCATTTATGGAGCGTCTATGGAACATCTATGTATGGGCAGGATTGTGTATATGTGTGTGTGTGTGGGGGGGGTGGTGATAGCAACCTTGGATGCCACGAGCTATATTTGCAATAACTTGAGGTTTAAGAGAGAAAATAGAATCTGCAAACAAAACTAAGATATCACGTAAAGAATGAAAAAGGGGCTGTGTGTGTAAACATGAGGACACGTTCAAGGAAGTGCTGGCCTTTGAAAAGATGGATGGATGTCTCAGGTGGGCAGAGAGTGGGTGGGACAGGGACTTCCAGCTGGAGGATCAGCTTGGGCAAAGGCAGACAAGCTGGGGTGGGTCTGGGGAGATAGTAGGGAGAGCCGTGTGGTTATAACAAAGAGTCAGGAGGTGAGAAGTGGTGGTGATGCTGGAAGGGGAAGTCGGGAATGGGGGTAGGGGTAGGAGATACTGCTCCCACCAGGCCAGGCAAGAGGATGGAACACATTCTGATTATTTTTGAGCAGAGGAGCAGTGGGGAGGATCTGACTTCAGGCAGCTCCTTGCAAAGCTAGGGGAAAGAGGAGGCAGGGAGGCAGAGACCCTTAGGTAAGTCATTAAGGCCTGAGTCAGGGCAGAAGTTGAGCCCCCAGCACAGGATAGAAGAGTTTGCCTCAACAATGGGAAAGTTTATGCACGAGGCAGCAGCTGAGGGAGTTCACAAGTGCCCAGGCAAAGCCAGCGGGGCCAGCGCACCAGCCATAGCCCCTGACCTCTGCGGTTGGAGGCCCGGGGCAGAGCGCAGTGGGGCAGCCAGGGCGGACTCCAGTCACTTCTGCAACAGTTGGACAGGTCCCGACAGCTGATGGCAGGCCTGTTTACAGCACAGCCCCCTCCAGGACTGGCTGCTGCCACCACCTGGCCGCCTTCCAGGTTGCATCATCCATTCGTGCACAAACAGTCCAGCCCACGAGGGCCTGGTAGTGGGGGAGGGCGTCACCTTCTTCCTCCTCCTTGGGGTGGGGACCGTGTGTGATCCACCCCTGGAGACCTGACAATGAATAAGAGCACTCGTACCCCTGAGCCTTCACTGAGCATTCACCGTGAGCCGGGCGCTGGCCCAGCGCTTGTGGTACTTCCTCTCACTGACTCTTCTCCTGGGCAGCATGAATTAGAGATGATGGTCACTCCCATTTCCCAAAGGTGAAAACTGAGGTCCCTAGAGGTTAAGGGTCTCATCTAAAGCCAGAGAGCTAGGAGGTGTTGGAGATGGGACTCAAATCCTGGCCTCTTAGCTGATGGGCCTCCAGTGCCCACAGCCTAAGCCATGGTCTCTGAGGTCCCCCAGGGAACCAGCACGGCAGTAAACAGACCCGTCCTGGCACCAATGAACCATCATAAGGTGCCATACAATGTGGACAAGCTGGATCCAAAAGAGTCTTCCCAGAGGAGGCACAAAAATATCCCTGGACCCGCCCACTGTCCTTCCACTGCTGAGCTGAAGAGGGTTAGGCTGCCCGGAGCGGGCAGCTGTCACAGGACTTGTTTATTTCTTTACTTCTCATCCTCAGCACCTTCTTTTGAACCAATTAATGCTTGGGAGTATAAAAGAGTTGTTAAGAGCTTTGTGGCCGAGGAAAACGTTTCGGGAAGGTGATGGTAATACAGAACTCATGCTCAGTCACTCAGTTCTGTCTGACTCTTCATGACCCTATGGACACTATAGCCCACCAGGCTCCTCTCTGCATGGGATTTTCCATACAGAAGTCAGGTGATTCCTAACCTGCCTGAATTGTTTCAAAAAAAGGAGACAGAAAAGAGGGGTAGAAAAGACAGAGAAAGTAGAGGGAGGAAAAGAAAAAGATTTAAGCAAAGGCAGGAGAACAAAAGCAAGCAAACAGACAATCAAAAAAAAAAAAACAAAAGGAGAAGGATCCTAGCTGATTTTGGAGTGATCTCGAAAAGATTTCCAGCCAGCCCTGCATGTGGTTAGGCTGGGTGAGGAGAGAGAGGGCTCTGGGAGGGCACCCCTGCCCACTTGAGGTTTTCTCTTCTGGAGCCTAGAGTTAGAGCTTCCAGAACATTCTACCACCCAGGGGTCAAGATGAGAAAGAGTCCATGTCCTCCGGGTGCCCAGAATAGGGCTGGGCAAGGCCGTACTTGGGCTTCCCAGGTGGCGCTAGTGGTAAAGAACCTGCCCGCCAATGCAGGAGACATGAGACGTGGGTTCGATCCCTGGGTGGGGAAGATCCCCTGGGAAAGGGCATGGCAACCCACTGCCTGGAGAATTCCATGGACAGAGGAGCCTGGTGGGCTACACTCCCTAGGGTCGCAAAGAGTAGGACACGACTGAAGCAACTTAGCATGCAAAGCCATACTTGGGCTGCATGCGAGGGCTGGAGCAACAGTGATCAGAGGCTCAGACCTACACCGGGGAGCCCGGCCCCTTCTCATCCCCAGCCCAGGCTTCTGGCACAAGGCAAAGCCTGGCATCCACTGAGCCCTGGGCAGAAACCGGGGCGGGGGTCTCGAGTACTCATACGTGCCAGACCTGTATGCGCCCAGCCGTTGCTGTGGGAAAAAGTGAGCAGGTGGGCCAGGAGGGGCATGGGAGGGGGCTAGCTGTGCCAGGACCAGCCCCTTCAGGGCTGGGAGGTAAGAGACACGTCCTCCACTTGGGAGGCTGAGCAGAAGGTGACCCACGGGACCTGGGGACTCAATAGCATGGGACCCAAATATATAAAATGGAAACTTGGCATTCACTGATGCTTTTCTTAGCTGGTGCTCATGGCCCCACCTCAGGCTGTGGGCCTTTGGGCCTGTGCAGAGTATGTGCTTCTCCTTGGAAAATGGAATATTTTCCAACAAAAAAGAGGAAAGAGGTTTTTCCCTCTTGTTTTTTCTTCTTCCCTGTCTCCCCCTCCCCCTATTTCTCTCCCCCTGTTTTGGGGGTAGCCTCTGCCCGCAGTTTGCAACAATCAATACATAATATTCTAAAACGTCATCAGGGTCCTAAGCCCTGGTAAGCGATTCATCCTGATTCAGGTTGGCAAGCGGTGCTCAGCTCGTTTAGGACAGTCTTGGACTCTTCTGTGTATGCTGGACACAGAGGGTCTGGGGGCATGGTGGCGTGGGAGCGGATGTAGCTTTGGGCACGTTCAAATCCCTGTTCGTCACCTCCTTCCTTGATGGCTTGGGCCGGTCGAACCCTGTCTCTGGGCTTCAGTTTCCCCTCCTGGGCTATGGGTCAGCAGTGGTCAGGTAACCGTCAACAGGTTACTCAGTAACAGGTCAGCTCAGTAACCTCCAACAACGCTCATGCAGCCTCAGAAATCTAGAGGCCTAGCTCCCGAGGGAAGCCAGGAGTGTGTATGTCACCTGCATCAAAGTTTCTGAGATCAGAAGAGCTGGGAGGGGCTTTAGAGCTTTAGAGTCTGAACAAAGGCTCAAATCCTAACAGCTGTGAGGCCCCAGACGCCAGCAGCCAGAGGCTTGTCAGCACTGCCGGTTGCAAAGGCCCACCCTGGGGCTCTAACCTGGGCCCCTCTGGGGGCCAAGCAAGATGGCCTGGATTCCACTCCCGCTCCCCCCAGGGCCAGGTCAGCCCTTAGCAGAGACTTCCAGACTAACCCCTGCCCACTGCCCTAAGCGTTCAGTGTCAGAGAGTCTGATGAAAACAGGGGCAGGGGGGCTCTCTACCACTTACAATCTGGGTCTCAGTCTCCCCATCTGGGCAATGGGAAGAATCCTCCCCCAGTGCAGGGGTCTTGAGAAAGTCAAAAGGTGCAGTGTGTGAAATTGGCCAGAAAATGGTGCAGGGACCCACAGCACCGGCTTTTTTTTTTTTCAGTTAGAGTGTAGTTGATTTATGATGTTTCAGGTGTACAGCAAAGTGATTCAGTTATACATGTATATTGGGTTGACCAGAAAGTTCAGTAGAGTTTTTCCATATCTGAATGAACTCTTTGGTTAACCCAATATATGTATTGTTTCAGATTCTTTCATTTATAGGTCGTTACAAGATATTAAATATAGCTCCCTGTACTATACAGAAGGTCCTGTTGTTCATCTGTTTTATACATAGTGGTATGAGCACCAGCCTTTTCTATGGTTTAGCTTTTAAAGCCTTAGGACCCGAGAAGGGAAGAGATGCTTTAATGTTTTACAAACAGGAGTCTCCAGCTAGAAGTGTTTCCTCAGATTTCCCAGGACCCCTCCGGATCTGGGGCAACAGCAGATCAGAAAGATTAAGCTTCATAAACTTACTGGGCTTCACAAGAAGTGGAGTTGAGAACCCTAGGGGCCAAGAAACAGTCCAGGCCAATTCCTCACTTCCTCATATGGCCCCAGGCTCACCAAGCAGTCAGAGGTTAGGACTGCCTCAGACTAAGGTCATGGAATGTTTGGGACGCCCTGGAATACATCGATAGACAATTATATACTTATATAACATATACGTATATACATTTATAATATATTAATATATGAAAGTGAAAGTGTTAGTTGCTCAGCGGTGTCTGACTCTTTGCGACCGCATGGACTGTAGCCTGCCAGGCTCCTCTGTCCATGGGATTCTCCAGGCAAGAATACTGGACTGGGTTGCCATTTCCTCGTCCAGGGGATCTTTCCGACCCAGGAATCGAACTCAGGTCTTCTGCATTGCAGCCATACTCTATCATCTGAGCCAAGGAAGCCCCCTTTGAATGTACACGTATGTGTGTGTGTTTATATATATATAGTCTTCAGTTTAACCTGGCCCTTTATTCAAAGCTTACAAAATGACTAAAATCTGTTGGTTACATGGGATGAGGACTAGGTGTGAAGTCAGAAGGTGTAGCCTCTGGTCTCTTTGTCAATTTTGAACTGCTCTTGCCTCAGTTTCCTCATCTGTAGAATGGGAACAAAAACACCCTCATCATAGATCTACCACGTGGCTCAAGCGGACAACGTTCAGGAGAGTGTAAATTAACTGCAAGGGGAGGCATTAGGGCTGTGGTTCTTGTTGCAGTGTCTGAAACACAGCGCTTTGCATAAGACCTGACTCAGACAGTCCACACTCATACCTAAAACACGTAAGTCGACCCTGCCTGAAACACTCATCCAGCCCTTACTACGTGCCATCCCTATTCCAGGAAATAAGTGCTCACTAGACACCCTCTATTGTTGTTTGTAGGCGGTCACCTAACACATGAATTCAAACCCAGGATTAGAAGGAGTGGGACGGGCTGTGGGTTCTTCCAAAGTTCCCAGGACAGTAGGTCATGTACGCAGGAAGGGAGGAGGCGGTGGGAGGGGCCCTGGGGAGTGAGGGATTTGGAAGTGGTGGGCAGAATCCATCCTGCACCCAGGCTGGGCTTGGGGAGGGCATGACGATCTCCCTCCTTCCCAAGCACTGAGCCCGTTACTCACCCCCGGGCCCGCCCAACAGGGTCCCACGGGGCTGCCTGGACTAATGTCCCTCCTGATCACAGCTGAGGGGAAAGCGGCTCACACAGAAACTGCCAACCGGGAAGGAGTTCCGGGTGACAGCATCCGGGCAGGAATGAGTCAGAGCAGAGAATCACAGCATCTCAGGAGCGTGGACTAGTGTTAGCAGGTTTTCCTGGGCCACTGGCCACGTGCTAAGTGGCCTGCTTCATGATTATACCTGTCACCTTGTTTCATCTGACTGTACCTCTGTAGACCAGATGCTGCTATGCCTCTATTTGACAGAAGGGCAAAGTGAGGCAGAAGGGGTGGGAGCAACCTGCTTCCCATGACACGGCCAGCTGGTGGCAGAACCGGCTTTGAACCCAGGCAGTCAGACATCTGCGGTCATGCTGTCTACCAAAAGCAGGGTCTTCTCACCATAGCTGTGCTTCCAAGGTTTGACCAATCATTCATTCACCTGCCCGTCTGACATTTATTAAGTACTTACTGTGTACCTGGCCTTGGGTTAGGTCCTTGGGTTATGGCATGAATATGACATGCCCTGCTCTATGGATGCCTCTGGACTCCCGAGGGAGCCAGGCCCACAGAGGACAGTCAGAGTACTAGGAGACGAGGGGTGCCCTTGAGGTAGCTCAGGGCTCCTCAGCCATCAGATCGGGGAGGCTTCCTGGTGGAGAAGCCACAGGAAGGCATCTGGGACAGATAGTGAGTGGACGAGGAAGGAAAGGGAAGGCAGATGAGCGGAGGGCTGGAAGTGGCTTATCTGGGCTCTTACCTTTGACTCAGGTCCCCAGCAGAGTGGGAGCTTGGTGCCCTGGAAGATGACTGCCAGGCCCTTTCCTGTCCCCGACACTCCCAGCCATGCTCCCAGCCCCAGTTTCTACTAAGACATCAAGAAGCCACTCTTCCCACCCCAAACAGCCACAAAGACACCACCCCATCTGTGGGAACCCAGGCCCCTGCCGGCTCCCAGGCAGACCCTGGCTGTCAGGGAGCCTGGATTTGTAGGGAGGGGAAGGAACCAGAGGAAGAAGGACCACTTTTCAAATGCTATTATTTAATCCTCACTTCAGTCTTGCAAGGGCCCATGTTTCTATGCCCATTTTACAGGTGTAGAAACTGAGGCCCAGCTTGGAAGAGCACCGACTGTGGATGGGCCAGGCATTGTGCTGAGTACTTGACTGTGTTAACACAAGAACCCCTGTCACAGCAACTGTTACCCCCATTTTACAGATGCCACCTAGGAGAGGTGGGGGTTCCCCTGGAGCCAATGTTTGGGGACCCACAAAGGAGGAAAAGAGGGCCCCTGGAAGCCTCGGTCTCCCCTATTCCAAGCTGGCTTTGGATGGGCCACGCTCAAACACTGCTTCCACCGCAGGCCCCCAGCTTGACTGGCAGGGCCCACTGCACTCTCACTTTCCCTGGGAAAGGGCTATTTTTATCTCAATCAGCCTCCCAGAGGGTCCTGTGAGACCGCCGGCCTCTTTCCTGGATGCAGGCCCAGAAGGTGGCCCAGCCCCCAAGCCAAGGCTGCAGAAATCAAGCTGAGCAGCACGAAGATGGGGAGAAACTGAGGACAAGAGAGGGGCAGGGCATCACCCAGGACCTCACCTCCTCACCGCCACCCCCCACCCCCCCCGTCACTCTGCCATGAAACAGGTGCTCTTATTAAGCCCATTGTAGGGACACCACCCTCATGGCAGAAAGTGAAGAAGAACTGAAGAGCCTCTTGATGAAAGTGAAAGAGGAGAGTGAAAAAGTTGGCTTAAAGCTCAACATTCAGAAAACTAAGATCATGGCATCCGGTCCCATCACTTCATGGGAAACAGATGGGGAAACAGTGGACACAGTGGCTGACTTTATTTTGGGGGGCTCCAAAATCATTGCAGATGGTGACTGCAGCCATGAAATTAAAAGACACTTGCTCCTTGGAAGAAAAGTTATGACCAACCTAGATAGCATACTAAAAAGCAGAGACATTACTTTGCCAACAAAGGTCCATCTAGTCAAGGCTATGGTTTTTCCAGTAGTCATGTATGGATGTGAGAACTGGACTATAAAGAAATCTGAGTGCCAAAGAATTGATGCTTTTGAACTGTAGTGTTGGAGAAGACTCTTGAGAGTCCTTTAGACTGCAAGGAGATCCAACCAGTCCATTCTAAAGGAAATCAGTCCTGAATATTCATTGGAAGTACTGATGCTGAAGCTGAAACTCCAATACTTTGGCCACCTGAACTGACTCACTGGAACAGACCCTGATGCTGGGAAAGGTTGAAGGCAGGAGGAGAAGGGGACAACAGAGGATGAGATGGTTGGATGGCATCACCGACTCAATGGACATGAGTTTGAGTAAACTCATGTTTACTCAAACCTGAGTTGGTGATGGACAGGGAGGCCTGGTGTGCTGCAATCCATGGGGTCGCAAAGAGTCGGACATGACTGAGCGACTGAACTGAGCTGAACTGAACTAAACAGGTAGAGTAACTGAACTTCTAATAACAGGCAAAGCTGTGATTTGAACCCAGCCAGTGTCCCCAGAGGCTGTTCCCTAACAGCCCCTCAGGCTAAGGCTGAGGAGTCCCACCCACCTCGGGGAGACACCCCCGTGTCCTTGGCAGCAGCCCTAGCCTATGATGGGGAAGCCCAGTGACGGGGAAGCAACCGGGCATCTCAGGCTTCCACACCAACAGCCGGGTCCAGTGCTAGGCCCGCTACGCCTGCGCCCTCTTAATTCTACCACCACCTCCTCACAACAGTCCTTACCAGTGACTCTGTTTTTGCACATGAGGCTTCTAAAGGTGGGGAACTTACTCAAGGCTGAGGATCACCCAACCAAGTACTAACCAGGCCGAGATCAGATGAGATTGGGCTTGTTCAGGGTGGTGTGGCCGCAGACAGACTGAGGATCTCAATGGGAAAATCAAGAGATGTCAGGTCCCACAGCGAAAATGGGGAAGCTCCTCTCCTTCAAGAACCTTCAAGGTCAACCCCCATCTGGGAAACTTCCCCTGCATGGGCTGAGAGCCTGACACCGTGCCCACTGTGCAGATGTCAGGCTGGAGGAGGATGGCAGTATTATCCCTGCCTGCTCACAACCCCATGAGTGCTGCTTACCTGGATCCGTGTCCCTGAAATTCCCAGAAGGAGCACTGGCTTTGAGGTAGGAAGCTTGGGCTCCAAAGCCCTATGTTCCAGCTGCCTGTCCTCATGCAAACCTTTCCCTTCCCCTTTCTGAATCGTAATTGCTTCATCCATCATACCCATGTGTGGGTATCAAGTACGTAGGGACATCAAGTCCTTGTGGAAGGCTCGAGGATGCATAAGATTTAGTAAGTTAATTCAACAAAAAACGTTCTTACTTTCTAGGGCTGTTGTCAAGGCAATGTCATGAGATAAATGATAAAAGGGAAAGTCTCTGGATGCATCTCACCCATGGGGGTGGGGGATGGGGGATTGGGGAGTCTGGCATTAGTTGCCGGAGATGGCAGCTCCAGGTGAGCATCACCTAGCTGCCCTCGCCTTCCTAGAAATCTGGTCAGGGAAGGGGTGCTCGCTGGAGCTGGGTGCTGTCCAGGTGCCTCTGAACCACCCACACCAGGCTGCAGAGCCAATGGCTATCTTGGGGTGAAGGACTGGAGGGGTCTCCTCCCCACTGCCCGCACCTACCCAGCATAGGTATGGCTTCCACAACGTGGTGAAGTGGGTTGTCTTGTTCCCATTTTTACTGATAAAGGAGCTGAAGCCCAGAAGGGGAAGTGACTTGACCAAGGTCACAAAACTAGTAAGTTGAAGAATTGAAACTAGACCTAGAGTTCCTGACTCTCAGATCTGAGATCCTTCTACTCCTACCTGAGTCCCTATTCCCCCTGCTAAGCTCCATACCTATGGAGAATTTGTTGACGTGGCCATAGGGACCCCCAGGGACAAAGAGTTTGGGCTTCACTAGCACAGAGCTGACCAAACACCTCAATGCGCTGCAGAAATTTTAGAACAGGAAGAGCCCTTGGAAGCCTTCTAGCCAAAACCCTCCTTTTGCAATGGGAAAACTGAGACCCAGAGAGGGACAGGGATGTGGCTGAGGTCACACAGCACTTGAGCATCAACTTGGAGACTATAACTCAGGTCTCTGACTCTTAGTCCAGTGCTCTTCCCCCTTGCCACTGGCCTGGAGCAGAGGTATGCCCTCAGGTGGAGGCATCAAAACATTAGGCCAGGCACTGGGCGTCAGTACTTCCGGTCAGGTAGCACCACAGTTATTGAGTCTCTGCCTTGTTCCAAGTCAGGGGTAGAGCTGGACTCCAGGCCTGGAAAAGCCAAGGCAGGGACCTTAGGCACAGGGTAGCGAAGGAGGCGTGGGAAGCAGGGTCTGGCCCAGATGGCTGTGGGGACCACCTGGCTGCATAGTGCCAGTGACAGAGGGCAGGATCTAGTCCATCCCACCATTTAACAGATAGAAAAACCAAGGGCCCAAGAGAGGAAGATGCTCATGGCTGAGCTGGGAAATTTACCCAAGTCTCTTTGATTCCCAGTCTTGAGCTATTTATACAATAAGCAAAACTGATGTTGCTGCTGCAAAATAATAATAATGGTAGAGGTAGGAGATCAGGTGGAACTTCATAGGCCAACAGTTGTTACTCTTAGGGCTGTGACAGTAATTGTGTGTGTGTGTGTGTGTGTGTGTGTGTGTGTGTACATTCAGTAGCTAAGTCATGTCTGAGTCTTTGGGACCCCATGGACTGTAGCCTTCCAGGCTCCTCTGTGCATGGGATTTCCCAGGTAAGAATACTGAAGTGGGTTGCCATTTCCTTCTCCAGGGATCATCCCAGATCAGGGATTAAATCCAGTCTCCTGCATTGGCAGGCAGATTCTTTACCACCGAGCTACCATGTAAGCCCCGGTGACAGTCATGAGAAGAATACCTACCAAGGACTCAGCCCGTGTCCTCATCCCTTGCCCCTCCTCCACCCCGGACGGTGCTCCCCTGCCCGACTTGTGCTTTATCACTGCTCATTCTGCCAAGTGATGGCTCCCAGTCCCCTGTGGAGCTCTTAGAAGAAGAGTGATACCCAGGCCACACACCAGAATCCAGCGATTCTGACGTAATGGGTCTGAGATGAGGTCCAAACACAATCCTTTATAGAGAACCAATTTTATATACTTTTAAAGTAGATATATTATTGTGGTATAATGTACTCACAGAGAAGCGTACAGATCACTTGAATGGCTCCAAGGATTCAAAGAGAACCAACCAATAGTAAACCACTTAGATCAAGAAATACAAGGGACTTCCCTGGCAGTCCAGTGGTTAGGACTTCCGCATCCAATGCAGAGGGTGCAGGTTCGATCCCTGGTCAGGGAACTAAGACCCCACATGCCTCAGGGCCAAAAAGCCAACACATAAAACAGAAGCAAAATTGTAACAAACTCAATAAAGACTTTAAATGGTCCTCATAAAAAAAAAGTCTTAAAAAAATACTGTGTGACTGGCCCCCTTCATGGTCCTTCTCACTTTGTTAACTCCTAAAGGTAACCACTCTCCATTGCCTGTTCTTGAACTTTATACAAATTGAATGGTGTGTGTATAGTCTTTATTATCCAATTTCTTTTGCTCAGTTTGGCTCATGAGACTCATCCTGTTATTGAGTACAGCGGCGATTTGAGTGTTTCAATGATGTATACTATCTGTCACGTGAATATACCACAATGTAGTAATCCATTCAAATGCTGATAGACATTTGGGGAGTTTCCACGGGGGTTATTATGAACAGTGCTGCTATGGATATTCTTGAACTTGCCTTTTCGTACACAAGTCTCGGACATAGAGCCTGGAGTGGGGATTTGAGGGTCAAAGGAAATAAATATGCTCAGCATTAGCAAATGCCATCCCATTTTGACACTCCTGCCAGGAGTAGGGAGCATCCTGGTTTCTCCGCATCCTCTCTAACCCTCATCATTTCCCATCTTCTCTTGAGCCATTCTGGTGGGTATATTGCGGTATTACATTGGAGTCTTAATTTACATTCTCCCCAAATACTTAGGAAGTAAAGTGCCCTTACCTCTGGTGGTTGGCCATTTAGCTCTTTTCTTTGTGAAGTGCCTGGCATAGACTTTTGAGTATCAGTTATCTAGAGCCACAAGAATCCTACATAACACAGCACCCCCAATAAGAATTCATTCTCAGGAACTCCTTGGTGGTCCAGTGGTTAGGACTCCATGATCTTAACGAGGAGGGCAGGGGTTCAATTTCTTGTTAGGGAACTAAGATCCCACAAGTTATGTGGTGCAGCCAAAACAAGAAAAAAAAAAAAAAAAAAAAGAGAGTTTATTCTGGTATTCTGCGTCTGCAGGTCGATGGGCTGATCTAGGCCAGGCCAGGCTGGGCTACTCAGCTTCAGGCTGCAGGCCCACTGGACACAGCTCCTCTATGCAGGTTGGGCTAAGGCTGCCCCAAGTGGGTTCACTCTGGGGCCCAGCTAAGGGGCAATGGCTCCAGGGGGAGTCCTGGAGCTGGCAGAGGAGCGAGTGCCACTGCCCATGCGCGTGTCAACTGGCTGCTTATCATGTCCACCAATATTCACAGGCCAGAGCAAGCTACAAGGCCAAGCCCAAACTCCGCGGGGAAGGACAGGGGAACAATCTGCCTTCGAGGGGAAGAGGAAGGTGAATATTTGCTGAGCAAACCAAATTACAGCCCTGGTATTTTGCATATTTTTTTAAAAGACCTTATATGACTCCAATCTTCAATCAAGGCTCAGAATCACTGACCTAGAGTCACACTGCATGTCAGCCAGTCAAAACAAAAGTCAGGCCTAGCTGATTTGGCCTCATTTCCTTAAAGCAGTTGACTCAAGCAAAGTCCATTTCACCTTTAGGCTTTTTTTTTTTTTTTTTTAAGAAGACAGTCCCTGGAATTAACATGGCAAGTGATTTTAATGACTGATTTTTAACTAGAGCATATGATTCATCTCTAATAATCTCAACTCTAATACAGGGCAGAGAAGTGGGGAATAAGGTGTTGTGGATAATTGGAAGGAAGGAATGTGAACACAGTTGTGTAAGTGCTGTGACGGCAGGGATTCTGTTGTTGGTATCGTTGTTATATCACCAATGCTTAGAAGAATGCTCAGTAAATAATCTCTCAATTAATGATGCATGCATACATGCATAAATAGGCTGTCTGGGATGGAAAAATAAACCGTGGATGAGTGGATGGTTGGTTGAATACATAGATGTATAGGTGGCTGAATGTATAAATGACTGGGTGGGGGACAGAAATACATCAGAGGTTAAATAGTGGAGAGATGGGTGAATGACTGGATGGTTGGATAGACAGATGAGTGGATGGATAGGAGCATGGATGGTTGGATGGATAGATTATTAGAAGGTTGGACAAATGGATGGTGAGGTGAATGAATGGGAGGGTGAATGGATAAATGAGTGGGTAGGTGGACAGCTAGATCCAACAGAGGATGAATAATTGGACAGGTGGGTAGTTGGTTGGATGGATAGTCAGGCTGGCAGACTGATGAATAGAGGAGTGGATGGATGGATGGATGGATGGATGGATAGGTGAATGGGTGATTGGGTAGATCATATGACAAAACGAAAGGATGAAACATGATTGTGTGATTGCTGCAAGAAAGCATAGCCTTCCCTGTGTCTAAACACAGCTACTTTCCAAACTCTTAGTTACCACGATGGCTTTGATCTCCTCACAGAGTTTTCTGGTTTGATGCTTGCTCCTCCCTGCTGAGTGTCTTCTGGAGGCGGAGGTGAGGCGTGGAAGAGGATGGCCACTGAGATCAGTGCTCGGGGCAGACCGCGCGCCATTGGGCAAGAGGAATACAACCTGTACAGCAGCCTGAGCGAGGACGAGCTGGTCCAGATGGCCATTGAGCAGAGCCTGGCTGACAAGACTCGGGGCCCAACCACCACTGAGACCACTGTGCCCACACGTGTCAACCGTGAACCCGCCCACTTCTATCCATGGACCAGGTGAGCAAGGGGCATCCAATAGGGTGCAGATCCCAAACACTGTTAACCCAAGACCACAGTAGCCTGGTCTCTAAGCTGTATTTTCACACTGTAATGACTTACAGTTGTTATCTAAGCTTACTGAGCTCTGAAGGTGCCAGGCACTGCCCTGGGTGCTCTACGCACTTTGCCTCATTTTATCCTCTTAAGGACCTTCTAGGAATCTCTGTGCTATATTCCCATTTTAGAGATGAGGAAACTGAAGCTCAGGGCTGAGTGACTAGTCCAGGGTCACACAGCTGGCAGATTGTGTGGCAGACATTGAACCTATCTGGTTCCAAAGCCCATAGCTTAGTCTTGCATCACTGGCTTTATGATTGGATGCAGTGGAACTGAGGTGCTGAATCTGGCGAGTTTACAACCCTATCTATGCTGTCTCCCTGGAAATACATGTCTGAGAAGCAGTAATATTTGCCTGGCAAAGCCATCTTGCCTTCTGTTCTGGCTCCCCCGTCTCGATATGACCTCATCATCCCATTAGCTGGACCATCTACAGCAGCGCCAGGTTGCATCAGTAGAACTATGATGTGGGCCTCAACTGTAATTTCATAGATGCAATTTGACTATCCCAAGAGCCACACTAAAAAGTAAAGAGAAACAGATGAAATTAATTTGTATCTAAAATACTATCATTTCCAAATGTCATTAATATGAAGCTTACAAATGAGATATTTACATGCCCTTTCCTTTCAAGTCTCTAGAAGTTAGTGTGTATTTTACGTTCACAGCCCATCTCAATTCAGACTAGCCACATCTCAAGGGCTCACTAGCCGTACGTGGCTACATGCTGGACATGTAGCATGTCCAGAGACAGATCTAGACACCTACCCCCTTCATAGGAAATGAGAGGCAGGGAGGTAATTAGGATCTTAAAATGGCACTGGATCTTATAATGCTTTTAGAAAAGAAGCATATACATTTTTAAAAATGCTTTTGCTCAGCATGGAGTCCAAGTCAAGTGTGTATTTGCAGGAATTTTTAAAATTTTTACTTTTATTATTATTTTTTAACACCAGAAACATTTTGTAATGGGGTATAGCCTATTAACCATTGGGGTATAGCTGTGATAATTTCAGGTGAACGGTGAAGGAACTCAACCATACATATACATGTGTCCATTCTCCGTGGGGATAGGAAGTGATATAACACTGTGTGGGTGTTACCTTGAGGCATGGGCCTCAAATCTTATTGTCTTCAACAGCCAGTTGACTTCCTGTGTGACCTCGGGCAAGTTACTTAACCTCTCTGAACCTCAAACAATAATAGTAATAACAGCAGCAACAATAAACAGGCTTTCTGATGCCCAGAACCAGTGGATAGGGATGAAGGTGGGTGATGGTACACCTTGACCCTGTCCCCTGATGAAAGGGTGACTTTGGCCTTTTGGAGGCTAGACCACTTTTGCCAGGCAGGCTGAGCAAAGGCCTGGGATGCCCACCACTCAGGCGTCCCTTCCCTAAAGGGGCAGGCAGGCATAAGGAAGTCCCATCCTGGGACTCAATCTGAAATGCAGAAGTCCAAAGCCAAGATTGTGGTGGCTCATGTTCTAGAAGCCCTGGTTCCTGTTCTGGCCGGTTCAGCCTAAGTCAGACCACACATTCCTCTTTCTCAGGGGGATCAGATAGAGAGAAGAGCATCCTCCCCTCATCCTAGCTGCAACACAAACCATGTAACCTGGGTCCACCTCTGCAGCCTTCTCCTCAGTGTGGGAACCACCCCCAGGAGTCCTGGGGACCCTTGAAAATATTAGCACTGGGCCCTGACCTCCTTCTTCTTCTTAGGGTAGGAAGTAGAGGCCCACTGTGGGGTGTAAACATTTATCCTGAGAAAAAACCTCTCACACAGCAGGGAAAGGACTTATGCGGGGCCACGTGATCCTCACCTAAGACCCAGGCAGAGTCGTGCAGGGCAGGAGGACTGAGCCTGCCTCTCCGCACCCTGGAGGTGACCTGCGGCCGCCTGGGTTCTGTTCTGCCCTTTCGTCTCTGAAAGGAGGCAGAGCTGCTGGGAAAGCAAGTCCCTTTCATGGGATTTTTAATGAAATTCTCCTCTCCTGCCCTGCAAGCTCAGCCCACAGGCGTTCACCTGACCCTGAGAGAAGCCACAGAAGGTGGTGGATGTCTCGGGGTCCAGTTTACATGTGACAACACAGGCGCCCCGCAGGTCCAGGACCCAAACCGAGGTCTGACCCGCCCTGAGTTTCAGACACTTAGCCAGCTGTGCTGATGCTACAGAGGCCTCTGTTTCCTGTCCCTCCTCCACTTCCAAGGGCCTCTTCCCCACTGAGATTTAGGGTCCCACCCCAACCAGAGACATATGGACTTGCGTTCAGACACAGCCTGAGAGTAAGTATAGGGCCCAAGAGAGTCCTTGAACACATTTATCCCCGAATATCACCATGTCCATCTAAGTGCACCCACAGCATGTCTAGAAGGCGGGCGTCACACATGTCCTCAGAGGCTCCCCGTGACCAGCCCCTCTTCATCTTTGAGCAGACTCCCCGACCAAGCAGGTTGCATTTTTACTTTCCTGGCTGTTTACTTCGCTGCCCTGACAATGACTTACAGCTTCTATCTTTTTATTTCTGCTGTTCACCTGTGAACTCCTTGAAGGCCGGAGCCTCACTTGTCTTCCTTCCTGTGAGGCCCCATGTCTAGCACATGGGGCTTGACCTGTGGCAACACCGCAGAGCTCTTTGTAGGCGGATGAATGGGTGAATGCAGACCTGAGTGAGGCGGTGGCTGATTAGACTGGAAAGAGAAGTGGGTGTAGAGTGGGTTTGGATCCTTCCTCTGTCACTACTGGCTGTGTGACTTCAGGCAAGTGACTTGACTTTTCTGAGCCCCAGCAGCCTTATCCCTAAAATGGTAATAACAAAACTTGCCTAGGCTCACCTGGCACCTTTTCTTACGAAAAGCAAATCAGATGAGGTAGGTGTTGAAGTCCCCCGCAACATCCTGCCCCCTGAACGACTTCCCCCCACTTCCTCCCTGCAAACCCTGACTGCTCATCTCATGACAGCCTCCGTTTCCTGGACAAGCTTTTGTGTCACTGTAGGAAGACATTATCTGGCCTCCTGAGAGTGTCCCCAGTGACACTGTGTGACCTCCTCGGGGACAGGGAACAGATATTACTCACTTTTGTATCCTCAGTTCAGTTCAGTTCAGTTCAGTCACTCAGTCATGTCCGACTCTTTGCAACCCCATGAATTGCAGCATGCCAGGCCTCCCTGTCCATCACCAACTCCCAGGGTTCACTCAGACTCATGTCCATCGAGTCAGTGATGCCATCCAGCCATCTCATCCTTGTCATCCCCTTCTCCTCCTGCCCCCAATCCCTCCCAGCATCAGAGTCTTTTCCAATGAGTGCCTGGCAAAGAGCCTGGATCACTGTAGATGCCCAGTGAATGTTGTTATGCAGATCAGTGTACTTTGAATCCAATAAAATTCTCTAGAAATACAATTTATTGCTACCTGCTTGTGACCAAAATGGCAAATGTGGACATAAAGGTCAACTGGTGCTTTGGGATCCTAGAAATGAAAGCCAGCTCAGCATTTCAGAGAAAATATAATATTCCCTCTTAAAGTCATTTTCCAATTTGCTTCTCTTCTACCACAGGATAAAAGGTTGAACCATGATCCATGAACCCAAGGTAAAGGGTTTGGCTTGAATATGTATGACAATCATTTGCCAAACCTTGGCCCACTGAGGACTCCCTGAATGGAAGAGGAACTTCCTATCCAATAAAGAAACAGGATTCATGCACTCATGAAGCAGGAAGTCCAGGGTTACTGATATGAACCAGTTCAAATGGGTCTAGAAGGCTGGGTCTTCCAGTTTTCAAACTTCTGCATTTTATTTAAGGTTACATTTCTAAGAAAATGAAAGCATGAGGCAGGAACTTGCTTGAGCTGATGTATGCACAGCTGCAAACAATTCAAATAAGCCACTTTTACTATACAACTATGATGTTCCAGCTTCATTCTTGGCACTTGTATGTAAATCAGGCCTGGTCCCTGCTTTCCCTAAGCTTGCAGTCTAACGAGGGCAAGGCTCAGAGGTACATAATGATCAAATAGGATAGATGCAACAAAAAGGCTTGCTTCAGTGTTAGAGGGACACAGGAAGAGTTGATTTATTTCTTAGTCTAGGAGGTAGGCTTTGCAGGATGAATAGGAGTTCGTCAAACAGGCTAGAGGAAGTAAACCTCTCTGAGCCTCAGTTTCCTCATCTGCAAAAGGGAGCCAATTATATTGCCTTCACAAAGTGGTCTAGAGGATGAAATGAAGTACTCTGTGCCACGTGCCTATCATAAGACTCAGTATACAGCAAGCTCTCAATGAATCTTAGCCTTCGATGGGAAGGCAGAAGTTGCTGCAGTCGGAACTCACATTCTCCTCTACCTGTGAGTCCTCTCTGGCCAGCCCAGGAAGGATGAGTTGGCCAGTGGATGAGAGGGAAGCAGAACCCTCATGGGTGGCATGGGCATGGAGGTAGTGACCTCATGTGAGCTCTCCTTCTCTGTAACCATGAGTACAGAGGGCTGGTTCTCCAGGAATCTGAGGTCTTGGCCTATAACCACACACCACCAAGATTGCCATAGAGGGTATTACCCTTTCAGAGGTTTTTTTTGCTTGTTTTGTAATATTCATTGAAATTCATCAAGCAACTACTATGTGCTTCCCTGGAGACTCAAACAGTAAAGAATCTGCATGCAATGCAGGAGACTCAGCTTCGATCCCTGAGTCAGGAAGATCCTTTGGGGAAGGGAATGGCTACCCACAGCAGTATTCTTGCCTGGAGAATTCCATGGACAGAGGAGACTGGCAGGCTACAGTCCATGGGGTTGCGAAGAGTCAGACACGACTGTGCCAGACCCTGTACTCGTGACACCTGTGCTGGACACAGGGTTCGTGTAAGGACCAGATGAGAGAGCAGGTATCGGATGCTGCTTGGTAGGGTGGCAGGCACAGGGAAGAGTCTTGTTATCAGCTCCCTCCGCTATTAAGATGCCTGCTTGCTACCCGCATTCACCCAGGTCCAGGCCAAATTAACACCCTTCCTGGGACTGGCCTGGGCGTCTCGTTAACTCCGACAGGACTCGCTGAGAAGTTAGGGGACCTTGTCATCACTGCCCGGCTCCCCACTCTCACCGAGCCTGACCCGTGTCTGAAGCCAGGATCAGGATGGGCTGGATTCCAGGACAGGGACCTGGCTATGGTGACACACCCCCAATCCCGACCTGCCCGCCCACACAGAGGACGGGCCTTCCTGGGCCCCTTCCAGGTCTTGACCTGTGCCCACATCCTGCCAGGTCCCTCTCACCTCGGATGACTCAGCCCTGGTGGTTTTCTCTGCTGGGAATTTCCCTGCTCCAGACCTGAGGGGAAGTGGGGTCAGCAGGCTTGATCAGAAAGAACATGGAACCCAGTTGGGGACCCCGCACACTTTCCAGCTCTGAGCACTCACCCTATCTGCCCCTCCAGCCCAGTTAACACCTGATTTCAGAGCCCCCAGAGCGAGTCCTCCGGCCTGTCTCCTAGCCCCTCCCCTGCAGCCCGGTGGTGGTGGGTGTCCTGGCCCCCCAACACTGTAGATCTCTGAACATCTTGAGGATCACATCAACAATCTGCACCACCCAGGGCCTAGTGCAGGGCGTGGGACCAGCAGGAGCTGGGAAGGTCTCCTTGAAACAAACCTGGTCTGTCTGTTTCCTCCTCCGCCTGTGGGAGCAATCCGCGCCCTGCCTCCAACCAGGGAGCTGGGAGGATGGAAAGAAGGTGCTGCCCTGAGACTTCATGAGGGAAAGTCACCATCACCACCTCACTGCCACCCCCATCAGCCTCACCGTCCATTTCTTGCTGTTACTTTTACGCCATCAGTGAAATGTCCTCATTTCAGGGTGGGAGTGGGCTGCTATCAATGATTTTTACCTGGCTAAAATCAGTCTAACAGCAAAAAGTGATGAGGCCACACATGGACCCATGATGAGAGCGACTGGGTCCCCAGGACCACGCAGATGTAGAAGCCCAGGGCTTTGTCATGACCCTCGGGCTGGGGACTGCCGCTGTGCCCAGAAGTCTCCCCTTTTCAGGGCCAGGAGTAAAGAATATACCAGCCAATACAGGAGACTCGAGCTCGATCCCTGAGTTGGGAAGATTCCCTGGAGGTGGAAAAGGCAACCCACTCCAGTATTCTTGCCTGGAGAATCCCCGTGGACAGAGGAGCCTGGCGGGCTACAGTCCACAGGGTTGCAAAGAGTCAGACACGACTGAGCAACTGAGCACGTATACACGCAGCAAGTGCAGCAATGATGCTGAAGCAGCAGCTCTTGGGGCTGGGGGAGAGGACCCTGGTAGGCCCAGGCTCTGCGCCCCCTCCCCAGGACATGGCCTTGGATGTGTATGACCTCCTGAGTCTCCACGTGAGCTCACTGCAGTGAAAGCTCCATGACCACCACAGCAGCGAGGGGACCCCCGGTCTGGTCCCGCCTCCTCATTTTGCAAAAGAGGAAACTGAGGCACAGAGGGGTGGGGGCTTGTTCCCAGTTGCAGGGCTTGTCAGTGTGGTGGACTGAGGGCCGGAGAGAGGATAAAGAGGTGGGAGAGAGGGAGAGACCAAGGCTCTGGGGAATAGAGCCCATCGTCAGAGTTCCACGGACAGGCAGGCGGCAACTTCGCAGCTGAGTGTGGGCCTGGGGCAGTTTCTCACTTCTTGGAGCCTCAGCCTCCATGTCTAGACAAAGCAGTGGCATTGGCACCCACTCTAGCGTTCGTGGCATCACACTCGGCCTCACAGTGCTCAGGAACAGGTATGGGAGAAGGAAGGCGGGAATGATGACCGTGCTGCAGTGATGAGCCGCGTGGGACAGGTGCTGGCGTCCTGCCCGTCTCTCTGCCCCTCACCCTTCCCCGTGTCCCCACCTGGCTGAGGGTGCCCACAAAATCTGCAGGGCCTACAATTCCAGCACCTCCGTGGCCCACAGGGGGCTGGTCACCTGTACCAGCATCCTCCCCAATCCTTCAGGGCACCCCAAGAAGGGCACAGGAGATCAGACTGGGTCCTCTAGGGTGTCCATGGCCCCAGGACCCCCAACCTGCTGGAAGAGGGGCCAGCAAATCCTGTTCCCATGACAACTCCAACCAATTCGGATCTGTACAGAGGCCACCACCCTTCCTTTTGACCCTCCTGTCCTTACACAGGGAAGCCTGGTGGGCTGCCATCTATGGGGTCGCACAGAGTCGGACACAACTGAAGCGACTTAGCAGCAGCAGCAGCAGTCCTTACAACAGCCTGGGGTGGGGGTAGGAAAACTGAGCCCAGAGAGACGAAATCATGATATGATCGATGGTGGACACCTGTCGAGCCCTGTGCCCGGCCTTCTGATAAGCCCTTTACACCATTCACGCACTCAGGCCTCACCAGACTGAATCCCAGAGAAGGGGTACCTGTTCAAGGTCACATAGCCAGGAAGTACCAGAGCTGGATTTGAACCCATGTCAGTCTGACTCCAAGCCCTGGCTCTCATGACCCTCATGCATCCTTCTGATGTGCCCTCTGCACTGTTTGTTCTGACCCTGGGATGGCAGGACCCTCTAATGAGGAGCCAGCGAGGTGGGGGTGGGTCACTGACCTGGCTTGACGCCCCAGCTTTGCTCTCCTTGTCCCCCACCCCGGTGAATTTCTTGTCCATCTCTTGTTGGGACCCAGCCCAGCCCGCCCCGAGACTGAGGGCTTTTCATCCTGGGACCTGCCACTGACTACTTCTCACATCTTCTGGGTGAAGAATGTCACCTTGCTTCATATCTGCCTCCTGCGTGGTTGGCTGGGGAGGGGGACCTGGGGCGTGGGGTGAGGTTAACCTCATTGTTGTCTTATATGGTCATTTAAATCTCCCAGGGCTTCCTCCAAGGGCCAAAAATAATCTGGAGACACAGCAGCTGCGTCCAGACACAGGGAGGACCCGGCCATCTGCTTTGGTTCAGAGCCCTGTGTCTGTCTGTCAGTCTCCCCCGCGCTCTCCCTCCATCCTCGTTCCTGCCTCCGGCCATGACCCGCTTCTCATACACGGAATACTTTTCCCTCTTTCACTCCTGCCCTGCACCCTCCAGGTCTGCTGTGTCTCCTGAGAGCGCCCCGACCTCAGCCCCCAAGGGCCTGTTCCAGGAGGTTATGCAGAAATACAACCGCAGCAAGTCCTCCCAGCTGGCGTAAGTGCCCCCCGCCGTGGCCCCCAGACCATCCAAGCTCACTCTCCTCCAGACTGGGGTTGGGGGTGGAAGGCAGGCCCACGGGCCCCAGGAAGGGACAGCTCTCCCCCCAAAGACACACACCTCTTCCAGGTATGTTCCCCTGAAATTCAGAGGCTCCAGCCAAGCCGGGCTTGGTGGTCACAGACTCTATCCCCCAGGACCTGCCAGCTAGGCTGAGCTTGTGATTAACCCCTGGGTGCGCTGCCCCCTCCAATGGGCCCTGTGTACTGGAGTCACCCCACAGGGCTCTGAACCTGGGGACCCAGCGAGAGGGAGACTGGGGAGACAGCCCCAGGACCCCAGAGGCTCAGAGCTGAGGCTGATGAATCTGCCACTCGTCTGACCCACTTCCCCCCTGCCATCAGCATGGGTCTGTCTGAACACATCCACAAAGCCCACACCCACAAGTTCGGTTTTGCTTTGTTGCTTTTATTTATTAAGTGCCAGGTGCTAAAACAGAGAAACAATCTGAGCCACAGGAGGGGCTCTCTTTGCCTAGTACTAGAATGCCAGGCTAGGCGTGTCCTTGAAAACAGCTCTGTGTGAGTTCTGTCTCTGCTCCCCCATATCAACCCTAGAAGCAGCTAAAAGCCAAAGAGGGGTCCCATCGCTGGAGACCCAGTATCCTTGATCAGTTACGTTGTGGGGAGGAGGTGACTGGCCAATGCTTTACTTTTTCTTCTCAGCCCTTCGCAAGCCCTATCCCACCTCTTCCTTGGTGCTGCAGGTAGGATTGTGATTGTCTGGAAAAGTGAGACCAGCTTCTGGTCTCTGCGCTGCTGCCACTTCCTGCGCAACTGTCCACGAGTCGCTGTCCCTCTCTGAGTCTCTGTCCTGCATTAGGACAGAGTGGCCTCCAGGGTCCTGTGTGACTTCTTAGTCTCTGATGGCCTGACACCCCAACAGCTCCCCCCGCCCTCGAGGTGGGCACTCTGGCTAAGCTCACAGACAAGCCAGCGGTGTGTGTGCCTGAGCACTCCCGGGTCCTTGCACCACAGCTGGACGAGACCCAAGCTGGGCGGCAGGTCCTGAGAGTGTTCTCTTGACACCGCACACCACCAAGGCCACAAGAATAGCCAGCCCTCTTCCCTTCCACTTCACCCGGGTCCCACAAGAGACCTTCCGGGGGAGACGAGACACCTACCCCACCGGGGCCTTTCCTGACACCAACAGGGGCTGCTCTGGCTGCTCGTAAGAGGAGCTCGTCAAGGTGGTAGTGATGGCGTTGATGGGGACTCCAGGGCTTATCTGGTCAGTTACCCATCGTCCTTGCTGGATCTGTAACTTAACCGGCATCTGTGCTCTGAAGCTATTAATAACCAGAGAGGCTGAGAGCCGGGAGGAAGTGCTGCTCTTGCTGCAGGAAGCAGCTGGGAGGGTGAAGGGGCTGGCCCTGCAGACGCTCCAGGCCTATCTGGGCCCCTGACAGGGGTGAGGGTCCTGGGACAAGGCTGGCCTCTGGTCTCACCTCCTCCATCCGGCAGATGGGAACATTTATGCAGCATGTTTTCCAAGGGTGGAACCATAGCAGTCGTGGTCCTCACTGACTTTCTAAGGATGGAGGAGGTCAGCTCAGAGAATGAATGAATGAATGAACAAGTGAAGTGGCTTGGATGAGTCAAGCTAAGAAGTTATCTTTTACCTTGGCCCTGGAATCTTTTTGACGTTCATGAGTTTTAAATTGTTGACAGCTTCAGATGTATTAGTCCTCCAGGCATTTAAATCTTGTAGCAGCTAAAAGTTCTAGGGGTGAGGAGAAGGATCTGGAGTAAGGAAAAGGGTTGGGAAGACCCCAGAGAGATGCTCAATGTGAATAGTCCCACTCTGAGGGGTCTGTGCTTTCATCTCAGTGCAAATAGGCCCTGAGGTGGAGGCATTTGGTACACTCAGGAGTGCTACATGCAGGGAAGGTGTTTAACTATCATTAAAACTCCCATGGGGCTGGTTATCCACCACTTTGGAGGCCAGCGCTGGATGTCCGACTCCCCTGGTACAATGGTCTTGGTGCAGCAGAGCCAGGCACTGAAAGCTGCAGGGACAGAGGGGTGCCCTAATTCTCTTTTGGCCACCAAGGAGCTCCTTGTAAAAGGGACCCTTGGTTTCCATCTATGGAGGTGAATGAGCTTGCCATGTTTCTAGTAGAGTTTCCCCCTGTGGTGCCCAACTCAGAGGTAAAGACATGGAAACGCTCCAAGTTCAGCGGGGCTCACAAGGGTATGGAACACAGGTGAGGCCTGATCCAGAGCCCCCATATTTATTCTCATAGGTTGATTTGCCTCCAAATAGGGCTTCCCCGATAGCCAGTTGATAAAGAATCTGCCTGCAATGCAGGAGACCCCGGTTCTATTCCTGGGTTGGGAAGATCCATTGGAGAAAGGATGGGCTACCCACTCCAGTATTCTTGGGCTTCCCTTGTGGCTCAGTTGGTAAAGAATCTGCCTGCAGCGAGGGAGACCTGGGTTCGATCCCTGGGTTGGCAAGATCCCTTGGAGAAAGGAAAGGGGACCCACGCCAGTATTCTGGCCTGGAGAATTCCATGGGTATGTGATCCATGAGGTCTTGAACAATGAAACACGACTGAGCAACTTTCACTTTCACTTTCATGCCTCCAAATGCTCAAAGGAAATCATTGCAAAGTTGTTTTGAATGAGATGCAAATAAAATTCCCAAAGAAACAAGCAAAAATCTAACAGGGAAGAAACTGCCTTTTGGGAAATAGAAGAGATGAAGGAGTGAAAGAATTAGGGGTTTGTTTGGTTGGGTTGGTTTTTTGTTTGCTTGCTTAGTGGCAAGGTATGTGAGATTTTAGTTTCCTGAACGAGGATTGAACCTGTGTCCCTTGCAGTGGAAGGGCGGAGCACTAACCACTGGACCCTAGAGAATTCCCTGTTTCGGTTCTTAAATTCTGAATTCTTCCTCCTCCCTCCCTCCCTTCCTTCTGTGTTCTTTCTCGCTCTTTCTTTCAAGCAGCAAATATTTATCAAGCACCTGTTATGGACCAGCCGCTGAGCTGGGCCCTGGGAATCAAATCATGAGGGATAAAAGAAAGATACAGGCGCTATGGTCTTGAAGCTCACAGTCCAGTGAAGGAGACAGACAGAGGGTGGGCAAATGATCAAAGACGTGTAAAGACAAGTGATGAGTCGATGGCTTATGACCGGAGGCAGGGAGAGGCTGCCGCGGGCGGGCAGGCCAAAGAAGCCGTGATGGGGCTAAGAGCTGGAGGGGCCAAGGTCAGGCCTGAGGTCGGGGCAGGCTTCCCAGGGCTCGCCCGTGTGGGTTAGGAAGGATTATTCTCATCGAGAGGACACAGCTGCAGGGGCTGAGCACCTGTCCCAGAGCAGCGGGGACAAGCAGGGCTGTGTGATCCCATGGCCAACCCCTCTCCTGGCCCTGCCTCCATCTGCCCCGGTCCTGAGGAATGACCCGCCCCTTGCTTTTACAGGCCCGTGGACCCTGTGATAAAGGCCATCAAGGAAGGTGATGAAGAGGCCTTGACGGCTATGATCAAGGCGGGCAAGAACCTCTCAGAACCCAACAAGGAGGGCTGGCTGCCGCTGCACGAGGCGGCCTACTACGGCCAGCTGAACTGCCTGAAGGCCCTGCACCGAGGTGAGGTGGCGGGTCGGGCTGCGGCCACAGGTGGGACTGGGACCCATGGGTGGTGGCACTTTCCTTCTGGAGCTTTGGCCCACAACGACTGTGATGACTGAGGGCAAGGCCAAGGTACCACCCCACCTTGCAGAGTTAAAGTCAGCACGTTGGGAGGGAGGAAGTGACGTGTCCCCCGCCTCCCCAACTCCGCCCTCCCCACCCCATCCTGCCACCTCTCCAGCCCTCCAGGACAGGAGAGTCTAATTCCTAGAAGAGGACTGAGGGAGGGCTGACTTCTGGGAGCGCCAGCTTGTCCCAGAATGTTGCAGGAGTTGATCTGGTGTGGAAAATACCACAGCTGTGCCTGTGCCCTGCCAAGGCCGTCTCCAACAGCTGTGAGATTCTGGGCGACTCATGCCTCCTCTCTGGAGCCTTGACTTTCCCCCAGGCTAGATGAGGGTGGGGAACACCTGCAGGCGGGATCTACCTCTGCCCTCGGGGATCCAGAAAGGGACCCCAGACAGCCCACCACATGCCAGGGCAGAAAGAGCAGCAGTGACTGGTGGGAGTGTGAGGGAAGGCTGGGCTCATTCGGAGAAGGAGGGGGTTCAATCAGGGAAGGCTTCCCAGAGGAGGTGGCATCTGAGCTGGATTACTATGACTGGGAAGCTGAAACAGCCTGTTGAAAGTGGCTGAATCCAGGACCAAGAGGAAGAAGGCTGTCTGGTTGGTAAATTCAGGCAGAGGCCACACGTGACTGTCCTCAGAATGGGAGGAAATCGGGACCAACTCTGTGTTGGAGGGAGAGATGGGTATCTTCCTCCTTCATGAATTTCCTGGTCTGTCCTCCACAGCGTACCCGGCAGTCATCGACCAGCGCACCCTGCAGGAGGAAACAGCCCTTTACCTGGCGACATGCAGGGGACACGTGGACTGCCTCCAATTCCTGCTCCAGGCTGGCGCCGAGCCCGACATCTCCAACAAGTCCCGAGAGACACCGCTCTACAAAGGTGAGCCCAGGGGTACAGGCTTCCCCCAGGAAAGGTCCAGAGACTGAGTGGCTATCAGGAGGATTTGCTTGCAAGGTGCACAACCCTCCCCACCGGGGTCTACTATGATGGCACGGCCTTATTCAGGTGTATAACTTACATAACTGAACCACTCAGTCGTGCATGTATTCAGGCAATATTTCCCAAGTTCTCCCACGGGCCTGGCACACTGAAGACTCAGAGATGAAAAGATATGGTCCATGCCCATCCAGTCCGGTAGACATTGATTCAAAGACGATATACATTCTCAGTCAGCTACTGGCACCGAAGAGCTTGACACAAAGGAGCATGGGGGAGGGACCAGGATGTGGGAGAGGGCACCCCCATAGAAGGCGGTCCCAGAGCTGAGCCTGAACAGGAGGGATTCACCGGCTGGACGAACAAGGGGAACAGCATAGGCAAAAGTGAAGAGGCATGAGAGGGAATTTGTTGCTCCAGGATTTTTGAGAAAATGAAAACCTCCAACTTACTCAATATGTCATCCAAGGACAGTCACCAGCTGCCCTAGCAGTGCCCAGAGTCAAAATCCGAATAATCATAACAGCTGGCAATTATCAAGTGTTTACTATACCCCAGGCTCTGTTCTTTTTTCTAACCCTCACATCCATCCGCATATGAAGTAAGCACTGCTAGCTTCCCCAGTTTACAGATGAGGCCTTAAGGCACAGAGAGCAGACAGGAGGCATCCAGGATCACACGGCCAGGAAGGGCAGACCTGGGATCTAACCCTGAGGGCTGGATGCCAGCATCACGCTCTGAACTACTCCACTCTCCAATGTCTAGGTTCAACCCACCCCAGTGTTCTTGCCTGGAGAATCCCGGGGACAGGGGAGCCTGGTGGGCTGCCGTCTATGGGGTTTACACATGTAAACAATCAGTTTCGGGTCTTGCAAAAAGGACAGGACCTCTACACTTTGAAAAGCGACAGAAATTCCCAATTTCCCATATGTCTGGTCTCTAAAACCTGGAATATCCCATCAGCAGCAGGAACCGGGTCCACTGCAGACCTGCGGTGGAGGTGTCTTCCCTAGAACTCATGTCCCCTGGGCACCGGAGCCATCACCCAGAGCCCCATCTGTCCCAGAAAGAGCTCCCAGGATGCTAAGTGACTCTCAGCTGAAGCCTGAACCCTGATCCTGCATGAGCTCCACCCTAGAGCCTTCATATCTTGCCCCACTCCATTCTCCCACAGCTTCCTCTCGGGAAGGTTTCGTTACCTGTGCTTTACAGGTGAAAGAGCCCAAGGCTTAGAGAAGCCGTAAGCTTGGGGTCCTGTTTGAAATACTACACAGGCAGCCCCTCTTCCTTCCTGTGCATGTGTGTTCAGTCTCTCAATCGTGTCTGATTCTTTGCCACCCCATGGACTGTAACCCACCAGGCTCCTCTGCCCATGGGATTTCCTAGGCAAGAATACTGGAGTGGGTTGCCATTCCCTACTTCAGGGAATCTTCCCAACCCAGGGATTGAACCTGTGTCTCCGGCATTTGCAGGCAGATTCTTTATCACTGAGCCACCTAGGAAGCCCCTCTTCCTTCTCCCCACCTCCCTAACTGAGGAAGTTTCCAGGGGAGGTTAATTTGGACAAGTTCTCAGTCTCCCTTGGAACAGCTCTGCCAGCACTAAGGCTACATTTAGAGTCTAGAGCCAGATAAGGCTTAAAAGGGAGGTTTGAGCAGGTTGAGAAAGACTTGATGAGCTGCACTCAGAAGACAAATTTTAACTGAGTAGCCTCTGAGCAAGTGTTTTGAGCAGGAATATGACACTGCCCTCCTCTTCTTCTGGCCTCGTGGAGGACTGAAGCAGGTAACACTGGAAAGGGAGATGAGTTAGGGGCATTCTGGAACCTTCCAGGGGACAGAGACTCCAGACCTGACTACCTGGATTCGAATCCCAGTTCTGCACTTACAGTGTGACCCTGGGCAGGTCACTTAACTTCTCTGTGCCTCACTGTCCTCCTCTGTGAAAAGGGATAACACAGCATCCTTTAAGGGTAGCTGGGAGAACTAAATTAATCACGTGAAGTGCTTAGAATAGAGTGCCGGTGCATAACCAGTGCTACACACACATCAGGATATTATTGCTGATTACTGTTACTATAGTTGTATATCCTAGGTTTAGTGAAGGGCCTGGAACTTAGTGCAGACTCAGCAGATATTTGGTACATGAATTCACTTCTGGCTGATGAATGAATGGTTGGATGGACAAATGAATGAATGAAGGCGCGGCTGCCCAGGTCCTGCCAGGGGCCCCGCTGACCATCTTGCTTCTTGCTGGGCACAGCCTGTGAGCGCAAGAACGTGGAGGCAGTGAGGATTCTGGTGCAGTACAAGGCGGACACCAACCACCGCTGTAACCGAGGCTGGACGGCTCTGCACGAGTCTGTTGCTCGCAATGACCTGGAGGTCATGGAGATCCTGGTGAGCGGAGGCGCCAAGGTGGAAGCCAAGAATGCCTATGGCATCACCCCCTTGTTCGTGGCCGCCCAGAGTGGGCAGCTGGAGGCACTGAGATTCCTGGCCAAATACGGTGAGTAGTAAGGGTCCCTAGGTTGTGGAATACCCAAGGGGCACAGCTGGGAAGGACCTCAGGTTAAGTCTAAGGGAAAGCAAGTTTAAGTGCCACCTATGGACATACTCCGGAGAAGGCAATGGCACCCCACTCTAGTACTCTTGCCTGGCAAATCCCATGGACAGAGGAGCCTGGTAGGCTGCAGTCCATAGCGTCGCTAAGAGTCGGATACGACTGAGCGACCTCACTTTTCACTTTCATGCATTGGAGAAGGAAATGGCAACCCACTCCAGTGTTCTTGCCTGGAGAATCCCAGGGACGGGGGAGCCTGGTGGGCTGCCGTCTCTGGGGTCGCACAGAGTCGGACACGACTGAAGCGATTCAGCAGCAGCAGCAGCATGGACATACTGATTGAGTGACAGCATCTTCCGGGAGGCTGTGTTAAGAAGGATTCTGAGGTTGTGCCTAGGCTCAGCTGGAAACAAGTTGAGATCCACCAGCAATGCCTGCAATTAGGAACACACTTGGAGGGGTGTGGTACACCTGCCCCGTGTTAGCCTTCTCTGACCTAGTCCAACATCCTCATTTTACAAATGAGGAATCTGAGGCCCAGAAAGAGGAAGCGACTTATCTATCTATAGTCACACAGCAAATTACTTATAGACTAACCAGACTCTTAGTCTCCCAACACCCCAACAACTTCTCTTTCCATCACATCACCCTTCAGGGCCAGAAGGAACTTCAGACATTTAGGTTCCCTCCTTGCTTTATATGGAGAAGGAAATGACAACCCACTCCAGTATTCTTGCTTGAAAACCCCATGGACAGAGGAACCTGGCAGGCTACAGTCTATGGGGTCACAAAAGAGTCAGACACAACTTCAGAACTAAAGAACAACTCATTTTATAGGTGATGAAACCAAGGGCCAGGATGGGAAAGTGATTTGTCCAAGGTCACACAACAGATTAGTGGTAGAACTGGGATTTAGACCCTGATCTTTGTACTCTTTGCCTCTTAAAAATCTTTGTTCATTTAATGGGATAAAAGAAAATAATATTGCCTGGATTATTATGTCCCAGTAACAGAAGACTCTGAGACGATGGCAGACATTCTTTTGGTTCAAAAGATCATAATATTCTGATTTTCCCCAAGAACTCTTTTGATTTCTCTTCTCACTCCCATGGGAAGTGACCTTTCCATTAGAGAAACAGACACCAGAGCAAGCCAGACCTGGGGGCTGAGCTGGAATAAGCTTTCGAGGACCTGCTGTGTGACAGGCCCCGCACTACACATGAATGCAGAATAGGCCCGGGGGGTTTTCTCTGTAGCCTAGGAGGCAGGGAGTGGAGGAGACTGAGGCTCAGAGAGATTAAATGATTGGTCACAATCGGAGCCTGGATTCCGACTGCCATCATCTGACCCCAAACTGCAAGCTCTTTGCACTCCACCACCCCACCCCAGGGCTCGAGAATTTCCATCCTGGGACTTGGCCTGAATAAGCATCCATTTACTCAGCACGTGCCCAAGCTGTTGGGAAAACAGACCGAGGGCACATCCTTGCCACTGGGGACAAATCTGCACTGACCAGCCAGAGGCCAAAGAGCACAGGCAGGGTCCTGGGAGCCAGGCAAGGAGGCTGGACAAAGGGCCAAGCGCTCAGCGGGTGAGAGGAACAGGCTAGCACTGAACATCTGCCCAGCTCTCCTGCTGACGCCCTGAGTCAGAGTCTGTTCCCGTTGTGGGCTGAGTCCATTTGCAAATCCAAATATTTTTCTTGTGTGAGCGGGCGGCTTTGCTGGCGGGAGTCCAGGCTTTCAGGGAGCAAGTCTTCCAGAGCTCAGGGGTGTTGGAGCCACTTGCCAATTCTCCCTCGGGTGGAGGCAGGAGCAGTGCCTGCCTCCCAGCCCTTAGTTTTGGGGAACTCGTGTTTGCTGAGCACCCTCTCTGTGTCAGGCTCGGGTGGAGAGGTTGTCTTAGTCCACTCAGGTGGCTATCACAGAATAAAACAGATTGGATGGCTTATAGACAACAAAGGTTTATTTTTCACAGTTCTGGAGGCTGGGAAGTCCAAGATCAAGGTGCCAGTGGTCTCAGCATCCCATGAGAGCCTGTTCCTACCTCCTAGACATCCATCTTCTTGTGTTCTCACATGGTGGAAGGGGCAAGGGAGCTCTCTGGGGTCTTTTCTATTAGGGCACTAATCCCATTCATGAGGGCTCCACCCGCAAAACCTAATCACCTCCCAAAGGCTCTACCTCCTAACACCATCACACTGAGGATTAGGGTCCATTTGATTCTTGGGGAGACATACGTGTTTTTGTCTATAGCAGATATTTAATTCCATTATCTTACTTAGATAACTTCACAGTAACCCTGGTTGCTAGGTACTATTTTTCTCAGTCAACAGAGGAGAAAACTGAGGCTTCTAAAGGTGTTTGAGGCTATGGAGCTTGTAAAACGTGGAACAGAAACTTCAGCTGCTGTCTGTCATGAAAACCTGTGATATTTCCACTAGACCGGAAACCAGTCATCAAATATTAAATTTATCAGAGAGCTTGTGATAAGCTGACTACCCAGAAAGGATCTGTGGTTTAACAGATACTTCTGATTTCAGCCCTTGCTGATGTTTCACTGCTATATCATTTCCATTTCCTATCAGAATAGGGGTTGGGGAACAGGCTGCACTTCTGTCTGCAGAGAAACCCCTGCCTTCTCTGTCCATCACCACTAGGAGATGGAGCAGATGTAGGAGATTGGGCTGAAGGGAGACCATCGCCAGACTGATGCCTCCTTCTGGCAGCACGGCGTAGTGTTTCTTTCAGAGCAGACAAGAAGCCATGGCTGTTAATAAATTCCTCTCTTAATCCTTGAAATGGAAGGCATGCTGCATACGTGCTCAGTCACTTCACTCATCTCCAGCTCTTTGGGACCCTATGGACTGTAGCCCACCAGGTTCCTCTGTCCATGGGAGTCTTCAGGCAAGAATACTGGGGTGGGTTTCCATGCCCTCGTCCAGGGGATCTTCCCCACCCAGGGACTGAACCGGGGTCTCCCACATTGCAGGCAGATTCTTTACCATCTTAGCCCCCAGGCAGAGAAGAGCAAATAAATCCTAATTAATAAAGTTATTGGGGTTTTTTCTTTATGAGGAGGCTCTGTGCCCCCCTAGAACTGTGAGGGCCTTCCTCAGGGCAGGATCTGGATCATTTTAGGTGGAACGAGCATTAGGAGCGTTGTCTCTGCCATCAGAACATCTGCCAGGGCTTCTGCTATCAGACCCTCTGGGTTCATGCTTTGGCTCTTCCCTTATGAGCTGCAGGATCTGGGGCCCGAGATCCTGCAGAGGTTCTCTGTGCTTCACTGCAAGAGACATAAGAGATGCGGGTTCGATCACTGGATCAGGAAGATCCCCTGAAGGAGGGCATGGCAAGCCACCCCCGTATTCTTGCTTGGAGAATCCCGTAGACAGAGGAGCCAGGCAGGCTATAGTCCATAGGGTCACCAAGAGTTGGACTTGACTGAAAGCAACTTAGCACACACACACACAAACACACGTGCTTCAGTGTTCTTGTCTGTAACATGGAGATAAAGTTGTTACTGATGGCATGGGGTTAGCATATGTTGTGGACTCAAAGAGATAGCACATGTACAGCTCCGTGTGTGTCTTAGTTGCTCAGTCGTGTCTGACTCTTTGCAGCACTATAGACCATTGCACGCCAGGCTCCTCTATCCATGGAATTCTCCAGGCAAGAATACTGGAGTGGGTTGCCATTCCCTTCTCCAGGGGATCTTCCCAACCCAGGGATCAAACTCAGGTCTCCTGAATTGCAGGCAAATTCTTTACCACATGAGCCACCAGGGAGGGCCCAGCATAGAGAAGTGGTTGGAAATCCCAGCATCACTATGGCAGTTCAGGCTGGCGGCCCGGGGTCTCAGTGTAGCAGAAAGGAGCTGGGGGTCCTCCGGGTGATCCAATGTGTCAGGGTGGTTACGGCAGCAGCGCCCAGCCCGAGGTGGGCGTTACATCAAGGACAGTGACCGGCCTGATCTCTCACCAATCCGCCTCTCCTTCTCCAGGCGCTGACATCAACACACAGGCCAGCGACAGCGCGTCCGCCCTCTATGAGGCCTGCAAGAACGGGCACGAGGAGGTGGTGGAGTTCCTGCTGTCACAGGGTGCGGACGCCAACAAGACCAACAAGGACGGCATGCTCCCGCTGCACATCGCCTCCAAGAAGGGTAACTACAGGTCAGCCCAGGCCCCGCCCCCAGGCCCCGCGGCTCCTCCCACTTCCCCACCCATTCCTCCAAATGCCCCGCCCACTGCGGGGTAGGGAGGGCCGGAGAGTTCAGGGCCCAGGGCACGGTTTAGGTGGAAAAGTGGAACACCACCAAGCAGTTGGCAAGCTAGAGTGAATGCTTACAACAACGGCAACAACAATAACAGCAAACTCCTATGTGGCACTTAGCAGCACTTTACATTATAAACATATTTAATCCTTTTAACAACTCTATTTTTCATAATTCCATTAACAGATATACTGAGGTAGATATGATTACCTTCTTTTTTTTTTTTTTTTTTCAAAATGAGGAAGCTAAGACACAGGAAGGTTGAGATCACTCAGCTTGTAAATGACAGGAGCTCACTTGTTCCGAACCTTATGTCAACCAGATTCCACATAGGAAGCCAGATAGGGGATATTTCTGTTGGGGACGCAAAAATAACCTCTCAGGCAGTAAGCAAGGATGCAGGGAACATCTACAATAATACAAATAGCACCATGGGTACTAGCTAGTTTTTGTTGAGCACTTATTATGTGCTAGGTACTTTGAAAGAGATGAAAGACGCCAAAGCTCTCAGGGAGCAGTCTGGTGGGAGGGAAGATGCATGCGTGCACACACACACACATGCAGAAACATGCTCATGAAAATGAAAAGGCACGCAGGGCTGAGTTGCATGGGGGTCCTCGAGACCAGCGTGGGCTGGAAGCAGAGGTGTGCTAGACCTGGCTTGTGCAACTGCTGTGAGCTGATTGACCACCTTGGTAGTCTGAAATCGGCCTTGGTGAGAGTATTTACTTCATGGAAACTGGTGATTGTTAGAAATCAGAGCCCCCTCCTTCCCCCGAAGAGCAAGCTGTTAAACTTCCACCAGTACCACCACTAGCTGGAGGGTCAGGAGAGCCTTGCCCAGCGGGTGGAACTCCAGCTGACCATGAAGGATGCATGGGCCCAGTAATTTCCACTTGACCAGTGTTCCCTAAACTGAGCATTCACAGACTTTCTTCCTGCTTTTAGATGTCTATACCCTCACTTCTTAGTATGGTCCTTTAAAGACATTTTTATTTTAAATGAATTTATTTTCAAAAGGAAACATTTATCACATGATTAAATTGTTCAAATTACCAATTTACAATTAGTAATAATAATAAAAAAAACCCTCTCACCTATAATCCCATCTCCTGTACCCCAGATGACACACTTCAGGAAATGCAGCCCTGTCCCCAACAGGGAGAAGATTGTGCATGCTAGGGGGTGTGGGTGGTCTTCGCTCAGGAAGATGGGGGTGAGAATGACACCCTGGGGAATGGAACGGAGACACAGGAGACAGAGCTGACCCTCAGGGCTCCAGGCCCTGCTCTGCAGGTACCCACACAAATGACCAGCCACGGATGCCTCGCCACCCCATCCATGCACACAGGAGACCTTGCCTTCTCTGGGCCACATAGCAGGCTATGAGGCAGAAAGATGTGGGTTTCAATTCCTACTGAGGCGTTAGGGAAGTTATTTAACCTTTCTGAGCCTCAATTCCCTCCTCTGTAAAATACGAAGTAGTTGTACTGCCTGGCGGGGCTATTGTGGGGACTAGTGAAATGGATGCACATGTGTATAGAGTAGAAATAAAGCGCCCGGCAGAGTGCAGCACACAGTAGGTTCTTGCTGGGTCTGTGTTCTCTCTCATGTAGGAAGGGTAAATTACATCATTTTTCCGTGAAGCCAGTGGAAGGACAAAAGCAACTCAAGTCAGGCAGAGGTGATGGGCAAGATAGCATCTCACTCTCCAGTTGCAAAAAGATCCAGCAGTAGTCAACAAACATGGCTTATCTTAGTCTGACTCTAGAAAGATCCAAAGAGAAAGAGAGAGAAGGGTTGACCCTCAAAATCTCCTGGTCCACTGGCTCTCCAAACCTGCCTGTACAGCACGGTCACACTGGGCTTTTTTTAAATGACGCCTCCCAGACACACAAAACCGGAATCTCCAGGAGAGAAGGAGCCCATGCCTTTATCTTTGAAAAGCTCCCAGCCAACCAGATACAGCCCAGTCAGACCTTCAGGAGGAACACTGATGTAATCCAATCCTCTGCAATGATTTTGCAGAGGAGGGACCAGAGGTCAGAGATGGGAAGTGGCATGCCAGAGAGTGGCAGAGCAGGGACTGTCCCTTGAAATCGTTCAATCACACCCAGTGCCTTCAGCCGGGCCCAGGTGCCAGCAGTCTGGCCTCAGCTGGTGGAAAGTTTGAAGGAGCACAGGGCATGCCTAAGGCTGGCCAGGGAGCAAGGCTGGGCCTCTCTGGAACCACCTATGTGAATGATGTATGCTTCTGGAAAGTCTCCTGCTTGAGACTTGTGCTGACCCCCAAAGCCATTTCTCTGGTTATTCACCCTCCATTCTCAGATCCCAGGTTCCTCTGGACCCCAAGAGTGAGAGGACCAGGCTGCAGTTTGGGGGCTGCCCTACAAAGGGGTAAAACCAGGTTCCCAAGGGCTTCTGTCACCTGGCAAGGCCCCAGTGCTGCACTCACCCCGGGGCATGTGGCATGTGGCCCTCTCCATGCCGTCCTTCCTTGGCTGCTTGGGGATCTGCTGTGACATTCTCTAGGCTTTCCACACTCAGCTGCCTGCCAGGACACCCTGCCTGTCCATGGCATGGAAAGTGGCTCCAGCAGCTGGAGTCCGTGTTCGCCAGATGGTGAATTCAACACATTTACTGCAGAGCGTGACATTTAGGTGTGGCTGAGAAAGAAGCCACCAAGACCCCAAAGTCTTAGGCACCTCCAAGATATACTTTTTCTTAGTTTTGATTTCCAGTTTAGCAAACGCAACTTTTGAGATTAAAACTCAGCACCAAGTGAAAGAAACTGAAGTCACTCAGTTGTGTCCGACCCCGTGGGTTCCTCTGTCCATGGGATTTTCCAGGCGAAAATACTGGAGTGGTTTGCCATTTCCTTCTCCAGGGGAGCTTCCCAACCCAGGGATCGAACCCGGGCCTCCCACACTACAGGCAGACTCTTTACCATCTGAGCCACCAGGGAAGCTAGCACCAAAGATAGATTTATTAAGAAACTGTTGGTATTAGACAAGAGCAGATGGCCCAAGGTTCCTTTAAACTGAATTTAGAATAGCACTGCAACCACTGGTTCTCAACCTTGGCTACACACTGGGACCCTGGCGAACTCTTGAAGCCCCGAGGCTTGGGCCACAGCCTCAGAGATCTCGCTGAAAGCAATCTGGGTTGGGGCTGGGGCTGCAGATGATTTTATGAGGCATCCCAGGAGAGAACCAGTATCTTAGACTCAATTTTGTGGCTGACATATAACACAGACTTGCCTTTGGACTTTACTTCTGGCCTCCTCATTTTAAAATATACTTTCTCTTTTACTTCTAATGAATATTACCTTTGCAAGACCCTTAAAACTCTTTCTGAGAAAACTGCTTCCCTGCTCTAGCTCCCAGGAGAAAAGCTGCAGACTTTCCCCCATAGGGACCCCTCATGGACAGAAGTTCCACTATGCCCTTGGGGACACCCTCAGGCAGATTCTCCTCTGTGGAGTCTTTTCTGGCTCCACACAGCCTCAGAGGAGAGATAATGCCCCCAACACACACACACACACACACACACACACAAAGCTGGGTTGAAACACCGCTGCCCAGCGTTACTGGGAGCGGAGCCATTTGTGAACAGCTGGTTCCCTTGTGAAAGTCAAGTCCATGGTCAAATTTACACTGAATGCTGGCAAAGGTCACACCACCATGACCTGGTGACCCAGGAGGCTGAGCTGGTGGGTGCAGCCTCCGTGCTGGGGAAAGAAGAAGAGACAAATGGGACACTGGGCCTCCCAGACACCAAAACTTGTACCAGGCAACAGGCACCTTTGCTCTCTACTTAAGTTGCATTTCAAGCTCCTGTGGTCTCAGGACCTGCTGTGAGAGAAGTGGGAAGGTCCCAGCCTTTCTTATCAGGTCCAGCCCTCATTCCCCTGCCTTCTTCCCACCAACTGGGCTGGGGGAGAGGAATGATGACATGCAGTGGGGCCACCAACACCTTCATTCTGCCTGGGCTTTGCCATCCACCTCCAGGCCAGCCTCACTCTCTCCTCCCCGCCCCCTGCCCCACATTCAGGTCTCATTTTCACCCTCTGTAGAATGGGAGGCTGGACACATTGATGTCCAGGCCCACACAGCATGGCACACTGACTCTCAGCTTGGCCGTGTCCTACAGAAGTGGACAACAATTAGATGATTTCATTGTTATTAAGATGATGCTTCTGGGACCTAGGCTGCCTCCAGTCACGTTCCCACATTTCTGCCACTTTGCCTTGGTTCGACAGGGGACCACTGGAGACCAGCTGTGACCTGCCAGATCTCAGCTCATCTGGCCAGCGGCCCTGGGCAGTCCCCCTCGCTGTTTTTCCCGTGGTTGGGCACGTTACGGCTGTTACAGAGCATTTGTCAGCGATGGCTGCGGTCCAGGGTGAGGCCCCGGCCCTGCCTTTGACCAGCACCTCTACAGAGCAAGGTCAGGCCTCCTGAGCCTGCACAAATAGAAATTAGGAGGCAATTAGCCCCCCTGGGTGTGTGAATTTCCTTTTGAGGTTTGAGAGGCAGATTTTAAGCAAACACAGCATCACTAACCAAAATAATACTTTCCACCGAGATCCTAACGGGAGATCCCTGGCATCAGATTTCCAGGAAGCCAGAGGCCCAGGGAACCCAAGTGTCCAGAGTGAGGGAGGCTTGGAAATAGATTTGGTGCACCTGCTTGCCCTGCCGTGGTCACCTCCTTGAAGCCCACCCGAGGTCACCGGTCAGCAGGGGTTGGGGAAATTAGGGTCTGGAATCATGTCAGTGGCAAGAGCTTGGCAGGCGGCAGGGGTTTAGGGAAGAGAGCAAATACAAGAGGTCAGGAGTCCTGGGGTCAAGCCCCAGAACGGCTTTATGGCCTTTGAGCCGTCGCTTCCTCTCTCTGAGCCCCCTCTGTTATAAAGAAGCCCACAGACCCAGTTGGGCAGCCCCACTGGGCCGCAGTGAAGGTAAAGTGGGTCAGGCAAGTTAATGCATTGTAAGGGGTTCAAAACCCTGTGACATGGCGGCTGTCACCTGACCGCTAGCTACACAGGAAGTAGGGGAGTGGCTAAGAGTGTGGCTCACTCCAGGACAAGGGGCCCCAACCTCGGGATCTACTGCCTGATGATCTGAGGTGGGGCTGATGCAGTAACAGTAGAAATAAAGCGCACAAGAAATAGAATGCGCTTGAATCGTCCTGAAACCATCCCCCCCATCCCCAGTCCATGGAAAAGCTGTGTTCTGTGAAGCTAGTCCCTGATGCCGAAAAAGCCGGAGACAGCTACTCTAGCGGGAATCAGACTACCTGCCTGCATCACCTTCTACTGGCTGTGTGTCCTAGGGCAAGTCACTGGGTTTCTGTTTCCTCATCTGTAAGTGAGATTAATCCTAGTACACACCTCATAGGGCTGTTGGGAGGATATATTATAATAGATCACTGTAGGTTAACTGCCGAGAACACCACCTGATTCAGCAGGAGAGACCACAGTCAGGACTGGCAGGAATCTCCAGCCTCAGCCACAGCTGATCAGCCCTCTCCAGGCCACAGGCAGGGCAGCGAGCCTGGGAGAGGCTAGAATCAGCCTTCAGGGGAAGAGGCATTGAGATCCACAGGACAGGGGAGGCGACTTCACGGTCACTGAGGGCTGACCAGGCCCTGGGGCAGGAGTGGTTGGGACAGACATGTTTGTCCCCTCCTGTCCCCCAGGACCTGGCGGCTTCCACCAAGTCCTCGGGGCAGCAAAACAGAGACACAGGATACCTCAGGCCTGGAGTCAGAGGAAGGGACAAGTCCCGGTTTGTGTCTCCCAACATATGGCCTGGGCAAGTCCCCTAACATCACTGAGCACGGATTTTCTCATCTGAAACAAATGTGCATGACCAGACACACTTTATGGGTTGTTGTGGAGATTAAACCAAATAATGCGTGTGAAGCCTTTGGACGGTGTCCTGGCACATAATGAGCCCTTGGATAGGGCTGTCCCCGCCCCCCAAGCCCCCACCGACCTAGGCAGGGCAGGGTCTGCACAACTTCATGTTTTTCCACTCTAGGTCTGGGGGCCTTCCAGTCAATTCCTCTAGAAAACTGAGCTGGGAGTGGGCAATACCCCTTAGCCTGAAAGAAGTCAGCAAGAGATTCTTGAAATTGCCCTCCGGTCTGGCTGAGATTTTTTTAAAGAGCTCAGACTTTGGAAGCTTGTGGCTCAGCTTCTAAAGAATCCACCTGCAATGTGGGAGATCTGGGTTCGATTCTTGGGTTGGGAAGATCCCCTGGAGAAGGGAATGGGTGCACACTCCAGTATTCTGGCCGGGAGAATTCCATGGACTGTATAGTCCATGGGGTCACAAAGAGTCATACACGACTGAGTGACTTTCACTTCACACTAACTTTAGGGGTTCTGGGTTTGAAGCCCAGCTCCACTCGTTACCGGCTCTGAGGTTTTGAGAACGTGGTGGAAGCTCTCTGAGCCTCAGTTTCCCTATCTGTAAAGTGGACCCCCCCCCCCTCCTCCAGTGGTAATTGTTGAGACTGGCCGTCTCCACGGCGCCCCCTGCTGGTGGGCCCTGCCGCTCCCACGCAGTGGTTGACAGCGGCCGAGCCTGGACCCCTCCGCTCGCCCTGCCGGCGGGTCCGGTGCCGTGACCCGCGCGTGCCCGCCTCGCCCGCAGGATCGTGCAGATGCTGCTGCCGGTGACCAGCCGCACGCGCGTGCGCCGTAGCGGCATCAGCCCGCTGCACCTGGCGGCCGAGCGCAACAACGACGAGGTGCTCGAGGCCCTGCTGGGCGCGCGCTTCGACGTGAACGCGCCGCTGGCGCCCGAGCGCGCGCGCCTCTACGAGGACCGCCGCAGCTCGGCGCTCTACTTCGCGGTGGTCAACAACAACGTGTACGCCACCGAGCTGCTGCTGCTCGCCGGAGCCGACCCTAACCGCGACGTCATCAACCCCCTGCTCGTGGCTATCCGACACGGCTGCCTGCGCACCATGCAGCTGCTGCTGGACCACGGCGCCAACATCGACGCCTACATCGCCACACACCCCACCGCCTTCCCCGCCACCATCATGTTCGCCATGAAGTGCTTGTCGCTGCTCAAGTTCCTCATGGACCTCGGCTGCAACGGCGAGCCCTGCTTCTCGTGCCTGTACGGCAACGGCCCGCACCCGCCCGCCCCGCCGCCCTCCAACAGGTTCAATGATGCGCCCGCCTCGGACAAGGCGCCCAGCGCGGTCCAGGTAGGGGGGCGCGCCGCGGGGACTGCGGCCAGGGCCAGCGGGCTCCCGAGGCTGGGGGGACTGGAAGCAGGGCGGACCCTCGGCAGGGTGGACTGCACTTGGGAGGCAGCTGGAGACGGTGGTGAACAGGATTTGGAGGCAGTGTGGGCTAACGGTTAGTGCACTTTGGAGGGCGTGTCAGCTGGCGTTTAGCACCCATTGGAGGCAGTGGAAACTCAATGGTTAACATGCTTTAGAGGCAGCAGGACTTAGCGGTTCACAGGAGCATTTCGGTCCCCTGTATTAGGGGAGGGAACAGTTCGGCAGGCGATTGGTGGGGAACCCTGCAAAACTGAGGGGTTCACCACCCCCAGCAAACCTACACCTGGAATATCATGGTGATGGACCAAGATCCGGGTAGAGGTGAGAACAGGCCTACTAGAAGAGCAGGTGAGCTGCAGAAAGTCAGTGACCCCAGAGGCAAGACCTGCCCATGGTGTGACTTAATAAGTCAAAGTCCAATGAACAGGAAGTTAGAGGCGCTTCCCTAGTGGTCCAATGGTTAAGAATCCACCTTACACTGCAAAGGACACTGGTTCCATCCCCGGTCCCAGAAGATCTCACATACCACCGAGCAACTAAGCCTGTGAGTCGCAACTATGGAAGCCTGCGTGCCTAGAGCCTGTGCAACAAGAGAAGCCAACACAGTGAGAAGCCTGCAGACTGCAATGAAGAGTAGCCCCGCTTGCTGCAACTAGAGAAAGCCTGTGTGCAGCGACAAAAACCCACCAGAGGCGAAAAAGATAAATCTTTAAAAAGGAAGTTAGAAACACTCTTCTCTTAGAGATATTAACAATGGCTAATGGCATCACTTATGGGCCATCTTCTATGTGCAACGAAGTTAATGTTTATATTGCCTTAATTCTCATAAAAAAAAACCCTTCAAGTGAGTGTCATATACCCATTTTCTAGACAAGGAAGTTGAGGCTTAGGGCGCCCAACCTGCCCACCTCCCACTTTTGGCAGCAGAGGCCTGTGTTGATGAGAGAGGTGTGGATCTGGAGAGCTGGATTCTACCCTGGGCATGCATGGTGTCTGTGCTCGGACGTGTCCCCTGCCCTCACTGGCTGTGGGTTCCCGCCTGTAGGATGGGCTTGCTGAGGCAGTGCTTCTTGATCCTGGGCATCTCAGCACTGGTGTGTGTTCTCTTTCAGTTCTGCGAGTTCCTGTCTGCCCCGGAAGTGAGCCGCTGGGCAGGGCCCATCATCGACGTCCTCTTGGACTACGTGGGCAATGTGCAGCTCTGCTCGCGGCTGAAGGAGCATATTGACAGCTTCGAGGACTGGGCTGTCATCAAGGAGAAAGCAGGTACGGCCTGTCACTGCTGCTGTTGCTGGCAGACGCCCCTGCCTGACTCAGGCCCAGGACTTGGGGCCTGTGACTGCTCCTGACATTTCATGAGCACCTTCTCATGCCAGGCTCTGAGCTGTGTGTCACATCCAGTGTCTCCGTGATCCTTTGTTTTGTAAATGAGGAGACCGACCCTCACAGAGATTGTTACTTGGGCAAATGTCTCATCACTAGTTAGTGGCAGAGCAGGGATTCAAATCCAGATTTGATCCACTAAAGAGTGTGTTAAACAAAAACCCCAGCTCCCTGAGGGGTGTCAGGACCTTGTCCAGGTTTGTGGGCCACTGGGAAGCTGTGTGGTGGGTGGAGGAGGAAGTGATGGGCGCGGGCATCTCAAACTGTAAAATGCACACGAAGCACCTGAGCATCTTATTTAAAATGCAGAGTCTAACCTGGCAGGTCTGGGGCAGGGCCTAAATGTGTACATTTCAACATGCTCCCAGGGCAGCCCCGGAGCAGCACTGGTCTAGGAGGCAGGCCCTCAGAGCTCTGGAACCAGGGGCTTTCTGGGTGATCGTGGGCAGGACGCCCCTCTGGACCTCAGGGCCCCTGTCCAAACAGAGCAAGCTGGACGTGCTCAATGTCTGGCTCCTCCAGCTCTGCCAGCCTGGGGTGTTTGCAGGTGAGATGTGCCTGGCGCAGTGAGGTGGGCTTTGGCCACGTTCCAACAGCTGTGTGCAGAGTAGTTGAGGCAGCCTGGCTGTCAGGCCAGAAATCCCTCTCAGGAATTGTGGAGCTCACCTGGGCAGGTGAGGCGTCAGGAAGAGTTGCACTGGGTGCTTCAGCTGATACTGAGGATATGCCTGTCCCAAAGAGAACCAACTGCCCCAGGGCTTCCTCTGGGTCTGAAGGGCACCGTCCCGTCTCCAGCTGTTTGTCGATCACGTAGCACAGAGGCTGACTCGCAGGAAGTTATTTTTATCCCACCGATGCTGCTGCTGTCCCCAGGTGAGAATGCTGCCTCGTTACCTGTCCAGGGGTCCCACAGCCCAGTGCCCAGTCTTGCTGAGTTTCTCCTTGATCCCCGGGCCCCTTTAAGTCTAAACTTTCTGGTAGGATTTTCAATTTGCACAAATGCCTGGGAGCACTTGAATTGAGGCCCTTGATAAAGTTACTGGGAAGGCGATGGAGGGGGCGTGGAGAGAGAGACCCATGCCGGGGTGACACAGGAAGGAGGGGGGTATTGACTTGCTTATTGGCTGGGAGCTCCAAATTCTCAATAAAACAGTCATTGAATTCATAAGTGGTTGCTGTCACTGGAACTGGCCACTAGAGGCCACTAGAGAGTAGAGCGGTTCTTGCTGAGAATCCCACCCCTCACTTTCTCCTGGACCTGCCCTGCCTGGGAAGGGTAATGAACAGCTAAACTGTCCCTGGGGGAAAAAATTGCAGAACGTTTTATTGTGCTATAAACATTTATTAACAAGAAGAACAAATAGTTCTTTTCATTTAATGCTGTGTTGTTATCAGAGACTCCAAAGTAGGGAACACCACTAGACCATTTAGGTATGACCTAAATCAAATCTCTTACGATTATACAGTAAAAGTGACAAATAGATTCAAGGGATTAGATCTGATAGACAGAGTGCCTGAAGAACTATGGATGGAGGTTCATGAGATTGTACAGGAGGCAGTGATCAAGACCATCCATCCCCAAGAAAAAGAAATGCGGAAAGGCAAAATGGTTGTTTGAGGAGGCCTTACAAATAGCTGAGAAAAGAAGACAAGCTAAAGGCAAGGGAGAAATTGAAAGATATACCCATCTGAATGCAGAGTTCCAAAGAATAGCATGGAGAGATAAGAAAGCCTTCCTCAGTGATCAGTACAAAGAAATAGAGGAAAACAATAGAATGGGAAAGATCATATATCTCTTCAAGAAAATTAGAGATACCAAGGGAACATTTCATGCAAAGATGGGATCAGTAAAGAACAGAAAAGGACAAAAAAGGACAATAAAGGAAAAAAAGGACCTAACAGAAACAGAAGATATTAAGATGTGGCAAGAATACACAGAAGAACTATACTAAAAAGATCTTCACGACCCAGATAACCACAACTGTGTGATCACTCACCTAGAGCCAGACATCCTGGAATGTAAAGCCAAGTGGCCCTTAGGAAGCATCACTATGAACAAAGCTAGTGGAGGTGATGGAATTCCAGTTGAGCTATTTCAAATTCTAAAGATGATGCTGTGAAAGTGCTGCACTCAATATGCTGGCAAATTTGGAAAACTCAGCAGTGGCCACAGGACTGGAAAAGGTCAGTTTCATTCCAATCCCAAAGAAAGGCAATGCCAAAGAATGTTCAAACTAACACACAATTGCACTCATCTCACACACTAGCAAAGTAATGCTCAAAATTCTCCAAGCCAGGCTTCAACAGTATGTAAACGGTGAACTTCCAGGTGTTCAAGCTGGATTTAGAAAAGGCAGAGGAACCAGAGATCAAATTGCCAACATCTGTTGGATCATCAAAAAAGCAAGAGAGTTCCAGAAAAACATCTACTTCTGCTTTATTGACTATGCCAAAGCCTTTGACTATGTAGATCACAACAAACTGTGGAAAATCCTTCAAGAGATGGGAATACCAGGCCACCTGAACTGCCTCCTGAGAAATCTGTATGGAGGTCAAGAAGCAACAGTTAGAACTGGACATGGAACAACAGACTGGTTCCAAATAGGGAAAGGAGTACATCAAGGTTGTGTATTGTCCCCCTGCTTATTTAACTTATATGCAGATTATATCATGTGAAATGCCAGGCTGGAAGAAGCATAAGCTGGAATCAAGATTGCCGGGAGAAATATCAATAACCTCAGATATGCAGATAACACCACCCTTATGGCAGAAAGTGAAGAGGAACTAAAAAGCCTCTTGATGAAGGGGAAAGAGGAGAGTGAAAAAGTTGGCTTAAATCTCAACATTCAGAAAACTAAGATCATGGCATCTGGTCCCATCACTTCATGGTAAATAGACGGAGAAACAGAGAAAACAGAGAGACTTTATTTTATTGGGCTCCAAAATCACTGCAAGTGGTAACTGTAGCCATGAAATTAAAAGATGCTTGCTCCTTGGAAGAAAAGCTATGACCAACCTAGACAAGATATTAAAAGGCAGAGATATTACTTTGCCAACAAAGGTCCATCTAGTCAAGGCTATGGTTTTTCTAGTAGTCATGTATGGATATAAGAGTTGGACTATAAAGAAATCTGAGTGCCAAAGAATTGATGCTTTTGAACTGTGGTGTTGGAGATGACTCTTGAGAGTCCCTTGGACTGCAAGGAGATCCAACCAGTTCATCCTAAAGGAGATCAGTCCTGGGTGTTCATCGGAATGACTGATGCTGAAGCTGAAACTCCTCTACTTTGGCCACCTGATGCCAAGAACTGACTCATTGGAAAAGACCCTGATGCTGGGAAAGATTGAGGGCAAGAGGAGAAGGGGACAACAGAGGATGAGATGGTTGGCTGACATCACTGACTCGATGGACTTGAGTTTGAGCAAGCTCTGGGACAGGGAAGCCTGGCGTGCTGCAGTCCATGGGGTCACAAAGAGACGGACACAGCTGAGTGACTGAACTGACTGACTGACTTTCATTTAATGCTGCATTGTTGATATCAGAGACTCCAAAGCCAGCCAGGATGCCAGCTTTGGAGGCCCTGTGTGCTCTGCCCGCCAGCAGCGTTTTGCCTTCCCACAAGCTCAGCCTTTGCTCTGCTGAGAAAGGGGCTGTGCTTCCCAGGGCAGGCTCTGTCCTGAGATCAGAGGGCAGTGGAAGTGTCAGAAATGCCCTGATGGGGCGGCTGGAGAGGCTACACTGTGGTGCCCTGGCCTCTCCACCCTCCCCACGTTCCCTCTGCATTCCTGTCTCCCCTGGGCGGTCTCTTTGGCTTGGCACTGCTGCTTCCCCTGCTTGGACTGCCCTGCCTCCGTCCCTCACCTGGCAAATTCCTCCCCACCCATCGAGACCTTTCTCATATGCACCATCTGGTATGGAAGGCTTTCCCCAAAGCTCCTGAGTGGATACCCATGCCTATCTGTCCCAAGCACAGGGCCAAGGGCAGTGAAGGGGTCAGCGTGTGTGTGTTGAATGAATGGATGGATGGCATTCTTTGATTCATCAAATGCCTTCTCTGTTCCCGGAGCTAAAATTAATTACCCCATTCCTAGATGCATCAGGCCCAGTTCTTACACCCCTCTCTCCGCCCCCCACCCCTTAGCTGAGAAAGCTCCACTTAATGTAAGTATCCCTGGCAGCCTCCTGGAAGAGGCGGCCTGGTAGGATTCTGGGACCTGCTCAGTCCCTGCCCATTGATCCTGACTTCTCTGCACCTCCTAGAACCCAGAGCTGAACTGGACGCATGGGGTCACTTAGGAGGTCATATTTACTGAGGCTGTGAAAAAGGGCGGGGTCTGGGCTGACACGTAGAGGAGGGAGCTCAGGACAAGCTCCAGTGCCAGGCATGATTCTTGCTAAGCCCTCACCTGTGAAATGGGTTTGCTACCTGCCCTCCTTGCGCTTCCCTGGTGGCTCAGTGGTAAAGAGTCCATCTGACAATGCAGGAGATGTGAGCGCAATCCCTGGGTCAGGACGTTCCCCTGGAGAAGGAAATGGCATCCCACTCCAGTATTATTCTCGCCTGGGAAATCCCATGGACAGAGGAGCCTGGTGGGCTACCATCCATGGGGTCACAAAAGAGTTGAACACGACTTAGCAACTAAACAACAACAAACCTGCCCTCCTCCTCCCTTGGGCTGTGCAGATGAGTGGAGGATGACACCTGTGTAGTTGGCAGGGACCATGAGCGGGGGAGTCAGAGCATCTCCTCTCTTAGCCAGCCACATGGGTCAGGTGCTTCCCACAAGCCAGGGGTCAGGGATGCAAACCCTCTGCTGGGTGCAGGCGACCAATCAGCATCTCTCTTTCTGTCCTTTTCCCAGAACCTCCAAGACCCCTGGCTCATCTTTGCCGGCTGCGAGTTCGAAAGGCCATTGGGAAATACCGCATCAAACTCCTGGACACGTTGCCGCTTCCAGGCAGGCTGATCAGATACCTGAAATACGAGAACACCCAGTAACCAGAGCACGCGGGGGAGGAGCAGCGGCTCCTCAGATGGTTTCACTGAGTCTCAGGACAGCGGTGTCCCCAAATCCAGGGGACCTGGGGACAGATGCGGCTGGGAGCCGCCGGGCTCTCAGATGTCTCTGGGCCAGAGCTTTGCCCAGAGCAGAGGACAGATGTGTCGAGCAGGACTTCTCCTGTTCCATGTTGGCTTTCACTTGGATGAGGAGATCCCAGACCTGCTCTGCCATTGGGAATGGCAGAAAGCTCCATTCCTGGGGCTGGGAGGCAGGACCAGGGTAGAACTTGGGGTGGTCAGGGGAAGGCAAGGGGGCCAGCAGTGAAGCCCTGACCCCACCTCCAGGCTATGGCTGGAGAGCTTTCTTTCTGGGGTGATTCTGTCTTTGCTGGGCCACCTCACTGCAGAGCTGCCCTGTGCCCCTCCCCCTGTGCTCTGTGAAACTCTCCACTTGACTCTGAGTTCTCTCCCCAAAGCTGTGGCCCAGGGGAGCAGGGTGGGAGACCTCGGGCCCAGAGGGCTTCCTTAGGTACAATAAATGTTGCACAGATGATGCCCTGCCCAGTGAAGTTTCTTTAACCAGCCCCCTCCAGGGCCTTGAGGTCCTCAGCCCTGCTCCTGGTGGGAGTGAGGGTGGGACCGGGGGCTGGGACAGGGCACGTGGAGCCCTGATCGTGTCACTTTGGTTTGGACTTCTGAAAGGCCCCAGAGCATGTGTCCTTCATACACCAGAAGAGACCCGACGGCCCGAGGAGAGGGGGCAGCTTGCTGCCCTGTGATCGGAGCTGGCAACGTTGGTTTCTCTCTCCTGGTTCCATTGCCATAGAAACTGGAGCTTCATCACAAACAAGGTCTCAGAGCCTACAAGTCTCCTGACACCTGGCCTTGTCTTATGCACATGTTCCCTGGCACTGTCTTCACGTCTTAACTCACCCATTTGGCGACAAAGGCTGAGACACAAGGGGAAAGCCATCTAAATACTTGCTCCTGTGAGCAGGTGCCGGAGGGAGGCTGTCGTCAACCCTCACAAAGGCCCCACACTAGAGAGGCAGGAAGCCAGCCCTGTGCCCTCTGCAGCATCCTCCCATCCTCCCATGACTTGGGGGGAGCCGGGCAGGAGCCGCCAGCCTGCTTTGGGTGCTACAGGTGAGAGCACTGAAGATTGGCACTTAGGGCACTTTCTCAAGGTCTGAGTCTCTCTTACAAAACCCTGTTTGTTTTTCCATGGAAGTCACAGTCAGTCATTCTGGAGAAGGAAATGGAAACCCACTCCAGTGTTCTTGCCTGGAGAATCCCGTGGACAGAGGAGCCTGGTGGGCTGCAGCCCATGGGGTCGCAAAGAATCAGATGTGACTGAGTGAGCACGCACAGTAGCTCATAGGCACTGTCTTCCCCCACATGATTAAAGCCACTCAGGTGACACCAGAACAGGTGACCTTGCTGAAGAGCCTGCTCGGGCCTCCCCTAGGAGAGGCTTAATGGAGATCAAAGGTTATTTATGGCCTTTGCTGGTGAGCAGCTGGGAGGGTTGCAAGTGCACTCGTCCAAGGCCTGGCTTTGCCTGGGCTTGCACCTCTGGGGCCTTGGGTTCCCAGCCTTGTGGCCCTTGGTGGCCTTTCTGGCTCTTACATCTTGGCTTTCCATGCAACCAGTAAGTTCCAGTGCCTTCCTAAAGAGGCCAAGTCTGCCAATAGCACCTTCCAGCCAGGGGTTTGGGGGACCTGGCTGCTTCTTTCCCCCTCCTCCCTGGTACAGGTGGGAAAACAGGCCCAGAGAGGGGAAGGGACTTGCCTGGGTACACACAGCAAATCCCCGGGGGTCCAGCCCAGCAGTGCTCGGCTAGAGTCTCGTGCTGTCTTGCTGCAGAGATCCTGAAGAAATCCCAAAGGAAGCCTGCATCCTCCCAGACAGGGGATGTTCAACCCTGGGGTCCAGGGGAAGTGGCCAAGGAGGGCTCGGCGCATAGTAGGGAAAATCCTGACTGCAGAATGCCTCCTCCGACCAGGAGCCAGAGGGCATGGTGGCAGTCTAGGATGGGATGGGACAGAAAGATGCTTGGGTGCGTTTGGGATGGGGCTGGGCATCAGGCAGGCTCCAGCACTTCTCGGGTCACCTTATGTCCTAGGGGGTCCTAACAGACAGGGGCCATGGATATCGGGCAGGATGGGGACACTGGTCACAGGGAGGTCTCCCCTGGAGGAGGTGAGGCTTGAGGAGATGGCAGGAGGTGGGAGGGAGGGCTCAGTCTCTGCATTCAGCACTGTGTGTGTGTGTGTGTGTGTGTGTGTGTGCACGCACACGCATGCATGCTCAGTCATGTCCAACTCTTTGTGACCCCATGAACTATATAGCCTGTCAGGCTCCTCTGTCCATGGAGTTCTCCAGGGAAAAATACTGGAGCGGGTTGCCATTTCCTTCTCCAGGGGATCTTCCCGACCCAGGGATCAAACCCGCATTCTCTTGCATCTCCTGCATTAGCTAGTGGGTTCTTTACCAGCTGAGCCACCAGGGAAGCCTGCATTCAGCATTGGCACCATCTCTAGCCTGGGAGGCCCTGGAGTCACCTTGGTTCTTAGAATATTGTTATACGTCCATACCAGTCAGTCACAGCCACTGGTCGGGGTCCTTCCTCTCCAGTGCCTCACCCAGGCATGGCCTTTGCAGGTTCCCCTCCCAGTCCCCCAACCACCTCTGCATAACACAGCAGCTAAAGGGTTAATGTCCCACTGCTTCCAGAGTCAATCCTGATTGGTCGGTGCTCAGACTGTGCCAGGGGTTTCCTTTTTTGACCATATCTGCTGTCAAAAGGACTGTACAGCCCACACTCCCATGCTTACCTAGCCCCTGGGAGGATTTCAGCCTCAGAGATGTGTAGACAGCCTCACCCAACAGTCCAAGTCCTGAAAGTGGCTCCATGTCGTGGGCAGAAGCACATGTGACCCAGTGCTGTTTTGATTAGGGGAGCAGCTACTTCTGCAGCGGCAGCTGTCCATTTATTTTGATACTGAGGATTTCCGAGGTGTGTCTTTTCCCCAGCTTGCTTCCACGTGGGGAATTATGATGTCGGGTGCTTCTGTTGAGTGGCACCTTGGTAAAGGTTTCTGCTTCCAGACAAGGCGCCCAGCGTGGGACTGAAGAAGAACCACCAGGTATACCCCCTGGGAAAGGCTGAACCCCAGAGGGGCTGTGGGGGCCCAAGCTCCGAGCACTGGAGCAGCACCCCAAAGAAACATGCCTCCCAGAGCAGGGCTCCTTCTCTAAAGGAGTCGGCTGGTTCGATGGCCCCAGAACCCATTCCTGTGGGCCGCCCAGTCTATAAACATTGAAATATTGGCGTGGAAGGACCTAGACACTTAGTCAGATGACTAGGTGACTTTGGGTGGGTGCAGCTTTTCATCCTTTGTGCCACGCTAGACTGCCTGGTGCTCTCACCATCCCCACAGCTACCCACATGGCAGCTCTATTTTCCTTTTTTTTTTTAAATTTTCAATCACATTTTTCAGATGAAGAAATTCTGGCACAGAGAGGTCAAGTAACTTGCCCAAGGTCACACAGCTACTAGGTGGCAGGGCCAGGATTAGAGCTTTTAACACCCTGCCGTACTGTGTGGAAGGGTTGAACCTTATCACAATGGGTCTTGCAGGGACCTTTGTAATGACGTGCAAGTCGGAAAAGAGGGGACCTGCCTCCTCCAGGGACCCTCTCTAAGAGTGGAGCAGCCTGAGGTGAGGGTCCCGGCCAAGGACTCCTTACCCCATAAACCAGACGATCATGCAAAACAACCCTGCCTGTGTCATGTGGCCTCACGGCTGTGCCATCCTCTGAGACCATCGGACATAAAACACCAGAAACCCACCCACTTTCCCAGCGAACAAGCTGCCCCATCCCTGGGGATGCCTCACTTCAGGGGGAACCTGAAGGCCCTTAGCAATCACTAATTCTGAGTCCTGTGTTAGGAAGGATTCTGAGGCCATATCTGGACCTGAAAGGGGAGCATCTGTGACCAGTTATGAGGCTCACGTTGGATGCAGAAGTGGTGGGTGCATCTGATTGCTATCTTTGCTCTGGTCCCTCCTTTACGGAGGGGCTTCCCAGGTCGTACTAGTGGTAAAGAACCCACCTGCCAATGCAGGAGACATAAGAGATGCAAGTTCAACCCCTGGGTTGGGAAGATGCCCTGGAGAAGGAAACGGTAACCCGCTCCAGAGTTGGACATGACTGAGAGACCAGCACGCATGTACTACTTTACAGAGGAGGAAACGGAGGCACAGAATGGGGAGTAACCTGTTCAACATTCTGCTGTTGATGTGGGTGTGGAGTCCCCTGCCAGGCTGGCCCCCTGCCCCCGTCCCAGTCGTGAGAACTGTGCTTTGAGGAAATGAGATGCTCAGCCCCTGTGGCAGTCCCCACGCTCTCAGCCACGGAGCCATGCCACCCACTGCAGGATGGGTGGAGGCCTCCAGTGGCTTGGCTGGTTTGGGTGCTGTCGGGGCCAACCGAGGGCCGCTGCCCACGAGCAGTGCCCCTCCGTGTGCATGGTCGCTGGCAGAGGCCCTCATCTTTCCATTGATGGGCGCCTAGTGCATGCCAAGGGCTGCATCAGGCCCGGGAAGAGAGCCAGTGGCAGGAGACCTAGGAATCTGAATTAACTAGAGGCGATGGTGATGGAGATGACAATGATGGTGATGACTTTGAAACAACTTGGTCAGACAACCAGTTATTTTGTCCACAAGAAGCCCCATTCCTGTTCAGCCTGACCTTCCCCTCTGACCAGGGTCGGACGTGACTGCCTTGGCCCAGCCTCTGCTCTGAGGCTGTGATGGGGTGGGAGGTGCCACCGAGGGTCCTGTTCTCATCTCACCCCTCATCCCGCAGGTGGGGCAGGGAGGCCTGGAGAGGAAGGGTCCAGCCCTACATCCCACGGCAGAACCAGGAGGACAGATTCACCCCCCACCCCCCACACATACACCCCAGTACCAGCTCCTATTCTCCAGAGCAGTTTGGGCCCTCTGGGGCTCCAGGCCTCCCCTGGCCTCTCTTTGCTGAGATGGGGAACCAGAGCATTCCTTTCCCAGGAATCCTCTCCACCCTCCTTCAGGTTGAGCTGTCAGGCTCCCAGGCCCATTCCAGGCATCACGGAGGCCTCTGGGCCACTCTGGGCACCGTCCCCCACCCCCGACAGCCTCTGTAAGCAGCCCTCCACCTGGGCATAGCCAGCATTTCCTAGGCCGGGGGACTAACCAACTTCATGAACCCAAGAATGTGAAAACTGCAAAAGAAATGTCTTTATTCTCTTAACCTTCTTAGTATTTACAAAGAACAAGAACAAGACTGAGACTGGCTTACACAGCAGGTGGCAGGTGAACAGGTGGTGTAACGCTGGCTTCTGGGGTGGCTGGAGGGCCAGGGCAATGGCCCCGGCCACCTGAGGTCTGCACGGGCACACGGGTGATCTGTCGGGCTCTGGCCTGCTTGAGGAGGGGCTGGCCTCAGGAGGCTGTGCGGGCTGGCTGGACGGCTGCCCGAGAAGAAGCCCCTGCCCCATCCTGCCCTGCCCTCCTCCCCCCGATGCAAAGGGATGGTTCTCTCCCAGCCCACTCCTCACCAGAAGAGCTCGCTCCTGGGGGTCCCTGATACCCTGCAGGCCAGAGGAGGGAGCCAAGGCCCTCCCCACCTGGCTAGAGGTAGCCGAAGACATTGAAGATGGGTGGGGGCACAGCCGGCTTGGTGGGGATGGGTTTCAGAACCACAGGTCTGTACACTTTCTGCCCCGGGCCCTCCATGTCCTTGCAGAAGTGGGCCAGCTCGCCGGGGGAAGCTGTGCTTTTCCGCCAGAGGCCCAGGCTGGGCATCGGGCTCTGGGGCAGGGCGCCTGGAGGGCTTGGGTAGACGGGCTGTCCATGGTACTGGAAGGGGCAGCAGCTCCAGGCACTGACGCGGCCCACCAGGGAGACCCCAGGCATCTTGAGTGGCTCCTTTTCAGCTGGTGCCCTGGGGGAGGTGGGCACCGGGGCGGTCTCGGGCCCCAGGGGCTCCAAGCCTTTACAGTGTTTCTTACCCTCGTAGGGAGGTCCCTCCCGGGGTCCCAGTCCCCCCTCCAGCCCCACGGGGTAGCTGTGGGTGGGCCGTGGCTCTTCCCAGAAGGAAGCAGGCAGCTGTCTTTTCCTCATGGGCACCTGGCCAGGCCTGGCAGCTCCTGGATCCGGCCCATGGAGGGTCCGCTCCCTAGAGAGGCTTTCCTCCCGGTCCAGGTTCCCCAATGCCTTCTCCTTGCAGCCCCCACCCCCGCCGGGGCTGGAACCGTGGCCAGATTCGAGGGGCAGCGACCTCCCGGGCCGGTCCTCGGGCCCCCTTTTCAGGTGAGGTTCAGCCCCTCTGCCGGGGAGGCCCCGCGGGAGCCGGGAATACTTCTGGGAGAAGCGTTTGAGCTGCTTCTGCAGGTACTTGCGGTGGTCCACCGAGCGGCGGCAGGGCGCGGACTTGTCCAGGGCCGCCTTGATGTCGCTGGACGCCAGGTTCACGAAGTTTAGCAGCATCTTCACGTCACTGTCGGATGCCATCACCAGAGCGCTGCTGCACCGGGCTTTCCATGAAGAGGCTGGGTTCTCCAGGCAGCTGGCAGCTCCAGGGAAGAGCACAGAGCCAACCTGGCGAGGGACACAGCAGCCATTGGTGTCTCTCTGAGCATCCACACTCCACCCTCCCCAAAGGCTACATGGCTACAGACAGGAGTGGTCCCTACCTCAGCCCCCCTCAGGCCTAGACAGAATCCCTGGGTCATGGGATATCCATTTAGGCTGCTAAGCATCTCCCAGAGCCTATGGGATGCAACGGGAAGAAACCCATTTCATCTTCAACAGGGCTCCGCACCTGCAGGTGAGGCTGAGACAGGTCAGGCAACTTGCCCAAGGCCACTTGGCCCTACCAAGTGGCATTGCTGGGCGGGAGCCCACCAGCAATGGTGCGTGGCTCCCCACACACCACGCTGCCCGCAGGGCACGACTTGCCAGCAAGGTTTTCATTTTCTGAGCCTAGGCAGCCGCTCTACTTTAAGGCAAGGCCAAGCCCCCTGGTTGCCTGGCGGTGCCCTCCTCCTCCCACTCCCGCCCCCAAGTCCTGCTAGCAGCTGCCCCCCCCCTCGGTCCCCACGCTCCACCCACAGGTCTCACGCAGGACAGGCAGGACCCCTGTCTGGCACTCAAGCCGAGGCCTGCCTGGCGGGCTGATCGCAGGCTGTGGGCAGCAGGGGCTCCCCCGTAGAAGCATCTGCAGCAATTTCATGCCTCCTCGGCCACCACCCCGCAGCCCCCCGCCCCTCCCCCAGGCCCCGGCCAGCCCCACGCCCCCCACCTAGTGGGGCCTGAGCTGCCAGGGCCTCCACACTGACCAAGAGTGCGGGGGCCCGGGCCCCCGCCAAGGTGGCCCGGCAGAGGTTTCCCCCACGCCGCAGACCTGGGCCAGGCCTGGCGCGGCCGGCGAGCTCCGTGGTCCGGCTGGAGGCAGTTGTGCCGCCCTCGAGTGGGCTGAATGGAGGACGACGGGTCCCCGGAGCTGGGGGGCCCTCAGGCCAATCAGGAGCGCCTCTCCAGATACAAAGCATCCCAAGCAGGCGGCGGCCCCGTTCCCACATTCTTTGCCGTCACAAATTGTCACCATGGGGACCATCACAAAAAAGACAGCTCCCAAATGCAATCATTTCCCGGTAAATTTCTACCCTTCAGCCCACTCTCCCTTCTCGGCCTCCACGCCCCTCCTCCCCTTGACCTCAGTTCCCTGGTTTCTCGAGGGGGCGGGGTGTGTTGTGTGCTTGCACGTACGTGTGTGTGTGTGTGTGTATTTAAAAAGTCCAAGATTGAGGAGGGCTTGGACCCAGAAGAGATGGGCTTGCAAACCTCCCCCCAGGACTCCGAGCCCGCACCGGCCATGCTCCAGTGCAGACAGACAATCGGACGGGGTAAGCCAGGGCGGGCTGCTTTCCCCGCTGTCCTTGAGTGTTGAGTGGCTCACTTGCGCTGTCTCTCTCTCTCTCTCTCTCCCCCCCCCCACCCCTTTCTCTCCCTCCCGACCCCCTTCCCAAGGCATGGGCACTGGCGGGCCTGCGAGGGCGGGCGGCACGCTGATGTTGGAAAGGTGGCCAGGGAAGGGCCCTCTAACGAGGTGCTGGGATATCCATGGGAAGGGGGCCGGAGCTCTCAGGAATCTTGTCTTTATGTTTGCTTCCTCAATTGAGCTGCACAAAGCCTGAATTGCCCATTCAGTGAGGCCGGACAAAAGGTTGGCGTTGCACGGTCCCCTAGCATTTGTAGTCAAACAGTTAGGGACTTAAATCGAGTCGTCATGATGGAGAAAGAGGTGGACAAAGCCCATAGAATTGCCATCAGCAAACATTTTCCTGTGTCATATTAGCCAGTCTCCATGGCTCCCCTTGGCCTGGGGACAATGGCACAAGTTTGCACACTTGGCTACTGTCACCGTGCCAACGCCGGCGGGGCCGCAAGCAGGGCCGCTCCGAGCAAGCAAGGGAACCCGGGGCCGGCCGCTGGCCCTGCCCACTGACTGGCCCGAGGGAAGGTGAGGCTGCAAGCTGAGGGAGACTGCCTGGGAAATCTGGATGGGTGAGGCCTCCATGCCAGCCAGCTGGGTGGGCCCCCGGCATGCCACCCTCTGCCTCTTCTTTCCTCTCCTCCTCTCCCTCTCCTTCCCCCTCTCCTCTGCCACCTTCTCCTCCTGCCCCCTAGCCAGCTGACACCTTGACATCACAAACTAAAGTGCCAAGGATGCTCTCCATAGCCCCCTCCCCACCCCCAGTCTGGGAGCCCTGGCAGGGCAGGACTCACCCACCAGTGATGCTCCCACCCCTTCCTTCTGGCCAGTGGGCAGCCACTGCCAGTGCCAGGTGCCTGCAGGCAGCACGGGGGCTCCAAGTCACCCCTACTCTGGCCTGAGGGTCCCCACAGGCTGAATGAGGGGTTTGGAGGAGACGGTTTAGGCCCTCTTCCCCTGCTGCTGAGATGAAGGCTTGACCCTGGGCTGCAGCATCCCGACTGTGGGCCCCTATCTGCAGCAGCCTCTGCCTGCCCGAGGGGTAAACCACAGTTATTTTACCCCCCTGAGATGTAGGGGTTTTTTGCTTCTGCAGCACCTTCCAGCCCACCCTGACTGGTAGAAGCAGGAGACATCCTTTCTGCCCCAAAGTGCCCTGCCCACACGGCTGGTGAAAGCACTCTGCTGCCCGAGGTCACCCGGTTAGGCTCTGGAGCAGCTCTCACCATGGCTCCACACTGCCTGCTGCCGGGGGCACCCAGCCTCGTATGAATTCCAGCCCCTCCACAACCTATAGCCGGCCCAGGAACCACCTTCTCCATCATTCTCTGCTGGGAGATTGACCTCAAATTACCCCAGCCCCAGACCCGCCTGGCCTCCAGACCCTCTGTGCCTGCTCCTGCCAGCCTCTCTGTCTGGAAGGCCTTCCCTCCTCTAAGAGCGTGGGGATGCTCTCTGTACACTCCGCTCAGATCTCAGCTTCCTCCGAGAAGCCAGCGCGCCTGCAGTCCCTCCAGCCCACCTGACACTTCCTGCCCGTGACGTCATCCCCATCCACCAATGATGGACTCCCATCCCCAACAGGTCCCGGAGCTTCGTGGGACTCGAGTCTGCGTCTTTAAATATCTCCAGAGCTCTTAATAGGGGCTGTTCTTCCACCAAATAAAGGAGAGAGGTGAGCAAGGAAGGGAGGGAGAGAAAAACAGGGTGAAGATAATGGAGACTTGTAAAGCACCTGGTCCCCACTGAGACGCACGCACTTGGACCAGCTCACGTGGCCCTGGGACAGCTCCGAGGGTGTGGGTGTGGCCAGCCCAGAAGGGCAGCACAAGAGGCAGTTAGTTTCCCAAGCGCCCACAGCTACTAACTGGTAGAACTTGAACCTGAAGCCAGCACTGTCTGTATACAAAGCCCATGTCAGTTCCACCAGGCCATGACACTCCCCTGAGCTTTTGGGTTGGAGAGCCTCTCAGACCGGGTTTTCTGCATCAAGTCCTGGCTTCAGCTCTTCTGTCCTTCGTCAGGACGTGACTCTCAACTTCTGACTCAGGAACATGGGAGCTACAGCGATGGGCCATCAGGCGAGGGGAGGGCTGGCAACTGTGGCTTGAACTGTGGCCTGAGAACCTGAACCACCACCCTGCACAGACCCAGCCCCACCCCAGGCCTCAGGCCACACCTCTGGGACTGCCTGTGGCCCTTGCTGAGGAAGCATTCTCCGTGATTTTCTGATGGCCTGTATACACAGGTGGAAAGACATCACTGAAAATAATCATGCCTCGCTCTGGAGAGAATTCCCACAGTCATTCTCTCAGTGTGGTCCTGGGTGTGTGCAGGGAAGCAGTTGTTGTCCCGTTTACAGTGGGTGACACGAAAACAAGCTTCCGACTTCTGCTTCTTGGGCCCAACTCAGGCAACCCTGTCCCCTCAGCACTCTTCCGGGCCCAGCTCAAACATCCAGGAAATCTTTCACCAACGTGCCAGCATTATACATGCTCTCATCCTCCATTTACAGATTCAAAGATGAAGTCTAACCTCCTTGGTTTAACACCGAAGGCTGGCACAGAGGATTATTGTTGTTCAGTCGCTAAGTCATGTCTGACTGTTTGAGACCCCATGGACTGGAGCACGCCAGGCTTCCCTGTCCTTCACTGCCTCCTTGCTTGCTCAAACTCATGTGCATTAAGTCAGTGATACCACCCAACCATCTTATCCTCTGTCAGCCCCTTCTCCTCTTGCCCTCAATCTCTCCCAGCATTAGGATCTTTTCCAGTGAGTCATCTCTCCACATCAAGTGGCCAAAGTATTGGAGCTTCAGCTTCAGCATCAGTTCTTCCAATGAATATAGAGGGTTGATTTCCTTTAGAGTTGACTATTTTGACATCCTTGCAGTCCAAGGGACTCTCAAGAGTCTTCTCCAGCACAATTCAAAAACATCAATTCTTTGGCACTCAGCCTTCTTTATGGTTCAACTCTCACATCTGTACATGACTACTGGAAAAACCATAGCTTTGACTCTATGGACCTCTGTTGGCAAAATGATGTCTCTGTTTTTTAATATGCTGTCTGGGTTGGTCATAGCTTTTCTTCCAAGAAGCAAGCGTCTTAATTTTGTGGCTGCAGTCACTGTCCGCAGTGATTTTGGAGCCCAAGAAAGTAGCTTCTCACTAAATGTTTCATGAATTAAGTACTTTGGACATCCCATCACATAGAATTTACCTTGTGGACTAGAAGCAACTGCTTCCTGTCTAGTATTATTGTTTATACACCCCACCCATCCAGCACCACCTGTGTGAGCTCCATGAAAGCAGGGAGCTTGTCTGCTGGCTCATTTCTGTATCTCCAGTGCCTAGAATGGCCTTGGCAAAGAGCAGGCCTTCACAACAGACCCTTGTGTCTGCCATGCTTGCACTTGATGACCAATTGTGTGCTTGCTCCATGTGTCTTCAAACAGGAGGCACTGTTTCACAATTGCGACCCCCTACACCACAGCAGGGGCTCTAGAAAGCTCTGTTGAAGGCAAGCCAACGGTGCTGACTTGGACTTGAGGGTCCCGTCCCAACCATCTGCTGTCAGTGCCATGGATCTCCCACATTCCAGTTGTGTTAACTCCGCCTCAAATTTATCCACACTGTTCATCACGAGGGACTCCATTCAGCACCCACCATGTGCCAGGGACCAGAGAGGCCAGAGTGGGCTCGCTTGGCTTGCTCTTTTGTTCCCAAGGCAACTTACTACAAAACAGGTCAACTTTGTCTTGATGATTAAGCACCCATTTTCTGCCCATCCGCCAGTGAAATGAACAACACCCTAACTTTCCTCTGTTTCTTAAACTACTAGTGGCCACCCTTACAGAATCTCTAGATGTCATCTGACATGGCCCTCTTCTGGAGTTAGCTGACCCAGGTGCAACCCGAAACTGAAAACTAAAGGAGGCATTTGGCCATGTCTTGTGCCAGCCAAGCCAGAGGGAAACGAGGGAGGTGATCTGGGGGCAGTGGGCTTTCAAACTGCTTTTATGCAGACAAGCCCATTAAAAAATATTGTGTAGGAGTCCAATATGTAAAATAGCGGCAGTGGTGTGCAGTGAACACAGATTGATTTTTGCACACACAAATGCATGCTTCCTATTTATATTGCAAACAGTAGATCAGAACAAGGAAGTTGTTTTGATGACAGGGGATGTTGAAACAAGGGTTTATAGATTACAATCTGACATCAGCTGTACTGTCCAACCACCCCAGCTCAGGAAACATACAAAGGCCACATGGAGGGCGAGGGCACAGTGGTCCAACCAGCACCTCTGTGGATGTGTGATGCAGACATCACAAGATGACTTATGTAACCTCTTTATATAATGGGAGTATTTCTATCAAAGACCAGCCTGAGGCTTGCTGTCAACTGTAATCAGAGCAGACAGGCTTCCTGCTTCCTTGGAATGGGAGGTGTGGGGTTGAAATTTGGCTGCTGAGCCGCGGGCTTCCTGTCTTGGCGAACCTTGCCTCACAACTGAGGCTGAACATCGGCATGGCTGGGCCCTCAGAGTGACTGGAGACCTCATGATGACCCAGGAGAAGTCACAGCCCAGCTCAGACAGTCCCTGTGTCCCTGGCTGCAGTGACAGGGACAAATGTCAGTGTGATCAAGTCCCATATTGGAAGCAATTTCACCACTGGCTTTGGAGACAAGATCTCTGAACTCTGCCTATAGCTGGCTGTGTGATCTTGGACCAGCCACTCACCCTTTCTGGGCCTCAGTTTCATGGCTGGATTATATAAGTAGTTCTCAGCCTCCATTTTTGCACACACAGACATTGGTGAGGGGCTGGTGTGTCACAAGTCAGTGTTATTTTCAAAGGTTCCAAACTTAGCAAACGTGCTTTTTCTTAACATAAATTAGAACAGAGTAATAAAGTTAGATGTACTCCCTTGCATTCCCCTGTGCTTTCTTGAAAGTGATATGAATGAGCTGGTAAGTCTGACAACACAACTTTCAAGGAAGAGAGGATAGGGCATTGAATTTTCATTCATCATGTGGGGTCTCAGAAAGATCAGGGTTCAGGAAAGAATTTTATGCTGGATGAGGTGAGCACAGACATCTGTGCCTTGTCCTAGGTGTTAGGGGGAATGTATTCAGTCTGATGTTAGCTATAGGATCTTTGTAGATGCTCTTCATCTAATTGAGAAAGTTTTCTTTTATTCCTAATATACAGACATTTGTTTGTTTTTTTAAAATAAATCACAAATGTGTGTTGAATATTGTCAAATGATTTTTTTTCATCAGTTTATATGATCATGTTGTTTTTCTTGTTTAGCCTATTGATATGGTGGATCATACTGATTGATATTCAAATACTGAACCAGCCTTGCATTCCTGGGGAAAATATCCTATTCACTTAGGGTGTATAATTCTTTTCATATAAGCCAAATATAATATGCTAATATTTTGTTGCAGATTTTTTTTATTTGCTCTTCTCTATGTTTATTGAATGTATTAGTCTATAGGCTTGTTTTTTTGTAATTGTTTTTCCTAGTTTTGGCTTCATGATAACACTGGCCTCATAAAATGAATTGGAAGTGTTTCCTTTGCATTTTTTTCCCCTAGAAGGGTGTAAAATTGATGCTAACTCATTAAATGTTTGGTAAGATTCTCCCATGAGAATATCTGGGCCTGGGGATTTATTTTGAGGGAGATTTTTAACTATGGATTCAATTTCTTTAATATTTATAGAGTTACTCAGATTATCTCCTTCCTACTGGATGAGCTTTGGTAGGTTGTCGTCTTTCAAGAATGGATCCATCTCCTCTAGGTTATTGAATTTATGTGCACAGTTGTTCATGTTATTCTCTTATTATCCTTTTGATATCTGCTGGATCTGCAGTACAATCCCATTTCATCCTTGATGCTAGTGATTTGTGTCTGTTTTTGTCAGCCTTGCTAAACAATCTTATTGATCTTTCAAAGAACAAGCATTTTATTGATTTTCTCTATTGTTTTCTGTTTTCAGTTTCATTGATTTCTATTCTTTATTATTTAACTTTCTTCCTTCTTCTTTGGATTTGTTTTGTTTCTCTTTTTCTAGTTTCCTGAACTTAGATTATAGAGACTTTCTTTTCTAATGTAAAAAGTTAGCACTATAAAATTTCCTCTCAGTGCTGCTTTAGCTGCGTCTCACATATTTTGACATGTTTTATTTTCATTTTCAATCAGTTCAGTGCATTTTTGTATTTCCCTTGATACATCCTCTTTGACCCTGTGATGGTTAATTTTATGTGTCAGCTTGACTCGATTACAAGGTGCCCAGATGTCTGGTTAGTCATGAGTTCAGGGTGTGACTGTCAGGGTGTTTCTGGAAGAGATGAGAATTTGAAATACTGGACTGAGAAGAAGGCATTGCCCTTCCCAGTGTGGGCGGCACCACCCAATCTGTTGAGGACCTGAATAAAACAAAAAGCAAAGGAGGGAGGATTTATTTCTTTCCCGTTTCCCTGCTTGAGCAGGGACATCAGTCTTCTCCTGCCATTGAACTGAACCGGGACTTACATATTCAGCTCACCTGGTTCTCAGACCTTTGTACTCAGACTGGATGTACACTACCAGCTTTGCTGGGTCTCTAGCTTGCATTTGGCATACTAAGAGATCATAGGATCTCTTAGCCTCTATAATTGCATGAGTCAGTGCCTCATAATAAATCTGTCTCTCTCGCCCATATATTCGTGAAGTATGTTTTTTTTTAATTTCTAGCACCTAGAGATTTGAGGAGATCTTTCTGCTATTGATTCTGATTTGACTTCATTAGGGTCAGAGAACATACACAGTGTAATTTCAGTTCTTTTAAATTTGTTGACGTTTGTTTAATGAGCCAGGATATGGTCTATCCTAGCAAATATTCCACAAACACCTGAAAAGAATGTATATTCTGCTCTTGCTGGCTGGAGTGTTATATGTCAATTAGATCCTGCTGGCTGATGATGCCGTTCAGTTCTTTTATATCTTTGTTGGTTTTCTGTTTAGTAGTTCTATCAGTTGCTGAAAGAGGGTTGTCTAAGTATTCAACTATAATTGTGGACTTGTCTTCTTTTCCGTTCAGCCTTATGGGTTTTACTTCATATACTTTGCAGCTCTATTTTTTGATGCACAAACATTTAGGATGGCTATGTTTTGTTTCTTGGTTGATTGACACTTTAAGTATTACATAATGCTTCTCTTTATCCCTGGGTAGTTCTCTTTGCTCTAACATCTACTTTGCGGCTAAGCTGCTAAGTCGCTTCAGTTGTGTCCGACTCTGTGCGACCCCATAGACGGCAGCCCACCAGGCTCCCCCGTCCCTGGGATTCTCTAGGCAAGAACACCGGAGTGGGTTGCCATTTCCTTCTCCAATGCATGAAAGTGAAAAGTGAAAGTGAAGTCGCTCAGTCGTATCTGACTCTTAGCAACCCCATGGACTGCAGCCCACCAGGCTCTGCCGTCCATGGGATTTTCCAGGCAAGAGTACTGGAGTGGGGTGCCATCGCCTTTACTTGGTATTAATATAGCCACTCCTGATTTTTTAAAAATTAATGCTTGCATAATATATCTTTATTCATCTTTCTACCTTCAACCTGCCTATTACAGTTATATTTGAAGTGAGTCTCTTGTGGGACAATATGTGATTGGATAATTTTATTAATCAACTCTGCCAATCTCTTCTAATTTTTATACCATTTAAGTTACATTAACTGATGAAATGTTAAGGATTAAATCTGACATTTGGTCATTTGTTTTCTGTTTTTTTTAATATATCTCTTTATATAGTTTTTTTCTTTTTTAGTGGTTGCCCTACATATTTCAGTGTACACACATAACTTGTTATTTTCAACATGTTACCATCATTTTACTGTTGTCTCTGATTAGTGCTTCTCTATCTGATGCCAGGCCCTTCCCCAGACCAACAAATTCAGAATCTTTTATTGTGTGGGATGAGGGAGGTGCGTCAGACCCTGTTTTCTTTTTTTGAACCAGGTGATTCTAATGTGCAGCCATGCTGGAAATTCAGTGCCTGGGTGCTCTCTGCGACTCCTTCCAGGACAGATAAATTAGGCAGGTGAAGATTCTCAGAGAGCCTGGAAATATGTCCTGGTCCAAAGCCTCATTATAGTTCCAAGACTAGAACTCACTTAGTACGCTAAAGCACCACCCTTATGGCAGAAAGCAAAGAACTAAAGAGCCTCTTGATGAAAGTGAAAGAGGAGAGTGAATAAGCAGGCCTAAAACTCAACATTCAGAAAACTAAGATCATGGCATCCAGTCCCATCACTTCATGGCAAATAGATGGAGAAACAATGGAAACAGCGAGGGACTTTAATTTTGGGGGCTTCAAAATCACTGCAGATAGTCACTGTAGCCATGAAATTAAAAGATGCTTGCTCTTTAGAAGAAAAGCTATGACCAACCTAGACAGCTTATTAAAAAGCAGAGACATTGCTCAGCCAACAAAGGTCAATCTAGTCAAAACTATGGTTTTTCCAGTAGTCATATATGGATGTGAGAGTTGGACCATAAAGAAAGCTGAGTGCCAAAGAACCGATGCTTTTGAATGGTGGTGTTGGAGAAGACTCCTGAAAGTCCCTTGAACTGCAAGGAGATCCAACCAGTCCATCCTAAAGTAAACCAGTCCTGAATATTCATTGGAAGGATTGATGCGGAAGCTGAAACTCCAGTATCTTGGCCACCTGATGAGAAGAACTAACTCATTGGAAAAGACCCTGATGCTGGGAAAGATTGAAGGCAGGAGAAGAAGGGGATGACAGAGGATGAGCTGGTTGGATGGCATCACCAACTCAATCAATGGATGTGAGATTGAGCAAGCTCTGGGAGTTGGTAATGGACAGGGAAGCCTGGCATGCTGCAGTCCATGGGGTTGCAGAGTTGGACACGACTGAGTGACTGGACACTAAAGCAAACTTGCAGATGAGGTTAGGAAGAAGACAGACACGTGTCCATCTCACCAAGGAGGGCTCTGCTCTTTGCCCGTGCTCAGTTTCTCTAGAGTCAGTGCCCCCGGCTGTTCTGGAGGCTGGCCATTTACAAAACACCTCGGTCACTGAGTGAGCATCAGGAGATAGAGGAAAGGCTCAGGACCCTTTGCCATGAGGCTTGGGGCCAGATCCCAGCCAAAGAACCAGCCTTTTATCATTTCCTTTACAGATGGTCATTGGACGCCCGTTGTTCGCTTCCATCCCCGTTGGTCACTTCCTTCCCCATGCAGACATCACCAACAGATCACAACACCCTCTCCTGCTGACCCCTGCAGCGGCTCTGCACCTTTCAGCAGCCTCCACTAAACAAATAAGGTAAAACCTGTGTTCAATCCCTACCCGGCTTACGGGCACCTTGAACTCTCTTAATCTGCTTTATATCATGTTCATTTTTTCACCTCCCACTGCCTGCAATCAAAGTCAGCTTGGGACACACTTATCAAACACCTCATTTTCTTATAGATCTAGCTTTCAGACTTCATTGGCTAATGAATTCCTTCTGGTCAGAATCACTGTCCACTCGTGCATTCTCCTGTCACATGGTTATGTATCCTCTATTCAGGGGCTGAGCAGCAGGTGAGACTTGGAGACATTTTAAGGAAAAAGTGAAGGGTAAAGCCCCTTAGGGAAGCACTCTGGGAGATACACCTGGAGTGGAGGCTGGCTCCACCATCTCTTAGCTCTGGCACTTTGGGCAGGTCAGCTAATCACACCGAGCTTCAGTTTTTCTCTCTGTGAAATGGGGACATGGAGAGTTACACAGGACTCTTCTAAGGATAGTCAGAGCCCAGTGGTTTGGTTCCAAAGTATTTAATGAGCACCTACTATGTGCAAGGCATTCTACGAGGCACCAGAGATGTCAAAATGAATAAGACATCCATGCTAACAGCCTAGCAAATAGACCTCTTACTCTATGCTGTAGAGAATGTTCCCAAAATGTCATCTGTATCAACTCCTTCGTAACAAGCTGCCTGTTGCTATCATCCCCACTCTACAGATGAGAAGACTGAGCCACAGGCTGACTAGGGGACTTGCCCAAGACATCACAGCTAGAAGAGGTAAAGCTGGAGTTCAACCCCAGCAGATTATCATAGTTTTATGATAATAAGCTCTGAGCCTCAGGTTCTTCATCTTTAAAATGAAGTTCCCCGGCAGGGCAGATAATGGGAAGTAAGAAACATCATCTTTGAAAAAGACTAACGAGGTGCCTGGCTCATAGTTGATGCCCTTCCCTCTCCTTTGCTTCCCCTCTGTGCTGGGTCCAAAACTGCCCAGGTGACGTCCACATTGGGCATGTCTCACCCGTAGAGGGGCTGATGTGACAGGAGTGACATGGAAGTAGTATCTCAGTGCCCCTGTGGACGCCCCCAGTGGATCAGGGTTTCACTTCTCACCATGAGAGATCCCATTCTGGTCCCTGCCACCCTCCGCATGCCCCATCACTTTGATTGTACCTTCTGGTGCCTTTCTGATGTGTCTCTTCACCTCACCCAGGACACCAGCCCAGGATGAAAAGTCCGTTTAATCTCAACTGCCAACTCGGATTTGATTGGTGATGGCTGGCGGGTGCCCCTGGAAAGATTCCGAGGGCCCCTCAGGGCTCAGCAGTTAGAATGCCCCAATCAGCTAGTGATGTCTTCCATGGGCCTGCATTTGCTAGGTGTCTCTGGATCCTATTTGAGATCACAGGATGCAAAGCTTGGCATTCTGGTAACCCATCACAGGATGCTAAGGTTGACATTCTGGTAACCGAGTCTCTGGGGTTTTCATTAAGGGAACAGGGCAAAGAGAAGGGAAGTGACTCCCCAAGGACTCAAGTGCTCCCACTCTCCAGGCCAGAGTTCACTGATTCAGTTCAACAAACTGAGACTGGGGTGTTAGGAATGTTGGAGAATGGAGCCAGTGAGAACTTTAGTGCAGTGGAGGGGGAAGGTTGCCCCAGGGAGTAGGGCAGGATAAGGCAAGAAAGGAAGTTATCCTTCATGTATATTTGCATGCATGTGTGCTAAGTCGCTTCGGTCACGTCTGACTCTTTGAGACCCAGTGGACTGTAGCCCACCAGGCTCCTCTGTCCATGGGATTCCTAAGGCAAGAATACTGGAGTAGGTTGCCATACTCTCCTCTAGAGGGTCTTCCTGACCCAGGGGCTGAACCCGCTTCTCTTACGTCTCCTGCACTGGCAGATGGGTTCTTTACCACTAGAGCCACCTGGGAAGCCATATTTGCATGCAGTAGGAGCATAATAAAGCCTTTCGAATATGGTTCAGTGAACAAACTAGAATATGGAATGGAGCAAAATGATTGGTTGGCTTCCGAGCCATCTTGGAAACTCAACAGTTGCCTCCCAATGTGTAAACAGCAGGTGCCTCCGCAATGCTTGGCCCTCCTGGCCACAGCTCTCCCTCTTGGCTGCTTTGCACAAACAACACACTCTCATCATCAAAGAGGAGCCTTTGCCCCCTGGGAGTGGGATTTCCCCAGAGAAAGGTGGTGGGGCAGGGGCCTGACACCCCTTGAACACCACAACATGCTGAGAGTTTTATACCTGCTGTCTTATTTAATCCTCAATGAACCAATGAATGAATGAAACTTTCTGAGATGGGAGTTATCTTTCCCATTTGACAGGTTAAGAAACTGAGGTTTGGGGAGTTAGAATTCTTACTGTCACTGTACTGAGCAGCAGAAGAGCTGGATCTGACCTCAGTCTGCGTCTACACCACTGCACCCCTCAGAAATGGGGGGGCATTGTCCCCTCTTGTCTTGTCTGGCCTCTTGGATTTTCAGCCCTGTGCTTCCCACCTGGAGCATCTGCTCCTCTTTGGTCCTACACAGTGGACTCCTTTTCATCATCTAACTTTCACTTCCTGACCTCTGATTGCAATTCTGTATGTCACTCAAATCCAACCCAAAATACATCTTTAAAGGATTCTCTGAACAAAGTCTTGCTACAGGAGAGGAACAATTACGTAACAAGCAAATGGGCTCTTCAAGCCTGCTCTGTGCATTCCCTTCCCAGAGTCCTTCACAGGTCCTGAGTAGGTAGGAGGGGAGTAAGAAGAGTTACCACGGGACTTCCTTGGTGATCCAGAGGTTAAGAATCCTCCTTGCAATGCAAGGGACACAGGTTCGATCCCTGGTCAGGGAACTAAGATTCCCACATGGAGCCCACACACCACAACTGGAGGATCCATACACTGCAGTGAAAGATCCCACATGCCACAGCTAAGACCCCAAACAGCCAAATAAATGAACAGACAAATAAATGAGAAGAGTTACCGTGGTGAACGCAGTGCCCGCTCATCTCCACCCCCATGCCAGACCTGAGCTCTTCTGGCCGACATCACCCCCTTGTACTGTGTTCCTGTGTTTGTTTCATGGAACCACAGTTCTCCTTGCTTTTCCTCAATCACCAGGCACTCCGTCTTTGCATTTGCTGTTCCTCTTTCAGGAACTCCCTTCCCGCCACCTAGTTATATAAATAAAGTTTTACTGGGACACAGCCATGCCCTGATCCATCTATGCTGCTTTGGGGCAAGAGTGGCTGCGACAGACACCAGAGGGCATACAAAGCCAGAAATATTTACCATCTGGTCCTTTATAGAAAACTGCCAACCCCTGCCCTGGATCTTTGCAGGGTCCACCCTTTCACCTCATTTATGTCTTTATCCCCCCCATCCTCCTGCTGCATTCTCTGCTTTATTCTTCCCCATCACACTCACCTCCACGAAGCCCTGTGGATATTTACTCACCTGCTTTACTGCCTGATGCCACTAGAGGTCAGTCACACGGAAGGCAGGAACTTGGACTCCTGCTAACTTGATTGTCCCAGTGCCTAGAACTGTACCTCACCCGTGGTGCTGAAGAAGTAAATTCTCAGTGAATGAATGTTTCCCACACTCCGGGACACTGGTCTGGCCCATACCTCTGGGCCTCTGACTCAGTTTCCTCTGCCAGGTCTCTCCCCAGGGAGGCTGAGTCCCGTTATGAATGGATGCAGGCCCCAGGGACACTCAGCCTGGGTTCAGGCAAGCCCTGTACCACTTCCATGTCATGAAGTTCTCATCATATTAAAAAAATTTTAACACATTCTAACTTGGAGGGAGGTGCAGAAATGGTGATGCTTTAAATGTTTACATGTGACAGAATAATACTCTCCTAACACAGAAGGCAATGGCACCCCACTCCAGTACTCTTGCCTGGAAAATCCCATGGATGGAGGAGCCTGGTAGACTGCAGTCCATGGGGTCGCTAAGAGTCGGATGTGACTGAGCAACTTCACTTTCACTTTTCACTTTCATGCATTGGAGAAGGAAATGGCAACCCACTCCAGTGTTCTTGCCTAGAGAATCCCAGGGACAGGGGAGCCTGGTGGGCTGCTGTCTATGGGGTCGCACACAGTCGAACACGACTGAAGTGACTTAGCAGCAGCAGCAACACAGAAAAGCTTTGCAATATAATGGTGGAACTTACACGATAGTTACAGAGTTTATTTTTGCTTTTAATTCAATTCAGTTAAAATATTAATTAACATCTATTACAATAAGATAAGTAATTAATTTTGAAATAGTTAAAGTGAAGGTTAACTTAGATATTAATGAGCAGTGCCCGGGAGGACACATGTGATGATGTTAGAGAGTCGCTCTTTCTTTTCTTCTTTCCTCGATCCTATGAAATGGTCATCTCATTGGAGGGAATGTCCAAAGCCTGGACCAGAAAAAAAAAATCCAAAACCTCACTGCCGGAGCACTTCCAACTCCCCCTGAGACACCTGGAGCAGTGTAGGAGGGTCTCTGCCCTGCCATCAGCTCCCCCTCCACTTCCACTCAACCTTCCTCCTGGGGTCCCTGTGAGTCCCTATCAGACACCCCATGTCAGGAGCTTCCCTTGAGACCAGTAAGCCCTGGTCAGAGCGCTACATCCATCTATAAGGAGACACGTAGGGGCGCAGGTTCACTCCCCAAATCCTCCACCACCGCGGGGCAGAGGATAAGAGCGGAGCCCTGGGGCAGCTGGATCTTCTCCTGGGAAGCTGTTGGCCCAGAGAACATAGTTTTTGATGGCTAGTTGAGTGGTGGTCATAATTTCTTCCGCAAAGACAGTACATTTTGCATTTTGTTTTGTTTGGGTGTTTTTTTTTTTTTTTTTTTGGTCATGCCATGCAGCTTGTGGGATTTCAGTTCCCTGCCCAGAGACTGAACTTGAGCCATGACAGTGAAAGCCTGGAATCCTAACCATTAGGCCACCAGGGAACTCCCACAGATAGTGCTTTAAATTTTTGGCCACACCATATGGCATGTGGGATCTTAGTTCCCTGACCAGAGATTGAACCCGAGCCCTCTGCATAGGGATGGTCGAGTCTTAACCACTGTGCCACCAGGGAAGTCCTGACAGTGCATTTTGTATATGAGCTCACTTAGGGCTTCCCACGGAGAAGGCAATGGCACCCTACTCCAGTACTCTTGCCTGGAAAATCCCATGGACGGAGGAGCCTGGTGGGCTGCAGTCCACGGGGTCGCTAAGAGTCGGACACGACTGAGCAACTTCACTTTCACTTTTCACTTTCATGCATTGGAGAAGGAAATGGCAACCCACTCCAGTGTTCTTGCCTGGAGAATCCAGGGACGGGGGAGCCTGGTGGGCTGCCGTCTATGGGGTTGCACAGAGTCGGACACGACTGAAGTGACTCAGCAGCAGCGGCAGCAGCAGCAGGGCTTCCCAAGTGGCACTAGTGCTAAAGAACTGCCTGCCAATGTAGGAGACATAAGAGACGTGGGTTCGATCCCTGGGTTGGGAAGTTCCGCTGGAGGAGGTAATGGCAACCCACCCCAGTATTCTTGCCTGGAGAATCCCTTGGATGGAGGAGCAGGCTATGGTCCACAGGGTCGCAAAGAGTCGGACACAACTGAAGCAACTTAGCACTAGCACTGTGGCCGGAAAGCCTGGCCAACTGGCTCTTCACTTCCCGTCTTAGCTGCCTGCCACGGCCCTAAGGGCTCCTGCGAATCTCTTTCTCTCCAGCAGACACCTTGAACCATAGGACAGAAATAGCAGGGACCGTGGAAGCCATGAGAAACCCATGGGAGTTAGGGGAGGGGGGCGTGCCCAATTCTGCCACTTACCAGCTGGGTGACTAAAGACAAGCCACTCAACCAATCGAGCCTCAGTTTTTCCTCTGTCGCCTAGCAGCCATGCCCCTGGAGGACCCCAGATAACACAGGCCCATGCTTAGCCCATGGCTGGCTGGTGGTCAGCATTTCCCATTCATTTCATCAGTTCAGTTCAGTTCAGTCGCTCAGTCGTGTCTGACTCTTTGCGACCCCATGGACTGCAGCATGTCTGGACAGGCTTCCCTGTCCATCACCAACTCCTGCAGCTTGCTCAAACTCATGTCCATTGAGTTGGTGATGCCATCCAACCATCTCATCCTCTGTCATCCCCTTTCATTTCATTTCATCTGACCTCCTTATTAATCAGGTGAGGGAACTAAAGCTGAGAGGTGAAGCGGCTTGTCCAAAGCACCCTGGTGAGCTCGTGGCATGGCGAAGTCAAGCTTCCTGACTCTGAAAGCAGTGCTCCCACCCTCTCTTTTGAGCCTTTTTTTCCTGTACTGTTGTTTGGCTACGAGAGGAAAATGCGGGATTCTTCTGTGGGTGCTCGGCTTTGGCCTCAAGTGACCACAAGTGGGCGCCCTCTGAATTGTTCAGAGTCTCCTGCGTTGCAGGTGAGGGAGACTTTAGGTCCTTCTGCTCCGAAGTTCATGGTCTCCCCAGCCCAAGCTCCCACCCCATCAGGCTTCTGAAGGGAGCCCTCCATGTCCCACCCCATCCAGCACCTTCCAGAGCCCCTGCCCACTTCCTTCCTGCCCCCACCTCCCACCTCCCACCCCAGGAAGATCTAGTCTCCATTTCTGAATAGATCTGGGATACTTGGAAGCCCCTCCTTGTTTCTGCTGAGCGGGGGTTCAGGATCACATTGATGTTTGTTCATTGCTTCCACCCACACCCGCAAACCTCTACCCACTGACATCTGCTCAGTACTTGCTGGTAGGAGGGCGTGGCCAGGCCTGGGAGATGGAGCAGGGCCCAGGGGAGTCGCCTGCCTCTCGCAGGGAACGTTCCAGGGGGAGGGGGACTTAGTTACAACACCGATGACAGGATGGACTTCCGTGCGTTACGGGGGTGAGGGTGGGACCCCAGGGCGGTTTCTGGAGGCTGATTCTCCTGACTTGTGTTCTCAAAGAAGCAAAGGAGTTGTCCAAGTAAAGAAAGCCCCTGGTTCAAAGAAGTCACAGGGGGAGACCCATGCCTTTGGGTGAGGATCCCCATTCTGGACACCTCTCCCCATCTGTAAATGGGAATAACAACTCATGCCTACTCTGCCTCCTCTTAGAATGCAAGAGGATACAATGACTAACAATGGAAGCAGGCTGGAAATGCTAAAAAAAACCCACACCAACATTGGTGTTAAACAATATATTGCAGCGCCAGTGTTTTCGCCTTTCACGAGGCTCTACCCAGTGAGCCTCCAGTTCACGGTCTCCAGCGTGCGCCCTCCCTTCCTTGACCTGCTTGCAGATGCATTTCCTGGGTCCCTAATGACAGTCCGTGCGGGGCTCCTGCTGCTGACCCCACCAGGGCCGCCCTCCCCTTTTCCTTCCTCAGCTTCCCCTGAGTCATTTTAAGTTTCTCGTATAAGGCCTATTAGAATAAAAGCAGGAAGAAAGACAAGCCAGGAGACCATCCTGCAGCTCTTAGAAGATTAAAGTCTATGGAAATGATCCCAGGTGGCTATGGGCACCGTGCCCCCTGCACCCTGAGGCTGCCGGCCAGGAGGACCCGACTCTGGGGTGAAGAGCACTGTTTGAATGTTGGCATTGCCAAATAACACCCCTTTTCCATCATTTTAGACTCACAGATTACAAGCTAGCTTCAAATTCCATTTTTCCAAAGAGTCCTTCTGGTCTGGGGCAGGGGTGAAGTGAGAAGGGAGCCCCTCCATACCGTAACCACACCCTCCTTGGGTTCAGTGGACCACTTTCAAGGACCCCAAAAGCACGCTTACATTCCAAAGCCTGTGATTCACTTGGCTTTGCGTTCTCTCCTCGCCTGGCCATGCATCACCAAGTATGCACTTCTCCACTCCTCCCAAAGGCATTCTCCTCCTGGAGGGCAGAGTGGAACCATCTGAGATCTCACTCAGATGAGTGGGGAAGCATTATCAGAGACCAAGTGGCCTTTCGGGGGGCTCTGATTGACCCGGGAGCCCTCTCCTCTGCCCCGGGATGGGAAGCCTGCTGAGGGTCCTGGGCTCTGGGTCCAGGATCAAAGGCTCAGCAGGGTTTGGGGAGGGCCTTTCTCTCCCTGGTCAAGGAGGAGTGGGACCACCACCCTCTACTATGAGAAACTGGAGGCTCGTATACCTATCAGGCAGCCTTCCGAAACCTCTTCCTAGGGAAGCCACCTTAAATGCCCATTTTAACCAGATTTCAAATGGCTTTGAAGGCTGAGATGCCCACATCTCATTCAGATGTATGTGACTGTAAAGGAGCGTGGACTTGGGGACTTCCCTGGTGGTTCAGTGCCTAAGAGTCCATCCCAGATGCTGCAACTAAGAACTGGCACAGCCAAAAAAATAAAAATAAAAATAGTTTTATTTTAAAAAAGAGAGTGGACTTGGACACATGTGAATCAGGAAGTGAATGGCTGGAGTCGACAGTGTTCCGGGTCCTGGGCCAGGGTCAGCCCGAGTATCAGCTTCCTCTCTCTCTGGCTTGGCCACGACCTCCTCCCCATCCTCTCTAAGCTTCTTCTCTGCTCCTCCCTCCCAAGAACACACTCCAGGTACCTGAGCCCCCAGCCCTGAGGACTCTTGGGTCATTCCACCCGACACCCAGCAGAGGCACTCCCGGGCACTTGCTCTGTGCCCGGGCTTCCCCGGGATGCTGGGACACAGCAGACACCTAGGAGAGCCCAGCCCACTCCATCATGTGCAAAAGACAGACCCTGAACACATCCAAGCTTCTGGCCTTGATTCCCAAGCAGGGGATTAACAGGGGCCATGAGACAGGTCAGGGAGGGCCTTTCTGGGGAGGGGACATTTAAGCTAGGACCTGAATGTCAAGGTGAGAGTAGGTATTTCCCAGAGAGAGAGATGCATGGGCTTTCAAGAAAAGGGGAGCAATCAAAGGTAACCCTTAGATCTTTGACCCGAGCAAGCAGATGAACAGAAAGGATATTTTCTGGGAAAAGAAAAGCAGAGGCAGGAGTGAGTTTGTGGGAGGAAATCCAGAGTTCAGGTCTGGCCACCGTAAACCTGATATGTCACTTAACATGGATCTAGAGTGTCATGAGGGCAGGTAGAAACGTGAGCTCGGATTCTTAGGGGAAGCACGGGTGTGGGAGACCATGATGGACCAGTGTCTAAGGCCTGGGAATTAGAGGAGATTGCTGAGTTGTGCCCAGGTCTTAGAATTTATCATAAAGGTGACTGAGTCACCACACAGAGGCCAATCCCATTGAAAGAAACTTTAATGAACTCACAGCTCCCCTAGAAACAGGAGGATAGCATGCCAGGCACAGTCACAGGGGAGCACCAGGGCTGGTGGGTCAGAGGCAGAAAAAAGCAAGGGGAGGGCCTAGGCCGCAGCCTTCATTGGTGTTTCTGCAGACAAGGCAGGGCCAGGCAACGAGAACAGCTGGGGCCTGGAGAGCTTGAATAATTCGGGAAGGCGTAGTGGGCTCGGGGCACAGGGGAGATCTCTAGCTGTAGGCACTGGGCCTGGGTGCTGAAGTGGTGGGGGAGGGGAGACCAAGAGGGCGGTTGGGGATGTGGACGCAGGCTCGGCTGGAGGGTTTGTAATATGATTTCCACACACCTTGGAGAGCTGGATTGCAGGGCAGATGTGAACAACTTTGGAGCTGAGTTTGGCACTTGGATTTATGGATGCCACAAACAAGTGACTCCACCAGGAAAGTCAACTGGGGCCACGTAGAGGGTGGGTTTTTAAAGGGGATCCCACTGAAGCCAGGCCAGCAATTAGACGAGATTTGCAGAGTACCGAGCAGGGTCAGCAGAGGTGAGGGAGTCAAGGGCGCCTCCTTTGGGGATTTGAGTTGACAGATTCTTTAGCAAATTGAGGCTTGGACACGGAGTCTGGGAGGGAGCTAGACTACAGCCTGAAGGCTGGTGGGAGCGGGGAGAAAAAAGGGGGCACTCTTGTCCCTTCTGGGCTCATTTCCCTCTGCCATCCCCCACCCAGTGTCCAAGGGCTAGTTCTCTGAAGTCATGTGGGGCAGTAGAGCCAAAGTCTGCACTCCAGGACTTTGGAGTCTTCATGCTGCCCTTTTTCTCCTTTGCAGGTATCATGCCCTCCACCTGTTGCACCCCGACTTCTTTCTGGAAAACGCCTACTCATCCATCAAGACACAGCCCAAGTATCACCCTCTCCAGGAAGTCTCCCAGTACTTGCCATTCGCAGTTGATTAACTCCTTGGAGCTCCCACAGCACCCACTTGGGCTTTTCTCTGGGTTTCTATTACTCTATACTTGCATCTCCTTCTCCTCCCCTCAGGCTGGGGAAATTACTTCCTGCATGCTAAGTTGCTTCAGTAGTGTCTGACTCTTTGTGACCCTATGGACTATAGCCTGCCAGGCTCCTTTGTGCATGAGATTCTCCGGGCAAAAATACTGGAGTGGGTTGTCATGCACTGCTTCAGGGGATCTTCCTGACCCAGGGATCAATCCTGTGTCTCTTACATCTCCTGCATTGGCAGGTGGGTTCTTACCCACTAGCGCCACCTGGGACTTCCCTAATTGCTTCCTAGGTGGCCCAAAGGAGATCATGTGCCCTTAGTCCATCCAGGGGCCTCAGGCCCCCTTGAGAAGCAGGGTAAACAAAGAGCGAGTTAAGCTGTCCCAGCCCCTCCCAGACTACAACGTGTTTCTAGGCATTTTAGGTAGAAGGAGGAGGTTGTCACTACAGGAAGGGAACTTGACAATTAGAAACACAGCCAACGCCCAGATGCCCATGGACAGGCAGGGGTGTATTTTTTTAGTAAAATCTCATGTCTGTAGCGTCAGGCAAAATGGCAACAAGAAGGCTTTTTCATGACTGCACGAGTCTTAAGATGCTTCCTGATCTTTCATTTTACAGATGGGGAGGCTCAGAGGTGGGAGGGGCCTGACCAGGTCACCAGGCAGTGCCCTTCCTCCCCGTGCTGGGGATGGGCTTGGCTCTGAGCTTGGAACTGGCACGTCGTGGCCCACAGTGGCTTACTGACAGCAGCTCAAACTACAGAGTAGCTAGAGGGAACCCTGGCACTTAACACTGAGGGTGGAGGGTGGGCAGCTTTGAGTGTCAGCTGGTCACCTTGCAGTCCAGACAGGTCCAACACCCTATGACCCCCTTGTTGGCCTGGGCAGCGGAAGATGGTGCCCCAAGGCGCCCCCTGCTGGAGGAGCAGCTAAAGGACTCGGCCCCCAGAGCCGGCAGGACACAGGCTTGCCACTCTCATCGGCTTCCAGCCCCGCCTGCGTGGATTCCAAGTTCAAGATGTGCGAGTGGGTGTAAGAGATTATCCTGGAAGAGACTTCACTGGTCTCCGCGACAGAGTAGGGCTCTCCAGGAGGGTGTCAGCACCCAAGTGGGGAGAAGTAAAGCTTATACCATGAGGAAGGTGCAGCAGCAGCAGTCCTGGCAGGAGAGGACAGCCGGTGAGTGGGGCTGAAACACCCGGGGGGCTGGCACACACGGGCCGGAGACCAGAGTCCAGAGAAGGGGCTAAGGCAGGCAGGAAGGCCAGGTCCTTGCTCCTTCTCTGCACACTGTGCATCCTGTACAGAGTCCCACTGGGAGACGTGGCCTCTCCCCCGGCCCCCCTCTGGTTGGTCAGGAACCCAGCCCTCACCTGCCAGTCTGGGCCTCGGGGTGCTCCCATCCAGGGGCTGGAGCCTGTCCTGGACACAGACTGGAAGGAGCACGTGGCAACCCAGAATCAGAAAGATGCGGGGCATTGTGGAACCTGCACTTCCTTCAGAGAGACGAGCAGACAGCTGTTCTACGGCAGCTTTAGAGAGAGGAGGGGGTACTGCCCAGAGACAGGGCTGGAGGTGGAAGCAGAAGGCATCCCTGTCTGTCCACCTCCTCACGCTCCCCAGACTCCCAGGCAGGGTTCCTGGTCAGCTGGCAACACATGACAGACGCTCCAGTGGGGCGTATCCATCATATGAGGAGACACAGCAGTGATTTTTCGCTTCTTTATCAAGGACCTTGGGTCTCCTTGGGTCGTCTCCGATTTGGTGAGAAGCCTGGTCTCCCTGGCTCTAGCAGGAAGGATGTCACCATGAGTGAAGATGCAGGAGAAAGGAAGGCAGTGCTGGTCAGCTTCTGGACGGATCATTCATGATACGCATGGTCCAAAGGGTAAGCCTCAGACTCCAGACTTGAGCCCACCCTCATGATGTTACCCACGTGCCTGGTCCCCTAAAGATCTAGAATAGAGAGTAAAAAGTGACTGTCACTCCTCCCCTGCCCCAGCCTCCGAGGTCCCCTCTCTGTGTTATTGTGGTTGTTCAGTCACTGAATCGTGTCCGACTCTTTGAGACCCTCATGGACTGCAGCACGCCAGGCATCCCTGTCTCTCACTACCTCCCGGAGTTTGCCCAAGTTCATGTCCATTGAATCCGTGATGCTATCCAATCATCCCCCTCTCGTAGGTAGCTACATTTCCAGTGTTGGTGTATATTTCCAGAGATGGTCTAGGCAGCTCCAGCTGCTTGTGTGGACAAGAATATTTTCCAACTCCTTCTGTTTGTGTACACTTGTCCACAAAGGGCAGCACACTCCTTCTGACCATGAGTCTGTGCTAACATTTTCTACTGACTTGACTTTAGTGATCAGTCCACAGCTGTATGTAAATGAGCTCCTGCATAAAGACAGGCGCTTAACTGGTCTCCCCAGCCTGGTCTTCCCTCCCTGAAGCCACAGTTGTGTCCGATACTAACTAAAATGATGTGTTACATACTGCTGCTGCTGCTGCTACTAAGTCGCTTCAGTCATGTCCGACTCTGTGCAACCCCATAGACGGCAGCCCACCAGGCTCCGCCATCCCTGGGATTCTCCAGGCAAGAACACTGGAGTGGGTTGCCATTTCCTTCTCCGGTGTTACATACTAACAGTGGTTAATTCAGAGTAATTCAGGTACGTGATGTCATCATTTTCCTAAGAGAATTTTTCCTCTGTTTGTTAAAGTTTCCCAAATTAAAATGAGGCCCAGGGCCCAGAGTCCAGAGGACCCCAGCATTTGGGGGACAGACTTCCCTGGTGGCTCAATGGTAAAGAATCCACCTACAAATGCAGGGGACACAGGAGACCCAGGTTCGATCCCTGTGTCGGGAAGATCCCCTGGAGAAGGAAATGGCAACTCACTCCAGCATTCTTGCTGGAGGATCCCATGGACAGAGGAGCCTGGTGAGCTACAGTCCTTGGGGTCACAGGACTCAGACAAGACTTAGTGACTAGACAACAACAGAGCCCAGAGCAGTCACGCCAGCTTTTGTTTGTCTGGGGCTTGATGGGGCCATTGTCAAATATGTTGGCAAAGGAGCAGTTGAAGAGGAAGGGGTGCTAAGGATAAGGAAGGGGGCAGAGAGTATGAAAGAGTCAGAGAGAGAAAGGAGGGGGAGAGGGAAAAGGGTGCCTTCTCCAGGGTTGGGCCGGGGCCCCTTAAGCAGAGTCTCCTTGAGGATAAACCATCACTTCTTCCCAGGTTACAAACCAGGCAGCTTTTCCTGCTCCAGCTTTCGAAGAGAAGCAGACACGACTTAGCGACTGAGCACACATATAAAAGTCCATCTTGGCCCATATGTTCATCTCACTCCAGGAGATTCTCTGGAATGGAGAAAGAACCCAAGTGGCAATTGTTTGCGGTGAAAAGCAGCAGAAGAGAAGTCCCGTCAGCTGGAAAGCGTCGGAGCCTCAGCGAGCGGCCCCCTCCAGCAGCTGCGGCGCCTCTTATTAACACAGACGTAATGACATTAGGCCGCCTGATTAAGTCAGCAGCCCTGGGCCCTGCCACCCCTCATCCCAGAGTTACAGCCTCATTTTTCAATTATATTTTAATTTGAACATCTACAGAGAACGCCTGGCGAACACAGGAGTCCCGGAGGAGAGCTGGGCATGGTTCAGCCTGTCTTTCCCTCCCCCCTGGAGTGGACGAAGCACATTTTGCAGGTCTGGGATCTGGGTCCTCTTCCCAGATCCTGAACCTCAGACTTGAGAATTCTTCCAGCCCCATCTGAGTGCCATCTGTTGTCCTCAGTCATGACATAGGAAATGTTCAAGCCAAGAGGATTCCTCAGAGATCAAAATCAGCCTTTTCACTGACAAGTGGGGAAATGAAGTTCCCAAAGGGCCTGGACTTGCTTGGAGCCCAGCCAGACCCAACTCAAAGACTCTAGATTTCTAAACCAGAATCCAAAGGAGCAAACACCTCAGATGGATGTTGGGCCCTCTGTAGAGCCATCTTGCTGCCGTGATAAATGGAAGGGCCTCTGCCACCGAAGGGTGCACAGACTGGGGTCCAAGGGCTGGTGCTGGTCAAGCCCCTTATGGCCTCCTGGGTACCTGTCTGCAGTTCCCAGGGCCGCCACTAGGTGGCCCCAGGCATCCCCAACCAGCGCTTCAGGGTCCAGTCGGTTTCCATCCACTGGGACTGGAAGAGTGCAGAATGCTCCTGCTGGTCTCCATCCTCCCCTCTCCTTGTAAATTGAATCCGCCGAACACTGAGAGTTCAGGTTCTAAATTTTCAGCAGGTGCAGAAGCACAAGGACTGGAGGGAGAGGCCTGCTCAGGTGTCCTGAGTATGTCTCCTCTTATTTCCGAGTCTCCCTTACGCTTCCTTACTCACCTTACACACCTGTGAACAGGTGTGTTAATAGCCTCCTGCCTCACAGAGTTGTTATAACAATACTGGGTGTGGAGCCCCGTGGGAATGGCAGCCCAAAAGTTCCAAATGCCAGACCAGAGTCACATCCTCTGGGAGACTGTTGACAAGCACAGCCTGGGAGCCAGAGTCAGAAGCAAAAGGTCTAGAGCAGGCAGATCCATCGGTGAGGGTCCTCCCGGCCAGCAGGCAAGCAGGCGGAGGGGAGTACGTCTCGACACAGAATGCTCATGAGGGCGGGGTCCTGACCCTCAGCACTGGCCCAGAGCTCTCCCCTTGCACCAGAGCCGCCTTCCTCCAGGGCAAAAGAAAGGTCACCAAGACACCTTGCAGCACCCTGCACTCATTCTGGTGGGAGGCAGACCATGCAAACGGTTGCAGCCCTGCCTGGGAAGTGATGGCCTCGCAGTGGGACAGGAACCTGCGGGGGTGCTGTGATCCACTGTGAGGCGCTGGGCAAGGCAACGGCTTCCAACCACTTCCAGAAGCCCGGTGCTTGTCCATGATGCACTCAACAAATGAAAGCAGACTTCCCATACAAACATCACTCTCATGCAAGGCAGGCTTTCCAGAATGTTCTGGGAGTAGATGTAGGATGACCGTGCAGAGAGTTCAGCCGCAAAACCTCAGACCTGTGTCCTGCTGAGATGCCTTGGGGTAGTGGATAGATGGGGAGTCTTTGTGCTTTGAACATTACCCTTACCAGAGAGTGGTTTGGGGTTGATGTTTGGTGGAGGGAACTCTCGAGCTGGGTCTTCGAGGAGGTGAGAGGATGCCCAGGAAGTGAGAGCACGTGTGAAAGGGACAGAAGACTGCCAAGGCCTGATGAGGCCACACACATCTGATAAGGCTGGAGAGACGGGAGCAGAAGGTGGGCAATGGTGGGGTAGTCTCACGGGGGCTGGACCTGGAAGGGCTCCTAAGCCAGGCTGAGCTGTTCAGATTTTGCACAGAAATTCACAAGGACCTCTGAAGGCTTCTCACCTCCTTGAGGGCATAGACTGGGGGACAGGGAGACCAGATGGCAGGAGCAGCAGGGGGACAGAGCAGCGGAAGTGACAGCAGAGGTGGGAGGCAGGGCCAGACACTGGAGATGCTTAGGTCGCGGGATCTACCGGACATGGGTCCACAGCAGCAACGGACAGGCTGAGGACTGCAGAAAAACCGGAGTGGCCAGAGGGAAGGAGGAGGGGGCAGGGGACAGGGTGCCCGGCAGCTGATGGTGTCTGGGTGTGAGAGGCCCTGAGAGCTTGTACCTGTGTGAGCCTGGCTTCAGGACGGCCCCTTAGGAAGATGGATCTGGAGCAGAGGGAGCAGGAAGGATTGGCAAGAGGACCCAGAGAAAGGGTAGGGAATCAATGTTCAGGGAAAATTCCCTCTGCAGTGGCACACAGAGCAGATGGACAAGGATGTGGAGGTGGGTACACAGCCAGGACTGCAGGGGACACAGGTGGAATTCCAAGGGAGAGAAAGTAAGGGCAGACTCACAGAAACTTCCAGGGCCCCAGAGGGGTCTGCAGAGGAGTCACTCAAGAATAACTGGGACCAACTCACTGTGTGATCATATGCAAATCCCTTCTCACCTCTCAGCCTTGTTTTCCTTATCTATGTAGTAAATAAAAGGGTGGATGAGGTAAGGTCCTGAGAGTGTGGACCTTCCTGAGTTGTCTAACTAGAGTATATTCCTACTTCTTAAGGAAAACATCAGCTAGCAAGATTGATGGGGATGTCTACACAGCATATAGGCCACTTCTGGACATGCCCTCTGAACAGTCATAGAAGTCTATTTTGTGTAAGTCCAGCCAGGGCTGCTGTGTACAGTTGCACAGGCTAGACACCGCACAACTCCAGGCACTGCCATCTCTTTAGACTAGAGCATGAGGGAGGCATGCAAAGCAGCCACTCTGCTGAGAGCATCCTGGCTGTTCCATGGACAGGCCCCACATAGAGCAGCTGCAGTGCCTACCCCTGGGAGCCTGGAAACTATTAAAGTGGTTGGAGAGACTGGGAAAGGCCATGTATCAGGCAAGTGAGGACCTGAGTTCAAGGATGACCTGCTGTGTCACATGGCAGGCCTTCCCCCTTCTGTCTGTTTCTCTGTAAAGTACCTGGGACAAGTGGGTCTTCAAGGCCTCGTCCAGCTTGTGTTCCACACTTCTCTGTGGAGCTTGCAGCAGCCCCCACATGGCTGATGCCCAGGTCATGACTCCTGCCAGGGTCCATGACAGACTCCAGCACTGAGGGGCCACGTGGCCTCTCCCGGCCCCTCCCTGCTACTCCTGGAAGCTGAGACTTTTCCATGGGCCTGCATGCTGCAGAGCAGACCCTATGCTGGGCCCAGCCCAACCCACATGCTCCCAGGAGCCCTGGGAACTCACTTCCAGCCTCAGTGGCTTCCTCCTGGCTGTGGCCATGAACCAGGGCTTCGTGACTGCCTTGGCTGCCAGGCCAGCATTAAATGTCCAGACTAAGCAGTTGATCAAGAATCACATGACAGCTGGGCAGTTCTTGTTTAAACCATCAGTATCGCCTTTACATCCCATGAGTAAAACCTCTGGATGTGCTGCTGAGAAAAGCACACAGGGCCTTCATCTTGGGGACCCTCTAGCCCACGGATGGGGTTGGTGAGATTCACTGCTTCGCAGGAATCCAGCCTCATTATACAGCACCACTTAACATAATGCATAGCACGCACGCATACTTTTCAGTCCGTAGAGCCCTTTCCACGCTCATTAAGTCACTCGACAAACACCAAGGCCCTTTCTGGGTTAGCTCACAGGGGCCATGGACATGAATCCGCATTGCTCAAAATCATTCACAGAGCACCTGCCTCAGAGCTCATTAGAGCCTCATGAACAATGAGCTTGGAATTATTTTCAGCCCCATTTTGCAGAGATGGAAACTGAGGACAGGAAGACTGAGGGACTTAGCCAAGTGCTTGTGGCTAGTCTTGAACACAGGCAGCAAACTCAAACCCTCGGGTTCTTTGTTCCACCCCAGGTGCTGGGACCTGGGTCCAGCACCTTCCCTTTCTGGGCCTCAGTTTCCTGGCCTGTCCAGTGACAGGGACCCTGTAGAGGTAACACAGCTGTGATGTCACAGATCCTTTGATCCTATATCTGCCATGGGTTTGACAAGCAAAAGAGTTAGCTTCCAAGATCAAGTTGGCAGACAGAAAGCTCTAAATCAGAACAGACTCTGCCTGGCAAGCCAACCAGGCCAGCAGGTGTTCAGGCCAAGACTGAAACATGCACAACTCACTTTATAAACTATAAACATCCCGCAATCCGAGTTCCAGCTGTCTACTACCCTGCCTGTGAGCTGACGTCTGCCGGCTCTGACCCAAGTTTCAGCCCCGAAACTGGCGTTTCATTTCTCCCCAAAGTGTCTCACATTGTAAATCAGATGCTGGGCTATGGAGGGGAGCGGGGAGACTGTCAGAGGCCAGACCTGGCCACGCTGTGCACAGGGCGGAAGTGGCAGAACCCGCAGAGGGTGAAGGAGAAACAGCGGGCCTGCTCGCAGCGATGGAGCTCGAGGCTCCTGTGCACCTGGAATCTGCCCATGAGGCCTCAGTGCTAGGCACCAGGTTGAGAGCAGTGCGTGAAGTTAGAAGCAGCTCGCTGTTAAACCATCATAGAAAGGAAAATATTTTTTTAAAAGGAAAAGGGACTTCCCTGGTGGTCCAGTGTCTAAGACGCTGCAGTCCCAATGCAGGGAACCCAGGATGGATTCCTGGTCAGGGAACTAGACCCCACAAGCTGCAACGAAAGATCACGCTTGCCTCAACTAAGACCCATGCGTGCGTGCTAAGTTGCTGCAGTCGTGTCTGACTCTTTGCGACTCTATGGACTGTAGCCCACCAGGCTCCTCTCTCCATGGGATGCTCCAGGCAAGAACACTGCAGTGGGTTGCCATTTCCTTCTCCAGGGTATCTTCCCAACCCAGGGATCGAACCTGCGTCTCATGTCTCCTGCATTGGCAGGCGGGTTCTGTACCACTAGCACTAACTGGGAAGCCCAACTAAGACCCAGGACAGCCAAATTAAAAGAAAAAAAAAAAGGAACGTACACATATATGTATGTATATAACTGAATTACTTTGCTGTACAACAGTAATTAACACAACATTTTAAATCAACTATACTTTGGTATAAAAAAAATTTGTGAAAGCAAGTTCAACTTTCTCATTAAAGATTATTTGCAAAAAAGTAAAACATAAAAGTAAAATAAAAAATAAAGCAATTCAGAAACTTTTAAACTTTGTACAATAAAACAAAAGCTAAAAACAAACAGAAACTTAGCAGCCTCCGCCTGATGATTTCCACGTGCCCATCCAGAGCCACGCCCACTCTCCCCGCCATCCCGAGTCCAGCAGGGGAATCGCTGGATGTGTTTAAATGACACCTCGCCTCTGCTTCCCAGGGAGGCCCCACAGGAGTAGGCATGCGCGTAGGATCCGGGGTGCCAGACAGCGAGGCTGGGTGTTCCTTCCCCTGGCTCTTTCCTGCAAAGAGGGCAGCATGAGTCAAGCCATTCTTTCCTATGGCCTCTCCCCAGGTTGTGGTAACTGCTTCTTCTCCTTGCCCCTAAGGCTCCCAGCTGTGGCCAGCCAGAGACCCTGCTCCACCCTGGTTGATTTGCCTTAGCCCTGCCCACAACTTTGTAAATGTCCCCTCTACTAAATTCACATTCTCTTCCACATATGCTACATATGCTATCGGATTTCTACCAGGAGGCTCACAGACACCACCATTTACTGCACATCATAGAATCTAGGGACATCAGCTTTAAGATCCACTATTACTTCTATGTCTCACTAACAAAAGATAGACCTCTGTCACAATGATGACACAAAGGAGACTCGTAAATTATGACACTTCTTTGTCATCTTAAAATGTTTTTATTTCATCTTTGTTGAAACTTATTTAGACCTAGAGTTTTTTATTTAATCGTGTATCACCCTTGTGCATACATTAAAAGGAGAATCAGTCAAGGTATTTGCAGAACTTCTCCATACCTAGAGCCCACCTTTGCCTCAGAATCATGACGTCCGTGTTGGTCCACGTGGTGCTGACTCAGGACTGTCATGGGCACTGGTGATGCAGTGCTTTGAGAGGAGTGCTCCGCTATTGTCCCTAGCATTTTTTTCAAACCACTACCTGCAATATGCAGATTTTCATGTGCATGTGTGAGCAATGGAATCTACATTAGGACTCACACCTGTTAGCATCAACTGTACATTTATAAACGGTACACTGGTAGCTTGGACAGTAAAGCATCTGCCTACAATGCGGGAGACCCAGGTTCAATCCCTGGGTCGGGAAGATCCCCTGGAGAAGGAAATGGCAACCCACTCCAGTATTCCTGCCTGGAGAATCCCATGGACCGAGGAGCCTGGTGGGCTATAGTCCATGGGGTCGAAAGAGTCAGACAGGACTGAGCGACTTCTCTTCACTTTAACCACTTTACCCAGCTTTACCCAACTTTACCCAATGATCTATACATTCAAAGAAATACCAGTAAAAATCCCAGCAAGTTATTATTTGGATATCACCGAACTGGTTCTGAAGTTTATTTGGAAAGATAAAAGACGCAGAACAGCCGACATAACACTTAATAAGAACAAAGTCAGAGGACTGACATTACTCAACTTCAAGACTTATTATAAACCTACTGCAATAAAGACAGTGTAGTATTGATGAAAAAATAAACAAATAGATCAAAGGAACAGAAAAAAGAATCCAGAAAACAGACCCATACATGTATAGTCAAATGATCTTTGACAAAAGAGCAAAGGTGATAAAATGGAGAAGGGATGGTCTCTTCAACACACGGTGATAGAGTAACTGTGCCTCCACATACCAAAAAATAAAAAGAAAGAAAATAAAAAACACAAAATTAAAATAAATAAATTAAAAAAAAAGAAAACAAAAAACACAAAAGGATCTAGATAATGGCCTTATGCTTTTCATAAAAATCAACTCACAAGGGATCACAGACTTAATGTAAAACAAGACCATAAAACTTCTAGAAGACAACATGTGTGATCTTGGGTTTGGCAATGAGTTTATAGATACATCACCAAAAGCACAATCCATGAAAGAAAAATCGATAATGTGGATTTCATTAAAATGAAAATGTTTGCTCTATTAAAAACACTCATAAGAGAATGAAAAGTAAACTACACTCTGGTAGACAATATTTGCAAAACATACCCGATAAAGGACTAATATACATAATACATAAAGAGCTTAACAATAAGTAAACAAAACAACCCAATTTAAAAACGGGCAAAAGATCTGGATAGAGATCTCTCCAAGGAAGAGAAACAGATAGCAAAGAAGCATATGAAAAGATGTTCAACATCATATGCCATTAGGAAATGCAACTTAAAACAACGAGATACCACTACACACCTACGAGAATGGCCAAAGTCTGGGACACTGACATCAAACGCTGACAAGGGTGTGAAGCAACAGGAACTCTCGTTACAGGTGGGAACGCAAATGTTACAGCCACTGTGGAAGACAGTTTGGTGATTTCTTACAGAACTGAAAGTCTTCTTACCATACGATTAAGCATTCTCACTCCTTGGTGTTTACCCAAAGGAGGTGAAAATTTATGCTCGCACAACAACCCACGCACAAATGTTTATAGCACCTTCATTCCTAAATCACTGAAACTGGAAGCAACCAAGATGTCCTCCAAAAGCGGAAGGGATAAATAAACTGTAGCACATCCAAAAATGACTTATTATTCAGTAATAAAAAGAAATGAGCCTTTTGTTGGCTCTCTGACCTCTGTCTGTGCCCCTAGGTGACCGTGCCTGGACTGATCTGCTGGAGAAGAGGCAACCTCGAGTGGCAGAGATGAGTCATGCTTTTGAGGCCAGTTCAGACCTCCAGCCAAACCTCAGGAAATCAGCCAAGACTGGCTCAATCAACAACAGCCCTGCCAAATAAAGACTTAGGAGAAATAATAGTGGTTGGCTTAAGCTCCTAAAATTTAGTTTTTTTTTATGTAGTCATAGCTAACAAATTCAAGTATATTTCTTTCTCTCATATTTGCTATTGGTTTTCTTTGCATGGTTATGTTTATAAACAGTTGGGTAACCTGCTGTTTTTCACTTAACTTAATATCCAAAGTATGTTTCCATGAAAGTACATGTCTTTATGATCATCATTTTAATAATTCAACAATAAATAGCTAAAACAAAGGATTGGCAAGCCATGGCCCCTGGGGCAACTCCAACCTAGCATCTGTTCTTATAAATAAAGTTTTATTGGAACACAGCCTTATCCACATCTATGGCTGCTTTTGCACTATAATGGCAGGTAAGTAGTTACAACAGACTCTGTATGATTCAGTCAGCTGAAAATATTTATTATCTGACCCATTTCAGAAAATGGGTCAGAAAATATTTCAGAAAATATTTATTATCTGACCCATTTTCCCACCCTGCTTTAAACGTGCTTTTGACAAATTCTTTTCCGATGGATTGTCATGCAAGAGCCTGCCTTTCTGTGTCCAGGACAGCATTCAGTGTTTGGGTACTTTTGTTTGTTTGCTTTTGTATTTACACATTAAAAAAATGAGAATAAAAAATAGTATTTTCTTATTTTCACTTGAATTTCTTAGACTATTGGTGAGTCTGAATTAATTTTTCATTTTTAAATTGTTTCCTAAGTCACTTGTTTAGAGAATTCTCTATTGCTCATTTATTTACTGAAAGACATGTTTATTTGTTTTGTTGGCCAATTTGTGTGAGCTCTTTCTGTAACTGAAATATTAATACTTTTCTCACTTATTTGTCATAAGTCCTAAAAAAAAACCCTTGCAAAGGCATTTCTGTGATTAATCCCTCAGGTGTCTGTGCAATTCTCTTAACCTCATTGAGCTCCAATTTCCTGATCTACAGGTAGAAATGGTTGGGGTTTTTTCCACAGTGTTCTTCTGTAAGCGTGATGAAACCTGAAAACCACTGAAGAACTGAGAGTTATTATTGGTATTATTATTATCCATGAAAACAAGTTGGCAGAAATTTTAAAACATCCAATGCATTCTGCCTGATTTGAAGGATGATATAGAACAGTGGTTCTTCAGCTGTATTCCGTGAACCCTAATATAGCAGTCAGGATTCCTTCCGTTCTAAGTGAGAGCAAGCCAAGCTCAACAGGCTTAAGCAAAGTAGGAAATCGATAAGCTCAGGTAACTGTGAAGTGAAGGATTGCATTTGTGCAGGTAGAGCCAGATCCCGGAGTCCAAACAAGGTCTTTAGCCCTTGTTTGCTTTTTCTCCATCTCTTGAGCCTGCTGTCCTCTGACTTGGCTATATTAGGAAGTCTCTCGCCTGTGGATGCCCACAGATTCTGCCTTCCGCTCAACCAGCCAAGCAAACCCAGAACAAAGAGCAGACTTCTGATTTGATGCTCCTAGGAAGAGTTCCAGCGCTAGACCCTGGACCAACCCAGGTCACGTGTTTTTCCTAAGCCAATCACTGCAGACAGAGTGTGGCACTGGCTGATTGGCAAGGTTGGGTGCATGGAATCCCTGTCTGAGAATGGGTGAGGGTGGGTCCACAGAGGAAAATCAGAGTCTGTTATGAAAGAGGGCACGAGTATGGCCGGGCAGAAACTAGATATGTCTGCAGGTGCCTGGGGGGGCCACACTGGGAACTGGCAGGCCAAGGAGTATGGGGACCCTGCTCTCCTCCCGGACTTTGGCCAGATTACCTTCCTGTTTATCTGTTTTATATAGTGGGCCTGCTGCTAAGATTTCATTTGGAGAACAGCTGCTGCTGCTAAGTGAGTTTGGACGTCTGTGATTTAGGCAAAGGGAAACATGTCCAGAGAGGGGGCTGTGGATGTGAGGGCCCTGAATCCACTTTTTGCAAGGGGCCATTGAGGAACCAGCAGCCAGGAGACTCTGAGGACACAGGTACCACATTCTTGGAAGAAGCATTTATTGATCATCTACTGTATGCTAGACCTGAGATGACAGTGGGAGCAAGATAAAGACCCATCCTGGCAGGGGACTTGCATTCTAGTTTGGTAGACAGCAACGTGTGACTAGGTAAATTTTGTATTACAGCTAAACAGTCAAGGAAATCAACCCTGAATATTCGCCGGGAGGACTGATGCTGAAGCTCCAATAATTTGGCCATCTGATGAGAAGAGCCAATTCATTGGAAAAGACCCTGATGCTGGGAAAGACTGAGGGTTGGAGGAGAGGTGGGTAACAGAGAATGAGATGGGTAACAGAGAATGAGATGGTTGGATGGAATCACCAACTCAATGGACGTGAGTTTGAGCAAACTCCGGGAGGTAGTATAGGACAGGGAAGCCTGGTGTGCTGCAGTTCATGGGGTCACAGAGTCAGACATGACTTAGCAACTGAACAACAACAGCAAAAGTTAAACAACATTGCCTGCTGTGGAGGAAATGACATAAGAGTGATGGCATTAGAGGACACTTTACCTAGGATGGTTGCTCGGAAGAAGTGACATTTGAACTGGGATCCTTGAGAAGGAAACCTTCAAAAAGTATCCTGGTAGAGGCAACAGTAGTGTAAAAACCTAAGATGGGTGTGCATTTGTGCATTTGAAGGACAGACAGCTTTGGAGCAGAGGAAGTAAGGGGAGTGAACTGGTGAGGGTGCAAAAGGAGCCAGAGCCAAGTGACAGAGGATGTTACAGGCTTTGGAAGGAGGTAGGAGCCCTGGTCCCATATATGGAGGTAACCAAGGGAGCAAGCTGGTTCTGAGAGGCCAGAGCAGTCTGGGGCTTCCCCGGTGGCTCAGTGGTAAAGAATCTACCCGCCAATTCAGGAATCTCAGGTTTGACCCCTGGGTTGGGGAGGATCTCCTGGAGAAGGAAATGGCAACCCACTCCAGTACTCTTGCCTGGGAAATCTCATGGCTAGCGGAGCCTGGTGAGCTACAGTCCACGGGGTCACAAGAGTCAGACACGACTTAGCTACTAAACAATAAGACCAAGGTGTGGCTCAGGGGGCAGACATGACAGCTACCAAAAGAGAATTTCCATCCCAGCGCACTTTCCCATTACTCAGAGTCCTACCACAGAATGGGTGGCTTGGAGATGAGCTCCCCAGCCCCAGAGGGATGCAACCAGGGTGGACAAAGGCAGAAGAGGCAAAAACACAGGGAGTGGGCAGATTTCTGTGACATCGGTGGAGGAAAACAAGCGAACTCAATAATAATGCTTAACAAAGTTTACGGTGGCAGCGGACCCACTTGAAACATTTTAGCAGCAGCCCTGCTGTGATCAGAGCAATCTCTGGAAATGATTTATTTACATATAAAAATGAGACATTTCCCAACAGCCTCGCAACAGCCCCTGGGGTGAAGCTCTCATTGGACGGCTCCTCCCCCAGGTCCGGAGACTTTGCCCCTCGTGGGCTCCAGCCTCTGCGGGGGGCTGATTGCCTCACCCAGGGGAGGCGGCGGCGCCAGCCCAGCTGGTGGCAGTCCGGAGAGTTACTTCTCCAAAATAAACCCCGCATAAGCGTCTAGATGTGTGGCTGAGCATGAAGCACAGTCACATTTTTATTCCAAGAATGCAAATGAATCCCTGAGGGGCCTGGAAGAGGCAAAAAGGCCTTGACCCAGAAGCACTTTAAAAAAAAAAAAAAAAGAAGCCTGAGCTGGAACCACCTAGTTCCACCAGCTCAGGCCAGACTTGGGGAAACTGAGGCTCTGGAGTCAGTTCAGGGAGTCACAGAGTGAGGAAAGGGGCAGACCGGGCTGGAGCCTGGCTACCCGATGCTTCCCACCCAGCACACGATTGCCCCATCAGGGCTCTGTTTCTTTGCCCGGAGGATGCTCCTCAATGCAGGCAAGTAGTAGCCTGGAAGGCCAGGCAATGCAGATTGTCCTCTCAAAGGGAGGCACTCAGCCAACTTCCTCTGAGTCCGGGCTGGGTACCAGGGACCCAGCGGAAGAGGGCCAGCTCTCAGCCGCCTGGCAGCAGCATCTGCTGGAACCTCGTCTGGATGCTGCAGTCTGGACTGGGTCCCTCCTGCGGCTCAGGAATTAGCAACTGACCCAGTGGGGGAGGAAGAGGCCGCTTCCATCCTGACTGTCCTCGCCCCATTGCTCCTCAATACCCCCAACCCCACGGCATTAGGCTCTCTGCTGGGTTCCAGTCACAGCAGTCTTGTCCCTACCCGGAGCCTGACACACAGCAGGTGCTCAAAATGGGTTGCAGTAACCTGAACCTAGCCCACACAGACCCCCAGTGATTCATCCTGGCCTGGTGGGCCTGTGAGCGGGACCTTCATGGTTGTTGCCCCCACACCCCCAGACTTCCTCCACCAGGAGGGTGATCTCTTCTCTTCCCTCCCTAGAACAGAAGACACTCCAAACATTTCCCACTGGAGCATCACAGAGGCCCCCAAAGGTGGAGGATGCCCGACCATGAGGGTGAATGGGAGCTTCTCCCTCAAGGGGGCAGTCTCCTCCTCTCAAGTGGAGGAGGGTTCTTCACCAGACAACCTTCCTTTCCCAAGACACATCTCAAGTTTACTTTAAAGTCTGGTCTTTTCCATTTGGGGCTTCCTTGGTGGCTGAGATGGTAAAGAATCTGCCTGTGATGAAGGAGACCTGGGTTCAGTCCCTGGCTGGGGACGATCCCCTGGAGGAGGGCATGGCAACCCACTCCAGTAGTCTTGCCTGGAGAATCCCATGGACAGAGGAGCTTGGTGGGCTACAGTCCAAGGGGTCACAAAGAGTCGGACACGACCGAGCGACTAGCACGTACTTTTCCATTTAGAAGAAACACAGTGCACCCCAGGCCCCCACCCCAGTCTCCCTTATTGTCATCGTGCTGAAAATTACCTAACCTCTGTCCCTCAGGCCTCAGACCCAAAAGCCTTTTCAAAATTTCACTATTAGGGTTTACATTCTTTATTGTCCATGAGGGAGGCACTCTCCTGACTGGATCCTGTGCATCCTGGTCATTTGCTGATGGAACTGGGCAGGCAGGGGCTTGCCCACAAGTCCCTTCCCCACCACACCCAGAGCAGAGATTCCTGGTTTTCCCCAGGGACCTGGCACTGGGCTAGGTGTACCCCCAGGGGCCTGCTCATGCCCCCTCCTGGTACTGATGACCTCAGGGCACAGTCAGATGCTCTGCCAGCCCTGCTTGGCCAACACGTTCCCATTTCTCTGCTGGAGCCAAGTGCCCTCTTCCCTATTCTCTGGAGAATAATAACTCACTTTAAACGAGGAGGAGGATGACTTTGCAGCCACCTCTACCAAGCCTAGCAGTTGAGTACCATCTGGATACCAATTTGCATCATCATTTCCCCTCATGAAGGCCTCCTTCCAGTTGCAAAAAGTTTGCTCAAGGCCAAGGCACATTTGGACATTCCTACGTCCATTCATTCTTACTACCTCCTCTGAGCCCAGTTCCTGTAACAATAATAGTTACCATGAGGGCCAGGTGTAACGTCCCAGCCCACAGATGAGGAGACCATCTCAGGGCTCTGAGAGGCTCTGAAACCAGTGCAAGCCCACCCACCCTAGGAGCCCTGGATCTGAGGTTTTAACCAAGACTGATATCAAAACCTGGGCTGTGACCAGTGACAACATCACCACAGCTGCACAAAAGACATTGCTCTGGAGACTAAGCAAGATGAAGGGCAACTGGTCAAGGGTCTTGAACTGAACAGATGCTGGCTGTCCCCTTTACTGGAGGAGCAGGTAAGGAGAAGCCGTATCAGGGGACGGCCCTCCAGAGCTGACTTAGGGACTGACAGGGAGGTGATACCATGGCCCGATGGAATTCCAGCCAAAGACAGGCACAAATATCGTGCCCTGGGAATTAGAGGAAGGATGGTTTCTGTTAGCAGAGGGAATCCAAGAAGGCTGCATGGAGGAGGGATCATTGAGTGGCCTTGAGGAGTGGGGAGGATTTCAAAGGGAACAGATCCCATGTAACCCTAATGTGCAGAGAAGTAATCCTGGGCCACCATCCTTCCTTTCCAGTCCCTGCCCTCTCAGTGAGCAGGGCCTGCCACCCAGGTAGCATTGGGATCAATCCTGTTTATGCCTGTAACCTGTTGCTGTTCCTTCCCCAGACAGTCCCAGCACGCTCCAGAGGCCAGGCCTAGCTCTGCCGGACTAAAGACACCCAGGCCAGACTCCCTGGTCCCTACTCTTTCCTGGGGTGCTCATAGTTACCCCTGCCTTCTCTGTCTCTCTGCCTTTGACTGTGAGCCTCTTGAGGGCAAGGATCCACCCACCAATGCACTGGCACTCGGCCTGGCACTCGGCCAAGCACTGAGAGAGTGCCCGGTGAGTATTTGCACCATCTGACCTCCTTCCTGCCCTCCCTACCCACCAAGATGCCATGTTACCCCAAATCCAAGCTGCAGGGTTCTCAAGCTGGAGCAAGTCACATGGCAGCTCTGATCCTCAGGTTCTTCATCTGCAAAATGGGGATAAATCATTCCTGTTCTGCCTCCCCTCCAGAGCTCTTGTAGGTCTCAGAGCAAGATTACTCAGGTGGGAGGCCCTTTGAAAAGTAAGCAGCCCTCTCAGTCTCTCTCTCTTTATATATGCACACAGGAAAGGTTTTTTTATATATATAATTTTTAAATATTAGAACCCTTGGCTCACTATTTGCCTATTGAATGTTTTGTTTTGCCAAGTCCTTTAGAGCATGAACTCTTGGATTAATTTTAGAATTTTTATAAATCTTTGTACATGATCAAGTGTCTTCACATTATTATCTCCACTGACCCTCCCTACAGGGCAATGGTTCACATTACCTGGATACTACAGCTGAGACCGCAGAGGATCAGAGAAGTTAAGTGACCTACCCAAGGTCACACAGCAGAAGGAAGACTTGAACCAAGGTCTTCCTTTTTGCATTGTTGGGTGAGCTTCCTTACATCCTACTGAGCTCTGAGCAGAGTCCCAGCTGATGCCTCAGATCAGTAAGTACTCCTGTAACATGAATTCTGATTTTGCCAAGTCTCAAATGGAAGCTAAACTGCGGGTAAGAGGGTCTCCACAGCCAGCCTATGTGTAGGGGTCTCCCAGGGCCAGGGTGACCTCGGGGAGGAAGGTCTCACTCATTAGGTAGGGAGTGATAGATGTGCCTGTCTGTCCCTCCTGGCTGGAGTCCCCGAGGCTCAGGCTGGACCAGTAAAGGGAGTCCTGCCAACTGCTGCAGACCCCTTGGGAGTGAGGATGAATCAGCTGACCTGGATTGAGCATCCTCTCCTTGTGCTGGGTCCACCAGCCTTGGGCATGACTTCAGTGCAGCCCTGTACCCTTCAAGGAGCTCAGTCTCAAAGGGAGGGGCAGCTGGCCATGAGGGTCAGAGAGGAGGTTCTCATTTATCCTGAAGGTGGGAGAAGGCAGCCAAGGGCAAGGATGTCTAGGCAGAGTCCTTTTTTTTAGGATTTATTTTATTTTATTTTTTGACTGTGGTGGATCTTCGTTGCTGCCGGTGGGCTTTCTCTAGTTGCAGCGAGCAGGGGCAACTCTTCGTTGTGGTGCACAGGCTTCTCATCACAGTGGCTTCTTTTGTTGTGGAGCACAGGCTCTCCAGTAAGGGCTCAGGAGTTGTGGCACATGGGCTTCATTTCTTCTGGGCGTGTGGGATCTTCCCAGACCAGGGATTGAGCCTGTGTCCCCTGCATTGGTGGGTGGATTCTTAACCACTGGATTACCAGGTATGCCCCAGTCTTAAAGAATGAGTCAGAGGCATCTAGTGAAGAGGACAGAAAGGGGTGGCTTCAGCTCCTCCCCTGCATGGAGCCCCTTCCCTTTGTGATATTTGTCAGTCAAATAAATATATACAATCATATCACATATTTTATTCATCATTTGGTTTCTTTCCTTAAAGGAACTCTCAAGTTAAGAATAGTACTGAAACATGTATATTACCATATGTGAAATAGATCACCAGTCCAGGTTCAGTGCATAAGACAGGGTGCTCAGGGCCGGTACACTGGGATGACCCTGAGGGATGGGATGGGGAGGGAGTTGGGAGGGGGTTCAGAATGGGGGACACATGTACACCCATGGCTGATTCATGTCAACATATGGCAAAAGCCACTACAATATGGTAATCAGCCTCCAATTAAATATATTTAAAAAAAAAGGAACTCTCAGGTTGAATAAGTTTCCAGTTCTCATCCTTCCTGGGAACATGTATGGACTCACCCTGTGTGGACATCTTGTGTCACACCAGAAACCTAACACAGTGTAGGAAGTGGTAGTGAAAGAGTTTAAGGAGAGAAAAGCCCAGTGATGTCAGGCATCTCAAATTTGGCACGTCTAGAATCAAAGCCTCCATCCACCCTCCAGAACTCTCAACCAGCTGCTCCCTTCCTTTCCAGTCAATGGGACCTCTGTACTCCCCAGGGCTCAGACCAGACCTCCAGAGTCATCCCTGCTCCCTCCATCTCCCCCTACCCTCCCCAGAGTCAAACCACCAGAAAGTCTGGTCTGTTCTGCACTCCAGTACCCTCTCTTCCATCCACCTCTTTGCATCCCCATGGCTCTCACCTCCAATTTCCTCCTGCCCAGGCTGAAATTCTGCTCTAAATAAGTCATGCATGGAAAAGCCCAGTACATCCCCCATCCAGTCACCCAGCTTCTTCCACACTCCCACTGCTTGTCCCCCAGGACTGACCCCTGCCTGCAGGGCCCTGGATACCTGGCTTCTTCTCGCAGAGCCCTGTCACCTGCCCTCACACAAGGGGCTCTTCTCATCACGGCAGAGAGAACCACCTCCTCCCTGTCCCCCCTGGTATCCAGACATGAGATAAGATAGTAGTTATAAACTCGTGTGTTCGCGATGTCCAAACAGAAGGGACGGAGATTCAGGGACATTTGTGAGGTTTAGGGGGCCCTCTGATACCGCAGCAGGCTGAGTGTGGCCAGTGAACCAGCCCTGTGGTTTTCAACATTTCTGAGCCTACACTTTGCCAGGCCAGGTACTGGGGACCACGATGAGGAAGGCAAAGTCCCACTCTCAAGGGACTCCCAGGTGATAGGACACCACCACCGAGGCCAGAGCTCACAGACCAGCAGTGGGAGGGGTCAGCTGGAGACACGCCCACCGCTAGAAGGAGTGGTGCTTCTGCATCAGTGAAGCCCTCGAGGAGCAGGAATTAAGAGACGCGGGTTCGATCCCTGGGTCGGGAAGATCCCCTGGAGGACGGCATGGCAACCCATCCAGTATTCTTGCTGGAAGAACCCCATGGACAGAGGAGCTTGGTGGGCTACAGTCCATGGGGTCTCAGAGAGCCGGACACGACTGAATGACTAACACACACACCTTCCCCCACTGCAGCCCTGATGCCCATGTCACCGGCACTTACTGTGGCTCCCTGACCAAACCCAGGCTGATTCAAATCTCAGAAGCCACGACGTGGGTGCTCCTCCTGGGCCTGATACCTGCCTCACGCCGCCCTTGGCTTCCAAGGTGACATGGTCTTCTTCAAAAGGGCAATAAACAGGGACTTCCCTGGTGGTCCGGTGGGTTAAACTCCTCGCTTCCAATGCAAGGGACCCAGGTTCAAACCCTGCTTGGGGAACTGAAATCCCATATGCCAACGTGGTGCAGCTAAAAAATAAGAAAAAAAAAAGAATAAGAAAAACAAAATATTTCTTAAACAAACAAAAAAAGGAAAAACCAAAAGTGCAATAAACAGGCCACCGGAAGCAGCTGGCAGATCTCTGAGCTGCTCCCTCACAGTGACAGTCAGGGTGACGGGCACACTGACAGGTGAATTTCCATCTCTCAGCTGTTACAGTGACCCTCGGTCATGCCCCCGCCTTCCCGAGAGAGCCCTCTTTCAGGGGCGACCTCGTCACTCACTGGACAGAAGCAGGGACTGCATCCTAAGACACCCTGGCTGCTACTCACAAGCTGGGAGGGGTGGGAAAGCTTTCTTAGCTGTGTGTGTGGCCACAGACACCACATGGGCTGGAGGGCAGCGAGGGCAGTGAGCTCCCAGCAGATCCCACGCACCTTCTCCCACCCGTCCTGGGAGAACATTCCAAGGAGAACCAAGTCGTGAGGTAAGTCGCCCAGCAAGGAAGGGTCAGTGCCGAAGCGTCTACAGATACCTCAAAGGTCTGGAAATCCAGAGGGAGCCTGACAGATCTAATACAAAGCCCACAAGGGATCCTCAGGCTCTGAAAGCGCCCACACTTGCCTTTGACCTCCCCCACCACCCTGAGAGCCACTGCTCAGGGTATCTCAGAGCACCTGGGACCCCAAGCCTTGTATCTTACCCTTTTGTTCTTGGCTAGCTGTTCGCCCTTGCCTAGCCATGGGCCAAGAGGCAAACATTATTATCCTCATTTCCCAGAGGGGAAGCTGAGTCCCAGAGTGGGTAAGTGATGTGCTTGACATCCCCCAAGGAGTAGGTAGTGAAGTTGGAGATAAGACTCCGCTTTCATCATCAGAGCGGTGGTTTTCAAGCTTCGGTGAGTGGATGCTCATGAGTGAAATGCAGATGTCTGGGCCCCACCCCCAGCGGTTTGACTCAGCAGGTCTGGCTGAAGCTCAGGAACAGGTGAATCTGTTGTAGCCGGTCAGAGTCCACATCTGGGGAAGGGTTGGGCTAGGTGGTGGTCTCCACAAGGAAGTTCTGCCTGCACCTGGCCACCTTCTTCTCCAAGAGGTTTACTGGCAGGAATCTCTTCCTCTGCACACTCCAACAGAGCATTCTAGCTGAGCCCCCGTTTGCTGAAAGTGGTTCAAATACCACTTGCTCCGCTTACCAGCTCTGTGACATTGCCCTGACTTTCCTATCTGTAAAGTAGGAAAAACACCACGACCTGTCTCAGAGTTGTTCAGTTCAGTTCAGTCGCTCAGTCACGTGCGACTCTTTGTGACCCCATGGACTGCAGCATGTCATGCTTTCCTGTCCATCACCAACTCCCGGGGCTTGCTCAAACTCACATCCAGGAGTTAGTGATGGACAGGGAAGCTTGGCGTGCTGCTGTCCATGGAGTCGCAAAGAGTGGGACAGGACTGAGCATCTGAACTGAACTGATGTCAACTGAGGCAGTGGTGCTATCTAACCTTCTTATTCTCTGCTGGCCCCTTCTCCATTTGCCTCCAATCCTTCCCAGCATCAGGGTCTTTTCCAGTGAGTCAACTCTACATCAGGGGCCAAAGTATAGTTATGGCTAATGGCTATTATTACTACAGAATGATTTCAAGTGTCTTTGTATCGTCTACATGATAAGATTCTAAACTCCTGAAGAGCACAAGGCTTAGCACAGGCTGGGATATGCAGTAGATATTCAGTTAATATACTCACTGAGTGTATAAAGTCATCATTAAATGCCTAAGTATTCAGATCTTATCATTAATGTGTGGCAGAATAGATAATAATGGTTAATGAAACAATATAATAAAAAAGAATATTATGGGTCACTTGTTGATTGCTTAATATATAACAGGCTTCCCACTAAGTACTTTACATGAATATCTCATTCAATCGTTACAATTACTCATGAGACGGGCACTACTTGCAGTGAGAAAACAGAGGCACAAAGAAGTTAAGCAATTTGAGCTACTAAGTAGTTGGGCTGGTATTTTACCCCAGATTTTCCTGGGGCAAGAGCTCATTAATGTAAGAGCACAGTACTGTGTGCTGCTTTTTTTCTTGCTAGACTGGAAGCTTATCCAGGGGAGCAATAGAATCTTGTTCATTTGTTTCCCTAGGGTCAGGCAAAGGTCTTCACATAAAGTAGATGCTTAAGGAAATGTCTGTTGTCTGTGTTTGCATGCATGGATGAGTGGATGCATGGATGAGTGGATGCATGGGTGGATGGAGAGATGGGTGGATGGATTGATGGAGTGGATAGAAGGATGGATGGGTGGATGGGTAGATGGATGGAAGCATAGATGGATGAATGGATGGATGGATAGGTGGATGAGTGGATGGTTGGATGGATGGATAAATGGGTGAATGGATGGATGATGGATGGATGAGTGGATAGTTGGATGGATGGATGGATGGGTGGATGGAGGGATGAGTGGGATGAGGTGATGGATGGATGGGTGGATGGGTAGATGGATGGAAGCATAGATAGGTGAATGGATGGGTAGATGGGTGGATGAGTGGATGGTTAGATGGATGGATGGATAGATGGATGAATGGATAGATGAGTGGATGGATGATGGATGGATGAGTGGATAGGTGGATGGATGGATGGGTGGATGGATGGATGAGTGGGATGAAGTGATGGATGGATAGGTGGATGGGTAGATGGATGGAAGCATAGATGGGTGAATGGATGGATGGGTGGATAGGTAGACAGGTGGATGGGTGGACAGATGGATGAGTGGAATGATGGGTGGTGACTGAATAGATAGCTGGGTGGGTAGATGAATGGGTAGATATGTCTTTGGGAGAGCAGGTGGATAAATGAGTGTTCAGGCAGAAGAGTGGATGAATGGATGAATACGTGGGCAGATAGGAAAATGAGTAAGTGGTAGAATGAGAAGATGGGTGAGTAGATGCAGAAGTGAAAGAATATCCTCTCCATGTTACTCTGCAGAGTAACACTCAAAGAATCCTGAGAAAGGGAGATGTAGGAAACAGGTGTTCATTTTTTTGGATAAACAAAGCTGAGAAATAGTTGCTGGCAGTGCTATTCCCGGAAGGGTGGTGGAGACAGGGAAGGCACCTCTGGGTTACAGGAAGAGGCGTCCCTCCTCGTTCAACATCTTTAGTCTGAAAGGGCCCAGGGCTCCACAGTGAAGGCACTAATTAGATTTCATTAAAATGAAATAGATTTCCTACCCCTGGAAGAACTAGCTCATTAACTGAATACATGCTCTACTGGCGGAAGGCACAGGGAGGAGCGACCAGCCCCAGCTCACCTGGGCTAAGGGGAGAGCTGGGAATGCTGCAGTATGCGGCATCACTAGGGTTCTGAGCCCCTGCCCTATGCCAGTGCCTGGGATGGCCACTGGGTATGCAACGATGAATCAGATACCATCACTACCTCCAGAAACTCAGTCTCAGAAGGAGGCAAAAGCATAACAAGGCAGGACGTGCACAATGGCAGGTCACTGGACAAGGACAAGCAAAGTAGACTGTCTGATCTATGCCTCGGGGGTCCTGGGGGTCGGGTGGAGAAGGCATGGAGAAGGATGAAGGCATGGAGGATGAAGGATAAAGCATGGAGAAGGATGAAGCTGGCACAGCTGGTATAAAGGTCATGGACCATGATTTGCAGAAAGAAGGCTGCTTGTTCAAAGTGGTGATGGTACAAAACCAAGGGAAAAGAGAAATGGAATGAGTTGGGGGGTTGTGTCCATCCAATTGTTCAAAAATACTTACTCAACACCCACTCTGTATTAGACATATTATAGATACTGGACATACAATGGAAAAAGCTGACTTGGTACTGGAGTTAAAGAGAGTGGTCTGGGTTGAAATTTAAAATTGGGGAGTTTTGAATATACAAAGAATGGTTAATGCCCCAGCCCAGATGCAGTCTCCTGGGGAGAAAGAAGGAGGAGAGGTTCATCTTGGTTCATTCTTCCTCCTAGAGCAAGAATTCCTTCCACGGCCTCCCTGACAAGTGGCCACTCAGCCCCTGCTTGGATGCTCCAGTGACAGGGAGCTCACCACCAGTCAAGGCAGCCCTACCCGGCTTTGGAAGTTCTGGTTGATAGCAGATCCTTTTGTCTGTGAACTGAAACCTCCCTTTTGATCTCACTCTCTTGTCCTGTTTCTGTCTTCTGGAGACCAGCTCATCCAGTCACCTCCCACATTGTCATGACCTGCTAGAACCAACCACGTCTTCCTTCTGTTTATCTCCTAATAGCAGGGCCCCAGGTTTCTTCTGAGGGTGCCATGCCTTCCCTACTGCCATCTCCCATCTCAGGAAGTGTGTGGGTGGATGGAAGGAGTTTCATTTTAATATCCGAGTTGTGATCTCAGAGACAACAAGAAAAGATACTTAACAATAAGACTTTCCTTCTTGTTCCTTCACTAAAAATGCAGTTCTTGCATGTGTGCACGCTAAAGCACTTCAGTCGTGTCAGACTCTGTGCAACTCTCTGGACCATAGCCTGCCAGGCTCCTTTGTCCATGGGATTCTCTAGTCCCTCTGTCCATGGGACTCCCATTCACTGAAGTGGGTTGCTGTGCCCTCAGGGGATCTTCCAGGGATCGAACCTGCATCTCTTAATATCTCCTGCATTGGCAGGTGGGTTCTCTACCACTAGCGCCACTTGGGAAGCCCTATCCCTCTTAATTGTCTGAGGAAGTACTTCAGCTTGTTTTTTCCTCTGGGTTGGAAATCAACTCACGTGCAACAGTGGTTGTGCTGAGGGCCACAAGTGGCTGGATGTGCCATCCACCTCAGCCCCTTTCTGGTTGCCCCTCATCTTAGCATCATTAAAAAATATATTTTTTAACTTATTTTTGGCTGTGCTGGGTCTTTGTTGCTGCATGGGGGCTTTCTCTAGTTGTGGTGAGTGGGGGATACTCTAGTTGGGGTGCACAGGCTTTTCATTACAGTGGCTTCTCTTGTCACAAAGCTCCAGGCTCAGTAGCTGTTGGCACACAGGCTCAGTTGCCCCATGGCATGTGCAATCTTCCCCGACCAGGGATAGAACCTGTGTCTCCTGTATTGGCAGGCAGATTCTTAACCACTGGAAGTCCAGCACACACAGCATCTTTATAACAACATTTGACCCAGTTGAACTTCCCTCCTTGAATGGATGTGCTAGTCCTCCCAGGTGCTTTCCTGCTCTCAACTTCCCTCAGTCTAATTGGGTCAGGCTCCGGGTCAGCAGCCGTCTCCTGCCAGCCGTGACCCAACTGGGCCAACTTCTCTCCTGCCCCCTCTCCACCAGTCTTACCCAGCATGGAAAAGAAACCAGGCTCTGAGTTCTGTCTGAGTTCTGCTGGCAAAGGGCTGGCTCACAGCAGGCCTGGGTTGGCCACACCCTGTACATTCCAGAGAAACGTCTGGCCCTGGATCAGTTCCTGAGACATAACCTTTTCACCCTGGAGATATTCTTCCCAACGCTAGTGTCTTGGGGCCATGCCAGGTTGTCTGCACAAACAATGTGATTTATGGTGGGGGCTTTGGGCCACATGGTACCAGTTTGACCTTTGGAGGGGCTGGAGACTAAGGTCAGCCACATCTACACAACTGATATCGACCCCAAAACTCAGGTGAATATCTTCGGCTGTCACATGTTGCTACATGAATCAGCTCTGTCTGTAAGTCTCTGCTGGGAGATGACAAAGGGAAGCTCATGTGTGGTCTCTCCTGGTTCCCAGCCTGTGCCCCTTAACCCCTTAATCAGTGTCCTATCACTGTTATAAAGCATAACCATGAATAAAAAATAGCTCTCTGAGTCATGTGAGTCCTATCTTAAACCTGAACGTGACCTTGGGGACTCTTGACTGTGTCTGCTGCCACAGCATCCATCCTGCTTTATTAGGTGTCTGTACCCCACCTCCACCCCCTCAGCCCATGAGCTAGGATGTTCATCCCAAGTTCCCACCATCCACACTAATCCTTTGTCCCTTGAGCTGAATTCAACAGACAAGGCTGCAGCTTACCATAGCTTTTCCTTGAGCTACCTTCGGATTTTTGCTTGACAAATGGTGAACCTGGGTTTCTCAGGCCATCACTGTACATGACTGGCAGTTACACTCAAGCATTGTAGATTTCATTCTGGGATAGCAGCTCTGTTGGCAGCTTTTATTGACAGCTCCTTGGTCTTTGATTCTGGATGGAAATCCACAATGAACTAAGCTGCACAAGCTCAGCAGAACCTCGAAGCCTCCTTGCCCCCATCCCCATCCTCATTGCTGATTGAGCCGCCTCCCTTCACCTCACAGCTCTGATCCCAGAAAGAGTCAAAGGCCCCTGGGAGCTCTGAGCAGCACTTTCATTCATATTCCAAGCCATGGAGGGCCAAGGTGACCATGGCCCTCTCAGCACGGGGGCCCTTGGGTACCCACCCCCCTCCCCCCAGAGAAAGGCCAGAACTCCCCTCTGTAGGATGGGAAGAGTGCAGAATCTTCCAAGATTTGGTTTCCTTGGCAAGATGTAAAAAAAAAAAAAAAAAAAAAAAAACAAAGGGAAAACAGCCAAGTTCAAGAGCAAAGAAAATCCTATTTGGTGACTTCATAGCTGAGCCAGAGCCTGGCCTGGCCCCACCACAGGACTGGCTGGAAAGGGCCACTGTCCTTATGAGCTGCAGCTGTGATGAGGCCACCTCCTCTCATCCCACCCCTACCCCTTCTCCCCATGTCCCTAACTTCTAAGGAAGGAGATGGCCTGAAAGGGTTTTGCCGGCTCCTCGTTAATGGAGGTCTGGGGATATGAGAGGGGCATATTCAGATTCTTTTTTTTTTTTTTAATTTAATGTTGCTGTTCAGGCAACTGGCTCAGCCTCTTGAAAGAAGACAGGAATCTGAATAATATTTATGTTTTATGAAACACTTTTCCAACCATTATCCTACTTGATCTTCATCACGATCCTGGAAACTTGGCAGGGTAGGAATTTTCCCTCCTCCCCCACACTCTGCCCTTTTCCAGACAAGAAACAGGATCAGAGAGATGATGTGGCTGAAAGGGCAGAGTCAGACTAGAATCGGGGTGTCTGTATGCCGGTGCCATGGTGGACACTCTCACCAGAAGCACTGGCTCTGGGAGGAAGAGAGCTGGAGGCGGAAACAGGTCCCAGCCCCCGGGAGAATGGTGCTGGGCTCTGCCGCTGTGCAAAGTATGCTCACGCTGTCCCCTCTGCTGGGACCCTTCTCCCTGTTTGGTAGTTGGGCTCCTACTCATCCTACAAAGCCCCACTTAAATGTCACTCTAGATAAAATTTCCTGGGTACTTGTGGGCCAGCTGGATTGTGTAGTTCCTTCGGCTGTCACAGCTTCTGGGATGAATTTATCACTCTGGACTGCCATTTTTTGTTTGCCATTTACCTTTCTTATGGGATCCTAAGCTCCATCTTACATCTCTGAGGCTCCTGTTCCTAGACAGGGCCTGTCCCAGAGGACACACAATCTTTAATGTCTATTGGCTGAGTGGGCGAATGAATGAGTGAATCAATCAATCATATCAAGCTGCCACTCCATGTATTTATTATCCACAAAGCAGATTTTCCATTTTCTTGTTTCTTTCTTATGCATTTACTTTTAACTACTAAAGAAGCATATGATTACATTTTTTCTTGTAATCAACTCAAGCATCACAGAGAAATCCCAATTTCCCTTTGTCAACCTCCACTCCAACCATATCCTATGCCCTTCTCCATTCCAGTCCTTTCCCTAGAAGGAACTCCATCATTGGTTTGGGGTGTCTCCAGACCTCTTATGCAATTACAGACATTTATAACTGCATAGGTAAGCATAAGGCATTGTGCATCTTTTAAGATCATTTTTTTATCCCATTTTATATCCTATTCTGCAACTTGCTTTCAGCATAAAATGTTATAGCTTGGACTTTGCTCCTTGTCGGTCTCAGAGAGCTCCCTAAGCCTTCTTTTTTTTTTTTTTTTTTTTTGTCTGCACTGGGTCTTCATTGTGAAGCGAAGGCTTTCTCTAGTTTCAGTGTGCCAGGGTAGTTGCCCCATGGCATGTGGGATCTTAGTTCCCCAACCAGGGATTGAACCTGTTTCCCCTGCGTTGGAAGGCAGATTCTTAACCACTGGACTAACAGGGAAGTCCCGCCTTAGGCCTTTGTAGTTGCTGATCTATTGTCTATGTATCTAGATCTTTCTAGATGTATATCTATGTGTCTAGATATATTCTAGATCTATCTAGATACATCTATATATCTAGATGTATTCTAGATCTAGATAGATCTAGATGGGCACTTAGGCTTTCCCCAACTCTTTTCTCAGGGGCTTCCCAGGTAGCACAGTAGTAAAGAATCCACCTGCCAATGCAGGAGACTCAAGAGATGCAGATTCATTCCCTGGGTTGGGAAAATCCCCTGGAGTAGGAAACGGCAACCTACTCCACTATTCTGGCCTGGAAAAAATCCATGGACAGAAGGAGTCTGGTGGGCTACAATCCATGGGGCCTCAAAGAATCAGACATGACTGAGTGAATGAACACACACACACACAATTCTTCACTCTGACAAACAAAGTAACAGTGCCACATTCAAGACATATAATTCCCTTTCCTGGGTGAGTCCCTCCCACGTCTGCACTGGAGCCCCAGGTAAATTCTGGTCTCCCTCCAGCCCATGTGCACAGCACACTGGTGGAGGATGGTCCGAATCAAGTGCTCGAGACCAAAGGCATTTAGCCCAACCCTCATCTGAGGTTTGTTGCCATACAACAACATGAGTCACTGCTTCCCAGGAATTAAACCCTTGTCACCTCCCACGGGAAAGTTGCTTCACTGCAGCGCAAACAGACATGCTAGGCTTTGGGGCCTTAGGAAGCTGGGGCCTCAGTCTCAGATCCCTGTTCTGAAGATGGAGGGTGGCACCCCCTGCTTCCAGGGCTGCAGTGAGGATTAAAGGAGATGAGACATCCACTGTGCCTTGCACTTCGCCAGCTCTTCCCAGATGCTCACCACCATCAGCTACCAGATCCACACCCATCTTCTGAGGCTGCCCATCTGAAGCCCAGCTCAGTCCCGCCTTGAGATGCCTTCCTTTCTGGCCTGTCCTGCTTCACCCACTCATCCTTCATCCTGCCTCCATGACCTGATGGTAGGTCATAGCTAAGGAATGGTTTTCTGGGAAGTTTGGAAATATGAGGTCTTCTCTGGTGGCTCTATGGTAAAGAATCTGCCTGCAATGCAGGAGACCCAGGAGACACAGGTTCTGTCCCTGGGTCAGGAAGATCCCCTGGGGAAGGAAATGGCAACTCACTCCAATATTCTTGCCTGGGAAATCCCATGGACAGAGGAGACTGGGTGGCTAGAGTCTGTGGAATCACAAAGAGTTGGAAGCAGCTGAGCTCGCACACATGTTGGTTGGTTGGAAATATGAGCTTTGCATTTCCTTATGTAAGACAGGGTTGGAAATTCACCTGCCACCAAAGTCACTGACAGTCAGTGTTCCAGGACTCAGAAAGATCTGTACTGGGGCCAGCTCCTTCCCCCACCTCCTCCTGGCATAATCAAGCTGAGCATGGAGGAAAAGGACCTACCAGGGCCAGGGTGCAGACTCCCACCCCCAAGCCTGGGCCCCGACTCAGTGCAGAGGGTTCTGGAGTCATGTGGGGGAGTCGTCCAGAGTCACCAAGCAAGGAGTACCAGGGCCAGGAGGAGGGCAAGGGAAGTGGTATGTCCCTCCTGGAAGGAAAGGTCCCTCCCTGGAGGAGGCTACTGGTGTCCCAGGGCAGGGAAATGTGGCCAGGTTGAGTAACATGAGCTTCATAGTTTACTATGAGATTTTAGGCAAGTCAGTCACCCTCCCTGAGTCTTGGTTTTCTCATCCGTGAAATGGGAACAGGCTGTTCTCTCACTGGCTTGTTGCAGGAGCATGTGTCAAGTTCTTGACGACCTCTAGAGTCTACAGCATCAGGCAGATGCTAGATTTTCCTGCCAGAACACCCTCAGAGGGCAGAGACAGCTGGCAAAAGACCAAGATAAAAGAACTGGTCCTCAGTCAGAAGATAAGAAAAGGAGTCACAGAGTGAGTGACAGGAGAGAGGGGAAGTAAAAATGTGGACAGGGAAGAGAAACAGCAAAGTGCTTTCTGAAGCCCATTTCCACTCTTCCTCCCTTCAGTGTTGTTTATGTTGATCCTCGGCTCCTGTGGCCTGGGCTGATCTCTGGCGGTGTTTGGGGGAGCCAGCGGGGACTGGGTGCCACCCCAGGCAGCCTGGCCCCACGTAGCACCCCCTGCACTTGCCACCGGAACTTGGAAGCTCACCCTGCCAGGACTTGGAAACTCAGTCAAGCTGTGGCATCCTGATCCTCTGGCTCTCTTCATCCTCCCAAGGAGAGTCCCACGCTCTCCCCTTCACCCCCACACACAGCTTCCCACATCACCCTTCCAGACCCCTGGATCCTGGGAGAGGCCAAGGAACCCCCATCCCACCCTGGGCCTCAGGCCAAGGAGGAGGGAACATGAGATAGAGAAAGAAAAAGGGAGAGAGACAGAGAGATGAGGGATGTGGGTGGGGGTGGAGGTGGGGGGGCTGGCTGGAAGAGAGGTGGGTACTCAAGGAAGAAATAAACAGAGACACAGAGATGCAGGAAGGAAAAGAGAGAACTGGAAAGACAAAAATACCAAGGAGTAGGGTTCCAGCCCATCCTAAAGATCAGTCCTGGGTGTTCACTGGAAGGACTGATGTTGAGCTGAAACTCCAATACTTTGGTCACCTGATGGGAAGAGCTGACTCATTTGAAAAGACCCTGATGCCTGGAAAGATTGAGGGCAGGAGGAGAAGGGGACAACAGAAGATAAGAAGGTAGGATGGCATCACCAACTCAATGGACATGGGTTTGGGTGGGCTCCAGGAGTTGGTGCTGGACAGGGAGGCCTGGCATGCTGCAGTCCATGGCGTCGCAAAGAGTCAGACACAACTGAACGACTGAACTAACTGAGGGTTCCAGCACTGAAGTCTAAGGTTATTCTGCCGGATGGTCCTAGGTGTTGGGGATGGGGTGGGGTGGGATGGGGGGTGGTTCTGTCGTCAAGCAAGTCAGGTGGAAAGCACAGGCTACAGGACCCAGAAAAGCTTCTCCTCTGCAGGGCAGACCCTGTGGCCACTGACGTGAGTGCAGTGAATCTCCAAGAGGGGGCTCTAGGGCTCCCCAATGACTGTCACCACCAGGGACAAGAAGGACCGAAACCCAGCACCGTGACATACGCTGGTTCAGATTCAGAGGAAAACGTGAACACAGAGAAACGGAGGCTTAGAGATAAAGGGACAGGCAGACAGACAGAAGGATATAGAGGGACAGACATAAAAAGAGCAGGGACCCAGGAAGAGACAGAGACAGAGAAACACACAGTCATTCAGGTTTCAACGTAAAGGGAGAAGCAGGGACAAGGCAGAGGCGAAGGCTGATGCTGAAAGAGAAGGGCAGAATCCCAGGGACAGGGGAGCAATAGAGAGAGACAGGGAACCAGAGTGAGGGACGTGATGGGCAGTGCCCCTCTGAACCTCAAACCCAGAGAGGCTCTTGTTTGTTCTGAAATGTAGAGCCCTGCAGGCTCGGCCCCTCCTGCAGCTGGTCCAAATACCCCTCCTCCCTCGGTGGGCAGCACAGCATCTGCCAGAACCTGAGGACAAACTCCCCGGGGAATGTCACTTGACCTGCAAGAAAACAAATTCAGCCACCCCTGCACAGAAGGCCTGAAAGAGACATCAACACCGCAGCAGACTGAAGATCATTCCCAGCTTCTGGAGAATTATGACAAGGCATTAATCGTTGCCCCCTGCAGCTGTGGCTTGGCTTCCAGAGGGCAAGGCTGAAACAAAGCTCTGAGAGTTAACTGAACCGATTTTAAATGATTTGCCATTAATTTTATGGGTTTGTGAGAGCTTTCGAGATGAGAGATGGACTGGGCGACTTCAGAGACTGTTATTTCATGGGTGTTAATGCCCACTCAGCCCAACAGGCCATCGGCTCTTTTAATCCCTTGAATCTGTGCTTGTTCTGATGGAGAGCAGTCCTGAGGGATTTCTGTGGACACAAGTCCCTGCCACGGCTGATCTATGTGGATCTTTGTCCCCGACAGCCTCACTGGTCTCAATTTATGCTCCAGGCAAGATGTACCAAGAAGTCTGCTGCTGCAGGGGGTGATGGTTCATGGCCGTCATGTGGCTGCTGTCTCCTCCTGCTCAAATGCCTTCCATGGCTCCCACTTACCACTCTGCCTGCCTGATCCCCTTTCAGTCCTGGGAGATGTTTAGGCTTCTCTTCTCTTACATCTCTGAGGCCAGTGTCTCCCGTGCTCCCCAGGAACCCTGGATCTTTTCTGCACTGGCTTCACGGCCTGTGTTATGGATTGGCCTGTGTTCCCTCCTCCCTTGTTTTCCGGCCATCTCGGGCTGGCCCTGCTTGTCTCTTGGACACTTGGTGGGCATGGTGAGAAGGTCCAGCTCTCTGGCTCTGGACTGCAGGGTTCTCTGATGCTGACGGCCCTGGCGGGTGTACACAGGGTCTTGTATTAGACTACAGGCTGAACTATTGGAACACAGCATCCATAAGGAGTGGTGGTATATGGTAAGCACAACCTTCACCCTAGAACTCAGTTATGCCTCACACTCTAAGCCTTTACATGAGGCCACACTAATCACTAAGCAAAGCCAAGGACCTCTAGTTACTTCTCAAGAGTCATAGATAATATTCTGAGCCATATCCTGTGAGCTGTTTTTCAGATACTGAAGCCCCCTCACCAGGTGGAAGAAGGTGATTACATGATGAGAAGATGACCTCATGATGACCAGACAAAAGTTGTGACATAAGCCACTCCACTTCCAAGAACTGTCCCTAGGAAGCAGGAACAAACACTGAAACTGGAGATTAACTGTACTCAAAACAACGAAGATGATGCTGAATGGACTGCCACATCACTGATATCAAAATGACTATCGGAGCCAATTGTGACCATCATCACTGATATTGAGATGACTGTCGTTACTGATATCGAGATGAGTGTCTAAGCTGACTGTGCCATCCTGCTCCTGCCCCCTGACCATGTAACCCTGAAACACCCCCTTAAAAATGTCTGCCTCCCGAGCAGCAACTGGGAGTTGGCTCTCAGACACAAGCCCACCTTCTCCCCTGGTTGCCAGCATCTGAATTAAAGCTTCCTTTCCTTTCCTCCCAACCCTTGTCTCTTGAGAATTGGCTATCGAGTGGTGAGCAGTCGGACGTGGGTTCAGTAACAATATGATAAAGGTTTGACTCTTTCTCATGTAAGTTTCTAAATGTAAACAAACATGGTAAATTATTGGCCTGTGTCATCACACCTTTCTGTACTTCTCCTCTTTGCTGCCTGTCTTTGTACTCTCCCCACTCTAGGTGCCAGGTACTTCCTGCACCATGATTTGATAATGCTCAGTGACTTGACTCACCATCGCTGATGCTTGTGGGTGAAAGCCACAATGTGCCCATGAAACGAGGCTATCAGAGATCTTGCGTGACTCTCAGCTGGCCTGAAGACATGTGAATGGAACAAATGCTGATTGCTGGGGGCTACGCAGATTTTGCAGTTATCACAGATCCAGGATGGGGAGTCAGCTCCTTCCAGGCGAAGGCAGTGCCCAGCGAGGGGCTCAGCTGTGAGCCACCAGCAGTTGGAAGTCCCACCAGCAGGGAGGACGAGGGAATGCCTGCGTCCTGCAGGGGTGTCTGGGTGGTGCACTGCGCAGGCACTAATTCCAGCTCTGACCACCTTAGACAAGCCTATTTTCTGTCTCTGTGTCTCTCTCTGCAGACCTGGGGCACACTTTGGCCCATGGCTCCAAGAGACACATAAATAACCAGGCCTTAGCCTCTTGGGCCTAGGAGGAAACTTTCTCTTTTGCATGTCAGATCCCTCGAAGTGTCCACCTAAAGGACTCTTCTGGAGCTGCCTGGGTGTGGCTGCTGAGGAAGGAACCTGGCCTAGCTCTCAGCTCTCCGTGATGGACTCTCCTGTCCTTCCACACCCCTAAGTGAGACACCTGTGGGCTCAGGGGAGCAGTGAGTGAGAGCGGCCATGCTAGCCAGGGTAGTCTAAACCAAGCTTAACTCTTCCTGGGCTTCTGGGCTCTCTGGGGCTCCCCTTGGCTTCTGCTAAGGTGTAGGCATTCTTAACTGTCTCTGTTTACAGACCCCTGAGTATAATGTGACGGAGCCAATCAACCCCTTCTGAGTAATGTTTGTAAAATACAGAATTACAGAAATAAATTACAGAATTACAAAATTACAGAAATACAGAATTATGAAATAAAATACAAAGAATTATGAAGAAGAACGCCAGAAAAATGACATTGGAATAAACTTCTCAGAACACTGTAAAAACCAGTTTGTAATCTAGTACTGCATGTCTTCTTCAGCGCATTAATGATAAGACTGGGAAAGAGTAAACTATATCTAAGAGTATCTGCTAACAGTCATAATATCCAAGCAGTGATAAGCAGAGATGATGTTTTGAGATATCCATGACAGCTATAATACAATAACAAGAATATATGTGCTTTGTCTTGGTTTCAAAGTCCTAGTAACGTTACTGTGGTTTGTTGCCTGTGATATGATCTTTCCTACCAAGTTCATGGACACCCTTGAACTCTATCTACAGACCATCTAGGGGTCCAGAGACCCCAGATTGAGAACCCTTGTGCCTTAGTGAGTTACTAGCCAGAAAAAGCTGTGCCCAGCCTTGGAGCCAGGAGCTGGACTCTGTCATTCCTTCCTCCTCTTGGCAGCTGCAGGACTGGTGATTGGCCATAGCAGTCATTCACCATGCAGCCTGGAACCAACTTGTGCATCCATCCATCTGTCCATCCATCCTTCCATCCAGGCATCACTCAACAGATATTTACAGAGATGGGCTCTGGGCTGATATGTCTTTCCCCAACATGCTGGGAAAGTTTCAGGATGCAGGGGGCAAGGAGAAAAAGATGGGAAAAGAGAGAAAAGGATGACAAATCCAAATGCTGAATTTCTCAACAGAGACAAGCAAAGCCAGGAATAACGGAGGAATACCTTCAAGATTCTGAAGAAAAATGACCTCCGATGTAAAAATATGCAGATGGTAGACTAACATTTGGAGAAGGATTTGGCAACCCACTCCAGAATTCTTGCCTGGAAAATCCCATGGACTGAGGAGCCTGGAGGGCTGCAGTCCATGGGGTCTCAAAGAGTCGGACACGACGGACTAACACACACAGACTATCATTAAGTCTATTACAGTTAGACTATCAGAAATGCAAGGTCTCAAAGTGTTTGCCTCCTGTGGTAGCCAGTCCCCAAGATGACCCCTGTGACCCCTATTTCTTGCTTTTCCACCCCCTGGGGGAAGCCAGCCGCTCTGTTGTGAGGATACTCATGCAGTGCCGAGGAGAGGCTCATGTGACGGGCAAATCAGAGGACTTCTGCCAACAGCCAGCAAAGAACTTGGTCTCCTTCAACAGCCATGTGAGAGAGCCATCCTGGCAGTGGATTCCCCAGCCTATGTCCAGCCTTCAGACGACAGCAGCTCTGCCTGACAGCTTTACTGCAACCTCACGAGAGACTGACCCACCATCCACTTAAAGATGCATATATGTGGGATCTGAGAAAACTGGTAGCGACGATCTTATTTACCAAGCAGAAAGAGAAACAGAGTGGTAGAGAACAGACATATAGATACCAAGGGGAATGGGGATGATAGAATGAATTGGGAGATTGGGATTGACACATATACACTATTGACACTATGTATAAAACAGATAATTATTGAGAATCTACTGTATAGCACAGGGAACTCTACTCAGTCCTCTGTGGGGACCTAAATGGGAAGGAAATCCAAAAAAGAGGGGATATATGCGTACGTATAGCTGATTCCCTTTACTGTACAGTAGAAAGTAACACAACATTGTATCGCAGCCATACTCCAATAAAATTGTTTTGAATGTTAAATAAATAAATAAACATGATGACTGACCTGGAGGAAGTCTGGGGGAAAAGTGATGGGGGGAAACTCCCTCACCTTTAGGTCCTGAGAACTCCCTCTGAATCACATGTGAAAATCTCTTACACTAATTAGGATGGATTTGGCAGCAAGTAATCACCCAGGCACCCACTCCAGTGTTCTTTCCTGGAGAATCCCCAGGACGGGGGAGCCTAGTGGGCTGCCGTCTAAGGGGTCACACAGAGTCGGACACGACTGAAGCGACTTAGCAGCAGCAGCAGCAGCAATCACCCAGACTCCCATTCCATCAGTGAAGCTGTGAGCATATTTGTATCTTGCAGCAGGAAGTCCAGAGGCAAGTGGTTCCAGGTTAGTTAATTCAGTAGCCCAACCATATCAGCAAGGACCCAATTGTTACCATTCCTCCCCTGGGCCGTCCTCAGGGCACAGCTCTGGTCCTCAAACCGCCACCCTCTGGACTCAGATAAGGAAGACCAGGCAATGGACCTGAGGACAAAAAAAAAAAAAAAAATCACTGGCTTGGATTATTTTTCGCACTTGGCAGAAGCAGAAACTGAAGCACAGAGACTTTAAGTAACCTGCTCAAGGTCACACAGCTGAACCAGATCAGTCTTCTTTTGAAGATCTCTTTCCACTGGATTATGTTGCCTCCCATCTCCTACCTGTCCTGTATCCAACTAGAGCTTATCTCCCTGCTCCTTGTGCAGGAAGGAGCAGTAAACAGGACAAAAACCTCCAAGATTTGGGAAAAGTCACCCTCTTGTGTCACATGACGATGGGTTTAATGCAGAATGTTTTAAACATCTCTACAGTTGCTGTCTCCTTCGTGTCTGAGAACGTCCGTGTGTGTTCAGTGACTCAGTCGTGTCTGATTCTTTGCGACCCCATGGACTGTAGCCCTCCAGGCTCCTCTGTCCATGGAATTTTCGAGACAGGAATACTGGAGTGAGTTGCCATTTCCTGCTACAGGGTATCTTCCTGACCCAGGCATTGAACTGGTGTCTCCTGCATTGACAGGTGGATTCTTTACCACTGGGCCACCTGGGAAGCCTGTCTGAAAATGTAACGAGCCCAAATAAGGCTTCAGAGAAATGTGACTGCGAACTGAATATTGGGTCGTTTTGATGAATTATAGTTTATGGTATTAGATGAAACACTGAGGTTATGCAAGAAAATAGCCACACACTGCTCTTTTCTGAGATAAAAGTGTAAATATTCATGAGTGAAATGACATGAAGTTTGCAATCAGCTTTAAAATACTCCAGGGAAAAGATGGGCGTGTGGTGGGAACACAGCTATTGTGCAAAGTTCTGAGAGCTGCTAACACTGGACGCTGGGCACGTGGTAACTCACCATTCTCTCTACTTTTGAATGTTTAGAAATTTCACAATAAAAATTAAAAGTAAATTATTTCTAAATAAACAGCAAAAGGGCCTCCCAGTCACGCTAGGAATGAGTCCTGTAGTCAGTCAATGGAAACAGAGGGGCTAAAAATAGCAGAGAGATTTATTTGGTTTCTCCACATGACATCTTTGATCATTTATCACTGATGCTCACACTTACCACATTTGTTCTCTAGATGTCCTGGATGTAGCTTGGTTTCAGGGAGAAAAATAAATATTCCCCCATCCTCACTTGAATAAGTGCTCTTGCAACTTCTGATGGTGGATTGGAAGGAAGTGATTTCCCTGCCCTGCCTGTCACTGTGAGCCTGTTTCCCCTAAGAATATGAAGCGTGAGGGTACCAGCTTTGACCTCCCCAGTAGGGTCCTTGCAAGGAGCAGAGGAAATGCTAGAACTGAAAACACTGTTTTTAAAAGTCTTAATTTTTTTTATTCATAAGTGAGACATGCTCATTGCAGAATATTTAGAAAACAAGATAAGCAAAATAAAAATCACTCACCATATCACCTCCAATATATAACTAGTATTATGGTGGTTGTTTACTCTGCATATGTTCTATTGCTGTAAATTTACACAAACAGGCTCAAATTATGTTAACATTTTATTTTCTAAACACATTGGGGACATCCTTTCATATTGTTACAAATTCTTCCACAGTATTATTTTACATTTTAATCGTTATTCTGTTTTCCATTATGTGCCTATATGGTCATTTATTTAACCAGTCTCGTTGTGTTAGTTTCTGTGTTAGTTTCCTCTAGGAGCCATTTCAAAGTGCCACCTGGTGGCTTAGAACAAAAGACCTGTATTTTCTCACAATTTTGGAGGCCAGAAGTCTGAAATTGAGGACTGATTCCTTCTTGGGGATTTAAAAGGAGAATCTGTTCCCTGCATGCCTCTCTGATAGATTCTGGTGGCTGCAGGCAGTCCCTGGGATTCCTTGGCTGGTGGCTGCAGAACTCCAATCTCTGCCTCTGTCACGACGTGGCTTTCTTCCCTGTGTGTCTCTGTGTCTCTCTCGTCTCCTCTTCTCGTAAGGACACCAGTCATATAGGATGAAGGATCTCTGTTGGGGGCCGGCGTGAGGCACTCCGCTCATGGCAAAGGTCATGAGGAAGGAGGCTCGACATACGCAAAGGCAGGATCGAGCCTCAGGAGTCCCCCTGGAAATCCTCAAGCATCTACCCCCATAACCAGAGCCTGCCTACTTTACTACTTTGTGCTCTCACCTACAGCTCTGACTTTACGGGGGGCTGTCCCCCACCACCTCTTTCGGAGAAGGAGTTAACCTAGAGCTCCAGTTAATAAAAACTCCTGGGCATGACAAGAGTGTTTTAACCTACAAACTCCTCTGAAGGTTCTCTAGCCTGCCTGACAGGCTTGTCCGGCCACATGTGATTGCTCACAGCCTCCCAACCATGAGAGGCACGAGATGCTTTAAACCTTCTAAAAACAGGTTCCTTAGAAAAGTTAGAAAACTATTAGTATAAGTATAATGGGCTGATTAGAAATTGTATTGGTGAAGGGTTTTTCATTTGTTGAGCCAATGTTTGTTGCTAAGTCTCCATATCCCCTGCCCTTACACACATTAATGAATATATAGAAGAAATAAGTATTAACCTTTGATATAAATCACGTTAGACCTTAGGCTAAGTAAATTCTTTCCTTAACTAAAACCCACTACACCCTCACCCTATAGGAATGTAACTTTATTTGGGTGGCGTCTGTTTTAAGAATAATCACCCCTGGAGAAATAGGTGTCCTGGTTGACTGACCGCTGTCACAAGGAGAGGGTCATAAATTGTCAGCAGGCCCCCTGACCAGAAGATGATGTAACACCCCTAAGACCTCTGTATACATTTGTATGAAGCACCTGACTTTGATAAAAGTCAGGACTGCTGACCCCACGTGACTTTTGCATAACATCTCAGTGTATAAAAGTAGACCATGGAAAATAAAGAATCGGGATCAGTTTCTCGAAATACTGGTCTCCCCATGTCTCTTTCTCTCTCACTCTGGCTGAGTCTCCATCTGAAGCGCGGAACCCGCCATGCTTACTAATTATGCCTGGGCTTCTAAGATCCGACCCGGGAGGCCTCGGTGTCTTCTCTCCTTTGGGAGAACGGAAGGACGCCTGCGGCCTCCGTAAGTGGTGCAAACTTCTTGTCTTGAAGTTTTATTGGTCTCCCGCGTAAACCAAGCTACTCAGCCTCTTTTCTCCACTGAATTTTCCTACTGAGCTATCCTCATTCTATTACTCTTTATATCTTTGATGAATAAATAATTAAATAGGTCGCTGACGCCGTCCCCACTTCGAATACCCTGGATCAGCCGGGGCTGGACCCCGGCAGATCTCTACTCTTCCCACATCATCTTAACTTAGCTAATTCCATGAGTGCTGACTCTATTTCCAAATTAATTCATATTCTTCAGTTTAAAGAGTTAGAACAGCTTATCTTTTTGGGGAACAGAAATTAATCACATTGGTGGGCTTTTAAAGCTCATTTGCTTTACTTCTTTTTCATTTTGTTATCACTAAAGTCTCAAATTTTTGAACACATCTATGATTATTTTCTTAAAGTAAATTGTTAGAGGTGGAATTTCTAGGATGAAGATTGTATCGGTCAAAGTTAGGTCAGGAAAAGAGGAAGCATAGGTACTGCAAATGGAGAGGATTTAACATAGAGAATTAATTACATAGGTGGTAAGAAGATGAAAAGCAAAAAGATGCTGAGATAAATCAGAGATTAGTAACTGCAAGAAGCAGCTACCCTCCTCAGGACTTGGGGAACCAAAGGGAAGAGGTGATGTTACTAGGACTCAGGAGTATGGAGAAGAAGCCCTCCAAGCTCATGCTTGGACTCCTACAGGAGACACAGCAAGGTCAGTGCTTGGAGCTCTTGTGGGAACACCAGCAACTGGTGCTCAGACTTCTGAGAGGAGCACTCACAAGTGATCTCTGATGGAGCACCATGTGTCTGATGCTTGGACTGCTGGATGCTGCTACTTCCAGAGGGTACACATCGCATGGCTGCCGCTAGTGGCATACAGGCCTCAGTTGGAAGCCAAAAACCAGTCATTTCTCTCTCCCTCTCAACTTCCTCTTTTCAACATTGTCTCCTATTGGCCAGTTAGAAGCCAGCAAGGTGTCTGGAAAAGATAGTTTGCAGACTTTCAGCCCCACCATCACAGAGCAGAAATGAGGGGGCAGGGGCATGGAGATGAAACACAAGAAATTAACTGTCTTAAAGGCTTTTGATATGCATTATTCCATTGTCTTCCAAAAATGTTGTACCAACTCACACTACTATTAGCAGGGCATGGAAATGTCTAGTTCCAAAGCTCAATAACATGAATTGTTGCTGTTGTTCAGTCACTAAGTCGTGTCCAACTCTTTGCAATCCTATGAACTGCAGCACACCAGGGCTTCACTGTCCTTCATTATCTCCTGGAGTTTGCTCAGAATCATGTCCACTGAGTTAGTGATGCCATCCAACCATCTTGTCCTCTGTTGCCCACTTCTCCTCTTGCCCTCAATCTTTCCCAGCATCAGGATCTTTTGCAATGAGTCAGCTCTTCAAATTAGGTGGCCAAAGTATTGGAGTTTCAGCTTCAGCATCAGTCCTTCCAATAAGTATTCAGGATTTATTTCTTTTAGGATTGATTGGTTTGATCTCCTTGCTGTCCAAGGGACTCTCAAGAGTCTTCTCCAGCACCACAGTTTGAAAGCATCCATTCTTTGGCACTCAGCCTTCCTTATGGTCCAACTCTCACATCTGTACGTGACTACTGGAAAAACCATACCTTTGACTAAACGGACCTTTGTTGACAGTGATATATGCTTTTAATACACTGTTTAGGTTTGTCATAGCTTTTCTTCCAAGAAGCAGGTGCCTTTTAATTTCATGGCTGCAATCACTGTCTGCAGTGATTTTGGAGCCCAAGAAAATGAAATCTGTCACTGTTTCCGCTTTTTCCCCATCTCTTTGCCATGAAGTGATGGGATGGGATGCAATGATCTTCATTTTTTGAATGCTGAGTTTCAAGCCAGCTTTTTCATTCTCTTCTTTCACCCTCATCAAGAGGCTCTTTAGTTCCTCTTCACTTTCTGCCATTAGAGTGATATCATCTGCATGTTTGAGGTTGTTGATATTTCTCCCAGCAGTCTTGATTCCAGCTTGTGAATCATCCAGCCCAGCATTTTTCATAATGTACACTGCGTATAAGTTAAATAAGCAGGGTGACAACATATAGCTTTGATGTACTCCTTTCTCAATTTGACAGGAAAAAATTATAACCTGTTTTGCACTTCTTAAATTTTTGGTGATGCTGAATATATATCTTATGTTTTTGGCCATAATGTTCATTACTTGTTTTGTGACTTGTTGAAATATGAAGCTAAAATAATTAAAATGTCAGATTTTATGTTCTTTACTCATTTTTATTACAATATTCACCTTTATCGTATCAATTTATAACACTACTTTATGCATTAAGGCTATTAATCCTTGCTCTACAATACATGCTGCAAATAATACTTTTTCATTGTGGTTTGACTTTTAGTTTTATTTATAGTGGTTTTGATGTCAAGCTTTTCGATTTATATGTGGTCAAACCTATTAATCTTTTCTTTTATGGATTCGTCTTTGGTTTATGCTTAGAAAGTTCTTTCCCAGGCCAAGATTACATAAATATTTATATTTTCTTATTCCTCATGGTTTTTATATTTTTAATACTAACTTTTTTTTACATTTTATTTTTTGTATGGAATTTATTTGGAATATAGTATAAAGTTAGGAATTACTTAAGATCAATTTTCCTCTATAATTTGGAATGCCATCTTTGTCTTTATTAAATTTATATACATGCATCTGTGTCTATTTCTGGACTATCTCTTATTCTGTTAGTCTGTCTTATTTTATTACATTCTCATAAAAATGTAAACTCCATGGCAATTATCTTGGTACCACCAGCATCAAGCTAGAATGGTGCCTATCACAAAATTAGTACTCAAGAAATACATGTTGGATGATTGAGTGGACTATTTCTGTGCCAGAATCACGTTTTAAAAAAACAAACATGATTTACATTTAGTAAGATGTTTGTTGAGTATTAATTTACATACAGTAAAATTTTCCCTTGTTAGTGTCCAGTTTAATGAGTTTAACAAACATACACAGTTGGGGAACCACCATCATAATCAATATATTGAATAGTTCATCCCCTCAAAAAATAAAACTGTCTTGTATTTTTAAAGTTTTTTAACTTTAAAATATGGTTTTAAAAGCCTCATATAACATGAAAGTTGCCATCTTAACCATTTTTAAGTGTACAGTTCAGTAGTGTTAAATATATTTCCATCATTGTGCAATGGATTGGCAGAACTTTTACAACTTGCAAAACTGTAACTCTATACCCATTAAATACAACTCCCCACCCTGCCTTCCTCCAGTGGCTGGCTACCACCATCCTGTTCTCTGTTTCTACAAATCTGACTGCATTAGATATCTCATGTAAATGAGATCACACAGTATTTGTCTTTTTGTGACTGTTTTATTTCACTTAACATAATGTCCTCAAGGTTCATCCATGTGGTGGAAAATGTCAGAATTTCTTTCCTTTTTAAGGTGAATAATGTTCCATGCTATCTATCAAGTCCTTTTATAGTGAACACCTTCCCTACCTCTCCAGCTTCTGTCTCTGCAGTTTGGCCTTTTCCAAAATGTCATTTTAAATGGAATCCTACAGTTTGCAGTCTGCCTTTTGAGTCTGGCTTCTCTCACTTAACAAAAGGTATGTGAGTTTCATCTATGTCCCAGGTGGCTCAGTGGTAAATAATCCGCCTGCAGTGCAGGAGACACAGGCTCAATCCCCATGCTGGGAAGATCCCCAGGAGAAGAAAACAGCAACCCACCCCTGGATTCTTGCCTGGGAAAACCCATGGACAGAGGAGCCTGGCAGGCTACAGTCCACAGGTCGCAAAGAGTCAGGTACAACTGAGCGACTGAACACACACATAATCATGCACATGTTCTTGTAACTATCGGTAGTTCATTTCTTCTTATTGCTGAGTAATATTTCACTGCATGTATGTTTCACAGCTTGTTTATCCACTTTCTAGCTGAAAATAAATTTAGGTTGTTCCTGATGTTAATTATTGTGGTTTCATAATGCATTTTTACAGTGAAACCATTTGATAAGATGTCAAATATATGCTGCTGCTGCTGCTGGTAAGTTGCTTCAGTCGTGTCCGACTCTGTGCAACCCCAGAGACGGCAGCCCACCAGACTCCCCCGTCCCTGGGATTCTCCAGGCAAGAACACTGGAGTGGGGTGCCATTGCCTTCTCCAGTGCATGAAAGTGAAAAGTGAAAGTGAAGTCGCTCAGTCGTGTCCGACTCTTAGCGACCCCATGGACTGCAGCCTACCAGGCTCCTCCGTCCATGGGATTTTCCAGGCAAGAGTACTGGAGTGGGGTGCCAGGGCCTTCTCCGCAAATATGTGCTAGCTGTACCCGAAACTAGAGGAGTCCATGGGGATAAAATTTCTGGGAAGAAGGAACCCACTTGTGATATCATTTATTAATTTGGCCATGCTGAGTCTTAGTTGCTGTATACAGAATTTTAGTTGTGCCTGCAAACTCGGTTGCAGCATGTGGGATCGTGTTCTCTGACCAGGGATTGAACCCAGGTCCCCTGCATTGGGTGCAAGGAGTCTTAGCCACTGGACCGCCAGAGAAGTTCATTCACTTGTGTTAAATGTGGAGAGCAATGGTATCAGAAGACTGGTGGCAAACAGCCAGGTCCTGCCAATAGAACTGAGCCAGTGGATTCGCAGGCAGTGTCGTGGGGCATAGGGCATTAAAAGAACACGCGCTCTGAAGACAAGGAGCCCTGGTGTGAGTCTTTCCTCCGAGGCTTCCTCTCTGGTGATAGGGCAGCATCCTGACCTGCTGGAAACCTTGGCTTCTCGTATGGAACATGGGATCATGACAGCACATTCCTCACATGAAGTAGTTAGTGCAGCCACTAGTCTGGAGTAAGTGCTTAATAAATGTTTCTTTTTATTAACTACTGTCTTGGGGAAGTGAGGCTGGATGGTGAAAAAGAAATTCAGCTATAGATTCATTCAGCTGTCTTTTTTTCTGATGAGAGAATATACAAAGGAGGCCGTGATTGTGCCCTCTTTGAAACATGGTTGCAAATTTGTCAATGTTCTTCCTTTTAAGAGAGGAGCCTATTTTGGTGGAGATGCAACTGTTGCCACAAATAGAGCAGGGCAGAAGTGATGGTGTGTGACTTCTGAGGCCCAGCCCTGGACAGCCATGTGGCACCTGCCTGGCTTGCTGGAGCTCTGCTCTTGGAGCCCTGAGCCATCATTTAGCAGGTAGTCAGAATCTCCTGACACCTGAAGCTGCAGGAGGGAGACCACACACAGACCACACAGAAGAAGAGACCCAAACGGGCAGCCTGGCCCCGGGGGGCCAGATGTGGGGGTAAAGAAGCTTCCAGGGGATTCCAGCTCCCCGCCATTTGAGTCATCCCTAGCTTTAGGGACTCCCCAACCAAGACCCCAGACACCATGGAGGCGAGCCATCCCCTCTGTGTCCTGCCCAAATGTCTGACCCACAGAGTTTGTGCATGCAACAGAACAGTGGGGATTTTATGTCACTAAGTTTGAGTTGTTTTGTTACAGAAATAGATAGGGCAACGGTCTAGAAGGGATTTAGGGGGGAAATAGGGGAGAACCAGAGAAGGAAGATTAGTCAGTGTTCCACTAGCAGCTGGTGGAAGCCCCCACCCACTAGAGGAGCCTCATGCACGGTAGGAGAGTTAATCAACTTTTTCATGACCTCAGTGAAACATTCCCCAAGAATGCGTAACTTTGCTTCCTCTGCTTTTGTGCCTACTGAAAACCAGCAGCTAATTCAGTCATCATGGCCCAGAGTATTTGGGGCCCTGGAGAAGTTCATCAAAGCTTTTAAACCAATAACTCTGCTTTCTGGTTTATACAAAAGTCTCTCAGGACTTAATATGTGTGAATCCCTTAAGCCTAAGGCTTCTGGACCTCCTTAGCAGTACAGTGGAAAGTCATGGGCTGAATCCCAACTCTGGATCTAAGTCCCAGCTCAGCCACCATATGACCTTGGCATGGTGCTTGGCCTCTGTGAATCTCAGTTTCCCTGACTGTGAAATAGATTAAAAAATGTCTCTCTCACCCAACTGTTCCAGGGGTTAAATGAGACAGTACCTGCAAAGGGTTTAACACAGGGCGTGACTCATTATCAACTGACTGCTGATATTATTTCTTTTTCTTTTAAATTTAAGTATAGGTGGTGGTGTTCAGTTTCTCAGTTGTATCTCACTCTTTGTGACCCCATGGACTGCAGCACTCCAGGTTTCCCTGTCCTTTGCTATCTCCCGGAGTTTGTTCAAACTCATGTCCATTGAGTCGATAATACCATCCAACCATTTCATCCTCTGTTGCCCCCTTCACCTCCTGCCCTCAATCTTTCCTAGTATCAGGGTCTTAAGTATAGGTGGCTCAGTGGTAAAGAATCCTCCTGCCAATGCAGGAGATGCAAGAGACTCAAGTTCCATCCCTGGCTGGGGAAGATTCTCTGGAGGAGGAAATGGCAACCTACTCCAGTATTCTTGCCAGGAGAATCCCATGGACAGAGGAGCCTGGCGGGCTACAGTCCATGGGGTTACAAAGAGCTGGACATAACTTCATGACTGGACAGGCATAGTATTAAAAAATACATATATGAAAAGACAGCCTATAGAATGGGAGAAAATATTTGCCATTGATGTGCCCAACGTGGGCTGAATCTCCAAAATATAATTTCTTAGTTTCTCTCCCCACCTCCTAAAAAGCTTAAAGGCAGGTTCTGGACACAGTGATTCCCCCCAAGTTCCCCTCCCTCTCGGCAGGCATTAACCCTCAGAAAACCTGGCCATGGGAACCTGGTGTCCTCCCCTCTGACCCCTCCACCTCCAGCCTCAGTGCTGCCCGCACAAGTGGAAACTCTTGGCCTGCCTGTTGGCACCAGGCTGGCTTCCTCGCTGGACCCAGAGATGTGTCTTGACTCTGCTCCTAACCCCACAGACTCCGAATGGAGAAGCTGAGGGAGAATCAAATAGGAGGTGACAGGGGACACATGGCTGAGATGACAGAGTAGAGTCCCTGAAGGTAAACAGCTTTGTCCCATCAATTAGTAGGGCGAGAGAGAAGATGGGGCTGGGGAAATTACAGCCCCATCAGGCTGTCATCATCTCTTGCCTCTCATGAAAGTGATCAACAGCCCTTCAACTCTCATTTTAAAGATTAAATGGGAGGAAGGATGACTCCACTGGATTTCAGCGCAGGCCGCTGGCAGCCCCGAATGCCAGAGAGTGTGATGGATTGAGGGACTGAAGCCCAGAAAGAAAACATGAACCTCCATATATCACTGGAAGATGCCAATCTGATCCAAGGAGGCATGTGGTGCCTGTATCTTCCAGCCTCAGGGCAGACCCCTGTGCTCTCTTGGAGGTCCAGGCCCAGGGTCTGAAACATCAGTTTCGGGAAGCAGGGGGACCAAATCCATTTTGATCAGCACCCAAGAGGCACTCAATAAATATTGGTTGAATGAGTGAGTGAATGAACAAATATCCGTTCTATCTTTCTAGCTATGAAGTTTTGGTCAAGTCACTTGGCACAAGTCAAGTGTCCTGTCCTGGCCTCAGTTTCCTCATCTGTAAAATGGGACCAGGAATATCTACTTCTCCAGGGTTGTTGTGAAGATGAAATGACGTCGCACGAAGAAAGCACAGTGGCTGGCATACGGTACAAGGTCCCCAGCCAAGAGAGAGGTCAGGTGGGAGGCTCAGCTCATGAGCCAAAGGGGTAGGAGGAGAGCCAGGCAGGGCGGAAGGATGGCTCTGTGGGGCACAGTCCTGAGACGTTTGGGGCAAAGATGGCTCAGCTTTGGCTCATTACCTTCTCTCTGCCCACCTCTCTGTCTGCGTCCCGTCTGCCTCAGAAGAATCATGGAGAAGGCTGTGACACGGGCTTAGCGAATCCTTCACTCCCAGTGACATGAGAACGGTATTCACAAAGGATTCACTGAGGGGGGTCACCTTGTCAGGAACGTTCTGAAGGCGTCATGGAGAGAGGGACATTTGTGTCTATCTGTGATAGGCAGACAAGGCATGGCTGGTGGGGCCAGAAACCAGGCACATCTGTGGGCAAGGTGAGCCAAAAGGCCTGGCTGAGGACCTCACACTTCATCATCAAGACGGTGGGAGCTATGGAAGGTTCTAGAGCAGGAATGATGACTCCAAAAAGAATTCCTCCGCTTTGTTAAACAGCTAGGGTTTTGACTCCTCCACAAGAAGGGGTCAGCAGTTCAACACTAGTGCTAGACCATCAAGGGAAAGAAAACAGCCGGGACAGGATGGCCAGAGTCAGATGATCTGGGTTCAAGCCCCAGATCTCCTGTGTATGGGCACCAGCCCCACAGGTGGCTCACTTCACAGCTTCAAGCCTTGGCCTCCTCATCCGATTTCCGGGCGGGCAGCACAAGGATTCTCCACGCCAACACCAGGCCGGCTCCAGCACAGGCCTCACTTGGCAGCAGGAGCAAGCAAGTCTCAGCTGGATTTTATTAGTATTTGTGTTAAACAGAGAAGGAGTGGAAAGTGTGGTGAAATAAGTTATCCTGAAGAGGGGAAAGAGAGGCGGGCAGGACCTTGACGTTCAGGCTGCCAGATGCGAGCATCACCAGGGCGCCTCTGGGAAGTGATGGCAGCAAAAAATAACTGACCCTGGGCGGGAGGTTAAGCTCTGCTTTGCCCCCAGGATTCCTCTCCTGTTCCTCCAGTTTTTCCAAAGCCCCAAGGGGCTTATGTCTGAACGAGGCGGGGTGTGGGTTTCTTCTCTTAGTGAGGGGGCAGGCTGGTGGGTGGTTGGATCCTGGGTTTCCACGGGCCAACGGCTGCCTGGTTACAGATCCCATCTGAGCCCAGGCTTCCTGCAAATACATTCCCACTCCCACGGCCAACATGGCATCAGGATCATAAAGTCATTCTTTTCCCCCGTAAAGGACAAGCAGACAGAGAGATGGGAGTGGGGATGAAGCCCCAGCCTGGGTCATGACGCAGTCTGCTGGAAAGGGATCCTTGGTCCAGAAGGCACGCTCTGCAGCCTGGCAGCCACTGGCCTTGGCAGTCGGCCGATGTTCCCAGAGCCCGTGGCACTGACTGCTTTTCTGCTTAAACAGACTGTGCCTCTGCAGAACGGGGAGAGGGCTACGAGGCCAGCGTCTGCCTCAGCCTAACGGGTGTGTATGTCAGTCACTCAGTCGTGTCCAACTCTTTGCAACCCCCTGGACTGTAGCCCACCAGACTCCTCTGTCCATGGGACTATCCTGGCAAGAATACTGGAGTAGGTTGCCATTTCCTCCTCCAGGGGATCTTCCCAACCCTGGGATCAAACCCACGTCTCCTGAGTCTCCTGCATTGGCAGGCAGATTCTTTACCACTGAGCCACCTGGGAAGCCACCTTAGCCCAGCAGGAGGGACCAAGTCAACATGTCCAGGCAAGGTTTGCTTAAATAAACACAATGAGTAAACAAATCTCACTCCTCACTCATGGCTCCTCACTTGGACCCCTAACACCTGCCCCCTAGCTGCTGTTTCTTCTACCTCCAGACTCGCTGCCTGCCCGTTTACCCCAGAGCATGCTGCCAGATTTCTGTTCCCAGATTACAGCTCTCCTCAAGTTATCCTCCACCTCAAAATGTCAGCCGTGGCTAAAATCCACCAGCACTCTGCTCACTGCTGCTTCCAGGCCTCCTTGATCAAGGCCAAAGGCAAATGCCGCCTCCTCCAGGAAGCCTCTCCTGATTTATGTTTCTGAATGGTTTGTAACTGTCCCCCTTCACAATCCCCATCAGCTTTCACTTATATCAGGATCTGTCCCAATGCCTGGGATGTAACATGCAGAGCCAAGGAAGAGAAAAAGCAGTCCTTCCCCAGGGAGAGCTGATGGCTTCCCAAGGAGCCTACAACCACACTGCCATCCGTCAAATAAAAAACAAGATCACACAGAGAGTCACCCACAAAACTGAGAGGCCAGGGATGCCAAGTACTGGAGAGCTTTGGGGTGTGTGTGAGAGAGAAAGAGAGAGTACAAGTGTGTGTGAGGGAAGCCTGGGACCTGGCAACATCCCAGGATGACAAATTTAAATAAAATTAGAGCATTAGAACTAAAAGAGATCTCAGATCATCCAGTTAATCCTTTACACCCAGGGAGGCTCAGAGAGAAGGTGGGATGGATTTCCAGTTAGAGATCACAAGAGTCATCCTTTGCTTCATCCAGTCACTCGGTCATTTGTTCTTTCAGCTAATCAACAACCTTACTAAAACTCTGTTAGATTCCCTATACCTCTTGCCAGACGTTGGGAACCCAGTGCTGAAGAATAAGTGGCCTGGCCCCCATGAGGCTGAGAATCCATGGGGAGTGACAAGTGCCAGTCTGGAGGTGAGCCCAAGGAGGGAAGAAGCAGAGAAGTGAGCAGAGGCCCTGCTGGTGATGGTGAGGTGGGGGGAAAAAGTGATCCTGGAAGGCTTCCCAGAGAAGGTGATGTCTGGTATGGGCGTGAGGAATGTGTAAGAGTTTTCTGGAGGGTCAAAAGTAGAGTTAGCAGAAGAACCCAGGCATGGGGACTTCCTGCACCGTGTTCTTCCCCAGCCTGCACTGTAGGGTTTTAACATCTGAGTGCAGCCTGAAGGTTAAAGGAAGAAATGGGCCCTCTGTCACTCTAGCTTGTTCCAGCCTCCACAGAGCCAAAGCTTGAGGCCATGCAAGGCATGGCAGTGATTATGCAATTGGAAAGGCCCACAGTGACTCAGAGGCTCTGCAGGGAAACAGAGATGAAAAGTAACTCTGCCATAGACCTTGTGTTCAACGATTGACTCCACAGCGCAGCACTTGACTCTTGGAGAGGAAAGACTTCAGGGCTCCTTGGGACATTTTACAGATGAGGAAATTGAGGCCTGTGCAGGGAGCACCTCCTGCTCAAGTTACACAACAAGTCAATAGCAGAGCTGCGACTCAAAACAGGCTTCTCAGCACTCCCAGTGTGGTCCCCTGGCAAGGGGTCAAAGGAAGCAGAGTTGACTCCCTAGAGAAGACCAAAGTCTTCACGCTATTTTAAAAATCATCACGCTATTTTAAAAGTCTTTAGGGACTTCCCTGGCGGTCCAGTGGTTAGGGTTCCATGCTTCCACTGCAAGGAGTGTGGGTTTGATCCCTAGAAGGGGGGAAACTAAGATCCTGAATGCCACATGGCGCAGCCAAAAAAATAAAAAATAAATTAAAATTCTAAACAAACAAATAAAAGACTTATAAAACTCACAAAATAGATGGAGACAACCAACACAAATGTAGAGGTTAAGAGCTGAGAGAAGACAATTCGTGAAGGAACATCCTTCAATACGCAGTGCCTGAGGTTCACTGATTCCCCTTCCTCCAGGAAGCTTTCTCTGACTCCTCTCCAGCTGCACTGGGTGCCTCTACAGAGCAACCTGGGTACTGAGTACTCTGTATCCTCATCTATGTGTGAAAGCCACTCAGTTGTGTCTGACTCTGCGACCCCATGCACTGTGGCCCGTCAGGCTCCTCTGTCCATGGGACTTTCCAGGCAAGAATACTGGAGTGGATTGCCATTTCCTCCTCCAGGGGATCTTCCCAACCCAGGGATCGAACTCAACTCTCCCATACTGCAGGCAGATTCTTTACCAGCTGAGCCACCAGGGAAGCCGATTCTCATCTACATTCGAATTTAGCAGACCTCTTCTCCATGGAAGAGGAAAAGCTCCTTGAAGGCAATAAATGGAATCGTGCTTCTTTTATTGCTGTGTTCCCAGCATATAGTACATGCTCAATAAACATTTAAGTTAATCACTGAACAAAAAGAAAAAGAAATGACGAGTGATACTTCTTCCTGAAGCAAAGAAAAAGAAAGTATGGCCTCTTCTGTGAATTGAATCTCCATCCATCCGTTGTCTCTCTACCCTCTCATCCTTCCTTCCATCCATCCATCCATCATCCATCCATCCATCATCTCCTCCCTATCCCCTTCCTCCCTCCCTCCTTTCTTCCATCTCTCCGTCCTGCCTTCTTCTCTCCTTCCTCCCTCCATTATTCATCTATCTATGTATCCAACATCATTTTTTGAGTACCAGTATGGGCAGTCCCCTAAATTAAGCAAAGAGGAATGGAGCCTGGTCTCTGAAGTGAAAAGCTCTCTGTTGGCAGGGGCCCTCAGAAAACCATCATCAGTGTTTTGGAGAAGACCGCAGAATAATTTGGAAATGTGATTTAATCAATATTTACTGGTCCCTGAAATCCATCTCTGTTAAGTGACCAATAAAAAGACAGAGGCCAGAGAACCACAACTTAAAAGTGAGTGGGGAGAAAACTCAGCATGACATCTGGTGGGGAATAGACCCACCTGCAGGGTTAGGGCTGCAAAAACCCCAGGAACCTTTGTTATTCGTAACAAAGGGCCCCTGAGGATGAATGCAATGTGCAATGTTCCCACACCTGAAGCTCTGCTGCAGGCAGGACAACAGGTCTCAGATAATCGTCTGAAAATTCCTCCTTGTGGGAAGCTTGATCTCCAGCTTGACTCCTGGTGGGCCTGCCACTCAGGCCATCAACACTCAAGACCTTCCACCTCCAGAGAACTAGAGCAGCGATGGCCGCAGCAGCCTATTTCTGCAGCAGGACCTGCCTTCACATTCTTTTCTCCTCTGAACCATGTGAAGATCCTGTTAGTCTTCCCCCTTTCCAGGTAAGGAAACGGAGGCCCAGAGGGTGCACCAACTTGGCAAGGTAATGAAGTTTGCAACTGTCAGCGGGAAGGCAAATGGTTTCCTGATGGACTGCTCACCTCACCAGGCTTTTTGGGGACTTGACTCAATATCAGGACATAATTAAAATCCTAAATGGCATTCTCCAATTAACACCTAGAGTGAAAACAGCCCAGTGCAGGCCAGGAAACTAGGAAGCTGTATTAGGTCTTGGAATTAACTTCCGAGCTGGGTGTTTCTGTACCCCAGCCCACAGTGGGGGTGGATGGCCCCTGAGCCCCGACTGCCTTTCAGAGGCTAACAGAGTCCTTCGTCAGGGTTCTGTATCATCCATTTCAAAGCAAAAAGGCATTCGCGAGGGCTGCCAGCTGTCATTTCTATAATGGAATTTGCTTTCAAAGCCGGAGGCCGTGCTAATGACAAAATAAAGCAAATTCGAGAGAAGTAGGCTCAGCTAAGGCGGGTGGGAAATGCCAGGAAACCTTGGGCGGGGGTGGAGCGCCAGGAGTCGTGACTGAGTTGCCTATACTTGTGTGTGCACACACACACACACACATACACACATGCACGTGTACTCACACACACCCCATGGGGAGGCTCTAGAAACCAGGAAGAAGAGGGGATTTAACCTGGGACGGAGGTCTGGGGGGCATTTGAGAACTGTGAGTATGTAAGTGTTTAAGGGATTTTTCCCTAGGAGAGGAATCAGAATTAATTTGAACAGTGGTTGGTGCTCATTGAGTGCCTACTATGTGCCAAGCTCTGCACTGGGGGCTTTTATCTCCTCAGTCAATCCTTCCAGCAACTGCAGGAGGGACCCTACTCATTCCCATTTAATAGTTGACAAAGCAGAGGCTCAGAGGTAAGACCTCTTGTCCCAGTCAGAGCATTAGAGAGGAAGGGAGCTGAGATTTGAAAGCAGATCTGTCCTCATCTCCCTAATACTTCACCTCCATGCAGAAAAAAACAACAACAAGCTATAATAAGACAAAAGGCCAGTGACTCCTCAGGCAGAATGAATCTGGGGAGATTCATTGATTCAATGATGAAGCCGCTGTCTCAATCCAGGAAAGAGCTAAAAGCCAGAGCTGGTTCTAAGTGGAACAAGTGTTGAGACTCCTGTCCCAGGAGGTATGCAAGAAGTGGTGGCAGAAACCGGTCACTGGGCTGACCCGAGGGTCTGTTGGTTCCTGAGGCTGAAGCCGAAAGAGCTGTTCTTCAGACTCCACGCAGCACACCCACCCCCGTGGCCCACAAGCCCGGCACCGGCAGAGGCCTCACCCAGGCCCGGCTCTGCAGCCCTCTGGGAGCAGCCACGTGACAGCCCAGCCCCCGCGGGCACCTCGTGGGTTGAGAGGCCCCCGGGGAGTTCCCACGTAGGCCCCGCCCAGCGGTGACTGAGTTAGGAGCCACCTGAGTGTCACCACCGCTCCCCCCCAACCCACAGCAGGCACTGGGGGGGACTGTGGCCCTGCCCACCACCCCAAGGGTCTCAGAGCCACCCTCACGCCCTCTGCCACAGGCGCTGTCTTCTTCCTCCCCAGCTCTGGAGCACCCTCTGAGTGCCTGCCATGTACCATGGCAGTGCTCAGGAGCCGGGGTCTTGCAGTCCCCCGGTGCATTCCAATCGGGCTTCCCCAGGGCCTCCCCAGGCCTCCCGGTTCCCCATCAGCAAAGTCTGAGGAGTCACAGTCTGGCAGGAGCCTGGACATGACCCAGGCTGGCAGGAGCCCTAGAAGTGCTGGTGGAATAAAGGGCAGAGAAGGGTGCCCAGCACACACCAGACAGCAGTCACTACAGACTCACTGAGTCCACCCAGCAGCCTAGTGAGACGGTAAAGGAGATCTCGCTTTAATAAATGAGGAAACTGAGGCTCAGAGAGGCAAAACCACTTTCTCATGGCGAGGCACAGAGCCTAAACTGGAACCCACAAAGTTCTGACACCAGTTCCAGGCTCCTCTCATCTCTGCTCAGTCCAAACACCTAGCCACACCTCAAGTATATCCAGCAGCCCACTCCCACCTCAAGCTTCGGGTCACACCTGGGTAGGGTCGCTGTGACCAGTTCCTCTTGGCCCTTTCTACCTGGGGCTCCAGGGGGGAGTTTCCACCCAGATGGAGACGGGGGGCTCCCAAAGGAAACCTCGGCTGGAAGGACAGATGGAGCCCCAGGAGGGCAGAGGCCAGCACTGGGCATCTCTGTGCTTCTAACGCAGGCGAGGCAGGTTGTGAAGGCAAAGTTTGGGTGGAGTGTACCTGCTGGTTTCTTTGAGGCCACGACAAGATATCCAGCAGGATAGATGACCACCGCAGAGGGCAGATGCTAGGCACAAGGAAGGAGGGCCCCGTGGGCTGAGGTTCCTCCAGTTAGTCACCGGTAACTTTGGGACAGGTCATTCCCCAGGTTTTCCATCATAAAATGAAGAGGGAAGAATTCTTGCAGTATTGTTGGGAGGATATAACAAAAGGATGGGGAGAAATTCCCTACCACGGGGGCTGGTATACAAAAGGCACTTAGTGACTGAGAATTGGAATTAGGAGTGGATCAAAAATAGCTCACCCGGTGATCAGAGGCACCAGCTCTTAAACTTCCTCTGCCCTAGAGCCAGGTCCTTGGCTGTTCTGTGCCTCGTAAGTCGTTCTTTTCTTAGTTCCTCGACCAGGGATTGAACCCGGGCCCTCTGCAGGGAGAGCTTGGAGAGTCCTAACCACTGGACATCTGGGGAAGTCCCTTCCCATAAGTCGTTCTAATATTTGTTGAGCACCTACTATGGGGAAGGTTTTCACCAGCTGCTGCACTGAGGCTACAAAGGCGAATGAGGTGGGATTCCCAGCCTCAAAAAGTGTCCATCTGGGGAGCTTTGACACAAAACAGCTCAAATACACCATGTGATGCCTCCGTAAAGGAGAAGCAGGTAAAAAGCAATGAGTACAAGGAGGCAGGAAAACAAGATTCCAGCTGTGGAGGAGGTGGGGGAAGGCGGGGGGTTTAGGGGGTGCTGGCTGAGATCAGGAAGAGCTCTGGCACCTAGGCTTCAGGGGACAGGATTTGAATCAGGAGATGGGTGAGGGGCTTTCATCTTGGCAAGCACAGCCTCGGCAAAGGTGTGGAGGCTCGAAGCCCAGATGGAGCCCCAGGAGGGCAGAGGCCAGCATTGGGCGTCTCTGTGCTTCTAAGGCAGGCGAGGTAGGTCGTGAAGGCAAAGAGTTTGGGCTGAGTGCTGGTTGCTTTGCGGCCAGGACAAGGAAGGAACCCCTGTCCACTGGATTCTTGGCTGAGGCAAGGCTACCAGCTGAAAGAGGGACAAGTGTGGCGTCGTCAACTTAGGGGGAGAGTGAGACGACTGAGGGCAAGGTGGAGACACCCAGGGGTCGCATGCGCAGGTCACAGGGTTCAGTGTGCTCAGAGCGGCCCTCGTATAAATAGCACTGCAGTGGACATCTTTGCACGCCAAGACATTTCCATTTCGTACACTACTTCTTCATGATTGACTCCTTGATGTGGCTGTGGATTAAGGCATGTGGACATTTTACAGACGTGTGACAGATGTTGGAAGCGTATTGTCAGGTGGCTTCCCAAGCATAGTTGCTCTGGCTTTCGCCTCCTCAGCAACTTAGGAGAGTAGGTACCGGTCTCCACTGCACCATCACCAGAACGCTGTTGTGTTATTATTATTATTTTTTTCTTTTGAAATACTCTCCTAATTGGATAGCAAAGAGGCATATTTCACTGTGGTGTGTACTGCTTCTCCATTTCTTTGATTCATGTTGGAGTGGAGCGTTTTTTCATAAGCTTATTCGCTATTTGTCTTTTCTCTGACTGTAAATTGTCCTTTTGCGGCATATTTAAAAAGTCTCCAAGGTAAGTCTCAGTGGAGTGATGGCCATACAGCCCATTAGGAGTGAAGCAGGGAGGGAGCTTGTAGAGAGGGATTTTGTGGCTATTTCTTTTTCCTGACAGTTGCAAAGGCATGAAAAAACAAAAAGCCTGGAAACTGAGTCAGGGCCATACACAGCATACTTTAAAGCTAATTTAGGAGAAGAGGCTTCTTTTAAACTGTCAGCCCTCTTTCACACACACACATAAGCTGATGATAGTGAGGAATTATTTACAGAGTTCTGTCTTGGCTGAGCTTTCTGTGATGACTTTTATTAATTATTGAATAATTCGATAAATAATTCATGACTTCCCTGCTGGTGACGGCTTCATCAAAAACTCCTGAATACTAGTCAAGCCAGCCAACTCCTGGTCTTCCTAAAGCCGGAATAAACCCTGATTGTATTTCCACATATGTGTGAATGTATGTGTTTGTGTGTGTGCCTGAGTGTGGGCCAGTGACTGTGGAAGCCTGGTGTGAACAAGTGTGTCAGTGTGTCAGGCACGCTGCGTGAGCATGCTAGGAGGAGTCTATAGCTTTAGGTGAGAAGGAATTTCTCTGCGACTGTATTCTGCACATGGTTATCATGTCTCTGATTTCTGATGGTAAGAGCAATAGTTCTTTGTTATCTATATAGATCGTTCTTAATATAAACAGGTTTTAGATAAAGGAAATTGTAATAAACAATGCACGCACCTTGGGGAGCAGTGAGGAGCTGGGAGGGCAGAAACATGGGGAAAGATAAGGCATGTCACTTGCACCAGGAAATTTCCTGATTGCCCAGGCTGGGCTTCTCAGTGCTTGGCACTTAACAGTTTGGGGCAGGGCTTCTCTGGTGATCCAGTGGTTTAGAATCTGCCTGCCAATGCAGGGTACATGGGTTCAGTTTCTGGTCCGGGAAGATCCCTCATGCTGCGTGGCAACTAGAGCCCTAGAGCAGCAACTACAGAACCTACACACCACAACTACTGAAGCCCGTGTGCCTGGAGCCCCTGCTCGTCAAGAGAAGCCACAATAAGAGAAGGCACAGCAGTGAGAAGTCCACTTGCCACAACCAGAGAAAGCCCACGGGCAGCAACAAGGCCCAGTGCAACCAAAAATAAATGAATCAACACGCAAATCTTTAAAAAAAATAGTTTGGGACAAATCGTGGAAGAGTATAAAAGATATCACAACAAACTGGAAATTTCTGAAAGAGATGGGAATACCAGACCACCTGACCTGCCTCTTGAGAAATCTGTATACAGGTCAGGAAGCAACAGTTAGAACTGGACATGGAACAACAGACTGGTTCCAAATAGGAAAAGGAGTACATCAAGGTTATATATTGTCATCCTGTTTATTTAACTTATATGCAGAGAACATCATGAGAATTGTAGGGCTGGATGAAACGCAAACTGGAATTGAGATTGCCAGGAGAAATATAAGTAACCTGATATGCAGATGACACCACCCTTATGAGAGAAAGAGAAGAAGAACTAAAGAACCTCTTGATGAAAGTGAAAGTTGAGAGTGAAAAAGCTGGCTTAAAACTCAATATTCAGAAAACTAAGATCATGACATCCGGTCCCATCACTTCATGGCATATAGATGGGTAAACAGTGGAAATAGTGTCAGACTTTATTTTGGGGGGCTCCAAAATCACTGCAGATGGTGACTGCAGCCATGAAATTAAAAGACCCTTACTCCTTGGAAGAAAAGCTATGACCAACCTAGACAGCATATTAAAAAGCAAAGACATTACTTTGCCAACAAAGGTCCGTCTAGTCAAGGCTATGGTTTTTCCAATAGTCATGTATGGATGTGAGAGTTGGACTATAAAGAAAGCTGAGTTCTGAAGAATTGATGCTTTTGAACTGTGGTGTTGGAGAAGGCTCTTGAGAGTCCCTTGGACTGCAAGGCAATCCAACCAGTCCATTCTAAAGGAAATCAGTCCTGAATATTCATTGGAAGGACTGATGCTGAAGCTGAAACTCCAATACTTTGGCCACCTGATGTGAAGAGCTGCCTCATTTGAAAAGACCCTGATGCTGGGAAAGACTGAAGGCAGGAGGAGAAGGGGATGACAGAGGATGAAATGGTTGGGTGGTGTCACCGACTCAATGGACATGAGTTTGAGTGAACTCCGGGAGTTGATGATGAACAGGGAGGCCTGGCATGCTGCAGTCCATGGGGTCACCAAGAGTAGGACACAACTGAGTAACTGAACTGACTGAACTGATAAAGGATAAAGAAAAGGAGAAGCTCTTTTATTTTTTTTAATTTATTTATTTTTAATTGGAGGATAATTGCTTTACAATATTGCATTGGTTCCTGCCACACATCAACATGAATCAGCCAAAGGTATACATATGTCCCCTCCCTCTAGAGTCTCCCTAGGTTCGTCTGTACCATCTTTCTAGAGTCCATATATATGCATTAATATATGATACTTATTTTTCTCTTTCTAACTTACTTAACTTTGTATAAGAGTTAGCTTTAGGTTCTTCCACCTCATTAGAACTGACTCAAATGCACTCCTTTTTATGGCTGAGTATATTCTGTTGTATATATGCACCACAACTTTTTTCTTTGTTCATTCATGTGTCAGTGGACATCTAGGTTGCTTCTGTGTCCTAGCTGTTGTAAATAGTGCTGTGATGAACACTGGTGGGCAGGGCAGCAATGGAGATGCAGACAGAAAGAGCAGACTGGAGAAGCTCCTTTAAAAAGGAAGACAAATCAGACCATCAGTCTCATCAGCGGGGCTTCTAGTGTGACCCCTTTGGAGGAGGGACTGGGGTTCAGTCTGAGGATGGAAGGGAAATGGCTTTGGTGGCCAATTTGAATACTTTGTGTACTGCAGTTGTTAGCTAATGTGTCTATTCATCTGCCTGTAACATCTCAGTAAGAAACCCCTGCCCTGTGACCACTGATGTTGTTGTTAGAGCCTTGAACAGAACTGAGTGCTATGTGCTTGGGGTTCCCCAGACCTTCGTGGGAGTGGAAAGAACATGAGACAGAAGACACTTCTCAGTTCCTGCCTGGTTTCTCTACCATTTGCTGGCTGTGCAAAGAGGGGCAAGTCATCTTGTTTCAATTAGGCTCAGTTTCCTCAAGTGGAAAATCGGGCATCATTAACTATGAGGTGGGAGCAGCTGAAATCAAGCAGGACCGTGGTGAGAATTAATGGCTAACCATGGCACAGTGTCTGCACACAGCTAGGTCATGATGGTAGTTTATTAATTTCCTGTTCATCCCCAGTGGCAGCATCTGAGCCCACAGAGAGGAGTCTAGTTGTAGTACCAGTTACTGATAAATAAATGTTAATATCACCAACTCTGACTGTAGATAGGTCCACTTCTGTTTTATGCATTTGGAAGCTATGACGTGCCACCACATTTATGATTGTTATGTCTTTCTGTTGTGTAGACCTCTTTATCATTATAAAATGTCCCTCTTTCTCCCTAATAATTGGCTTTGTTCTGAAGTCTACTTGGACTACTATTAAGACAGTCACATACCAGCTTTTTATTGGTTAGCATACACGTGGTACATCCATTTCTGTCCTTTTAATTTAAACCTATATCTTTATAGTTAAAGAACACACTTTAAAGGCAGCCTATATTTGCTGTTTTATCCAGTCTGACAATCTCTGCTTTTTAATGGAAGTTTCCATCCATTTACATTTAGTATAATTATTGTTATGGTTGGGTCTATGCCTACAATTTTGCTTTCTTTTTTTTTTTTCCTGTTTGTCTCAGCTCTTTAGGAGAAGGCAATGGCACCCCACTCCAGTGTTCTTGCCTGGAGAATCCCAGGGACAGCGGAGCCTGGTGGGCTGCCGTCTATGGGATAGCACAGAGTTGGACACGACTGAAGCGACTTAGCAGCAGCAGCAGCAGCTCAGCTCTTTTGCATTTCTATTTCTCTTGTGCTGTTTTCTTTTGTATTAATTGATTTTTTTCTTTTTTAGTTTTCCATTCTATATACTCTATTGCATTTTTCCTGGAGGAGGGCATGGCAACCCACTCCAGTATTCTTGCCTGGAGAATCCCCATGGGCAGAGGAGCCTGGCAGGCTACAGTCTGCCAGGGCTGGCAAAGAGTCAGACATGACTGAGCGACTAAGCATTGCATTTTTAGCTATACTTCTTTTTACTATTTCTACTGATTGTTCTGGGTATTCTAATACACATCCTTAACTTACCATGTCCACTTAGAATCCATATTGTACCACTTCATATTTCACTTTTACATTTCTCAAATTTAAGAACATGATTGCAATTATATTTATCTTCTTATCTTTTGTGATGTTGTTGTCATATATTTTACTTCTACATAACTGATAAACTTAACATTACAATGTTATCATTTTTACTTTAAGCTGTGATTTGTTTGTTAAGTAATTAAGAGAAGATAGTAAAAGCTAATATGTTATATTTCTCAACATCTCTATCATTTTGGTGCTTATCACTCCTACCTTCAGATCTGAATTTCTATCTAAATTCATTTCCATTCAGCTGGAAAAACTAACTTCCTTTAGTGTTTCCTGCCACACAGGTCTGGTGGTGAAAATTTTTTTCAGCTTTTGTTTACCTGAAAATATCTTTATTTCCCCTCATTTTATTTTTTTTAAGAAAACTTTAAATTTTGTATTGGAGTATAGCTGATTGATGGGGCCTCCCTGGTGGCTCCCAGTGTTAAAGAATCTGCCTGTAACGCAGGAGATGCAGATTCAATCTCTGGGTCAGGAAGATCTCCTGGAGAAGGACATGGCATCTCACTGCAGTATTCTTGCCTGGGAAATTCCAAGGGCAGAGGAGCCTGGCAGGCTACAGTACATGGGGTTGCAAAAGAGTTGGACACAACTTAGCGACTAAACAGCAAAGACATAGCTGATTAACAGTGTTGTGAAAGTTTCAGGCGGACAGCGAAAAAACTCAGTCATACACATACACGTAACCATTCTCCCCCAAATTCCCTTCATTTTTAAACAACTTTATTGAGATGTAATTCAAATCTCACATGATCTATGTATTTAAAGTATACAATTCAATGGTTTTTGGTATCTTACAATTATTGATTTTTTAAACTGTGGTAAAATATATATAACAGAATTTGCCATTTAACCATTTTAATGGCATTAATTACAATCACAATTTGTCTATCTCCATTACTTACAAAATTTTTTCAATCAACCTCAAATGGCAACTGTACCTATTAAGCAATAAGGCCCCATTCCCCACCCCAGCCCTTCTAATCTATTTTGTCTCTGTGAATTTGCCTGTTTAGGTACCACATATAAGTAGAATCACACAGTACCTGATCTTTTGTCTATGCCTTATTTCACTTAGCATTTGTTTTCAAAGTTCATGCATGTGTAACATGTGTCAATACTTTATTCCTTTTTAAAGCTAAATAATATTCCATTGTGTGGACAGACCACATTTTGTGTATCCATTCATCTGTAGATAAATAGTCAGGTTGCTTCTACCTTTTGGTAGTTGTGAATAATGCTGTTATGGACATGAACATACAAATATGTGTTTGAGTTCCTTTTTTCAATGGGTTTGAGTTCATTCTTAGTTTTTAAGGATACAGAATTCTATGACAGTTATTATTTTCTGTGCTTTTAAGATCTTATTCCATTTTCCTTTGGGTTTTCCTTTATTTCTGATGAAAAGTCAGTCTTGATTTTTTGTTGCCCTCCTATTTGTGATATGTCATTTTTGCCTGGCTGCTTTTCAGATCTTTGTCTTTACCTTTGGTTCTCAGAAGCCCGACTATGATGTTTCTAGGTGTGTTTTTCGAAGATTTGTTGAGCTTCTTGGGTCATTTAATTTCTAAATTTTCATCAAATTTAGGAAATTTCAACCATTATTTCTTCAAATATTTTTCTACCCTATTTTCTCTCTCCATGTCTTCTGGGACTTTAAATACATGTGTGTTATGCTGCTTAATATTGGCTCAGGGCTCACTGGGGTACTGATCATAACAATTTTTTTTGTATCTGTTCTTTAAACAGGGTAACTTCTGTGAATTGTCTTCAAGTTCACGAACTCTCCAATATGATGCTAAACCCATCCAGTGAATTTTTGTTTCATTTCATATTGTTTTTCAGTTCTAAAACATTCAGTTCTAAACCCCTATAGGGCTCTTTTGTTGCCATTTCTCTGCTGAGATTCCTCATCTGTTTACTCAGTTAGATCATCTTTTCCTTTAAGTCCTTGAAAATATTTATTGCAGCTTCTTTAGTGTTCTTGCCTGTAATTCCAACACTGGGGTCATCTCTAGATCTGTTCCTACTCAGTTCTTTTTTCTCAATTATTGGACACACAGGGATTCAGATCCCCTCTCCTCAACTTTTTACATGTATAACCTTGGGAAGATTAACATCTATTAGTGTTTCCCCTTGTATCTACTAGGAATAATAGCAGTTACATTGTAGGATTGTCAAAAGGCTCAAATGTAGTAATATATGTGAAGAGCCAAGCACATAGTAGGTATTTAACATAATGTGTTTCTCATTGACCTTCAAGATTAGGCTCATGAGACATCTCTCCCACAAGAAGCTCTTTCTACAGCCCTATCTGATCTCAGCTGCCCCTTCTCTGTGCCCCTCGATAGCCTGGGCTTAGCTTTCAATGGCACATTATTGTACTATCTACTCATTCCCATCTCTCCTGCTGGACTGTGATTCTTCCAAAGTACGGACAGGTTGTGAGGCTTCCTGGGTGGCTCAACAGTAAAGAATCCACCTGCAATGCAGAAGACACAGGAGACGCCGTGGGTTTGATCCCTGGGTCGGGAAGGTCCTCTGGAGGAGGGCATGGCAACCCAGTCCAGTATTCTTGCCTGGAGACTCCCATGGACGGAAGAGCCTGGTGGGTCCATAGGGTTGCACAGAGTCAGACACGAGCACGCACACAGGGACAGGTTGTATTCGGCTCTGGACCCTGGCTCACAGTAGGTCCCAGAGCACATTTGTTCCACCCAACCTGTCTCTGAGAAGCCAGGAGCAGTTTCACAGGCAGCACAATTTACTACAGTCTGTAACATGGTAGAGAGTTGCCGTGGTTCAGGAACTCCCTATGCACCAGCAAACCTGGGGTCCCCTGTGCCTCCAGCCCTGAAAACGATAACTGAAGCTCATGCTGCATTAAGCATTGCTGGTATTAGGCCTCAAGGCAGTGCACTTGCTCTTTGCCTCTAATATGCTAGTGATCTTTCATTTTTGTAGCATCAATGTCTCATTATTACGTACAGCTTCCGCCATGAGACCATAAATACCTGGCACATGCATTAGCCTTTTCTCCCCACGTGACACTCTCGTATCTGAAATGGCTCCCAATCACCCCTCTTCCCCTAACACAGATACCTGACTCCTGGACCACTGTTCTTCCCAGTGAATTTGCAAGGCAGGTATGGGTGACAGTGTGGATAATTATAAACAGGTTCATAAAGACTAAAGCTAATGGACTGAGGGATTACCGTGTTCCAGGCAGTGTGTGTGTTATACCCATTTAATCCTTACCAACTCTGAGAGATGAATGTCATTATTCTCATGGAACAGGAGGACTCTGGGAGCTTAGGGAAATGATGACTTGCCCAAGGTCACACACACAGTAAGAGAAAGTCCAATCTTGCTGACTCCTTGCACAGTGCTCTTTTCTGCTGACTGTTCTTGGTACTCAGCAACCCTTGACTCCAGGGACAAGTGCCTGTGCCCAGTCCCACCAGTCACATCAAGATGCCCATGGCTCTGAAAGCTCTGGAGACTGGTGTTTTTAAAAGGGATGTGCGTATCTGTGTTGAGTAAGGTGGGTGAGGTGACCTGGGAGATCTGGAGAGGGTGAGGGCTGGTCCACACAACAATTGTAATGACAGACGTCATTTCTAGAGGACCCACTGGAGCCAGAGCACATGCTGGGCAACTGGTTTACATTATCTCTCATTCCTCACAACAGTCCTGCAGGGCAACTATTATTCCCATTTCACAGATGATGCAACCGAGGCCTGGAGAGATTCAATAACTTGCAGCTGCCCTGTGGGCCTGCTCTCCCCTTTCTTCAGGCCTCGATCCATCCTCTGCTTCTTTCCCTGCCTGGTTCACCCCTGGTCACCATTTGGTTGAACTGAGAAGTCACCTTCCTGCCCTGGGGCTCCCCCAGGCGGGGTCGGAGTCCTCTTGGCCTCATAGCAGCCTTGCCCTTCACCTCATATCATGGAGCTTCACACACCACTGTCCTCACTCATTTCTACCCTGGAATCTAAACTGTGAGCAACTCACATCCTACTTGGCTCCATATGTTTAAATGGATTAATAAATATAAAAGGCCTGGCACAGTCTCCAAATGCTATTACTTCTTTTTAAGATTTTTGTTTTAATATGGACCCTTTTTAAAGTCTTTATGGAATTTGTTACAACATTCTGTTTTATGTTTTGGGCTTTTGGATGTGAGGCATTTGAGATCTTAGTTCCTTGACTAGGGATCGAACCTGCAGCCCCCACATTAGAAGGTGAAGTCTTAACCACTGGACCAGCAGGGCAGTCCCAATGCTGTTACTTTTATTGTCCCCATTGCTTACCATAATTCCAGGTACACACGCAGGCATTAAACATTTGTTAAATTAAGAAATTAATGACTACCTTACAGCTGTCACTCACAGAGCCAGGGATATGATTCCTCTTATCCCTGGAACCCACACACCCACTCCATCACCCGTCCACCTGCTGCTGACGTGCCTTGACCTCCTGGAAGCACCCCCACTCCTAACCCACCAACAGAGGCAGGTGCACACTTTGGGAGCAGAAGTCTCTGTGACGGACCTCAGAGAGGCCATGCTGAAGACCACCGCCAAAAGCACCTTGGGAATGGAGGGTCCAAATTCTGTCCCTACAGGGCTAGCAGAGGGAAGTGAATCCTCTGCAATTTTTCTTGGAATTCTCCAACATGGAATGCTGACTCTTCTCTTCTGAAAGAACAGGGTTTCAAGATTGGATGTGTTAACTGGCCTTCACTGGTCACCTAAGCAAGCTCCCTCCTCTTGCTGTCCTCCCCTGGGAGGACCAGATGAAGGGCCAAAACCTTCATTTTGACCCAGGCCCTACTCTCTGTCTATCCTCCATGCCCATGACCTCTGTCATCCTGAGGCAACTGTTCTTCAGATGCAAGTTCCAGGCTCCTTTGCTCCTTGTTCAAGTTGCTCTAATGATGCACGCCCCACCTCCTGCAGTGCAGCCCAAGGGAATTCCAGCTCCTACAGCCCAAATGCTCACTTTTCCATAAAAGATAGCTGCACTGCCAGATCCTCAACCAGTCCCGACAGAAGCAGACCCACCAGCAGGTGGGGGCTATGGTTGCTTTTCTTGCCCAAGCTAGGAATTGTGTGCCCCAGGCCTGTGCCTTGGCACCTGGGAGCCCAGTGGGGCTGGGATTCCCTCAGCCCCCTTTCATTGGCCAGGTTTCCTCTTCACCATCATCATTAACTCTTTTTAAGGGCTTAGATGGGCTTACACTGTGTCAGGCACTGTTTGGAACACATTACACGGGTAAACATCATTTCATATAACCAGATCCCCACACTACCTTGGACAACCAGGACCTGGTCCTAGAAAACAGGTCCACTTGGTGGAGGCCCTGAGATCCTCACTCAGGTCACTAGACATTATAACCATCATGGACAGAACGCCTGGGAACTCATCCAACCTGCCTCCCAGAACCGAGGTTGTTGATGCCCCAGGTTCACCCATGAAGCTGAATTCCCTTGAGCACTGGCACAGCCTAGATCAGGTGCAGGAGCCTCCTAAGACCTGGATCCCGGATGTGGGTTGCAGGGTGTGAGGCAGGCCAGTGCAGCTTTGTCTTCCTCCCCTTCCGTAACTCATGCCTGAGTTCCCAGCCTGCCTCATGGCCAAGCCCACCTGGGTTAGGATGTGAATTCTCCACTTGACCACCCACAGTGATCAAGACCACCCGATACCTGAAGAACTACTTGATGACTGCCGCCATCTCAAGCTGCATCCTCAATTCTTTTCCTCCTTCTACCCTCTCAGCTTTTATAAAAGGCAGGCTGGAAATATCACGGGTGTGACTCTTGTTAAGATTGAAAAAGTCCATGTAGAGACATGATTATCTTGCTAAAATTCTAAGAGAAAATGTATCCCATTTTAGACCAAAGTTAAAGGGTCCCCCATGGAGAGGCTGGTGTTCCAGTTACTGTAGCTGCGAAAGAAGCATTGTGGTGTCAAACAGCCCTTTCTTATTATGCTCATGGATTCCGTGGCTCAGGAATCTGGGAAGGGTTCAGCTGGGCAGTTCTTGTTTGGGGTCTCTAACGAAGGTGAAGTCTGATGCTGACTGGGGCTGCAGTCATCTGAAGGCTTGACCAGGGCAATCACATGGCTGTCAAGTTGGCACCAGCTGTTGGCAGGGAGCCTAGGTTTCTCTCCACACTGGTCTCTTCCTGATGCGGCTTGAGGGCTCTCATGACATGGCAACTGGCTTCCTCCAGAGTGAGACATCCAAGAGGCCAAGATGGAAGCTGCACGGTCTCTTATGACTCAGTCTCAGAAGTCACACGTTTTCACTTTCACCATATTCTTCACTTTCACCATATTCTGTAGGTGACACAGGCCAGTCATTATTCTGTGTAGGAAGTGTTTATACAGGCACATGAATACCAGAAGCCAATAATCATTGGGACCATCCTGGAGGTTGTTGCCATATACATCACTCCCAGGGAGGAAGCAGGTTCATGAGGGGGAATGGAATTGGGAACCAAAGAGAAGATGCCACCTCCTTCCCTAGGTTCTGGAATTGAAGGTGTCAAAACGTTCAGCCATGCTCCCCTAAACTGGGTGTCACAATATGTCCACCATGTGAAATAATACTGAGGAGGAGACAAAAGGACCCCGAGGTGAAAGCCAAACTGGAAATGAGTAATTGTCACCGATGTTCCGGTGCCTGCCCTGTACCCCCCACCTCGGTCGCCTCTGAAGCCAGCTCTAGCTGTGGTGGAGAGATCTGGCACCCTGCAGAGTGTCACCCACAATGCCAGACACGTTTTGCTTCCCTGCCTGATGCTCACTTGGCCCCCAAACACAGCCCAGACCAGAAATGCAGAGGGGTTAGTAATCCTCTAACAACAGGGATGAGAGTCAAGTGGATACAGACCCCTTCCTCCCTTCCCTTCTAGGAACAATTATGAGGCTTGTGCTACAGAGTTCCTTGGGGGGCCCAGTGGAACTGAGCCCCAGAGGCCCACAGCTGTGCAAAAATCACTTATCATTGCTTACTGCTCCTTCCCTGTCCTCTCCCCTTCAGAATAAACTCCCTTTACCCAACTCCTTGCCCCAGACTCTACTTTGGGGGGAAGCCAAGCTAAGACAGCTCCACCTCTTATTCATTATGAGCCCCATTTCCTCCATCCGTAATATTCTCTGCTGGTGCTTCTATTCAGCAGATGCTTTTTTGAGCACTTTTTCTGCACCAGACACTGAGATGCAAAGGTAAACCAGACATGATCTCAGTCCTTGAAGACCTCAGCTTGGCCCATGGCAATCCCAGACAGAAACACTGACTATTAAAGAGAGTTGATGAGGGTGAGGACCCATGTGTGAATGGAGCCCAGAAGAAGGTCTCTACATCACACAGGGATATAGAAGTCTTCTCAATATGTGAATGATCCTTGAGCAACTGAACAACAGTAATCTGAGGGGTTCAAAGGATGAAAAGTTGTTAATGAGACCCCACGGGGTGAGGTTGGTGGGAACCAGGAGAAATAAAAGGGAACATCATTGCCAAGGAACTACCGATAAGGTTCTTTGTTGTTGTTTGTATAGTTCTGAAGTTTTCCTAAGTGCTCAGCCCTCGCATGGATTCTTTCTTGTAATCCTCATGATTATTTATGTGCTAGACACAGTGTTGCCATTTTATAGATGAGAAAACTGGAGGTAAGAGTTCAGTCATTGGCCCATGGTGGCTCATCTAATAAGGGCAGAACCATCATTCAAACATGGGTCAACCTGATCTCAGGTCACAAAGTCTTAGCCCTATGAATGCACCTGCTCATTTGGCAGTGGTACATGTGGAGACGGTGAGAGCAGGGCTGGGAAAGGAGGTGGGGGCTAGATTGCAGCCACAAATTCTGAGTTTAAAGGAGGGAGTGGAGACTTCCCTGGTGGCCCAGAAGCTAAGATTCCATGCTCCCAATGCAGGGGGCCTGGGTTCAATCTCTGCTCAGGGAGCTAGATTCCACATGCAGCACGTGTAGATCCCTAAGACTCCGCACAGACAAACAATGCTAAAAAAAAAAATAAATAAATAAAGGAGGGAGTGACAAGCTCACGTCTGGTATTTTCCAAAAATAATTCTGGGCATGGTCAGATCATTCTCTTCTGGGTTCCAGAGAAAGCGAGAACGGTTTTTGTCTATACTGGGCCCAGAGGGGTAAAGGGCAAGCAGCGCCCCCATGAGGCTGGAGTGGGGATGGCAGCAGTGATTAGCACCATCCTCCTCCAATGCGAAGGGTGACTTTCTCCCAGCAAAGCTCAGCACTCCCCATTCCCTGCCCCACTACCCCTGCCCTCACCCTAAGAAAATGAATGCCCTGCAACACTAACCCTCCAGGACATGGGATTTTATTAAGGGAAGTGGCATTTTCTTTCAGGTTTATCCCTCTTGGAAAGCGTAACAAGCATCCTCTAATGAGCATCAAGGGCCTCCAGGGTGCGATGCTATCCATGATGACTATTTTTGACTCACCTTGCTTTTTTCCAGAACAATCTTAATTAAGTAGAAGGTGTCAGCAGCTCTAAAAGAATTTACCAACTGCATCTCAAAGTAACTCTGATTAATAGCAGAGGCACAAACGTGTGGCCATAACCAGGTCACATGACATAATACAAATGACTGTCTGTTGCTATTTTTAAATAATGTTTATTAGAATCCCTTGGCACGTAATAAATTTAATTTACAGCTGCTTGCAGCCCAACTTACACATGGCCTCCTGTGGCTTAGCTCATTAACACACTCAGTGACGAAATGAGTTTTCTTTTTAATTCTCCCGTTCCATTTCTCCTTTCTAATGAGGCCAGATTGTGAAACTCTTTAGGAGAAAATTTCTCCACTGTCTCCAGTGAAAAATTGTTCTTAAATGTTCAGATTTTTAAATTATCACAGAGGCACATGGCACAAATTAATGTGAGATGGCTCGGGGCGGAGCTGGAGAAAAAAACAGTGAATCATCCACGCTCACGTGAGTGGGTGTGAGCCCACAGATGGGAGGGTGAGAGGAGGAGGCCTGTGGGTACCACGCACAATCCAGTTGGAGGTTTGGAGGCCTTTAAACAAATCCAACTGGGTTTTCCAAGTGGCTCAGTGGTGAAGAAGCCACCTGCCAATACAGGAGACACGGGTTCAGTCCCTGGTTGAGAAGATCCCCCGAAGAAGGAAATGGCAACCGACTCCACTATTCTTGCCTGGGAAATCCCATGGGCAGAGAAACCTGGTGGGCTACAGTCCATGGGGTTGTAAAGAGTCAGACACTGCTGCTGCTGCTGCTAAGTCGCTTCAGTCGTGTCCGACTCTGTGCGACCCCATGGACTGCAGCCTACCAGGCTTCTCCGTCCATGGGATTCTCCAGGCAAGAATACTGGAGTGGGTCAGACACTACTTAGGTACAAAACAACAACAAACAAATCCAACTATAATAAGTCCCCTACATACCAGCCTTCAGATTGCAAATTTTCGAAGACGCAAATGCGTATTTGGTTCCAACAAGTAAACCAGAACCTGTGTCATCAGGTCAGGCATGAATGAAATTGCAGCTAGCCCTCCGTCTCCTACGGAGAAGGCAATGGCAACCCACTCCAGTACTCTTGCCTGGAAAATCCCATGGATGGAGGAGCCTGGAAGGCTGCAGTCCATGGGGTCGCTGAGGGTCAGACACAACTGAGCGACTTTACTTTCACTTTTCTCTTTCATGCATTGGAGAGGGAAATGGCAACCCACTCCAGTGTTCTTGCCTGGAGAATCCCAGGGATGGGGGAGCCTGGTGGGCTGCCGTCTATGGGGTCGCACAGAGTAGGACATGACTGAATTGACTTAGCAGCAGCAGCAGCAGCTCCGTCTCCTGTTGCTAACAATCCTTCAGCTCTACCATCTCCCACCTCCTCTCCCTCCTCAGTCAGTACCTCTTCTTGCCTGTTTGCTCAATGCCAGCCCCCGTATGCCTGCTGTTGTACTGTATGACTATACTTTTCAAGCCACCATTCTGTAAGTTTAAAAATATTTTCTTTATTTTTAATATTTGCTTTTATGTATTATTTGTGTGAAAATATTATCAATCTATTACAGTACTATATAGCCAATTGTTATTTGGGTATCTAAACTAACTTTGTTGGACTTATGAACAAAACTGATCCTCTCAGAATGAACTCCTTAGTATGTAGGGGACTCACACTACTATTTATTAGCTCCTCTAGAAAGTAGAAGAAGAGCTCTGGGCCAGGAGACCAGAGACCTAGGGTCTCATTCTGTTTCTAAGTGTCAATTAGAAACTCTTTTAACAATCACATTCTTCTCATTTCTGGGCCTGATGACCAAATTCAAAGACGAAACATCTCAGTCAAACTATCAGAACAAGAGCGGATACACTTGTCCTATAAAGAGCCAGAGAGTAGATATGTGGGGCTTTGCAAGCTAAGAGGCAAAATCAAGGATATTGTATAGATATCTACATAATAAGAACAAATTTGCACAAGTAATTATTGATGAAATTAGAAATATAATAATTAAGTGTAAATTCTGTATAATAGGTCCACAATGAGAAGAATGGAATTCATTTTTGTGGGATAGCATTTGTTCAGCTGAGGTTCAAAGTAACTGTTCCCTATTATCAAACCAATTGAAAATATTCATCTATAATAACCATTCTTAGCTAGTGGGCTGTACAAAAGCAGGTGGTAGGCTAGATCTGGCCTGCAAACCATAGTTTGCCAACCACTATAGAACAGAAGAGCATCTAAGAGTGTGGGCTCTGCAGGCAAGCTCCCTGGATTCAACTCCTGGTTGTATCAATGATTGGCTGGGAATTTACATAATCTTCTGTACAAGCTATCCAGTGACATGATAATGCTGCTAAAACTCAGTGGTGTGCAATGAGAAATATCTACTTAGCTCCTGGATCTGTGGGGCCCCCTTGATCTGGGTGGGCTCTGCTGATCAATTGCAAATTGGCTGAGAAGCTTTGCTGATCTTAACTGGGATCACCTACAGGTCTGAGATTCTCTTGACTATTGGCTGGTCTAGGGTGGCCTCATGTGGGAGCAACCCAATTCTGTCCTTCACCTTCTGGCAGGCTAGCCAGGGCATCATGTGGCCATGAGAAGAGAAGAAAAAGGAAGAAAACTCAGTTACATAGCACCCTCCAAGCTTCTGCTTGCATTACACTTCCCAACATCCAGTTGGTCCAAAGTAGGTCACAGAGGCCCAGAGTCGGTGGGAGGACAATACCAAGTCACATGGCATCGAGGATGGATGCCACAAGGGGCATTCATCTGCACTGTTACAGGCTCACCCATCTTTGCCAGTTTCCTTACCTATAAAATGTACAAGAACTTCTTATAAAGTTGCTATGAGGATATAAGGAATTAACACTGTAATACCGTTAGAACAGAGCCTGGCACTTAGTAAAGTGAAGTCGCTCAGTCGTGTCTGACTCTTTGCAACCCCATGGACTGTAGCCTACCAGGCTCCTCCATCCAAGGACTTTTCCAGGCAAGAGTACTGGAGTGGGTTGCCATTTCCTTCTCCAGAGGATCTTCCCGACCCAGGGATTGAACCCGGGTCTCTCACATTACAGGCAGATGCTTTAACATCTGAGCCATCAGGAAAGCCCTGGCACTTAGTAAACAGCCAAGGAACGTTAGTCATTCTTATTGCCTGGTTCACCTAACTCTGGGTTCAGTTCAGTCGCTATGTTGTGTCCTATTCGTTGCGACCCCATGGACTGCAGCACACCAAGCTTCCCTGTCCATCACCAACTCCCAGAGCTTGTTCAAACTCATGTCCATCAAGTCAGTGATACCATCCAACCATCTCATCCTGTGTCATCCCCTTCTCCTCCTGCCTTCAATCTTTCCCAGCATCAGGGTCTTTTCTAATCATTGAGTTCTTCAAATCAGGTAGTCAAAGTGTTGGAGATTCAGCTTCAGCATCAGTTCTTCTGATGAATATTCAGGACTGATTTCTTTTAGGATTGATTGGTTTGATCTCCTTGCAGTCCAAGGGATTCTCAAGACTCTTCTCCAATACCACATTTTAAAAGCATCAATTCTTTGGTGCTCAGCTTTCTTTATGGTCCAGTTCTCACACACATACATGACTACTGGGAAAACCATAGCTTTGATTATTTGTTGACAAAGTAATGTCTCTGCTTTTTAATATGCTGTCTAGGTTAGTCATAGCTTTTCTTCCAAGGAGCAAATTCTGTGTACCAGAATTTTAATTCTATTAGTCGGGTAGAATCTATGTATGCTAAGAATTTAAAGATAAAAGTACCTGGAAAGAATGATTTACTCTGGGGCTCTTTTAAAACTTTCTCTACACTCAGTTCAATGTGGAACATAGATTCCAGAGGAAGTCTGGTGGTGTCTGGTCTCAGCTTGCAGCTCCACCCATCAAGGAGTTTCAGAGAATCTGGGAGAGAGGATCTGAGCCTCCAGGTAGACATTCTTGCATGTTCCAGGTTGTGTGGCCCCATGTTGCCCATATAGGCTGGCTGTCTCTAGTTTAGAGCCTGTTTTGCTGCTGCTGCTGCTAAGTCGCTTCAGTCGTGTCTGACTCTGTGCGACCCCATAGACAGCAGCCCACCAGGCTCCTCCATCCATGGGATTTTCCAGGCAAGAGTACTGGAGTGGGGTGCCATTGCCTTCTCCGAGAGCCTGTTTTACACTCTTGTAAATCTCAAGCTTGCCTCCCTCTTGACGATTCATCGGCCAGCTGCTAACATGGGGCTCTCAGCCCCCTGCCTCTCAGACCTGAGTTTGCTGTCCTCTTTCTTTGTTCATCATCATGAGGTTACATCAACTCAAGTGTCTGCTCAAGCCACCCCTAAGCAGGTAGGTGTCACTTTCTGCTTTAGGCACCCATCAGTGGGGGAAAAGGGATATCCTTGAACCTCTTACATAACACAATCAAGCATTGCTCCTGCAACACTGTCTCTGGGGTTGCTCTTTCTTGTTCAATGTCCTATGGGTGACATACATTTCACTTTTAAGAAATCTAACATATGAAACTGAACAATGGGTATCAGGAAATTGCTAGTTGTCTGACTGTCCCTCAATATTAGTATCTCTCTTATTCATTAGTAATGGCATTTCTGATTTTAAACTGGGCACATAGCTTCTCTGAAATGCTTTTCCCAGCTCCTCTCGCAGCTAGGTGTTGTCATGTGATTGTGCCCATGTCCCCAGGATATAAACAGAAATGTCATTGGATACTTCCAGAAAGTGTTCTTAAAGGGAGGAACATATCCTTCTTTTTCTCTCCTTTTCCCTGTTGGTTGGAATGTGAATCTGATGACTGGAGTTCAAGCAGCCATCTTGGACCACAAGGTAAAAAGAAACCTATATGCTGAGAAACTTACATGTATGCTAGGGTCTAGAAAAAACCTGACCCCTACTCTGTGGAGGACCATATTAGACCCAGGATTCTTTCTACCAGAAATAAGTTACCATGGTTAAAGCCCCTGCTGACTACTGATCATGTCTAGTATCTGCATGGTATTTTAGAGCTGTGAAGTCAAGTGGGCCTTAGAAAGCATCACTACGAACAAAGCTAGTGGAGGTGATGGAATTCCAGTTGAGCTATTTCAAATCCTGAAAGATGATGCTGTGAAAGTGCTGCACTCAATATGCCAGCAAATTTGGAAAACTCAGCAGTGGCCACAGGACTGGAAAAGGTTAGTTTTCATTCCAATCCCAAAGAAAGGCAATGCCAAAGAATGCTCAAACTACCACACAATTGCACTCATCTCACATGCTAGTAAAGTAATGCTCAAAATTCTCCAAGCCAGGCTTCAGCAATATGTGAACCATGAACTTCCTGATGTTCAAGCTGGTTTTAGAAAAGGCAGAGGAACCAGAGATCAAATTGCCAACATCTGCTGGATCATAGAAAAAGCAAGAGAGTTCCAGAAAAACATCTATTTCTGCTTTATTGACTATGCCAAAGCCTTTGACTGTGTGGATCACAATAAACTGTGGAAAATTCTGAAAGAGATGGGAATACCAGACCACCTGATCTGCCTCTTGAGAAATTTGTATGCAGGTCAGGAAGCAACAGTTAGAACTGGACATGGAACAACAGACTGGTTCCAAATAGGAAAAGGAGTTCGTCAAGGCTGTATATTGTCACCCTGTTTATTTAACTTCTATGCAGAGTACATCATGAGAAACGCTGGACTGGAAGAAACACAAGCTGGGATCAAGATTGCCAGGAGAAATATCAATAACCTCAGATATGCAGATGACACCACCCTTATGGCAGAAAGTGAAAAGGAACTCAAAAGCCTCTTGATGAAAGTGAAAGTGGAGAGTAAAAACGTTGGCTTAAAGCTCAACATTCAGAAAACGAAGGTCATGGCATCCGGTCCCATCACTTCATGGGAAATAGATGGGGAAACAGTGGAAACAGTGTCAGACTTTATTTTTCTGGGCTCCAAAATCACTACAGATGGTGACTGCAGCCATGAAATTAAAAGACGCTTACTCCTTGGAAGGAAAGTTATGACCAACCTAGATAGCATATTCAAAAGCAGAGACATTACTTTGCCAACAAAGGTTCATCTAGTCAAGGCTATGGTTTTTCCTGTGGTCATGTATGGATGTGAGAGTTGGACTGTGAAGAAGGCTGAGCGCTGAAGAATTGATGCTTTTGAAGTGTGGTGTTGGAGAAGACTCTTGAGAGTCCCTTGGTCTGCAAGGAGATCCAACCAGTCCATTCTGAAGATCAGCCCTGGGATTTCTTTGGAAGGAATGATGCTAAAGCTGAAACTCCAGTACTTTGGCCACCTCATGCAAAGAGTTGACTCATTGGAAAAGACTCTGATGCTGGGAGGGATTGGGGGCAGGAGGAGAAGGGGACGACAGAGGATGAGATGGCTGGATGGTATCACTGACTCGATGGACATGAATTTGAGTGAACTCCGGGAGTTGGTGATGGACAGGGACGCCTGGCGTGCTGCGATTCATGGGGTCGCAAAGAGTCGGACATGACTGAGCAACTGATCTGATTAGAGTTTATAAAACCCATTTACATTTATGTTCTCTTCTGATTTTTCCAGGAAAAGAAAGTAAATAATTGTCCCCATTTTATAGATAAGGAAACTGAGGCTCAGAGAGTATAAATGATTGCCCAAATCACACAACTAGATAAAAGCTGCTATTCAAACCTGGACTGTGTGACTCTAAGTCCAAGTTGTCAGCCAGCACTTAGCTTGCCTGCCTTCCATCTGCTTATCCCTTCATCCATACCCCTCTTCCCCGTGATACCAACATGGTCTTAATAAATCACAATGTATGATGCTGCTGCTGCTGCTGCTGCTAAGTTGCTTCAGTCATGTCTGACTCTGTGCGACCCCATAGACAGCAGCCCACCAGGCTCCCCCATCCCTGGGATTCTCCAGGCAAGAACACTGGAGTGGGTTGCCATTTTCCTCTCCAATGCATGAAAGTGAAGTCGCTCAGTCGTGTCCGACTCAGCGACCCCATGGACTGCAGCCTACCAGGCTCTTCCATCCATGGGATTCTCCAGGCAGGAGTACTGGAGTGGGGTGCCATTGCCTTCTCCATGTATGATGCTATTCTCTTGCTTAAAATTGTTTAGTGCTCCCCTACTGCCCCCCAAATGAATTCTGAATGTGTTAGCATGGCTAATGAGGCTCACCATGATCAAGACTTTACTTCCCACAGCCTCTTTCCTTGTATTTTCTGATTTCTCACACTCTCCTCAAGCCATGCCCAGGAACCTATAGCCGGGGAAAAACAGTATGGGAGATCCAAACCTAGCTTTTTGACATCAGAGTCAATATGTTTTTCTCCTGAATCATGAGCCCCTCCCCACCAACTCTGTCAATTACTGATCATTCACACAAGAGAGTATAAAGGGCAGGCTTCACACAGCACAGGACAGGATGAGGTGGGGTGTTGGGATAGGAGACGGACTGTTTGCTGGGTGAAATGATATAAGTTAGGACTTGAAATATGACCAGGACTTTGTCAGGAAGATGGAAAGGAAAGCACTCCAGACAGAAGAAACTGTACAGGCAAAGGTAGAGAGTTGTAAATAGCAAATGTGTGCAGAAGATCACAGTTTGGTTAATTGAAGTAGAAAGTACAATTACTCCGAGATACTGAAAGCACTTTCTTCCTCAAGTTTGCATCCTGTGCTCAGCTCTATCTCAGCCCTTCTCACATCATATTTTTAAATTTTATTTTATTTTATATATTTATTTTCTTTTTGGCTGTGCTGGGTTTTCATTGCTGTGCACAGGCTTTCTCTAGTCGTGGTGAGTGGGGACTACTCTCTCGTTGCTGTGCGCAGTCTCTCATTGCAGGGGCTTCTCTTGTTGTGGAGCACGGGCTCTAGCACATGTGGGCTTCAGGAGTTGTGGCTCCTGGGCTCTAGAACACAGGCTCAGTAGTTGCGGAACATGGGCTTAGTGCCCTGCAACACGTGGAATCTTCCCAGACCAGGGATGGAACCTGTGTCTCCCGCATCAGCAGGTGGATTCTTTACCACTGAGCCAAAAGGGCAGCCCCTCACATCATATATATAATCATCTCCTCCCTTCACTGTCTCCCCTACCAGCCAGGAGCTCCTGGAGGGCTGTCAGCGACTCTGTCTCAGGCATTTCTGATCCCCATTGCCCAAGTCTGACACACAATCTGTGTTCTATAAATGCTGATTGAGGGCCTAAATAGGCACGGATTAGCTCAATTATTTCAGGGAGAAACTCACCAAAGTAATCCTTCTCATCATACTCCAAGATAGGCATGCTCTTTGGACAGCTATAACAAACAGCTGAGTGCTGGGCTGGTCAAGGCAGGTGTTAGCAGGAGATCTTCAAGCTCCTGGATGCTTCTGACATTTCTGACTAAAGTAAATAGCGAAAAAAAACTCATTCCCTGAAAAAAATCTACAAAGTTCAAAGCCAGGTTTCCAGGCAGAAGTTTCATTCTGTGAAAATCCTAGTGTAAACAAGAAGAAACAAGATTCAGCAAATTCTCTTTGTGATTTAAAAAAAAAGTCACCCAAATATTTCATCATAAACCAACATGCAAAATGTAAAATTCTGTAACTTGTCTCTCTTTCTGTTCATTCTTCAACAAATGTGTACCAGACCCTCATAGGTCAAGTATGCTGTAGGCTTGGAGTGTAGTGGTCTTTCTCGGGTTCTCCCAAAAGCAGAGATGAGACCGGTATTCAAGTGGGTGATGTGTTTGGGAGGTGAGCCCGGAAGGAAGAGGGAGGATCCAGTTAAGGCTGTATTAATCAAGACTGTTAGCCCCACAGTCAAAAGGGCCTCGATCCACTGGGGTCCCCCAAGGAATTGTAAGAATGAGCCTCAGAGGAGCCTTCTCTTCTTAGAAGCAACTAAGCCTGTGTGCCACAGTGACTGAAGCCTGAATGTCTAGAGCCCATGCTTGAAACAAGACAAGCCACCACAATGAGAAGCCCAAGCTCCTCAACTAGACAGTCGACCCCACTCCCCACAACTAGAGAAAGCCCGCACACAGCAGTGAAGATCCAGCACAGCCCTAAATAAATGAATGAAGAAAGAAAGAAAGGCAGGCCAGGGTATGTGTCCCAAACTCCAGTGACTCCATTGTTCAAGTCCTTCTGGAGTCTTTACCCCCTCACTTTGGGTTTCTGCCTGCTTTCCTTGACTCTCAGGCAGAAAAGTAGAGATGAGCCGCTTAGTAGGGAGTTGGGGACAGGAGAATCCCAGTGTGCAGAGGAGCTGTCCATCACGACTGTGCTGAAACCAGAAGTGGATTGAGGGTGTGCGGTGCAGGACGCAGGAAGTGTCTGCTCAGGGCTATGCAACTCCCTGACCTAAAGGAGCTTACCTCTTACTGAGAGGAGAAACATACTAACCACAGGAAACAAGCTTTTAAAGTTTGTATTACAAAAGAACATGTATTACTGAGAAAAATCAAACAATTCAGGAGAATGAGGAGAGCCAGTGAGCATGGGCTGTCAATTTAAATAGGATGGTCAGAATGGGTGTGGTTCAAAGAACGACAGACAAGCAAAGACCTGAAAGACTTGAAGAATTGGGCCCTGCAGAAATGGGGGAAGTGTGTTCCAGGCAGAGGGAACAGCCAGGCCAAGACCTTGAAGCAGGCTTGGGCTTGAGTGTATAAATAGCAAGGAGGATGAGGGTGGGGTACTAGGCAACAGTGAGAAAAGAGGTTGGAGAGTGAAGGGGACCCTTCTACAGAGGTCCAGTGGCATGGATTTACAGTCACTCTAAATATTTATGGAGCTCCTGTTAGATGTTGGTGGCTGCCAGGTGCCTGCACTCAAAGATAAACAAAACAGAACCTCTGTCCCCAAGGACTGAAAAATTAGGAGGGGAGACAAGCTTGCAACTAAATAAAATGGACACTATTTCTTGCGGACTTGTGCTATGAAGTCACTGCGCTCAAAGCTTTATATGCATTATTTCTAATATTCCCCCCTTCAGCCCAGCAATTGTAAGGGATTTGATTTAGGTCATACCTGAATGGTCTAGTAAAATTTCCCTACTTTCTTCAACCTAAGTCTGAATTTTTCAATAAGGAGCTCATGATCTGAGCCACAGTCAGCTCCCAGCCTTGTTTTTGCTGACTGTATAGAACTTCTCCATCTTTGGCTGCAAATAATATAATCAATCTGATTTCAGTATTGACCAACTGGTGATGTTATGTGTAGAGTCTTCTCTTGTGTTGTTGGAAGAAGATGTTTGCTATGACTAGTGCGTTCTCTTGGCAAAACTCTTAGCCTTTGACCTGCTTCATTTTGTACTCCAAGGCCAAACTTGTGTGTTACTCCAGGTATCTCTTGACTTCCTACTTTGCATTCCAGTCCCCTATGATGAAAAGGACATCTTTTTTTGGTGTTAGCTCTAGAAGGTCTTGTAGGCCTTCACAGAACCATTCAACTTCAGCTTCTTCAGCATTACTGGTTGGGGCATAGACTTGGATTACTGTGATATTGAATGGTTTGCCTTGGAAATGAACAGAGATCATTCTGTCATTTTTGAGACTGCATCCAAGTACTGCATTTCGGACTTTTTTGTTGACTATGATGGCTATTCAATTTCTTCTAAGGGATTCTTGCCCAAAGTTGTAGATATAATGGTCATCTGAATTAAATTCACCCATTCCAGTCCATTTTGGTTCACTGAGTCTTAAAATGTCAATGTTCACTCTTGCCATCTCCTGTTTGACCACTTACAATTTACCTTGATTCATAGACCTAACATTCCAGGTTCCTATGCAATATTGTTCTTTACAGCATCAGACTTTACTTCCATCACCAGCCACATCCATAACTGGGCATTGTTTTCACTTGGTTCTGTCTCTTCATCCTTTCTGGAGTTATTTCTCAACTCTTCTCCAGTAGAATATTGGGCACCTACTGAGCTAGGGAGTTCATCTTTCAGTGTCATATTTCTTTGACTTTTCATACTGTTCATGGGGTTCTCGAGGCAAAAATACTGAAGTGGTTTGCCATTTCCTTCTCCAGTGGACCATGTTCTGTCAGAACTCTACACTATGACCCATCCATCTTGGGAGGCACTCACAGCATGGCTCATAGTTTCATTGAGTTAGACAAGGCTGTGGTCCATTATACAATGGAAGAGACAGATAGACTCAAGGGATTAGATTTGATGGACAGAGTGGCAGAACTAAGGACTGAGGTTCCTGACATTGTACAAGAGGCAGTGGTCAAGACCATCACCAAGAAAAAAAATGCAAAAAGGCAAAATTGTTGTCTGATGAGGACTTACAAATAGCTGAGAAAAGAGGAGAAGCTAAAGGCAAAGGAGAAAAGGAAAGATGTATCCATCTGAGTGCAGAGTTCTAAAGAAGAGCAAGGATAGATAAGAAATCCTTCCTAAGTGATCAATGCAAAGAAATAGAGGAAAACAATAGAATGGGAAAGACTAGAGATCTCTTCTAGAAAGTCAGAGATACCAAGGGAATATTTCATGCAAAGATGGGCACAATAAAGGACAGAAATGGTATGGACCTAACAGAAGCAGAAGATATTCAGAAGTGGCAAGAGTACACAGAAGAACTATACAAAAAAGATCTTCATGACCCAGATAACCATGATGGTGTGACCACTCACCTAGATCCTGGAATGTGAAGCTGAGTGGGCCTTAGGAAGCACCACTACAAACAAAGCTAGTGGAGGTGATGGGATTCCAGTCTAACTATTTCAAATCCTGAAATATAATGCTGTGAAAGTGCTGCATTCAATATGCTGGCAAATTTGGAAAACTCACCGGTGGCCATAGGACTGGAAAAGGTCAGATTTCATTCCGATCCCAAAGAAAGGCAATGCCAAAGAATGTTCAAACTACCACACAATTGCACTCATCTCACATGCTAGCAAAGGAATGCTCAAAATTCTCCAAGCCAGGCTTCAACAGTATGTGAACTGAGAACTTCCAGATGTTCAAGCTGGATTTAGAAAAGGAAGAGAACCAGAGATCAAATTACCAACATCTGCTGGAATACAGAAAAAGCAAGAGAATTCCAGAAAAACATCTACTTCTGCTTTATTGACTATGCCAAAGCCTTCGACTGTGTAGATCATAACAAACTATGGAAAATTCTTAAAGAGATGGGAATAGAAGACCACCTTACCTGCCTCTTGAGAAATCTGCATGCAGATCAAGAAGCAACAGTTAGAACCAGACATGGAACAATGGACTGGTTCCAAATTGGGAAAAGAGTACGTCAAGCCTGTATATTGTCACCCTGTTTATTTAACTTCTATGCAGAGTACATCATGTGAAATGCTGGGCTGGATGAAGCACAAGCTGGATTCAAGATTGCTGGGAGAAATATCAATAACCTCAGATATGCAGATGACACCACAGTTATGGCAGAAAGTGAAGAGGAACTAAAGAGCCCCTTGGTGAAAGTAAAAGAGGAGAGTAAAAAAGTTGGCTTAAAACTCAACATTCAGAAGGCCAAGATCGTGGCATCTGGTCCCATCCCTTCATGGCAAATAAATGGGGAAACAATGTAAACAGTAAGAGACTTTATTTTCTTGGGCTCCAAAACCACTGCAGATGGTGAGTGCAGCCATAAAATTAAAAGATGCTTGCTCAAGCGTTTTCTTTCACAACTTGGAAGAAAAGCTGTGAGAAACCTAGACAGTATGTTATAAATCAGAGACATTACTTTGCCAACAAATGGCAGTCTAGTCAAAGCTATGGTTTTTCCAGTAGTCATGAACAGATGTGAGAGTTGGACCATAAAGAAAGCTGAGCACTGAAGAACTGATGTTTTTGAACTGTGGTGATTCTCAAGCCTCTTGAGAATCCCTTGGGCTGCAAGGAGATCAAACCAGTCAATCCTAAGGGAAATCAGTCCTGAATATTCACTGGATGCTGAAGCTGAAGCTCCAATACTTTGACCACCTGATGCAAAGAACTGACTGATTGGAAAAGACCCTGATGCTGGGAAAGACTGAAGGCAGGAGAAGGGGCTGACAGAGGATGAGATGATTGACCGGCATCACTGATTCAATGGGCATGAGTTTGAGCAAGCTCCAGGAGTTGGTGATGGACAGGGAAGCCTGGTGAGCTGCAGTCCATGGGGCCACAAAGAGTCAGACATGACTGAGCGACTGAACTGAACTGAGCTTAACCCAGCAAAGTGAGTAGCAGCATCTTTCTTTTGCAGACAGGAAGAGAGAGACTCAGAGAGGTGTAGGGAACTTTCCATATTCCTCCTACAGTCAAGCAACACCAATATCCAAGTTCTTTCCATTAAGTCCATGCCCTGTCGTATCCCTGACTGACCATGTCCTGATAATTAAAGGGCCATGATGGAGGGGTGTGTAAGATCGGGAGAAGGGATGACTGCATAGGAATTAGTCCAGTTGGCAAGAGGAGAGGGGATTCTCAGTGCAGGAACCAGGGTGAACAGGGCATGGAGATGTGAAACAGGAGGAAGTGCTGAAACATCAAATACGAAGGGGTGAGTGGATGGGAGGGGGAGGGTGGCAAGGCTCAGGGGTGCTTGGGTGCTGTGTGAGAATCTTTTGCTGAGTTTAAAGCAGAGAAGAGAAGTAGCTCTATTTTCAGTGTAAGGATTCTTCTCCCTTGACTAGAAAGTGCAGTCTTGGAGTCAAGGATTTGTCTCCTTCACCTTGATGGCTCCTGCTTGGCCCAGCACATGGAAGAGAAGAGATGAAGTGGGCTCTCCCAGCTGGGTGGGCATTTAGATTTGGCCTGCTGGGCCAGAGAGGTGGCCCACCAAGCAGTTCCAGCCCAGTGTTCTCTTGGATTATATCTGATTGGACTCTCCCATGACAAAGGAAGTTGGCACTGAGCCAGGCTGTGCCACAAAACATTCTCAATCTAGACACTTTTCCTCAAAGCTTTGATCTTTCTTAGGATTTAAGAAAGGATGACCAAGGTGGTTTTAACAAAAGTTTAAAATCTGAGGTTCTTCCTGACTCTCCTGTATGTCCAAAGGTCTGACTACAAGAAATCCAGACCAAAATGTTCTTGGAGAAAGGGCTTAACTCAGAGCTTGGGGCAAAGCAAATCTGCTCACAGAACCCTCATAATGAATCTAGCTCAGCTCTTAGATTACTGGTTGGAGTGTAGGACCAACCTTAGAAAGACCAGTTGAGGTCTGGGACAACAATACCTAGAAAAGACTTGGGTTCTCCCTCCCCCATACGAGGTCCATCAGGGAAATGTCCTCTCTGGACAGAGTGACAGCTGACCTATAAAATATGACATGGACAGTTACGTATTTAATTCAAGCAGAGGTAATGAACAATTGGACAACACCAGTGTCTTTTTCAATAATTGTATGTTTATTTGCAGCATTCAAGACATCATTAGACTGCATAATTTCATGGTTCAATGAGCGCTCTTTTGTTGATCATAAAGTGCTTCTTTTGTTTCTTTGTGATTTAGTCAAAAAGATCCTTGATGCCAATTAGCACTCCTGCAAAAGGGCAGCATTTTTGCCCTTTTATATATCCTTCAAAATAATTAGAGACGCTTTCCTTAAACAGTTACTATGCATCAGGCTAAGTGTTTATATGAGTTAGCTCAGTTAATCCTTCCAAGAATTCTGCAGTCTAACTTGAAGTATTGTTATAATTCTTGATAGACAAAGGAAAGGAGGCCAGCTTTAAAGTTTAGGGAACTCTCCAAAGGTTCCACAGCTCATGAGATTCAAGTAGTCTAGCTCAAGAGCTGGTGTTCTCAAGCTGCATGAAGTCTTCCCAGCTAGAATTTGCCTGGATGCACAGGAGTGGGGGCCTGAGGAGCACCATTCAGACACTTAAAGAATTTAAGTATTGAACTTGAATTTGCCACAGTTCTTCAGAGGTTGCAGATATGAAATATCCAGTTTTGCCATGGCATCCTACTTCATCTTCTACACTTGACCACACCCTCCAGGGTCCACAAAGCCTCTAAATGGCAATCCACTCCAGCACTCTTGCCTGGAAAATCCCATGGACAGAGGAGCCTGATAGGCTACAGTCCATGGGGTCGCAAAGAGTCAGACATGACTGAGTGACTTCACTTCATTAAACTCCCCAGAAATGGGAACTGGAAGTAAAGCAGATGTAATGACACATTTGACAGTGGGGGAAAGATGCATTTCTAGGTCAGAAAGAATGAGAGGAAATAGGCAGGGAGGCAGGGAAGGAAAGAAGCAGAGGAAATGTGGGGCCTTCACCGTCTGACCATGGGCTTCCCAGGTGGCTCAGTGGTAAAGAAGCTGCCTGCCAATGCAGGAGATGCAGGTTCAATCCCTGGGTCAGGAAGATCCCCTGGAGTAGGAAATGGCAACCTACCCCAGTATTCTTGCCTGGGAAATCCCATGGACAGAGGAGCCTGGCAGGCTACAGTTCATGAAGTCCCAAAGAGTCAGACACGACTTAGTGACTAAACAACAACACTGGTCTGGCCACTATTTTGCCAGAAAACACAGCCAACTGCTCAGCCACACAAGATAGACTTAAATAGGCCAGATGGAGCCATGGATGGAGACAGGGGGATGGATGATCGACCAGATCCTCCTAGACCCTCGTCTCTCCTTGATCAAAGGTCACATCACAGGGAGTTACCTCTCTACACTTTCAGGTCATATTCCTTGGCCTCTATAGATAGCTGCTAGGAAGTCAGAGCCCACCCACCACAGTGGGAGACTCCACATGAGTAAGGAATTAGTGGTAGAAGCCCAAACCTCCATGAGTCTGCTTGGGCTGGGCATGGCCCCATTGCTGCTGGGGGCCCTCCCACAGTGGGCATGATGGAGGCCACAGTGAAGCTCAGCTCTGCCCTGGGGAAGAATGACAGCCACAGTGTTAGGAGATGGGACAGTTGTCTTCTCTATGGAGCACATTGAGGAAGCAGATTTATTGTTCTTCAGTCACATAGTCATGTCCCACTGTTTGCAACCACATGTCTAGAGCATTCCAGGATCCCCTGTCCACTGTCTCCCAGAGTTTGCACAAATTCATGTCCATTGAGTCAGTGATGCCATCTAACCATCTCATCCTGTCATCTCCTCCTGCCTTCAATCTTTCCCAGCATAAGGGTCTTTTCCAATCAGTCAGCTCTTCGCTTCAGGTGGCCAAAGTATTAGAGCTTCAGCATCAGTAATTCTAATGAATATTCAGTAATTCTAATGAATATTGATTTCTTTTAGGATTGACTGGTTTGATCTCCTTGCAGTCCAAGGGACTCTCAAGAGTCTTCTCCAACACCACAGTTCAAAAGCATCAATTCCTTCACATTCAGCCTTCTTTATGGTCCAACTCTCACATCCATATATGACTACTGGAAAAACCATATTTTTGACTAGACAGACCTTTATTGGCAAGGAGCAACCATCTTTTAATTTCATGGCTGCACTCACCGTCTGCAGTGATTTTGGAGCCCAAGAAAAAAAAAGTCTGTCACTGTTTCCATTGTTTTCCCATCTGTTTGCCATGAAGTGATAGCAGATAGAGCCAAACAAACATCCAGTGCCTAAATAGGGTCCAATACAATTCACCCCTTGGATTATTCAAAACCATTCACATGCTCCTATTCTGTGTCTAACTTGAGAAGAAAATGCCATCAATTTAAGAACGAAGGTGCAAGTCCAATTTTTGAAGTGGTCAATTATAACCTCCTAACAAGACAGAAAAGCATGAGCAAACCAAGCTATGTCCCACTGCTGCTGTTGGTCTCAGGGCCATAATTGATTGCATCATCTTCACCCACCCACACTGTAGATTTCTATGGCCAGCTTTTCAGCTGATCTGGGGTTCCTACCTGGAGGGTCTTGCTGCTGCTGCTGCTGCTAAGTCGCTTCAGTCGTGTCTGACTCTGTGTGACCCCAGAGACGGCAGCCCACCAGGCTCCCCCGTCCCTGGGATTCTCCAGGTAAGAACACTGGAGTGGGTTGCCATTTCCTTCTCTAGTGCATGAAAGTGAAAAGTGAAAGGGAAGTCGCTCAGTCATGTCTGACTCTTTGTGACCCCATGGATTACAGCCTACCAGGCTCCTCTGTCCGTGGGATTTTCCAGGCAAGAGTACTGGAGTGGGGTACCATTGCCTTGTCCAACCTGGAGGGTCTTAGGGTATCTTAACTGCCAATTCATATTATCTCTGAGCAGAGATGCTCCAGAGAATCCCAGAGTATCAGCTTGAGCTGCCATAACAAAATACCACAGGCTGTGTAAACACAGGTGATGTAAACAATAGAAATTCATTTTCTCATAGTTCTTGAGGCTGCAAGTCCCAGATAAAGGTCCAGCAGAGTCAGTTTCTGGTGAAAGCTCTCTTTCTGACTTGCAGGGCCTTTCCTCTGAGCACATGCAGAGAGAGAGAGAGAAAGTGAGTTCTGATCTGTCTTTCTCTTCTTGAAAGGGCACTAATCCTGTTGGATTAGGGCCCTACCCTTAGAACCTCATTTAACTTTCATTTCCACCTAAAGACCATTTCTCCAAATACAGTCACACTGGTGAATTATGGCTTCACCATATGAATTAGAAGACAGTGTACATAATTCAGTTCATAGCACCAGGTATGCACTATTCTCACTGTGTGACAAAACCTCCCCAACAGCTCAGTGGGTAAAGAATCTGCCTGCAATACAGGAGACACAGGAGATCCCTGGTTGGGAAGATCTCCTGGAGGAGGAAATGGCAATCCACTCCATTATTCTTGCCTGAAAAAATCCCATGGACAAAGGAGCCTGGTGGGCTATAGTCCAAAGGGTTGCAAAGAGTCAAACATGACTGAGCATGAGCACAAGACAAGACAGTGTGTAACAGCAAACCTAGATCCCCGGTGATCAAGGATGATCACCGAATCACTGTTGCAACTCCTCTCTCTGCTGGTTCACTGGCAAAAGGAGCCCAAGGTGCCCAGGTAGTAATGAACAGCTTTCAGTTTTGTGCAACCCTTACTGTTCATTGGTGGAAGCTTCAACTTCTAATAGTCTACATTTGCAGAAGCAAGAAGCACAGGAACTGCAGGGAATCTCACTGAAAGGTGGGCTCAGAAGGGCCAATCCTACCTGACTTCTTGGTTCCCAGATTTTGTGTCTTCTTACTGTTGGAGACACACCTGTCAACTCACACTACATCCAGGAGAACAACGGCCCAACCCCACAGGTTGTTGTCTCCAAGCTGAGGTCACAGCTCAGCCTTCAGCAGATCGGGCTGTCATTCAGGGGAGCACTCAGATGGCCAGAGAGAGCTCCCACAGGATGAGTCATGCTTGTCCAACAGATTGCAGAGAGCCTCCTTGGCAATCAATGCTCCCTGGTGAGTATGAATATGAAGCAGGAAACTTGTATCTTTTGTGTCCACTCCCATGAGTTCATCCATTGACTGCGTACCTGACCTCCATGTCTTTGAGTTTTCAGTACTGTTTTTTTCTGTAAGCAACTAGTTGAACCACTTACTCCTGCAGCCCAAGATTTTAAGGCTTGTTCACCCCAGTGTTCCCATTCTATATCACAAGGTCAAGCTTCTTCCCTATCAGAGCCCTACACGTATGGCTGCACGTGTAGTATGCTTTCCAGCTTTGCCACTCCTACAATCAGATCCTGAGTCTACTTCTCAGCACAGTCTGCCTTGTGGGTGTCAAGAGATGAAAGTGTCCTTAAAGCTTTACAAAGCATGCCTTAATCTGGCAAACAGGTTCCCTATCACTTGCATTTTGCAAAACCTCTAGGACTGTCAGAAGAAGCCACCTAACCTCACAATCCTTATGATTATCATTTCCTTGCATTGATCAAATGCCGTGGACACTAGACCTCCCATAGCCCTGCTTTCTGTTCCATCTCATTTCACTAAGCCAGTGGCGAAGCTTTAGAAATAGTAATGTCGACTGCATGCCTGATATGATCTGCTTCCCATCAGTAATGGGGCCCCTGTGGCTTCCAGACACATGGAAAGTGCAGCTCCAACATCTCATCCTGAAGACTTGCTTTCTGGAGCACTTGTGGTAGCCACTGTCCCTGGTTTCTCAGGAGATACAGCATGAAGCAATGATCACTTGCTTACACTTTATTGAGGGCTACAGTCCTAGGACAAGAAAGATAAAAGGAAAAAGGAAGTGAGGAAGGAATTGCTCTGCCTCTAAGTCACTTCAGTTGTGTCCGACTCTTTTATGACCCCATGGACTGTATACAGCCTATCAGGCTACTCTGTCATTGGGATTCTCCAGGCAAGAATACTGGAGTGGGTAGACATTTCCTCCTCCAGGGGATCTTCCTGACCCAGGGATTGAATGCAGGTCTCCTGCATACCACTGAGCCATTGAAGGAAGGTGGGCAGTAAATATGAGGTTGTGTGTTCTCTGAGCTGGCCGCATCTTTGGAAGAAAATGTTGCCAGTTACTCAGTCACGTCTCCTGGACATCTCCTGCCAGGTCAAAGAAACTGCTACCATCCATATGCTGGGCCCTTCCCGTCTCTTGTCTTTTGTTGTTCAAAATTTGCTACAAGGCTTCACTTTCCTGAATTTCTGAGCAGAGATGCCTGGCCCAGGTAGGCAGATCCCAGACATCCCAGACAAGGTATGGGTTTCCATCTGGGTCCAGAAAGGATGAAAGGAGTCAAGCCTACCTGGGTCCTGCCATGGCATGAGGGGGGTCCATGACAGAGCCTTGTTTTCACCCTTAGGGAGGCATCATATTTCACGGTGTTAGAGTTGTGAGAAGGTGGAGCCAGGTGACACTCAAGAAATGGACAGACAGGGTTCAGTGCAGGAATACTGAAGACAAGAATGGATAATTCAGGCTTTCCAGCAGGCATAACTCACCTAGGTTCTCCTGAAGGATCAGCCTTCTGTTTGGGGCCAGACTTCTGAATCCCATGTGAGCAACTGTGCGATTCTGGAAAGCCTTATCTCGGAACTTGTCAAGTGGGGCAATCACATTTACCCCACAGAGATGTAAGAATTGAATTAAAATCTGATTTAAGAACATTTTTCAGTAGCACAGAGCTCCATATTAACCTCAGGGGCTGCTGACACATGAAAAGATTGAAGTCACAGACTTAACCAAATACCCTGGCTAGCTTAAATGGGAAGGTAATAGAATGTGGAGTGTTATTTTAACCTCAGCTGATCAATAGGCCTCATTTGATGCCTCATTCTCCTGCTTTAAACCATTGGTGAAAGAAAGTCATCCAGGAAGCTCCTCCCTTACTACACCAAAACTATCTTCCCTCCTCCCTAGATGGTGGGTTCCTTAAAGGCAACAACAGCTGGTTTGTCCACTGTCGTATACCCAGTATAGAATGGTCTATCTGATCCTTAGTAGGTATTCCCAGAGACTATATATGGAATGAATGAACCAATGAACAAGTATCTCCACATCTCTGCCCAAGGGGTTCCCAATGCTTGTAATATTCCCCCACTCCTGGCAGGTTACACAGTCTTGCAAGGCTTTCCTGACCTTTCCAGTCTTCATGGCTCTGTCCTTCACTTACAGTGGTTTTGTCACGTTATAGCTGACACCAGAATGCTAGTGGACAGTGGCATGGCTGTGGACAGTGGACTGCCTGGTTTTATCTGTCTCCTAGTGTGTGCTCAGTCTCAGTCATGTCTGACTCTTTGCAATCCCATGAACTGTAGTCCCTGCAGGCTCCTCTGTCCATGGGGTTTTCCAAGCAAGAATACTGGCTGCTGCTGCTGCTGCTAAGTCACTTCAGTAGTGTCTGTCTCTGTGCGACCCCATAGACGGCAGCCCACCAGGCTCCTCTGTCTCTGGGATTCTCAGGCAAGAATACTGGAGTGGGTTGCTATTTCCTTCTCCAGGAGATCTTCTGACCCAGGGATCGCACCTGCATTTCCTGCATTGGCAGGCAGATTCTTTACCTCTGAGCCACCAGGGATTTAGACGTCTCCTAGATCAGACCCCAAGCTGTTAGAGGGAAGGGCCAGGGCCTCATTCTCCCTCGGGTCCAAGCATCTCACTGGCTCAGATGTGTCTGTCTCTACAGAGAGTGTGTGGAGAAGTGCCTGGGGTCAGCACTCAGCACAGAGGAGGTCTCTAAGAAATTTGCCTGAAAGCTGGTTTGCACAGCAGCTGATACTCAAAGAGTGTGTATTTATATGGGGTGACAAGGGTGCCTGGAGAGATGGGGGAAAGAAACTAAGTAAGTGTTCCTTCGATGAATGAGCTATGATGTCAGGCTCTCCGCTCACTGTCCTGACCCCACCTAAAAATAGGATTGTCTATGCCTTGCGGGAGGACGGAGTGGGTCGCTCTGGAAGGCCACTCAGTCAATCAAAGCCCTTGTCAAGTGCTTCCACCCCATGAGCAGAGGCCATGCGTATCTGCGGTGCGGACCGGGGGGATGGGGGGGGGGGCGGGGGCCGGGGCAGCTTGTTTCAGAGATATAACGGGCTACTTCGCCACCGACTTGTTGACAATCTCGCCTCAAATAGGAGTTTGAGAAAAGCAGTGGTGGAGGGTGGAGAGACCCACCCAAGGGGCCGTCGGCAACTCCTTCCAATATGTAGTGGCTGGAGCGGTGTCCAGGCCCGGGACCACAGAAGGGAGAACACAGCACTTGGCCCCGGGAGGGGCGGCCTGCACCTCCAGCCCGGGCTTCCCGGGCATTTTCGCCTTCTTCGGAATGGGGCGGGGGAGGGGAGGGAGTCCGCAAGGATCGAGCGCAAAAGAAGGGGTCTCCGCAAGTCAGTCCTTACCCCCTTCTCGCCGCCTCGAAGAAACTTGTAAGGGGGGCGGGAGGGGAAAAGGACAGCAGGCAAGGAGCAAGTCCCCTCGGGAGCTGGGAGTCCTCTTCCTCGCGGGTGGATAAATAAATTATTAAGCGCCCAATACACAATAGCCTCGCTAGATGGAGACGAGGAATCACTGCAGCGGCGCTGGCGGCGGAGAGCGCGGGCGGGCGCGCAGCACCAGGCGGGAGGCGGGCGAGCTCTGGCTCTGTTCACGTCTGTTTTCCTTTTTCGTGCGTTATTTATTTGGCCTCCGCCCGCTGCCTTGCGGCCCGAGCGGGCGCTCCAGGCCAGGGCCTCTAGCCGCTGCTTCTCGCGGGCCGGCGTGAGGGGCGGTCAGAGCCCGGGCACCCCCGCGCCCCGGGCAGCCGCGCGGCGCCACCGCGAAGGGCGGGGACCCGGGGAGGGCACGCGCCGCCGGCTCCGGGAGTCTTGGAGGAGACTTTCCCCGCCCTCCGCCTCCGCCTCGGCAGCCCGCCCAGTTCCTAGGCGCGGGGTGCCGCCCCTCCCGGCCCTCGCGCGGCCAAGCGCAGCCCGGAGCCACCGCGCCCTGCGCCCCGTGCGAGCGCGCCCGGCCCGGGCCCCGGGCTCAGCCGCCCGGGAGGCCCAAGCCGCGCGCAAACTTTTGCTCCAGTGCCCGGCGTTCCTCCTCGGCATGTGAAGCCCCTCGGCGCCCGCGCAGTCGTCAGGGTGAGGACCGAGGCCCCGCCTAGAGGGCGGGGGACTGGGGAGGCGGCTGGCTTTAAATGGGGGCCGTCCGGCGGCTAGCGATCAGATTCTGCCTCGGGCGGGGGCAGCGAGCGAGGACTTCTCTTCCCCGCGCCGAGGATCGGTGGGGGCCGCCACCAGGCAAGGTGGCGTGAGGCACTGGAGGGGTGCGGGCGGAGATGGAGAAGCGGGGGAAGCTCCCTCCCTGAGGCGGGAGGCCGGGGCTCGGCGGAGCGCGCGAGGGCTAGCGGGGAGCGCACCGAGGTGCCTCTGTTGCAGTGTGCGCAGTGAGGGCTGGAGGGGCAGACAGGGTGCCCGCGGCGTGTGATTTCACGGTGCCGTACATGCGGGGGTCAGCGAGTGTGCGGGCAGGAGTCGGTGGGTGTGAGCGGCAGGTTCTGTGGGTGTGCACACAGGGTGAGCGGCGCCCGCCGGGTTTGAAGTGTGCTCACAGTGGGAGAGAGTTGTGCACGACTGTTTCTGGGGAGGTGCACGGGGTTCGGGAAGAGCGCTTGGCTGTTTCTGGAGGTGTGCCTGGGGCCAAGGTACGCACGCAGGATTTGGGGGGCGTGCGCTACGACGGAGTGTGAATTCCGGAATGCCGGCCTCCGTGAGTGTGCACCAAGGGTCGGCGAGGGTGCAAGCTGGAGTGAAGGGCCAGGCTTGGGTCACGAGGGTGCCCCAGGGTGCGGGGAGTGCCCACTGCGTTCGGACTGCTGCGGGTGCGGGTGCGCCACCAGGATGGTGCCCGTGGAGCCCGGCTGACTCGAGCTTTGCTCCCCTGACAGTTCGCCCCGGGAGCGGGAGCCGCGGGCCGAGATGCTCCTCCGGGATCTGGTGCTGCGCCGAGGTTGCTGCTGGCCGTCACTGCTGCTGCACTGCGCGCTCCACCCGCTCTGGGGCTTCGTGCAGGTGAGCGGCGGCGCGGGCTGCGCGCCCAGGACGACCTCCTGGGCAGGACGGGGTAGGGGGTGGTTGTCCCTTCAGTCCCACGACCCTGGCTTTCTGCGGTTGCCCGTCCGATTGGTCCTGGGACGAGTTTAGGGAAAGAAAAGATGCTCCGGCTCCCGGTACTCTGGCCGTGGAAAGATAAGAAACTCCTGAAGGAGACTTCAGTCCTGGCCTGCTGAGTGAGGCCTGCAGGACAGCGCCTTGGAACAGATAGGTCACAGGGAATGCCTTCTGGATGATAATATTCCATTGCAGAAATGCAGAGAAAGAAACCTGAGAGCTTTGGCAAACTTAGAAAGAAAAAATGATCCCAAGAATATACCTTCTTGATTTCCTATCAGAGCCTTTAGTAAAACTTCACAGTAGCCTTCTTAAACTGGACTTCAACACAGAAGCGACTGTGCTTCTTGCAGACAGTGGAGCTGAGGATGTGGGGCAGATTTTGCAAAGTGGCTATTGATGGGGGAATGTAGGAAGGTGTTGTCCATCTCTAAGGATTGCCGGAGGATGGTATCCTCACCCTGGGCCCACCATGCCTCCTGGACAGAGACCAAATAGCCACCAACTCCAGTGACCTGTGTTAGGGTCAGAGAGATGGATAGATGGGATGGTCCCTGGTGCTTCCCAGAACACACAGTCAGTGGTCCATTGGAATGGTGAAGAGGTGAAATTTGTTGCCAGCTCCTTGGGTTGGGAAGGTCCCCTGGAGGAGGGCTTGGCAACCCCCTCCAGTATTGTTGCCTGGAGAATCCCATGGACAGAGGAGCCTGGCAGGCTGCAGTCCTTGGGGTTGCAAAGAATTGGACATGACCAAAGCGACTTAGCACATACGCACGGTGAATTTTGAGCTCCAGCTCTGCCTCTTACCAGCTGGGGAACTTTAGGCAGTGTGCTTACCCTCTCTGGACCTTAGTTTCTACTTCCTCACTGTGCAATTATAAGTACCTGATGAGATAAAGATTGTTTAGCTTGGTGCCTCAACCATACTAAACACTGAATGGACGTTGTTTCTGCCATTATTGATGTTAGGAAGTCACCAATAGTAACATGGCTCATCTGTGTGGCTAGCCAGGTACTCTGTTGATCGCTATATAGTCCCAGCAACACTTTTGAATTGTTAGAGGTTCCGTAGGGTCTGGAGGACATTTTTACCATTTCAGACACTGAAATATCCACTCTGGGATATTTGCAGCTTCATGTTCTCCTGGTGGCATTTTGGGGGCTGGGGACTATTCAGATAGTTGCCCCGAGTAGGAGGTGACAGTTCAGAGAAGAAGGGATGGGGCAACACTGCTTGCCAGGCCACCAAGTTTCATGAGCTGTCCCAAGCGACAGGGCCCCGCTGAGAACGAACTTGGTCAGTCCTGTTGGGATGGCAGCCCTAGTGACCACTGGGAGATAACTAGGGGCCATAATGCTGGAACCACCTATCTAGGTGGAGAGCTTGAGAAAGTGGGTCTGCTTGAGTGGGGGAAGGGGGATGTATACACTCCCCCTTCGCCAGCACCAGCCGCATCCTCTGCTCTCTTCTCTGGCTTGCGTCTGTCTCACTCACAATTGTTTTCCTTTAGGAATTGACAGCTTTGTTTAATGTGTGAAACGGCAGCTATTAAACTCAGCTGTGCCTTCTCGGGATTCAGAATTTTGTCACTTCTAAACATTTGGGCGGTTTGGGACCAGTTCTTCTCATTCAACTTTTAGCTGAACCTCAGACGTTCAGCTCACTTCCTTTTTATATTCATTTGTTTACAGTTTGCCCTCTTCTGGGAGACTTTTCCAGCTAGTATGGAGAGCAACATGGTGACGTTGTTGATCTCCAAGAACTGGAATTCTGCTGTGGGAGCTAGCAGGATAGAGACAGGAGACCTGACACCTCCCCACACACCCCCCACCAAGAGAAGTAATTCTGTAAAGTAGCTCCTTTTTTAAGCAATGTCCTTCAGCCAGGCAGTACTTCCACCAGCAAATGTGTGTGTGTGTGTGTGTTTCAGATGTCCTTACTCAATATAAATCAATTTTTGTGAAAATCAATTAGAAAGAAACCCTCCAGACAAGTAGAATGGATAAAATCTTGGCTGGAGGCACTGGAAAAATAATCTACAAATGATAAGGGCTGAGAAGCCAAGGGGAAAGGGGGCTTTGGAATGAATCGATCTGGTTTTTGAGCAACAGAACTGAATTCAGAAGAAGAGAGGGGAGAAAAGTTGAAGTGCACAAAGCCATGTGTTTCCCTTTAAGTGGAGAGATTATCATGTGTGACGTCACAGGAGTTTCTTGAATAGAAAAAAATCGGTCTATGCTTTTATGAGCTTTTTGCTGGAGGAGTTGTAAACATCTGGCAGTGTGAGCCAGCACAACCAAGTCCTGTAATTAACAGGATGGTTGATGAAGCCAGAGCTCTGTGTGGCCCCTCCAAGCACCAGATTCCAACCTTGAGATCAGCCCCGGAGCCTCTGGCTGCTTCCTGGATGAAAAGAAACTTAATCATTAAAGTCAGATGACATTAAATAGCCGCAAGGTTGGTGGGGGCACTGTTAAGCCTTTTCTCTCTTTTTTCCTTCATGTGTCTGGAATTGAGCTTCTGAGCTTCTGTGATTTAGGGTTCTTCTAAGTTAACTTCCCGATGAGTCCTTTTTTTCTGCAAGTGAAGAGGATGACAGGCTGGCGAATTTATTAAGTGTGACAGGAGTGTGTCTCATCAAGTTACTGTGGTGCTGGCCTGTCTTGATAAAAGATGTCAGGAGCCATCATCTTTGTGGGCGCCCTCCGAAAGCAGTCGTCAGAGAGACAGGCTCAGATCCGGGCTTGTGGGTCTCTGAGCGGCAACAAGGAACCATCCCGGACCCAAGCAATTGCCAAGCCCCCGCCCCTGTGGACAGTCATTACAGCTTCACTTATTTAGTCAGCTGCATTTATCCGGCACCTACTGTTTGCCAGGCCCTGTGTTAAGGGCAAGGGAAATGTAGTGGTCCCTGCCTTCATGGCACTGACAGTCTAGCAACTGGAGAGATTGTTAAACAAGTCATGGTAGGCAAGTACGCTTGGTAGGAGCAAATAGCTTAGAGATGGGAGCTGGTAGAAGATCCAGAGAAAATGTAGGTACAGTGCTTTAGCCGAGACAGGAACGAGAAGTCAGGAGTCAGGATGCAGCTGTGAGTTGAGTGAAGTGTCCAGACTGGAGGGAACAGCCCCCCAGTGGGAGGAGAGGGCAGGGCACTGGAAGAACCCCGGGGAGGGGTTCCCCAGGTGAGGCCTCTGTTGTAAGCCACTAACATCGTGTCCTACAGTTTGGGCTTGATCCTGAAGACTTTGGGGGCCAGGGAAAGTTTTTCTAAGAAAGAGATGACACAGTCTTAAATTAGCATTTTAGAAATCTCCAACCAGCTTCAACAGAAGATTAGGATTCAGGGAAGGATTGAGGCAAGGGGTGATGAGAATCAGGCTGCCAGATTTAGCAAATAAAAACACAAGCTGGGGACTTCCGTTGTGAACCAGTGGTTAAGACTTTGCCTTCCAAGGCAGGGGGTGTGGTTTTAGTTCTTGGTCGGAGAGTTAAGATCCTACATGCCTGGTGGCCAAAAAATCAACACGTGAAAGAGAGGCGATATTGTAACAAGTTCAATACAGGCTTTAAAAAAAGGTCCACATCTTTAAAAAGAATATAGACTGTCCAGTTAAATTTTCAGATAGACAATGGATTATTCTTGAACATAGGTACACTCCATACAATCTTTGGAACATATTTATACTTAAAAGTGTTTATTATTTACCTAAAACTTTACAGGGTGTCCTATAGTTTGCCTGGAGAGAGGCGAGGGAGCTGTGAAGACGTGGTGGTGCCTTGGTTTAGGGCTGTGGCCGTGGAATGAGAAGTAGATGGAGTCAGGGACTCCTGAGGAGGCCAGGTGTGGGAACTGGCTGCCACGAGCCCCGTGTTCCCCAGACTACTGTGCCAGGGACCAAATGCAGGTGACTGCGGGACCTCTCGGGGCCTCTCTGGACCTCAGGATTCTGGCCTCAGGAGAACACTGCAGAGCGGGGAAAGGAAGGCAGGTGATGGTAAAACTGGAATAAAAAGCGGCCACAGGAAGTCACGATGCAGGCTTTAGGTGGGTCATTGTCCCTCTCTGGGCCTCTGCTCCTTCTTGGTCAAGTCCAGCGAAGAGCAGGTGACTTCAGGGGCAAGTTTACTCTCCTGTGAGACTTCCCAGGATGTAACCCAACCAGGCCAGGGATTGAGACAAGCGTGTGGTATTGAGGATTCCTCTTTACTGGTCTAAACAAAACACTGCCAATCCATGGAACTAGTGATCCTGGAGCTGGGGTCCGGGGTAGGTTCCATGTTTCTCCACTGCTGGGCAGACCTTCCACAGCACACGTTTGCACTGAGCACCAGCTGAGTGTCGGGCCCGGTGCAACTCTGGTCCATCACTTAGCCTTGCCCAGCATGTCTTCCTATAAGTATGAATGATACCAGCTCCATCTCTCAGTTATTCTCGTGGTGGAATCAGTGCCTGTGTCCCATGACTGACACACAGTAGGGCTCAGGAAATCATGTTCCATCAGGAATCATAAAGCACAGACCCACCTGCCTTTCTGTTCCAAGATGCTCACAACTTAGTGTGTGTGTGTGTGTCTGGTTGGGGTGGGGGGGTGGCGGGTGGTGCAGAGACAGACATTACGTAACGGGGGGGAAAGTGCCGCAGAGAAGAGGGTTTATGAAGTGAAGGGGCAGCACTGGGTAGCTGGGTCTAATTCTGGGGGCTGTGGGCTTCAGGATGGCTTGCCCAGGAAGACCGTGTAAGAGCTGGGCCTGAAGGATATACAGATGTGGATGCAGGGCCTGTGTTACCCGCTGTCAGTCAAGGGAGCTTCAGCGGCCACAGGCTTGTACTGGTCCAAACCAGTGAGGAACCCAAGTGGGCCCCCGCCTCCGGGAGGATAGCCCACCCAGGCTGGCTAATAGGGTGGTGACAATATTAGTGTGTTCTTATGGTTGGTTAAGCAGTTGTGCTCACTCCCTTTTCAGTGGGACCGTGATTCCAGAGACCAGATGTTTAAGATGTAGGGTGTGCCTTCACTTCCCCGCCCCCTTCCGCCTCGAAACTCCGTCCTGGTTTCTCTGCTTGTAATTTCATCACATGAAGCCCTCTGATCCATCTGTGCCCTCCTAGCCTCTCACAGAAATAGGTCACTGGGTTGGGCCAGGTTAAACAAACGTGCTCGTCGTGAACCTTCTCGTGTGAACTGCACCTTGGAGGGTGCAGAAGTGATTGCTTTGGCAACGGCATTGCTTGATGTTCACGCACTTGGTGGAGTTCAGTGTAGAAGCGATCTCAGAGACCAGCGGTTGGGAAAAGGGAGCTTTCACGCAGGCCCCAGGGTCTTGGAAGGTCGGAATCCAGAGAACAGTTTCCATGATGGGTGATGAGAGGGCTGACCACTGCGCTGGGGGAGAAGCCAGTGGTTTGGCCGTGACGTCTAAGGAGTTCATCGTCTCCATAAGACAACCGAGAAAAGGCTCACCATCTGATGATATGTTCTTGCAAGATAAGATGGCCTTCCAGGGTTTGAAATGCAGTCAGTGGTCCTTTAAAAACACTAAAAGGTGGTGAGCAGGAGCTTCATGGCCTTGTAGATATTCAGTCAGGGCTGTAAATCAGTCCACCTCCTGGTGCCATTACCCATCCTGTTCACTTCTGCTACATGTCAAGGGAGCAGCCGAGCCCTGCTGGCTGTCTCTGCCAGCCCAGGACACGTGCAGCAGAGGGTCTACACTGGCCTCCAAAGGCAGGCCTACCCTGGCCGGTTGCAGAGAAACTGAGGTCGTGGGTTTGTATTCATGGGAGATGACAGCCAGAGAAATGAACTGTGGCCCTCCCTGAGGTAGCAGGTGACCACCAACTCCTTCCTTCATGTCTTTAAATCAGCTGTTTTCCAGGACAGACAGAAAATACTAGGCTCAAAGATGTATGGCTGTCTGCCATGAGGGATGCTGAGAGTGGGTCTAAACCAGCCATTCTCTCACTGGCTACGCACTGGAAGTTTAACCCAGGATGCTTCAACAAAATTCGCATGCCCAGCTCCACCTGCAGAAATTCTGACTTGACTGGCATGAGAGAGGCTCAGGCATGAGTATCTTTTAAAGATGCCTGGAGAGTCTAACGAGCAGGCAGGGCTGGCATCCCCTAGGTGAACACCCACCCACTTTTGCTCCCCTTTGTGTAGTCTCCCCCATGTGTAGCTTACACATGGGGAGACTGGGACTGAAGTCGAAAGAACACCAACCCACGATTCAAGAGGTGTGGATTCTGGTGAATTTCAGGCATTTGCTTAGGTGATATGATGGCGAGAGGAAAAAGGCCTGACTCCTGACCCCAGAGACCTTAGAGTCCAGTAAACAGGAGAATGAACTAGGTAAACACTCTAATGTGGATTTCTGTCCCATAGAGTGAAATCCAGTACCAAGAGGGCTTGTAACAGCGAGATGACCTGGCCAGGGCGGTCAGAGATGCTTCCCTGAGGAGGTGATAGCTGAGCTGAAAAATGGGAAAGCAGGGCGAAAGGTGTGGGAGAAAATTCCAGGCCATTGGAGCAGCCATTGCAAAAGGCAGGAGCACAGTCAGGAGCCAAGGACCGGAAAGAGGGCTTTGAGAGCAGAGCAGAGGGCCAGAGCATGAAGGGAGGGCTGCCCTCCCGCGCAGGGCCCTGTGGCCACGGGATCCCCTGAGCTGTGGACAGGCATTCAGGGTTTGTGGGGGCTGAATGCAGGCAGTTTGATCAGGTGTGTTTCCCACAAGACCACTCGGGGGCCTCGTGGATAACACTGGGAATGTTGCTCCGGTCCCCTTAGTCACACAGCCACCAAAGAAGAGGCCTGGCTGGGTAAGAGGCCTCCTTCAAGATGAGGGGACCTTGGCCCAGAGTGGACACAGGAAGGCCATCAAGAGCTGTGGCCAGAGAGGAGGCCGGGGCTTGGTCCTGCCCCGTAGCGAGGAAGACTGGAGAAGCAGGCAGTGGGTCAGGTTACTGAGGAGGTGGAATCAGTGTTCTAGTCTGGGTGTGAGAGCCTCAGGCGGCCACTTCTCCTGCCTGGGCCTCAGTTTCGTTTGTTTGATAGGGAGATTCTAGTTCACCTTTGAGCACTCGTTTGCCTCTCACGGGTACCCAAACCTATTGCCCCGGTCCCATGGCTGGTTCCTGGCAGGGCTAGAAATGAAACCTTGCTCTCCAGTCCTCCCAGGCCAGCCTCCCATAAAGTCATTTCCTTTGAGCCAACCCAACTTCTGTCCTTCCTGCCGAGGCCGGGGGTGGTGAGGTGTGTTGGGGGAAGCGGTGGGGAGGGAGCATCTGGGCTCCCAGTTGCCTCACTGGCTTCTCCTGGGCACCTGTGCCCATTTCTGCAGGTGACGCATGGTGAGCCCCAGAAGTCCTGCTCCAAGGTGACCGACAGCTGTCAACACGTCTGCCAGTGCCGGCCCCCGCCCCCGCTGCCACCACCACCCCCGCCCCCGCCACCTCCCAGACTCCTCTCCGCCCCAGGTAAGCACAGGCTTGCTCCGTGTTTCCGGTTTCTCTCTGTGTTTTCCGGGGCCCAGGAAGAACCCCTGAGGAGAGCAGAGGACAGCCTTGCTTTCTTTGTAATTTTCCACTGGCCGAGCAGGAGGGAAGCCAAGGCCCAACTTTTCCCTGCAGTCTGCAAAACGCCTTTCCCACAGTGTGCTCCTGTGAGATGGAGAAGGATGTTTCTCCATCAGATAATCAGATAAAAGTCAATCTCCATTTGATGAGTGACTCTGCCTGGATTGTTCCGAAGGCCAGACCTTGAAGAGGGGGCAGCCGCGGACGCTGGCCTGAAATCCCCCTCCCATGAGCACAGTTGCGTTTTCTGATTTCCGTTCACATGAAAGACAGCAATTAGTATAGAACCCAGGTGGAGGCTCTGGGAACAAAGTTACACAGATACCTCCCAGCTATTTGCAGTCTATTCTGCTAACCTCCCCCTCCACCGCAACCCCCAGTTGTTTGCCTGGATTTCATCTCTGAACAATTTGATCGTAAACAAAGGAGGGCTTCTTTAGCCAGAAAGAGCCTCGGTCCTGACTGGCAGGGGTTAAGTTCCATGTCTACAATTGCCAGTTGATAAGGTCTCTAACAAGAGATTCTGTATTTTGATTGGATCACCCAAGTTGCGGCCTGTAGAATGTGCGAGCTCATGCGTGGATCCACCTCATTAAACATATCTCTGTTGAGTTATTTGGGGCATATTTGAAATAACCTTGACGAGGTTTGTTCTCTGGTAAGCCCTGTTTCCAGGCTCTCAGTGTCCAGGCCGGGATGCAGTGTGCTGGGGGACCTTTGGCAGTTCATGTGTATTTCTGCATTTTGTCTATAGGTTCCGCCCCCCGCCCCAAAAAGTGAAAGTGCTCGTATCTCAGTTGTATCCAACTCTTTGTGACCCATGGACTACAGCCCGCCAGGCTCCTCTGTCCATGGAATTCTCCAGGCAAGAATCCTAGAGTGGGTTGCCATTCCCTTCCCCAGGGATTGAACCCATGTCTCTCGCATTGGAGGCAGATTCTGAGCCGCCAGGGAAGCCCTAGGGTCCCTACCTGTGTCCAGTCTTCCCTGACACTTGTGGCTCAGTGCTTTTCAGAGAGTGGCCCTCAACGTTGCCTGAAGCATTCGTTTTAAAGTGGAGCTTTACAGGCTCACTGTAACCCACCAAGTCAGAGCCTTTGGGGTGGGGCTGCGGAGTTGGCATCCTGACAAGCTCTGAGGGGATTCAGATGCACGTTAGAGTCAAGAGCCTCAGCCTACCAGGCCCTCTGCTGCGGTACCACGCAGGATCCCACTATCCCAAGATGCTCACCTTTCTCCTCTCTCCTGAAGGAAAGCTGTGGGGCCCGGCCTCAGGCCCCTGCCCCTCACTCCCTTCCCTGCCTTAGAATTCCTTCTCCCTCCACTCTTCAGACTCTAGGTCTGCGCTGCCTCCAGGTGTGTTGGTACCTGATGGATACACATCCCCCAGTTAGAGTCTGTTCAGTTCATCTTGTGCTAACTGAGCCTCTAGTGCCAGACACAGACCTGAAAGGCCATTCTGGTTTCTGGGATCTCTTGGCCTCAAGGAACCCACACAAAGTCACCTGAGGGAGCACAGAAATTGCTCCATTGAAAATCCTGGAGTAGTTGGACCAAACTCCAACCACAGGAAACAGTGACATTGACTTGGGTCTTCATAGTAAGTGAAATTGTTCCAGGTCCATGAGGAGGTTATGGGGAAAGGGCATCTGGGCAGGAGGAACGGCAAGAGCAAAGTCTTAGAGGTATGACTCTGCAAGTCGTCTCAGGAGGCCCAAGCCCCTCCGAGGGTTTGAAGGAATGTCAAGGGGTGGACAGTGACGGGCCTTGTGTGCCTGGCTGAGTAGGTTACATTTCATCCTGTTTCACCGTTGTTTGCCAAACATTCACCGTATCCAAATGCCTCCTGTGGTTTGCCTTTTTTTTTTTTTTTTTTTTACTTTAAACAGACTCACTTTTGTGTTTATACAAATTAGTCTCCAAAGGAAACTTTCTGTAACTATTCTCAGTGCAAAACCGGAATCACTTACATAAATAGAAGGTGACGGTAAAAACAAAGGCGATGGACACAAACCAGCATTTTAATGTTCCGGCCTGTCATGGAAGAGTCTGAGCTCGAGGCCTTCGCTCTTTCTGCTGAAAAGGGAGCGCAGTAGGTTGGAGAGACCTGTCAGGGCCACACGTGCCCCGTGCAGAGATGTTCTCTAGAAAGAAATCAGAAGGTTTGCAAGAGAATCAAAAGGAGCTTAAGTTTCTTGTTCTATTACCATGTGTCTGGGTGCCAGCTCTATGTGCTGTCTAAGACCAGCTCACTTACCTACAGGGACATTCACTTCCTCCTTTAGGAAACCCTGCTCTGGGTAGTCACGAACCCATGGAGGTATTAAGCAAAGAAGTAACATGCCGTCTGCTTCAGAAAGTTAACTTTTCTGACGACATAGCGGGTGGATTGGGGTGAGCTGCCTGACTGGGGTCAAGTGGGGACCCTTGAGATACTCCAGGCCCCAGATCACCTACGAAGGCCTGAAGCCAGGCGGGGGGCTGTAGAGAAGTGGGCAGGAGTGCCAAGTATGAGTGCCAGATGCCTCATGTAAGCTTGGGGCCTGAGGACACTTCTGGGTGAGAGGACAGCAGGAGTTGTTTGATTCTGTGATGCAACTTTTTCAGTTAGGAGTGGCAGAAACCCATCTTGAAGTGGCATGAGTGATGTGAAAGCTAGAGAGAGATGTTTGGTTTTTGGCTCATGTGTTGGAATATTCCAGCAACAGGTCTTATATGATGAACTGGGTTTCTGTCTCCATCTCTCTCTTCTGATTTCTCCTGGGTCTCCTTTTCTCTCAAGCTGGCCCAGTCCCTGTGGCTCCAGTTTCCAGGATTCCATCAGCCTTACAGTTAGTCATCTCTTCACTGGGAGAGCTTCTCTTTCTCAATCATTCATCTAAGGTGAAAGTCACCCCAAGGCTGACTTTCATTGGACCAGCTTGAGTCACATGTCCACCCTTAGACCAATCATGGTAGCCTGTGAGATGGAATGTGCTGATTGGCCGGGCCTGGGCCATGTGACCACCCTGGACAGTTGAAGTATATGGATAGGGGTTAAGGGGATGGTGGCTTCTCAAAGGAAAATCCAGGTAGAGGGGTTGTAACCTAAGGATGATGATTTAGATGCTGGGCAGGAGGAGAGTGGATGTAACACCATAGCCTTGGTATGCCTGGTAGATTAGACCAGTGATGGAGAATGTGTTTTATATACTCTCTTGGTCCTCACTGAGCTCAGCCCAGAAGCTTACCCTTGAGTACAGCCCAGTAATGTCAGACAGACCTATGGCCACATGCACAACTAACGCTCATTCTGTAATCCTTGGGGAATTAGCCTCCCCCAGGGGGAACAGGACTTCAATGCTGTGAAGCCTGTGTGGTCATTCAGCAGGTGTGCACAGAGCTCCCCAGGTACTGGCACATGCCAGGGGCTAGGACATAAATGGTGAGCAAGAGGGGGCAGCTCCTGCCTGCAGGGAGCTCATGGTCCAGCAGCCCATCTTCTGCAGAGGATGTTCATGGGAGGATCCTTCCTGCCGTCTTTCTGAATACAGTGGCTCGGAGCATCTGGCTGGCTCCAGCAATAGGTGACCCACCATCCCAGTTTGGCCAGGACTGAAGAGTTTCCGAGGATGCAGAGCTTTGATCCTTTGGTCATCAGAGGTGCCTGCACCCCAGCCACTCACAAGGGCTTCTGATTTACCTGCTGAATGTTTGTTGAGTGTCTGCTCTGCATCCAGTCATGTGTTGAGTGCACTGGAGGCCCAAGGGGACTCGTCCTCACCCTCATGGCCTGAGTAATGAAAAAAAACTGAGAACACAGCTTAAGAGGCCGAGGCCCTGAGCCTGGGTTGGTGCGCTAGCACTGCCACTTCCTCTGCACGATTTTGAGAGGGCTGGTAAGATTTTTTGAATTTTATCTTGGTGTATAGTTGATTAACAGTGTTGTGTTAGTTTCAGGTGTACAACACAGAGATTCAGTTACACATATACAAACATCGATTTCTTCTCAGATTCTTTTCCCATATAGGTTATTACAGAGTATTGAGTAGAGTTTTCTGTGCTATACAGTAGGTCCTTGTTGATTTTGTATTTTATATATGGTAGAATGTGTATGTTGATATTAACCTCCTAATTTATCCCTTCCCCCACCCACCTTTCTCCTTTGGTAATGTAAGTTGGTTTTCTAAGTCTTTGAGTCTATTTGTTTTGTAAATGAGTTCATTTGCATCAGTTTTTAAGGTTCCACACATAAGCAGTATCATTTATATTTCTCTGTCTGGCTTAGTATGATAATCTCTAGGTCCATCCATGTTGCTGCAAATGACATTATTTCATTCTTTTTTTATGACTGAGTAATATATATATGTGTGTGTGTATGTGTGTGTGTGTGTGTAAAACACATCTTCTTTATCTCATCTGTGGTAGAACACCTAGGTTGCTTCCGTATCTTGGCTATTGTAAACAATGCTGCAATGAACACCAGGGTGCATGTATCTTTTTGAGTTATGATTTCCTCCAGATATATACCTAGGAGTGGGATTGCCAGATCATATGGGAGCTCTATTTTTAGTTTTTAAAGGCGCGTCCCTGTTCTCCATAGTAGCTGCACCAATGTACATTCCTACCAACAGTGTAGGAGTGTTCAGAAAGGGCTAGTAAACTTAAGTTTGAGTTTAAGGTGTAAGATTTTCACCTACCAATGGGGTTGACTGGAGGATTCATGTCAGTGGACACTGGACTAGTATCCATTGCTGCTAACTGTTTCATGAAAATCATTCTGATGAAGAGCTACCTCGGACTGTTAGACTTGGGAAAGGAAACAGTGCTTTGGGGAAGGATATTTAATTCTGAAAAAGGCAGGAAAGGAGGATCCAGGATGACATGGGAGAATTCCCAGGTAGACCTTGGATAGGTAGGAGCAGAGGAGGCCAGACAGTTCTTAGAGTGGCTGAAGCAGAGGCCCTGAGTTAGGAGCATCAGGATCACACAGGAGGTGCCCTGCTGTAGAATGTCCTTCTTCAGGAGTGTGGGCTTCAGGGTGTGTGTCTGGGGTAGAAGGAGAAAGAGCACACAAAGGAAACCTCTGCACCTGCTCAGGCAGACAGGTAAACACTCCTGTAAGGATGGATCAGAAATATTTGCCAGAATTGTGGGGCATCGTCCCTGTGGCCAGGCAGGTCTCCCCTTTCATCCAAATAGCACCTGCGGCTGCCCTGCTGCTCACGGCAAGCAGAATGTCCTGGGTTGGCTGGGACTCTCCTGGCTTTAGCCCTGGAAGCTCCGCATCCAAGTGTCAACTTAAAAAATAGTCACAACCTAAAAGTTAAGACGGAGAAGGCAATGGCAACCCACTCCAGTACTCTTGCCTGGAAAATCCCATGGATGGAGGAGCCTGGTAGGCTGCAGTCCATGGGGTCGTGAAGAGTCGGACATGACTGAGCGACTTCCCTTTCACTTTTCACTTTCATGCACTGGAGAAGGAAATAGCAACCCACTCCAGTGTTCTTGCCTGGAGAATTCTAGGGACGGGGGAGCCTTGTGGGCTGCCGTCTATGGGGTCGCACAGAGTCGGACACGACTGAAGCGACTTAGCAGCAGCAGCAGCAGCAGCAGCAGCAGCAAAAGTTGAGAGTTATGTTTTATTAGATGAGAATTTTTAGGACTTCAAGTCTGGGAGACAGCGTCGCAGGTGACCCTGGGAGAACTGTTCCAAGGAAGCGAGGGTTATATAGAAGTTTTGCAACAATGGACAGGTAGTCTGAACATCAAAAGATTATTGTTACTTAAAGAAAGCCAGATATCCCAAGTTAAGAAATTTAGTGCTTTTCTCTGTATGGGAAGATGCAAGAGTCTGGGCTGTCTGCATTCATTCCTTTCATATGCATCTCAGCTGTCCTGGGCCAGAATCCCATATTTTTCACATCCTGAGCTCCCTTGGGGCTCACTGTAGGGAGTGGCTGCAGTCTTGAGGGCCACTAGACCCCAGGTATTCCTCTTCCTGAGTGCCCTTAAGGCTTAGGAACTCACTTTGGAGGCTGCAGTCGCTAATGACTGTGACATCCTTGTTTACTGACATGGCAGGGAATACTCCTTTTCTCACCCAGAAACTCTTTAGTCATCCTGGGCAAGCCGGGATGGTGGGTCATCTATTACTGGGCCACCCTTCTAGCAAAGGCAACATGGTTTTTCAGTTTATTTCTTGTTGTTTTTGCTGTGCTTGTTTTTGTTCCACCGTGAAACTTTCAAGAGCACTGCTCTCCCCATCCCACTTTCATACTAGAACTTGCTGATCATAGGGGCAGCTTGGCCCATGTTTCCCTGTGGGCTCCCAGCTCAGCTGCCACTCCCAGCAACCTTGGATGTCTGTGGAGACAGCCCTGCCCTGTCTTGCCTGATGGTTGAGAAGGATCCTGGAAAGTGTTCTTTGATGCGGAAGATTCTTGAATAGCATCTCCACTTTCTGTGCTTTGTTTTCCAAGCTCTGCCCACAGCGCTTTGCACTGTAAAATTTGCAAACTGTGTGAGGCACTAGACCAGCAGTTCTCAAAAGCAGAGTATGGTCAGAATCCCCTGGAGGGCTTGTTTAATCTTGGTTGCCAGATTCCATCGCCAGGATTCCTGATTCAGTAGGTTTGGGGGGTGGGACCAAGGATTTTGCATTTCTAAAACATTATCAGGTAAAACTGATTCCACTCCCCACCACCCTCAAACCCTACCCCAGCCAGGGTGCACCCTTTGAGAACCAGCATCCTAGAGGATGGCAATCAAATCAAGAGACTTTGGAGTCAGATGCAGCTCTTCCACTCTTAGCTCTGTGACACTGGGCATGTCTTATTCTTCTCAGCCTCAGTTCCCTCATCTGTAAAATGGAGCCAGTGATACTTACCTGCAGAGGCATTGCAGTGAAGACTGGAAATTATACAGCCTGTACTTAGCAAAGACGACATGCTTAAAAGTGGTGTTACAGCACAGTGGCTCAGCCTGGCTGTCCTGCCGTCTAGATCTGGGGTCCAGTCTTGTTCATGAGCCAAGTGGCTTGGGCAACACAGCCCTAATTGCTTGGAGCTTCAATTTCCACACATCTGTAAAATGAGGCGAATGACAATACCCACTGCATATGGGCACTTGTGAGAATTTGATGGTATAAAGTTCACACAGCACAGAACCTGGAACCCAAGTTAACACTCAATCAATGGCAGTTCATAAGTAATATTAATGATAACTAATAATAAATGATATCTATTTAGTAATAATAAATACTAGGTCACTGACCTACAAGTTGGGAGTTGTTTAAAAATGGTTCTGGCACCATTTTTAAACAGAGAAAGGAGTATCTGTTTAGACACTCGGGGAGGAAGTGGTGCCTTAAGGAGGTGTGGACACCCCTAGGTATTCAACAGTAAAGGTTCATCCAGAGTACCACTCATGCCCCATTAGGGGCAGCCATCACCAGGCTTGTGATCCCCAGGGTCAGCCCCAGAGCCCCTGGGTGGAGGTATTTCTGCAAGGCGTGGACAAGGGGTGAACTCTGGCAAAGCAAAGGAACACACATGCTCGAGGGCCCGACTGAAAAGCCCACGGCAGCCACCAGGGCTCAGGACCCGGCTGGCTTTGTAAATGTCAGCGATGGCCCACTCGTCCCCGTGTGTGACTCAGATGCTGCGGCCAAGGAAGGAGATGTGTACCAGCCCTCAAGGAAGAGCACGTACACCCCTCCACGAGACCTGCTTCTGAGGCTGATGGGGCCAAAAATAGCTATGGCAGCACAGAGGCGTGAGCCTGCATTCCCATAGAACCTGTCTTTAAGGAGCTCAAAGCACTGAGATGGATTTGGTTTTGGGCATGTATTTTATTTTTAGAAAAACCAGGGACTTCCCTGGTGGTCCAGTGGTTAAGACTTTGCCTTCCAGTGCAGGGGATGTGGGTTCAACCCACGGTCAGGAAGGTAAGATCCTGCGTGCCTTGTGGCCAAGAAACCAAAACATAGAGCAGAAACAATATTTTAGCTAATTCAATAAAGACTTCAAAGATAGCCCACATTAAAAAGAGAGAGAGAGAAAAACCAGAAAAGAGGTTGACTCCCTCAAGATTGCACAGCAGTGGTGGAGATAGGAATGGGGTCACTTGGTTCCCCTACTATGTGCTGAGGGCCGTGTTTTAAAAGAGGGAAACAAACGGGACTGTGGAAGTTCTAGAATGATTTTATTACTCACCCAGCACACTAGGAAGAACCAGTACTCAGCCCTCCCGTTTTGAGGTGGAAGCTCTGTGCTACTCGTCTCATTTAATCCTCACGTACTCATTTGCAAGGAGCTCAAACCAGTTAATCCTGAAGGAAATCAATCCTCAATATTCATCAGAAGGACTCATGCTGAAGCTCCATACTTTGGCCACCTGATGTGAAGAGATGACACGTTGGAAAAGACCCTGATACTTGGAAAAACTGAAGGCAAAAAAAAGAAGGGGGCAACAGAGGATGAGATGGTTAGATAGCATCACTGACTCAATGGACATGAATTTGAGCAAACTCTGGGAGATAGTGAGGGATAGGGGAGCCTGGAGTGCTGCAGTCCACGGGGTCGTTAAGAGTCAGACATGGCTTAGTGACTGAACAACGCCTTTGTAGGAGTATACACTAGTCCTCATGTCTGCCAGGCTTCCCCTCAAAGTAGTTAACCTCAGCTTGGGCAGATCTGAGCTCAAATATTCTCCAGGAAAACCTTCCCTGACTTCCCCAGAGGTCACACCGTCCCCTGTTCTGGTTCTCTATGGCTATAGAGTCAGTCTCCCCAAAAGTTAGTGGTTAAAGAAAACACAAATGTCCTATCCTTTCCTCTAACAATCACAGAGGGTGACAGGCTTCACCAGGAGGGTCTCGCCTGGGGTTTTTCCCGTGACTGTAATCATTTGGCTGGGGCTGGAGCCATCTGGAAGGCTTCCTTGCTGGTATCTGGTGATTGGTGCTGGCTGTTGGGTGGGTCCATAGCTGGTCTTGTTCACCAGAACACCTCCATGATGCCCCCGTGTGGCCTGGGCTTCCTCTCAGCATGGCAGCTAGGGTCTAAGCTTAAGAAGCAGGTGGAAGCTGAACCCCCCTGAGGATGTAACTGAGATCATGCAGCATCATTTCTGCTGCTTTCTGCTCCTCGGAATCAAGTGACCAAGGTTGCTCACCTTCTAGGCAGAGGGAATTCTATTTTATCTCTTGGTAGAGGAATGTCAGAGAATTTGTGTACATTTTAAAACCATGCACATAGATGCACACACCCTTTGAACTTTTTTCATTTTCCTTTATAGCAACCATCCTACTCTTAAAATATCTAGTCAGTTATTTGATTGATGCCTGGGTCTTTTGCTAGATATAGGTCACTGCCATGTGTCTGCTGTGTCCACTTAGAGCTCCAGCTCCTTAGCACGTGCCTGGCACATCACAGGTCCTCAGTAGCTACTATTTGCTTCTTTTGCAAAGATTTTTACACTCTTCTATATGCCAGGCACTGTGCAAGATTTGGGGAATACAATGATGAACAGGACGGAAGGGTCACCGTGCATATGCACAGGCAGGGCAGGGGGGCTGGGACAGAAAATAAACCAAAAATAGTGCCAGAAAAATAGAAGGTGACCTGGGCTATAAAGGTAATTAAAATCATAAGACCTGATAAGGGGTGAAAGTGTTAGTTGCTCAGTCATGTCTGACTCTTTGTGACCCCATGGACTTTATCCTGCCAGGCTTCTCTGTCCATGGGATTCTTCAGGTAAGAATACTGGAGTGGGTTGCCACTTCCTTCTCCAAGGGATCTTTCCAACCCAGGGATCGAACCCAGGTTTCCCACATGGCAGGCAGATTCTTTACTATCTGAGCCACCGACTGGGTGGTCACTTAGATTGCGTGGTCTGGGGACAGGAGATGACGCTTCAGCTGAGAGCCATTTGGAGGGAAGTCATGGGCGAGGAAGACCTGGGGGAAGAGAGTTCTCAGCAGAGGGAACAGCAGTGTGAGTTCCTCGTGTGCTCAGAGTGTGTGAAAGACCAGCGTGGCTGCTGGCTGCTGGGCAAAGCAACACAGGAGGAGGCGAGGCCCAGAGGGAGGGCCTGGGAGGCCAGGGAAGGGGTTGGGGTTTTATCTTAAGTGTGAGCAGAAGCTTCTAGAGGGTTTTGAGCAGGGCTGTGGCCTGGCCTCATTTAGACTTTACAGACGGGCTCCCAGTAAGGGGACTGTCACTTCAGTCCAGGTGGTGGTAGGGGAGCCAGTGAGGTGGCCCAGGTCAGGGAGGGGAGAGGCGGTCAAGCCCTAGTCTGATTTAAGATGATGTTGGAGGCGAGGCGATGGCTGTGGTTGTAGGGGGAGGAGAAGCAAGGATGCTGTTAGCTTCTGTGGAGTGAATGAGCCTCGGGACATCACTCACAGGCTGCTCTCGGATGTTTGTGGCCTCAGCTGTGGGATAATGAAGCAGACTCAGGTGGTGCCAGGAAAGCTGGGCGTGTGATGAGGGACTCCAGGCATCAAACACAGGCCATGTCACTTGGATTGTTTCTTGTTTCACTGTCCATGTTGGTGCCAAGCTGGTCTTCACTGTCGCCATTGATGCGGACCTTGGGATGCTGGATGTTCATCATTTGCCAAAAGCAGGTTATCTGTCCTGCAATCTTTGTGCCAGTTGCCTGGTCCAATAGTAGAAGGACCAGGAAGCTGGGTCCAGCTCTGGCACTCACTCAACCTGAGATTCTGTTTCCTCATTGGCAAAAGGGGAATCAGGATGTGGTCCTCCGAAGGTGCTTGTGGGAACATGAATAATATGTGGGCCTACCCCAGTACCTGCTGCATTCACACTCCCAGGAAACAGACTCTTGTCAAACCTCTTATCCAAACAGGTCTCAGCTCCCACATCCATAAAGAGGACTCGCTCTGCCCTGTGTTTCCCTCAACACTGATCATCAAGTGTGTGCTCAGGCATTTCTGACTCTTTGCAACACCATGGACTGTAGCCTACCTGGCTCCTCTGTCCGTGGAGTGACAGAGGGGAATACCCAGCAAGAATACTGGAGTGGGTTGCAGTTTCCTCCTTTAGGGGATCTTCCCAATTCAGGGATCATGTCTGGAGTTCTTGTGTCTCACGCCTTGGCAGGCAGATTCTTTACCATTAGTACCACTGAAATGTGACTTTTAGTGCCTAAAATTGAGCATCTGATATCCGTAATATCTTTCATCATTTCCTGCTCTTTTTTAAAAGTGATTTTTAGAGTTTATTTGTGTTTATCGGAGTCCAGTTGTTGTACCATGTCATGTTAGTTTCTTCTGTAGAGCAAAGCAAATCTGCTATATGTGTTCGTATATCCCCTCTTTGTCACCAGGAGCATTGAGTAGAGTTCCCTGTGCTATACAATAGGTTCTTATTAGTTATCTGTTTTATTGATTTCATTTTTGTAAGTGCTGAATTTTATTTTTCCCATTTAGTGCATGGAATTGTCTTTCATGTATTTGCTTGTATCCAGCAAATAAAAGATTACAGATTCATGTTAATTTACTCAACAAACCTATATTTAGGGAATTCCCTGGTGGTCCAGTGGTGAGGACTCTGAGGTTTCACTGCCAAGGACATCGTTTTAGTCTCTGGTGGAGGAACCGAGATCCCACAAGCGTCACAGCAGAAAAACAAATAAAAAAACTATGTTCATTGGTTTATTGAACAAACGTTTGCCAAGAGATAGGTCCTGGGGCTGCAGAGATGAACTGTGCATTGCCTTGCCTGCCTCTGGCTGGATGCCTGAGCCCCGCTACATGTCAGTATCCCCTGGGAAATGATTGATGTCTGGGCCCACCCTCAAAGGAGGTCGTTCTTGCATGAATCGAGGCTGAGACCCTTGACTGTAACCAGAGGTCTGAAGCAGGAAGGGATTTGTGCTGAAAAAGAGAAGTGAGGTACAATGGAATTGGGGCCAAAAGGCCAATGAGACTTGCCCATGAGTGACCTCTCAGTACTGCTTCAGGCTCTGTGATGACCCCAGAATTGGGACCAAACTGGCTCCTACCCTCCAGAATTCAGAATCTTGTAAGAAGTCTAGACTCAACCCTGAGATGAAAATAGGAAAACACACATCTCGGCAAGAGCGCACATCCAGGTCAACATGCACTTCCTGGGGGCTCCAGATTCACCGTTTTAACCATTTTAAAGTATATGATGGTTTTCTAAAGCATAAGGCTTTTAGTCTATTTACAGTGCTGTGTGACCATCACTACTATCTAGTCCCAGAGCATTTTTATCACCCCAAAAAGAAGTCCTATACCTCCTCGTACACCCCCTCTCCCCCCATCCTTGGCATCCAGTAATCTACTTCCTGTCTCTATGGATTTGCTGTTCCGGACATTTCACATAACCCTGGGTGTTCTAGGGCGCTCTGAACCTCAGTTTCCTCATCTCCCAGTGAGGATGAAGCCTCCTCCCTCAGTGTTATTGTGAGGGAATTCAGAGGGCATGGGTAGGGTCTGCCCACTGCCTGGCACAGGTCAGGGAGGACGTGGCTCTGATAATGGAAGGGAACCCTGCTCGGGAAGGGGGGTTGGATCCTGGTTAAAGGGCCCCACCTGTTGCGCTGAGATGGAGGGCTGTTTCTGACACCCTGTGACTCTGTGTGGACCTCGTTTTCCTCTGGGCTGTTGAGAGGTCACATGAGCCTGAAGGTGACGGTGTTTAGAACACTGCCAGCACAGGGTGATCCCCCTGTCAGAGTTAGCTGTTTAATGTTATTACAGATTTCATCTAGGATGTCCCACGTGCATCTTGGTCAAAGCAGCCAGCCTGACCTGTTAGGTTTCTGATCTAGTCCCTGAGTCAGGGACTGTTGATTACCTTTGTCCCGAGACAGCTCAGAGCTTAACGTGGAAAGTGCACACGGAGTGTTTGAATATATGAATGCATGTGTGACTAAGTGAGACAGACAGAAGAGAAACTGTCCAGGACAAGGGGTGGGGGAGAGGGAGGGACTGACATTTGTTTTAAGAGTCTGCCACTTACCAGGGATCACTTGGGACCATGTCTTATTTGGGGCTGGACGGAGGTGGGGTCTGTTTCTTCAACCAGAGCTGCAGCCCTGGCAGTTGCAAGCCCAGTCAGCAAGCCCAGGAAGGGCACGAACAGCATCTGCTACAGGCTGTCCCCTCCTTCCATCATGATTGCCACAGGTGACCTTGACCCTGGTCAGACCCCAATGGGTCCCAGTCCACACCTCTCTTTAGCACCCAAGAGAGCTCATCCATGTTCAAGCGAGTGTTCTCCTTTCATAAGGATACCTAATTTATATATTTAAAGAGCAGTAAATCATTCACATACATTTACTCATTCAACAAATATATGGAGAGCTCTCCGCTGAGGTCACAGACTAAGGAGGATGCAGTGGGTAAGAGAGGGTGAACCCAGGGAAGAGTCAGTGGAGCACAATCAGGGTTCTGCCTTATCTCATGTGGATTTGGGGATGCCTATGGACAGCCAGGGGAGGCAGAACACACAGGAGTTGTAGGTTCAGTGGAGTCTAAAGGGGGTTAGTCCCCTGAGAGGAGAGGGTCTGTCCTAGAACAGATGTCTTGCAGGGGGCCCTGGCTGAGCTGAGGGCAGTGGCTGATTCTCCAGGTGAGGCCCAGGCGTGCTTGGCAGAGGGAACAGCAGGGGCAAAGGTTGGGAAGCCGCACAGAGCCAGCCCATCCCAGTATTGGAAGTTATGGGAGGCGTGGTGAGAGAGGAGTAGGGTCATGGCAAAGCCTGACAGTGTGCAGGAATCTCTGGCCCACTCTCCTGGAGGTGCCGAGCCCAGGAGGGTCTGAGTGGAGGGCTGCCACCTAAGCAGCCTTTACTCAGCCCTGCCTGGGGACAGAGAGGAAGGAGGCTAAATGCAGTGGATGGGGAGGAATCTGTGGCCTGCACTAGGCAATGGCTGTGGGCAGACCCAGATGAGTCCATTCAGGATTCAATGACCAGCCACTATCAGGGATGAGGGAAAGGGAAGACTCTGTATCACAGTGTCTGATCAGGTTCCGCCTTTGGAGATAGGACACAAAGGGGGAGAGATGGCTGCAAGAGTTCCAGGCTTTGCCACTTGCCATTGGAGGTGGCACAGGACAGCAGGGGAGATGGTCAGCTGGTGGGTCTGGAGTTGAGGGCAGAGGTCTGACCTGGGCCTTTGGATGGACTGGGAGCACCAGTGGGCTTGGTACCAAAACCACTGGAGATCAATCGCCTAGGGAGAGTGTGGGGAGGACAGAGTCTGGGGTTTGGGGGAAGAGGGAACCCAAAAAAAGGGCAGCCAGAGAGGAAGGAGGAAAACTAGAAGAGGTGAGCGGGGAGCGGGTGAGGAGCCAAGGGCTGGAGAGAGCTCATGGGATTTGTAACCAGGTGCTGATATCTACCCTCTTGCATCCATATATCTGCTCCTCAAGAGTGGAGAAGAATGAAGGGGGAGGAAGTTGAGAACTGAAGCAAATGTGTGGCTCCCACTTAGGGACCATTGGAAGTCAGGTGGTGATAAATTTAGTCTAATCCAGGGAGGCTTCAGGGAGGAGGTGAGTACTCTTATGGGAGTTCGGAGGCAGAGTCCCCAGGATGCCAGGAGCTGAGGCTAGGGGAAGCAATGGCAGGGCCCACAGACGTTTATTCATTCAAATATTTCTTGAGCCATTCTACATTCCAAGAGCTTGGGCTATACCATGGAACCTTTGTAGGTGCAAAGCTGACATTCTGGCAGAGGAGAGAGAGAAAACTGTAAACCCAGCAAACCTGTGGGCTGTAGAGTATGCTAAAAATGTAAGTGCTGTGGGAAAAAAATTGAACTAGAGCAAGCCAAGCTTGGGCATCGTGGAGGGAAGACAGTGCTGGAGGGAAGATGGAGCAAATATGTGAAGGTGAGGGAGCAAAACTCAATCATACCTGGGGAGGCTGTCTGGTGGAGAGGACAGCCAGGCTGAGGCCTGGGGTGGCTGAGGAGCAACCAGGGGCCAGCGGGGCTAGGGGGGAGTTGGGGTTTGGATGGGAAATTAGAGTGTGAAGAGGCAGACGGAGTGGAGCCTGACTGGCCCTTGTGAGGGCATCTTCTGTAGTTACTGTCCAGTGGGGGCCCCCATGGGGCTCAGGTCACGATCTGCCTCACCCCTGATAGGATCAATTTGGCTGCTGTGTTGAGACTAGACCAGATGGTGGGTCAGGGTAGAAGCCGGGAGATGAGCTAGGAGGCTGCTGCAGTAATCCAGGTGAGAGGTGAGGACCTCTAGAAACAGGTGGCACCAGAGGGGTGAGAAAAATGAGACTCTGGATGACGGCACATTGCACATCTGAATAGGCTTGGTTCCAACAGGGGTGTCCTGGGCAACCGGGACAGGGAGCTGCGAGGGGTGGGTGGACCCTGAAGCTCCTCCAAGGCAAGCAGCACCAATGGAGCTTGGGAACCTGCCCCAGCGATGCTGGATGGGGACTGCCCCGGAACCAGGACACAGCCACTCGGCTTCAGGTCCCAGACAGCCCCTCATAAATGCTCCAGTTTGTGCAAGTCTCTGATAAAGGGCTTGTAAGTGGGCTGGTATTGGTGTAATTAGAAGGGGGAAAGGAGTTCTGCCTCTGCTGGGTGATGGATGAACTCCCCCTACCCAGTGCTTCTGGTTGTGAGACCCGAGTCCTTCATCACTGTCATGGCTCTGTGATCAGCCACGCAGCCTGGGTTTGCCCCACCAGCACCCACCAGGACCCTGAGACTGACATTCCCAAAGCTGCCTCTCGGGTCTTCATCCCGGTACCCAGACCTGGCCCAGGGCAGAAGCCTGCTGTGGAGGAATCATCATGGAAAGTTATTGCTGTGGGTACAGGAAGAGAGTTGAACTCTGTAAGAAGCATAGTGATAGTGTCTCTGAAGAGAATCAATGTTGACAAATGAAAATAACAGTAAAGAGGCTAAATGTACTCAGAAGCAAGAAGTTACTCTTTTTTTAACTGAAGTTATTATATAATGTACTGAATTATATATATATATAAATTACTGAAGTTATTATATAACATTATATAAGTTATAGGTGTACAATATAGTGATTCACAAGTTTTAAAGATATACTCCATTCCTGATTATTATAAAATATTGGCTGTATTCCTTGTATTGCACAGTGTATCTTTGAACTTCTTTTATACATAACAGTTTGTACTCTTAATCCCCTACCCCTATACTGCCCCTGCCGCTTCCTTCTGCCCACTGGTAACCACTAGTTCACTCTCTGTATCTGTGAATCTGCTTCTTTTTTGCTGCTTTAGGTGTAACATTAGGTTGTTTATTTGAGATTTTCCTTGTTTTCTGAGGTAACCTTGTATCACTATAAACTTACCCCTTGAACTGCTTTTGCTGCTTCCCACAGATTTTGGATCACCGTGTTTTCATTTTTCTTTGTCTCTAGATATTTTTTTTATCTCCTCTTCGATTTTTTCTTTTTGCCTTTTCATACTGTTCATGGGGTTCTCAAGGCAAGAATGCTGAAGTGGTTTGCCATTCCCTTCTCCAGTGAACCACTTTTTGTCAGAACTCTCCACCATGACCCACTGATTTTTTTCAGTGTTCCACTGGTTATTCAGTAACATATTATCCAGCCTCCATGTGCTTGTGGGTTTTTCCCTTGTATTTGATTTCTAATCTCATAGCATTGTGGTCAGAAAAGATGCTGGTATGATTTCAAATTTTTCCTAAATTTACCGAGACTTGTTTTGTGGCCCAGCATGTGATCTATCCTGGAGAACGTTCCATGTTCACTTGAAAAGAATGTGTATTCTGCTGCTTTCAGATGGAATGCTTTATAAATACCAATTAAATCCATCTGATCTAATGTGTTATTTAAGGCCTGTTTTTACTTATTGATTTTCTGTCTGGATGATCTGTCCACCGATATAAGTGAGGTGTTAAAGTCCCCCACTATTATTGTATTACTGTCTGTTTCTTCTTTTGTGTCTGTAACATTTGCCTTATATACTGAAGTGCTCCTGTGTTCTGTGCATACGTATTTACAGTTGTTATGCCTTCTTGGACTGATCCTCTGATCATAAAATTTCACTCTTTTTTATGGCTGGGTAGCATTCTATTGCAGAGAAGGTGATGGCACCCCACTCCAGTACTCTTGCCTGGAAAATCCCATGGGCGGAGGAGCCTGGTAGGCTACAGTCCATGGGGTCATTAAGAGTCGGACACGACTGAGCGACTTCACTTTCACTTTTCACTTTCATGCATTGGAGAAGGAAATGGCAACCCACTCCAGTGTTCTTGCTTAGAGAATCCCAGGGACAGGGGAGCCTGGTGGGCTGCCGTCTGTGGGGTCACACAGAGTCGGACACGACTGAAGTGACTTAGCAGCAGCAGCAGCATTCTATTACATAAATATACTGTATCTTCTTTATCCATTCATCTGTTGATAGACACTTAGGTTGCTTCCATAACTTGGCAATTGTAAATAATGCTGCTGTGAACATTAGGATGCATATATCTTTTCGAATTAGTGGGGTTTTTTTTGTGGCAGGGGGAATATATACCCAGGAGTGGAATTGCTGGATCTTATGGTAGTTCTATTTTTAGTTTTATGAAAAACATTCATCAATAAACCACTCTTGGTTTTTGCTTTAAAAAAAAGTTCACAACCCTAAACCCTTCTAACTTTGTTAGTCAAGAACCAAATGAAACTAGAGTTTATGTGTCCAGGGGGAGATTGTTGCAGGTGTTCAAACATCTGCTGAACTCTTACTCTGGGCTGGATGCTGTGGCAGGAGCTGGGAATGTGAGGATATAGTAGTGATTACAGGGCAGAAGTGGGAGACTATGGAGAGAGCCTTCCCTTGGACAGAGTGGCCAGGGTATGTCTGTCCAAGCTGTCTGATATTTGAAGAAGAAGGAACTAGCCTTGTGAAGACTAAGGGAGAGCATTCCAGGCAGAGGAACAGCATGTATGAAGGCTCTGTGTGGGAACAACTGTCAGGGTTGTGCTGGGCACGGTGATCAAGGGGGAAATGATGTTAGAGATGTTACTGCCAAGTCACACAGAGCCTTGTGAAGCACAGTTTACAGACTACAGAGCTGGATTTTTTCCAAAGTGCCATGGGAAGCCATTAAAGAAGTTTGGGCCCTGAAGGTGGCACTAACAGTTTTCCTTTTGAGGACAATCATTGGTGACTGAGTGGAGAGTGGGCTGGAGGGGCACAGGAGTTGTAGGGAAGACCAGCCAGGAAGCTACAGCTGTTTGTCCAGGTGAAGTAAGATGACTGCCTGGATGGGGGCAGTGGCCAAGATGAAGGAGAGGTGGACAGACAGATCCCAGACGCAGTTTGGAGAGAGAGCCAGCAGGATGGGGTGGAGGAAAATGAGGAGGGAAAAGAGTCTAAGGGAGGAGATAGGAAGACTATAAGTTGATGCCAACCAGTGTCTGCCAAGAGTTTGTTGGCCCTGGGACCATCTGCTGAGCAAGGTGCTGATTCACTCAGCTCACCTCCTATGCACCTACTGGGTGCTCAGTCAGGCAACACAGAGAGAAGTCAGAATTCTTCCCTGCCCTGGAGGAGGCTAGAGGAGTGGGGGATAAACACAGAGATAAGTCAGAACTGTTCCCTGCCATCACTGGCTAGAGGGGAAGGGGGATAAAAAGCTGTCATCAAGCAGCATACAATGGATACAAGGTGCTGCTGAGCACAGAGGTGGGAGCTCTGAGCCATCAAGGATGACTGCTCGGAGGAGGTGGCATGGAGCTGTGACTCAGAGAGCAGTTAGGACTTTGAAGAGCAGATGGGGCGAGGGCAGGGGGAGAGTAGGGTATGAGCACTGCTGGAAGGTGAAACACTTTCACTCTAGGTGAAACAAACAGCATGAGGAAAATAGGGAGTCAGAGTCCCAAGGTCTGTTGGAAGCCTCAGCATGGTCCCATATGGAAGTGTAGGATACTGGGGAGGCGGGTAGGGAGGGTGATGGGAGAGTAAAGCTGTATCAGGATGGACCAGCTGAGGATTTGGGATGTGATTTTAGAATAGTGAAAGCTTTTGAGCTGAGTTAAGCCGATCCGGTGGTGTTTGAAGACGATTAATCTCACAGAGATGGGAAGGAGGCCGAGTCCCTGGACATTGGTGCGTCTAAGATCGTGCCAAGATGTTGGCCTTGTTTTGATCCCCGTTACAGCCCGGTTCATGGGGACTTGATTTATGCTCCCTCTCCATCCCGTTCCTCTCTCTAAATATGGTCAGGCTGCAACTGGGGATGGTGTCTGTTAGTCCTTCAGCGAGGGCCTTCCTTCAGTTTATCCAGGCTGGCCGGGACCTGGCCTCCATGCCGCCCTTTGCCCTTTGTCCTCTGAAGAAGGAACCCAGTAAAGATTTAAGATGTCTGGGACCAGTCTGTCTGGGAAGCTTCCAGACTTTGATGTTTGCACTGGGGCCTCTGCCCGCATCCAGAGCAGGCGGTGACAGCAAGTCCTTATTCTTGGTCACTCCTCTTCCAGGAAGTCCTCCCCTCCTCCAGGTCTGGAATTTGGGATTACCAATGGGCTGCTTAGCAGCCACCTGAGGCAGAGCTGGGTTTTTGTTTTTGTTTTTGTTTTCCTTTCTTACTGGACCAGGAGAATTGCTGAGCTCAAGGGATTCTAAACTCTGTGTTGGAAATGCAGATGGCAAGAGTGAACATCAACATCTTAGGAATCAGTGAACTAAAATGGACTGAAATGGGCAAATTTAATTCAGATAGCCATCATATCTACTACTGTATGCAAGAATCCCTTGTTTCTTTGTAACAGGCACTTCTCTTTCCCTTCCCCTCCCTTTCAAGTCCTTTCCCTTGTACTCCAGGTTCACTCTTTTTCCAAGTTCTGATGAATCGTGTCTTCCCCACCCTACCACACACACAGGCGGTGCCCTGCTCTCCTCCACTCTCCTTCCCTCTCTCACCTTGAGCTGACTTTGCTCCCACCTGTGGTTCTCAATAGGGTGGGGAGGGGTGTAAAAACAGCCCCCCTAGAGTCCATTTAGAAATGCAGGGATTCCTGTCTCTATTGTCACAATGACTTGGGGCAGAAGTGACATTTGATGATTGGGGCCAGGGATGACAAATGTCCTGCAGGGGACAATTTACACAACAAAGTCCCTCCTCGGAGGAGTACTAATAGGGACCTGCTGAGAAACCGCATAGCCACCAAGCCTTGTTTTGATGCAGCCAGATTTCAAGTGTCCCGAGGAGAGTTCATTCTTTCCATTTTTGGAAAACTCAGTGACCCACATCGCTACCGTGAAAGACAGTTACTGTCTCTTCTGATGATTCTGTTTCAGTTCGGATGATGGCTTGAGGCTAGTTCACATTCATTTCTCAACCATTTACAAAGCACCTTGCCAACAGCAGAGGCATGAAGAATAAGCAAGACCTGGCCCAGGTCCTTAGAGAGCTTGTGGCTATATTGCTGAGTGACTCTAGCGGTCTTTGAGGACCCCACCAACTCACAAGCCCCTAGAAGGCAGAGGATGGGTCCACTTCATCCCCATGCGCACCCCCACAGAGCTCTAAACAGCGCCCTGCTCCCAGACACTCAGTGATTTTGGGCGTGTTGTACTGACCCCAGAATGCTGGTTGTGGCTGTTGGCATCCTGGTCGGCTGGAGGGCAGGGCTCTCAGTGTCCGTCACCAGGGCTATTATTCTTCCTGTGCTGTCGGTGCTGATATATGAACTTGAGCTTGGACACGCGGTCCTACATGGTCAGGAGTTTGTGTTAGGTTGTACCTTCATGGGGGTCATGCCTTTCTTGACTTTCCTTGGTCATCTTGTCTTATATCAGGTGCCCTAGGGCGGAGCCTGAGCTGGGTTCAGGTGTGTGTTATAGTCACTGAAGGAGGGCTTTCAGGAGGAAGCAGGAGAGAAGTGAGAGAAGCAGGACTGGAAAGGGAAGGAGCCGATCAAGCGTATGATTTCAGGGGAGACCACAAGGAGCTTGGGATGGGAGCCGCCCCAGCCTTTCTTTTTTTCTCGCTCTGTTGGGTCTTAGCTGTGGCACGTGGTGTCTTCGGTCTTCACTGCAGCATGTGGCATCTTTAGTTGCAGCGTGTGGGATCTAGTTCCTTGACCAGGGATTGAACGTGGATCTCCTGCAATGGGAGTGTGGAGTCCTAGCCACTGGACTACCAGGGAAGTCCCAAGGGGGCAACCTTTTATACCTCCAAATCACCGACTGCCCTGGTAATCCAGGGGGAATCCCAACAGCCTCTCCTCATTCCTCTTAGAAGCCAGAAGCATCTCCATCAAGCTAGGTGCCGCGTAACATGCTCTCAGTTTCTCGGTTCAAATCTGCCAGCATCTATCACTATACAGACCTACCTAATTTTGTCTTAATATCGTCAAGATTTTAAACGTTTCCCTCAGCGTCTCCCCACTTTTGCTCTTTTCAGTCTTCTTGTCTTCCCTTTCCACTGGTCTCCTGTTCCCATTAGGACAGAGCCCAGTGTGCTGAAGCCCCCTGCTCACCACAGAGACTTGGAGAGCTTGGAGGGCCGCACATGGAGCGGGGCTGCTCGCTCCAGCCCTAAGCCACGCCCAATTTGCAGCAGAAAGCCCTCCCTCCAGGCCCCACTCCCAAGAACAGAGCCCTGCATTCCTTCACAGTCAGAAATACACAAAGGATTTTTGTCTCATTTCTGAGAACATTCTGGGGCTCATAACCAGCAAAGCAGTTCATCTCTGTACTCAACTCTAAGATGCTTTCTGCGGGCCTCTTAAAGCCCTGTGGGATTTACCGGCTCTGATATTTCCACCAAACTGCTCCTCGTTCCGAGAGACACTCCAGGAGGGTGAGCATGAGGTAGCGCTGGTGGAGGCTGACGTTTATTAAGTGCTGCTGTCTCCGAGGCATAGCCATTAAGTAATACGGCTAATTCCTTTCTTGCTTGCTTTTTTTTTGAACACACATCCCACAACTTCTCCATCCCCCCTGCTTGGAAGTCTTCCCACCCTGTGCTGGCGTTAGCAGTTCCATCACTGCCTGGAAAGTTTCTAGATTCTTCCCTATTAGGATTTGAACCTGCGTGGCCAAAGTTTAGCATCTGATTTAAATTTTGCAAGGAAGATTCTGGCAGCCGTGTGGAGGATGGATGAGGGAAGGGAGAGACCAGTTAGAAGGCTGCTGTCAAGGGGGCAGGTGAGGGCAGAAGGGACTGGAGGCCAAATTCAAAGTAAGAACTAACTTTTGTTGGATTGAATGGAGGGAGCAGTGGATGGGGAGGATGGCCGGAAAGACGCCCAACTTTCTGAAATGAGTGGCTGGGTGAATGGGTGATTGGGGGAGGTGGGGGTTGTGGGGTGAAAAGTGAGGAGTTGGTTTTGGGACACAGACAGTCTGAAACGACCTGTGGACTATCCAGGTGGAAATGCTCAGTCAGGAGCTTGGGGAAGGTGCTGGGAATAAAACTGTAAATATGGGAGTGGCTGGCACCTGATTGGTGTTTGAAGGCCTGGGACGACATGCATCTTCTGGGGAGCGAGTGTGGAGAGAGACAGGAAAGAAGCCGAGGCAGGCCAGGGAGAGGCCACGTGCAGCCCAGGACCTAAGAACACTGCCGCCACTTTCTTTCCCTTTTTCAAGATGACAGCTTCCTTTTCCTCCTTTATTCCCAGAGGTAGATTAAAGCTGATCCGTTACCGAGGCCATCACCCAGGTCATTGTCTCCCAGAAGGATGGGAATGGAAGGCCTATCAGATGCCACACTGATGGGCTGTGGCCTCACAGGCCACACCCAGTGTTTAAAAAAAAGAAAGAAAAAATAGTGTTGTTTCTGAAATGAGCAGGTGGGTGAATAGGTGATTGGGGGAGGAGGGGGTTGTGGGGTGAAAAATGAGGAGTTGGGTTTGGGACACGGACAGTCTGAAATGACCTGTGGACTATCCAGGTGGAGATGCTCAGTTGGGAACTTGGGCAAGGTGCTGGGAATAAAAGATACGTCACGTTTTAAAAATCCCGATTTCTGTGTTTTCTTAAAAATCAGCATCTCCCTGTGCTATTGAATGGGAAGTGTGAACCAAGGTTCAGAGTGGAGTCCTCAAGGTGACAAGGGGAGTTTGAGGCAGTGTGGGCTCGGGGAAGGGAGGAAAGGAGAGAGAAGGTGGCTGCAAGTGGCAGGAAGAACTCTGTTGGGGCAGGGGAGCCTGGAGGCACTGGAGGGAGTCTGTGTTCTTTGCTAAGCTTGGTGGTCCTTTCCTGCTTCTCTAGAGCAGCAGTCTCCAACCTTTTGGCACCAGGGACTGGTTTCATGGAAGACAATGTTCCCCTGAACAGAGGGTGGAGGATGGTTTTGGGATGATTCATGTAAAAGTGAATTACTTTTATTGTGCACTTTATTTCTATTATTATTACCTTGTGATATACAATGACATAATTGTACAACTCAGAATCAGATCATCGGACTTTAGACTCACAAGGAGCACGCCACCTAGATCCCTCGCATGCACAGTTCACAGCAGGGTTGGCGCTCCTTTGAGAATCTAACGCTGCCACTGATCTGACAGGAGGCGGAGCTCAGATGGTAATGCAAGTGATGGGGAGCAGCTGTAAATACAGATGAAACTTCACTCACTTGCCCACTGCTCAGCTCCTGCTGTGCAACCTGGTTCCTGAACAGGCCACAGACAGTACCAGTCCATGGCCTGGGGGTTGGGGACCCCTGCTCTAGGAAACCTTTGGTAAATGCTCGTTCCTCATTACTGCCTGGAGGTTGGTCCTGGAGGTGGGGTGGGGGGAGAGGAGTTGCTGAATTGGTGTTGGGGTGGATTTGAGACGGGAACCAAGGCCACAGGGACTCCCTGCATCTAGTTTACCACATTACCTAACAGAAGTACTGGAAAGGCTCCACACCCCTTGTCTGAAACTTGGAACTAGCTGTGTTTCGGAAATCAGAATGCTTCAGATTTTACAAAAGCATTGTCACATATGTACTGTGGATTAAGTATCAGCCCAGGCAGCCCAGCACCTGATGATAGTTCTGCGATGAAACGTGTGGATGTTCACACTAAATGAGATGAATCACAGACCCCACAACTCAGATTTTGGCAGCAAATGACAGAGAGTTGAGGTCCTGCATTTGAAAGACAGCCTCTTGTGAACTGACTGGCTAAACCCTGGTACATTCATACCGTGGCGGTCCATTCAGCAATTTTTTAAAAAGGCAGCTCTGATCATCCTGATGTGAAAGCATTGCCAAAACATAATAAGTGGAATACATATTCTATCTGATAACATCCCTAGCGTGTGCATGGGATGCTGTCTCGCGGCCGTGGCCTTTGTGGTACCTTGGGTTTCTGAAGCAGGTGGACACAGCTGGGTCCTGAAGTGTCGCCCTGTCTGTATGAGGCAGCCGTCACCTCCAGGCCCCATTGATGTCCCTGTCAAAGGCAGGTGATGGGACTGTTGGTTATGGTGACCTGTGTGGCCAGCTGTCATGAAAAATAAAGAACAGGTGACAGTGTCTGGGTTCTTGAAGTGTTTAATGGCCATTGGATTTTGGAACAGTGTGTCTAGGGAGACTATGAATATATGGAATTAAAGAGGGGAGAATTCATCCTGAATGTCATATGAAAAGTTACTCCCTAGTCTCTCCCTTGCTGAGAATTTTATTTCCCTTTTGCATTGCTCCTGGGGTTCAGGATGGGCATGAAGCAAGCTTTGTGTTCCTAGGTCTTGAGCCTGTCACACAGACCCTTTGGTTGAATGAGCCCTGCCCTCCACCCTTAAGCGGAGAAGGCAATGGCAACCCACTCCAGTACTCTTGCCTGGAGAAGTAAAGGGCTGGTGGAGGCTGGGAGTGTGGCCAGGGACATTCCTCAATGAAGCCACAGGTCTGAGGTCCAGGCACCCCCAGGCAATGTTCTAATCTGTTCTTCTAGCCATGCCAAAGTGCCCTGCTGCTAAAATCCAGTGATTTTAGCTTGGTTAGCAATAGGATATGTATGGTAGGAAGTAAATGGACTTGGACATCAGTCGGTGCTGGAATCGTGGCTTCTCCCATGACCTCTCCTTACTGAGCTTCTGAAATTGGGGACTAGCTGAGGACAGTGACACTCACATGCCTTGATGGATCAAGAGACCTCAATCAGATAATGTGACTTAACAAGCAATACCCAAAACAGCGGGGGGAGGGAGGGAGTGGGGGTGGAGTGTTATTACCATTATGTTTTTATTAAGCTCCTTGAAATCTTTTTCAGATATAAAACTATTCCTCCATAAAATCTTCTGAAACCTTAGGCATTTGCTCACCTGCCAGATGACAAACAGGAAACGTTAAGTGAAGGTTTGGAAACAGCCTGGGGGGCCCAGTCTAGAGGTCTGGTGTTGCATGTGAACCTAGATGATAGTGGCCATGACTTTGTGCAGATGGTGATCACAGCATCTTTGTACCACAGGCAATTGCTCCTCGTTCACCTTGTGGGGTTGAATGCATCCTGGGCCTTGGTCTCCTGCACCGGGACATTGAGTTTCTCTGCCTGGAATAGGACAGAGAAACCCCGCTCCACTGTAGCTTCTGCCATCAAGGGAGTGCTGTTTGAAAGAGGGTGGTATCATCTCTCCAGTTAAGCGAGGGATGGTCTCTGGGTGACTTTTTAGAAGAACCACTATTATTGGGCCTCCTCCCCAGGAAAGATGACAAGAGTTCTGCCTGGCGGGTCAGGGAGGATCGTCCATTGGTTTATGTCCCCTTCTTTCACCAAAGAAAAACAAGACAATATGAGCAGTGCCTATTCCCAGCTCCCCAGTTTCTATGTCACCCTCGCCAGCAATCAGAGAAGGCCAAAGGCCACCATTTCCTGGAAGAGATGTCGGCCTGGCCCCTGCTCCTCCCGAGAGAGAATAGGCTCCTTGTTCTCCGATTTAGAATGAACTGGACTGTGGGTGGCAAAGGCACATTGTCTCCTGCCTTGGCAGAGAGAATTATGGAGGCTTTGGAAAATAATGCCTTCGCCTCTTCTTGGACGCTATTACGGGCAGTTCCGCCGCACAGCCTCTCAGCAGCTGGGGGTCATCCTGGAGGCCATTGGCCTGGAATCTCAGGTTCCAGCCAGGAGGGCATCAGGTCTGACTCCTTCCCTTGGCTGGGATTGGTGCGGTGCACTCTGGGGGGCGGGTCCGGGCTGCACATTTGGCTCTGGCCACCCTGGAGGCATCCATGTCTGCACCACGTGGAGGAGCTAGGGAAGAGCCCTGGAGGCCTTCCAGTCCCCTGATTTTCAACTGGGAGACTTTGTTCCCCAGGAAACATTTGGTCTTCACAGTTTGGAGAGGGAGGCTAGTGGCATCTAGTGGGTAGAGGCTGGCATCTGGCATGTCCAATGCACGGGATAGCTCCCCCAGCCAAGAATGATCCAGCCCCACATATCAATAGTGTTGAGGCTGAGGAACCCTGCTCCAGACAGGTCACCACTCCCGCCTGGTACATGGGCGTTTGAAGTCCAGACTGAGGAAGTGACTTTCAAAAGTTCCAGGGGTTTCCAAGCAACCCCTTCAGGTTATGTGGCCTTGATCTTTATAATGAGCTGCTTATTCAGAAAGAGAACAGAATTCCCAGGCAGGAGCCAGTTGCCAAGTTTGAGATCCTCCACCCAGTGTCAGCGCGCCCCACCCTTCAGACAGGCCGGCGTCACAGAAGTTGTCTACGGAGAGGGTGGTGGTGGGGTTCTCGTGGGCCTGGGCCCCTTCCCCAGAAGGGAAACTCTGCACAACTGCTTATCACGAAGGGCAGAGCCACTCAGCAGACTTCTGCCTCATTATCTCAGAGACACAGTGACCACCCTTCTAGTCACGTGTTCCACTCCCCAAGCCACGTGGCTGTTGAGGGTGCCCACCAAGCGTGGGTGTTGGGCTGTGCCCCAACACACTTACATCAGAGAGCTGACTTGTTGGGCCTCCCCACTGCTCCCATCGTCCTGGAATATCCCTGCAGCGGTGACAATATGTTAAGTGTCGCATCTGACTCTTTGCAACTCCATGGACTATAGTCCATCGGGCTCCTCTGTCCATGGCATTCTCCAGGCAAGAACACTGGAGCGGGCTGCCACTCCCTTCTCCAGGACCCAGCAGCAGTAGCAGAAGCCTGACAACTCAGCAGCTCCAGTTCTGTCTCCCTCTACCAGCAGCTCTGTGACGTCGCATCTTTGGTCCTTAGGAACGCTCAGTCTCTTTACCTGTAAAATGGTGCTCATAAGTCCTGCCTTGCCCTATTTGCAGGGGAGGAGAAATGAGAATGAAATAAAAGAATCTGAAGAAAAGAATGCTTTGAAAATAGCACTGTCGCCATATATGGGGCTATCATGTTTTGTTTTCCACGAGGTATGCAAACTACTCTTGGCTGCCTTTTTGGAAAGGGAAGTAGAACATCTCACCTCACGTCACCCTGGACCAGTGCCAGCCAGTACAGTTCCTGCGATGATGTGAATGAACTGTATCTGTGCTGTCTCTATGGTAGCCATTAGCTACATGTGGCTACTGAGCACTGAAAACATGGCTAGTACAAGTGAGGAACTGAATTTTTAACTTAATTAAACTAAGGTAGTCACATGAGGCTAGTGGCTTCTCTATCGGAGCTCAGCCATGGACCATCTGTATGAGTTTCTTTTCTCCTTAATACTATGATTTTATCCCAAAGCCACAGACACTGCAGGCTTCTTCCTTTTCAAACAAAAACCAACTGAGCAGCAGTGATCTTTTCTAGCTGCATCACCATTCCTTTCAAGTTGCAACCTAGACAAAATTCATCCTTAGGTTAACCCAACTAGGACCTTTTAAATAAGACTTAGAACTAGCAAAGGGGGGTTCTGGGAAGGACCCATGAAGAACATAGAAAGTGCACGTGAATCTCTTTGGGATGTAATTTCATCTATGTTATGCTTAAAAGGCAGACCATGATCATTCAGTACCATGGTGACTTTATGTCTGGGGCTTTTGACATGGACCCTGTCCTCAGAGCTAGGTCAAGGATTCTTTTTTTTTTTTTAACTTTTTGTTTTATACTGGAGTATAGCAAATTAACAATGCTGTGATAGTTTCAAGTGGACAGCAAAGGGACTTAGCCATACATATACAGATATAAAAAGCAGAGATATTTGCCAACTAAGGTCCACGTAGTCAAGACTATGGTTTTTCCAGTAGTCATGTATGGATGTGAGAGTTGGACTATAAAGAAAGCTGAGTGCCAAAGAATTGATGTTTTTGAACTGTGGTGTTGGAAAAGACTCTTGAGAATCCCCTGGACTGCAAGGAGATCCAACCAGTCCATCCTAAAGGAGATCAGTCCTGGGTGTTCATTGGAAGGACTGATGTTTAAGCTGAAACTCTAATACTTTGGCCACCTGATGTGAAGAGCTGACTCATTTGAAAAGACCCTGATGCTGGGAAAGATTGAAGGCAGGAGAAGAAGGGGACGACAGAGGATGAGATGGTTGGATGACATTACCAACTCAATGAGTTTGAGTAAACTCCGGGAGTTGGTGATGGAACGGACGCCTGGCATGCTGCAGTCCATGGGGTCACAAAGAGTCGGACACAACTGAGCGACTAAACTAACTGACTGATACATATATCCTGGGCTTCCCAGGTAGCTCAGTGGTAAAGAATTTGCCTGCTAATCCAAGAGTCCCAGGAGATGCAGGTTCCATCCCTGGGTTGGGAAGGTCCCCTGGAGAAGGGAACAGCAACCTGCTCCGCTATTCTTGCCTGGAAAATCCTATGGACAGAGGAGCCTGGCGGGCTACAGTCCGTGGGGTCACAAAGAGTCAGACACGACTGAGTGACTAAGTGCGCGCGCGCGCAGACACACACACACACACACACACACACACACACACGTATCCATTCTCCCCTAGACTACCCTCCCATTCAGACTGCCGTGTGACACTGAGCAGAGTTCCCTGTGCTACACAGTAGGACCTTGTGGTCATCCATTTTAAATACAGCAACATGTACAGAGACAAGGGTTCTGTTTTTTTCAATGTTTACTGGCGTTTAGTTGCTGTACAATGTTGTGTTAGTTTTTGGTGTGCAGCAAGGTGAATCAGTTAGACGTGTGCATGTGTGTGTGCTAAGTCGCCTCAGTCATGTCCGACTCTTTGCAACCCTGTGGACTGTAGCCCCCCATCCTCTGTCCATGGGATTCTCCAGGCCAGAATACCGGAGTGGGTTGTCATGCCCTCCTCCAGGGGATCTTCCTGACTCAGGGATTGAACCCACATCTCTTAGTGTCCCCTGCATTGGCAGGTGGGTTCTTTACCGTTAGCACCACTGGTTAACCCATGTATACATGTATCCCCTCTTTTTTAGATTCCCTTCCCATTTAGGTCACTAGAGTTCCCTGTGCTATACAGCAGGTTCTCATCACTTTTTTTCTTGATCAATCATTCATTTATGGATAGCGTTGTCTTTTTTTAAAAAAAAAATTTAATTGGTGGGTAATTACTTTACAATATTGTGATGTATGTGTGCGTGAATGTGTATTAGTCGCTCAGTCTTGTTAGTTTCTGCCATAGCTAGATGTGAGTCCGCCATAGGTACACATGTGTCCCCTCCCTCTTGAACCTCCCTCCCAACTCCCACCTCATCCCATCCCTCTAGGTTGTCACAGAGATTCTTAAAGGAGGTGTTCCCAGAGGAGGCTAGAAGAAATGGAAGAGACGGGGACAAGGAGGGGGACGAAGTCAAATGAGAGTCCAGGAGGCCTGAGCCCGATCCTGCGGGGACTCTGTGGGTTAGTGAGGCCTCACAGCTATCCCCAGCCGGTGGCAGAAGCTGGATTGCCCCACCTCGTACCAGGCACTGGTTGAGGACTCTCTGGGCTTCCGAGGAGTAAATTCCCAGGCTGTCTGCCTCCGCTTGGCCACTCTAGCAGCCCGGGGCAGGCTTCTAAAGAAAATACAGGTGCCCAGGAAAGTCAAGGTAGCTGCCCACCTCCTGCACCCCAGCACAGGCAGGAAGCAGCTCCCGCCCTACCTCACGTGCCTTCACAGCGAAGTCTGGGGTGGGGCAGCTGAAACAGCTGATGTCCAAATGCCCAACAAAGAAAAAGACCCCGAGGGATTTACCTGGTGGTCCAGTGGTTAAGACTTCACCTTCCAATGCAGGGGTTCGATTCCTGGTCAGGGAGCTAAGATTCCATATGCTTCAGCGCCAAAAAACCAAAACATAAAACAGAAGTGATATTATAACAAATTCAATAAAGACCTTAAAAATAGTCTATATAAAAAAAAAAATCTTAAAAAAAAAAACCCCTGAGATGTACCCTAGGGGCCTTTGGGAAGGAGGAAGGGCCAGAGGTTCTCTTGAGTGCTTAGAACTGTCAGAGGAGGAATGAAACAGAGCCTCCTGTGCCACTGCTGAGAGGCTAAGCCTTTCATCAGAGCCGGAGCCAGAAGTGTCTTGGAGCCTGAAGCCAAAGTAGCAGACTGTCCCAGCCTTAGGAGTCAGCCTGCTCCACTGAGCGACAGTTTAGGCAGCTCCTGGGGATATCAGTCCTAACTCTGCCCCAATCCCGTTGCCTCTGCTCACGAGCCCTAGATCTGAATTGAAGAACCATCAACTGTGTTATGGTGGTAACCCTGCCCTTGGTTGTTTGCCCCCGCAGTAGGGCTCTGGACGATACTTGGCATATTACCACAGTAGATGCCCCCCATCAACCTTCCAAGGAGTGTCATCCCCACCCGGGAACTGAGCACTTAGCAGGTGTGGTGTGGCCAAGTCACGACTGTCACTGTTGGGCTTCCCTGGTGGCTGAGATGTGAAGAATCCACTTTCCAGCACAGGGGACACAGGTTTGATCCCTGGTCCGGCATGACCCCACACGCCACAGAGCAACTAAACCCGTGAGCCACAACTACCGAGCCTGTGCTCCAGAGCCCCTTCTCTTCCACAAGAGAAGCCACGGCAGTGAGAAGCCCGCACCCCGCAACTAGAGAGCAGTCCCCCCTCTCTGAAACTAGAGAAAAGCCTGTGCAGCAACAAAGACCCAGCACAGCCAAAAATAAAAAATTAATTTAAAAAGAAAAAAAGACTGCCACCATTAAAACTCCCAGACAGAACAGGCTGCATGTTACACGTCTAGACACCTCCTGCCAGGGCACTGGTGTGACATTTGGAGTAAAGGGACCTTCTAAAATATAAAATGGAAAGAGTGGACTGTTCACATGTAAAATGAAAATTGGGGGTATCATTTTAGGGGACTCTCAGGTCAACTTTCTAAGCTTATCTAAGAACCTCAGGTGAAGAGCACTGGAAATTAGGGAGGGGTGGACACACTTGTTCTGTAAAAGGCCAGAGAGTAATAGCTTAGGCTTTGTGGGCCATACAATTTCTGCTGTAGCTACTCAACTCTGCCCATGCAGCAAGAAAGCAGCCATGACATTATGTAGACACATGGGTGTCTGTGTTTCAATAAAACTTTGTTTACAAAAGCAGGCGGTGGGCCAGGTTTGGCCTGTAGATCAGAGTTGGTCAACCAGTGGTCTGAGTTGATCCTGAACCCCTCTCCACACAGCTGTTTGGACCAAGCAGATTCTACCTGACCAGGCAGTTATGAGATCTCCATCATCTAAGTGCCCTCTGGAAGGGGAGAAAGTGATCCAACATGTACTGAGTATCAACTAGATGCTGGGCATTTAACATAAACCATTGGGAGCATGTTCCTGTCTCAAAGTCATGAGCCACTCACAGAGATGAGCCCATTGTTCTCAGTCAACATATACTGGCTCTTCGGGTTCAGGGAATTCTTTTTTGTTTTGTTTCGTAGTTTCCTGCTGTTTGTACCTAAGGCACATGCACAGTTATCTCGTGAGGCAGGAGTCAAGTATGCATTTACCTGGTGGTGACTGAGTTAGTGTCCATTCTCCAGCAGACTGGATCCTAAGGGCAGGGTCCCTGACTGCTGACCTTCATCTCTCCAGCACCTAGCATAGTATAGACTCTTAGCGGATAGGTATCAAGTGAGTGAATGGATTTGCCCTTGAATGATGAGTCAGGGGGCCATGAGGGTGGGCTTAGGTGGTCCCCCAGAGGTTTCGCCCATGGCACTGTCTCGTCACTTCTGGACAGCACTCTGCTGTTCTAAACTGGCAAGTGTGGCCCTTCCGGGTGGCAGTGCCTCTGTAGCCCTGGGAGGGACCTGAGACTCACACATCTGGGAGGGTTCCCAGGGCAGGGCAGAGACAAAGGGTGGGCTACAGCTCCTGAAAGTCAGAAGGGCTGCCGAGGACAAGTCCCAGCCTTCAGGAGCCTCACAAAGAGGACTGTTTGGGCCAAGAACAAGGGGAGACGTGTCCTGCAGTCGCCGCCAGAGGCAGGATGAATGGTCCCAGGCAGCGGCCGGCTGTTCTCGACTCCTGCCCGGCCTCCGCCCATACCTCTCCCTGACATGGGGAATGCCGAGGCCGCCCCCATTACAGAGACTTCAGTCCAATTCATAATTTTCCTTTCCTAATTAGGCCCAGGAATGATGGAGACAGTTATTAATAATGTATCAGGTTTTATTTAGTGCCCTCCTCAGGAGCTGAGCCTGAGAACTGTGTGTTTTATGATAAGCAGCCACGCTGCCACCATGCTGGGCTCCATGCCTGGGATGCGGGGTGGAAATAAATCAGAGTGAACGTTCCGTGGCGCTTGGGGAACCAGCTGGGACTCACAGATGGAAGGGCCTAGCGCCCCTCTCCAGGGCTTCACCCCTCCTAGCACCAGCAGAGAAGCGGAGACTTAGGGCACCAGCTGCCTGTTCCCCATCCCTTCCATCGCGACCTAGGCCAACCCAGAGAGGACCTTTCTATAGGGCTGTCTCCTCCCCTTAACCCTGCGGGACTCAGCCAAAATGCCACCTCCTCAAAGAGGCTTCCCCAAAGCCCAAGGTGACACTCACGTCTCCTTTCCACACCCGGCATTGTCCTCTCTGGGTGTGCTTGCTCACTTGTTTTTTATGTGTGTAGCAGTTACGGGTCCACCCTGGAGCCAGATGTCTGGGTTCAAACCCCAGCTCCAGCACCCACCCAAGTGAAGTTGGGTGCCTTTATGTGATCACTATGTGTGTCTCAGTTCCTGCCTCTGGTCCTGTGTTCACCCCCCGGGTGCGCCCTCAACCCCTTCGCCCTGCATTCACGTCATCATACATGCTGGGCAAACCTGGCTTCCCCTCAGCAATTGAAGGCAGCTGGGCAAAATGGCCAACCTTGACCTGGACTCGATTTCACATCCCTGGTCCTTTACACTCCTCCCTTCCCCAGCCAGTCACTCACCTGCCCTCCCAGGAAAGCAGATCACACCTTCTCTGCTCCCCTCGAACACCCATCAGCTGTCCCTCATCCTTCTCTCAGCTGCTGACCTGCCTCCCTCTTCACTGAGATGACTGACACTGTCTGAAGGCAGCTTCCACCGACTCCCACTTGTCAGCCCCGCCCTCTGCCCCCACTTTTCCTCCACAGCACAGCTCTCCCCACCTGTGCTCGGGCTGACCCTCGCCTGAGTCACACCCACCAGCACACGCACACTCTGCCTCCGTCTTAGAATCCCTCTCTTCCACCATTTCTTCCCTCAGCTATGGCTGCACGTTGCTGTTCCCTTTTGCAACAAAACTCCACCAACAAGCTGTGCACACGTGCTGTTTCCCTGTCCTCTCGGCACCTTCTCTCCTATATGGCCCCAGTCAAGCTTCTTCCAGTGCTCCCGCAAAACCACCTCTATGATGGTCAACAGTGACCACCATGTTGCTCCATCCAGCAGCTGGCTCTCAGACTCATGGCGCTTGTCCCTCAGCCACAGTGGACACGGGGCACTGACCATCCCCTCCTCCTCGACGTCCTTCCCTGCCTTGGCCACAGACTTCACCTTGCCTTGGCTAGTACCCCTGCTGGCCTCTCCTCCCAGCCTCCTTGGCTGCCTCCTCCTCTGTTCCTTGGCCTCTTTACGTGGGGCCCCTCAGGGCTCAGGTCTAGACTGTCTGCTCTGCTCTATCCATGCTTTCTCACTTGACGATCTCACGCCATCTCAGGAACTGTGCTGACAGTCCCCAGGTTTATTCCTTCAGCAGAACTTTTGCTTCTCAACTCAGAATCTAGATCCCACTGTGGGTTGCTTTCTCCCTTGCATGTGTGATGGCAATTTCAGACTTCACCCCCCATCTCCATACCCAGCAAGCCTGTCCTGCCCCAGCCTTTCGCATCCCTCATGGCAGCTCCATCCTTCTGTGTGCTCAACCCCAAATCCTTCGAGTCATTCTTAACTCTTCTGTATCTCTCACACCTACATCCAAGCTGTATATCAATAACCCCAGATATGCAGATGACACCACCCTTATGGCAGAAAGTGAAGAAGAACTAAAGAGCCTCTTGATGAAAGTGAAAGAGGAGAGTGAAAAAGTTGGCTTAAAGCTCAACATTCAGAAAACAAAGATCATGGCATCTGGTCCCATCACTTCATGGGAAACAGAAGGGGAAACAGTGGAAACAGTGGCTGACTTTATTTTTCTGGGCTCCAAAATCACTGCAGATGGTGATTGTAGCCATGAAATTAAAAGATGCTTACTCCTTGGAAGGAAAGTTATGACCAACCTAGACAGCATATTAAAAAGCAGAGACATTACTGTGTCAACAAAGGTCTGTCTAGTCAAGGCTATGGTTTTTCCAGTGGTCATGTATGGATGTGAGAGTTGGACTATAAAGAGAGGTGAGCGCTGAAGAATTGATGGTTTTGAACTGTGGTGTTGGAGAAGACTCTTGAGAGTCCCCTGGACTGCAAGGAGATCCAACCAGTCCATCCTAAAGGAGATCAGTCCTGGGTGTTCATTGGAAGGACTGATGTTTAAGCTGAAACTCTAATACTTTGGCCACCTGATGTGAAGAGCTGACTCATTTGAAAAGACCCTGATGCTGGGAAAGATTGAGGGCAGGAGAAGGGGACGACAGAGGATGAGATGGTTGGATGGCATCACCGACTCAATGGACATGGGTTTGGATGGACTCTGGGAGCTGGTGATGGACAGGGAGTCCTGGCGTGCTGCGGTTCATGGGGTCACAAAGAGTCGGACATGACTGAGTGACTGGACTGCACTGAACTGAACCTTCCAAACGTACTCAGAATCTACCTTTTCTTACCACATCCACAGCTGACACCCACTGTCAGCTCTCTCCTGGGTATCAGCAATATCCTCCCAGCTTCCCACACTCCCCATCCTCACACACACATGCATACACACACACACATGCATACAAACACACACAGTCCACAGTCTAAACACAGAGTGATTGAGCCAACACTTAAGTCAAACCTTACCACCCTCTCTCCAGACCCCCCGGGCACCTCGTTCTCAGTGTAAAAGCCCAAACCCTTCTCATAGACTCAATCCTGAGCCACCTCATCTCCTTTTGTCCTCCCCTTGCCCACGACACACCAGGCCTGCAGTGACCTCAGGACCTTTGCTCTGACTCTTCCCTCAGGTACTGGTGTGATGAACACCTTCACCAAATCCATCTTTGTTCAAAAGTTGCTCCTGGAGGTCGCTCTACTTTATACTGTAAGCCACCCAGCGCCCCGGCCCCCCAGAGCTGCTCTCTTTGAGGGTAAAGAGGACGTGGCTGTGTCCATGAGGGAAAGAGGCCCGCCTATTTCCATGGCTATTTCCTGCCTGTTTCCATGCCTCTCCTGAATAGCGAGGAGACAGCTGTGGAAGCGCCCAGCAGATATTCCCCATCGTGTCGCTGGCCAGAACTGGCCAAGGCCTCCTGAGTTTCCATAAACCAGTGATCTCAGTCTACAGTGAACAGAAACCCGGAAAGCTCAGCTGTGGCCTCCACAGCCCAGCTGGCAGGAGTAGGAAGGGGGTCCTGGGCCAGATTTGGGAGGCAGTAGAGACCAGGAATAGGACTGTGTCAGGGTAATGGGTGAGACAGCCCCCCTCCCCAAGCAGCCCCAGTACAGCCCTGCTTCCCAAGAACACCATCTCCTCCCGGCCCTGGACTGGAGGCCAGGACCCACGTTCAGGCTGCAGTGTCCAACCTGCAGGGTGGAGAGGGAACGCCCCTGAGTCCTGGAAAAGGTGGGGTGCGGAGGCTCCCTCAGGAGCTGGGAATTCAGACCTTCTGCCGGCTGTTACTGGGCAGCCAGGGGCTTCCTGCTCTGAGAACCTCAGGTCTGGGGGAGGCATGAGGAAGACGTGAAAAAGGTGGTCTCTGTGCTGCACCCAAAGCCAGATTGGCATTGGCAGAGGAGGGGGGAAAGGCCCCCTGAGCTGAGGTGCAAAGGATCACTATTTTCATGTGGACCGACTCAAAGGAGACTCCTCCTTTCTCTGTAGAAGTGGGGGCTGCTTTTGGGGGTTTGTATAAAGCACCAAGATCTGAGCTTATATCTGTGGTTTAAAGCTGGGCCGCACACTCTGGCATCTTTGGGGAGGAAACGAGTGAGGGCCCCACTCTGAGCTGGCCCAGGCGGGCGGCTGGACGCCCCTGGCACAGGCCTCCCCATGGAGGCTGGGTGCCCATGAATGGAGAGCAGCGGCCTGAGTTGGTCCCTTGTGTCCAGAGACAATGGGCTCTGTGTGGGGGCGGGGCATGAGAGAGAGGGGGGCCCCCGCCCTGTGCCCCTCTTCCCCCCAGTGGGCCTGCAGTCTGTGTCAAGCAGCCCAGCAGAGGGCTGGGGGCCCCAGGGCAGTGAAGGGGAAAGACCGTGAAGGAACTGCAAACCCAGGTCCTTCGTGGTCCTTGGGGGCAGCACATGAAGCAGGGCTGGGAGGCCTGAGACCCAGGTCTGGCCCCACCCCCAGCCTCGTGTCCTCCTTTGTCTGAACGGTCTGAGGACCAGGTTTTGCCACCACACAAGTGTATTAGCAAAGTTCCTGGACCCCTTGCTGTCTTCGTGAACCAGATAAAACCAACAGGGGTTTAGGTGAGCAGACCGAGGCAGAGCGAGAGAACACATCCTCTTCAACGCTCTTCAGACACTCCATCAATTTGCAGCGTGTGCACGATTCCTAGACGTGATGGACGGGGTCCTCAAGGGCTTCCAGGTGGGCAAGAGAGCGTGGAACCAAGGGGGAGCCCACCCACCCTGAGGGCCAACTGTGCCCCGAGACTGTCCCTTGGATCAAGGCTGTGTGGCCCCCTTGGCATCTACTCCCAAAGCCCAGCCCAGCCCCTGAGACCCGAGGCTGGCAAGTTCCTGGCCATGTCATGAGGCTGACCTCAGTTTCCATGGCAAAGGCTGAGTGTGTCCACTGTGGTTTGAGAAGCAGGTTCACAGACCTTAGCCTCTCGAAGAAGACCAGTCTCTGCAGCTCAGGGGACCCTAGACAAGCCGCGCTCAATGGCTGTGATCTGCCTGGTGGGCTGGAAGCTGAGTTGCGTCTCTCTGTGCAGGTCGCACTTCCTCCCCTGGCCGTGACCAAGATCAACTCCTGGGCATCAGTCGGGAAGCCCCTCAGGCAGCCTGGCCATGAATCGCCAAACTGTGAAAGTTAGAGACGTCTAAGGATGCCCTGCATGCCTGTGGTGTCACCAGCAGGGCCTGGCACTCAGGCTGCACTCAAGAAATGGGGGGCCAGGTGAGAAGGGGGCTGGCCTCTGTAGGTGATCACGTGCGGGTCCAGAGGCCGAGACATGGATAAACCACAGCCTCCACCTCCCAATGGTTTCATCACCGACTCAATGGACATGAGCTCGAGCAAACTCCAGGAGATGTTGAAGGACAAGGAAGCCTGGCGTGCTGCAATCCATGGGGTTGCAAAGAGTTGGACACGACTGAGCAACCGAACCACCACCACAGCCTCACAAGGGAAACATCAGGTTAAAACAAAGAACACAGCTCTCACTCCCTTCTAGAAATCCTAGAAAAATATCTTAGAGGACTAAGATTGTTTCCCCGCAACTTGCTTTTCCTTTGATTCATTCGTGCCCCGTTCAGTTCCTTCCTGCCAATCAGGTTATCTCCAATGCACAGCCGGCTCTCTGAGGACCATATGAAAGCGGCCCATCCCAAGTCGAAGGCAAACACGCGCTGAGTTTGCCGTGAGGGCTGTCACGGGCACACTGGGTTCCAGCCCCATCAGGTCCCTGGCTGTGTCCCCACTGCAGAAGGGGGCCGCACAGCAGCCTCGGAGTTGGTGCTCAGCAAATGCTGGTGCTCCTCCTGGTTCCCTCAAGAACACTGTCTCCATCATCCCATTTGATAGTCACAAACACCCTGGTGAGGAATGCAGGGGAGGCGCTTGTCCCTGAGAGCAGGGGACTTCATGCGGTTCCCCGTGACACCAGACTCCAGGCAGGCCCACCCACCCCGACAGGAATCTTCTTGGTCTGCTAATTGTCCGTGATGCCTGATCAGATGGGGACATCTGAAGCGACCCCATCCCAACTGCCTCTTTTCCAGACACTTGTGGGGGCATCTTGGCCTCTTCTCCATTTCCTTTCCAGCACTCGCCACAGCATGTAATTATCTGTTTGTGGGTGGAATTACTTGTGTGCTTTTGGCTCCGTCTGCTCTTCCGGAAGTCCCCGTGGGGGACTTTCATCTGTCTTGCTCCCTCCGAGCCCAACTTCCCTGATGTTCTGCGTGGGCTGGACCTGGGGCAGCTGCGGGGGGGTGGGGGTGGGGGTGGGGGTGGTGTCTCACCCTTCCAGGACTGATATTTGGGACCTGTCTCCCAGCAGTAAGCTAGAGAAGCCATAGAGCTCACCTCCTTTGGATTTTGGGGTTTTGGGGAGAAGTTTGTTCGGCTGTGCCACTTGGCTTGTGGGATCTCAGTTCCTCAACCAGGGATTGAACCCGGGCCATGGCAGTGACAGCTTGGGACCCTACTCACGAGGCCACCAGGGAACTCTCACCTCCTTTGTTTCTTGTCTCTCAAGGATCTGCCTTTTGTTACCTTGATGTCCACTATTTTGAAAACCATTTTTATATTTTTGGTATATTTTTGAGATATTTCCCAGAGTGGGTATAATGGTGCTAAGTCTGGCCCTCGTTACCCCATCTTGGCCAGAAGCAGAAGTCCTGAATATGAGCTTTTAATGATGCATTTCTTGACTGAAAAGACAGCAACTCCATTGATAAAGCGAAACTTGGCCCATGTCGTTCTAAATCGCTCTCTGGATGCCAGCCTCATTATCTTTACAGGCATCAGGAGTGTTTAATGAATGCAGCAGACAAAGCCTCATTGAGTTCCAGGAGAGAGGGTGTCATGACCCCTGAGATATCATGACAGCTCCTGCCTTTCTGTCTTGTTCGCAGAATCTTGGCTGAGAGCAGGCAGGTGACAGAGGAGGCAGCGCTCTGGCAGCCTCATGTCTGGGAGTTCACACTCTGGTGGCCTCAGCCTCCTCCATCTGACCACCTGCCTCTCACAAGGCATCACCCCTCTCCCTTGAACCCTGGCGCCAAGTGGCTTCCTCTCCTTGGCCACAAATGACCTTGACCTTACACGTTAGCACTTCTGTGTCTCTTCTCTCAGAGACCGCTGGTTCCTTGAGCGAGGTGATCAGATTTTGGGCAGCTGGCATTAGATCTGGAAAGGGCACAGTTGACATCTGATTCATCCTTGTACTCCCAGCTCCCAGCATGCTACCAGGCACAGAGGGTGCTTATTAGTAAATGTTTGGTGGATGAACAAATGAATTAATGAATGAAAACCTTCATGATTCTATCTTCTTGAATACGAATCATCAGTCTGCCCACAGGGTGAAGAGTCTTATCTGGACAGACTGGAAAGCAGGAGAGGCCACGCCCAGTGGGAAAGAAGTTCAGGCAGGGGTGGACCTGGTCTGCAGCCTAAAGATCCAGTGTCCTCATCCTGGGCCCTGCAAAAGCTGTTTGATCCTGTGCCTCACTCAGTATTTATTTTCTTTTCTGAAGTGACACCTCCTAGCCTTCCTCTGGGGCTTCTTAGGTGGCACTAGTTGTAAAGAACCCACCTGCCAATGCAGGAGACGTTAAGAGATAGGGGTTCCATCCCTGGGTCAGGAAGATGCCCTGGAGGAGGGCATGGCAACCCAGTCCAGTATTCTTGCCTGGAGAATCCCATGGACAGAGGAGCATGGCAGGCTACAGTCCATAGGGTCGCATAGAGTCAGACACGACTGAAGCGACTTAGCACACACACACACAGCCTTCCTCTGACTCCAGCATCCCCTGATCTTCTCTAATATAAAAAGAATGAGTCAAGCAGGGATAAATAAGGACACATTCTTTGAACACAATAGCTGTTTTCTTGGCAAAATCCAAGATTTATGTCTTGGACTGTTTCATAGAACACCTCCCTCTTTTCATATCTGGTAGTAATTTTGCCTGGGGTGGTTTCCTCACACGCAAGCGGTGAGTAATATTCACATTGCTGAATATTAGCAAGGAACTCTGCAGAAGGACCTTCTTGAACAAACCTTCCTGATTTCAGCATTAATTGTGTTTGAAAACAGTCAGCAAGAAGAAGATTCTCGCCTCATTAATAGCGAATGCAAAGAAAAGAACATCAAGAGAGGCGCTCTGAAATTTAGCATCTAATTCCAAATGAAGTTTAGAATTAACTTGTCCTTCTGTTTCCACGGATGGAATTTCTCAACAGGAGCCCTGGTGGGCTTTTGGAGGGACAGTCCTACCATGTATCCATAGCTGCTGGGTGATCAAAAACAGCCCCTCCCACCTCCGCCATCAAAGATTTCCAAGTGCTGCCTGGGGAGGGGTGCTGTCCCCACTGAGCCCACTCTCTGGTAGACAAATGCCCCAGCCTTGGTAATGTTGGGTAACCTGTGGGCCACTGATGCGAGCATCCCCATGGGCTGCAGGCCTGGCCCTGGAGACCGGCCCAGAGGTGTTGCAGCCCAAGGTAGAACTGACAAAAACCAAAATTGCTTCCTCTTGCAGTGAAAATGCAGACCGTTTGGGGTTGGGACCCTGTGTATCTGGCTGCTCTCTTGATTCTCCAGCAATGACCAGTGCTGTGGGCAAGATCTGTGCCAAGTCCCCTGGGGAAACTCAGCCAAACCAGGGATACCCCCACGATGAACGATTTGGAGAAAGGATTGTGTTTGATATTTCACAGAAAAAGCACTGAAGAAGTTCATCATGGGGAAAATGAGAATCCTTTTGGATTACCTCTCCCTCATTCTACAGGTTGTCTTTTGAATTCTGTATGCTTTTTTCTGGCAGCGTTGGGTCTTAGTTGAGCATGGGGGCTCTTCATTGTGGAGCACAGTCTTCTCTAGTTGCAGCTGGTGGGCTTGGTTGCCCTGCATCATGTAGGATCTTAGTTCCCCAACCAGGGATCGAACCCACATCCCCTGCACTGCAGGGCTGATTCTTAACCACTGGACCACCAGGGAAGTCCCTTTCTATCTACTCAGTGTTAGGGTTTCTAAAGGCCTGTTTTTACCCAGGCTGACAGAGTCACGTGGCTCAGTGACATCCTCGTCCCAGTCATTTCTTAGGAAACATTTCTGTATCTGCTTGGTCTCGGTGAGGATCTCCACTCCACCTCTGGTGACCTTGGTTTCTGTTCATGGGGCTTTAGCACCTGGTCCCTGAGAAGCACATAAAGGCTTCCCAGTTCTCCTAATCCAGCTGCAATAAAGCCACAAAATCACTCATTTCTCTGCATCTTTCCTTGTTCCAAACAAGAGTACAAGGGCTTGGGGAAAACAACACAGCAGTTCCTTACAAAGTTAATCACACACACACCATAGGGCCCAGTGACCCCACTTCTAATTATTTAACCAAGAGAAATATGAACATGTCTATACCAAGAAAGCATGTCTATAGCCTATTTGTGAATGTTTACAGCAGCTTTGTTTACAAAAGTAAAGACTTGCGAACAGCTTAGGTATTCATCAACAGTTGAACAGGATAAACAAACTGGGGTATATACATATCATGGAATACTGTTCAGCTGTAAAAGAAAGGAACTATTTAAATATCCAACATTGTGGGTGAATCACAAAAACACTGCTAAATAAAGGAAGCCAAAAAAAAAAAAAAAAACCCAGGCACTGCATGATTCCATTTATGTGAGTTTCAAGAACAAGCAAATCTAATCTGTGATTTTAGAAAGCAGAACAGTGGTTGCTTCTGGGGTCAGGACAGACTAGAAGGCGCAAGGAAGCTTTCTGGGCTGATAGTGATACTGTGTGTCATGACAGAGGTGAGGTTTACACTGGTGTATGCATTTGTCAAAACTGATCAGATGGTACACTTCAAATGGGTGTATTTCACTATATGTAAATTACACCTTGATGATTCAAACAACAACAATATCATCAATAATAGTATAATAATGAAACCACCCATGGCATCCTTTGGGAAATCATTCACTGAATCCCCACATACTGTTGCACTCTTCATGGTGCCTATTATTAAATCTAGGGCATAGTTTTGATTCTGTTACACATATTCACAGGTCTTGAAGAACCGTCCCAAACTAATAGTGTCTATATATATATGTCTATTTGTCCCTCTACCCTCTCCCTCTCCCCTTTTCTCTTTCCCTCACTTCCGTTCCTTTTGCAATTCCAAGCAATTCTTCCCAGTTGGGTATAGGTCTTCCAAAACCTCTGGGGTAAAGCTATATGATGTCTCTGCTTTTCTCAGAGCAGAGCAAACCGACTTTGTTGCAAGCTTTGTCTGTACGTGGGTCCCGTCACTCAGCCTGTGCCAAAGGGAAGGACGGGTTCTCCCCAAGGACCCCACGGACTGAGTAATGACAAGGGTGGTCCTGCAGCAACCCCTGTCATATGCTCTGTCAATGACTTTTTCAAATTGTGACCACTGTGCAGGCTGAGACCGCTACCGGTACCCACCACAGGGACCAAACCCAAGAAGAGAGAAAACTTGTCTCTTGCAAAAAAAAAAAAAAAAATAGCTTAAGAAACTGATGTTTACAGGCCTCCCTTTCTCTCCTCCCTGCCCCCCCACCCCCACCCCGTGTGCTCTGTGAGCCCAACTCCTCACTCCCACCTTCAGAGGAAGCAGATTTAATACCCACGCTGAGAGAAGATGTTCTGTTATTTTTCACGGGAAATTAAACCCGACCCTGCTGTCAGTTAGCTCATGCCCAGGAAGGATGGATGGCCCAGGGTGCAGTGCTTAACCCCAGCTCAGAGCACGTCACCTGGCTGGGGGCCAACCATGACGTCACCTGCCACTGGGTGGGGGTGGGGGTGGGGGTGGTGACGGCAGGACAGGTTGGAGAGGCTTCATCTGGGTGATGGATGGTGGCGAGGCCAGCCTTGGTGTCACCTACAACGGTTCACCCCTGACACCAGCTTGGACCCACACATCCAGGGGACACTCAGGCTGCTCCTGCCTCTTTCAGCTCCCAACGCTACCTCGTGTCCCGCGGAGGAGAGCTGGTGGTCGGGGCTGGTGATCGTCATCGCGGTATGCTGTGCCTCCCTGGTGTTTCTCACTGTGCTTGTCATCATTTGCTACAAAGCCATCAAGAGGTGAGTGTTCACCCAGCTCTGGCGCCAGAGGGAACTCGAACTGGGCTCAGGGCTCCTCCACCCTCCTCCATTCGTTTTTGTTTTTTAATAATAAAAATTGTCAAGCACTTAAGAAGCAGAAAGAATGTACAAAGAACATCCACCTACCTTCACCCTGATTCAACAGTTATCAAGATCTGGCTAATATTTACTGTTTCCTGTTCCTTGTATCTTTTTCTTTGCTGAAGTATTTTAAAGTTGATCTCAGATATTATTCCCCTCCCCCGCCCCCCTTCATTTTAGGGGGTTCTACGAGCATTTGATGAGCACCAATTATATGTCAGGATGGAGGCAGGATAAAGCTCCTCTACCCGCTGCCAGGGGCTCACTCCAGGCCTGGGAGGATGGAAATAATTCTTGCAGGGTGGGTGATGTATCCCCTGGAGGAGGGCACCATGCTGGTTTGGAGCTGGAACTGGGTTTTGGAATCTGATCAAAATTCAGACTCCAGTTCAAGCTGTGTGACCAGGAGGAAATCACCTTTCTGGTCCTCAGTTTCCCTATCAGTAAAACGGGGGTAAAGAATAATTATTTTGCCCCCAGGCAGTGGTGAGAAGCCCTCTGTGAATGGTCTGCACAATATGTAGCAGTGCTACATGGTCAGCAGTGCCTGGTATAAGAGTGTGCTCACCAAGAGCTGCACCAGCTTTCACTGTTTCCATAGTGGAAGATGGAAAAAGAATGAGAGAAAGGAGCGAGGTTCTCTTGGGAGAAGGAGAAGTAGAGATGCCTCAGAGAAGGTCTTCTGTGAATGCTTTGGCCAACTGATGCGAAGAGCTGACTCACTGGAAAAAGACTCGGATGCTGGGAAAGATTGAGGGCAGGAGGAGAAGGGGGCGGTAGAGGAGGAGATGGTTAGACACCATCACTGAGTCAATGGACATGAGTTTGAGCAAACTCTGGGAGGTACTGAAGGACAGGGAAGCCTGGCATGCTGCAGTTCATGGGGTCCCAAAGTCAGAGACAATTAGTGACTGAACAACAACAAGGCTGGGTTTTGAAGGATGAATAGGAGTGCTCCCAAAGGGTCATGAATGAACCAAATAGCATATTATCTTTCAGTAACACTTGCTATTATTTCTCTTAACTACCATCTTGCTTTGATGCTTTTGAACTGTGGTGTTGGGGAAGACTCTTGAGAGTCCCTTGGACATGAGGGAGATCAAACCAGTCAATCCTAAAGGGAATCAATCCTGAATATTCATTGGAAGGACTGATGCTGAAGCTGAAGCTCCAATACTTTGGCCACCTGATGCGAAGAACTGACTCATTTGAAAAGACCCTGATGCTGGGAAAGATTGAAGGCAGGAGGAGAAGGGGATGACAGAGGATAAGATGATTGGATGGCGTTACTGACGCAATGGACATGGGTTTGAGCAAACTCTGGGAGATGGTGAAGGACAGGGAAGCCTGGCGTGCTGTAGTCCATGGGGTCGCAAAGAGTTGGACACGACTGAGTGACTGAACAACAACACTATCTCACTTTGCTTTTCAGACAAGGTTATCAAGCACCTTGTTGAGTTGGGGTCTGAAGCTCAACATTGTTATTGTTGAGGCCTAAGGCCGAGGTGTTACAACACAGTAGCTCTGGCCCCACCCCTCGATTTCCAGTTCTTAGCCTCCTCCCAAAAAACGGCCTCTCTGGCCTTGGAGGACATTCAGTCAGTCAGTTCAGTGGCTCAGTGTGTCCGACTCTTTGTGACCCCATGGACTGCAGCACACTAGGCTTTGGGGGACGTTAGGGGACAATATAATCAAAAGAGGAACAATAATGTTGCTTGCAAAATACTAGAGGATTTGTTAATATGTTTTTAAGAAAGTTTTTTTTTTTAATTCCCTAAGACCCAAAGTTAAAGGATCTCTATTGAGCAATCATAAGACCAAAGTTATTTAAACTTTACCCTTTTAATCAGCTGTTCTATGTGGTTTCACTTTAATAATTCAAAAGCATAAAGAGTAAACTATCAAGTTGAAAGTCTTAAAACCTGCATGTGGTCAGGCACCCAGGGCGAAGGGCCTCATCAGGCCAACAGCCGGGACCAGGCAGGAGAGGCAGGAGTCAAGTGAACCCTGATGTGGATGAAAAATCATTTCAGCTGAGAGCCTGCTGCAGCAGGAGGAGGATTTTAAGAAGCAGAGCAGCGCAGGCATTCAGAAGCGCCAAGCATCACGAAGCCCCTGTGATGGGGGTGGGGATGGGATGGGGAAATGGGGGGTGGGGGGGTTGGAGATGAGGGTGGAGGGAGGCTGGAGGAAGCCCCAAGCCTGACGGGAATGTGGTTGTCCCACCAGCTGTAGCTGCTGGCCCATGATTCAGCAGACACAGGGAGCCATTGAAGGTTTTAGGGCAAGTGTTCAAGATCCACCCGGGGCGCTGCCAGAGAGTGGGGGCACTAGTCCCCTCAAGGACCCCCTTCCCTCAGAGACAGGCTGCATCATCCTTTCTTTTTTTTTTTTTAAGATTCTTTTCTTTCCCATATAGACCATTACAGAGTACTGAGTAGAGGTCCCTGTGCTATACTGTAGGTCCTTGCACGCTAAGTTGCTTTAGTCGTATCCAACTCTTTGCCACCCTATGGGTTATGGCCTGCCAGGCTCCTCTGTCCATGGAATTCTCCAGGCAAGAATACTGGAGTGGGTTGCCATGCCCTCCTCCAGGGGATCTTCTTGACTCAGGGATCAAACCCACGTCTCTTATGTCCCCTGCATCAGTATGTGGGTTCTTTACCACTATCGCCACCTGCAAAGCTCTGTAGGTCCTTATTAGTTATCGATTAATATTTTATCTATAGAAGTGTGTATATGTCAATCCCAGTCTTCCAATTTATCACTCCAACCCACCCCCTGGTGGGTTTCCCTGGTGGCTCAGTGGCAAAGAATCCACTGGCCAATGCAAGAGACGCGGGTTCCATCCCTGGGTCAGGAAGATCCCCTGGAGAAGGAAATGGCAACACACTCCAGTATTCTTGCCTGGAAAATCCTATGGACAGAGGAGCCTGGCGGGCTACAGTCCATGGGGTTGAAAAGTGTCAGACACGACTTAAGCGACTGAGAACAAACTTATTAAAAAGATGAGGCATGCATCTTTTCGAATTATGGTTTCAAAATGCATCATCTTTTTAATAAACTGAGGCTCTTCCAAAAGATATGCTTCTGCCTCCTCTCTGCTCCAAAACTCTCCTGAAGAAACAGGCTACCTGCTCCAACATTAGGAGGGCTGGGCGAACCTAACAGGTGAAGCAGCTCACTTGGATGTCTCCGCTCTGTGCCGTGTCCGCTGCGTCTGTCCGCGGAGCTGGGGGACTCCCGGGAAGGCGAGGGGAGGCACCACCCCACCTCTGGTCAGAGCACCAGAGAGCCTCCCTTGTCTCCTTCCACAGGCTCTGGGTCTTGGTTCCCGAGCCTGTCAGCCTCCTGGAAAAACAGATAACTCACTTCAGATGGCTCAGTGGATCCCTTCCAAGGCGTGGATGGGACGCCTTCCGGGGTATGGGCGGGGCTTCCTCCCTAGGGGGTGTGGGCGGGGCTTCCCCTACCGTGTGGGCGGGGCTCCAGCCAAAGGAATGGGCGGAGCTCCCTCCAGGGGCTTGGGCAAGTCCTGAGAACAATAGAATTTCTGAAGCATTTCACGAATAATAGAGGTGCGAGCTGTTAGCAACCCCAGGACAGAGGATGGACGCAGTACCAGGGAAATCTACAGGGCCTGGAGACTCAAAAGAGAGGCTAATCAGCAGGACCTGTGGTTGGAACTGCTGGAGATGCAGCCCTAAAAAACAAGTGCGGGGAGAAAACGCCCCAACCTTTCTCCATGCTCCCAGATATCCTGAGGTGCTGCCCATTGGCTGAAACAGGGGAGGTGTCAGCACCCCGACCCATGTACTAAATAGAGCGCAGTCCTTTTCTGCCTTGGCGCCAAAATCTGCATCCTCTTCTGGGGAAACACTCAGCCCTCTGCCGGTCCAGATCCTCACGGTCCAGAGAGGGTGTCCCTGGCGTCCTAAGATGGATAATCAGTGTCAGGAGTGGGTGCTACTCGCGGCCAGTGGAGGCAACAATAGAGTCTGGTTCTCCCAGAACCCTCCTGGAAGGTAGCTTGACCTGGGGAAAATGGATCAGCACCTTGTGGGCTGCGGAAGGAGGAGGCAGCAGAAGGTACACCCAGTGCGGGACAGCAAACGCCCCCTCCCTGCTCCCCCAACCGACCTCTGTAAGAGATAGCCTGGCCAAGCAGCTGTCTGTGTGCATTTCTCTCCAGAGTAAATGGAGGATTTCTTCCTCACAGTCAATTCTCTTTAGTTAATAATTCATCTGAAACATGCCTTTTCTCTCAGGAAACAAAAGCATTGCATGTCGCTGTGAAACCATTAGAAGGGAAATTCAGTGATAAACCCTGCTTTCTTAAAAAAACAAAAAAACAAAACAAAAAAAAACCCAACCCTCTCACAGCCTGGAGTCCTAGAGGAGGACTTCCTAGAGATCTTTGTGAATGGCCGCAACACAGCCTTATGGAGCCAGATTGCTGGAAGGATGGTTCTAGAATCAGTTGGGATGGAAATGAGGTGATTCTGCAGGTGCCAGCTTGGCTTGGCATGTGGGGTGTGGCCTTGGGGAGGGGAGGAAACTGGGGAGCAGATGCAGACAGGTCACCCCCTCCATGCCCTCTCTAGTCATTGACCTTGATAGCAGGAAGGTGGGATGTGGTTAGCACTTTCTACATACAGATCCCACTTCCCAGGTGGCACTAGTAGGTAAAGAATCCACCTGCCAATGCAGGAGACATAAGAGACACCAGTTTGACCCCTAGGTCAGGAAGATCTCCTGGAGGAGGAAATGGCAACCCACCCCAGTATTCTTGCCTGGAGAATCCCATGAGCAGAGGAGCCTGGCAGGCTATGGTCCATGGGGTCGCAGAGTCAGACACAACTGAAGTGACTTAGCATGCATGCACACACACACACACACTCAGTGGATCAAATTTCATCTTGTGACTCAATAAACATTCCCAATGTCCCAGCTCTGCTGGGTGATAAGATGCTCAGGGGGTATCCAGGTTGGGGGAGCTCAGAGGAAGGGAACCTCACCCAGATCAGGGCCCCTGAGAAGTGTTTTTGGAAGAGGATGGGCATCCCATGTGTTAACCAGTGGGACTAACACATGCCGTAGCCCCCAAGTCCCTGTCAATAACCCAAATTCTGGAGATTTCCCCACCATGGGAGGCCCACACAGTTTGCATTTCAGTGGCTCATTGCCCTGGCATTGGCATGAACAACTTCTTTATCTGCAGGCCCAGGATGGTCAGGCCCCAGAGCTCTTGGGTGTTCTGGATGTCATGCTCCATCCAGGCCTCCTCCCCACCCAGGGCCTGGCATGTACCTGTCATGTACCTGTCATCAGACCACAGGACGGCCTGGAGCTGTTTAAAGAACCCAGGACTGGGTATCCAGAGCCCTGCATTCCATTCCCAGCCCCAGCCCAGTTCAGTGGGTATCACTGCCCTCATCTATAATGTGGGGGAGCCCTCCTAGTCTCTACCCAGATCCCTGAGCTTTTGTTTCCTGGCCCTGGGATGTTGGGAGGACCAATGCCACCAGGTCCTTCTGCTGCCAGATGTGTAAATACTGGGCCAGGTGCCAGGGCTGTGCTTGGCCTGGGCACTCTGGTAGTGGGCACTTCCAGCACAGCCCCTGGCCTCACTGCCCACACTTCTGCAAGGACACCTGTGTGTTAATCAGACCCACCTCACCCACCCCCGCAACAGTTCAGTTCAGTCACTCAGTCATGTCTGACCCTTTGTGACCCCATGGACTGCAGCACACCAGGCCTCCCTGTCCATCACCAACTCCTGGAGTTTACTCAAACTCATGCCCATTGAGTCGGTGATGCCATCCAACTATCTCATCCTCTGTCGGCCCCTTCTCCTCCCACCTTCAATCTTTCCCAGCATCAGGGTCTTTTCAAATGAGTCAGCTCTTCACATCAGGTGGCCAAAGTATTGGAGTTTCAGCTTCAACATCAGTCTTTCCAATGAATACTTAGGACTGATTTCCTTTAGGATGAACTGGTTGGATCTCCTTGCAGTCCAAGAGACTCTCAAGAGTCTTCTCCAACACCACAGTTCAAAAGCGCAATTCTTCAGTGCTCAGCTTTCTTTATAGTCCAACTCTCACATCCATACATGACCACTGGAAAAACCATAGCCTTGACCAGACGGATCTTTGTTGGCAAAGTAATATTATTACAATGGGAGAGTCGTGTCTGGAGGGAAGACCAAGGCTCTGTGAGCAGGGAGGAGGAATCTTGTCCACGATGAGACAAGGACAAGCTCCAAGGTGCACGGTGTCCACTGCCCAGGTAGGAGGGCCAGGGAGCACCCCACAGGCATGAGGACTCCCAACACTGAGGCCGCTGTCCTAGGTGGGTTTGTGGCCTCCACCCTTCATCCGGAGAAGAGACCTGTGTGGCGGAGACATGGCCCAACCCCTCCCAGGCCCCTCCCTGGAGTCATCCCCACTCCCCAGGCACCGGAAGAGTGCCCCGCCTCCTCTGGCCGCGCACAGCATGGGTCCTGCACCCTCTGCCATCGATTAGCCATTAAGTCACTTGACAGCCATTTCCTTCTAATTTACAGGGTATTGGCTGAAAGACCAATAAAAGGCTATGGAACAGTTTGGCGGACCCTGCAGGCCGCTAATTGCAGACAATGAGCAAGCCTGCGGCTCCTGGGAGCAAGCGGCAGTGTGTGCGCGTGCCCGAGCGTTCCCCGGGCACGCGCGTCAGCTTTTTGTGGTCAAGTTGCTTCCAGTAGAACAGGCACTTTTGAACACCCAGGTCTGCTTGACGGGCCTTAGGACCCACTGACTGGCACAGACTGCTCACACATATTTATTGAGCACCTACTGTGTGCTGGGGCCTAGACTAGGCGTTGGGGATGTAGTGATAAACAAGACTGGGTTCCTGTTCACCTCCTCCAACTGGGGGAAGCAGATCAAACATATACACACCAGCAAATTAATAAACTGTTTTAAAAGACTATGAATGCTATGAAGAGGGGAAAAATGAACCTCAGGGTAATGAGGAAGAGAAGGGGGGAAAGCGAGGCTGCTTCTTCCATTCCAACTGTCAGGAATATCATGCATGACCCTTGAGGGGGCTTTATGGTTGGAAAGTATGGTTAGGGCTTTGAATGTTCATGATCACTTTTTAATTCAATTTTTATTTTACTAAAGCAATCAGATCAGATCAGATCAGTCACTCAGTCGTGTCCGACTCTTTGCAACCCCATGAATCGCAGCATGCCAGGCCTCCCTGTCCATCACCAACTCCCAGAGTTCACTGAGACTCACATCCATCGAGTCAGTGATGCCATCCAGCCATCTCATCCTCTGTCGTCCCCTTCTCCTCCTACCCCCAATCCCTCCCAGCATCAGAGTCTTTTCCAATGTGTCAACTCTTCGCGTGAGGTGGCCAAAGTACTGGAGTTTCAGCTTTAGCATCATTCCCTCCAAAGAAATCCCAGGGCTGATCTTCAGAATTGGACTGGTTGGATCTCCTTGCAGTCCAAGGGACTCTCAAGAGTCTTCTCCAACACCACAGTTCAAAAGCATCAATTCTTCGGCGCTCAGCCTTCTTCACAGTCCAACTCTCACATCCATACATGATCACAGGAAAAACCATAGCCTTGACTAGACGGACCTTTGTTGGCAAAGTAATGTCTCTGCTTTTGAATATGCTATCTAGGTTGGTCATAACTTTCCTTCCAAGGAGTAAGCGTCTTTTAATTTCATAGCTGCAGTCACCGTCTGCAGTGATTTTGGAGCCCAGAAAAATAAAGTCTGACACTGTTTCCACTGTTTCCCCATCTATTTCCCATGAAGTGGTGGGACCGGATGCCATGATCTTCGTTTTCTGAAATGTTGAGCTTTAAGCCAACTTTTTTACTCTCCACTTTCACTTTCATCAAGAGGCTTTTGAGTTCCTCTTCACTTTCTGCCATAAGGGTGGTGTCATCTGCATATCTGAGGTTATTGATATTTCTCCCTGCAATCTTGATCCCAGCTTGTGTTTCTTCCAGTCCAGCGTTTCTCATGATGTACTCTGCATAGAAGTTAAATAAACATGGTGACAATATACAGCCTCTACGAACTCCTTTTCCTATTTGGAACCAGTCTGTTGTTCCATGTCCAGTTCTAACTGTTGCTTCCTGACCTGCATACAAATTTCTCAAGAGGCAGATCAGGTGGTCTGGTATTCCCATCTCCTTCAGAATTTTCCACAGTTTATTGTGATCCACACAGTCAAAGGCTTTGGCATGGTCAATAAAGCAGAAATAGATGTCTTTCTGGAATTCTCTTGCTTTTTCCATGATCCAGCGGATGTTGGCAATTTGATCTCTGGTTCCTTTGCCTTTTCTAAAACCAGCTTGAACATCAGGAAGTTCACAGTTCACATATTGCTGAAGCCTGGCTTGGAGAATTTTGAGCATTACTTTACTAGCGTGTGAGATGAGTTGAATCGTGTGGTAGTTTGATCATTCTTTGGCATTGCCTTTCTTTGGGATTGGAATGAAAACTGACCTTTTCCAGTCCTGTGGCCACTGCTGAGTTTTCCAAATTTGCTGGCATATTGAGTGCAGCCCTTTCACAGCATCATCTTTCAGGATTTGGAATAGTTCAACTGGAATTCCATCACCTCCACTAGCTTTGTTCGTAGTGATGCTTTCTAAGGCCCACTTGACTTCACATTCCAGGATGTCTGGCTCTAGGTCAGTGCATGCAAGTAATTAAAAAAGTAAAATGAGCCCTAGCCTATTCATAAAACCAGAAGCCCCCTGAGTGTCCCTCTTTCTCCCCCAAATCTCATTTGTAAGAGGCAACCACTTTTTAAAAAATATTAATTTACTTATTATTTGGCAGTGTCAGGTCTCAGTTGTGGTGCATGGTCTCTCCTGGTGCGGCCCAGGCTTAACTGCTCCATGGCAGGTGGAGTCTTAGTTTCCTGATCAGGGATTAAACCCAAGTCCCCTGCATCGCAAGGTGAATTCTTAACCACTGGACCACCAGGGAAGTCCCAAAGGCAACCATTTTTGAGTGTTAGCTGTTTCTTCTGGTATTTCCCTGCATGTTCTAAGTGATATGGATACTCTACATTTTCTGTTGATTTTAAACATTATCCACTGTATCCATTATCCATTTGGATAATGATAATGGATAATGGATTATCCATTATCCATTTTTCACTATAGAAGGTACAAGATTTAGAAACCTAATACTACTCTGAAATGTAAATACAAAACACCTGCCCTCTTCCCAACTGCTTCTTCGAGGTTCCTCCAATGAGTGGATCAACGACTACCCAAGTTCCCCTCCGTATGACACTGTATAAATATTGTTCACAGCTGAGTCATGTAGTGTACTATGATTAGCTTCCTTCTCTGGAGTTAGCAGTGCCTTCTCCCAATATGTTCAGATACATTAGGTGATCAATTTGTCAGTTCCGTGTTTGTCTTGGAGATTCCATCCTCCTCTCCAGGTGGATGGTAGCTCTCTCGGCTTGATGTGCAGCCATTGGGCTATCGTTGTCTTCAGTAGCTTTCCAAGCCTCGCCTCCGGGAACTTGCCACACTCAGCTCTCTCCCTCTCCATCTCCCACTCCAGTTCTTCCTTTCTTTAGCTTGACTCCATCATAGAAGATTTTTCCAAGGTCTTTCCTGAATCATAGACTCAATAGCAAATCAGTCAGTGAAGTTAGTTTTCTTTTTAGGATTTACATTATTTGGGGAGCTTTGGGGTGCCCCAGCAGAGGGTTAGCTCTTACTGAGTGTGTGGCAAGTTGAGAAGCCATGGTTCCCCGGGCAGCTGGGAGACTGTGGAGGAGGGCAAGAGAGATCCCTGTGTTGTCTGAGCCAGAATATGCCTCCGTGGTCATAGGAGGAAGCTGTAGCTCAGGTCACAGAGGTTTCCAGCCTTCCTCTCACATTCTTTGAGGACTCAGGGAGCTGCCCTCCTGGCTTCCAGCTGAGTCCTTACTGCTCACTCAAGACCCAGCTCAAACACACCTCCTCAGTCATGGTGCCCTGGGCTGGGGTTGACCTTTCTTTCTTGCCAAGTTCTTTGAGTTGTAGCTCTCCCTTGATTTGCATTTCTGCTTTCTGCTCTTAGGTCAGTTAAAAACAGTTGGTGTTTGCATGTTTGTGTGCTCGTGCATAAGTGTGTGAGTGACTGTGTGTGCACACACACACACACACATTAGAGGGGGAAGCTGTCGTCTGGTCTCACCCATGTTGTCTCTCCCCCACAGTGCCTGGCATGTGCCTGGCAGGTAGCAACTCTTCCATGATTTTCTGTGTCATGAATGGAAGCTTGTTTGTGTAGATTTGAGAAATTCCACCGTTAAAACTGACTCATGGTAAAGAATCCACCTGCAATGCAGGAGATCCAGATTCTATCCCTGGGTCTGGAAAATTCCCTGGAGAAGGAAATGGCAACCCACTCCAGTATTCTTGCCTGGAGAATCCCATGGACAGAGGACCCTGGTGGGCTACAGTCCATGGGGTCGCAAGAGTTGGACATGATTGAGCAACTAACACCCCTCTCCAAGGGGCCTGGGTGCTGTGGTAGGTGATGAAATCCCCTCCCGACAGTAGGAGGCAGGCTTAGGGGCCAGCTTCTCTGTGTGCCTGGGATCCTTGGTGCAGTGGGGCCGTGGAGCCCAGTGCTGGCAGATGGAAGACTCAGACAAGTCCCTGCTGCTTAGACCTTTCTATCCCCAAGAAACTCTATTCTCTTGGAACTCAGCTCTCCAGATACACTGGGTCAAGGTCATGGGGCAGGGTAAGGGGATAGATAGCAATTCCTCATACAAGAAGTCCTCAGTGGCTCCCACTGCACTCAGAATAAGATCCAGAGGCCTTGTCCTGCCAGCCGGTTCCCACGAAAGACCCGAGTCCCAGAACCTCTGCAGCACCATCTTTCAGCTAGCTCAACAGACATGGCTGAACATGGAAGCCCTGGGCAGGGAGTGGGGATAGGGGCAGTGAACACAGGGGGCTCAACTGAGTGGGGCTGCTCATCAGCCACATGCCTGGCTCACCTTCCCTGGTGATGGCAGAGGATTCGGAGTGAGAAATGGGGTGCTGCTTCTCATCGTCAGGGGACACCCTCAGAGGCCCAGAAAGGCTGTTTTGTTTTTTGGGTTTTTTTGGTTTCTTGACCCAGCTTTGGAGAAGTCTGCGGTGTACAGAGGTGTCTCATGGTGGAACTCTGTGTATGTGAGCATGCATGGATGTGTGTGTGTGTGTACAATGCATATGTATGCATGTGTGTATAGGCATATATGAGTGTATATGTACGTATATGTGTGGATGTGTAATATTGAATGTGTATATGGGCATGGATGTGTGTGTAGTGTGATGTAGTGTGTGTGTGTTTTGGGGGTAGTACTGGGGTCCAGCCCCGGTTGGATCCAAGGATTCCCTCAGGATGACGGCATTGGCGATTAGAATAGAGATAGCTTAATTAAGTATTAATTAGAGATATAAAGAGTGGTTAAATAGGGATAGCTCAGTGAGAAAATTCAGTGGAGAAAAGAGGCTGAATAACTTGGTTTACGTGGAAAACCAATAAAACTCCAAGAAAAGGAGTTTGCATCACCTACGTAGGCCGCAGGCGTCCTCCCGTTCTCCTGAAGGAGAGGAGACACTAAGGCCTCCCTGGTCAGATCTTAGAAGCCCAGGCAAAATTAGTAGGTTTGACGAGCCTCCACCCTCAGATGGGAATTCAGCCAGAAGGTGAAAGAAAGAACGACATGGGGAGACCAAGCTTCGGTGAGCAAGGTCCATAGCTTTATTTTCAACAGGGGCTTTTATACCCTAAGTTGCACATAGAGGATAATAGGGGGTGTGAAATCATGCAAAGTCAGCAGTCTTTGATCCTTATCGAAACCAGGGTTTCTTTTCTGCAAACTTATCATTTACAAATGGTTTAGGTGATTTACATCATCTTCTGGCCAGAAGGCCTGTTAACATTTTATGACTCTGACAAAGGCTTGTCAACCATAAGACTTATTTTCTCTAAGAGTAATTATTTTAAAGTTTGGCGCCATCCTCCGAAGGTGTTAGATAAAGTTGCATTCCTATAGGGCAAAGGTGCAGTGGGTTTACAACAAAGGAAAGAATTTATTACCTTAAGGGTCTAAAGTTGTTAACACCAAGGCCACTACTTATTTTTTCTACATACCAACTATATTAATACACTTCCAAGGATACAATACAGGGGATGTGGAAATTTGGCAGCAAACATTGGCTCAACAATGAAATCTTCTACTAGTTTTATTCTAACAATTTCTAACTCTCCGAGAGGCTCTATACTATTTGAATATCTTAAGCTTCCCGTGCCTCTCGCGGTTGGGAGACTGTAAACAATCATATGCATAGCTGTAGGAGTCCAGGTAAACCTGTCAGGCAAGTTAGAGAGCCATCTGAGGGGTTTGTGAACTAAAACACTCTTGTCACGCCCAGGAACTTTATTAACTGGAGCTGTAAGTTAACTCTTTTTCAGAGAGAGAGATGGTGGTGGGGGACAGCCCCCCGTAATGTCAGAGGAGTAAGTGAGAGCACAAAGCAGGAAAGTAGGCAGACTCTGGTTTTGAGGGTAGATGCTCGAGAATTTCCAGGGGGACTCCTGAGGCTCGATCCTGCCTTTGCATATGTCAAGCCTCCTTCCTCATGACCTTTGCCATGGGCGGAGTTCCTCACGCTGGCTCCCGGCAGGGTAGGCCATGGGGAGGATAAATACCTTTGGAAGAGGGAGTCTGAGACCTTTAACCTCATGTCGCTAAGAACAGACCCTCAGTGGGCTGCAGGACACAAGAAACGAGCCAGCAGCTTCCACTCGCAGGCTCTCAGAGCTGTTCTTTGCCTCCAGCTCCCCCGACCCCTCACAGAGCAGGGGGCTGAGGGCGGAACCCATCACAGCGCTGTCAGCAGGAACCGCAAGGGGGTCCTGGCTCTCCCTGCCCGGGCATTCTGCTGATGGCAAGCCTTTAGGGCCACCCTCCAAGCAGAGAACATGGGGCCCCCAGGGTGGGAGTTTTCTCGAGGTGGGAGGCCCCGCCCCACGACATTTAGGAATCAGACGTGGAGCCAAGGAAAATCTCACTTTCCTTTTTCTTGGTTTTAGGAACCAGGCCATGTAGGCAGCTGTGTGTGCCCAGCTTTTCCCGCACCCAGGCAGACGGGCCTTTCTCTGGTTTAGCAGGAACCCCCAGGTGGCTCACAGGGGGCCGGGCTGGGTCCCCACCAGCTGCCCTAGCACTCAGGAGCCCCGCGGGGTGCACATTAGGTAGGAAGTCTCTGCAGACTGGAGACCACTGGCAACAGGAGCAGCTCCGCACTGACCCCTTTCCAACTGCATCATCCTGAGAACTAACATGACTTATGGAGCACTTACTGTGTGCCAGATGCTCCTTAAAGGGCTTGACATGCATTAACGTATTTTTTAATCCTCCCCATAGGACTATGAAATGGACCCCGTTGTTGTGCCCATTTTATAGACCAGGAAACTGAGGCATGGTGAGGTTAAGTGACTTGTCCAAGGTTACACAGCCAGAAAGTGGGAGAGCTGGGTTTAGTGAGCCAGACATCTGCTTCCCAGCCCTTCCGCAGAATCACCCTAAAGTGCTGAGCTGAGAGAGAGGATGGGGATGAGGGTAGGTGTTCAAGGCAGAGCGTTGTCCTGCTGTAGGTAAAATTCCAGTGTCCACCAGGCTCCAGTGAATCGCAGAAGGGCTTCGGGAATGGGCTGGGGCAGCAGCCCAGGGAGCAGAGTGGCTGACGGCTCAGCTGCATGAGGGAGGGGAGCAGACCAAGTGTACTTCTCAGGAGAGCCCTTGGGACAGCCCATTCTCCCCTCGCCATGCCCAGGCTCTTGGACTGCTCCTGAGAGGTGCTGCGCTAGCCAAAAGTTGCCCTCTTTGCTGGATGGAGCCGCCACTGAGACCCGCTTTCCTGCCTGGGAAGCTGGCTGAGCCATTGAGAAGGCATTGAGAATCCCCCTGGGATTCTCTCCTGGACCTGACCCCAGTGTCCCTCCAGCCACCATCCCCTCCACCCAAGCCCCAGGAATAGGGGTCTTGCAGCCAGCAGCCTGGCTTTAGAAATGTCTTCTCTCCTCCCGGCAGAAGGAATCCTGCTCATTTCCTACCCTCTCCCTAAAAAGGGCTGGAACTCTGTGCCTGCCAGGCTCTACCCATCTCCCTTGTAAGTTCCAGGATTCCTTTATCTTGGCATTATCTACCCTCAAAGGCCCTTAAGCCTCATCGCCCCTGTCCTTACCCGTTTCAACTGACTTTTAAGACCTAGCCCAAGGCTGAATATTTTAGGGAGAAAAGCAGAAAAATCTTTGGGCCCAGAGATTTTTGAGGGGAGAGGGGGCAGAGATTTTTGTCTTTATTTTTTGGAATTCTGATTCTGACAAAATCCCTCTATATTGATGATAAATTTAGAAATGTCAATTAAGTCCCTGCAGGGCCTCATGTTGGGGGCCACACAGGATCTCGCTGTAAAAAAATGCACCCCCGACCCCCAATTTTCCAGGTCAGGTAGACCTCACTGAGTCAGAAATCAAGCCTACACAGCAAGGTCAGAACTGCTTGAGGCCCCTGGAAAGGGGTGGGTGGGAGGGAGGAAGAGTAAGAGAAACAGAGGGAGAAAGGTCCCGGGGAGAGGGAGACTCAGAGTCTGTCATTTCCAGGAGCCCATCACAAACAAGGCAACTCATCTGAGCCTTTTCTGAGTTCCAGAAAGTGTCTGTGAGCATCTATAGAAATGGGGTTTGGGGGACCCTAGAACACAGCATGACCCTAGAACAAAGCAAGATGACACAGGCTTCTGGGAGCAGGGTCTTGAGAACTTTGGGGAATCTCCAAGAGGAGGGTGGCAGAGGGCCTTCCCAAGGTGATTGGACCACAGGGCCCATTTGGGGATGGAGGGTGGGGAAGGCCCGCTTTATCATCAGGAGCAGCAGAATGGCGATTCAGTAGAAAGATGTCTGGGTCAAGACATGGTAGGAGTGAGTAGTGCTCCAAGCCCACCACAAACTGATGGGGGGTCATCGGGCAAGTCACAGCTCTCCCAAAGCCTCAGCTTCCCCATGAAATGAATCTCACAACTTCAGGCCTGGCTTCTTCAGGGGACCATTGTGAGAGGGGATAAGACAACATGTGGCTGCTCATCGTGTCGCCTCTGAACAGGCCTGATAGTCCCATCCCCCTGAAACTACTGATAACTACCACACAGACCCTCCCTCCCCTAAACTAATCGCCAACAGCCTTATCCCACAGGCATCAAACTGTCACTGCCTCCCAGTCCTCTCGCTGGGTTTGGGGAGGCGCTAGGGACATTTGAGAAGGCAGAAGCAATCAATCCCTAGGCTTTCAACGATGACCGTAAACATTCAGTTTAGTGAACACACAATGAAGGCCAGTTCAGGCTCAGCCCCAGCGTTTTTGGGGGATACAGGAGGTGACCGAGCTGTCACCTCTTGGGCCTCAGGTCCACCCAAGAGACAGCAAGATTGTGCCATGGGGTCGGGCTACATAGCATGTATGGCGTGGACCCATCAGGAGGCTGTGGTCACTCAGGCCTGGGGCCGGGAGCTAAAGCCCTTCTGAACCCCAAAAGAGAGGAGGTGGAATCCGAGCCAGGCCGGAAAGCAATGCTGCGAATTCAGTCTCAGCAAGTGAGCACGAGCCTTCTCAAAGCTTCCCTCCCAGCCTTCCCCATGCCCGGCGTGCCTAGGAGGAATGGCTCCTGGGGTTAAAGGGCCTTTGAAATGAGCTTCCAGTGGTGCAACATGAAGTGTTTGAGAACCACGAGCGTGCACTGATTTAGTGTGGACATTCACCGTCACCCTCACCACCGTTTCCCTCTCTGCCGTCACCACTACGATCCCTGCCATCCACTCTCCCACCTTCTCTGCTACCGCAGTCATCACCCCCATCCACCACCATTACCGCCGTCCACTCCACCGCCAGCATCACCGTCGCTGTCAGCACCGCCACCAGCTCTCCCGTCGTCACCACCGTCTCCGCCCACCATCACCACTGCCTTTACCGTCAATGCCACCCCCCCACCATCACCAGCCCCACCTCCACTGCCATGACCAGCAACAGCACTACCACCACCCACCTCATCACATTTTCCTCTTGCCTTTGACCACCCAGAGACGAGACTACAAAGCCCAAGCATGAGCACCTCGCCTCTTTCAACCCTCTGCACCCCCAATATTCGTCTTCATGTCGATTTGCTCATATCAAAGAGATCAACCGAAGGCTGACCAGAGAGCATACCAAGCTGAGCATACATCGTGGTTTGTCCAGAACAGTTCCAAGTCACACCTGTTTTCCCTGCTTTGTTATTCACTATGCCATGGTTGCCTGACACAGTATATGGTTACCCTATAACATAAGACCACAAGGACTAGCGCCCCAAGGAAGCTGACCTGGACCAGAGCCTGGTGGGGTAACTGGGAGGGTAAGATAACCAGCCACTGATAACTAATGGATGTGCCTGCCTCCCCCTCCTTTGCCTTCCCCACTCCTGCCCCCAGGAAACCCCTGAGAAAAGAGGAGAACGGCACTGGCGTTGCTGAGTACCCTATGACTTCCTCGCAGAGCAGCAAAGGGGTGGACGCGAACAGCGCTGTGGTATGAGTCCGTAGGCCCCGGACTGCTGGCCAGAGGGACGCCTTGGTGGTGCTGGTGGAGGCGGGAAAGCAGGTGGACACGAGCTGACACTGGGCTTGTCCAGGACTTCATCGCCTTGCAGGCTTCGAGCCTCCCAAAGGAGAAAGCCTCCTTTGCCCAGCCTCGCCCCTTGGTCAGCCCACAGCGCGGATGCTGCAGACACCAGGCTGAGCCAGCAGGCAGCAGCCTCCGGGGTAGCACCATCATCCGAGGCCCCATATCTCTTCCTCATCTTGTGTCTGATCCACGGACTGTCCCCCGGCTGGTGCCCAAAGCGCACACCCCGAGAAGGCCGGGAGCCTGTCTGCTGGGGCGAAGAGGTCCCCCCACCCCTTTCGCCTAAAGGAAACCTCCCCTCCCCACCAGGAAGCCCACCTTCTTCCCCGACCATGCCGTTCCCGACAGAAGCCATGGGCACAGCCACGAGACATCCCCGTTCAAAGGTGCTCCCACCCATCCTCCCGCCGCCCTGTCGCTGTCTCAGTCTTCAGAGCCTGCCTTCGCCCTCCCATCTCCATCACAGGCCCCTGGCTCCTGACTCCCCATCACGGGGGGCTGTGTGCCCTGTCTGCAGAGTCCAGACTGAGCCGAGAAGCCCATCACACCCCCGGGTGGGGTCTGACCGTCCAGGGCAAAATGACGCCCTGAACCCCAGGCCTGGGGCCCTGGAAGGACAGGGGCCACTACCCCTGTCCTCAGACTCACTCCCACACCTGACCCTCAGAGGACCCGACGCTTCCCTGTGAGCCAGGCCCTGCCTTCCCCTGGCAGAGGCCACCCCCGTGCCAAACCCATCACCGGCGCTCTGGCCTGGGCCCCCGACGCTCCCTGAGGCCTGGTACTCCCCTGAGAGCCCCCAGGCCTGCCGTCATCCCGAGGGAGCCAGTGTGCTTCTGTGGCTGCCTTGAATGTCCCTTGTGTTCTGAAAGTGCTGAGCCCTCCGGAGTGGTTGGTGGACGAAGGGAAGGAAAGGAGATGGGAGGAGAGGGACCCTCCTGGCCTGGTGACTCCATCTTCTGGCCGAGTGACCCCCACCTGCCAGCCTGTTTTGCCGGTGGCCAGTCACCCTGTGGGCACATCACTGGGGCCCCAGAGACAGCAGCCTTGTGCTTTTGCACTCCCGGAGGGTTGCGAGAACACTTCTGGCCCTTGGTTCCCTCACCCTCCACGCACTTGCATGGAGGAACCCATCACAGCCAGCGGCTCCACTCTCTGGCTATGCAGGGTCCGAGTCGGGGACCCTGTCTGTCTCCCAGATCACAAGTGTCAGCTGTTCTCTGGAGGGCGTCTGGGCCACAGGTGAGACTTTCACATCCAGGGGAGACTGACAGACTGAAAACCAATCCCCGTTTGGGCTGAACCTTGAAACATCCATCGTCCGGCAGCCCTGGTGCCCACAGAGGTGTCTGTGTGCCGAGAGCAGGGGAGAAGGTGAATGCGCTGTGACCTTGGCCCAGGTCCTGTTGCCAGGTCAGTGAGTGCAGGCTGAGGACAGGCCCCGGGCAGGGCCTCCAGAAAGGGTCTTCCCTTCTTTTCAGTGTTCCCCGTGTGAGGACTGGGTTTGGCTCTGGACTGGCTTTTGCTCTCCCTGTGCACCCGCTGTGCACCTTAGCACGGGGCCATCTGTGGCCTTCCTCCCTGCCCCCACCCAGTGGGTACTCTGGTTCGTGCCCTCCACTTGCCAAGGATGCAGAGCTGAGTGACAAGCAGGCCAGAGGCTGTGGGCCCTCAGCAGGACAGACCCCACCCCAGCGTACTTTCCTCACTGCCTGCAGCTCCTGCTGAGTCCCCTGCCTGCTCCCTGAGCAGACACCCAGGCAGGATCCCAGGCTGATGCACATACTTTTCTGGGTCCAGAAGTGATGGGAGAGCATCTTTGGCCAGAGGGAAGAATCCTGGCTAAGCGGTCGTGGAGTCCTGGGCAGTCAGTCTGGGGGGACATCGAGGGAGGCTGGGCACACCCCAACTTTTGCAAAAGCTCACTGATCCCACCTTCCCCAACCTGGGCATAAACCTGAGTGGCTCAGATTTTGCAATTAATCCTCCAGCCCCAGCCAGGCTCCCCATCAGGATCCCCAGAAAACCATCAGTCCTTCACTCTGGAGCTAGTGTCCGCTTCCCTGAGGACACACAGCCTGGGCTCCGTGCAAAGCTAACATTTGCCATAAATTCCCCCAAATTGAGTTTGTCAAATCTCCTCTCACCCAGTCTTTTCTTCTTTACTAAGAAAAGACCCCAGTTTTTAAAACAGAACAAACCCAGAACTGGCCATTTGGGAGACAGCCCTCATGGGTGCAGGGAGAGAGCCCCGGTGGATTTTCAGCTTAATCAACAGAAGATCCCTAAAACCACCCAGCCTGGTATTTGAGCTTAAACTTAAATTTCAGGAACGTATCTTCAGCCCCTCAACACGGACCAATCCTCAGGCTAGCCTGAACTTTCGAGAGTTCAGACTCTCGAAAGGAAAGGCACATTCCTCTTCTGCATTTTCTCAAATAGATATTTTTTGACCGTCTCCTGTCAAGCCCAGCTTTAGAATGGCATATAGGATCTTCCAGAGGTTTCAGGTGTTGCTTAGATGCTTCTAAAGCAAGTTTTGGAAGAAAGACTAATTGCTGTAAAAATAGACATATATATTATATACAGTTATATATATTTAAAGAGATATCTATCTACCTATATATATAATTACTGTACTCTATGAATCTGTACAAAGTATGATTTCAACAGCCCAGGTAGTGTGCGATATCTAATGCATGAATGTAAATACCCTCAGACCTGCCTTCCTCATGGTTGCTAAGAGTGCACAGGAAGAAGCCTCCTGTTCCCAGTTCTGTCTCAATGGACCAATACACACGTTGGTGCCCTCCTGTCCACCGCCGAGCCTCTGATGTCGACTCTGTGCTGAGATGTTGTGCAGGAAGCAGGACAGGCAGTGTGGGGGGTGGGCTACATGCTGCTTATGAGGAAGAAAGCACCATGCCTTTTTATTTTCAATAAAAATATACTTATGAAGATGGCTGTCTGTTGTCATTTGTGGTGGGGGCTTGGCCCCGGGCAGAGTGGGAAGGAGTGAGCAGACGGTGCACAGGTGTGGTCCTCCCTTGAGGCCCTGCTACAGACCCAGGTACCTGGGATATGGCTGGTCTTGGTCCCTTGCCTGCCTGGTTTCTATATGGTTTCATCGTAATTCCCTGAGGTCAGCATTTATGGGGATTCCAAGGTACTCAGCTTTTCCCTCACCCCCGATCTAGCCACCTTGATCCTTGACTCAATCGAAAGGAGGCTGGTCAACCATCCTAGTTCGCCTGGGACTGGGAGGTTTTCCTAAAATGTTGAACCTTCGGTGCTGAAACTGGAAAAGTGCCAGGAAGATTGGACGAGCCAGTCACTCTCATTTGACAAGTTCTCCTGGGAATCATGGGGGGTCAAGAACCCGCGGGCCACGCTGGAGGGGAGATGGCTAGAGCTGTGGCCAGTGGCAGGGCTCCTGCTATGTCCTTCTCCGGTCCAGACCTCAGCCCCCACGTTGGTCTGCAGCGCCTCCTCACCCAGCTGCTCAGAGCGCTGTGGTGGCCGGCCCTGCGCCCCCAAGCAGACGGGTCCCAGCCCTGCAGGAGCAGTCCTGTTTCCCTGGACTTTTGGAGGGAAGGGGTTCCTCTCTGATTGGCAGGGTGAGATGGAGAGAGAAAGCAGCTGCCCTGCAGCCTCATCAGTTTTATCTGAGGGCTGAGACAAAAGTTTGGAGACAGCCAAGGTCACGCAGACACAGACAGTGGGTGGGGCTGGGGTTTGCATGCAGGCATGAGTGTCTTCAGCACACAGCGCCAGACATGACTGAGGGAACCCCAGCCCAGACTATCTCCCCACAGGTGGGGTGCCGCAGGGCCCCATCACCTCTACATGTGTCCCCATGGCTTCAGAGTCAGCTCCACAGAGGCAATCGGGAGGGCTCTGTGTGCCCAGAGTTGGGGGGTCAGAGTGTGCCCAGAGTTGGGGGGTCAGAGTGCTCTCCAACCTGACAGCTCAGGGGGATGTCGGCTCAGCACAGGGTCTCAGGAGGAAACGGCCCATGTCCCAGGCTGCTGGGATCAGGGCAGAGGGGGGAATCCATGGAGGTCCCCATCGAGAGCCAGGAGGTCGTCATCTTGGTGGTACCTCCTGGAATTCCACGAGCTGTCATTTGCTGAAACCCAGCACAGGTCCCGGCATACAGTGGGCCCGCAGTGGACAGTGGCCGTCACTGCTGTCATTTTCACTGCGGTCGTTAATAAGCTGCCACCTGGGCCACAGCAAGAGCTCTTCTATCCACTGGCGGCTCACTCAGGTCCCCCCGGTGGAGATGCAGTGGAACGCTTCGGGCCTCGTCTCGGTGGCCCTGCGCTCCAGCCTGGTTAAACTCATGGTAGCAAACCCCAAGGCCAACCAGGCAGGAGGCAGGCGACACCAGGCCTGTGTGCGAGGTGCTGCCGACTCCTGCAGGTGCCTGGGCGGGGAGTGGGGCGTGAGGGTGGCAGCAGGAAGCAGGGCCAGCCTGGGAGAGGGGCGGGGAGGGGCTGAGGACTGGGGCTGGGGAGCCATCAGCACAGAGAGGCAGAGTCCCCTGCCACGTCCCATCTCCACTTGCATCTCTGGGGCTTTTTGCCAAGATTCCAGCTCCAGAGACCAACATGGCAAACAGCAGCGTCTGCTCTGCCCACCTGCCGGCTTCATGCCCACCCATGAGCCTCCCACCTCCTGCTTGGGGTCTTGCCCCTGGCACCCTGGTGTGAGACACAGTGAGATCCACAGGTCCCCCCGGGGGGCCCCGGGAGGCGTACTGGAATGACTGCCCCTGACCAAGGGGGGATGGCCATTCTTCCTTCTCGGCAACACCGCACTGAGACACACCAGATGTGGCATCTCAGAAGATGGTTCGGTGAGTGGGAGTGAGCAGTGGCACTTAATTCCAGGTGGTGGCCTCCCCAAGGCCTCATCTTGGGGCGCACACACTTACCCCACCTGACTAGTGACCAGCCCCACCAGACACTCACTCTCCTCCTCCACTCTCCCCTGCCCCCCCAATCCCGCCCAGGCCCTAAATGCCTTCTAGTTCCCCTATCCCTTGCCCCCAATTTGTTGCTGTTATTGTTCAGACACTAAGACGTGTTTGACTCCTTGCAACCCCATGGACAGCAGCACGCCAGGCTTCCTTGTCCTTCACTGTCTCCAAGGTTGCTCAGACTCCCATGTCCATTGAGTGGGTGATGCTGTCTGACCATCTCATCCTTTGCTGCCCCCTTCTCCTCCCACCTTCAATCTTTCCCAGCATCAGGGTCTTTTAAAGTAAGTCAGCTCTTCATATCAGGTGGCCAAAATATTGGAGCTTCAGCTTCAGCATCAGTCCTTCCGATGAATATTCAGGGCTGATTTCTTTCAGGGTTGACTTGCTGGATCTCCTTGCTGTCCAAGAGACTCTCAAGAGTCTTCTCCAACACTACAATCCAAAAGCATCAATTCTTCAGCGCTCAGTCTTCTTTATGGTCCAACTCTCACATCCATACATGACTACTGGAAAAACCATAGCTTTGACTGTACGGACCTTTGTCAGCAAAGTGATGTCTTTGCTTTTAATATCTAGGTCTAGGCTTGCGGTAAAGAATCTGCCTGCAATACTGAACACCCGGGTTCCATCCCTGGGTTGAAGAGATCCCTTGGAGAAGGAAATGGCTATCCACTCCAGTGTTCTTGCCTGGAGAATTCATGGACAGAGGAGCCTGGCGGGCTCCAGTCCATGTGGTTTTAAAGAGTCGGACACAACTGAGTGATTAACACTTTTCACTTTCACTAGGTCTGTACTAACTTTCCTTCCAAGGAGCAAGTGTCTTTTAATTTCATGGCTAGAGTCACCATCACCGTGATTTTGGAGCCCAAGAAAAGAAAATCTGTCACTACTTCCACTTTATTCCCTTCTATTTGCTTGACGTGATGGGACCGAATGCCATGATCTTAGCTTTTTGAATGTTGAGTTTTAAGCCAGTTTTTTCACTCTCCTCATTTACCCTCAGCAAGAAGCTCTTTAGTTCCTCTTCACTTTCTGCCATTTAATACTGGCACCTGGGCTCTAAGGATGCCCTCAATCCCAGAGAAGGACCCAGAGATGGGCCTGATACACAGATGGCCCCTCCTCTCTCACCCTTCAAGGAGGTCTCGCCTCAGTCATGCAGACCACAGACTTGGGAAGGCCCTCTGCCAAAGGCGAGCCATCCTTACTAGGCCCCCCGGGAGTAGCGAGGGCTCCTGGAAAACAGAGGGGCCTGCAGGGCTTCCCAGAACAACGTGGATGGCAACCCTGGGCCTCCCGCCTCCCCTTGGCCAGAAGCACATAGCCTGCTCCTCCCCACTAGGCCCATTCCAGCGCTCACTGTGGGGAGCGGTGGCCCTAGGCACCCTTGGAGCCCAAGTGCCTGACTGTGGACCTTACACTTGATGGCTCTCTGTGGATGACTGGGTGGCATCAAGAGGGTCTTCCTGGGATGGCTGCTCAGGGACAGGAAGCAGAACTCCGCCCCTGTGAGCTTGTACTGGGTTCTCATCCTGTAGCCCTCTGATGGGCATGGTCACCACTGACAAGGCTGCAACGTGCTCATTCAGTCATTCCCTTGACAGAAGCCTTTGTTCTTTGACCTTAGCCCAGTGCTCCTGCACTCATGCCACACCCCTATTTCTTCCAGGAGGTTTCCTCAAGGGGTAGGGGGTTGTTTCCTATTGGCTAACCACAGCCAGGGCCATCTGGGGCCAACAGAGAATGGTGAACCCCAAAAGGGAGGGGGTCCAGGCTTAATCCCTCTTCTCTTCAGAGCTTGCTGAGGGCAAGCATGCTCCTTTGCTTTTGGCCAAGGCAAACACAAGCCACCCTTCTCAGAGGTAGTGTACTGCCTGCCAGCTAAGAGGGGCCATCAGGAAATCCTTCCAGAGCAAAGAAGTGACTTGTTGTCTCCACCATTAGAAATCAGAAGCAAGCACAAAATTTGGTTTGTTGCTCTTCATGTCCCCTCCTGACACCCCTTAAATTTTTCAAAAATGTCCTCCTTTTCAGATTCACCAATACATGAAAATAACCCAATTATTAAAAGGGAGTCGGGCAACCACCCCCCACCCCCGCCCCGGCTCCCTGCAAAGAAAGAGGCTCTCTGATGGTGGGCATGCAGGTCAGGGGATGTCAGAGTACAGGGCACCGCCCCCTTGACGTGAGCCCAGCCCGGTATCTACCCAGGAAGACAAGGGGTCCAGAGGATGGTGACAACATAGCCCACCACATGGAAGATCTCCAGTGAGGCCGCTCTGGACCTGTCCTCAAGGAGAAGGGCTGACGAGTAGGGGTTCCCTGTCCTGTGGAATTCCAGGGGGCTGGCTTCATGCCACTGACTTTTTGCTTGGAGCTTTGCCTTCAGCCTTTCATGTGGGATATATTATCAGGGGTTCGTTCATATGGTCTCTGTGAGAACTTAATTTTCTATTTCATTTTTATGTCAAACTAAAAATAAGGGTAACAAGCACATGTGGATCCTAGGAATGAGCACATGAGATTTCAGGCCCACGGTCATGCTCACTGCCCAGCAATGACAAACAGCACCATTTCAGTTGTCGAGGGTGATGAGAAAAGAAGTTGGCCAGGTGCCATGGCTGGCTTGCCTCCCCCCACCGGGCCTCTCTGGGGAATCCCTCTCGTCTGTCTGCCACACCCTCTCAGGGAGCTCATCCCGTCCTGCCTTCACCTCACCTCAAATGCATACCATGCCCCCATCATCCCCAGACCTGAGGGCACCCCACTGCACACTTGTTGTCCTGGGGCATCTTGTCAAGCCCAGAAGGATTCCTGGCTCTCGCCCACGATCTCTCTTCACCCCATCGTCCTCACCTCCACACCTGGCCTCTTCCATCACCACTGTTTCTCTGCCCAAACCCTGACAATCAGCCTTATTCCTCCTTGCCTTTCAAATGGGACATGTTCTCAGGGATGAACATCTGCCAGTGGCCCATAAGCCAGCAGGTCTTCCCAGGTGGCGCTAATGGTAAAGAACCCACCTGCCAATGCAGCAGATGTAAGAGATGCAGGTTAGATCCCTGGGCCGGGTAGATGCCCTGGAGAAGGAATGGCAACCCACTCCAGTATTCTTGCTTGGAAAATACCACAGACAGGAGCCTGGGAGGGCCCCTGTCCATAGGGTTGCAAAGAGTCGAACATGACTGAAGTGACTTAGCACGCATGCACGCACACAATAAGCCAGCAAGTCCTATCAACTTGGTCTCCAAAACACTTAAACTGTCTGCCTAACTCGGCCCCCACCGCCCCCATCCAAGCCACCATCACTTCCCACCTGGACCACAGAGAAAACCCCTGCCTGGGTGCTCTGCTTCTACACTGCCGCCCCCAGGATCATTCCCACAAAAACCAGAAGGATCCTTACAAAACATACATCAGATCATACATGAGTTAAAATCCTGCCCTTGACATTTTTCACTCTTAAAAGCCACACTCCTTACACTAGCTCACAAAGCCTCTGCTCCTCCTGTACCCACACCCCTGTCACCCTTTCTCCCAGGCCCTCCTTCCCCTTGGTCACTCTGTCCTCTCTGAGCCCTCACATAGGCCAGCCCCTCGCCATCTGAGGTCTTTGCAGCCACTCTCTCTCTGATTATCAGCTGTGGCTCTCTTTAACCACCCCTAGTCCTCTCTAAATGTCGCCTTAGTTTATTTTTAATATGGTGCGTCTCACCAGCTAAGGGCTTCCCTGATAGCTCAATTAGTAAAGAATCCACCAACAATACGGGAGATCTGGGTTCGATCCCTGGATTGGGAAGATCCCCTGGAGAAGGGACAGGCTAACCACTCCAGTATTGTGGCCTGGAGAATTCCATGGACTGTATAGTCCATGGGGTCGCAAAGAGTTGAACACGACTGAGCGATTCTCACTTTCACATTTTTCACCAGCTAAGGACACTTGTTGATAAGTGTATCCATCTCCTGTCTTTTCTCTCCCATTTAAAGTAAGGTGTATGAGGACAGGGGCCTACTCTACTTTTGGGTCTTGAAAGTTAAAGAGGAAAAGTGGAAATGAAAGTTGCTCAGTCATGTTTGACTCTTTGTGACCCCATGGACTATACAGTCCATGGAATTCACCAGGCCAGACTCCTGGAGTGGGTAGCCTTTCCCTTCTCCAGGGGATCTTCCCAACCCAGAGATTGAACCCAGGTCTTCCGCACTGCAGGAAGATTCTTTACCAGTTGAGCCACCAGGGAAGCCCTTTAGGGTCTTGCTGCTGCTGCTGCTGCTGATGCTAAGTCGCGTCAGTCGTGTCCGACTCTGTGTGAGCCCATAGACGGCAGCCCACCAGGCTCCCCTGTCCCTGGGATTCTCCAGGCAAGAACACTGGAGTGGGTTGCCATTTCCTTCTCCAACGCATGAAAGTGAAAAGTGAAAGGGAAGTCGCTCAGTCGTGTCTGACTCTTTGCGACCCCATGGACTGCAGCCTACCAGGCTCCTCCGTCTGTGGGATTTTCCAGGCAAAAGTACTGGAGTGGGGTGCCATTGCCATCTCCAGACTCCCGAAGTGATTGGCACCAAAAATATTTGTAGAATTAATTGATTGATTATTTAATTATGGGTTACACATTTAACACTGAACACGTAGCATCAAGAAGAGAATATAGCATTTTATTCCACATAACTGTTCAGAGACCCCACCTCATTGAAAATGGAGGGGAGTGGTTGAGGGAATAGGAAAACCTGAATTTGCAAACTGTTGGTGTTTGGGCCTCCTCCAGTGTAACTGGTCTCTTTTGGATGACTCTGTCTCTTTGGTGTAGGTGCTCAGACCGAGAACTGTCTCCTCAGGCCTGGTGCCCTCCAGGAGGCACCCAGGTGGGTTCTGAGTGGGGGTCTGTGGTCTCTGGTGCAGGTAGTCAGGTTCAGACCACATGGTATCTTCAGGGTTCTGGCAGGTCTCGTGGCTGGCCCGGGCTGCTTCCAGGAGAGGTGACTGCAGGGCTCTGCCTGGGCCCTTCCGGTCTCTGAGGGTGGCCACGCCTTCTGCTGCCACTGTCCACGCTGCGGCAGGTTCCTTCTCCCAAGCACAGCTCTGCCCATCTTCCTGCTCTCTCAGCCTAGCCACCAGAACTCTGGAATCTGTACTCCCAGGCAAGCCGGGAGAGGCTGCTGGAGATGGGGTGCAGGCTTCTATTCACAGCCCCTCCCCACCCCAGGGCTGCAGGCTCTTCTCCTGGAGGCTGCGTGCCACCATGTCGTGGGCTCCCTGGTACATTTCCGTCTGGGCGCACCATTCTCACCCCAAAGAGGGAAGCTGCAGACATGCCCACCTGGCCTCTCAGCCCTGCCTTACATCTGTCTCCCTTTGCCTTCAGCCAACAGTCCACTAGGGTCCAGAAAAGGCAGACTCTTCGTTCCCTCAAGCTGTGTGGTCTGAACCTCCTCCCACCCCATGCCAGCCCCGGAGCTAGGCTGGGAACATGGTTTCCTGGAGAAGAACAAAAGACATATCCATTTATTATTTTCAAAATATTATCCCCCTGACAAACACAAGGATGTGTTCACACAAATGATGAGGCAATGCACCATCTGGGCGAGGATTTCCCAGTTGCTCATTCAGACAGAGAGATGTGGGGAAGCCTTGAGTCATACATGCAACCCAGCAGCGTAGGAATGCCGCATCCCAAAGAATGGAGCCAAATGCCCATTGCAAGCTGTGATTTCATTTCAGCAAAACACCAGCTGTCCCACGACATTGCAGTTGGAAGAAGAAATGGCTGCCTGAGTGTCAGCTGCCTAGCCCAGAGCCTGGCATTCCTAGGAGCCTGGCCTTTAAGTTTAGCACTTCTTCCTGTTCTATGATTCCCTCTCTGTACTAAGTACTTGACAGACATCATTACCATCTGCATTTTGAGCTGATGAAATGGAGTCTTAGCAAGATGGAGTGACTCGCTGGTGGTCAGAGAGCCGGTGGTCAGGAACGTCCCTGACTGACCTGGCTGCAGAGCCTGTGTTCCCTGCCATCCGCCCCCAGCCCCTAGCCCCACGGCAGTGAGCTCTCTGAGCTGAAGGCTCTGGGCACACACCCTGTGGTCTGAACTTGGCCCGATCCGCCTCTTTGGAGCCCTCCCCCTGCCACCACCCCCATTGCACCCCCACCTGAGCAGCGGGATTGTCCTCACCTGGAGGGTTTCTGTCCTTCACGCCTGATTACTTGCTGGTTCCTTTCTTTTCCAAGTGGCCACTTCAAGGAGTGGAAATCAGGGCGTCTGCCAGGCAGCCCCAGGAGGCTCCCTCTCCACTGGCCGGCGGGCGGGGGCCTGTCTGGACTGCATGATTAAAAAGCCAGTTCTTTGTTCCACCAAATCCATGCCTTCCGCCAATGTCCCGTGCACCCTTCAGAGATGAGCTGCTGCCAGGGGGCTCACCTTGGAGAGACCAGCCCTGACCTGAAATGAGGTCGAACTGATGGGTTGGGGGTGTGTAGAGGCAGGGTGGCAGGCCATAGTCATGTAGATGGGGGCACTGATGCTAGGGAGAGGTAGGGTCCCTGAGGGGCTAAAAGCATGGCCTCAAGTCCTGCTTGGCTACTGCCTTGCTGAGTGACTCTGTGGCAATCCCACCCGCATGAAATGAGAGGGTCTAGGCAACTCACAGGCCTGCAGGGTGGAGCAGATGAATGAGTGATGCCCCAAGCCAGAGGCTACAGGGTTTTGGGTGAGAGACTGTGGGGTCTTCCTGCTTGGGAGGCAGAGGTCCGCAGTGGGAAAGGTACAAAAGCAAAGCCTGCATGCTCTATTAGAAGTGTTCAAACCAAAAGGAGAAATTCAAGTTCAAGCTCATCGAAGAAAATATGCTGTGGGCCAAGTTTAACCAGCAGGCTGGTGAATTCTGGTCTATATAGTTCTAGGTTAACTTGGAGAATAGCAAAGGGTCTACCTATCACTTACCTACCAGGATTATGTAGTAGAAAGAGCCACATTTTTGGAGGCAAATATATCTGGATTCAAATTTTGCTCTCCCTTTTACTGAGTGACTCCCACAAATATTGTCTTTCCAGACCTCAGTTTCCTCGTCTGTAATATGTAATAATAGAAGTGCCTACCTTACGCCATTGTTGAGAAGACTAAATGAGATTACTGTATCTAAAGTGCCTAACATGTAGTAAGCCCTCACAGAGGGTCCCTATGATTATTTGAATTAGGGGCACGTCTCCATAGGGCTGAGTAAACGCTTAATAGACCCCTAATCTAATCATCACAGTCTGTAATTCATAAAATTCTATTCTTTGTCATAAAACTATTTTATTAAGTGGGAAACTGTGACTTAATTTGTGAGCTGCAATTCTTTCAAATGAATTCCCAAGGAGAAAATGCCTTGTCAGATGAAGTGACACGGGCTTGATAGAAATTTATTATACATGATTAATAATAAACAGAGACACTAACAAGACTGAGCTGCCTCAGAAAAAGCCCTCAGATTTGTATTCCCCATGCTCTTGGCACATTTTAGCCAAAAGAGCCCAGAACCATAAAAAGGGGGTGGGGCAGGGAGAGGGAAAGAGAAAACATTGACTGAATGAAGTTCTGACTTGAAGTCAGATGGCATTTTGGTCCTTACGCGACCACTGCCAGCGGCAGTAGTGTGACTTGATGTGTGCGGTGTGTATGTAGCATGACTTGGGTGAGTTATTTAACTTCTGGGGCTCCACTGCCTTACCTGCAAACTGGGAATAATAATAACACCTATCTCATGGGGAGGAAAGGGCTAAGAGGAGTAAAGATAATGTATGTGAAGTGCTTAGGACCTAGCTGATGCTCAGTAAATGGTAACTTTTGTGGTTTCTCTGGAATTCCCTTCACAAGAGGCTCACTGCTGTCAGTGAAAGGGACTGACTGACCAGCCTCTTTCTAGTAACCCTTTTTCTCCCAAAAGGTTCAACTCTCATAAAAATATACTGCTGCTCCTGCGAAGTCACTTCAGTCGTGTCCGACTCTGTGTGACGCCATAGACGGCAGCCCACCAGGCTCCCCCATCCCTGGGATTCTCCAGGCAAGAACACTGGAGTGAGTTGCCATTTCCTTCTCCAATGCATGAAAGTGAAAAGTGAAAGGGAAGTCGCTCAGTCGTGTCCGACTCTTTGCAACCCCATGGACTGCAGCCTACCAGGCTCCTCCATCCATGGGATTTTCCAGGCAAGAGTACTGGAGTGGGGTGCCATCGCCTTCTAGCTTGGTTCTATTTCACTGTGTTCCAATTGCTCCCTTCATGCTCCTTAAGATCATTACTGTTAAAACACCCAATATGCCCCAAATACATATTTGCACATTAATTCTATTAAAGAGGTATATTAAATGATCTACATTGTCCAATTAATGCCAGAAGCCCTTGAGTCCAAGCTCACGAAAGAGTCTGGTGCATAACACATCTTCTCCGAGCCAATCCAATCTGATTGGCCTGTTGTTGCTTGGAAATGAAGACAAAGATGCTGCAATCCCTTGGCCTCAGATGAGACTCTTGGGGAAGAGAGTTGCTGAAAATATCCCATTGCAGGCAGAACGACACGCTTGTAAAGATGGTATACAATGAAGACTGGACATCCTTGGTTAATGAGCGCATTTCAACTCCTGCGGGTCTTGTAGGTCTAGATTCTGAGGGACGGGCTGAAGGAAAACCCAAATGAGCCTGCAGCTGTGAGCTGTCCCCTCGTGTGGTCTTCATAAGGTGGCACAGGTCTTCTTGGAGGTCCATAGAGTTTGGCACAGTCTCCCAACCACCACCTCAGTCCTCCGTTCATTTCCACTTTCCATGGTAGACGGCTCCATTTTACAAATAAAGCAAAACAGAGGTCCAGAGAGGCTTAGAAACTCGTCCAAGGTCACCCAACTAGTAAGAGGCATGCCCAAGGCAAACAGTCACAGAATCTGTGCATTTGCAGAGGCTGGCCCATTCCACCCTTGGGAATCTCAGAGTGTGCGGCTCACACTTTGGAATGAGTAGGATTCAGTGAGGGAAGGGAAACAATTGACTTCCGGCCCTTCTCCAAGCCAATATTCAGCACTGGCCAAACTGGGATTGGAGTCTCTCTGACGTCTGTGCTGCCGTCAGAGGCATCACGCTGGGCTGGAGTGTGGGGTCACAGGACTCAATATGGGCAGTGGTTGAGAGCACAATCCTTGGGGTCTGGCAACCTGGGGTCAAGCTCTAGTTCTGCCTCTTACTAGCGGTAAGACCTTGGACAAGTAGGCTTACTTCTCCAGGCTTTAACATGAGAACAAAAAACAATAACACATAACTTTTCATTGAGTGCTTACCACGTGCCAGGCATCGCTCTAAGCTCTCTCCTTGCATCCTTTTATTTCATCATCTCAACAACCCCATGAGGTAGAATGTGTCATTGTCCACATTTCACAGATGAGGAAACACTAATAATATAATTTCAAAAACCCTGAGGCTTTAGGGAAAATACGCCCATGCAAGGGTTCAACTCAGTGCTCCTCGGTGGCATTCACCTAGGCCAGGGATCAGGAGACTTTCTGTAAAGGGGTCAGATGGTAAATATTTTAGGCTTTCAGGACCATACAGTCTCTGTCACGATCCTTCAGTTCTGCTGTCGTAGTAGCACAAACACAGCCATAGACAATATGCAAATGGCTCGTGTGGTTGTGTTTCATTAGATTTTTTACAAAAACAGGTGTGGGCTGTAGTTGTCTGACTCCTGACCGAGGTGAATGGCTTCTCCTTCTTGTAAGGACCCAATCCTGCTAAACTTCCATCTGTCCTTTCTTTTCCTGGCTTTTTTCTTCCAAGTACCTGAGCCCCACACGCTGGAGAGATTAACACAAGGACATAACAAAAAAAGATGGGTATTCTGGGAAATGAAGTGGGAAGGAGGGAGTGTAAGCCAGAGAAACTTGCTGGTCTCTATCAGCCGGAGAAGCGGCAGGGTCCCAGCAGAGACAGTATTCGGGTCAGTCACACGGTTCTGAGGGGCAAGGAAGGAGACCTGCCAAAGTGGGACCAAGTCACCAGGTTTTAACTGGTGTGAAGGAAATAGGTCTGGAGAGCAGGAAGTATTAGAGGGACCCAGTTAAGAGGGCTGAGTTAAGGAGTCATCCTCAGCCCTCGTAGCGGGGTGCGAATATAAGGGAAATCGAGGCAGTTCACTCAAGGAAATGGAGTAGGAGAAGTAGCCATGGATGACTCTGGGAGGACTGGGCCACCAAGATCCTGGCTGCCTGTGGCAACATGGGCTCAGGACTGCTAAAGAGCTGGGTCTACAGCTGAGCCCAGATAGGAAGTTAGTTAAACCCCAGGGAAAGCAGCCAGGGCCTCCTGCTCTGGCCTGTTTTGTAACCCCCTCTAGGAATCCTTGCATAAAAATTAGAAAATCACAATTTAGCCCTTGCTGAGCCCACTGGGTAGCTCAAGAAAGACCTGCTGCTTAATCAAATCCATTCAATTCACTAGACATTAATTAAATACTTACTACATGCCAAACCCTAGGGATTTAGACAGGACACATCCTCAAAGCTGTCACAGTTTACACATAAGATAAGTACATGCACGGCTTTTCATAATACAAGACATAATGTGTACAGAAGCATAACCAAGCACGACTGGGACAGAGAAAAGGCCTTTTCCAAGAGTTTGTTAGCAAAATATGAAGAATAATCATTTCTATACACTTATTCTAGGGGCCTATTTGTTCCCCATAAGTTTTCATAAGAATGGAGATCTAATACCCTATCTTTCCAGAACTCCTGCAAAATACTTAAATATTTGAGGACTTGTTTCCTGCTGAGAAGCATTAAGACATCAGACTTCCCAGAAGAAAAGAGAAACTTCTTCATAACCAGTGTAAAAAAAAAAGTTTCAAGCCCTCAAAGTTCCTCCAAGAGAAGGGACTTCAAATAAATTGGGTATTCCTCTCACCAAATGATGTTAAAGAAAGCCTTCTCCTCTTAAAATTGTACTTACTGTTAAGAGAAGTTATACATTTTAAAAGTTTAGAAGAAATGGTTGTCAGGAACTAAACCCTAGCTCTATAAACTGATTTTAAAAAACCCCAGGCTCACAAAGATAATAAAAAATGCATTTAATAGCATGTCAATATACAGCTTAAATGTGTATTAAGTCTTCTTTTAGTCAGTGCATTACAGGGATAGAGAAGAGAAATATCATTTGTAAATGCACAGTCAGACGCTAAGTATCAGTGCTAATAAATCTTGGTGCTCTTACACTATTAAAATTCTGATTTATGAAATGTAGCTCCAGGTGCAGTGTTCTGTGCCAGCGTGGGGAGTCGTATGGTCCAGGATGCAGTCTACAGTTTTAAATCGAATTGTATACAAGTATTAACAAAAGAATAAAATTTATTATTCACAAAACTAAAGTGGTCGTCATAAAGCATACAAGAAAGTACAGCCTAGAACGAATGAGCTGAAAAACCTAGTTTTAAAAATAATCAAAACATACTGGACAGTCCTGGAAAATGACATTAGAAAACAAAGAAAACAATTGGCACAGGTTAACCACCTAATTTCTAAGTGCACTTTGTAATGGTCCTTGCAAGCTGCCACTTTTCCCAGGATAATGACAAAAAAGCTTCAGTCAAGTGTCACTGGCTTATGGTGACGGTTTTGTGTGTTTTTTTTTTCATTTTTTTTTTTATTGCATTGCCAAGAGTGGATTTTAAGAAAAAACACTACAAAGGTTTCAAAAACCCTATTTATTCTCTATCATCAAAAATAGCAACAGGGGGACTTATACAACTTCTCTGTGAGTACCCACCAGTCTATTTTTTTTTTTTTTCTTAAAAAAAATAGAAGTTAGTTAAAGAAAAATGATTTGGTTTTTTAAAAAATAATGTAAGGAAACACTTAATCAGATAGCCCAAGGAGTCATCAGAAATGTGTAGCAAGAAAGCGTCATTGTGGCCCTCTCCGGCCTTTGCACGTCTTTTTACTAAACTAGAAAGAGAATGTACAGTACCAATATGTTCCCCAACCTGCTTGGATCGAATTGTTTTGTTTTGAAACCCATTATTGCTAAACCAGAGTGTTGACACTGAGAGCCGTGGAGTCCGCTCATAGAGGATAAAACTGAGAGGCTGCTTCTGAGGACTGGATCTCCACCTGCGCCATTTTGAACTGGGTGCACCGCAGCCACTTGCGCAGCGCGGCCAGGCCCGCACCGCTCTGGGCGGAGCCCGGCAGCGTCCTGAGGCTGTGGTGGTTCACGTTGTTCTGAATGGCCTGGAGGCGAAGCTGGAGTCCCGCAGATAAGTGCTGTCAAGAAAGGGGCAAGAACGGGCAGTTTAGTTCCTTCCCTCCTAAGGTTCCCATCCACCCAGGGAGCGCTGGCCTGGACTTCTGCAGGTGCAACTTCTATGTGGCATGGGGACTGACTGGCCTGAGGAAGGCCGGCTCTCAACTGTGGCAGCGCTCAGGGCAAGGGATGTGGGCTGGTACCATGTCCTTAGAGCCCACCCGGCCCAAATCTACCCAAATGATGCCGTTCCCATCTAGACTCATGCACTGCAACCTCAGCGTACGGGCTGACACCCCAGGAGCTGTTCACTATGAGCGCCTGTCATTCAGGCTTTGCTCCCAGGCTCCCTGGATTCAAATCCTGGCTCCTCCTCTGTAAACAACTTAGGGAATGAAGTTTACGATCTGTGTTTGGATTTGCTCATGGACAAAGTAGGGCTCGTAACACTCACCTGATGGGGTTTTTGTAAGGATAAATGAGTTAACAGGGATCAGAACAGAACTTGGCACACAGTAAGTGCTTGGGACATTTTAATCCCGATTATAGTCTTTGTGTTCTCAGGTTCGTGCACTGGAAGGAGCTGGGTTGTAAGCTTTTCTTCTCTTTCCTAGCCTTTCATCAAGTTCTGTTGGCCTCCTCTCAGTACTCCGTGCCATGTCAAATTGCCACAGATGACCACCACGCAGGGAGGAGGGCAGTGCAGAATGCCTCAGGGTGGAAGTCTAAGCAGGTTTCACAATAGAAGCTAGTGTTCCAATGAGGTTTTCAGCAAAGCCATTGGGCTTACAGGTGGCCACCAACAGCAGCAATGCCATGAACCAGGATTCAAAGCCTGTGGTTATGGCTAGCAGCTATATTTCTCCCTTGGGGTCTGGGCCCCCTGAAGTCATTGTCTTTGCTTCCTTGAGCATCCCATCCAAACTCTGAGAGGAGATCCAGCAAAAAGACTTCCATCTTCTCCTGTGATACTCCTAGGGCCTGTTAGACAGGACCCAGTTTTGGATGGAGTGGGTGGTTAGCGCCACCATCTTAATGCTAGGCCCCAGTAACTGCATTCCCAGACACAGAGTATGTCTGGCCGCACAGTAACAATGCGTCACTCAAGGTGAGGCCTGGCAGTGAGACATACATTCAGTCTTCTGCTTCCTGGCTGGCAGCCCTGTCCAAATTACTCTTCGTTCTCATCCTAGGTTTCCTCTCATGTAAAATAGCAGAGGCGTGGGCGAGTCTCCTCTTGTTCAATTCTATCATTCACTCAGTGCTATCTTTTCCTAATATAATTCTTCCCATCACAAAAGTCAAACTTGGCGGCCAGGAAATAGCACTGGACATGCCTGGGACCAGATCCCAAGGGTATCCTCTGACGGCAGAGTCACTTCTCAGCTGTATTCTATCTAGTCAGTAACGGAGCCTGGTCCAGCTCTGGGATCCGCCCCCTCTGCCTTCATCAGCGATGAGTAGTAGGCTATCGGCTCTTGCCATCACCTCGGCCACACGCCCCTTACCTCGTCCACAGGGTCTCCTGCATTACTACCCCCAGGGACCACGAACAGGTAGTGAGTGGAGCATGGTGGAGCCCTATGAATGTAATGAGCCTCTGTGGAGGGAAGTGAGCTTCCAGGCCACCCAGGGGTGACTTACCTTGATATTTGACTGAATCATTGGCAACCACATAGGTATGAGCTGTATGGAGAGACACAGAAGGTCCGTTATGACTGTTCTGCATTCTCCCACATAAGCCGTGCTTACTGCGAGGCAGAGTGAGTGCACAGAATCCCTTTAACATCACAAAAGGATGTGGGCCCTAGCTGCAGAGTTACTGCTATCAGACAACTGTCTCTCTGCGGCCAAATCCCGCTGAGCTGGTGGCATTTGGAGGTTAATAAGCGCCCCATGAGTGCCTGAACCACACACTTTAGAGTAAATGACTGATTGTCTCTTGAAAGCTACCAAGCATGGGAAATTAAATGCGTATTTATTTAATTAAATCCTCACTTTCTTGAAATAGCATTTCCTCCATGGGATCTTTAGAACTGTGTCTACAAGTAGCATGGTGATGCAGTCTGCCTGTGGTTGTTAAGAAAATATCACTGGCTTACTTCACACCATTGTGTATTCCTGCCTCATTTGTCAAAGATAAGGTGACCATAGGTACGTGGGTTTCCCTCCGGGCTTTCTATCTTGTTCCATGGATCTACATTTCTGTTTTCATATACTCATGCTCAGTTGCTAAGTCATATCTGACTGTTTGTGACACCATAGACTCCTCTGCCAGGCTCCTCTGTCCATGGGATTTCCTAGGCAAGAATACTGGAGTGGGTTGCCGTTTCCTTCTCCAGGGAATATTCCCGACCCAAGGATGGAACCATGGGTCCTCTGCTTGGCAGGTGGATTTCTTACTGCTGTGCTACCAGGGAAATCCTTCCATACACTACCATGTGTAAAATAGATGGCTAGTGTTAAGCTGCTGTATAGCCTAGAAAGCTCAGCTCGGTGCTCTGTGATGACCTAGAGGTGGTTGTGGGGGGCCGGGGGGATGGGAAGTAGGCCCAAGAGGGAGGGGATATATGGGTACTTAGAGCTGATTCACTTTATCGTACAGCAGAAACTAACACAGCATTGTAAAGCAATTATATTCCAAAAATAAAATATATCACTGAGAAGCGGTTAAAATGCTTTAGTGATAGAAAAAGACAAGCCCTGAGGTTGCCTGGCTGTGACTTGTGAAACACAGCAAGGGTGAGCTGGGGCAGGGGTTTCAACAGTGTGGGTTCTTTGGCAGGCGAGCAGTAGGCCCCTGCTCTGGCCGAGAGTGAGACTCTCAAACCCCAGGCATCTGGCGCACCCTCCGTGCCCCTCCACTGTCTCTGATTTGCCCTGAGGCCCTTCCTAGGAGGTCACAGGTGCCCTGCCCGAGTGCCTCCAGCGGCGGCTGTCCTCTGCTTTGGTCTCTCACCACACTTCAGCTCTTCTGAACACAAGTCAACATTGGTGGCTTCATAAATCCTGAAGTCAGAGACAGAACACAATGGTTCCCAAAGTGTGTTCCACAGAACTCTAGTTCAGTGGGAAAGGAAGGCAATGATCTAATAAATTTGGAAATACTAGTTTATTTCAGGACTGCTCAGACCTTGAAATGAGCTCAAATGCATCATATCATTTCACTCCGTGCTTCTTCTGACCCTCCTCCAATAGAGCAGAGTTGATGTGGACTGAATTGTGTCCTCTCGTGAAGCAGTTGTAGCCTTAGCCCATACAGCCTTATTTGGAAATGGGGTCATTGAAGATGCTGTGAGTTAAGATTAGGTCATTCTGGAGTAGGGGTGAATACTAATTAATATGACTAGTATTCTTTTTTATGCATCTCATTTTTTAAAAAAACTTTTTATTTTGTATCGGGCATAGCCGATTAACAATGTTGTGATAGTTTCAGGTGAACAGCAAAGGGACTCAGCCATACATAGATCCATTCTCCCCCAAACTCCCTTCCCATCGAGGCTGCCACATAATACTGAGCAGAGTTCCCTGTGCTCTACCGTAGATACTTGTTGGTTATCCATTCAAAATATAGCAGTGTGTACATGTCCATCCCAAACACCCTAACTATCCCTCTGTCCCACCCATTCCCTGGGCAACCGTAAGTTCATTCTCTAAATCTGTGAGTCTCTTTTTGTTTTGGATGTTAGTTCATTTGTATCATTTCTTTTAAGATTCCAATATAAGGAATGTCATACAATATTTCTCCTTCTCTGATTATGACTAGTATTCTTATAGAAAGGGGGAAATCTGGACAAAGACACACACATACAGGGAGAATGCCATGTGAAGATGAAGCAGAGATCTACAAGCCAAGGAAAGATGGCTAGCGAATCCCCAGGAGCCAGGGGAGAGGCCGGGACAGATGCTCCCTCACAGCCTCAGAAGGAATCAGCCCTGGCATCACCTTCATCTCACAACTTCTTGTCTCCATAACCATGAGACAGTATATTTCTGTTACTTAAGTCATCCAATCTGTAGTACCCAGCAGCCTAGCAAACTGATACAAGGGAAGCATCCTGCCCAGAGGCAGGAGAATGCCAAGAGGTGAGGAGGCAGTGGGGTTCACGAGATGCTGAAGAGTGAGGTTCTTAGGAGAGAGCCTTAAAAAAGAAGTCTGGAAGAGCAAGATGGGGCTTCTCAACATCTACCCACAGATGATCTGGGATGCCACATAAGGAGGTTTAGATCTTATTTCAAATTCAATACAATTTCTGATGAAGAAAGCCTCATTCACCACAAGAAGAACGGTGCTCTAGCAAGCTCACTGTGGCAGCAGTCTAGAGACCAGAGGAAGGACATGGAGAATGGAGCCCAGGGCCCAGTGTGAAGGCAGCCCCCATGGTCCAGGTAAGACCTGTGTGGCTTCTGGGATGGAGAAGGATGCTGTCCGCAGAGACAACCTGTGAGGGTCTGAGGATTAGTTTGTTCTTTGGATTGAGGACAAGGTTAAAAGTTAGCCTGGGCCAAGTTGCGAACAGCAAGGCAATGAAGAAAACAAGAGAACCAAGAGGAGAGCCTGCTGGGATGGGGGATAGCATTTAAATGCCCTCTCTATTCTCTAGTCATGGCTATAGTTGCTAGTCTCATCTAATTCATCAAATCATTAAAAAATAAACTTGGCGAAGTGATAAATCATGTTTCCTCTCTGTGCTTCTTTTCCTAAGGCTGAATCTGGCTGTTTTTCTGCTTTCAACCTTCTATGAAAGCAGAAGTGTCACTCAGTCACGTCCAACTCTTCACAACACCACAACTCTTCACAACACCATAGCCTGCCAGGATCCTCTGTCCAAGGGATTCTCCAGGCAAGAATACTGGAGTGGGTTGCCATTCCCTTCTCCAGGAATCTTCCTGGTCCAGGGATTGAACCTGGGTCCCCCACATTGCAGGCAGATTATATACCATCTGAGCCACAGGGAAGCCGTCAACCTTCTATAGATACATACAACTTGCTAATTTGACTTCACTGATGTTTATTCCTAATGCAGTATTTATATTGCAGCCATTTAAGTCTCTGTCTGTAATGTAACTACTGTGTTTAGAAATGAAGTATGGTGTGTCCCAGAAGTTATGATTGGACCTCTGATAGCTGTGATCAGACTTTCAGAAAATAACACACTCGCTTGTCTCCCCCGCCCTCAATCCTCATAATAAAATTGTGGGATTACAAAGGTTGGTGCCAGATAAGGCTGTGCTCTCTGGCATATAAGAGGACTGGCTCGTGTGGACATCCTGAACAGGAATAAATAAGTCTAACCGCCTCCTCCCTAATATCTGCAGGGCAAAAACAAACCCTGAGGGCCCTAATGCCTATAGACTTTTATTGTCTTTTGACCCATTTAATATGGAAGCAAGCTCGCATGCCTCTTGATATTTGGGGAATACCTGAACTAACCTCTCTTGTTAAGAATCCTGAGGGACTAAGGACCAGGGAACACTGAGTCCTCTGCTGCTGGGTGGATGTCTTTCTCAGGGCTGCCCCGGGGCTAAGGGTCTGTATGAGGGAATCAAGCGGGACACTGAAGCTGATTTTAGAAGTGTCTCTCTTATTTCCCCATTGATGTAACACATGACCATAAGATTCTAAACATACTTGCACAGGGCCTTCAGATCTGTTATTTATGAATCACCTGTCTGAAAGCATCAGGTTAAAGTTCATTGTGAAGGACAACATTATACAACCCAGCAGTCATCCTATTTCAGGAATGCTAATTGACTTTATTGAATATGATTCATTTCAGTACCCTTTTGCTAGTGGCTCCTACAAAGCTGTCAGTTAGAATTAGATATAATTTATTCTGGGCTCTGTAATCTTATAAAACCGGTTGGGTTTTTTTGTTGTTGTTGTTCTCCAGAAACAATATCTGGAAAAACAAAGGACGTTTTTAAAAAATAGGTTGATTTTCACCAAAATAAAAGTAATAGTCTTCCTCTTATCTTAGTTTATGCTATGGGATACATTGAAGATTTCTAATTCTGTTGGATTATATTCATTTCATTCCTTGCTTGTTCCAGTCCTCATAATAAAATTAGTCATGTAACTTCCTCTTTCAGCCAAGGTGGAGTAACAAAGACCAGATTTACACTCCTGTCTAAAACAAAATTAAAATTCCAGGTGAAGGATATGAAACAATGGTTTTCAGACATTAATTGTCAACAATGCAGGATAGTGATCACTGAGGGAGAGAAGACAAACAAGGAGAGCCCTTAAATTATCCTAACTCACTGCCTAGAAAGTATTTTTAGGCAGTAGCACAGGGAGGAGGAACCTAGGCAGTCTGGCAGTCTTTATGAGGTGAGAAAATGGAGCTCGGAGACTAGGAAGGCCAAGGGAGCTAAAGTTTGTTTAAGGCAGAGCAGTGGAAAGGAGAGAGCTGTTCAGAAAGAGAGAGAAAGACAGAGAGAGCGCACAAACTAATTCTCTGAAGATCTGTGAAGGGTTTCCCTTGAGTCTTCAGCTGAATACTCACCAGTATACACATGTGAGAAAACTATTCAAGGCTGAAGAAAAAATAACCTCAAAAGATTAGAGGGAAAAATCCCTGGTAATCACATAGCAATAGTTTGTGTTTCCACTAGTTAGAGCGGAAATCATTAGATTTCCACTTGCAAATGGAAATCATTAGATTTCTGCTCTTGCAAATCATTAGAACACCGAGTACTCAAAAGGATATTACCTGAACAGTGAAGAAATGGTAGCCCTATACAAACTGCTGCCCCAGTCCCACTGAACAAAGCTTAACATCAAGTCTCAAAGGGATAGAACTCTTTCTAAGTAATTTAACTATATCATAGAATATACTCAAGAATACTTATAGGAATTTTAAAAAAATATTTATAGAAATAAAAAATAGCATTCCAAAAGTCAAATTTGAAATGTCAAGAATCCAATAAGAAATTACCAGACATACTAAGAAGCAGGGAAATGGGTCCCACAATGAGAAGAAAACTCAGGCAACTGGAAAAGACCCCCAAGTGACACAGACAGTAGAACTGGCAAATAAGAACCTTAAAACAGTTATTTGAAGTATATTCAATACAGTCAAGAAGGTAGAGGAAATACTGAGCATGTTGAATAGAGGTTTAGAAGAAAATCTTACAGACACAATAGCTGATACTTTTTCAAACTGAACAAACGCAAGCTCAAGAAACATGAAGAAAGCTACACCAAGGCATATCATCTTCAAGTTGCTTAGCAACAATGGTAAAGGAAAAAAAAAATCTTAAAAGCAGCCCAAGAAAAAAGACATATTATATATAGAAAAAAATATATAAGAATGACAAAGATTTCTTTTCAGAAATAATGGGAGCAAGAAGACAGTAGATGAATAGCATCTTTAAAATACTAGGAAAGAAAACTTTCACCTAAACTCAAGAACCAGTGAAAATACTTTCAAAAATGAAGGCAAAGTAAAGACTTACTCAGATATAGAAAAGTTGGAGGAATTAAGCTTCAGCAGAACTACACAAGAGGTAGTAAAGAAAGTCATTTGGGCAGAAGGAAGATGGAAGTTTAATTCTATAGAAAGGAATAAATAAAACTGAAAAGTGCAAATACGGCAATTATCGCAAATACAAATAAATATAAAACCAATTTTAAATTGCCTTAAGAGGTAACTGTTTCGAGCAAAAAACAATTATGGTTTGCTTTATGACGTATGTAGGAGTACAATGGATGACAATAACAGCACAAAGACTGAAAATGGGACTGGACTGGTGTACATGCTCATCATACGTATGAGTGCTATATTAGTATTTGAAGGCAGATTGGGTTGTTTAAAATGTAGACTATTAACTCTAAGTCAACCACTAAAACAACAGCAACTAAGACAGATAAGTAATAGGATAACTGAAAAACACATTTAAATAATCCATGGGTCAAAGATGTCAAAAGGGAAATTAGAAACTATTTTGAACTGAATGAAGGTGAGAATATATAAAAATTCAGAGGAATGCAGCTAAAGCAGTACTTAGGAGGAAACTTAGAGCACTAAACACGGACAACCGGACAGAAAAAGGTACTCAAATTAGTGACCTCAGCTTTCCCCTTAAGAAACTAGACCAAAGAGAGGAAATTATATCCAAAATGTAATCATAAAAAATCAGTCAAAAAGAAGGTCAAATAAGAGGGAATAAAGGACAAAGAACACATGGAAAATATAGAAAACAAATAACAAGATATTTTAAGCCAAATAATATCACAAAACACATTAAGTAAAAATGGTTTAAAACATTTTTACTTTAAACATTAAAACCTAATGATGCACGATACTGGATGCTTGGGGCTGGTGCCCTGGGACGACCCAGAGGGATGATATGGGGAGGGAAGGGGGAGGAGGGTTCAGGATGGGGAACACATGTATACCTGTGGCGGATTCATTTTGATGTTTGGCAAAACTAATACAATTATGTAAAGTTTAAAAATAAAATAAAATAAAAAAAAAAACCTAATTAAAAGAGATGTCAGATTGGATTTTTCAAAGTGCAACACCCTATGCTGCCTATAAGAAACATACTTGAACTATAAAGACACAAATTGGTTAAAGGATAGAAAAAAAATACACTGTCCTAACACTCATCAAAAGAAAATTGGACTGCCTCTATTATTACCAAAGATATTACTAAGATAAAGAGAACTATTTCATAAATTCAATTCACTAAGATACAACAATCCTAAACATTTATGCACCTAATAATAGCTGTGCAATATGTGAAACAAAAACTGGTAGATTTGAAAAGATAAATCAGGGAGATATTTCAATACCCCTTTCTTAATAATTGATAGACTAAGCAGATAGAAAAAGAACAAAGGACATGAAAAAAAAAATTGAACAGCATTCTCAAGAAGCTTGAACCAACTGACAAAGGAAAGTGTGTTCAACAACAGTAGAAGACATATTCTTTTCTAGTGAACACAAGGCACCTACCGAGATAGACAACATCCTGGGCCACAAAACAAGCCTCAAAGAGTTTAAAACGAGTCAAATTATACAAACTATGTTCCCTGATCACAATGTGATTAAACTAAAAAACTCCAGAACAGAAAATCTCTAGAAAAGCCTTAATCATTTAAAAACTAAATTATATACTTCTAAATAAGCAATGGATCCGAAAAGAAAGCAAAAGGGAAGATAGAAAGTATTTTAAACTGAACAAAAATAAGAACACAACTACCAAATTGTAGGATGTAGTTAAACCAGTGGTTAGATGGAAATTCATAGCAGTAATCTCTTGTTATAAAAGAATAAAAATCTCAAATCAGTGAATTCCACTACTGCCTTAAGAGATAAGAAAAAGAAGAGCGAGTGAAATTTAAAGCTAATAGAAGAAAGAAAATGACAAAAACAGAAATCCATGAAACAAAAACTATAGAGAATATCAATGAAAACTAACCAAAAGCTGGTTACTGTTGTCACTGTTTTAAATCCAAAACTTACTAAAATTAATAAACCTTTATTCAGACTAACTAGAAAAAAAAAAGTGAGATCACAAATCACCATTACCAGAAATGAAAGAGATGGCATAACAACAGATCCTACAAATATTAAAAGTATAATAAGAGAATATTCTGAGTAAGTTCATGCCAATAACATCAACTATTTTGATGAAATGGACAAATTCTTTGATAGGCACATACTGTCAAAGATCACTCACAAATAAGCAGAAAATGTAAACAGCCCTATATCTGTTAAAGAAATTGAAGTTTAACACCCTCCTGCAAAGACAATTCCAAGCCCAGGCAGTTCCACTGATGAAGATGACCAAATACTTAAGGGAAAAAAATAACACCAAACCTATATAAACTTTTCCAGAAAATAAAAAAGGAATACTTTACAATTTATGCTATAAGGCCATCATTACACTGATGTCAAAATCAAAATATAGTTATTACAAGGAAAGAAAATTACAGTCCAGTATCCCTCATAAACACTGATGCAAAAAATTATTTTAAAGAGTCAGCAAATAGAATTCAGTAATATATAACAGAACAATACATCAAGACCAAATGGTTTGTCCCAGGAATTGGTCCCAGGAATGTTGGTTTAACATTCAAAAACTCAATCCCTGAAACAGTTCAAAAAAGAAAAATTTAATGACCATCTCAATAAACATAGAGAAAGCATTTGACAAAGCCTACATCTATACCTGACAAAATCTCTCAGCAGACTAGGAAGAGAAGAGACACTTGCTCAATCTGACAAAGGTATCTATGAAAAACTAACAGTAACATTTATATTTAATGAATGCTTTCTTCCTAAGATTAGGAACAAGACAAGGTTTTCAACTATCGTGGCTTCTATTCAACTTTTACTAGAGGATTTAGCCAGAGCAGAGGGAAAAGAAAAAGAAATTAAAACTATAAAAATCCAAAAGAATAAAAGAAAACTGCTTCTATTTGCACATGACAAAACTGTCTAAATAGAAAATCTGAAGAAATCTGCAAGAAAACTAATAGATGAGTTTATCAGAACTAATAGATGAGTTTAATAGGTTGCAGGATATAAGGTATAAATCAGTTATATTTCTAAATAGTAACAATAAAATAAAAATTAAAATGCAAAAACCATATTATTTATAAGACTATAAAATTATTACACACGTGTGTGTGTGTGTCAGTCGCTCAGTCATGTCTGACTCTTTGTGACCCCATGGATTATAGCTCACCAGGCTCTTCTGTGCATGGGATTCTCCAGGCAAGAACACTGGAGTGGGTTGCCATTTCCTTCTCCAGGGGATCTTCCCGACCCAGGGATCAAACCCAGGTCTCCTGCATTGCAGGCAGATGCTTTACTATCTGAACTACTAGGGATAACACACTTAGGGATAAATTCAACAAAATACTCTAGGTCCATATATGTAAAATTATAAAATATTGCTGAGAAAAGTCAATGCAGACATAAATAGAATGATATACTGTGTTCATAGACTGGAAAACTCAATATTGCTAATATCTCAATTCTCCTTCAAGTGATCTATACATTCAATGCAACCCACATTCCCAGGAGGCTTTGTGTAATAATTGACAAGTTGATTTTAAAATGTATCTAGAAATGCAACAGACCTAGAATAGCCAAAACAACTTTGAAATAGATGTAGCAATTTAGAGGACTAACACTACATGATTTCGAGGCACATTAGAAAGCTATAGTAACCTAGACAGTGTGGTCAAAGAAGGACAAACAGATCAGTAGAACTGAATTGAGTATCCAGAAATAGAACCATACATATAAACGGTCAGTTGACTTTTGACAAAAGTGCAAATGTAATTCAATGGATAGAATTTTTAACAATCTTGAAATAACTGGATATCTACACACATAAAATGTACATCAATCCAAATCACACATATACAAAAGTTAACTCAAAATGGATCATAAACACAAACTTACACCTAGAAGAAAACATATATAATACCTAGAAGAAAACACAAACAAAACTCTGTCTTTGATTAGGCAAAGGTTTTCTTAAATACACCACCAAAAGCATAATTAATGAAAGAAAAATTTGATAAATGGCACTTCATCAAAATTAGGACCTTCTGCTCTTCAAAAGCCACTGTGAAGACAATGAAAAGACAAACACAGAAAAAAATCATTCCAAATGACATATCTGATAAAGGACTTGTACCCGAACAATACAAAGAAAAAAACCAACTTGATTTTTTAAAAATGGGCAAATAATTTTAAAAGATATTTTACCATACAGATGTATGGATAGCAAATAAGCACACAAAAAGATGTCATGGATCATTTGCCAATAGGAAAATGCAATTTAAAACCATGATCAGACACCACTGCACAGTTCTTAGAATGACTAAAATTAAAGATGAACTACATTAAGTGTTGATGAAGATGTACAGGTACTGGATGCCTACTGCTGGTGTGAATGGAACAGGGTACAATCACTTTGGGAAAACAGTCTGCCAATCTCTTTAAAAGTTACACACATACCATACGGCCCAGCAATTCAGCTCCTCAGTATTTATCCAACACACACAAAAGCCTATGGCTACACAAAGACTTACGTACTGAGTAAGCTTTATTTTTAATAGCCTCAAACTTTTGGAAACAGCTCAGATGTCCATTAACTGATGAATGGATAAATGAAATGTGTTATATCCATATAATGGATACTACTCAGACATAAAATAAATAATCTACTGATACATGTAACATGGATTAATTGCAATATAATTATTCTGCATGAAAGAAGGAGAAAGAAGCTTAACTACTACATAAATCTATTTATATGAAATTCTAGAATATGAAACTAAGCTATTATGACAGAAAGCAGATTAGAAGGTACCTGGGGATGAGGAGGTGGGGGTCTAGGAAGTGGCGGAAGAGACTAATAAATGTGTAAGAGAAAACTTTAGAGAGTGAGGACTACATTCATTACCTTGACCTTGGTGATGGTTTCACAGGCATCATATATGTGATATAAAGATACCAAATTGTACATTTTAAATGTGTACTGTTCAGTCTATAAATTATACTTTAATAAAGCTGTAAAAACTAAAATCAGGTATGATCACCCAAGTGTCAGTCATATAGTTTCTCTTATAATGTTGACGTTTGCTACTGACTGTTAAGCTAGATAAGCCATATCTATTCCATTTGAACCAACCGCCATGCAGTTTTCTGGTACCAGTCAAGTTTTCCCTAAAAATGCGCTGCTCATGCATCTTGTTTGAAAAAGGAAGTTCAGTGAAGCAGAGTTAGGGTCTTAGTTTCCTAGGGCTCTATAATAAATTACCACAAACTGGATGGCTTACAAGAACAGCAATTTTTAATCTTACAGTTCTGGAAACCAGAAGTCTAAAATCCAGGTGGTTGCTGGGCTATGCTCTAACCAGAGACCCTACAGGTGATTCTGTCCCATGCGCCTTCCAGCCGCTGGTGGCGCCAGGCCTTCCTTGGCTTTGGCTACATCATCCCAAGTCATGGTCCCACTTTTCATCTCTTTTCTGTGTATCCGTCTTGTAAGGACACACTGATTGCATTTAGGGACTCTAGGATTCACTTAGATAATCCAGTTAATTCACAGCTCTGTGTGAGCTAACTTGACAAGTGTCCTTAATTGAAGGGAGTCAACCAAAGAGTGAAAATAGGAAGTTAAAAGGTTCCAAGCTGATGCACTCCATGGTGGGGGGTGAGGGTGGTGGTGATGGTGCCTGAGATGATGGAATAGAGAAATGGAAGGCCAAAAAGTGGTACAAGAAGAGGAAGGACAAAGAACCAGTGAGATAGAGAGATGGAAAGGAAAAGGAAGGGAAATAGAAGAGAAAGCAAGCAAGCAAACATTCTCCTTTGCTCTTGTATCTTTTTATCACACTAGGATGTTTCTGATGTTCCTGGATAAATAACAAATACTTGAATTACTTACATACACTGTACAATGATTTAGAATAGTAATATTAGAAACTAAATTAATTTATCTTTGAGAAAAGCATCAGCTAACAAGTCAAACAATGACAGACTATTTTCCTTGGTTTTCTGGATATCTTGCAAGATGAGGCACCACCAAACAATTTATATGACTCCAGGGTCATTTCCAGATCAACATTTTTGGTAATATTTTAATTACTTGTGCGGCAAGCAATCATGGTGCAACATATCTAACCCAGCTGCAGTTGGTCACAGTGGTGAAGAAAGAGCAAAAATTATACAACAACTATTTGGTGAAGGTTGTTATATGATTCCTCCAGCTTCAACTTTGAATGTGAAAATTAAATCAGTTTTATTTTCCTCTTCAGAAGGTACATTCAAGATAAATTCACATTTGTTTTTAGAAGCAAGTAAAGGTCTATAAAAATCATAAGAATTTCCTACCTTGACAAAAATTGTTGAATTGCATTCTTGCAATGCCTCCATTAAACTAATCACATGGAGACACACCATTTCTACCATCTGAAACAACAAATATGAAAATCAATTCCACTCCCAGTCTGCAGCCACAGAAAAACCCATGCCCTGTGTCCATGAGGACTTTCTGCGCGACAACCAGAGAGGATCACAAGGAATGGTATATATTCATCTCTAAAACTTCAGCCAGAAACTGGATTTTATGAGCTGCAGAGGTTTTGCAATTGTCATGCCTTGCTCATCTAACTCAGGCTGCCAATGGAATTCAGGTATTGACCTCACTAATCTGTACCATGCTGCGATTCACACCAGAGGATAAATGGCCTCTGCTTCCTTCATTTCCAACTGCAGAACTCTGGGCATAGGTCCTTTTCTCCATCTTGATGCTTTCACCAGTTTGCCACTTGGAGAGGTTGTTTAATTTATTGCACCATCTGTGTTTGAGGCTTTGTTCTTCATGGAAGAAGGCAGCCATATTTACAACAGTTCAAAAATACCATAGAAATGATAATCCCTCATCAGAGAACCCTATGGCTAGATTTTAAACACTCCGGGGGAGATTTTACCAGACTGGCTTATATGGTTTAACCAAATTTTTGGACTTTAAAATTAATTCAGATTCATTTGTAACATGATTTGTACAAGATTCACCTGTAACACATCCATTTCCAGCATTTGAATATTAAAAGAGATTTAGAGGAGAGGTATTAACGATATCAAGAAAAAACTAGTGACAATAGAAGGAAGCCCTGAATCTCTAGTTTAAATTTAAGGTCTCAGTTTCATTATCTGTAAAATAGCAGAATAGAAAACTTGACCTCCATGTGCTTCTTCAGTCCCAACTCTGCCATCTAATAAATGTAATTATCTATGTGGTGGTCAGAACTGTTTGCACACCCTAAAGTTTTCACATAAATTTCCTTTCAGCTGAATTAAAACACCTCCCACCATACACAACTGCTTAATAATATCTGCTTCTCTAAAGAAAGTGCTTCACTGAAAGTAAAAGATATTCCCCTTTCCAATGATAACTAAAAGATAATGTTTCTGAGGCTAATTATTCAATCAATCAAAAACTATTCCAGAATGCCTTTGTGGACAGTGAACTGTTGGGTTTCTGGGCACAGTGGGATCATCATTATGGTGTTCTTCCAGGCCCTTTGCCCTTCACAGATAAGAATTCTACTGATGAAGCGCCCATAACCAAGACACTGGATGCTGCCTTCCCAGCTGAGAATCCTCCTGCAAAGCAGCAAACTGAACTAGAGGACTCCTTTGGAAATTCCTCCCATATACCCTCCAATCTTAACTCTACTGGACTAAGCCAAGCTTGTTCAATGACATGGACCCATGCTAGCCATACCTCAGATCTTTTCCAACAAGGTAAACCATCCGCATTAAAATGCAACTGGGTTTGAAGACTAAGGAGCCTAGGTCCTTGAAGGGCAACTCAAAAAGGTGAAACTCTTTTCAGATTTTTGCCCTAAGTGGAATTAACACATACAGTCAGTCTGCTCTTAATTGACCACAGTTTCCCCAAACTGCCTTAGAATCCAAAAACAATACAAAACCCCTTCCTAACTCTCTGACTTTATAGAGCCAGACACCTTGTAAAGGTAGAAGTTTCACACACATTTCCTTTGCCACTAGGCAGAGAAAACAAACACTGTTTTAACTGAATTTACTTGTTTGCTTTGTTTTTCATCAAAATTATTATGCATGTAGAATATCCTGTTTTTCACATAGAAATTCACCAATCCATTTACGTATTATTACAACTGAGGTCTTTAAAAAGCATGTACTGTGAGGACTAAGAGTGGCTTACACGTTTTGAGATTCTATCCAAGAGGGGAAACCCATCTGTGAACTCACCACTTTGTTATGGGCCATCAGCTGAAGGATGCTGGGGGTCACCCTACTCCAGAATTCTAGCGCTGTCAGGATCGCTGTGAAGCTGAATTCATTCTGACTTTGGACATTCGTAGCTACAGCACTTTGTTCACAATACACGGTCCAGAGCTGAGCAAAGATAAACGCGTGGAAAAGAGAGCACATGTGCAGCACGGAGGTCTGCAAAGGAAGCAAAGGGGGAACCGTTACGTTCTAGTCGGCCGTGGCGCTCCACGGAGCTCTCCCCGCATGACTTTGGCCTTCGAAGGGGCACAGCCAAAGTACATGCGATTTGAGCGATCTGAGGCTGGCGGAGCTGTCTCCAAGATACAAACTCATGATTCATCAGCTTCAAATAGTCTGCTCTTCACTCAGTCAGTGGGAGGGCGCTTAGAGACCAAGCATCTTTTCAGACAGAAGGCACCTTGGTTTGCAGAATAAATGTGCCCACCTCCTTGGTGGTGGTGGTGGTGGTGGTTTAGCCACTCAGTTGTGCCCAACTCTCACCACCCCACGGCCCCACCAGGCTCCTGTGTCTTCTCCAGGCAAGAATACTGGACTGGGTTGCCATTTCCTTCTCCAGGGGATCTTTCTGAACCAGGGATCAAACTTGTATCTCCTGCATTGCAGGCAGATTCTTTACCACTGGGCCACCAGGGAAACCCCCACCCCCACCCTCTTGCCCTTTAATGAAAGTGACATTCCTCTCCCTAAACTAGATTAGCAAGAACAATCATTCCACCATTTTAGGACGTCTGCCCCTCTGTGAGATGGGGGTAATGGTACCCCCCTCAGAGAGCTGTAGCTGGGAGTAAATGAGGTGACATATAGTGATGCACTATCCAGGGCTTAGGAATTACACTACGTAGTAATAACAGCAGTAGCAGCAGCAGTAGAGACAGGATTCCTAACTAGTAGTAAGTGCCGATCGAGTGAGCAACTACAGTGTCCCAACACTGTGCTAAAGATTCACAGTTTACCTTCATAATTCTCACACCATCTCACCTATTTTACAGCTGACAACCTGGAGCTCAGACAGGTTAAGTAACTTTTCAGTGTCACAGAATTACAAAGTACCATCATTAGGAATCAAACACAGATTGGGTTGAAATATTAGGAACCGACTGCCCACTTCCTTTTGTAAACATCATTCAGGTAATTTGGATGGGTGCTCTATTTTATTGCAGAATAAAAAAAAAAATCTATTGCCGGTAAAGCTTGCCCTAGCTAGCCTAAATCCCAGCTGTTCCCAAAACCACTATGAGCTCCTAGAACTGGCCTAGGCTCTGTGAGGGGACTTAGACTCCTCACAGCTGAGCAGTACTAATGTGTCTAGTTTGCTTGTACAGGCTCATGATTGATGCTAAGCCTTGGATTTACTTTATTCCCTTAAGCACACCACCCGTCTCTACAATTTATAAGTTCCTTCTGTGTAAGTGATTCCCATATATAATTTAGTGAGTTCCCAACTGGCCTTATTTTCATTTTGTATCTTCATATATCTCTAGAGATTTGAGTTGAAAAGACAGTGCATGAAAAATTAGAGAATAAATTTCCCTCCACTTCATATTTGTTTATAAAAACTGATCACAGAAGTTTTATTATATTTCGAGCCTTTTATTTCTCTTCATTATTTTGAGACAGCAATGCCTAGGAAGCTAACTCTTGCTTGCCTCTGTAATTTATCTTCATAAAACTAAACTGAAAAACAACTTAGGGGGAAAAGAAGATAGTCTGGGAATTTAAACAACTTTAAATAAGGCATTAGCACAAAGTTGCCTTCCTAGCATCCACAGGAGGGCAAGTGATAAGGTGCATTTCCCTCTCAGAAGAAATGTAATTGGCCGATAAGGGTTTCCATTAGCAATCTTGATGCGTATGGCTTTAATCTTGCAGAAATCACTTACCTTTGATTGCTCTGGAAATCCAATCAGGATAACAATAAGATGGTCTGCAATATGGGAACCTGCATCCAGAGGTATGGGCAGGCAGGGAGAGGAGGCATTGGGACACACCGCATTATGGGTGAGGGCACCCAGAAGCAGCCAGGACAAGAGCCGGATGTGGGAGACACACTCGATGAATTCTTTTGGCCTATTAGGGAGGAAGGAAGTGTTAGAGGTGTTTTGGGGCTTTCTGTTTCATTGGCTGCTCAACAAACACTGAAGGAGGGGTGTAAAAGTGTGGCCTTGCAGGCAATCACCTAAAATAAAACACCAAAGCAACTAAGTGCCAACAAAGTGATAGATCTTTTTTTCTTCTTTCCCACTCTAAATCCTGGAGCTCAGCTTCTCGAGCAAAGAGCAGCCTTTGGTGACACAGGATTAAATATCATTCTGCCATAAATCTGGCTGCCTTTCTGATTAGTTTCTCTTCCTAAATTCTTTCCTTTCTTCTCATTAGAGAGTTCTCGATGTACCCACCAGAAGGGGAGGAATAGAAGAAGAGCTAAAACACACAGCCACCCGTTTCCTGTTCTCCCCTCCTCCACCCCCGCCCCCTCCCTCCATCCCACCGTCAAACCTTTCCTCTAGCCTGGAAGTTGCTCATGCAAGATGACAGGCCAAGCCTGCTCCGAGTTCTCAAATGAACTAGTCCATGGGCACCTCTCTCTTCTCAGCCTCCCTTCGGGCAGGGTCAGGTTCTCACACTTACTTACACTCTATTTCATCTCTGCTGTAGATTCTGTTCCAGCTACAATCTAAGCTCATTGGAGGCAGAAGCAATATAAGCGCTAAAATAAATACCTATCAATGTACTTAACTAGTGGAAATTACGAGTTGAAGTGGTAGTTCTAAGCTCCAAGTTTTCAACACCCATCAAAAGGACTGAGGCTTTTGTACAGCACAAGTTTTATTGGCAGCATGTCAATGTGCTCAGTCGATAAGTGTGTCTGACTCTTTGCAACCCAATGGACTGTAGTCCTCCAGGCTCCCCTGGCCATGGAATTTCCCAGGCAAGAATACTGGAGCAGGTTGCCATTTCTTTCTCTAGGCAATCTTCTCCATCCAGGGATCTAGCCTGAGTCTCCTGTGTCTCCTGCACTGGTAGGTAGATTCTTCACCACTGGGGCACCTGGGAAGCCCATATGTCATGAAGTACTTGTGTTCAAAAAATGCTGTCGGGTCATCAAATAAGTATGGAAATTGGTTTCAAATCCCATCTTTCCAACCAATCATATTTATCCTCTAGATCTTCAGTGCATTCAGCAGCTCTTACTGAGCCCCAGGAAGCTCAGGGGTGTTTCCTGCCTCGTTGCCAGAATAATAAGGGTCTTACCCTTGCTGCATTGCAGAAGGGGGATGATAGAGCCAAGGCAGATAGCGGATCACAGCTTTGTTGTCTCTGTGGTTGCCCCGGGAGATTTCCATGGCTGCAATCTGAGCCAGCCCCACTTTGAGATGTCCACCAAAGGTATCTTCATGCAGAGGCTGGGAACATGTCTTCATGTGGCTCTACAAAACCAAGTGGTGTTTTTGTGACTTTGGCAAAGTACCCGGGGACATTTCAGGACACTCTTTAAAAAAGATCAGGTTGTTGTATCCACACCTTCTATCATCACTCCCAAGCTACAACTGATTTGAACTTCTTTAGGGGTTTCGTGACAAAGAGGGAAAAAATTCTTATCATGGCCTAAACAGCCTGAGACAGTCTAGACACTACAGACCTCTGCACCTTATCCCTTTATCCTTGTGGTCCAGCTTCACTGGCTCTCCATGCTCCCCCCCATCACTGGCCTTCACTCATGCTGTTTTCTCCACCTGAAATATTGTTTCTGCCTCTCTTTACCTAGTTAACCTTATTCATTACTCAAATTTTAACTCTGATGTCACCTCCTCAAGGAAGCCTTCCTTGACCTCCTCTGTATGTGTGCTCAGTCGCTCAGTCATGTCTGACACTTTGCGATCCCATGGACTCTATAGTCTGCCAGGCTCCTCTGTTCATGGGATTTTCCAGGCAAGAATACTGGAGTGGATAGCCATTTCCTCCTCCAGGGGATCTTCCCAACCCAGGGACTGAACTCACATCTCCTGCATCTCGTGTATTAGCAGGCAGATTCTTTACAACTGAGCCACTTGGGAAGCCTGACCTCCGCTATGAGCCTTTCTAACTTCCCTGGCTAGGTCATTTCACCCTATTAGAAGCTCTCATGTCACTGTCTACCCCTTTTTCATAGCAATTGTGAAAGTCACAACTTCACTTTAGTTTGTATGAAATTCTCATTAAAACTGGCCATCGCTGTCAGACTATAAAGTAAATGAGAGCAGCCGCTGTCGTCTGGTTTTGCTCATCATCACGTCCTTAAATGTCCAGAATGATGTCAGGCATGTTACTCAAGACTTACTGGTGAATTAATTAATTCAGAAAAATTTCATTGTTCAGTGTGGCTTAGTGGAAAGAGCACTGAACTGGGAGATGAGACGTAAGTTCTAGACCCAGTTCTGTCCTAAACTCACATGACTTTAGATAAGCCACTTGCCACTTGACTTTTCTGATCTGTTTCCCTAATATATAAATTCAGAGAGTTGGATTAGGTCAGAAGTCCCCAACCATTTGGTCATCATGGGTCCTTCTTAATATTTTTCTCTGTATTTTCAAGGTGGCTATAAAACTGTTTAGATAATATTTCCTCTTCAGACATCAAAACTGTCTCAGTGTGACCAGCCAGGTTTAGCGATCAGTAACCCATGCATGAACAAACATTAGGGACGCTTACTCAGAAATGACTGGATTTGGATATTGTGAGAAATCATCAATTTAAATTTTTATTTCAGTCTCCACCTATCCCTACCCCCAAGAAACATTTGGATCATCTGAGCAGTCTGAAAATTGAGCTGGGTGCTGAAAGCGCTGTAGTTTTAGCTGATAAACTTCTGAGACAACCAGCTCCTATTTCTCAAAAAGCCACATTTAGTGCCAGACTGCAGCCTGGCCGCTCATTGGCCCATGTTTGGATCTTCTTCTGCTCTTTTTCCTGGGTCTTCCTCAAATCTCTCAGACTATCAGTCTTTTAGCTGCCTAGTTGACTCACAGCAAGGACGTTGACTGGCATCAGCAATTCATTCCACCCTGCAAAGCAATCAATAACCTCAACAACCTCACTAGGATTTTGTCCCTATGCAAATTAAATGTTGCTTTGTCTTTCTTTTCTAGAAGGAGATAGTTTTGATACAGATAAAAACCATAAACAGCCTATGTTTGCATAATGTGTACACATTTCCTACAAACTAAAGTTTACAGAAGTCTCTTCACATGCATTGCTGCTGCTGAGTCGCTTCAGTCGTGTGCGACTCTGGGCGACACCATAGACAGCAGACCTCCAGGCTCCTCTGTCCCTGGGATTCTCCAGGCAAGAACACATGCATTATTTCACACCAAATCTTGTAGTGGTCAACAAAGCTAGGTTTATTTAGGTGGGTTCATTGGTCTTCTTTTGCGAATGAGGAAACTAAGGCTCAAGGTAATTAAATGACATTGGGTGGTCCAGTGAAAAGAGGCTGGATTGGAGGAGGTCCCCACAGTCTCAGGTCACCCCTGTTTCCATCAGTTATCAGAAGTGTGACCTTGAGCAAAAGACTGCCCCACTTCAGGCCTCAGAGTCTACATTCATAAAATGGGAATATTTTACAATACGGGGCCTGGTAAGAATTGAATAAATGGGCAAAATAAAGATATGCACAGAACTGACACCACTGTGGAAATCTCCTTTCCTTTCTCCATCCCCTCTTTGCAGAGACAAACCTGGTTCTTCAGAGTCCCAGGACATGGGCTCATTCAACACTGCCATTGCTACCTCTCCAGGTGAGGATAAATTTCCATCTGTCTGCTCAGATTCCCTACGAATGCCTCTCCATCTCGCCCCCCCTGAGAGATGAGGGCATGCAGCCCTCTTACCTTCAGCTTGGTCAGCGTGTGCATGTCTGCCACGAAGTCCAGCACGTCGCTGATGTACTGCCGCATGCACTCCATGGCCGCCGTCCCGCACTGAAACACACGAGGATACCGCTGGGCACGCGCTCTGAGTCAGGCCAGCTCTGTAGTCCCGACTGCAGTGATTGTCTGACTCTGATTTCCCGCTGTTTACTAATGAGTTGTTTCACTCTCTGGATCTCTGACTCACTCTGTTACTCTCAGCCATAGTCTCTGACTGCCCCCACTTTGGACAACAATTAATAAAAAGATTTGTGGTAGAGAGCAAAGAAGTAGGGGTAGCCTATGGGAGACAGGGTTTACGTGCTTTTTTTCCACTGGGTGATTTAACTGATTTCTGTTTGCTTGTTTGTTAACTGGCTGATATATAAAGATAGCCTGTGCGAAGCCACTGATGTCAGTCTTTACTACATGCTGCTGCTGCTGCTGCTGAGTCACTTCGGTCGTGTCCGACTCTGTGCGACCCCAGAGACGGCAGCCCACCAGGCTCCTGTCCCTGGGATTCTCCAGGCAAGAACACTGGAGTGGGTTGCCATTTCCTTCTCCAATGCATGAAAGTGAAAAGTGAAAGGGAAGTCGCTCAGTCGTGTCCGACCCTCAGTGACTCCATGGACTGCAGCCCACCAGGCTCCTCCGTCCATGGGATTTTCCAGGCAAGAGTACTGGAGTGGGGTGCCATTGCCTTCACCTTAAAACAGCAGTAACACCTAATCACTCTAGGGAATCTCAGATACATGTAAAATATGTACCACTAAATTCTACCACCATAATCTTAGATATCTTTCTCTGTCAAAAGCAAAAAAGGACACAAACAAATATTGTGTCTGCTGAAAGACTCAAAAATTCTTACGTTCAAGCACTTACAACTTCTTATAGATAGCAGGTACACTATTAAGTAGATGAATGTATTATTGTTAAATTCTTGCTAGGGAAAATTAGAGAAAGAAACAAACTGATCATTCTTCCCCACTTCTAGCAGAGTGTTTGAGAAATCTTAAAGGAAAAAAAAAAAAACACTGTTTCAGGTTATTAAATGGAATAAACCTGCTCTCTCAGGGAAAGGCAGTGAATTTAGGATTACACGCACAGAAAAGGAAAATGGACAGCCAGGCTGCTACATCAAAGCTGTACCAGAGAACCCATACATAAGACTGGATATAATGTGGATCAAAAGCAGGCCCTCTTTGAAGCCATCCGAATACCATGCTAAGGCCTTTCTTAGTCTCTTTAGGAAAATCTGAAACATTATATACTTAACTAGCTCACCCAGGGGCTCTCATTTTCCCATATTCATGTAAATCTGCACAGCACTGAACTGTATCACCTTCTATCTCTTCTAGAATGTTACGCCTGTCAGTTCCTCTGACAGGGTAACAAACAGTAAAATAAGGTCATTGGCGGCTCTGCCAGAGTGTTTTCCAAGCATTTCATATATTCTAAGGTTTTCTTCTTTTAATTTAAATCAAGTGAAGGAGTTATAAAAGGTTATTGTGCTCCTGCTTTGGCAATATTAATCCCTGAGTGCAAGAAAGGACTTCTCCCCCCGATTTATTCCATTTTCTCTGACCTTTCACATGTCATGCAAATAAGAGCATATACTCTGCTCCTGAATTTCCTGAAAGGGATTTGTTTCTTTCATAGGCAATATTTTATACCATTTCAACTAGGCAAATGTCACAGAAAATAATTACTTGGAGCATTATTCAATATTTGTCTTTTACCTTTGAATTTCAAAAATGTGAGAGGAAAGAATTTACTATTGCCAGTTACTTTTGCTCTAGAGTAACTACATCTAATAAAAGTCTTACAATACACTTTCTAGCCAGGATAACTTCAGTGAGACAGTTATAAAATAAACCACATAATTTTTTACTCTGCAAAACATAGGTATAATCTTAGCACGTTATTTTAAAAATAAAAAAAAAAAATAGAGACAAGCTCAGCTTGTTTCAGAAGACCTACATTTATTTCAATGGGAAAGCTGATGATAAACGAGTTGAAAACATACTCTAATTTCAAAAACATGAATTGAAGTGATTCGTATCCAATTTTTCCTCAAAACTTGTATCTGATTTTAAAGTTACATTTCTTGACTTATAAAGATAACACACATTCAATGCAGAAATCTTGGAAAATATAAATTAAGAAAAAGAAAAATGGCCATAATAGTTACATTTCTTGAATTATAAAGATAACATGTGTTCAATACAGAAAACTTGGAAAATATAAATTAAGAAAAATCGCCATAATCCTAATTCCTGCTCTCCACCTCTGAATTTGCCACTGCCATAATTCCTTCCAAATATTTTTAGTGCATATAACATACACACATATAAAGTTTTTATAAGATTGAGATTATTTTTTCTAATCTGCTTTTAAATTAAATCCATCATAAATGTTTTCCAATGAAATATTCTTAAATTTGATTTGGTCCACATAATAGTCCATCTTATAGATGGGCTGTTACTTTGTTCAGATATTAAGTCATGTCCAACTCTTCAGCAATCCCATGGACTGCAGCCCTCCAGGCTCCTCTGTGGGATTTCCCAGGCCAGAATATTGAGGTGGGTTGTTATTCCTTCTCCAGGGGATCTTCCCAACCCAGGGATTCAAACCCATGTCTCCTGAATTGCAGGCAGATTCTTTACTACTGAGCAAACAGGGAAGATGTACTTTATTTTATTTAAATAATATCCTAATGTTGCACATTAATTTTGTTTCTATATTTTTGCTATTTTAAATGCTGCTTCATGTGCTTATAGATAATTCTATATTTATTTTCTAAAACACATACCTAGAAATAGATTGTCACAGTGTTCTTCAGCAAGACTGACTACCACCAGGATCTTACAAGAATGCTTGTTTTACTTCATTATCAGTGAGTTTCACTGTTAGGAAAAACTTGTTGATATGCCAGATGGTTTTAATTTTTATATTTTAAATATTTTATACTTTACATTAATTTACAGTTCACTGATTGCTAGTCAGGGTAAAAGATTTATTTTGAGTGGCTTATTGGTCATTGGAAAGGGTTCTATATGTAGATCTATAAATTGCTGTTTTATTGTTTTGGAATATTTGACTTTTACTTGTTGATTTCAACAAACCTTTATACATTAGGGATATTACTTTTTAGCCACCACATAGGCAGCAAATACTGAAGTTTAGACAATTAAATGAGGAAACTAGTGACTACTGGGCAGAGACTGGCCAGCTACCCACAGAACCAGTTTTCTTCTTCCCTAGGATGCACTAGACCACATTTCCCGTCCTCCTTTGCAGTCAGGTGTGGCCATGTGACTGAGTTCTAGCCAATGAAACATGAGTAGGAAAAATGTGTACCACTTTTAGACCTGACCCATGAAAACCTTCCATGTACTGTAAGCTCTCCTCTTTCCCCAACCACCAGCTGATTACAGGGGACAGCACGTGACAGAAGAAACCCAACCTCTGTGCATTCATGTGAAAGTCCTCCTCCCTTTACTAATCAGGACACCCTTTTAAACTTAACATGGGCAAACAATAAACTTTTTTGAGCTAAGTCGCTAAGAACTGGGATTTTATCTCATAGCATTGTGCATTGCCCCAACTATTATCAAGAACCCTTAAAAAACCCAAGGTCTATTAATTCTACTACCAGAAATCTATTATAAAAAATATGAGCAAAGTCTAAAAATATGAGCAAAGATTTAAGCACAAAGATGTTTATTACACATTAGTTATAATTGTAGAATATTGAAAATAACTAAAATATCCAATAATACATAGTGCTTATTAATAATACTTTTTAAACTTTTAGGTATGTTTTATTTTTTATTGAAAAATATTTGACACATAACTATGTATAAATTTAAGGTGTACAATATGTCAATTTGATTCACTTACATCCTGTAATATGATTGCCCTTGTAGTGATAATTAGCACTGTATCACATTACTTAATTATCTTTTCCATTTGGTAGGAATAATTTTTAGTTTTTTGGCAAGTTTGATTATTATAATACTACATTGTAGTCTATATTCACTGTACTTGCATTATAGCTCTAGGACTTATTTACCACTCATTATAAGTTTGTGCCCTTAAACATGACAGTCCTGTCCCCCCACCTCCATTGATATTATTTTCAATAGTTGATGTTCACACAGCACCTACTTATGTTTGTCACCTTGTTAATGTGCTTTACATGCATTATCCCATTTAATCCTCAACCTAGACCTTAGGCCCTGTGATAGCCCGTTCTACAGATAACATAAACCAAAGAATCATGGATTAAATAACTGTCTTGATCACACAGCTAGTAAATGTCAGTTCTCAAACTCTGTTGTGAATCAAAACCCGTATTATCAACTATTGTTATATGGTGCATTTGTATAAGCTAGTATCACTTTAGGGAAAATGCTTAAGACATATGAAGCCAAAGCTGCGTCTGTATTTCAACTATGGTTTCAACTATGTTTAAACAAATATATGCAGAAAAAGATGAAAGAATTAATATGTTAGCAGTAAAATTATCTCTGAGTTGAATGTTATTTTTCCTCTCTCATAATATTTCTCCACATCAAAAAAGAATTGAAGTAATCTTTAGTGTTCTATGTGCAAAACTAGTATACTTACAAATATAAATTAATAAAACCTCTTGTGAACATGTACTATGAAGATATTCCTGCTCACCGATGAAGGAATTTATCCAAGAATATCATTCAAAATAAATGTGATGAGGATCTTTGTATATATGCTATATACTATGTTATTCTAGACTAGCAAAGAACTAGAAAGTATTGGGTTGGCCAAAAAGTTTATTCAGGTGTTTCCATAACATCTTACAGAAAAACTCAAATGAACTTTTTGGCCAATCCAATATATAAATATCTAACAATATGGGAATAAGCAAATTATGATACTGAAGTAGATCAAAACATGGGACATTTTCCTAAAATGATAGAGTTCTTATTTTAGGGCAGATTATGTGACCATTTATCTTATTAAAATTTTTTTGTTGCAAATTTAAATGACTTTTTTCCACTAACAATTTAAATCTCTGCAGTTTCTCAGTTTGTTGAAATAACCTTGTTTTAATAAGTTATTGTGGTTTCTGATATCCAGTCCCATCTATGAGAATCTTAACATATTTCACCAAATAGTTCACTAGTTAATGATAACAGAAGTTTTTTAAATTTTCAGAGGAAATATAATAAAGGAAAACAAGGTATTACAACGCTTATTTCTTTCTGGCAGTAGTTAAATCAAATTGGCTAACAGGAGCGAATATAAGAAAATTGACTTGGGAAAAACTGAACTTTAAATCTATTTTGTATGTCTGATAATTTCGTTCCTTAACTGGATGCTTCAATTTTTATTCCTGTTTCCTAGAATTAAAAATTTCCAGGGGCAGAGATTAATTTAAATTTTCACCAGGGCTCTTTTAAACAAGATGCTGATGTTTTCAATTTTTACATTGTTTGTTCCATCAAAAGAGAACCAGGACACAGGCCAAAAATGCCTCTTTGCCAAATTAGGAAATGAAAAGAAATAGAAAATGTACATAATTAATTCATTCAGGACTTACTCCAGGTACAGAGGCGATCATCTGCTTGCTCAGGATTGTTGACTCAGCTAGTTTGGTTCCAGCATCTGCACAAATAAACTAATAAGAAATTGAAAGGATAATTATTTTTAAGAGCACTTGGACTGTAATAGTAATTTGTAATTTTATTAACTTGGCTTAGATTCACTAGTTTTTACTTTAGTGACAATCTGCTCTGGATATATGGGACTTGCTAGTCATGAAAGTTCACGCCTACCAGAAATTCAGAATCATGGTACTGGGATTAACACAGAGATTCTCATTTTACCCAGACAGTAGTGTAACACTGAAATGGTACACATTCAGTCAAGGAAGGAAGGAAAGATATCAATATAGTCAGATTTACCCTGAAGTCATGTTATTTATTCTTTGGCACTTTTTGACAGTTCCTGAACTTTCGTGGATTTTCCAGACTTCTATCATTATGTCATATCACGATAAAAACAGAAAAACAATCAACCTCAGAGTGAATATCGTACCTGTTATTGCCCTCCGAGATCCCTCAGTATCTGGTCTTTCTCGTCCCACTTTCTTCACACCTGCCCTCTGTGCTGATAATGACCCCTGACTTCTGCTCTGTCCTCCACATAAAACTTTCACACATTCCCACGGCCACAGTCGTCACCTCAGGTTGCAATGATCTACACGTCTATTTTTCAACCGGTTACAAGCTCTTTGAGACCACAGACTGGACGCACTTCACCTCTGGCATTAGCTCCCTGACTGACACCTCGGAGGGGCTCAGCAATAAATAAATTAGTTCTTAAAAAACAGAGTTAGTGAAATGAAATGGTTAATCAGGGATGACTCAAGTTCATGGCGAGGATGGATTTGCCAAATTACAATTTAATATACTTCATTACAGATTTTTACAGGTGTTTCCCCAGTGAATGCAATGCCCAACTATTTATTAACGGTTTTGTTGTTGTTCAGCTGCTCAGTTGTGTCCGACTCTGCAACCTCATGGACTGCAGCACACCAGGTTTCCCTGTCCTTCACCGTCTCCCGGAGTTTGTTAAAAGTCACATCCATTGAGTCAGTGATGCCATTCAAACATCTCATCCTCTGTTGAAAAGAGAGGTGGTGGGAGGAATCTGGAGATTGGGATTGACACGTATACACTATTCATATTATGTATAAAACAGATAATTATTGAGAATCTACGTATAGCACAGTGAAATCTACTTATTGCACTGTGGTGACCTGAATGGAAAGGAAGTCCAAAAGGGAGGGGATATATGTGTACATACGTCTGACTCATTTTGCTATACAGTAGAAACTAATATGACACTGTAAAGCAACTAGACTCCAGTAAAAATTAATTTTTAAAATATTTGAGGCCAAATTCAAATATCTGATCTGTGAGAGCTAATAGCTAATTTTAGAAGTCAGGATTAATTAAAAAAAAAAAAAGAATTCTAAAATTACAGAGGTGTCTCAGAGAGTCTGGGGTATTAAAAGGCATAAAAGTATATAAGCCTTGAAAATCATCTATTATTTTTTATGAATGCCTTTTCATCCAGTGTAATTTTACATAAGATGTACAACTAAAATCTTAATAAATGTTCCATCTTCATTTTATATAGCTGACAACTGAAGAACTCCATTATGATTTTGGAGAGTGGTTCAAAATATAAAGATGTAACTTAAATTAGAGGCGAAAAGGATGATGGCTATAGAAGGAAGAATTCTATCCTTTAAGACAGAAATATGCCACTGAAAAATGCACTCCTGAATGAATACAAAAGAATACAAAAAAACCCCACAATACCCATTAAGTGTAATTACTAAAATCATTATCAAAATGATCCTCAAAATAGTATCTCCACCTCTCACCCCAGAGAGTGATCAGATTATTACTAATTCAACTAATACTAATAACCCCACGCAAGTAGTAACTGGGGATTAAAAACAACCATACCTCTGCTGTTTCTTTGTCCTCCAGCCCACAACTAAGCTATCTTTAAAAGAAAATCTTTCATCCACATGGTTTCTCACAGCTTGAATATGCAGGTATGCCCCACATTGTGGGAGTGTTCCATGCACGTCAGCAGAATGTCTACTCTTGACACATAACAAGAACTGAGAAAATTCTTTTCGATTTGAGCATATATAGATTTTATGGTGGCTTTCAATGAGTTACTCTATTATGAAAACTCATATCCATCTTGAGAACAATAATAACATCTTATTCCATGTAAAATTTCTATAGCACACCATCAGAAGAGAGAATGTTCTAAGTGGAAGCAAAAACATCAACAGACCTGAATTAAAACAATACAGGGCATCTGGACAAAGTGTAAAAGGAGAACACTGCCCTGATGTTCAGCAATAGAAGATTGTTTGGAGAATTCTTTCCTGTCTCCATGATTCTTTTTCCTTTCAAAAAAATATCCACTTGAATATTTAAGTGAAAGTGACAGTTGCTGAGTCGTGTGGCCCCATGGACTGTAGCCTGCCAGGCTCCTCTGTCCGTGGGATTCTCGGGCAATTCTATTGGAGTGGGTAGCCATTCCCTTCTGCAGGGGATCTTCCCAATCCAGGGATCCACCTCTGTGAGCCTTTGGACCATAGTCCATGGGATTTTCCTGGCAAGAATAGTGGAGTGGGTTGCCATTTCCTCCTCCAGGGGGGATCTTCCCAACCCAGAGATCCAACCTGCGTCTCCTGTGTCTTCTGCATTGCAGGTGGCTCAGCAGTTAAGAATCCAGTATTCTTGCTGAGAAAATCCCACAGACAGGATCCTGGTGGGCTACGGCCCATGGGGTTGCAAAAACTTGGACACAACTGAAGCGACTGAATATGCACAATTTTATATGCAAGTTAAAATAAATAACGGAAGTGATGGCTGAGCAAACATAATATAGCAGGCTGGGAGATTTCCCAAGGTGTCAGGCTTCTAGGAAGAAGTTCTAGAAATCGAAAACGAGATTGGTACCTGTCTCTGCCTTGAAATGTTTAGAACTTGAATAACTTTGCATCCCTTGGGCAAGTGTTCCACTATCCTTTAAAGGGACACTCTTACTGCTAGAGTGTTTGGTAAGTAACAGAAGTATGGTTTACCCATGAAAAGAATTATAAACAGCCCCCTCTCTGTGAACCCATCTATCGACTAAATTATTAATCAGAGGAGCAGTAGAGGGACTATCCCAGAGGTTCCCTGTGGGGTTAAAGAATGAATGATAAATTCAAGGTTTGACCAACTGAATCTTCTCACTAATGGGACACAGGCCACTCATTATGGATCACCAAGGGACTTTTTCTTTACCTTTAAGACTTTATCATTCTTTTTATAAAAAATTTATATTGAAGTACAGTGGATTAACAATCTTATGTTAGTTTCAGGTGTACAGCAAAGTGACTTTCTATCTATTCTTTTTCCAATTCTTTTCCTGTTTAGGTTACTACAGAATATTGAGTGGAGTTTCCTGTGTTATACAGTAGGTCCTTGTTGGTTATCTATTTTAAATTTAGCAGTATGTACATGTCAATCCTAAACTTCTAATGTATTCCTCCCCTTCCCCCTTCCCACTAGAGGACTTTTTCCTTCCAACTGTTACTTTCTTTTCTTTTTCCAAGTTGCATTTTCAGTTAAACAAAGTCACCTCAAGTGCACTGAGATGCTGGTCATGATATCCAAGAAGAAAAAGACCGTCTGCCCCAGACACATTTTCTGTCTGTACCGTGAATCTGATCTTCCAGGTGCCAGGAACTGACATTGCCCATCAGAAAAGGGGAAAGCTCTCTGCCTCCATGCTGAAGTCTCTGGTTTAAGAGAAGCTACCAGAGAACAATGGCACCCCACTCCAGTCCTCTTGCCTGGAAAATCCCACAGACGGAGGAGCCTAGGGGGCTGTAGTCCATGGGGTCGCGCAGAGTCGGACACAACTGAGCGACTTCACTTTCACTTTTCACTTTCATGCATTGGAGAAGGAAATGGCAACCCTCTCCAGTGTTCTTGCCTGGAGAATCCCAGGGATGGGGGAGCCTAGTGGGCTGCTGTCTATGGGGTCGCACAGAGTTGGACACGATTGACGCGACTTAGCAGCAGCAGCAGCAGCACCAGAGAACAGGCTGTCACCTCTGCTATCTACTTGAACATCTGACAAGGGCAAGAGAAAAAGGAACAGGGAAACCCTACAGAAAGGTGCACCATTTCCTGTAGAGAGACAAAAGATGCTTCTCCCTCATTTCATGAGTGGCCCCATGGAGGCCTTTTCTCTATGATTTAGCCAGGAACCACAGGGGAGAAAGGGAATTATTTCTGTTTTTTCTTGCTTAAGGTATGCCTCACTTTTATTTCTCTCAGTAATTAAAATGGTTTTCATTCTGAGAGTTTATATAACAAGGATATATTACTTCAAAATGACATGGTGTTTAATACTTTTTGGTGGAGAAAGCTGACATATTATTCACAAGGCTGTTTCTCATGGGTGTGATATCAAAATATCCCCCCAGATATCTCTTTGATCTAAATAATTTTACAATTTTATTTTTGAAATTTAACATAATGACTCAATGACAAATATGTATTTGTTTTTAAAGACGAAAATGTACACATTTGAAATGGCATGAGAGAATCCAAAAGACACAGAAGAGTTTACTTTTCTTGCCTTCTTTCTTCCTAAAGATAATTTGTTTTTTGTTATTTATTCCCCTAGCTGTGATGCAATAATCAGTGTTTTCATGGTTTCCTTAAGTACTGAGCAATTTAGACTGTCAGTCTTCTTTTGCTATCTTGTGGCAAGTGCTTATTATGGCCAGCTAACATACTTCTCAGAAAGCCCAGTCCCCAGCCACAGTCACAGAGTGAGGTGCCAGCACCCAAGAGCAGCCACACAGATCTGTGCTGCTTAAAACTGAGAGCACTCAGGAGAACAGCCTCTGACGCCCACAGGATCTCACCTCCAGGGCCTGGGAACCAAGGCTGCTTTAAGGGGGCAGGTCCCCAACCTCAACACAATCAGAAGCAAGTAACTTCCAGACACTGTCACCCTGCTGGCCCTAAATCTCTCATGGGCTCTTTCACTAAGCCTAGTTCCCCTGCCCTCTCCTCCAAACCAGTGTTGATCCTATTAACCTTTGTGGTCAGTTTGCATCCAAGTTGCTTATACTCAAAAGTGGTGTTGCTGTCGATGAGGGAGTAGGCAGGACTTGTCAATGACAACCCACTGGAAGAGACTCAGGCCTGTCTTTCCTTGGGGAAACACATATTTCCTGGTTGAGCGCAGCTTCTGTCTCCTCTTGGGCTGTCCAACATCTTGGTACAATGGAGCCATTTCTCTCCAACCATGTCATACCAGCATCCACGGCTGTCACTTTCCAGCCATCACCTTTCTCTGAAAGCATCATAGTGCCTGGGAAAGCTCTTTAAAGACCCTTTTTCACTGAAAGAACACCCACTTTTTTATTAAATTTCGAACCTTTGAGAAAAACTCACTTTTTGTCCCAAGGATTAGTAGAATGAGGTGGGGGGTGGGGAGGGAGCAGTTAGTGGATATTAAATGGTTAATGACAAGGGTGTTCCTCCTCTTCTCCCAGGTAAACCCCCAAACTTCTGCATATCCTTCAGAAACACACAGTCCCTTTCCTACACCACTTCCTTACTCAGTACACACAACTGCTTAAGAGTTTTTATTTAGATGTCAGCTTCACCTATCAGACAGGAAACTCCCAGAAGAGGCCATGACTTATTCATCTCTGTTTTTCCAGCCCCTGGGCCAGATCAGGGCTCATAACGGCTTAATGAGCCTTCCTCCACCTCCCACTCTGAGCTGGCCGCTCCCTCCCCTGCAGTAGTTCATATACTGTACAGACTTTGTACTGGTTAGTATGTTATCTGGATAGTGCCTATGCCTTTCTATCTCTATATCCCCAGAACCTAGCCTAAGACAGATGGTCAATAAGCATTTGTAATGGGAAATACTGCTGAATAATCAAATATGGCCAGATGATGGAAGACCTTGATGATTCAGGTACTTCAGGGTCACTGGAGGTTTTCCATGCACAGAGTGATCTGATGAAAAGCAGAGCTTTAGCAAAATTCCTCTAGGCAGCCATAGGTTAGAAGACTGGATTGATGTAGAGAGAAGTGAAGACAGTGCAAAAAGCTAAGCGCCATTATGGTAATCCAGGCAGGGGATGGACAGAGCCTAACTAGGCTGGGCTCTACACTGATTAGACCCTGCTGTCATTTTTGTTCAGTCGCTAAGTCATGTTGAACTCTTTGTGACCCCATGGACTGCAGCAGGTCAGGCTTCCCTGTCCTTCACTATCTCCCAGAGTTTGCTCAAACTCGTGTCCATTGTGTTGGTGATGCCATCCAACCATCTCATCCTCTGTCTCCCTTTTCTCCTGGCTTCAATTTTTCCCAGCATCAAGGTCTTTTCCAACGAATTAGCGATTAGCATCAGGTGGCCAAAGTTATTTCAGCTTCAGCTTCAGCATCACTCCTTCCAATGAATATTCAGCATTGACTTCCTCTAGGATTGACTGGTTTGATCTCCTTGCTGTCCAAGGGACTCTCAAGAGTCTTCTCCAGCACCACAGTTTGAAAGCATTAATTCTTCGGTGCTCAGCCTTCTTTATGGTCCAACTCTCACATCCATATGTGACTACTGGATTATTAATTGCTGATTAGACCCTGTGGTCAGATGTTAATGCTATTTATGCCAGCTGGGTGATGGGTGATCTTGTGTGATCTCTGAGCTTCAGTCTCCTCATCTGTGATACAAAACCAATTCCTCACATGGTTGTAAGGATTAAGTGAGGGGGGTATATAAAGCCCCAGCATATTGTCTGGCACATAATAGGTGCTCCATTAATATTCCCTTTTCTCTCATCTTTCTAAATTGCACCCAAGGTACCTAAGATTCATGGAAATCTGTCCAGTTCCTTGATATCAAGCTCCTATTTTCCTTCAGTCATTTAACCTCAACCTTGTAGGTTCAGACTCAGGGGCTGGTGACAATGCCCAGCAGTGAGAACTGAAACAGCTTTGACCCAGTTCCTGGGGACTTTGCACAAAGGCAGTCTGAACATGACCCTGACCCCAGCTGTAGCTCAACGAGCCTGAACCTTAACTAGCCTGAACCTTTGGGGTAAGAGACAGGTTACCTGGGACAGATCATGGACTGACACCCCTGGCCTGGCCAGCCTGTTTCTCAATCCCATCCTTATGTGGTTATTCCTAAATTTATACCATCTTTCTGCTGAAGCCTCTCTTTATTGCTTGAAGACAGTCAGCCCCTGGTTTTGAACTCCAACCCAGGCCAAGAGTTTTGCCTGCACCCACCAGTCCTTTGTGACCCAGTTCAACTGCCAAATGCTACTTTCTTCACGAAGTCTTCCTTAATTTCACACAAAGCAAGACAGGATGCCTCCTGCTCCAACTTCCCCTCGGACTTTATCTACCTCCCTCTCTTTCTCACTCATGGCACTAATCATAGTCTCACCCAAGACGTTGAGCTAAGGATGCCAAGGATAAGAGCTGGAGCCCCTCAACCAAAAGCATGCATCTTTGCAAGTTCTCTCAAGCCTGCCTGGTATGTGTTCAAGCTCCCCCCACAACCTGCCTCAGTGTTCCTGTGGGTGTTGGTTCTTCACATCCACCTCCCTTCTTGGTTGAACTCAGTCTGTCCTGCCATTTGCCCACATCTTGCTTGGCCCACCCTCACTTTCCCTTCTGCTTCAGAGATTTGGCAACCCACCCATACTCATATTACACTGCAATCAGATCTTAGCCTCTTCTCGAATTTTTGGCTTCATTAGACCCACCTCAACTCTAGTAGCCATTAATGGTCTATCCCTCCAACCTCCTGGACTATAAATTTCTTGAGGACAGATTATTGTTTCATTCTTCTTCTTATGTCTCTCACAGAACTAGTTTCACAATAGAAACAAAATAAATACCCTTTTTGGGGGTCTTTGGTTAGCCAGTGGAAGTGCCAAGTACATAGTAATAGATAGATCATGGCTAATATAAGGTATTTCTCATTTCTGGGCAGAGACATTTAATTTATGCATATTCCCCCTACCTTCCTTAAATTTTCTAAACGTTGAGTGAATTTCATGCAAAGTGTTATAAATGAGGCATAAGCCTACCTGGACAAGCAGAAGGAGGTTTGTATCTGGTAAAGGAGACTTGAGCTTCAGGGCCTGTAGGAGTTCTAGAACAACACTACGAGACAAGTAGAATTTATCCCGCTCCTAAATAAAACAAAAAAGAAGGTAAGTGACTTCTGAAAATTCAATTAAAAGAGATCTCTGTCAAAAGAGCTTCCAAAAGATTCACAGATCAGAAATAAAAAACACTGCTTAAAAATGCATAATGAACTGTCCTGAAGAAATAAAATGAAAAAAGGCATTTTTGTGTTTGTAATGAGTTTAGTGAAGCACTGAGAACACATAATTTAATGGATAAGAAAAAGATTGGCTATCTCTTAAATACTGAAACTATAGGATTTGATTCTTACTCGTAGAGGATATGTCCAAGAATGTAGAAACTAAAAAATCTAGAAGAATTTTTTCAATAGAAAATAATTTAGAAACATTTAACACTGTTGAAAGGGTCTCATATCCTCTCTAAAGAAACTTACTTTTTAAGTGGACCATTTTAAGCATACAGAAAAATAGATGGAACATATCTTGTACCTATTAGCCATCTTTTAACATTTTTAATCATAAGTCAAGCATCACAGAAATAGTTCAAGCTACTATTACACAGGTCTCTCTTTTCTTTCTCCCTCCTTGAAATAGCCACTATTTTGTATCTGGTGCTTATTATTTCTTGTATATTTTAACACCTTTACTACATATGTATGCCACCATTGTAATATTTAATATTATTTTTGCATGTTTTTTAATTTCCTACAGTGTGTATCTTTCCGAAACTTACAATTTTTCTACCACATTACACTTTTGAAATTAGTCCCTATTGATACACATAATTCTCATTCTTTTAACTAAATCGCTTAATGATATTTTATTGTATGAACACACCAAAATTCATTGATCTGTCCTCAATAATGGAACAATAGAATATCTTCCATTTTGTAAGCCTTTAAAAATTGTCAAATATAGCACACGTGGAAAAGTACATAACATATAAGCTAACAGATGGATTAGTACAGATTGAACACAAATGAAATCATCGCCCAGGTCAACAGCACATCACAAGCACCTTAAAAGTCCCCCATGTGTCCTTTCCTGATCATCGCCAACTTACTGGAGACCCTGTGGTCTGATTCCACTGTCTTTTCTTTCTACTCATTCTCATTTATGGTGTCCTGCCCCCTCATTTGTCTGGTTACCTTTGCATGTTGCATGCTTTATTTTAAAATTATTTTTAGAAATAATTTGAGGCCTTGAATGCTATCTTCCTCCAAAAAGCTTTCTGTTTGTTTTTCACCAGGTACTGGAGGCACTCGCGGTCCAGGGTATTACCTTAATACACATAACAAGCCTTGAAATATTTTATCTTGGGCCACCAAAGGTCTTGACATGGATCTATGTCCATGTGAGGACAAGCTTACTTCTAGATTGTCTTTATTTTGTGGTCCTAATGAAAAGGTAAGGGCAGTGCAGAATCAGACGGAGTCCCCAATCTTGGAAGTTCCTAGATTCTGACTTTTTCTCTTTGCCTCCTGGATCTTTCAGAATTGTCACATCCTTCAGATAGGCAAACACTCCCAGGGCAAAAAAGGTCTTCAGTGCCAGGCTTACATCTCCGCATTTCTGTGTTCTCTCAGACCTTCGCTTAGTAATTCTTCTATGTCTGGCTAGTATTTTGATGACTTTTAAAAGTTTTCAGAAAATATTTTAAAGAAACTTTTAAGATTAAGTGGGAGGATAGATTCAAATTATCTAGTCCCTCCTGAACAGGAGGGAAAGTCAAGGATTTGTATTGGAATTACACTAAATTTATAGGTTATTTTGTGAGAATTAGTAGTCTTTCTAATGCTGGGTCCTCATTCATGAACATGAGATCTGTTTCCATTTATCTAGTGCTAATAAAATGTTCTGGTTACCTCCAAAAAGTTCTTGCATATTTTGGTTAGATTTAATCTTTGTTGCCACAATAAATGATATTTTAAAGTATATCATAATCATTTGTATTGATAGCTGAATATTAAAGGTAGATGATTTCTGAGTATTCATTTGTATCCAGCATCCTTGCTGAACTCTCTTATAAAAGCTATAAAAAGGTGTCTATAGATAAGCTCTCTTCAGTTCATTTGTAATCACATCGTCTATGAAAAGTTAAAACTTTTTTCTTCCTAATCCTTATACTTTGATTTATTCCTCCTGTCTTACTGAAGGACCTCCAGTACCATAACAAAGAGAAGCCATGATAATGGTCACTCTTGTCTTACTTGTGACTTTAAAGGGACTACTGTTGGCATTTTACCGTAAGTATAATATTTCCTAGAGGTTTCTGGCAGACACCCATTATAAGTTAAGGAAGTTCCCTTCTGCTCCTAGTTTGACAAGATTTATCATAAACGGATGCTGAATTATATAGAATGCTTCTTTTCTATCTCCTTCTGCTGCTTCTAAGTCACTTCAGTCGTATCTGACTCTTTGCAATCCTATGGACTATAGCCCACCAGGCTCCTCTGTCCATGGAATCCTCCAGGCAAGAATACTGGAGTCGGTAGCCATTTCCATTTATGGGCTTCCCTGGTGGCTCACATGGTAAAGAATCCATCTGCAATGCAGGAGGCACGAGTTTGATCCCTGGATCGGGAAGATCCCTTGGAGAAGGGAATGGCTACCCACTCCAGTATTCTTGCCTGGAGAATTCCACGGATGGAGATGCCTGGTGGGTGGTCTACAGTCCATGGGGTCACAAAGAGTCGGATACAACTGAGCAATTAACACTTTCACTCCATTTATAGTTATCATAAAATATTTCACATATTCCCCATGTTGTGCAATAATATATCCTTATAGTTTATTTTATACATAATAGTTTGTCTTTTTATCCCCTACCACTATGTAGTCCCTCCTCACTTTCTTCTCCCAACTATAACCCTAGTTTGTTCTCTGTATCTGTGAGTCTGCTTCTTTTTTGTTATATTTTTAGATTCCACATATAAGTGATACTGTCCAGTCTTTGTCTTTCTCTGTCTGACTTTCTTTACTTAACATAATGCCCTCCAAGTCCATCCATGTTGCCGCAAATGGCAAAATTTCATTCTTTTTTGTGGCTGAATGTGAGGCTTTATTCTTAATGCATTAATTTGGGATTATTCATTCAGAATTTTTGCATCTTTGAAGTATAACTGGCCTATAATTTTCCTTTCTCCTATTGCCCTTGTCTGATTGGTACTGAGGTTCTACTGGCCTCATAAAATATGTTGGGAATTGTTCCCCTTTTCCTTTGCATAAAGTAGAGCTCAATCTCAAATGTTTAATAGAAGTTGTCTTTAAAATTGGAATGGTTTGGGACTTCCCTGGTGGTCCAGTGGTTAAGACACTGTGTTCCAGTACAGGGGAGCTGGGTTTGATCCCTGGTCAGGGAACGAGATCCCATATGCCACAACTAAAAATCCCATGTGCCACAACTAAGACCCAGCACAACCAAATACATAAATAAATATTTTTTTTAAATGGAATGGTTTTCAACCACCAAAGCAATTTTTCCATTATGTAAGTCTAGCTATCTTTTTTTTATTGTTATATATTACAATTTTCTAGAAAGTTTTCCTTATTTTCCAAGATTTCAAATGTACTAGCTAGATTGTCCCTTTATATTCTTCAGCTCTCTATCTCTCTTGATATAAAAGTATAGATAAGTATTAGTAGCTCAGTTGTGTCCAACTCTGTGACTCCATGGACTGTAGCCTGCCATGGGATTCTCCAAGCAAGAATACTGGAGTGGGTTGCCATGCCCTTCTTCAGGGGATCTTCCCGACTCAGGGATGGAACCTAGGTCTCCTGCCTTGCAGGAGATTCCTGACTGTCTGAACCACTTGTGAAGCCAAAAGTGTTAGTTGCACAGTCATGTACGAGTCTTTGCAACCCCATAGACTGTAGCCCACCAGGCTCCACTGTCCCTGGAGATTCTCCAGGTAAGAGTACTGGAGTGGGTTGCCATTCCCTTCTCCATATCTCTCTTTGCTGCATGCTATATAATTTCTTCAGATCTATTTTCCATTCCACCAAATCCCTTTTTGGTTAAGTCTAATTTGCTCTCTAACCTGTCCACTGAGCCTTTTTTTTCTTTTGTTTTTGTTTTTTAATGTCAATGACTATTTCATTTCTAGAATAATTACTTTGTTCCAATCTATCTGGTTCTTACAAAACAGAAACAGACTCACAGACTTAGAGAACAAATTTACAGTTGCTGGGGGAAGGATAGTTAGGGTTCGGGATGGACATGTACACGCTGCATATTTTGAATGAGTAACCAACAAGGACCTGCTGTATAGCACAGGAACTCTGCTCAATGTTAGGATGGGAGGAGAGCTTGGGGGAGAATGGATACATGTATAGGTATGGCTGAAGCCCTTTGCTGCTAACCTGAAACTATTACAACATTGTTAATTGGCTATACCTCAATACAAAATAAGAAGTTTTAGAAAAAAGACCCACTGACTGGGTTTGAAAAGTAACTCCATCACTTTACTACCCATGTTTATGAGGGAAAGTTACGTTTCCTTTTTAAGGTTTAGCTTCCTTGTCTAAAAAAGTGATGAAGTATAGCCAATTAAAACATGCTGAATGATAAGCATATAAAGGATGGACTGCAAACATGAGAAAATATCTAATTACTTAAGAATAAAGAACCAGATAGCTTTTATTTTCCTAATGAGAAAATATTTTTAAAAAGAAGATAATAAATATTTTCTCATTAGGAAAAAAAAAGCGTATGTTTTTATTTTCTTTATTATATAGTTCTAATATGGAAGTTCTTAAGGGGAATAATCTTGCTTTTTATTAACTATACTAAAGTATCTCATTGTGAATTATTTCTTCATGTATTTTGTAATTTTAGATTGTGATCTCATGTTCATCAGGATTTTAATTATAAGAATCCTACTGGGCCTAGGTTGAAGGCACATCCCTCCAGAGAGGTTTGAGGATTGATTCTGAGCTGCTTCTGCCAGACACTCCAATGCTATTATGTGCCCAGCACCAATTTATTTGACTTTCCAGTTTGGGAGTTCATAGGACATGTAGGTATTACAAATTCAAACTCTAAACATATTCAAAAATAGGCTCATGTTTACTCATTCTCAAAGGAAACTATAGATGTTTCAGTTCTCAGGCTCAAACAGATCCCATTCTTCATCACCTCCATATAAGAATACATTCTTTCCAAAAGATATATGTCTTTTATCAAACATATAACCTTTCATGGGTTTTGACTTTCTGCTGAGGACAACTCAGCTCTAACTCCCAACCTAGGATAGCCCCAAGACGCAATTTACTTTCTCTGTGTGGGCTTTAAAATTCAAGCCACTAAAGAATATAATAAAAAAGAAACAGATTCACATATATAGAGAACAAACCAATGGTTACCAGTGGAGAGAGGGAAGAGGGCAGGGAACTAAGAGGTACAAGCTATTAAGTGCAAAATAAGCTAGAGGGACATATTGTACAACAGAGGGAATATAGCCAATTTTTTAAATAATAACTATATATATGGAATATAACCCTTATAAATTATAAATCACTATATTGCTGCTGCTAAGTCACTTCAGTCATGTCTGACTCTGTGCAACCCCATAGACAGTAGCCCACCAGGCTCCTCCGTCCCTGGGATTCTCCAGGCAAGAACACTGGAGTGGGCTGCCATTTCCTTCTCCAATGCATGAAAGTGAAAAGTGAAAGTGAAGTCGCTCAGTCGTGTCTGACTCTTAGCGACCCCATGGACTGCAGTCCAGGCTCCTCTGTCCATGGGATTTTCCAGGCAAGAGTACTGGAGTGGGGTGCCATTGCCTTCTCCATATACTTGTAATTCATATAATATTGTATATCAACTACGCTATTGTTTAGTTGCCAAGTTGTACCCAACTCTTTGCAATCCCATGGACTGCAGCCTGCCAGGCTCCTCTGTCCATGGGATTTCTCAGGCAAGAGTACTGGAGTGGTTTGCTGTTTTCTTCTCCAGAGGATCTTCCTCACCCAGGGATCAAACCCAAGTCTCTTGCATTGACAGGCAGATTATTTACTGCTGAGTCACCAGGGAAGCCCAACATCAACTATACTTCAATTAAAAACAAAAGACTCAAGCCACCAAGTTTACCAAGACTCAATTTCCCCAACCCAGGACTACTACAATATCAGTTTATATACTTATCACCCTGGTTCTCAATTCCCTCTTCATTTTTGCCCCTTTCATGCTGATAAAATTAGCTATATATTTAAAATCATGTTTATTACATTTCATCCAGCACTTCCAGAATTTTAAGTGGGACAGCTGTCAAGTTATTAAGACTGCCTGAATGCCTAATAGAAAAGTCTCCAAAGTGCTTACCTTTCCATCCCTTTTCTTTTGATTAAATAAGGGAAAAGACTCAATTAGATACTGCTATTTCTTTAACTATTTCTTATAGCTTCTCATTATCTATGAAAAAGGTGGGAACACCCTAGATGAAAGCTTTCTATAACTAACAGTCATTTGAGTTGCAGAATAAGGAAGGATAGATGACTGGCCAGTGAAGTTATGACAGATTTTGAGAGGATAAAATGCAAAATGAATATTCAAAACCAAGAATATCTTGAATTCAAAATAGTGGAAGGTCTGCTCTAATCAGTACTTATAGTACACAACGTAGAAAGTACAAACTCATTATGGTTCTTCCTCTAAATATATATATGTAATTTAAACAAATCAAACATAAAGAAAATTAAGAAATAAAGTGACTTCTAAATATAGAATATCTTTTCACTGTATTTGGTGCTGTCTTACAGATCTATTTTCTTAAGTGAAAAAAAAAGAAAAAGAAGCTATTTTTCTGGAAGAATTTGAAAGAAGAAAAAAATACTGATTATTTCGGTAGTTAGAAAACATATTGCTCCAGGCAGAGTAATAAATAGTTTACAGTCAGAAAGATTAAACAGAAGATTATCACAAAACACTTAACATGGCGGAATGGACACACATGGTAAGAAAGGAGACGAGTATTTTAAATAGAATGAAATCTTGATATAAAATTAGATTTTTATGAGAAAATAAAGGGCCTGTAGAAGTGGACATGAATAAAGGAGTATTCTGAATGTTTAAGAGGGCACAGCAGACACAGAAACCCCACTGAAAATAAATGGATAATTTGGAAGTCAGAGAAGTAACATTGACACTTTGTTCTAAGGACAGACATGCTCTCTATTTGCCCTGCCCTCTGCTTTTCCAGCACCAACAAGGCTGCTATATGCATTGGGCAAGCAGTACTTTTCCACTTCCTCAGTAGTGGGGCAGGGGATACTAAGGATAATGCAATAGAGAAACCATTATCAAAGCAAGATGACAAAAGACGAGATTACAATCTCAGAGACCAAGAACCCAGAACTGGGGAGACAGACAAATGATGAGAATTAAGGAGCTCTCCACTGGCTTTTACAAATAACAAGCTGATAGTTTTCTACTTTGGGTATAAAACTGATATGTGCTGATGACTTGCCCACTAATCATGGAATGGTGAACTTGAAAAAGACATCAGAGGTCATTTAGACCATTACTTCATTTCATTCAAAATACCTCTTCTCCTGTAAGCCATCTGACCCTCAGTTCTCCAAATTTGCATGTTTAACATACAGGTTATATGTTTGTATGTATAAAGTGTTTCCTTCTAATGATTTTTATCAGACCTCAGTAGAATTATTCATTTTAAGCTATATTGAGGCAACTCACCTAAGAGGGATTTGATACTGATTAGAAAGAATATGTTTCTACAAGTTTTCAGTTTCCCACGACACACACAAACATGCAACCTTACCTTCGTGAAAGCTCGGTAACACAAGCCACACACCTCCACCAGGTAGGCCAACGTGAAGACGGCATTCTGAATCACAAAACTGAGCAGTTTTGAAAATGGTTCCAACAAACTCTGCAATGAGATTAGGGCCAAAAAAATCTATTGCTGCTTGTTTTATGGAAAAAAAAAAAAGGAATTAAAGTCTAATGACACTTTAAGTAATGGGGATCATTCTTTAATTTAAAATCTGTTGCCAGGTGGCTAGTATAGCAAACTGGTTGGTCTAACAAGAACTGAATCTTCAATCAGTAGCTCAAAGAACATGATTTAATCATTTTATTGCTCAAAAAAAATCCATCTTTCCAAGTGGCATCACTTAAAAACCAACCTAACACTAATCTTATCTTCATACCTACCCCCAAGCAATCAAGACTCTGATGTCTGTACGAGGATCTCTCATTCTATTTCTCTGAATCCTTAGGCATTTATGAGTTAATCAGACCTAAGCAATGGCACCCCACTCCAGTACTCTTGCCTGGAGAATCCCATGGACAGAGGAGCCAGGTGGGCTGTAGTCCATGGGGTCGCTGGGAGTCGGACACGACTGAGCAACTTCCCTTTAACTTTTCACTTTCATTCATTGGAGAAGGAAATGGCAACCCACTCCAGTGTTCTTGCCTTGAAGAATCCCAAGGACAGGGGAGCCTGGTGGGCTTCCATCTCTGGGGTCACACAGAGTCGGACACGACTGAAGCGACTTAGCAGCAGCAGCAGCAAGCAAAGTGAAATGAAAGTTGCTCAGTTATGTCCAACTCTTTGTGACCCCATGGATTGTAGCCCGCCAGGCTCCTCTGTTCATGGGATTCTCCAGGCAAGAATACTGGAGTGGGTAGCCATTCCCTTCTCCAGGGGTTCTTCCTGACCCAGGGATCGAACCACGGTCTTCAGCACTGTTGGCAGATTCTTTACCATCTGAGTTGTCAGGGAAGCCCTAGCTTATCAGACCTAACCCCTCTAGAAATCTGTCATCTCAGTTAAGCAGCAAAAACCACCCTTGCATGTAAGTACCAAAGGACCATTAGCTTAATAAAACTCATCAGGACCCAGATTCCTACCAATGTTTACCAGGAAAGCATTGTCATTTTTTACTTTCCCTTCTGAATCTGACCCATAAAGAGTCAATTATAGATCAATATGCTTTCTTAAGTCATTTGGAAACATTTCCTGAGTACCTACTAAGTATCAGGCAGAGTTAGATGCTTTTATATCATTTATCTCATCATTTATAAAATTCTTATAAAAAATCCTGGGGAGACAATATATTATAATAATTATGACACACACTCTAGAATTTTACACAGAGAGCAAACTTTAGCTCTCTGTGACTTTGAATATGAGATTTAACATCTCTAGACTTTATTTTCTCCCATGTAAAATGAGGATAACAATGACCTCCATCTCAGTATTTCTGTGAGAATTAAAGAAGATGATGCATGAAAAGCACGTGGCAACAGTAAGCCTCTCATCACTGTTATGATCTGCACATCTCTGAAGCTTTAATATCCCCATTCTGCTGCTGAGACAGTTAAGTAGGCAAGTAACCTGCCTAAGGCCATACAGCTACTGAATGGAATTCAAACTCAAATTCGGGGGCAATCTTCCAGAGAGAAAACTGCTCTATAGGGAAGACAGGATTTTAACTGGACTCCAAAGGACTTTCATGCTGCGATTTCTGCTAATTCTCAAGCTCTGTGGTCCTAACTGTTTGGATTATAAAAGTAACACGTGCTCAGTGTGCAAAAGTAGGATCTGCAGAAAAGTAAAGATAAGGAAATAAGTCCTCCATATTCCCATCATAACATTTTGATATATTTCTCTTCTTCTTTACACACCAGTTTACTCAGTTGAAATCTTGCACAGATATAATAATACATTTTGTTAAGATAGTAATATCTGAAATTTCCAATACTATTTAATTCTTCATATAGATCCATCTTAATGGCCACAAGTCAGATTTTATTATATAAAAAGATCTCAATAAATATATTTTTGCATGAAATTTGCATTTGCTTCTTTAAAATAGATTCTGAGGAAAAGAATGACCATATCAAAGATTTTGTGCATTTTGGGGCCCTTTCCCTTATGGATACAAAAATGAATTCATTACATGTTAGCTGCCCCTGAGGATAGGAATTATGTTTGCTATCTATATTACCCAAAGGAACCATGTAGTACTTTCCATACAGAAAATCTTAAAGGCACTCTTTAAAATAGTACTATTGATTCAGTATTCTTTGCTCTGTATAAATGTTGTTGCCTTGAAACACTAATAATGGATGACTGGGGAGAGAAATATGTCTGTGTTGATACAGAATACATCCTTATTGGTTAAAACAAAAGAAGAAACCTGGATTGAACCTATATAGAAACTTGCTCTTTTATCTAGTAAAGCAGCTTGGTAATGGGGCAGTACAGTACCACAGACAAAAAAAACTTGAAATCAAGAACCTAGATTCAAGTCTCAAATCGTCCATTAACCAGCTATGTGACTTTGGTCAAGACACTTCATTTCTCTGATCCTATTTCCTTATCTCTAAATGAACAGACTAGACTAAATAATATCTTTGCAGTTTTCCATGAGTCTATGCAAGCAAAGTCAAGGTAAAAAGTTACAAGGGATGTGTCTTCTTGGTACACACTGGCAACCCACTCCAGTACTCTTGCCTGGAAAATCCCATGGACGGAGGAGTCTGGTAGGCTGCAGTCCATGGGGTCGCTAAGAGTCGGACACAACTGAGCGACTTCACTTTCCCTTTTCCTTTTCATGCATTGGAGAAGGAAATGGCAACCCACTCTAGTGTTCTTGCCTGGAGAATCCCAGGGACGGGGGAGTCTGGTGGGCTGCTGTCTATGGGGTTGCACAGAGTCAGATAGGACTGAAGTGACTTAGCAGCAGCAGCAGCAGCAGCAGCAACTACTTGGTACTTCTAGTAACTACAATCTATTGCAATACAAACTATCGCATTACTGCATATAATGCAGTCTGGAAATGTAGCCAGGAATACAAAAGTGAATAAGACATAGTGCTGGACTTTGTAAAGCTCACAGGCTCACTGGGGAGACGACAGGATAGCTGCTAATACAGAGAGCTCTATCAGGTACTGTGGATCTGACAAGAGTGTGGATCTAACAAAGCTGCTATAGAGAATGTGAGCCTTTTTAAAACTGGTGAAAGCAAAAGTCGCTCATTTGTGTCCAACTTTTTGCAACCCCATGGACTGTATAGTCCATGGAATTCTCCAGGCCAACCGGAGTGGGTAGCCTTTCCCTTCTCCAGGGGATCTTCCTAACTCAGGGATCAAATTCAGGACTCCTGCATTGCACGCAGATTCTTTACCAGCTGAACCACAAGGGAAGCCCACGAATATTGGAGTGGGTTGCCTATTCCTTCTTTAGCAGATCTTCCCACCCCAGGAACTGAACCAGGGTCTCCTGCACTGTAGGTGGATTCTTTACCAACTGAGCTATAAGTGAAGCCCTGAGCTTTCCATTTTAAAATTGGATGGAATTCAAATTCTCATCTTGAAGAATGAGAAGGAGTTTAGTCTCTAATAAGGGTATAAAGCATTTCAGGCAAAGGAAATAGCCTAAGCAAAGGCAAGGAAGTATGAAATTAAATAAGATGGTAAATGTATAACAATTAGCACAATGTCTGCCATATGGTCAGTGCTCAACCAACAGTGGTTGTTGTTTTGATGGTGATGATAATAGTGCTTCTGAAAGTAAAGTACACAGGAAGCATGCGGATGGGACAAGTTCAGTTCAGTTCAGTTCCGTCGCTCAGTTGTGTCCAACTCTCTGCGACCCCATGAACCACAGCACGCCAGGCCTCCCTGTCCATCACTAACTCCTGGAGTTCACCCAAACCCATGTCCATTGAGTCGGTGATGCCATCCAACCATCTCATCCTCTGTCGTCCCCTTCTCCTCCTGCCCTCAATCTTTCCCAGCATCAGGGTCTTTTCAAATGAATCAGCTCTTCGCATCAGGTGGCCAAAGTATTGGAGTTTCAGCTTCAACATCAGTCCTTCCAATGAACACCCAGGACTGATCTTCTTTAGCCAAAGACTAAACTGGAAAGGTGGGCTTGCAAGTTAATGAAGTACCTTTTTGCATGCTTCATTAAGGAATCAGGACATTATCTTAAAAGAAGGGAGAAGCTATCAAGGATTTTAAGCAAGGAACCCATGCAAAGAGATCTGTGTTTGGAAGGATCATCTAGATCATGGTACTGGGGATGAACTGCTGGACGTGGCCCAGGACTAAGAGGACCAATGATATTGTGATCTATTAGAGTTTTTTCATATTAGGCACTTTCAAAAGGTTGAAAGTGAAGCATTTAGTATGTGATAACTATCTCTTCAGTATCATTATATGCCTGTGGTTGTGGGGTTAAAAAACAACTGAATACCAAGGGGGAACGGAGAGTGGGGATGAATTGGGAGATTGGGATATTGATACCTTTGATACTATGTATAAAATAGATAACTAATGAGAACCTACTGCATAGCTCAGGGAACTGGACTCATTGTGCTGCTGCTGCTGCTGCTAAGTCGTTTCAGTCATGTCTGACTCTGTGCGACCCCATAGGCGGCAGCCCACCAGGCTCCTCCGTCCCTGGGATTCTCCAGGCAAGAATACTGGAGTGGGTTGCCATTTCCTTCTCCAATGCATGCATGCATGCTAAGTCGTCTCAGTCGTGTCCGACTCTGTACAGCCCTATGGACAGCAGCCCACCAGGCTCCTCCATCCACAGGATTCTTCAGGCAAGAATACTGGAGTGGGCTGCCGTTTCCTTCTCCAAGACTCAATGCGCTTTGGTGACCTAATTGGAAAGGAAATCCAGAAAAGAGGGGATATGCGTATATGCGCAGCTGATTCACTTTGCTGTGCAGCAGAAACTAACACGAACTTGGAAAGCAACTATACTCCAATAAAAGGCAATTAAAGCAATAACTGCATAACCAACTAGCTAGGTTTTTCTGAAACATACATACCCTTGTGGCATTGGTAGAGGGTATCTTCAAGAGGCAAATCATAATTCTCAAACTGGAGTCTAAAGAACACTGTGAGCCAATACAAAAAAACAAAATCAGTACTCTTCTTAATACATCTTCTGCTTCATATATTTTCTCCAAGCAAATTTATGTTAGGAAACACATCTGAAATATATCTGCCTTCTTACAGGTTTCCATGTCATACATTAATGTTTGGGAAAAAAAAAAGAATTCTTAGCTTTAAAAAATTTAATTAAGCCATTCATTAAACAGTTAAACAATTAAATAATATTAACTGATATTAAATGTGCCCAGTTCTAAAGAAGTAATTTGTGAAAGGCCATGTTGAAATAAAAAACCTATTTAGATCAATTTAAAATCATTAGAGTTATTAATCCAAATAAAGAATGTTTAATCTGTCCTTTCTCTGATAGTAAAAGACATAACAAAAGCCTGGGGGAAAGCAGTAAAATTTCTACAAACGAAAACCATGCCTCACAAATCAAGTAGCATTGTATTTTGGCACAATTTCACATCAAAATGTACTTTTTAAATAATATGTTTTTGGATTGGGGGGAAATGTTACAGCAAGAATAAGCAATGATATTATTTAACATGGTTAATGATATCGCAACAGCAGGTCTCTGCAGTTGTGTAGAATATTAACCTCTTTAAGATAGTATAAACAAAGTCAGTGGTTCTTTAAGTGAGATGCGTGGACCAGCAGCATCTGTATTACCTGGAAACCAGTTGGAATGCAAACCCTCAGGTCACAACCCTACTGAACTGGAAGTTCTCAGAATAAGGCCCAGGAATTAGACTTTTAGCAAGTCGGTCAGGGACCCTGATACACACTGACGTTTGAAATCCACTTCTCTAAATTGATGAGAACAAACTATAGAAAGTCTCTCAATGGCTTAATCTTTTCCCCAGAAATTAAATATAAAACAGGATGGTCAGAGGAAGTGCCCAGATAGAATCCAGCAGAGTGAGTTTTTAGATAAATTCTGAAAGCCTTTCACAAGAACCTTCTAAGAAAACCACTGCTCTATTTAATCTTCTCAGTACCCATAGGCGTTGATGTGACATTTACATTACTTTAGACCAGGAGCTGAAAACCAGCTGCTCATCAGGTTCCCATCGTGACCTACGAAGGAAGTCAGGAAATATCCTGGAAAACGTGGGGAGATGAGCAACACGAGGAAGGCATTCTCAAATAATAACTGATCGGAACCCAGTAGCAGCTGATCCCGTTAGAAAGGATGTGCTTTCTAGTTCTCAAGAATCTCAATTCTCCTTCTCATCTCACTGCACTCTACTCGTTCACCTTGCAGTCAGGGTCCTTTTGGACAGGGCTGACTGCTATAAATTAGGCTTACAAATTTGCCATACCTGCCCCTCACCCCTTCTCTACTAGTGTGTGGCTCTTAAGCAATGAATGGCCCTGACCGGCTCTCTGGTCCTAGAGAGGATCCATGTGGTCTTGTTAAAATGCATGCACTTGTATTCCTAAGTGTATCTGTACAGTAGCTATAAACATATTTTGCCTGGATTTATTCAACTACTTCAGATTTCTGGATAGACAAGGATCAGAGAACATGAGAGATGCTAAAAATCTCAGTAATCCTGCTTTTCACAGTAATTTCAGACTCAGAAAGCAGAACACACCAAGCTAAGGGTCCCTGCATTATCATCCTTACAGACATTATTGAAGGTCATATTTTCCAAATCAGCCAATTAAGAAAAATGTATTATCAGAGATGGTTGGATTTAAAAAAAAAAAAAAAACATGTTACATATACGTAATACTCATTTCAGAAGCGGTGCTGCCAACATGTAACTTCACTTGGCAGATCAACAAGTGATTTAGTTTGTTGTGAGTTGAATATTTTCATTCTGTGATCTGGATAAACCACGAAAAGCTTGTGGAACCCATGAGGTTCAAAGACATAATAGTGGTCACCACAAGCCACCTCTTTTCTCCCTGCTATGGAGACCTGAATGCCTTCAAATCACTCTTGTCTGAGAATGACTCTAAGGGTCCACTAGTGGAGAGGACACTAGTCAGAGACTTGAGTTCTGATCTTTTCACTGCCTCTATCTCTCTGAATTCGCAGTTATCCGTCTGGAAAATGGGAGTATCAAACAGGATGGTGTTTATAGGTCTCTTCCAGTTTTATACGATTCTGTGTTTGCACTGAATGGGCTCATGTTGAAAATGTTCCTTAGGCTACCAGATTTCCAGCTAGATAATTGTATGGTATTCTTGGAGGGTGGCATGGCCCTGGGTAGGGAGTGAGGGTGGGGATGAGGGTAAAGCCGTCAGACAGAAATATCATCTTGGTCTTGCAAGAACTTTATTCACAAACACAAAATTTTAGATAATTCTCTAAAATTGAAGCTTGACATTATATGTCTGGTCTCCTTTCAGATGAAACTATTTACTTACAAATTTATTTAATATCCATTTGAGAACGTTTTCTAGATAAACACAATCTACTAATGTCTTCCTGAACTTTTTATTTTTTCATCAACTGGAAACATGAAATCACTAAGTCAGAATGACTGAATATTACTGTCAATTCTGCAACATTTGGAGAGAAAATCTCAATAACACTTTCTACCCTGTGGCTAACAAAGATTCCTTCTAGCCCTTTACAAAACATTAAATCTGCCTAGACCAGGTGGCCTGCAAACAGTAAGGAAGTGATTTGAAATGAAATCCGGGGTTCAGCTTACCTTCAGAGGTAAAACACAAGGCAGCTTGGCAAAAAATGTCTGAAACTGATTGCTGATCGTGGTCCAGAGGCTACTGGGAGCATCCATGGGCAGAGCTTCCATGAAGGTGGCAATGTTTTCCAAACAGCGTATCATAGCACCCCCTGCTGGTAAATTCTTTTTGTTATTTAGACCCTAAAAACACAAAAGCATAGGCAATCAACTGCTGAAATGGTGTGGGAATTCAGACAGCTGTTTGGGGAAGATCAGTTTTTTAAAAATCATATACTCACGTTAAAAACATGTGTTGTGTGTAAGCTTTGTACCTGGCAGGAGTACAGAGAAAAATGGACTAATCTACAGAAACTTGGTGGGTAGGGGGAATTGTGATTTTGACTCAGTGAGGAAAGGTGAAACATGAGCAGGAAACTGGAAATATCTTCCCAGGACGTACAATTGGTGTGGTCGGGTGTTCAGAAGACAGAGTGAATGATGCTTGCTAGTATCTCTACCAGCAGTAATTCACACACACACAAACTCTCCATGGCTGTTTCTCTTACTCCAAATTTGAGTTTCAGGAAACTTACCCATTCTCTTAAAAAACTTCCCTGGTGGCTCAGACAGTAAAGAATCTGCCTGCAATGCAGGAGACCCAGATTCAATTCCAGGGCTGGGAAAATCCCCTGGAGAAGGGAATGGCAACCCACTCCAGTATCCTTGCCTGGAAAGTTCCCAGGACAGAGGAGCTTGGACAGTATAGTCCATGGGGTCACAAAGAGTCGGACATGACTGAGTGATTAACACACACATTATAGGAACAGCAAAGTCCCCAAGGCAAGCTGCCAACCATCCAAGTTAACTAAAAGAGTTAGTAAGTGGAGGAAGAGAGACAGACTCCAAGTTACGTGATACAATGAATAAGCTGTGGAGGTGAGAACTGACTTCAAGTCTTGAGATACAGAAAATAGGCAGACTTTGAACCCAGATCCTGAGACAAACAAAGCTGTGAAGCTGAAATTTGAATCTAAAGTCACATAATGTAGTGCACATGGCTTTATCCACCACAAATTTTGAAAGCTGAAAGTGAGTGCTCAGAGGCTGGCATCCACCCCTTAGTGGAGGGGTCCAGAAGCTTTAAGTACATCCACACTAAACAGCGGTGTCCAACTGACTTTCTATACATTGGTCATTTTTATCTTGTAAGCTTTTACATATTAAATTATTCTGCATCTAATTTAACATTTAAATTTTTAATATTTAAATTAAATGACTTTGAATTTCTTTCTCAGAAGCGATTTCAACAAGGGCTTAGAGTGTCGACAAACCTACCTCCAAGAGCTGGCTGAGAGCAGCAATAGAGCTCAGCTCGTTGAAGTCCATCAGAGATGTGGCCAAGGTCCGTAAAAAAGTCCCATCTGGAAAGTCAATGGTCAGATTTAGCAGTGTTCACGTTTCAGCAACTAGCAATGTCTGTAGTGTCAGCCTCCCCGGTGGATGAATTACCTTTGATGGTGCTCTGGAACAGCTGTGGGAAGATGCCATTGGGAGCCAGCTGATGGAAGATACAACGCAGGAACTGCTTGGCCACCCCAGCTGCATTGCCGGGGACCATCATGCTGGGGTTGAGCACGGAGAGAAAAGAACAAGGAATCTTGGAGCATCGAGCATGAGTTCAGATACTTATTTACTTATTTATTTACATGCACAACCAGCCTCTTACGGAATAACTCACTGTCACTTGCATTAATGAGATGAAATATTTTAGTCACATGGAATCGCTATTAACAAAACGATTTCTTTTAGAAAGAGGGAACCAGGTAATGCCAGAGTTGGTCTCAGACTAATTCCAGCCACCCCACTGTGCAGATGCGGGTTCCCAGGTCCAGAGAGAAAAGGTGACCTGCAAAGACCCTGATGCTGGAAAAGATGGAAGGCAAAAGGAGAAGGGGGTGGCAGAGGATGAGATGGTTAGCTAGCATCACTGACTCGGTGGACACCAATTTGAGCAAACTCCAGGAGACAGTGGAGGACAGAGGAGCCTGGAGTCCATGGGGTCACAAAGAATTGGACATGACTTGGTGGCTGAACAACAACAACAAAGGTTACAAGTCCAGAGGGTGGCAGAGTCAGGACTAGAATTCACGATGAGGATTATCAGTAAGATTCTCCCATAAAGTGGCGTTGGCTATGAGAGTGAGCACCTCCAAGGAAGAATGCAGGGAGAGAGATGTTCATTCCTATTGGAAGAGCAGACACATTTTCTTGGAGCCTCTGAACTGATACTTGTAAAAAGGTATCTTTTGATATATCCAGTTTTCCCCTTTACCCTCTGCACCACCTCTGCATGTCAAAACAGGGAGCCAAGAGATGATTATGCACCCTTTTCCTTTAGACCAAAGTATCAGAAAAGGGACTTCCCTGAAAGTCCAGGAGTTAAGACTCTGCTCTTCCACCGCAGGGAGCACGGATTTAACCCCTGGCCAGGGAACTATGATTTCACATGCTGCATATGTTAATTCCTCGGTCATGTCCAACTCTTTGCGATCCCATGGGCTGTAGTCCACCAGGTTCCTCCATCCATAGGATTCTCTAGGCAAAAATACTGGATTGGGTAGCCATTTCTTTCTCCAAGGGATCTTCCTGACCCAAGAATCGAACCCGTCTCCTGCATTACAGGCAGATTCTTTACTATCTGACCCACTGGGGAAGCCCCACATGCTGTATGGTGTGACCAAAAATAAATAAATAAATGAGATTAAAACATTAAAAATCTCACAAAGTATCAGAAAGGACATTCCCAGAGGTGATTCTGGCTGAGTGGCTGAAAGGAAGAAAGAGGAAATCAAAGAGCCCAGACAGATAACTCATAAAAAGTCCCTCTTACTTAAATTGTTCTTTCTGCCTGTCTACCCTGATATGCTGGTTCAAACTTGTAGGTCAGAAACATTCTTCAGGAAGAAATGACACCAAGTTTTCACAAACTCTTTCAAAAATTAGAGAAAGGAACGCTTCCCAGTTTATTTTATGAGGCTAGCAAAGCCCTAAAGCTAAAATCACATAAAGCATTACAAACAAAACAAAATAAAACAGAACAAAAACCAAGAAGGAACATAAAAGAAATAAAAAGAAAAAGGACAAACCAATAGTCTTCATGGACATTAAATCCAACTGTACATGCATAAGAAGAACGATTGACCATGACCAAATAATTTACCCCAAGAATGTAAGAATGACTTGATATTCAAAACTCAGTTAATGGAATTTAATATCTTAAAGAAAAAAGTGCAAAACACATACCATTATTTAAGTGCCTTTGGTAAAATTAAACATGAATTTATGATAAAAAAATTATCAGAAAAAAAAATAGAAATAACTAGAAATAGGAGGAATCATCCTGTCTGGATAAGGGCACTTATGAAAACCTATAGTAAACATAATTAATTGTGAGATAACAAATGTTTTTCTTGTCAGATTAGGAACAAGGCAAGGATGCTCAATCACATCTTTATTATTGTACTGGAGGTCCTAGTCATTGCAATAGGATAACAAAAAAAGGTATAAAAAATCAGAAAGGGGTAAAACTGTCACTATTTACAGATGACGTGATTTTTTACATACAAGTATGTTTACATTTCAAGGAATCTAAAAAGCAGCTATTACAACTAAGTGAATTTAGTTTATTACAGTACAGTGTTTTAAAAAATAGTATATTTGTATATCAGCAGCAGAAAGTAAGAAAATAAAAAAATTTTTTAATTCTGTTTACACTGGCTTTAAAAAAACAATATTCCTGGTAGTAAATTTAACAGAAGTTATGCAAGATCTCTACAGTGAAAGCCACAAAACACTGCTGACAGAAACAAAGACTAAATGAAATGAAAGTATACATTATGTTTATGAATTAAAAGACAATATTTTTACAGGGTCATTTATCCTCAGATTGACTTATAGTTTGAAGACAGCCCTAGCAGGCTTTTTCTCCCCAGATTGAAAAGCTTATTCTAAAATTTATATGGAAACATATAGAATCTAGAATATCCAAACTAATCCTCTTGAAAAGGATGACCAAAGTTGGAAGATTCACACCATCTGACTTCACGACTTACTCTACAGCTACCGTAACCAGCACAGCGTGGTGACGGCGTAATGTACGGATCAGTGAGAAAGACCAAGAACCTGGAAATTTTGCTGTTGTTCAGTCGCTGAGTCATGTCCAGCTCTTTGCAACCCCATGGACTATAGCTTGCCACGTTCCTCTGTCCATGGGATTCTCTGGGCAAGAATACTGGAGTGGGGTTGCCATTTCCTGTTTCAGGGAATCTTCCCAACCCAGGGATCAAAAATGCGTCCCCTGAACAGCCTGCATTGGCAGGAGAATTCTTTACCACTGAGCTACCTGGGAAGCCCCTGGGTTATGTGGGTGTATGCAAGTGCTGCTTCCTCCACCAGGAACATTCTTTCGATAAACTGCTGTGTGGAGCACTCTCCTACTATCTTATGTTTTGTTTAAATATCATTTGCTCAGAAAAGCTACTATATCTAAAATACCACCTCCACCCCTCTCTATCTCCTGGGCTTTCTTGTTTATTTTTCATAGAATTTAGTACTAAATGATATTAGATTATCAGGGTTTTTTTTTTTGTTAATTAGCTCATTGTCTGCCTCCTCAACTAGAATCTAAGTTTAACGAGAGCCAGGATTTGCTCTTTTGTTCACTAGGGCAACCTCAGTTGCTAGCAGTCACTCCATAAATAGTTGCTGAATAGGTAGCACTCTGGCTTGGAAAATCCCATGGATGGAGGAGCCTGTTAGGCTGCAGTCCATGGGGTCGCTAAGAGTCGGACATGACTGAGCGACTTCACTTTCACTTTTCCCTTTCATGCATTGGAGAAGGAAATGTCAGCCCACTCCAGTGTTCTTGCCTGGAGAATCCCAGGGACGGGGGAGCCTGGTGGTCTGCCGTCTATGGGGTTGCACAGAGTCGGACACGACTGAAGTGACTTAGCATAGCATAGGTAGCACTAATGGTAAAGAATTTGGGCTCTCCTGGTAGCTCAGCTGGTAAAGAATCCACCTGCAATGCAGGAGACACCAGTTTGATCCCTGGGTCAGGAAGATCTGCTGGAGAAGGGATAGGCTACCGACTCCAGTATTCTGGCCTGAAGAATTCCATGGACTGTATGGTCCATGGAGTTGCAAAGAGCTGGACATGACTGAGCAACTTTTACTTTCACTTTCACTTCACTTTTAGTGGTGAAGAACCTGCCTGCCAATTCAGGAGACGTGATATCAAGGGAGCAGGTTTGATCCCTGGGTGGGAAGATCCCCTGGAGGAGGGCATGGCAACTTACTCCAGTATTCTCGCCTGGAGAATCCCATGGACACAGGAGCCTGGTGGGCTACCTTATGGATATAGGGTTGCAAAGCGTTGGACACACATGACTGAAGCAACTTAGCATGCACGTACACAGGCACATACAAGTCTTAATATTCTTTCTGTTCATAGCATTTAGCAGCTTACAATCATAAACTCATGCAAATATTTAATTCATGTTTGCCTCCCAGACAGACTTTAAGCCCCTCAAAGGCAGGAACCATGTCAGTTTTGCCCCCGGTAGAAACCTAAGTATCTAGCATGCTGCCTGATTGGAGTGGACTTAAAAGTATTTATTGACTAAAATGAGTGAATAAATGAAGGTGTGAATGCAAAATGAATGTGTGCTCTCTGGAGTTGCAACCGAATGTAACAATATTCATCTCATGGTAATCACACTTGTGTTTTAGAAATGGATGAACAGGCACAAGGGACAAAAAGAAAGTGAGCTTTGACTCACTGAAGGAGCTTACCTTTCTGCTTGATTAGAAAAAGTCATGCTGGAGGCCAATCTAGGGAATAAAGTAAACAGAGTCACATGAGTGCCATGCTTTCATGATGAAATGCAAGAGTACTGTATGCCCCACTGCAGCTCCCATTTAGATGGGAGGCATGTAAAACCATTGACAATTCCCTTGAGCAGGGACAGAAGACCCATTCAGGGGTCAGTCTTACTGCCAGTAAACAGCTTAAACAGCTTACTCCAGTTTCTGAACTCTGCTTTCTACATCAAATCAGATATTTCTGTGGTGAGGCATACAGTCGAGTTAGTTGACTATCACCCAGCCAATCTACAAGCATGTCCTTTGCAACCAAATCTAACAGATGTCAGAACAGTATTTGACCTAGTCCACCCCTATATTGAAAGTGAAAGTTGCTCAGTCGTGTCCCACTCTTTGGGACCCCATGGATTATACAGTCCATGGAATTCTCCAGGCCAGAATACTAGAGTGGGTAGCCTTTCCCTTCCTCAGGAGATCTTCCCAACTCAGGGATTGAACCCAGGTCTCCCACATTGCAGGCAAATTCTTTACCTGCTGATCCACAAGGCAAGCACAAGAATACTGGAGTGGGTACCTATCCTTTCGGCAGTGGATCTTCCCAACCCATGAATCGAACTGGGGTCTCCTGCATTGCAGGGGGACTCTTTACCAAATGAGCTATGACAGAAGCCCTATCCCCATTTTAACTCGACTCAAAATTCATTTCTTTGTATAACTGATTCACTTGGCTGTACAGCAGAAACTAACTCAACATTGTAAAGCAACTATTCTCGAAGAAAAATTAATTGAAACAATTCATTGCTTTGTATACAACTTCTGAAACCTAATCACAAATAAGCCACAAACTGTAAAAACCTCTAGAAGATAGTAAAATGTGTAATAAAGGAATTTGTCAGCTAACTGTTAAGTTGAAATGACATCTTGGGAAGAGAAATTTTTTAGGTTAAGTAATCAATAAGCTAAGTTGCTTCAATTGTGTCCGACTCTTTGTGACCCTACAGACTATAGCCTGCCTCTGTCCGTGGGATTCTCCAGGCAAGAATACTGGAGTGGGTGGTCATGCCCTCCACCAGGGGATCTTCCCCACCCAGGGATCAAACCTGAGTCTTATATGTCTCCTGTATTAGCAGATGGGTTCTTTACCACTAGCACCACCTGCTGCTGCTGCTGCTAAGTCGCTTCAGTCGTGTCCAACTCTGTGCGACCCCAGAGACGGCAGCCTACCAGGCTCCCTGGTCCCTGGGATTCCCCAGGCAAGAACACTGGAGTGGGCTGACATTTCCTTCTCCAATGCATGAAAGTGAAAAGTGAAAGTGAAGTCGCTCAGTCATGTCCGACTCCTAGAGACCCCATGGACTGCAGCCCACCAGGCTCCTCCATCCATGGGATTTGCCAGGCAAGAGTACTGGAGTGGGTTGCCATTGCCTTCTCCTGGGAAGTCCCAATTATATGGTTCCATATAAATGGAAATACTCTAGATGTATAGAAAGAAAAAGAGTGTACTAAATTGATGGGTTTAGTAAAACATGTCTTGATCAGTAAGATATTGAAGAAACAAACATGGATAATGCTAAAATTTTATTTATTTAACACCGTAACAGCGAATCGAATTCAGACTGCATTTGGAAAGGAACAGAGGGTCCAGCACCAGTAACACCAGACACCATTCCCAGTTGGCTCTTTCACACTAATGACACTACAGTGAGTAGGTAAGCACTGGCAAATGAAATAAATAGTAAAGAAGGGTGCAGTCAACGTGATCTTGAAGGCTGCATCTAGAAAAAGGGGTGAGTAGATTAAGAGGGATCTAAGTAGAGAGCAAAAAAATGAAATCATATAGAAAGTCTTGTGTGATAAAATGGATGTGCCAATACAATATTGTAAAGTTTAAAAATAAAATAAAATTTAAAAAAATAAAATAAAATGGATGTGCTGAATATACACACTCTTAGAACATGCTGGAAATAGTTCCTGTGGGACTAAAATAAATAAATTAAGTGTTCATAAGCCCACATTACCTCATTCGGAATTGAGGCATGCTAGTCTGATGCGGAGAAGGCAATGGCACCCCACTCCAGTACTCTTGCCTGGAAAATCCCATGGACAGAGGAGCTCCGGTAGGCTGCAGTCCATGGGGTCGCTAAGAGTCGGACATGACTGAGCGACTTCAGTTTCACTTTTCAGTTTCATGCATTGAAGAAGGAAATGGCAACCCACTCCAGTGTTCTTGCCTGGAGAACCCCAGGGACGGGGGAGCCTTGTGGGCTGCCGTCTCTGGGGTCGCACAGTCGGACACGACTGAAGTGACTTAGCAGCAGCAGCAGCAGTCTGATGCTGGGAGGGATTGGGGGCAGGAGGAGAAGGGGACGACAGAGGATAAGATGGCTGGATGTCATCACTGACTCAAGGATGTGAGTCTGAGTGAACTCCGGGAGTTGGTGATGGACAGGGAGGCCTGGCGTGCTGCGATTCATGGGGTCGCAAAGAGTCGGACACGACTGAGCTACTGAACTGAACTGACCTGAGGAAACCCTAAACCAGGTGACTACTCAATCTGCTTTATCAGTAGTTCTAGCTGCTAAGAATCATGGCAGCTTGCTTTAACGCTCTCTCTGTCTCTTGCTTGTCTGTCTAAAGGAGGTAGAGATTTAAGATTTACTTTTTTTGTTTTGGCTTGGGGTGTTTTTGGCCGTGCCCTGAAGCATGTGGGACCTTAGTTCCCCAAACAGTGATGGAAGACATGCCCCTTGCAGTGAAGTGCATGATTAACCACTGGACCACCATTTGTACACTTAAGTATCTAAAAATATATCTGCACTGTTTTCTTTTCTTCAAAGTTTGTGTGTTTCTATCGTAACAGTTGGCAATGCTTGAACACAGTTTATTCTCTCTTATGTTAAAACAAACAAAAACAAAATAAAAACCCCTCTATGTATCTATTATAATAACAGATCATCTATTTCAAGGAGATAGTAGAAGACCAGAGCAATAATTCTGTCTGTTCTAAAACTGAAAAGTATTAATAATAGGAATTATGCATTTGCATTAATAAAAACTTCCAATTTCACAAGTCTTACTCATCATAGCTGGTATACCATATATTCCCTGTTTATTATGATTAGGTTAAAATCAAGGGCTTAAATGAAATAATTCATCTTTTCTTATCTCTCTGTGTTCATCACTTACTTTACGCATTGGCTATTTCTAAGTATTAGAGGTGGAATAGTTACACCATCTCTGATTATATACTCTTAAGGTATTCCCTGGTAGCTTAGCTAGTGAAGAATCCACTGCAATGCAGGAGACCCTGGTTTGATTCCTGGGTAGGGAAGATCCCCTGGAGAAAGGATAGGCTACCCACTCAAGTATTCTTGGGCTTCCCTGGTGGCTCATGGTTCAGTTCCTGAGCTGGAAAGATCCCCTGGAGGGCATGGCAGGAGGAGGGCATGGCAACCCACTCCACTATTCCTGCCTAGAGAATCCCCATGGCAGAGGACCCTAGTGGGTTACAGTCCATGGGGTTGCAAAAAGTTGGACATAACTGAGTGACTAAGCACAGCACAAAATATACACCTTTAAGGGGATTTTAATGCTTCCCTGTTTGTCTTTAACTTGAAATCATCTTTCTTTTTTCATTAAAAAGATTAAATTTTAGCTCCATTAATATTTATTCTCTTTCCTCCATCAAATACCAGGAATTTGAGGCTTCCCTTGTGGTCCAGTAGTTGAGAGTCTGTCTTGCAATGCAGGAGACATGGGTTCGATTCCTGGTCTTGGAATATAACCACCTGCCGTGGGGCAACTCCACCCATGTCCCACAACTACTGAGCCTCTGCCCTAGAGTCTGTGCTGTGCAACCAGAGAAGCCACCACGATGAGAAGCCCTCAAGCTGCAGCCAAAGAAAGCCCACGTGCAGCAACAAAGACCCAGACATTTTTAAAAGCTTTTATTTAAAAAAATACCAGGAATCTGTAGAATCCAGTTTTTTCTCCAACCTCCTTCATAGAGACTTTTCCCTAAGAAATCATTTCCATCCTGAACTCCCATAGCACTCAGCTCACACACTCAGCACAGCTCTTAATGATCTTCCATCTTTTATGGCTACTCAGTTTTGCCACACATCACGGTCCTCTTCAACAACTAAGCCACAAAGCGCTTAAAGGCAAGAGTTAGGTGGGTGTGATGCCTGCAGCCTAGAGACCTAGCTCTCTGCTAGCACAGGCTGCACACAATATTCATTTGTTGCTGTTTAGTCACTAAGTCATGTCTGACTCCTGTTGACCCCATGAACTATAGCCCAAAAGGCTTTTCTGTCCATGGGATTTTCCAGGCAAGAATACTGGAGTGGGTGACCATTTCCTTTTCCAGAGGATCTTCCAACCCAGGGATTGAACCCATGATTCCTACCACATCTCCTGCATTGCAGACAAGTGTTTTTACTGCTCAACTACCAAGGAAGCCCCAGTACATTCACGTGGAATCTAATGCAGTCCTCTCCTGTACGTTGTGTATGCTAGAACTACAATTTGTTACTGAGTTTGAACTCTACTTCTATGAAATATAGCACTTTTCTTCTAATGTCCTATGTACTAAATGGAATTTTCTTTATATGAAAATTCTCTGAGCAGCTAAGTTTTAATCAGTCAGGCTGAAGGCTGTATTCCCCAAATGTGTGCCTCCTTTCTTTTTCCGAATCAGAAGTATAAAACTGCTGTACTTCCATTTATCCCTTCATATGACAGTGCCCCAAGTTGCATAATGAAGTGAGCCACCCCCAGATTACAAAGTGCCTGGAGAACCCATCTTAAAACAGACAAAGAGGGGTAATAATATCTAAAAGTTACAAAGTGTTTAGTGTGAGGAATTCACAGTTGTGGGTGCTGGGACACACACTGGCTCACATAGTAACAGGGAACAAGGAAGCAGCAGGGGCTTCTCAGTGCAGTTTCCTCTGGCTCCACTCTGATACTGTCACTTGTGACCCTGCATGGCTGTAGAATTCAACCAAAAATTTGCTCCCTTCGGTTTGTGAAATTAGTCTGGGTTGATCCCACAGATATTAAGCATCTGTAAGGTTTCACCTTGAACTGACAAGGTTAATAGACTAAGGCTCCTTTCTACCAATCAAAACAGAAGCTGACACTCACCTTCCCACAGACTGCATGATGTCCAGCAACAAGGGGGCTGCCAAGTCTGGGCTTAAGTGGATGAACGTGGAGAGGACCACAATGGCCAGCCCCAGGGTTTCCTCATCGTACTCTTCAAGAATGGCCCCACAGTCATGGCATCTGCAAAGAAAACGGAGGAATGCTTTCCGTGAGAGCTGACAATGGTTTCAAGATATAAGCGCATATAGCCTTTTTTTTTTTTTTTGGTGAGAGTCGGAAAAATCCCCAAAAGGAGGTCAGTGGTCCCTTTTTAATAATAAATAGGACACTCGAACACTAGTCTCACCTTAGACAAAGAAGTAGCACACACAGAAGAGACCGTGAAGTTTCCTCTGATCACTGAAAATGGTCTTTCAACTCATAGCTATCTGGTCTATACAAGTATTATTGACCCCTTTTACAAGAAGTACCAAATGGACTAATAATTTGAGGTTTCTGGTTGAGGGATTTTATGTATTTGAAATTATTTCCAGGGATAATCAATAAACAGATTTTTTTTCATTGGTTGAAATTAAAAGTGAAAAATGTCTAGACACAAATGGAAGCCTTCCTAAACTTTCAGATCTAAAAATGTCCTATTTGTGAGAGAAAGAATAGTCAACAGAACCCTATAGAAAACCTCACTCAGATCAGTTTTATGAACTCACCACCTACTGAGTATAGTCCATAAAAACACAATGGCCCTTGCTCTTAAGGAACTTCCAACTTGTTGCTCTTCACAGTATCTAAGGTAGGTTCAGTTAATTTCATCTCAATGAAAGCAGAGCTGTTTTTTTCAGCTGCGGCCGGGCAGCTTTATAAAGTGAAGGGAAGTCTACTAGGAAAAGCAAAGGGAGCAGAACTACGATTGCTACTGTGACTTTCTATCTGAAAACTTTCTAAAATATGTGTGTGTGCGTGAATGTGTGTGTGTGCGCATGAATGTGTGTGTGTGCGCATGAATGTGTGTGTGTGCGCATGAATGTGTGTGTAAATATATATATATATATGTCATTCCTTACAAATTGACTTTTTTAAAATACAAAGTTCACTTTTGTAACTAAAAAATAGATATCAGATTGGCCCAAAAGTTTGTTCGCGTTTTTCCATAAGCTATTATGGAACCCAGTGAATCGAGTTCCCCCCAAAAAGGCAACCAGGAAAACAATTAGAAAAGATTGAGACTTGGAGGAGGACACAAAAAGGAGGAAATTATACCAAAGAAGCAGCTAAGAAGAGCCCTCCACAACCAAGTAGGTGCTCCCCATGTGGACATTCTAAGGCAGCTGTTCGAGATAGGCCCTTCCCTTCTACAGTAATGATAGCCAGCTATGATCAGCTGCAAGGATCCTCACGCCACCTCCTCCAACCTTACCTTCCTCCCTTTTTATCACAAACTTACTCAATTTGTCACTTGGCTCACCTTTACCAGGAAGCCTCCTCAGCCCAAGAGAGATCTCTCCAAGCTTGAAATCCTACACGTCTTATTCTTTATCATACTTACTGAACAACATTTATGTGCCAGGCAATGTACAGAGAGTTCAGACTACAAAATACAGAGGAAGGAGTCCAAGTTGCTATGGAACTCACAATCTATTACAAAACGTGTGTACAAACAACTAAACAATTAAAATACAGCGTGCCAAGTGGTAGAATAGAGAGATGTATCAAATACTATGGAAACCCTGAGAATTGCATGATGCATTTTGCCTTGTGAAATTAGAGAAACTTTGCCTTAAGCTGGATTTTGATATATGAGCAGGAGTTCACCAGGCAGAGAAAGTACAGAGAGAAGGGCACCTATGAATTTGTGGAGGAGAGAAAGAGTTCCTGGTGAGGAGTGGTTAAGTCCATACGTTCATAACCTGAAGGGCCTTTTACAATAAGCTGAAGCATTTGGATTCCGTAAAAAGTCTGGGGATAGTGAAGGCAGACAAACAAGAGGCAACATAGCCAATCTGAGATTCAGAGAATGGATCTTGCCAGCAGGATGGGAAAAAGAATCAAGCCTCAAACTTAGTCCCACCCTAACAATTCAGAATCTCTGGTTGGGGGATTTTATTGGTGTGAAGCTGTTGCTAGGAATAATCAGTAAGTGGACATCATTTGCATAAATCTGAAAAAAAAAAAAAAAAAAGAAAAATGCCTTGGCATAAACGAAAGCTGCTCGCTCATACAATGCTGCATTTCTAAAATAACAACACTCACGGCTACAGCCATTTGAAGAACAAATTATGACTTAAAAGCATAGCATGCTCCTCTGATATTTTCTCACACCGTGGAGAGCCAACTCTCAAATCCTGTCAACAGTGAAGAAAATAACTGTGAGTTTACTTGTCTGTCATCACCGTCGGCTGCTCGTCTGTGAATTCTTCGGGCGCAGGCACAAACATACTCACGATGCTGGGTGCCGATAGCAGGCTGGATTTCGTGGCCCCTGGATAAACAGTAAGACAACTGGTGAATAAATGCATGTTGCTCAGAGCCTGGAAAAGCACTATTCTCCTCTTAGAAATCCTGCCAAGATCCCCTTCACAAGATGTAACAGGCACGGCCCAATTTCATTGTGAAAAACCATCAAGAGTGAAACACATTCAAGAAAGACTGTGATTTGTTTTGGCTTATATCATTTTAAGGGTTTTCCAGGTGGTGCTAGTGGTAAAGAACCCGCCTGCCAATGCAGGAGACATAAAAGACGTGGGTTTGATCTCTGGGGCAGGAAGATCCCCTGGAGGAGGAAATGGCAAACCACTCAAGTATTTTCTCCTGGAGAATCCATGGACAGAGGAGCCTGGTGTGCTGCAGTCCATGGGGGCGTAAAGGGTCGGACATGACTGAGCAACTGAACAATAACAAATGATTCAGAGAATTGTTATCTAAAGGAAGCAACATAAAAATTTTTGGAAACTTCACCAAATGGGCAAGGTGCTTGAACCTGAGGGAGAAAAAAAATAATATCAAAGCCTTTGAAGAGTCAAGATGCTTCATACAGACTCCCTCGTCTGATCAAAGGCTACAAAATCTGTTCATAAGGAGACCTTCGGACCCCAGTGGCAAAGGAAATTATCTGAAAATATCTTTATGTCACTTCTGAAGATCCAAAATGGAATCTGAATTTTGCTACTGTATTTATCAGCTCTCTCTGACCTAACAGACTTTCCCAAGTGTACCCAATTGTATCATTAACAAAGGTCTTCAGTTTTTTCATAAGGATGATGCTTTGAATGAAAGCAACATAGTTATTACTAGCAAAAGTATAAACTGATTAATGATAGAAAAGGCAAGAACTGGGTCAAGATAAAAGAAGATGGGATTGATTATTAAAACAGTTAGGTAAATAGAATGAAGTTGCTTCAAGAAACCAAAACACAGAAGGTTCAAACCCAGCACTCCACATTTCCTGAACACTGACACTCCGCATCTACCAGGTGCCAAAATGTCTATGCTAAAAGTGGGAAAACTCAGCCCCCAAGATACGTGGTGATATATATGCAGTCTTACTAGAAATGTAAGAAATTGATTTTAAAAAAGAAAAAACAACTCTGAGTCAAGGGTTTCAAAAGATTCTGGCCAATTGCTATTACTTACACAGAAACCACAATGCAAATAAAAAAAAAAGAGAGGGAAGCAAAGTCATTTGGGAGGTTTCACACCAATCATTACCCAATACAAATGCCAAGGAACAGATATTTTTGACAATAGCATTGTGAATTTATTTTTCCATATGTCAACACAGAATGTACAATGCAATATTTATGACAGTCATTTATAAAGGCAGATAGGTTATGAGATATTGGCCCCTATATGGCAACATTAGCTGAATCAATGGATTTCTAAATACTGCTTACGGTAAGGCAGCAAAGAGTAATATTTGCAGGTGGGCAGTGCAAAAAGGAAGCCATTGAGCTCAGCTTCCTTTTGTTATAACCAAATCACAACGAAGTCTGCATTATTAAAGGGAGTCCCATTATCCCCAGTTGTTAGCAACCCTTCTGATACTACCACTACTGTTCATCTACTCAATATCCAAAGTGCACTCTACATGGAATTAGGGAACAGACATAGAAGGTTGTTAGAAACTTGAATGAAGAGGAAACCTCCTACTATATGTTTGTAGGACACGTATTAAAAATGCATTCCAATATACACTACGTGCAGACAAGTGCCATTTGGTTCTACTTATATAAGATACCTAGAATCGTCAAGTTCATAGAGTCAGAAAGTACATTAGTAGATGCCAGGGGCCAGGGGTGGGGGTAGAGGCATGGAGAGTTAGTGTTTACTGGGGACAGAGTCTCATTTCAGGAGATGAATGATGGTGAGGGCTGTACAACAGTGTGAGTGTATGCAGTGCCACTGAACTGGTATGAGGCAATACTTCATTGTAGCTTTGATTTGCATTTTTCTAATAATTAGTGACACTGAGCATCTTTTTATGTGTTTATTGGCCAGCTGGATGTCATCTTTGGAGAAATGTCTGTTTAGGTCTTCGGCCCATTTTTTGATCAGATTATTTCTGATACTGAGCTGCATGAGCTGTTTATATATATTAGAGATTAATCCTTTGTCAATTGCTTCATTTGCAATTATTTTTTCCCATTATGGAAAACAGTATGGAGAGCCCTTAAAAAACACAGGAATATATCTACCATATGACCCAGCAATCCCACTACTGGGCATATACCCTAAGAAAATCATAATTCTAAAAGACACATGTACCCCAATGTTATTTGCAGCAACATTTACAATAGCCAGGACATGGAAGCAGCCTAGATGTCCATTGACAGATGAAGGGATAAAGAAGATGTGACACATATATACTATGCAATATTACTCAGCCATAAAAGAGGACGAATTTGAGTCAGTTGTAGTGAGGAGGATGAACCTAGAGCCTCTTATACAGACTGAAGTAAGTCAGAAAGAGGAAAACAAGTATCATACACTAACACATATATATGGGATCTAGAAAAATGGTACTGGTGAACCTGGCAGAGAACAGACTTGTGAACACAGAAGGGGAAGGTGGCGGATGAACTGAGAAAGTGGCACTGCCATATACACACTATCACGTGCAAATAGATGGCTAGTGGGAACTTGCTGTATAACTCAGGGAGCCTAGCCTGGTGCCCTGTGATGACCTAGAGAGGGGGGATGAGGGGAGGGGAGGGGAGGGAGACTCAAGAAGAAGGGGATATATATATATATATATGTACACATATTTATGAGTGATTCATGTTGTTGTATGGCAGAAACCAACACAACATGGTAAAGCAATTTTCCACCAATTGAAAAAAAAATTTTTAAAGGTTTCCCTAGGCCCATGAATGAGAAGTCTCATCTCGTTGGATACAAGGGATACAACTGCTGCTGCTGCTAAGTAGCTTCAGTCGTGTCCGACTCTGTGTGACCCCATAGACGACAGCCCACTAGGCTCTGCTGTCCCTGGGATTCTCCAGGCAAGAACACTGGAGTGGGTTGCCATTTCCTTCTCCAATGCATGAAAGTGAAAAGTAAAAGTGAAGTCGCTCAGTCGTGTCTGACTCTTCACAACCCCATGGACTGAAGCCTACCAGGCTCCTCCGTCCATGGGATTTTCCAGGCAAGAGTACTGGAGTGGGGTGCCATTGCCAAATAAATCTTATCCAAAGCTGGAGTTAAGTGTCTCCTCATTCATTCCTAAGGAGAATCAGAAGTGATATGGTCCAAAACAATAGGTCTGCTTGATTTATGGGACTAATTAAGACATGCGGTCATAATTCTTTTTTGCTTTCTGGTTTTCACCAGTGATAGGTTATCCTGCCTTCTAAATTTAAAGAAAAAAAGAGCAAAAGTAACAATTAACTAGACATAAGATGAATTTTAAAAATACATATTCTGGACTTCTCTGGCGATCTAGTGGTTAAGATGCCATGCTTCCAATACAGGGAATACAGGCTTGATCCCTAGTCAAGGAATTAAGATCCCACATGCCTCGCAGCATGGCCAAAAGTTTTTTTTTTAATATTCTGATTATCTTAGCATAGATTTTTTCTCAGCTTGCTCCTCCAATTAGCATAAAGTCAAGTGTTCATTTTGCTTGGTTTCAGATAGCTGAAAAGAAGCTGTCCATCTATTAACTCAATAATCTAGAAGGAACATAGATAAGATGAACATGCTCAGAGAAGTAGATACAGGATACTATGGAAAACTAATATGTATTAGGAGGAACACCAAAGGACCCAGAGCTGTGTGGTCTAGAAAAGACTGAGGAAATAAGCAACTGGAGGCTTTCTTCAAATGTCTGAAAAGTTAAATAAGAAAGTCTAGACTTGCTTTGTGTGGCCCCAAGGTTTAAAACTTCACTATCAAGAAGAGATTTTTGTCAGTCATGTTCAAAGATAGGATGTCATACACACTCCTAAGTCGTGGAAGAGTTTGAGCAAAGGTTGAGTCCTCTTCGTGGAGCTGCTGAAGAAGAGATTTCAGCCCCTGCTGGGTGACTAGATGACGGATATATACAGTTCCTTTCACTCTTATAGTCAGGTTTGTGACACAGCTCACCTCTCATTCTCAACGGCTGTCCCTCCAGGTCAGGATTTAGGCACATGGGCACATTACATTGACGCTTCCCAGGCTGTATCTGTTCTGTGGATAAATAGAACATTTCAGTCTTCAGTGTGGTCAACTGCACACAATTCACAATACAATGAATTTAACCAGTAATCTCTTGGGGCCATCTTTGGTGATTGATAATGTTGCTTATTAACATTTATAGGAAACATTCTACATTTTAGCACAGGGTTGCCTGGGCTTTCCCTATAAACCTGCCATTCAGGTGCCTGAAATGCAGCTGAAAGCAGGACAGCATCTGAAACCATCCCGCCCAAGTCCAGATTCTCTAATCTCCACTCCCAAAAAGCTCAAGTCCCATATCTCTTGATATGAAATGAAAAAAAAAATGAAAGGCCAATGTCACAGCCATGAAAAAAAATGTTTTATGCAAATCAATAAAAATATAATGATCGTTTGCAACAATGACCAGATAGATCATCCAGAAAACATGTGGAACTGGTAGCAAGGAAATGAGAGGCATCTGACCGGGGGCTGAGGAACAGGAATAAGGGGACAGGGGCAGATGGAGGAGCAGCACTCCAGGAACCTTTATTTGAGGTGAAGGATGAGGCAAAGAAGCAAGCCATCAGATGTGCATGGGTGGAGAAGTGGCAGGGACTCTGTGAATGAGCAGGTGCGTGCTGCTATAAGTTGATCATGACCCAGGCTTTAGGCTGCGTTTCTCAGCGTGTCTGCAGGACCAGATGCGTTCTTTTGGAGACTAGCAAGTCACTGAATCAACATGACACTGTATGTGGTATACAGTGACATGCCACCTAACATGAAACTCCACACTCATTGAGTCTCCTCTGGTCTTGGATTTGGGGAGAACTTTTTATGATACTAATGAAAGCGAGAATATTGAGATGAAGCTCCAGGAGGACTTGGTGACTAGCGAATCAACGTGGAGGATGGAAAACAAGCCCAGGAAAACTCAGATGAAAGAAATTCATACAGCATGTCAATGGCAAGTATTAAATGAGAAATCAGAATGATATGAACAAGGCTGCAGTTTGGTTGAAAAGTGAAAAATTCAGTTAAATGGGTTATTTGGCATCATGTAGATTTTTTTCTAGATTAAAATTTGGAACAGAATTTGAGATCTATTTGCCTTTTATAACTCTACAGAGTCGACCACTCCAGGCGGTAATTGTAGTCAGAATCTACAATGGTTCGCTTAGGCTGAGCTTGTTACAGAGAACAGTAATAGCATAATAAAAAAAATCTCCAGGGCCTCAGGTGCACCTAACAAAAGATGGGTGTTTAGTTATCAGAGAATGAACAGAATAAATATTTCCATTGTCAGCTCCTGACATAGCATCAGCTCAGTAAAGAGAGAAACAAGGTCCTCTCTGGTGTGAACAAAAAAAGCTTCACCCAAACCCAGGAAACTCTCAAAGCTGGTTATTCAGTGTCTTTCTCCTTGTCTCCCTTAACCCACTGGCTTTTGGTCATTTCATTATTCACTACCACTCATCACTAAAAGGAAGATAAAATGCTATACCTTTCAAATGTTAAGAACCCTAGAAAGGCCAGGAGAGTTGAAATTATCTGTTAAATATAAGATTGGGTATGGTGTGTAAGAGTTAGTAATCTAGATTAGTCCTCTCTCTCTTTTCTTTTTTTTAAAGAATAGTGGGGGAAAATAAGATGAAACCTCTATGTAGATATTATGGCTATGAGACATTAACAGTATCTTAATATTTTGGTCTTGTGGACATTGCAATTCTTGATCATAAGGAAGGCTATTAAAATAATTTCACATAACTGTAGCCAGAAAATACTAAGATTTGAAAGTAGTCCTATCCAAGTGTTGGCCCCCAGAGCATATCACACTAGTAAATCCTGATATTTTCACAGTGTGTGCATCTTGTGATAAGCTTTCACAAATATAATCCTGTAATCAAATGACCCATTTAATTAAAATAAGGAAAAAAGGAAAGGCACGCACTCAAAAGAGCAAAGTTGCGGCAGTACTACTGGCTTGAGGAAGTAGTACGTGTGCAGGACGTGGTAACAAAGTTCAGAAAATGCAGGGTGATCATGTTTAAAATAGACATGTCATGGCAGTCAAGTCTTACTTTAAAATTGAGGTTAGAGGCAGTTCCATCGTATGAGCATGAGGGTGTGCGGCTGCAACCTGGTGACCCTGCTAACTAAAACACAGAGCTCATATTCCCAGACCTACCCGCAGATCATGACGTCACTAAGCTGACATTGGTTATGACTGTTATCATTACTATCAATAGTCCCTTATTTTTGATACATCATCACTTATAAAACAGAGAATATTGATAATCGTGTTTTGTTTTCTAATTTGCAACGTGAAATCATAGTTCCATACCCTCCTTTATGCATTTACATCATTTAACCCCCAAAGAAATGGCCTAAAATTATCTGGAATCTGAGTCTTAGAGGAAAAAAAATAAAAGAGTTGGACCAGCTTAGATGGAAGAACCTGTGGCTCTTAAACACTCTTATTAATCACCTTAGGTTTTAAAATAAATGTTTGAACCACAGAATACAAGAGAAAATCTATTCCTTCCCAAGGAAGCAGAGGGGACACAGAGAAAGTGGCATTCCCTAATCTGAGAGGTAAAACAAGAAGAAAAGCTTGACCCACCAGTGTCCCAGTTGCTGATGTTATGGGGGGCGCTAGACTGATGTTCCAGCTGTCGCTTCATTAACTGGCTCATTGTCAGAGCTCCCAGGGATCCCCTTTTCATCTGCCTATACTGAGCTATATGGAGGAAATTAGGAGATGATTACTAAGGGGAATAAATTTGCACAGCACACAAAGGCTCTACACAGCCATACAGAATCTTAATTGAACCTTCATCTGCTATTTATAATCAGTTAGTAAATTGTATGCTTCTGTTCAGAAGAAAAACTAAGGCACTATGCTATTCCTGGTGCCTTTCTTTACTCAATAAAGAAAGAAAGAGTGGCTATGAGCACTCATCTGTAGCCTGTAAATATTTACCCCAGTTACAACTGTGTAATATTTTCATTTACTTCTTCATTTATATACTCTTTATTGTCCCCCAAAAGATTCAAGACAGATACTACTACTTCTGTAAATAATTTATAGCTTAACTTTCTTTAATGGAACTTGTGCATACATGGTTTCAGTCTCCTGATATCCCCCTGAGGTCCCGTGTGAGAGTGTGTGTGTGTGTGTGTGTGTATTTGTACATGTATATTTTGGAGTAGGATGACACATATCAACCCCAATTTTTAGAGAGAAATTGAAGCAAATGAAATTGTTACTAGGAACCAACGAGTTAATGAAGTGGTCATAATATCAAAACGTGTTGACTCCAAAATCAATGCTGTTTTCAATCAACCTCTGCTTACTGTTTGAAAAATGTGAATCCAATAACATTCCACAAGCATAGTCTAGTACGCGTCTTTGTTTTAAATGAAATAGTGGTAACATTTTTATCTTGCAATTAGGCATTGACAAATATCTCATGATTGATATGTCAAGAACATTAAGCATTTTCTCACCAGGAAAAGAGTGAAAAGCACTTCTGCCAATAGACTGCTGAGTGAGAAAGCAATTTGTCTCCTACCCTTCTTTTCCTCTTCAAGTGGTCCCACCAATACCCGTCAGCAACCCATCAGTGAGAAAAGAAGGGTATATCTGACAGGCCTTATCTACATGATCCCAAACAACTAGATATTTGAGAATTTGGGGTTATTTACTTTCTTATAAAGACAATTTCAGAAACCGAAGCTCTAAAATGTATACGGTCTAGAAGAGGATGGTAGAAACCAAGATGTCTGTATGGCCCTTAGAAAGCCTAACATGTTATAACAGGTTTCCCAGTCATGGCACCAAGACAGCAACTTGATGTGATGTGAACTCAATTATGACATTATTTTTAATGTAAGTAGCATGCTGCTTCATTAACGGTGGTTATGGCATGTTTAGCTACAAAAGAATCAGCTGATAAACTGAGCAAAAGAGAGGGATGTGATGGGAATTCTCGTGTCTTGGACTCCATGTTAACTGAATTCATGGAAATGACTATGCAAAGTAATATGAAAAATCTGATTCTTGTGATTGGTAAATTTTACAGCTTCATGATTCACTTGAAAGTGCAGCTTCGGGTAAAATTCAAAGGCAGCAATCTTTCAGAAAATTTAACAAATTTCATGTAAAATTCAAAAGTGGAAATCTTTGAGGAGATTTACCAAATTTAAAAATTAGCATCTAGCAGACAAAATCAAAGAACGATTAAAAACCTCTAGTGATAGAACAATTTCTCCAATTATCAGTTGTTTTTAAAGACAGAAGAATTCCCTGAGAGTAAAAACTCTTAATGTTCAGCACAGTGTGTAAAGCATCCGGCACTGTCCTCTAAGAACACACCATCAAAAGCTGGTGTGTATCCAACACGCACTTTTAATGGAGAGGAGGACAAAGGTGGAAATCTAATGATGCATTATGCTAAATCCCAAAGGGCTAGATTCAATCATGATTTTGGGTCATGACTTATTTGACACATTTATTTTGTGATACATTTAGCTAGCACTGAAGTTAAACTGAGTTAGTCATCCCGGCTCAATCATACTCAACTTGGAATTCTAACTATGTAATTCATTATCTCTTTTTAGATGACTCTTGCAAATTAGGAAGAGAAGATACATGTTCATGATTTTAGTATGTGGACTTAAAAATGGGCATTTTATCATGCTTTAAAACAGATTTTTTTGTGATAAATAAGAACAATCAGGTTCAGAATGAGCCATTTGTCTTTGCTATCAAAAGGGAAAATAAATGGTACTTGGAAACACTTTCTTAGAATTTCTATAATCTCTATTATAACTGAATTTAAATTATTCTAAGGCAGCAGTGGTGATGGTTTAGTCACTAAGTTGTGTCCAACTCTTTACGACCCCATGGACCATAGCCCGCCAGGCTCCTCTGTCCATGGGATTTCCCAGGCAAGAATACTGGAGTGGGTTGCCATTTCCTTCTCCAGGGGATCTTCCTGACCCAGGAAAAACCAGGTCTCCTGCATTGCAGACGGATTCTTTATCGACTAAGCCATCAGGGAAGCTCGAAGCTGTGTTCCATACTAAAAAATACCACGAACTTGAAAAATAAAACAGACCTAACATCAATTCCTATCTCTATCACTTAATAGCTGTGCAAATTTAGACAAGCCACTTAGCCTCTCTGAACCTCTGTTTCCTAGTCTATAAAACTGGGTCAATACTGTCAAACAGTACCAAAGGGAGGACTTAATAGACTAACAATATGTATAAACCATTCAGCACAGTGCCTGGAACATGGTAATTGGTAGCTATTATTACTATTTATGTCTGCAAATGCTTGAAGAACAAGTTATATCTTACTTATTCACCTTTGATCACCAGTGCCAAGTATCATGCCTGGCACTCAGCAAACTCTTAACAAATAGTTGCTGAATGAATGAAAGCATGAATAAATGAATGACGAACATGATGTTGTTCCATACTACCAGTCCAACATTTAAGATCTTTATCTGGTTTTCAAGATCATCTTTATTTCAAAAGATGGTCAAATGAAAATTCACTAGCCTTCAGGCAGCATCCACATGGAACACAAAATATACCAGCACATGTGACAAGGGTCTGTGGAAATTACAGGTCTGTTTGTATCTTTGTATCTCTGAGAACTGCTCATGCTAAAATCTCTTAATTGACTCCACTGAGCCAGGTGGACACCCTTATTTTCAAACTTCAATAGAATGCAAGCTCCTCATGGGGAAAATCTAGGACCCAACAACACAGGGCAGTTTCAAAATAGTTGCCTCCTATAGATCCAATAAAGTTTATGCCAATTTAATTTTCTGATCCTAGAGGGCTACATTCAGAAATAACTTTGGAATCATGATATATCTGATACATTTATTTGATGACAACTCAGAGAAAATTTTTGTCAATGATGGAGGTGATTCAAATTAAACAAAGGTGTTTCATGTAAAAATTCTGTCACAGACGGTGTTTTTCACTTGTCCCAAAACCAGTTCCATGTTTTGTGTTTAATCCAGTCATATATAACACTTATTCTACTGAATTATGATATGCAGTGATTATTCTATAACAAATACGGATTCTCGGCCTATCATTGACCATACTGATTTATCAAACACTTGAGATGCTGGCAAAAGTGGGCCTCTGAGAACACACAACACGGCATTACCTAGGAAGCTAACACAAATGTTAAAGGAATAAACAATACCAAGACTGTGAAATTGAAAGCAAGGCGGCAGATCATGGTCTACAATCGATGCACAGGCGAAACGATCATCAGAGGAAACCTTACTTGATATGGAGGAATGGCTGCCCATCTCTGGCACACCTGCTTCCAGGGTAGGGGCAGACGAGGATTCTCGTGGCATTTCCAAAGTTGAAAGTCCTTTAGTAGCAGGATCTACCAACAAAAACATTATTTAGCATTCAGGACACTGATTAAAAGCAAGTTGGGGAACCTTTTCCATATATTCTCCCCTCTTGCCCAATACTCCCACTGAAATCATTACACACTTTCTGGCCCTACTAATGATTTTACTGGAACCTCATACACACTGGCTTCAAAGTTCCACGGAGAGTTGCTTCCACGTTACACTCTGCATGTGTCAATATGCCTCTCGGAGATTAACACCAGCACGGTTACAAAGCCAGGGCTTGGCACGCTCACATCACATATTCCTGCACCTTTCAAGAACTGGATTTCTTCTCATACAAATCCCAAAGACACTTACAGGCAATCCACCTGTTTCATGCTACCGCTTCACCTTCGTCTGGCAGTTTCCTACTTATCACTTACATCTCAATTTGTACAGATAATTCCTCCTCCAAAAGGGCAACCAGGATCCCTACCCCCACATTCAAACAAAAAACTGGATCACGCGACCCTCTTATGTAATCCCAGAGTACCCTGTCCTAACCTTTACCAAAATTAACACACTAAAATGCAAGTGTCTATTTACCTGTCCATAACCTCTGCTAAACCATAAGTAATTTAAGAACAGGGACTGTGTCTAAGTCGGAATAATTACTTACTAGTAACTCAGATTCTTCTATTTTGTTAGAAAATAAAATTTTATTCTATTCTATTTTATTAGTTGAGCAAGAAACAGACTGCATCATTTGTTTCTGCTATTGACAAATGCATCTAACCTGAAATATTTTCTGCAAAAAAATACTGTCTTTTTCATCTGTGCATAATGAGAAACAAGCTGTCCCACATTATTCTAGGTGAAGATGATTCTTTAAGTTTTTGAAAAGTTCAATAGTTTTTGACAGCAAACCCCTAAAATTCTTTACAAGCCTCCTTGCCATCTTAAGCAATACTCTCTATATATTGAACTCAATGAGCAGTCTGGAATTACCACTAGGGTTTCCATGATTACAACATGTCCACCCTAAAAGACCTCAAATTCATAAGCTTCATGACAACTGTCTCCTCCTCTGCAATATATTATCAATTGTTTGTTCTTGCCCCAGAGCAAGTCACCACACATTCACACACGCATACAATGTAAGCATGCAGACGCTGTTCGATTGGGTGAGTATTAAACTGTAGGAAATGAAAGTAAAATACATCCTAGGTGGGGGCCAAGGAGAAAGGCTTTTAAGCGTTGATTTGGGAACCTCTATTTTTCATTCTCAGAGGTCTTTCTGAATAGATATGATTGTCAGATAAGAAATTCCTTGATAACAAAAAAGTATAATTGTTACAATGTTTCCCAAACTCTCCTAATAAAGTATAAAATTACTACTCATTTTAAATTCCTTAGTCATTAAGATATTGAAGATTAGATTATGGTTTTTCTCCTAGGTATTCTCCACAAACCACTAGTTAAAAACAAGCACAATTACCTCTCTTACTCTTATTTGTCTCTGTTTTATATTTGCTGCTACCATGCCATAAATAATAATAGTAAGAGTAGCTTCCCAGGTGGCACAGGGGTAAAGAATCTGCCTGCTGATGCAGAAGATGCAAGAGATATGGGTTCAATCCCTGGATCAGGAAGATCTCCTGGAGAAGGAAATGGCAAACCACTCAAGTATTCTTGCCTGGAAAATTCCATGCACAGAGGAGCCTGGCAGGCTACAGTCCATGGGGTCACAAAGATTTGGACACAATTGAGCACACATACACACAGCATAATAATTTTACCAGTGATGCAGAATGAGAAAGCTTAAAGGCAAGAATTCTTTGATATATTATTGAGACTTCTAGAGTTTGGATATGCTTATTAAAATCATTGGTATCTTTAATTTCAAAGAAGTGTCATTACCGTAAGACAGTTATTAATAATCATTAGTGTATGAAGATTCTTTGAGCCAGGAAATTTTTGCTCAGTCTTAAATCATTATGGGACTGACCAAAAAGTCAGTCCTCTTAAGGCTTTTATGAAGCCTTCCATCTATGTATAATTTGACAACAAATATTTGAATAGAGCTATACACTTAGCTGAAAATTTTTCTATTCAATTTTTCATACTGATGTGAATAAAATATCATATTCTTGATTCATTCATTCATCAATTTGCCAGCACTCTACTAGGCACTTGGGATATAATCAAAGAACAAACCATAGAAAATTCCTTGCCTTTGGAACTTTCATTTTAGTGGGGAAAACAGACAATAATTACCACATATAAAAGAAAATAAATTATTATATGTTAGGAGAGTAAGTCTTTGTAGAAGAGAAAGTGATTCTAAGATGCCAGGTAGGGATGGAAGGGCATGGTTGAGGCCTCATTGGGAACCTGATGTTTGATCAGAGAATTAAGCAAAATGAAAGAGCCAGGCAGTCTCAGATATCTAGAGAAGACAGTTTCAGGCTGAGGGATCAGCCAGTGTAAAAGCCTCAAGATAGGAAAATAAAAGGAATGTTCAATAAATGGCAGGAGCCACTGGGGCTGAATAGAAGAAATATGGAGAGAATCATGCAAAAATGAAGTCAGAGAACTAATGAGAACTAGGCACATAAGATTCCAGCCATTTAAAGGACTTGAATTTCTACTATGATAGAAATGAGAGCCAATGGAGGATTTGAAGCAGAGTAAAGGTAAAAAAATTACTTTTTACTCTGTAAAAACAGAGTAAAAACATGAGATTTCATGTTTTTAAGGATCACTGTGGTTGCTGTGTTGAGAAGATACGAAGGCAATAAGGGAAGAAGGCAGGAGCCCAGTTGGGAAGCTATAGCAGTTGATCCTGATAAGAGATGTTAATGGCTCAGACCAAGGTGGTAGCAGGGGAGACAGTGAGAAAGGGCCAGATTCTGGGTAGACTTTACAAGGTAGATTAAGGTGGCCAGATAAGAGAGGACACCCAGTTAAAATTTAATTTTAGATAAACACCAGATCAGTTTTTGAGTATGAGTATGTCTCATGCAATATTTGGCAGATACGGCCCCAATTCTTCACTCCTCTCTGAGTCGATGACCTCTGCCCTGTAACTTAGAAGTTCCTCTCATTGAAGAGGCAGAATATATTTCTCCTCTTGACTTTGGTCCTTCCAGGCAATTTTCTTTGACTCATGGAATGTGTGCAGGGATAGTACAATCAAAGGTTTAGAGAGCTCTTATGCAATTGGGCTTGCTCTGAAGCCTCTTCCATTACCATAAGAAAAATATTTCCAGCCTTCAAGGGTCCCAGGAGGAGGCTGGCCACCCAGTCTGGCTTAGGTTAGCTGATCCACAGATACTCAATAGCCCTTGAATTGAAGAAATGCTTATTGTTAAATGTTGCTGGTATTTGTATGATTATTTGTTACGCAGCATTATTCCAGCAGCAGGTACCTAATGGAGTTGTCTCAGCATACAGAAAATATGGAAAACCATAAGACTAGATGAGATTGCCAAAACTAGATGAGATCACCAATACCAGTGTAGACAGAACTGAGAAAAGGACCAAGGACAAAGATCCTAGGCGATTCCCTCATTAGGGTGATAAGGAGGAATCGAAAAAACAGATTGAGAAGGAATGACCACTGAATATGCAGAAAACCAAGAGAATGTGTATCCAAAAGCCAAGTGAAATGAGCGTGAGAAACTTTGTGAACTACTGAGTCAGAAGTTAAAATCTAAGAACTGACCATTGGATTTAGCAGTGGAGGCCACAGGCGACCTTGACAAGTGACATTTGACTGAACTCTGGAAGCTTCATAGGAATTAAACTGGAGATAGTGATATTATAGATAACTCCTTTAAAAGTATTGTTAAAACCTAGAGGGTATTATGGGACTTCCCTGGCGGCTCAGATGGTAAACAGTCTGCCTGCAATGCAGGAGACTGGGGTTCAATCCCTGGGTGGGGCAGATCCCCTGGAGAAATAAATAACCTACTCCGGTATTCTTGCCTGAAGAATTCCATGGACAGAGGAGCCTGGAGGGCTACAGTCCATGGGTTTGCAAAGAGCCGGACACGACTGAGCAACTTTCACTCACACTGACTCAGAGTATTATGCTAAGTGAAGTAAATCAGACAGAGAAAGACAAATACTATATGATTTCACCTATATGTGGACTCTTAAAAACAAATACAACAGAAACAGGTTCACAGATACAGGGAACAAACTGGTGGTTGTCAGAGAGGAGGGGGATGGAGGTATGGACAAAATAAGTAAAGAGGATTAAGAGGCACAGACTTCAGTGATAAAATGAGTCACAGGATAATATACAGAATAGGGAATATAGTCAACAATATTGTCTTACTGTAAATGGTGACAGATGGTAACTAAACTTATCATGGTGATCATTTTGTAAAGTACTATGTAAATGTCAAATGGTATGTTGTATACCTGAAATTAATATAATATTGTGTATCAATTTTACTTCAGTAAAAAAGGGGGGGAAAGTTTTGCTAAAAGGGAGGAAGCAAAATGAAATAACAATTGGGAGAATTGGGATCAGGAGCTTTTATTAAGAGAGATAAATGAGATGATGTTTGTAATTCTCAAGTCAAATGTATCTTAGAAAAATCTAAGGGAAGAGCAACAGGGGAGAATTTCCAGGCCTACATTCTTGAGTAAGTAAGAGAGATGGAATTGCGTCCACACACGGAAAGGCTGACTTCAGACCAAAACACAGTTCACCTATAGCTAGGAAGGCCAGGTGTATGAGTGCAGATGACAGAAGGGAGGCAGATAACATCGGAGGAAGATGTGGAAATCTCTCCTGATTAGGTCAAACAGGAAGAGACATCGAAAGCTTGAACGGAAAAGTAGCTATGAAATAGTCAGCAGGATGAAAATGTAAATGGACGAGGGATACACGGTGCGATTGCCGAGCAGCTTGAAGGACCTAGTTGATGCTTGTAGTCATGAATTTAAAATGAGATCAGTCAATTCTGTTACATGCTTTTCTCCAGTCACGCTCATCATCTGATAGGTGCTGGTAGATGCAAAGACAGATTTGACAAGGGTTGTGTTTAGCCAAGCAAGTCTGAAAAAAGCAAAGGTCGGGGATGATGGAGGCAGGGAGGGATTATAATAATCAACTCGAGAAGAAAAGACATGAAGTAGGGGAGGGATAGTGAACGGCAACAGGATCGATACAGTGCTATCCAGAGAGAGAGGAAATGACGATCAGAGAACGGGAGACATTGGACTGACATCATGGACAGTCTGCAGTGACTGATAATAACAAGTTCTGTGATATGAGCATGGGGATGAGTAAATGAGCAACAGTGGAAGATGAAAAACAGTCTCTGGAGAAGATGAATTCAAGGAGCTGAGAAGCCAGAGTGTCAGAAGACACTGTACTAAGACTCTGTAGTATCTGTACTAATATTGAAATCAATGAGAATTAAGACAGGAAGAGTTTAGGAAAGAGTAAAAATGAGCCCAGTGTTAAAATTGTCAATCAATGAGAAAGTCAGGGGTAAATAATGTAAGATTCAGAGCTGAGTGTTTTTAGAGACACCGTGGAAATAGTCTGAAAGGGGAAACGATGAGCAAGGAAGGTGTCCACACCTTGGCCCTAGCCTAAGGACATAGTATCTTCAGGGAAGAGCTGGACTTTCCTTTGACTAGGAAGGTAAAGGAAACAGTGGAGAGAGCATCAATGGATTTTGCTCATGAAACATGATGCATTTCTAATGGAGGAAAAGTTTCAGGAGTTGGGATAAGATGGAAGAAAGGTGCTGGACAGGACATGCGCAAGGCCTCATGGAAACTGGAGTGAGAGAGAAAAAGGGAGATCTGGGGCTTCCTGCAGGGACTGACATGAACAGAGGGAAAGTACACAATGCCGTGAGACCTGATAGCCTCAAGGTGATTTGCAACGGGAAGGCTGTGAGTCTGGTCTCCCTTGACTACCACTGATAGTGGCAAGACACTCTGGGGAGCCTGAGTCTTACTCTAAGCACGTGAGCCTCTTTCCAACCCCCAGCAAGGAAGGGCTGATCTGTATGTCTGTGGCACGTGGGACACTATACAGATATAAAATTACTATGATAGTATAATCTATACTATAATCCACAATAAACTGTGGAAAATTCTGAAAGAGATGGGAATACCAGACCACCTGATCTGCCTCTTGAGAAATCTGTATGCAGGTCAGGAAGCAACAGTTAGAACTGGACATGGAACAACAGACTGGTTCCAAATAGGAAAAGGAGTACGTCAAGGCTGTATATTGTCACCCTGTTTATTTGACTTATATGCAGAGTACATCATGAGAAACGCTGGACTGGAAGAAGCACAAGCTGGAATCAAGATTGCCGGGAGAAGTATCAATAACCTCAGATATGCCGATGACACCACCCTTATGGCAGAAAGTGAAGAGGAACTCAAAAGCCTCTTGATGAAAGTGAAAGTGGAGAGTGAAAAAGTTGGCTTAAAGCTCAACATTCAGAAAACGAAGATCATGGCATCCGGTCCCATCCCTTCATGGGAAATAGATGGGGAAACAGTGGAAACAGTGTCAGACTTCATTTTTCTGGGCTCCAAAATCACTACAGATGGTGACTGCAGCCATGAAATTAAAAGATGCTTACTCCTTGGAAGGAAAGTTATGACCAACCTAGATAGCATATTCAAAAGCAGAGACATTACTTTGCCAACAAAGGTCTGTCTAGTCAAGGCTATGGTTTTTCCTGTGATCATGTATGGATGTGAGAGTTGGACTGTGAAGAAGGCTGAGTGCCGAAGAATTGACGCTTTTGAACTGTGGTGTTGGAGAAGACTCTTGAGAGTCCCTTGGACTGCAAGGAGATCCAACCAGTCCATTCTGAAGGAGATCAGCCCTGGGATTTCTTTGGAAGGAATGATCCTAAAGCTGAAACTCCACAATACTTTGGCCGCCTCATGTGAAGAGTTGACTCATTGGAAAAGACTCTGATGCTGGGAGGGATTGGGGGCAAGAGGAGAAGGGGACGACAGAGGATGAGATGGCTGGATGGCATCACTGACTTGATGGATGTAAGTCTCAGTGAACTCCGGGAGTTAGTGATGGACAGGGAGGCCTGGCATGCTGCGATTCATGGGGTCACAAAGAGTCGGACACGACTGAGCGACTGATTTGATCTGATAATCTATACTATGAAAACTAAATACATGTCATCATAATTGTCAGATACTTTCCTTCTTATTCTGGTAACAAATATATTAATATAATACCAATCTCCTCCCTGGCAGCCTGGGGAACAATCTGACCTAAGGATGAATAAAGAAGGCAACACACAGACATATGCAAACACACATAAGGCAACCTACATACAACCTATGTATCATATACACCCACCGAGGAGACCTCATATAGTTTCTTATATACCCACCCTATAGACCTTAAATGGTTTCTTATATACCCATCTATAGACCTTATGTGTTTAATCACTCAGTTGTGTCCAACTCTTTGTGACCCCACGGACTGTAGACCGCCAGGCTCCTCTGTCCATGGGGATTCTCCAGGCAACAATACTGGAGTGTTGCCATGCCCTCATAGACCTTATGCTGCTGCTGCTACTGCTGCTAAGTCACTTCAGTCATGTCCAACTCTGTGTGACCCCATAGACAGCAGCCCACCAGGCTCCACCGTCCTGGATTCTCCAGGCAAGCACACTGGAGTGGGTTGCCATTTCCTTCTCCAATGCATAAAAGTGAAAAGTGAAAATGAAGTCCCTCAGTCGTGTCCGATTCTTCGCGACCCCATGGACTGCAGCCTACCAGGCTCCTCCGTCCATGGGATTTTCCAGGCAAGAGTACTGGAGTGGGTTGCCATTGCCTTCTCTGAGATTATAAGGTTCCTTATATATCCCCCTACAGACCTCCATAGTTTCTGTAATAGGTCAGTGCTTTCCTCCATCTACATGCAAAAATTTTCTTGGCTCCAAATAATAAAAAGGTGTCCCAGTTTCCTTAGAAACACTCTTAAGCTTTCTTGTTATCATGAGAATCTTTTTCTTCCCCCGCTGCCTTACTGGAGCATGACCTTTTCCAACTACATTCATGTTCATTCAACAGATTTTTACAGGGCACCTTTGAGATTACACAGCTCTGTCTTATGAGGCAGACAGCTGCTGGAAACCTCAGGAAATGCCTGGGGCAAATATAAAGGCCGAGCCTATTCTCTTGGGAGCTGCTTTTGCTGTGCAGTAGAGAGAGAGTAATGTATGGCCCAGAGCAGGGCACATCACCTCCTCACTGTCAGTGTCCTCTCGTAGGAAATGAGCGGTGACTAGAGGTCCCCAAGATTTCTGTCAGTGCCCAATGTCTTTCAGTCTATGAATCTCCTAAAATAACCATCCCAGACCAATTCCTATTTTTTCTGAAGATTCCCATTCTATTTTTTATGAAGATATGAGCTGAGAAATTAAGAAACATTCTGATCAGTATTATGATAACAGAGCAGAGGACTGTGTTTTTAGGATGAGGTGGACTATCAGCTTGTCACTTTTTCAAGTTAATCCCTCTTAGAATCAGTGCCTCCAAGGAAACACAAGTCATGGCATTTGAGGCAGGAAGTTCTTGTTCTCTGGCAGCTTCACCATCAACTGGTGACCATGGATTAGACTGGGATGTAACTGGGCTCATTTTGGTTCCCAAGGGTACACCATGCCAGGCTGCTGATATTTGGTTAGAATATGTAATCAGCTATAGACCCTAAATGATTATACAATCAATTCTCAATCATTCCAAGTACTCTTTGCTTTATTTTACCCCTTCCTGTTTGTTCCTCCTTTGGTCTGTATCATAATTCACTGAAGTATATAGCAAGGAAATAAAGAAAGCAAAAAGAGTTCAATTAATGACTTTTGTTGTTTGAAGAAAACAAAAATGGTATTTGGAATGTCTTGATATTAATTTATCATTGCCTCTTGTTGTCAAGAGTGATCAAGAATTAATTGTAGAGTTGAGGAACAACCAATATCAAAACATTTATGGAGCCAACAGAACCACATCTGAATCCAACCCGCTGCAGTAAGCAGGAAGGGTTCAGAGCGATAATGAAGCAATGATAGCGTCATCCCCTGACATTTTAAGGCTGAGAGTCTGATGCATACTCAGTGCCAAGACCCTCACAAGTAAGAAGCACACACTTGAACATAGGCTGGGAGAAAGAAGGAGGCGCTCACCTGGATCTTTCTGATCACCCAGTTTGTCTAGAATGTTGAAGGAAATGTCAAGGTACTCTCTCTGGATGGCACTGACCGCAATCTTCCTCTGTTTCCTCTGCCGGGGGACAATCTGAATCTTAAATTCCGACTCCTCAGCTCCCTCCTCCTCTGCCTTCCTCTCGGGGTTCTGTTCTGTGTCTGATTCAGCGATGGCGTCGGGCTTCTCACCCTCCATTGGATTCTCCGAATCTTCAGGGACCTTGAGGAGGACAGTTTTTGCCCCTAAACTTGGCATCAGCCCACCAGGCTTCTCCTCCTCGGTGCTGGGCTCAGTGTTATCGTCCAGAGACGTCTCGGGGAGGGCAAATGACTTCTGAAGGAGGTCTCGTTTTTGCTTCAGCGTGAGTGGGCTGCCAGAGGAAAACTCTTGCAGCTCCTCGGGCTTGACTAACTCTTCAGAGTCTGTGGGGTCTTCCAGAGCTATGAGAGAGGCATCCTTGTCACCCGCAGACTGGTTATTTCCTGAGTCCTTAGAAGAAAAGTCTTTGGAACAATCCTCCACGCTTACTTGCACGAGGGGCGTTGTACTGAGGCTGAGGACAGAGGGGTGTCTGGGGACAGAGGGAGAAGAGGCAGCATTCTGACCAGAGGCACCCTCAATCCCTTGGTCCATGGTCTCCTCTTCATCACTCTCTACTATTCGCAGAGGGGGAAGAGGTTCAAACACAAGAGAGTCACTATCCGACGTTGAGAGCATAGAGCGTTTCTCAGGCCCAGATGTTGAATCTGAGGACAAGTCAATCAGATCTAAATCCTCTTTGGGGGCAGGCTTCATTGGGGAATCAACTTTCACCTCAAATGCCTCCATGCAATTTAACCTAACTTCTGGTATCACCGGCCTCCGAGATTCCTGGAAACCTTCCACAGCTAGGTTCTCGGGGATGTCGGCATTGTCGGGCCTCGTGGCAGAATTCTGTCTAGATCGTCCGTGGTCGTGCTGTCTTTGCATAAAATAAGCAGCTTGGGCAGAAGGCTTGTCTATGTCACAGCGGTCTATGCAGGACTTCCTACGGTGCTCGTCTAATGTAAATAAGAGGGAGTCTGCGTTTCCTATATCAAGAGATTTTTGTTTTAGAGAGCGCAGCTTTTTCTTCTGAATGCTTTCTTCTCTCACACAGTGTAGGATGTTGTCTTGTAATGCACTCGTGTCTCTATATTCAGCCAGCTCTATTTCACCTGATTAAAACAGAAAAGGCTAGTACTATTTTACTTGGAGATTTCAACTTTCTTTTCCCCTCATACTTGGGCATACAATTGGCATCAATAATAATCACAACCCCAGGTCCACCAAAAGGGAAAACTGACTTTCTGACCAAGTTTTCATCAGGTTCATTCTAATTTCAAAAACCAGAAAACTTTGGAATGAAAGAACCCCCAAATGGCAGTTTAAGATCTTATTTCCAAAATCAGGCTTCAGGATAATCCCTCAGCTCTATTCATTTGTGTGCTGGAGAGGGGATCGCTTTTGGCTGAGGTCAGTCTAGAAAACTGTATTCAAATTGTGTGGAAGGGAAGCAAACATTTCGCAACAAATCAAATCAAGCAATGGCCCTCTAAGACAATCATGACGTTAATGATGTATCTGTCAATTCACGTATATATATAAGTGTGTATATATATATACTGGTTATGCATACATATATATAAAATCAACAGTATTAAAATGTGTAGTAACATAATAAAATTAAGATTTCACCCCAAACAAATGGTAGAGTACAACATTTCTGCATAAAATTACTAAGAGGAAAAAATTCATACTTCTCTGAACATTCATCTCAACCGGCTGATATTTCACCATTTTGCTGCCGCCTATCCTTTTCAATCTTGCAAAAAAAGTTTGAGACTCTTTATTGCAGGGTCCAGTAGGTGTATCATGAATATCAGATTCATCAAAAACACTATCTTCTTCTAATTGGGGAGAGAAAGTCAAAATTACACTTAAGAGGTTATTCTCTCTTAGGCTGTGTCTACACAAGCATTTCAACGAAAGCATCATGGAACACAGTCTGGGGTGGTTCCTACACCAGCCCAAGTCTAGCCCAGCTGGGCATTTAACTCAGGTGTCAAATTATTCATAAGTTGAGCAGAACAAACTGTTATAAGTTTGCCCCTCAATTTCCATGTCACAAAGGGCAGCATTTTCAAAAGAGGCATCTCAATATTCCAATAGAGCCTTCATGGGGAGCCTTTTCAATGCACTTAACAACCAGATAACCAATACATGTCAGGAGTCTGGGACACTCCTGAAACGTGCCTGCTTTGGGTGAATTTTCAGTGTAATTTGGCAAAAGAAAATTAAACACAATGAGTAGATCTTGCCCCTTCCACAAATACATGCCTTCCTGGGATCTGAGAACTGGCATAGACACAGCCTAACAGTACATGCACCTTATACTTTGTGAATGCAAAATACTGTACTCTACACTTGATAATGAAACACGTGACACACAGAAAAAGCTTAGAAAAGCCGCTGGTCATCTCAAAAGCTTCACAAATGATTATGGACTGAAAGAGTAAACAAAGGAAAAAGAAAACAGAAAATAACATCTCCCCACTAAAGTAAGGCTCTTCTCTAGTTTGCCATGGGCCGCTTTTATGAATCCCAGAAAGAATCTTTGACTGTTATGGTCCTGAGGCTCCATAAACAAACTGGTCACTTAGAGTCCTAGCAAGCTTGTTTCTGTGTCCTTTTCTACCCCCATTTGGCCACTTTTAAATCAAAGAGAAACCCCAAAGCACATTAATGAGGAAAATGTTGTTATATTGCAACCCACAAAATTCCCTTAATAAATTTTCTTCTTTCATCTTTTGAAAAGATCAAAGCCATGTACAAAATAGCAAGAGAAAAGGCTGCAAAAACGCATTAACACCACGTGAATGGAATTAACCTACTATTCAAGTTCAACATCATTGAAATCACAGTGTTTGGCCTATATTTATATCTACATGTATGAGAAAATGAGGTTCAGGTGTGATTGTGATTATTTAAGATTCTCTGAGTATAAGGGGAGTACAAGCTTAGAGTTAAGTTTTAAGGACCGATTCTGTCTTGAAACACAAGATTCTATAAGTAAATGAAATTTGAACAGCAGATGCTGGACAAAGTAATCAAAATAATCTTTTGGGTCAAATAAAAAAAAAATAAGCGTTAATGATCAAAATGGATACAAAACTCCCAGTGAACTTCTGCAATGATGAGGAAGCCTGTCAATACAACATTCTGTTTTATTTATTTCGTTTTTTAAAATACTCTCCTTTGAAAAATACAGCTTTTTTGGAGCAAGAGTTATGCAACTTCCCTTACATAACTTTGTATCAATGATAATTCTCAAAATGAATTGAATGAGAGTGACAGGAAGACTTCAGCATGGCTCCTCTCACCCAGAAATGTTCATCTGGGATTGGCCCAGGTACTGAGCCCACACTGATGACATTTATAGTTTAACTGAGTCTGTCCAATTTCCCAGAAACTAGGACCTAAGATGGTAGACAAGATATTCTTCAGGAAGGATCTGAATGGTATCAGAACTTAAAGAACTTTCTCTCAGTCCCATCTCTAGCCAACCTAGAGTCTTGAACTTTTTGGTAATAAATGAACAATAGAACACTGGCTCCAGTCCATCCTATTCAGACATCTGCAGAGCAGTTCTACCAAAAAGGAATCTATGAACACTACTAAGAGTCATGGGGCACTTGGCTTTCTCCCAGGACTGGATGAGATGATGTCATCATTCATGAGTCTAGTCACCCTGAAACAGACACAAAAAACACACATCTTGGCTCTGCAGTTCTCACCTGAAAATGTCCAGGCTGGAAGTTTACTCTAGCTAAAGTTTCATTCTGCTGCCTCCTTTGTAGAAAAGCTATCAATACAAAAAAGTATTGATACTAGAAATAATTTAAACCTATGCAAAATATTTGATTTCATTTGTCTTTAATTCTTATTGAATAAGGAGGCTAAGAAAGACCACTTCAACACATTTAGACTCCATTCAAATCTAATCTCAAGGTCAGAAGCAAACCAGAGTTGGACAGGATCATGGCACCACTGAGTACCAACCAAGAATCATTTCACAGCCCAAAGCAAGATGTTTCCAACATAAAGGAAAAGGCTTACAAAGTCTCCTTAACCAGACAGCAGACAATTTTTCTTTTTTTTTTGCAAAACATGATTTCTCATGAAAGGGGATTTAGAAGCATATCAATTATTTCTCTTGAGTGCTCATTTTAAAAAAAGGAAAGCAACAACATTCATGGGAAATTTGGAGAATTAATGAAGCAGTAGGTCATTTTTTTTTTTTTACTGCAGAATAGTACCTGGGGGTGCTCCTCTACGGTCTAAGGAAAACATTGTCCAGAAACGTATTACGTATGCAAGCTGAGTTTGGGATAGAATTGAGATATGTAAAGTACCTTTTTCTTTTTCGCTGTATCTGCTTATGTTACTGTTGTCACTGTACAAAGGTCCTGCCGCGGCATGGGGCTTGCAGCTATGATACTGTGCATTGAGTGTATTGACTGTTATGTGAATCAGATGCAGAAGGACCTTGCTGATATCACAGTCTCGGTATGGATACTGCTCAATGAAATGGAGGGAGAAAAATATAAACAGTTATTTTCAAGGGTAAGTTTTTCCACTTGATCTTGCTAGCTATTTTTCTCAGTCTCTTCTGGGTAAGCAGAAACGTCAATTCTTACCATGGTCTTATTTGAACAAGGGATTGTATCCCCACCCTCTTCCACCAAATTATGGATGGCAATGCATGCCAGTTTGTAAGTTTTAATTCATTTCAAGAAAATGAGCTGGCATAAACATAATGTAGGAGTACAATTTTAAATAGTTTTCTTGTTTTCTGATGTAGTAATTAATACATAGATAAAATATGAGGTTCTGAGCATAAACAGAGATTATGGATCCATGTTCATCATATTTGGCTTTAAACATTTTAGAGTATATACTGGCATGGTCTACATTTCTATTTTCGTTCCAAAAGTTCTTCACTTCTGAATACTAATTGTACATCATCAATCTTCTGAAGGTCAAATTACTATCTTACAAAATTTTGAGCTTAGATCTCGTAAATGTTCTCTCTAAAAGAATTGTTCCACCCAAAAAAAGATTGACTACAGCAACTCACCTTGTAAAGAATGACAAGCAAGGCCTTCAACCACATCTGCCGGATGTGAGGCTTTAGGGACCAGAGGGAACAACGAGGTGGCTGTTGGAAATAATGCCGGAGTTGAGGACAAGAGCAGTATTTGAGCACCTGAACCACCAAGGGAAGAAGGTGTTTTCCCAAATTAATGTTATAGTCCATAACCTGAAACAGGAAAAAAATTTAACAACTGAAGGAAAAGAAAACTATAAAGGATAGTTATAAGCCAAAAGGAAAACTTTGAACCATCAAAACATGAGCAAAATATTTAACATGTATCTCACAAAATATTATTAATAATGGCCAGTATCCATAAAGGGACAAAAGTCCAACCTCACAAGAAATTTAAAAACTTGTAACTTCATTTTATCTACTTAATTGTCTAATTATTTATCTACTTAATTAAATGCTGAAAATAAATGTCCTCTTTGAAAATGTCCTATTAAATTATTGTGTGCATGCTAAGTCACTTCAGTCGTGTCCAACTCTTTGAGAGTCCATGAACTATAGCCAGTCAGGCTCCTCCATCCATGGGATTTTCTAGGCAAGAATACTGGAGCAGGTTGCCGTGCTCTCCTGCAGGGGATCTTCCCAACCCAGCACACAGGTGGATTCTTTACCACTAGGCCACCCGGGAAGTCATATTAAACTATTACCTAGAATCAATGAAAGCATGTAGAGTTGGTAATTATGTGGGAAAACAGGCATTCTCAGACACCACTGGCAAGAGTATTTCTCAAATGTTTCAGGAGAGCAGTTTAGCAACATGTATTCAGAAGTAGGAAAAAGCACATAGCCTCTAAATAGCAATTAAACATATCCTAAGGAAATAAATCAGACAGGCATTTCCAGATGTATGCATAAAGATACCCAGCATTATAGCCACTCCAAATTGCAAATGACCTCCATATTTAACAATATGGAATTAGTAAAGCAAAAGATTGTTTATATAACAACAGAATACTCTATAGACATTAAATGGAATACTGTACAAATTTATTTACATGATATGAGCTTCATAACAAATTTTAGGCTTAAAAGAGACACGGAACTTCCCAGGCAAGTATACTGGAGTGGGTTACAATTTTCTTCTCCAGGGGATCTTTTTGACCCAGGGATCAAACCCAGGTCTCCTGCATTGCAGGAGATTCTTTACCAACTGAGCCACCAGGGAAGCCCAGACATAAGTATGTATATACGTATATATGCATATACATGCACACATTCAGGCACATATGTATATATATATCAGATAGTCGAGGACAAGAGCAATACAGCAACATGTATTCAGAAGCAGGAAAAAGCACACAGCTTTTATTAGAGCTTCTCTGTAGCTCAAATGGTAAAGAATCTGCCTGCAATGCAGGAGACCTGGGCTCAATCCCTGGATTGAGAAGTTCCCTTGAAGAAGGGAATGGCTAGCCTCTCTAGTATTCTTACCTGGAGAATTTCATGGACATGGAACCCAACAGGCTACAGTCCATGGGGTCACAAAGAGTCAGAAATGACTGAGCAAGTAACACTACCCCTAATAATGACCTTGTAACTACATGAGTTATAGAACGTGCTAGGGGAGGGCAGCCTAGATTTTTATCCTACTTATCACACAGATGGTAAATTGAAAGCTAACCATACATGCACACACCTATGTATGTATGCGTGTATATAGGAATGTATGTAAACCTGGAGCCATCAGCATATACCAAAATGTTAGTAACTTATTTTGTCATGGGTTTCCTAGAGATTTACATTTTAATTTTTTTGCTTATAGTTTGAAAGTAAATATACATAATGTGAACATAGAAAGAGAGAAGTGAGGGAGGAAGGGTAGTGAAGTTTGCTATCTGAAGTGGCGTCTTCTGTCTCTATCACAGACAGCTGAGTATTAGTGATGATTCATCTAGTTATCAGCACCAGCAGGAGACATGCAAATCGCTCCCACATTGCTTCTCCGTGTTCACTGTATCAACGATCTGTTTGAGCTAAATGGTAACAACTACGATCATGAGTTCTTTCCATGCGACAGGCACTGATGAAGGTGCCTGTCTTTCAGTATGTTGTCTCTAGTCTTTCCCCAAAAAATCTATTACCAATGAGCAAAGAAGCAAGGATGCTTAAGGCCGTAACAGTTTTAATAACAGTGGCAGAGCTGAAATTCATATCCATTTCTCTCTAGCCCCAAGTTCTACACTCTTTGCAGATTAGGGCAGCCGTTTTGGAAAGTTAGATTTGTGGCACTGGTCAAATTAGGCATATATATACACCTAAAGTCTGAAAGGCACTCAGTCATGTCTGACTCTTTGTGACCCATGGACTAGAGCCCTCCAGACTCCTCTGTCCATGGGATTCTCCAGGCAACACTACTGGAATGGGTAGCCATTCCCTTCTCCAGAGCATCTGAGGGATGCCCAGGGATTGAGCCTGGGTCTCCTGCGTTGCAGACAGATTCTTTACCTTCTGAACCACCCAGGAAGTCCATGTATATCCGATGATCTATTAATTCTGCCCCTGGATCCATATCCCAAAAGAATTCTCACATTGTTGAATAGGGCTGCATGTACAGAATGGTTGGGGTTTCCCTGATGGCTCAGACAGTAAAGAATCTGCCTGCAATGCAGGAGACCCCAGTTCGATCCCTGGGTTGGGAAGATCCCCTGGAGAAGGGAATGGCTACCCACTCCAGTATTCTTGCCTGGAGAATTCCATGGACAGAGGAGCCTGGTGGGCTACAGTCCATGGGGTTGCAGAGTCAGACACGACTGAGCAACTAACACTCGACTGTACAGAATGGTTACTGCTGATCTGTGTGAAAGGGTGAGGAGTTGGGAGCAATATGAGTGTCCATTACTGAGGGAATGGATAGTTAAGTCATGAGAAATATACACCATGGTATATAACACAGCAGTTAGGAGTAGCAAAGAAACATGAAAAATGCCAATGATGATAACATGATACGAAGTAAGTTGAATGATTAACTCAAGTCTCCACTTGAAACCAAAAAAGAGAAAGGATTAAAAAAAAAAACCTACAAACAAAAATTCCACACTCCTTTAATATTTAATGAATAGAGTTTCAGTTTAGGATGATGAAAAAGTTTTAGAGATGAAAGTGGGGATGGTTACATAAGAATGTGAATATACTTACTGCAACTGAATACTACATTTGAAAAATGACTGAAATGCTAAGTTTCGGACTTCCCTGATGGTCTAGCGGTTAAGAATCTGTCTGCCAATGCAGGGGACACAGGTTCGATCCCTGGCCCAGGATGACCTCACGTGTCAAGGAGTGGCTAAGCCCGTGTGCCACAACTACTGAGCCCACACTCGAGCCTGTGCCCGCAACAAGAGAGGCCACCAACATGAGAAACACGTGCACTGCAACAAACAGCAGCCTGGCTCACCACAACTAGAGAAACCCTGCGTACAGCAATGTAGCCAAGAATAAATAAATTTTTTTTTTTAAATTCTTAAGTGCTAAGTTTTATATATACTCCCCTCCCCACCCCCATAAATCCCCAACTCCCTTTATGTTATCAGGTTGCTGATATCTTCTATACACCCCTGGGCTTCCCTGGTGGCTCAGAAGGTAAAGAATCCATCCGCAACGCAGGAGACACAGGTTCAATCCCTGGGTCGGGAAGATTCCCCTGGAGAAGTAAATGGCTACTATGGACAGAGGAGCCTGGCAGGGCTACAGCCCACAGGGTCACAAAAGAGTCAGACACAACTGAATGACTAACACAATAAAGTAACTTGCGCAAAACTTTACACTCAACCAATGTTGGCTAAATGGAATTTAATGACTCGTTTGTACTAAAAGCCTAACAGCATGACTCGTGAAAGCTTCCACGTACCTGGGCAATCCCTGCAATAAATGCATTAAAGCAAGTTGACAGGCGCATTTTCTGAGGTGCAATCATGAAGCATCCTTCCTGCTGGTCGTAGCCGAGTAAGACGTACAGGTGCCGCTTGACCGTGTTAAAGGCCTTGGCGCTGCTGATGTCTGACTCGGCGCTGCTCTCGTCCTTGGCCATGAACTTCATGAGCACTGTAATGAGCTGGTGCACTGTCTGGTGGTCGATTCCAGCATCTTCGGGGAGCAGGTCCTTGATGGTGTTGTCATTCTCAGGGGACTGGTGTCCTGTCAGTACAAGAAAGGCCATCAGTGGGTGGCTCCCCCACAAGTACGTTTACAGTCAAATTTCACTTATCGATCAAGCACCACTTTATCTGCTGCCTCTAAATATTTAAAGGTCTGTTCTAGAAAAACTCAGACATAATATTGCCTACTAAGCAAAGCACTGCTCCCAGGATGGAAGTTATGTTGTTGTATCAACAACCAATTTGGGAAGAATGCATGTGTGCTAAGTCGCTTCAGTGGTGTTGGACTCTATGTGATCCCATGGACTGTAGCCCACCAGGCTCCTCTGGCCATGGGATTCTCCAGGCAAGAATGCTGGAGTGGGTTGCCATGCCCTCCTCGAGGGGATCTTCCCCACCTGGGGATCGAACCCCGGGTCTCTTAATATCTCCTGCTTTGGCAGGCAGGTTCTTTATCGCTAGTGCCACCTGGGAAGAAGGAGGGAATGCAAATAAAAACATGGCACTAGAAAGCAAAGTTATCTTCAGACAGCAAGACAAATACCTACACACAATTCACATTTAGAGAACTTTTAAATACCTTGGCAAAGTTTTACCTTAATAAAAAGACATTTTCCTTCCAGCTTTGTAAAATAAATAGGTAAGAATAACCACAAAATAATATTCATCAAATCTGCTGAGCAACTAGAACATCCATTGGGTTATTTTGTTTAAATTATTATCTCCAATCAGTTATGTTCAAAAATCAGCTGAGGCAAAAAAAAAAAAAAGTTTCCTTCTCCAAATCCTGAGATAACAGCAGTATGTACTCTTTGAATTATACATTTAAAATTAGAAATAGCAAATGATAAGCCCTGCTGGATGTAATGAGAAGCACACAAGGGGTGGGAGGGCACAGACAGAAATAAGCGTGAACTTTTAAAAACAGAAACACGCCACGTGAAGGTGAGCTGAAATTCACATGCAAAGAAAAAATACCTCAGCCCCTAACTTACTTTTAACCTAACAAATAATCACATCGGAACAGGTCCCTGACATGGATTTCTCAGTTATTTCTCAAAGTCAGAAATTATACCCTGTCTCCCCTTGTTTTCTGCCCTTTAGTTTAGGACTTTGAGGGAAGGAAAAATGAGATTTGCTCTCCTATATTTATATTTGGGGCCTTATTCAAAATACCCTCTGCATTCTTCTCCTTCCTTTGACATGAGAATTTCTGAATTGGAAACAAAGCTTTTGCCTGGTGGGTTAGACGAGCACACATCATTCTCATCTCTCATTCTGAGAGAAAACATTCTAAATGATGACAAGCTTTGGTTACAAATCATTATTCAGCAAACTTTGATTCTATCCATTTAAATTACAGCATGCAGGATACAACAAACAGCTAGATAGTCAGTCATATGCTTTAATTCCTCAACTGATCTGTCAAAAATCTGTCTTCCAGGACCAACCAAGAGAAACAAGATAGAAGGAATGTTTTCTGGGGACCACAGAAATTAGTTGTCTGGAGCCTAAACACTTTCTCTGTCAAATTCCAAATTTACTAGTTTGAAACTGCACATACTATGGTTTATGTGCTTGGTTGTCTAGTCTTCCCCAGATGATCAGAAGAATGTTGATCTGCTCAAAAGTGATACCCTAAGATGGGATCTTGGCAGTGAGTGAAAAGTTCACAGAATCAACCAAGTCTAAGAACGTCTAATATAGGGGAAATCACCCAACAAACTTCACTATAACCCTTGGACATTAACAACATTTTCTGTCTCATAGTCTGCTCATGAAGGAATAAATATGTGCAGTGTACTTTAGAGACTTCTTTGTCAAAAAATTATTCAAATAAAACCTAAAGATTTGTTTATGATGCTGTTTCACATGCAGGAATAGTCAGTTGTTAATATCATTATTTATTAGGCAGGCATGAGCCACCAGAAAAAAAAATCAATTCATGTGGAACATCCTATTTCATGAAAGGTCATGAATATAAAGCACTGATGTATATTATAATTAAATGTTTGAAATAGAAGATCAGACCAAATTCTCATTTTAAAAGTTTAGAGAACTATCTTTTCAGCATTGAAAAATATTCAATCTTGATTTTTTTTTTTCTTCAGAGTATTATTACTTTACAACTATAAGAAGGTTATTGCTTTGGGCAAGTTTGGGCCAAAAACCTGACAAGTGTGAGAACTGGGTGCCCTGCAGGGTTCAACGCCATTGTAGCAGCAAGTGATGGCTGTTATGATGCTCTAAGTTCATTCCTCAATCCATCGTAGCTCTGGGGGGCAAGGTTTAGGAGAGTATGATATCACTCAGTTCTGCTCGGCCACCTCCAAGTCCAGACCGGCTAGACTCCAAAGCCCCAAAGTTAAAAATAGAACTGAGGAGCATTCAAGGAGATGCACCTTTGCTGTCTAGCCCTGAGAGTCCAGGGAATTCAAACAGAAGAAAGGGAGCTCCAGACAAGGCTCAGCTAGGACATGAGCTCCCCATTTCCTTCTATCACCTCGAGTATAGAAAATAAACCATCAGACTTCAACTTTAAATATTTCAAACCTCTTTGCCCCACCGCAAGTAGATAATCATTTTCAAAGTGTGTCACCTTAACATTTCAAATCAAACCATATTTTCCCAGTGACTAAGTATCATTTCACAAAGGCCCTATCTTCATTTTAGACTGATCTTCATTGATCTGCAGTGCTTAGCTTTAAGGTTGTGGCTTTTTGCTTTCCCTGAGCAATGAGTGATCTTTAACAAACCATTAAGTGTATTGACAAAAGAACTGGTTAATGGAACCCTTCTCATAAAGTGAAAAAAAATCTCTTTTGATTCCAATAACTCACTCCTCCAAGTGAGGGCTTTGAAAGTCTGCACTCTGTATACTGTCTTTCTTTTAAAGGACTGTAAGAATGTGATTGGCACCAGTCTTCATTAAGAAAAGTTACCTTAATCAAACCCCTAAGAAAAATGAGGTTAGGAAAGCTGAAACTTTCCTTATTGATAAAGATAATATTACTGGTTTAGTTCTCTATAAAGGATATAAAATTTCCATTTTAAAACTAAATGCCTATAATATTTTCTCCAAAGTATGACGATGAACATGTTTACTTTTGAATTCTAGTCTATGAAGTTCTTATATCTGTTTTAACTATAGAGACTGAACATGTTAAGAGATTTGATTTTCTCCTTTTTGCAAAGAAAAATGTAAACATCTTTACTGTTGTAGAGGCAGAATGATTCCTAGCCTAACTTTAACATGGACTGGGTCCATCACGATCTGTCCGCAGAGTGGCACAACTGATTGAAATGCCACAGTAGAATACAATTTTATTTACTTAGAAGGTCTGAAACCAGGCAGGATCAGGATCTGCTTTTCCAGACATCTCCTACTGCTCCATCCCAGAAGCTCAGCATCCTTACATAAACACTAGGCTGCTTCTGGATCTCAGAATGGAGCCAGCCCTTTGTACCTTGGTGCCTTCTCTCATGGTGCTCTATTCACCTTGCAAGGTGGCCCTCCACCCCCACCCCCAACGTTATCCCATGAATGTGGCCCCCAGGAGCCATTCTTATTAATATGCCCACCCTCCTCTCAGCAACTGTGACCCCTAAATTCTATAAATCTCAAAAACAAGAAAGGAGAGAAGAATAAAGACTCCTCAAAGGTAAGTGCTATGCCTTATCCAAATTTTATACCTCTCACAGAATAGGGGGCAGTGATTGACACATAGTAGATGTTCATTACTTGTAAATGTTTAAGTGCCCTGAATTTAAGTAAATATTTCAGATCTTTTCTACATGGGAGAAAAATGGATGAAGTCCCCAAAGAGCAAAGAAGTAGGTAAGGAAATAGAGAACATTCCTCTGTGGAGGTCAACTCACTGACCCCTCCAGCAAGTGACAAACCAACAAGTGGCAATTAGGTAGTGGAAGGAGGCTTCCATGAGCTTATCCTGCACTCGGTCCAGAGAAACCAATGAGCGAGCACTATAAATGAGTCTGCACCATGTTGGTAGCTCTAACTACACTACCTCACTGATCTCCCTAGCTCATTCATTCGACTTGAGGCTTCATCACAGCAGTTCTGTTGTGTATGCACAAAGCCACAGAAGGGCTGGAAAGATGGGGCCAGATGCTAACTGCAAAGCCTCGTATGCTTCCCATCCCTGCCTCTCTCCCACATCTATCACCATGATTTACCTCCTACCCACCTGTCTCAGCCTGACTGAGAAGTCACCTGCCCACGAGACCTTCCCTGTTGCGTCCAGCTCTCCTCCACCGCAGTTGACATGAATGAACCTGTAGTACTATCACTGTCTCTGGAGCTGAGAGTTCACTTATGGTCACACTTCATCTCTCTTGACTATAAGCAAGTGGACAGTATAAAAATTTCTGATGTAGCTCTACATTCCTCCTAGTACAGCAAGTGCCCAGTAATGCTTTGTTCAATAGAAACTCTCATTTCCAAAACTATCATTTCAGACAAGGGCATTCCTATATAAGCAATTACATTCTAATGCAAGAGACCCGGGTTGGATCCCTGGGTCGAGAAGATCCCAATTTTGCAAGTTAGTGAAAACATGAACTGTTAACCACCTCTAGAAAAAAAAAGAAAGAGCCTCAAGAGAAGTTAGTTGGAATTCTAGGCTGAACACTAAAAGGGAGGCAGGAATGCAAGAGAGCTTTACTTATGATACCCAGTATTAAGTACATTCTCTTGTTGATATAAATTCAGACCAAGAGATCTTAAGATTTCTCTTTAGGTTGGAGTAGAATTGCAAGTATCCATGTCCCTTTAGGGATTAGATTGGCTCTTCAGACCGATTTGTGAATCTTCTTCAGGAAGATCCTTTGGTCTGGAAACCCATGGGCTTACATCACACTGTAGCGGGCTTGAATGCCCAGGTCAGCTCCCTGACAAGACTGGTGTCCTCGCGTCCCCTAAGACAGGAATACCCGTAGACGAACTCATTGAGAGGTAGCTTTAGTGGAAAGAAAAGCAGATCAAGTCTCCTGGACTCAAGTCTCTAACTAATTATTTACATGTGACCTTGAGCAAATTAGGCAAGCAGAATTACTTAGCCCTTCAAGACCTCAGTTTTCCTGTCTGTATATAAAGTGGAAAAAATACTTAATGCATATGCAGAATTGTTGTGAAATTGAAATTAGATAATTTGCATTAAAAACAGTCTTTATAAAGAGGTACGCTACATATATAAACGTTCTTGCTGTTTTTATTATTAACATTATATACCTACTATTATTTAATTACTCATTCCAGGGGATGAGAACAAGATATAATTAAGTTTCCCATGGGGTTGATACCATTTCAGTATTGTCCAATTATGTAACTGCTGCATTATATTCAATTACTATTCAAAAGGTGTTCTGAATCACCAAAAACAAAGAATTCCCGATCCTCAAAGCATCAGTGAAAAAACAGCTTATATATAATTTGTAATTATACCAACTTCGGATTAGCAGGTGAAATTGTGTATTTCATCAGTTAGGATTAAATGAAGGTGCTGAGCTCCTTCCTGCTAGCACTACCATACGTGTCTTGCAAGACAGATCAAGACATGCAGGCTTGAGATCCAGATCTGTCATCAACAAGTTTGTGAAACTTGTTCCTTTCTGGAAGCCTCAGTTTCCTCTTCTGGAAAATGAGAATGTTAACATATCTCTAATGTTTCAGCTATGACAGTCTATGAATTTTACTTATATGCACAGAGGTCTTTGAGATAAATATATATATACTTATGACTGACTCATGTTACTGTACAGCAAAAAACAATACAAATTTGTAAAGCAATTATCCTCCAATTAAAAATAAAATAAAAAAAAATTATTAACTCATAAAAAAAGTCAACAGAATAATACAACTCTTTGGTAGCCTTGCAGAGTTTCCCCTCTTATACAAGCATGTTTCTGTTGCAAAATTTGCTCTGGACAATATATAAAGGCTAAGATTAGAGAGTCATAAACTGTATATCCAGTGCCAAAAGTTTCGACCTAAACATCAACTAAAATTAAGTCTTGCTGCATAATCGAAGGACATCTGCCTTATTTCGGGCCTAATCAATAAGAGGTCTTGCACAGAGGCGCTCATTACTTGTTCCAAACAAAAGTATGTTCCTTAAACAGCAAGGTCTTTGGTTTCTATTTAATTACTATCTTAAACCACCCTGTACAATCTTATGATTATCCTGGCGTGTTTTTGCTTCCAGGGTAAAACACTTGTTCAGTAAATAATAATGCAAAAATGAAAAACTAGTTTCAAATTGCCTTAAAAGCTGAGCCATCTGTTTCCAAATCTAAGCAAGTTTTGCTTATGGTGGTGTCACCTCTCTAGAAGCCTCAGCTTTTCATTTAATTTAAACAATGCTGTCATCTGCCCTTTTTCCATCTGATCACTTTTGGTGGGACAATTAGACACCTAAAAGCTTAACTTCAAGATACATATGTATATGCTTTTCCAAAGACATGTGAGAGGACTCCTATGATAGGATTGTTTGCATGCATGCATGCTAAGTCACTTCAGTCGTGTCTGACTCTGTGCGACCCTATGGACAGCAGCCCCCAGGCTCCTCTGTCCATGGGATTCTCTAGGCAAGAACACTGGAGTGGGTTGCCATTTCCTTCTCCAGATAGGATTGTTTAAATGGGTAATAATAAAGACTAGCTTTTCAACTAAGCCTTAAGATGAAAAGATATGGTGAGATAAAGATAATTTATGAAATTCCATAAGAACCAATCTCAAAAAGACTTAACTGAAGAGGAAATGAGTGATTTTCATATTTTTAATGACACACAGGGTCAGAAATTCTTATTTTTATTCTTTAAATAAAAAAAAACCAAAAACCTCAGCACAGTTGAGGCCTGAGTGGTGCTCAAAACAAAGTAGAGAGAGGGGGACTTCCCTGGTGGTCCAGTGATTAAGAATTTGCCTTCCAATGCAGGGGATGAGGGTTCGATCCATGGTCAGGGAAGAAAGATCCCACATGATATGGGGCAATTGAGCCAGAGCGCCTCAGCTAAAGAGCCTGTGCGCTCTAAAGCCCGTGCTCCACAACGAACAGCCCATGCACTGCAATGAAGACCCACCACAGCCCAAAACAAAACAAAAAAACAAAGTAGAGGGAGTCTGAGATGTGTCTGCTGTCCCTTTTATCTCATGAGTTTTAAAAAAGAAAATACACTTTGACGAACATCTGCCATTTGCATTCCTAATATTAGGGGCTCTCTCTCTTCTCCTCCTCTCCCACCCCTCACTGGTTCTCTTTCTAGCAGATTATTTTTTTAATAAATTTATTTATTTATTTTCTGGCTGCAATGGGTCTTCATTGCTAGGCAAGGGCTTTCTCTAGTTGCAGTGAGCAGGGGCCACTCTTCACTGTGACGGGCAGGCTTCTCGTCGTGGTGGCTCCTCGTGCTGCGTTAGCCCCGGCTCTAGAATGCACGGGCTTCAGGAGCTGCAGCACGCAGGCTGAGCTACCCCGCCACATGTGGGATCTCTCCAGACCAGAGATCAAACCCATGTCCCCTGCACTGGCAGGTGGTTTCTTAACCACTAGACCAGGGAAGTCCCTTTAGAACACATTCTTGAATGTCTTCTTACTTGAAATTTTCCTTCTGAGAGTATCGGTACCATTCTGAAAAGTTTATTTTAAAACTATTCTTAGATGAAAAACCAGACATTATATAGCATGATACATAGGTGGCAGTTAACCAGGTTTGTTTTGGACAAACAGGCAGGTACTCAGAATCTCCACAATTTTCCCAACAAGCACAGCATTAAGTGTGTAGATAACATTCGGTCTGTAGTAGCTTTGCCAGCATCCCTTCAACCCTAAAGATACTTTATGATAAACTATCTATCAAAATGTCAAAGGATAGTTAGTTACCCTCTACCAAGCTGAATATGATCCTCTAAAGAATGGAAATCCTCCTTTCTCTGAGAGATAGAAATGCATGTGAGAGTTGCAAAGAATCAGAAATGGCTAAGGGGATGAGTGAATGATGGTGGCTTAAATGTATAACCTTTTAAAATGTAAATGAAATGTTTTTCCTAGAGCCGATATATATGAAAGTAATATTTCTATGTGTAAAAACACATACAAATATAAGTGCTATGCATCATTCTATTCATATTGGCTCTCGGGGGAAAAAGTGCACACCCCTTGGGTAACAGGATGCTTCTTACTGGACCATAAGTTAACAGGATTAAAAGTCATCTGCCAATTTGAAAATTGAAAGAATTGCCATGTCAGGGACTCACACACTTGAGCATCTGGGATGAAACCCTTGGAGCTTTCCAATCATAATTACATCGATCAGGTCCAGTTAGAGACACCTCATTTTTTACCTTGTCCACCTGTGATAGATACTTGCATACGGCCCTTCAACGTCAGAAGTACCCACCTGGCGTCTGTTCAGGTGTCCCACCGAGAGCTGGAGCAGACTGCTCATGCCTGGTCAACCTCACAGCTTAAAAATCAACAACAACTCTATTTAAATAAGCATTAAAAACAACTTGAGCCTAGAAAACATACTCAGCACTAACTGCATTGGATAGCAGGAGCAAGTTGTGCTTTCTTATTTGTAATTAACATCACAGACAAGAGGTTTACGTCCTAAAAGTTTTGTGGTTTTCTTTGAATCTAAAGAACATCCTTCAATGTGACTTCAATTCTTATCCTTCAAAAATCGTCATGTGAATCAATGAACAAGAAATATCAAGAAAGAAACTTTAGGTCCCAAATTGATTAGTTAAATAAAAGAGCTGGGAAATTCATATAGAAATTGTAATTTATTTAAGTACTGCTTTCTAGGATCTGATGCAGTTTCACCTGGTCCTGATACTGCTAGAGGTTATTCTTAAATGGCCATCTCTTATTATCTTTGCTCCCTGAAAAGCTGAGTTATTGATTGCTTAAAGGGCTTTCAATGACTCTTCCAAAGTTCAAAATACCACATTTCCATAGCTTGTCATAAAATAGAGAAAATGCAATAAACAAAATAAAATCATATTTATGATTTAAAATGGTTATGTCACATAAAGCTGTCTTCTAAGAAATGCCAATGAAAAAGCAAACATTTCAGCTTCTGACAGGATAAAAAAATATGTTTTATGGTGCTATTAACTTCATGACAGTTATTTAAAAATTAAATCATTTCATAAATGTTACATTTAATGCACTCATTCACTAATATGATGACAGTTATGATTTTTAATTATTTGTCATTCGTGAGCCATTGCTAATCGTTACAGTTGATCTAGTTATTTGATAATTTTTTGTCTTCTTTAAAACTGCTATATAAAGGAAGACCTTTGGAAAACAATAATATATGGCTTTTTTTTTTTAGATGGCAATGATGTTTATTTTTATTTATAAATTATCTAGTGAAGTTGGGCAGAAATTCAACTTCTCAGCCTGATTTTTTTCTTTTTTTGAAAACACCATTGTTATTGGTTTTCTGGGAGTCTGCTGGCTGCCTTTGTCATGCATTCCAAATTTCCACTCTCCCCTCTTAGTTGCCCTGGGTCTTGTCAGAGTTTCATCCAGGAAGCTCTTAGGTTACCATACTAGTGGTGGAAACCTTCATATTCTAGGACTCAGGAACAAATGCTTCTTCTGCATTTCCTGCCATGCATCAGTGGATTTGCTGCCTTCTATGTCTCAAAACAATCCACTGCTGGATCAGGGCTTTGCTTCACCAGCAGCCAGGAAAAGCCATCCAGGGCACTGATACACCTGGGGGGACCCTCTAGGGAACGTGAAGGTCAATGCAACTGAAGGAGCTCAGTTTGCTAAGTACATTACTCTCTGAACATTCAACAAGACAGGTCAGCCTCAGAAAGACATCAAACAGATTTAAAGGGAGGATGAAAGAAGATACTCAACGGATTTTGGAGGTTAGGGTCTCGGGGAGGGAGAGCGCCCTCTTGGATTCCGCGGGTCCTTTCACGCTGTCTCGGAGGGAACGCACGCTTTTCTGGCGGTTCCTTGCAAAACGAGCCCTCTTGATCTTCCACAACGCGGCATCACTGAGGTTAGCGACATTGGTCCTCACAGCAGTGATAGCTTTGCAAAAGGAATTAGAGGCGATCATTTTCCTTAACTAGCTAAGTTATATACAACTATTCTGAAACAATCCATTCCTGTATATTTTCAATATTAAAAATCATTTCCATGGATACACTTCTCATTCATCTGTCTCCCTCTATAAGATTTATATTTAAAAAAATGTAACTATTACCTGTTTCAACTATCACTTATCATTTTTCTGTTTAAATTGTAAGGTTAAATTATCTAATTTTGTTATCACTGGATAAATAGTCGAGTGACCAAAGACTTTCCTCCATCTATTTAGAGCTGCAGGTAACTAATTACTAAGCAAGGAAGTGTAAATTTACAAAGTACAAATAAATCTCATGAAGTTGCTCACAAACATAAACAGATGATTGAATAATATTTAAGGGACACAGAGTCACAAATGGTTCTCATTGGTCCTCAAATAAATGAGAATTTTGATGTTGAAGTGCCAGAAAATAGTTAACCTGCAGACTACAACAGTAGATATTCGATAAACATTTGATGAACTGAGTACATGAAGTCAAGGTAGTTTCCATAATGGGAAATGAAACTACATGCAGAGAATCCAGCTTATCCAGGAAGCACAGGAATAGGAACTGACTTTTAAAGCAAGTTCTTTGTTTTGCTTACTTGTAGGAAAAGGAAATTCTTTGTTACAATCCAAATGTAGCTGAGCTTCCAAAGAAAGCGTTTCAAATCTGTTGACAAAGAACTCCCAACTCAAAGCAGGAATATCTTGCTTGAGAAAATGTAAGAGTAAAAGCTTGCTCAATATTGTGGGTCGATCTTTAACCACAGTATCAAACTGGAAGTCAAGACAAAGACACAGACCCTGGAGAAAGGTTAAAAAAACGTCAGATGTACATACACTAAGCAAAGTGAAATAAGGCAGCCTCCTCAATACACACTTATAACGGAGAATGATTCAGTTGAAATCTTCTTGGATTGGGTTTTTGGTAGGGGAAAAATGTGGAAGAGAAGTTTCATCTAATCATTGAATATCTCTTGAATTTTGACTCAGAAATCTGAGCTACATGTATATTACTGATTTTTCTGATACATTGTATAATGACCACTTACTCCGAATACTCAATACTATAAACGACTTTCACCGTCTACTGTCTATGCGTATTCTAAAATGTAGTTTTGGAAGTATGATTCTCTTAGTAGACACTACAGGCATTAAAAAAAATTGGTTTGAGGATATATGGATTAAGTGGTTATTATACAATGTATCAGGAAAAATTAATATACATGTAGCTCAAATTTCTAAATCAAAATTTAAGGAATATTCAATGATTAGGAGAAACTGCTCTCCCACACTTTTTTTCCTACCAAAAGGAAGATGCACTTCCACTTACTAGCCATGTAACTCTGAAAAAGTTACTTAACCTTTCTAACTCTCAACTTCTCTATCTGTAAATTTGGAACACACAAGAGGTTATTGTGAGGATTAAATGAGGTAATACATGATGGAACACTTATAATACATTGCCCTGGAAATACAATACATGTTTCACAAATTCTGGTTCTTCCCATTATTGTTACTTTTAATAATAACAATATGCTAATGTGGAAAAACAGCAGAACAGGACTTTGGAGGGTCTAAACTTGGTTCTCCCCTGAATTCACTCTGTGTTCTTTGAAAAGCCACATTATCTCTCTAAGACTTCATTTCTTCAAGTATAAAATAAAGGTACCAAACAGGATAAACAATTCTCTCCAAGTTTCACATTTCATGTCTTTCTGACGTTAATTTGTGGCATTTTGTTTCAGCAGCATATTTACCTTCTCTTATTTTGCTCTGATCTATATTATCGTTCATCTGATTTCTCTTAGCATCTAGCTTTAATGACAAGAACTTCCCACCCTGGGGCTTCCCAGGCAGTTCAGGTGGTAAAGAGTCTCCCTGCAATGCAGGACACCTGGGTTCGATCCCTGGACCAGGAAGACCCCTGGATAAGGAAATGGCAACCCACTCCAGTATTCTTGTCTGGAAAATCCCATGGACAGAGGAGCCTAGCAATCTGCAGTTCATGGGGTTACAAAAAGTCAGACATGACTGAGCGACTAACACTTTCACTTTTCACTTCTTCCCACTCTGGAGTCAGTTGAATGGTAGAAAATATACCAACCTAGCTTAAAAGTCTGCCACATACAAAAAATTATACAATACTGCATCTGGCAGAAATGATAGCAGCATGGGGACAAAAACTGAAAAGAAAGAATCAACAAAGAAAACAAGAGGTCTGTTAATATGTTGTGGTTCTAGGATGTTGTTCCCAATTAAAAAATTTCCAGTGTCAAAACTGGAAGCTGAGATTAGTAAAGACTTCCTTAGACACATGTTCTTTGAGAATTTGGAGAGGGACATGCAGGAAAACAGCACTGAAACTTTTAATACTACAGAATGTGGAAAAATATACAGTGCACAGAATGTTAGCACACAAAATGTGAAATGTTAAGTTGCAAAGCCTCATGACAATCAAGAAGTCTACAGTTATGACCCAGGACAGTGACCTCAGGTTCATTCCCTGGATTCAATGGCCATGATAATGACTAGTCTATCTTTCAGTTATCACAGGGGTTTATAAGAGTCAAAGGGAAAAATGCAGGATATCACTTAAGAAAGGATAATGTGCTATACAAGGATGGAATAAAGTAGTTATTATGAAGTTGTATTGATATTAAATTGAGAAGTAAAGTTGTCACCAATGAGTAAATATCTCTCAAAGTCCTTCTCCGAGCAGAAAAAAAAATTTCTGGTGTTATCAGCAGCAGCGGCATTTTGTGTATGTTATGTGACAAATGACTCAGTGAGTTGGTACAGAAGAGCAGAGTGCTATATGTGGAGCAGACAATGCCCATCACAGGGCAGGAACATCACCTGCAGTGCTGGCCTCTTTATGGTGTCAAGCAGGAGACCGGCCCTTGTAGCCACAGCTGGGTTGACGTCCTCCACAGCTGTCAGGAAGCAGCAGAAGGCGTGTGCCAGGGAGTATTTCAGTAGGTGGTTTTTGGTCACTGAGTGAATATCCAGAAATCTACAAATTACAGCCACTTTTTCCACTGCAATATCAAAGGCACACAACAACAAAAAATGACATTTATTTAGACAGTCTGAGAAATGAATCCACAGAGGATAAAGTTAGTTCGGGGTGCCCTCACACGGATCTTAAACACCAAGAGGAAATTTCAATGCCACCCTTCTTGAGTGTTCTGTTTTATCTGTGTGGCAGAGAGTATTACTACTCAGTGCAGTAGTTTTCTGCCAGGCAGCCTTGATTTAGTTCTGGGTGTTTTTTCTTTAATGCTCTCTACTTTTGTTGAACTTCCAATCATATTTCAAACTCTTCAAAATGCCTCTATGTTCATTTCCTTGTCCATTCTACAGAGATTCTGCAGGCATGTTCTACAGAGGCTCTGCAGACCACACAGGGAGGCGGGACGTGGCCACCAGGGCTAGCTCTAGGTTCTTAGCATGTCATGAAGTGATATGACAACCACTTCCTGGGGCTACAGAAGCCACATATTTCTTCCATGAAATAGATGCACCCTTACTTGATAGCGTTCTAATTATTTTGCAAATCTATGTTGAATTATTCCAGCCACTCTTTAAACATAGCTTTATAAAAGTTATAGTAGCTAGTAAAGCAATATAGTTCCATGCAAAGACATTTCAGGTCTTTATTTAAGCTGTTCCAGCAGCCTAGAGAGAATATTCCTTCTATTCTTTTCCACTTTTTGACACTCTATCATCCTTAAAGAGTTTGCTGCTGAAATTCTACTGTTCTGTAAAGTCACTCTGACTTTCTAGAATGTCCTTTGCATCCCATGAACACCTGCAAAATTACAACTCACTTACCTATGGCATTTGTGTGTTCATATATAGCTATATGACATATTTCTTGTTGTGATCTTGAATTATATTTGTACCTTTATAGTTTCTTAACCTCTTACATGTTTATATTTCATCACATCAATTAAATTAGGAGCCTCTTAAGAGCAGGAATATGTTCACATACTATTTTTGTTACTCCCATAGTACTTAGTACATATAGTACTTATTCAATAAATTCATAAATTCATTTATTTTATATATATATATGTATATATAAAACTAAGATCATTCTACATTTTTTATATAAAATATACCTATAAATATTTTATATATAAAAAGCAGAGACATTACTTTGTGGACAAAGGTCCACATAGCCAAAGCTATGGTTTTTCCTGTAGTCATGTACAGATGTGAGAGTTGGACCATAAAGAACGCTGAGCGCCAAAGAATTGATGCTTTTGAATTGTGGTGTTGGAGAAAACTCTTGAGAGTCCCTTGGACTGCAAGGAGAACAAACCAGTCCATCCTAAAGGAAATCAGTCTTGAATATTCATTGGAAGGACTGATGCTGAAGCTGAAGCTCCAATACTTTGGCCAACTGATGCAAAGAGCCAACTCATTAGAAAAGACTCTAATACTGGGAAAGCTTGAAGGCAGGAGGAGAAGGGGATGACAGAGGATGAGATGGTTGGATAGCATCACCGACTCAATGGACATGAGTTTGAGTAGGCTCTGGGAGTTGGTGATGGACAGGGAAGCCTGGCGTACTACAGTCCATGGGCTTGCAAAGAGTCAGACATAACTGAGCAACTGAAGAGCTCATTCTAAGACAAAAGAGATCATTCTAAGTACTTGGGGGAGATGGAAGTAAATGGGAAAATGAACTGTTTCGGACTGAATGTTTGTGTCCCCTCCAAAAATTGATATGTTGGAGTCTTAATTCCCAATATAATGGCATTTGGAGGTGGGACCTTGGGAGGTAATTAGGTTTAGATGACATCATGAGGGTAGGCTCCCTTTATGGGATTGGTGAACTTATAATAAAAAGAAGGGAGACCAGAGTTCTCTCTCTCTCCACTATGTAAAGATATAACAAGAAGGCAGTCATCTACAAGAGAAGAACAGAACCCTCACAAAGGAACCCAATAATCTGGAGCCTTGATCTTGAACTTCCCAGCCTCCAGAATGATGAGAAATAAATTTCTGTTGTTTAAGCCACCCAGTCTATGGTATTCTGTTATGGTTTCTCAAGTAGACTAATTATGTGAATGATTCTCAGATCTTGACTTCAAAGTCAAGTCAACTAAAAGAGATAACACAAGTACAATTATAATAGAAATGTAATGTAAAAGCCTGGAACTGCCATTAACGAAGTAGAAATAAAATGCTACGGGAGATTAGAGGATAAAGAAATGACTTTCCACTGAACGAATAGAGAAAGTGAAACTCAATGGGGGCATTTGAAGACTCATGAAATGGAGGTGGCATTTGAATGGGACCTGGAATGGAAGAAAGATTCATTAGAAAAGACCCTGATGTTGGGAAAGATTGAAGGCAGGAAGAAAAGAGGATGACAGAGGACGAGATAGATGGTTGGATGGCATCACCGACTCGATGGACACAAGTTTGAGCAAGCTTCAGGAATTGGCAATGCACAGAGAAGCCTGGCATGCTGCAGTCCATCAGGTCACAAAGAGTCAGACGCAACTGAGTGACTGAACTGAACTGAACTTGAATGGAAGAGGACTTCAGATGGAGAGCACAGAATGGTCAACACATGGATGAAGAAAAGCAATGGAGAAATAGCAATGGTATATGTAGAAAGAAAAGCGAGAAATAAGGCTGCAAACACTTGCAGTTAGACCATGGGAATCTTTGAATGTCTGTTTGAAGACTCTGAAATTTATTCTCTAGGCATCTAAAGACCTATTAAAATTTTTTGAGTAGAAAAGCAATATAATCAGATATTAATCTGCTTTATTTGTATTCAAATGTCTATAAAATGTTGTCAATACCATGCAGTCTTTTGCTAGAAAGTTTTACTCTAATTTCATACAACATCATGTGCTGTCACATAAATAAGCCAGCCCTGGGATTCATGGGACATTAAAAGCAAGAACTCCTTGAGGTGATCAGATGTTAGGGAACTAAACTCAAGGTATAGTAATTAACTCACCTGATGGAACTTCCATTTCTCTGCAAAATTTCTGAGACACTAAAATATACTGCAGATGGTGACTGCAGCCATGAAATTAAAAGATGCTTACTCCTTGGAAGAAAAGTTATGACCAACCTAGATAGCATATTCAAAAGCAGAGACATTACTTTGCCAACAAAGGTCCATCTAGTCAAGGCTATGGTTTTTCCAGTGGTCATGTATGGATGTGAGAGTTGGACTGTGAAGAAAGCTGAGTGCCAAAGAATTGATGCTTTTGAACTGTGGTGTTGGAGAAGACTCTTGAAAGTCCCTTGGACTGCAAGGAGATCCAACCAGTCCATTCTGAAGGAGATCAGCCCTGGGATTTCTTTGGAAGGAATGATACTAAAGCTGAAACTCCAGTACTTTGGCCACCTCATGCGAAGAGTTGACTCATTGGAAAAGACTCTGATGCTGGGAGGAATTGGGGGCAGGAGGAGAAGGGGATGACAGAGGATGAGATGGCTGGATGGCATCACTGACTCGATGGATGTGCGTCTGAGTGAACTCCGGGAGGTGGTGATGGACAGGGAGGCCTGGCGTGCTGCGATTCATGGGGTCGCAAAGAGTCAGACACGACTGAGCGACTGAACTGAACTGAACTGAAAATATACCGAACCATTCTGATCAGGCACACTGTGGTGTGCCAACCCTGCTTGCTACCCCTTGAGAGTGGGAGTACCAGCAGATTAGAGTGACAGTGAGGCCAGCAGATATAAGACTAAGACACACCCAGGTTCGTTCCATACCCTGTTCCTCTAGGAGCCTGCCATTCTAAGCACTAGGAATTACAAGCACCCCTGCAGACTTGGTCCCTGATGTTTCAATGGCAAGAGTACAACAGCAGAGCTTCTCAAACTTCACTGAATTACCTGGAAAGAACTTGTTAGAAATATAGATTTCTGGCCTCACCTCCTAAAATTCTGATGCAATAGGTCTAGAATGAGGCCCAGTAATCTGCATTTTAAGTGAACATTACCAGGTATTCCATTGCAAGTAACCTATTAGGCTGACTACCATTCACACCAGGACCCCTTTGAGGGTAAACAGGGGTACAATTAATAAGCACTTCTGGACAACAGGCATACACTGGGACTATCTTAGACAAACCTAGACAGGGTCAACCTACCTAAGGACCATCCTGAAAAATTCTGTTATCAAGGAAGCTCAATTAAATAGAGCCAACAAAGAACATTAGCAAGCAGGACAACACCTTCTAAAAAGAAGGAAGGAAAAGGAAGGGCCAGAAAGAGATATCATGACTGGACATCTGGTTTACCTGGTGAACCAGAGAGAATTTTTAAGCTAATACAGAGGTACCTGCTTCAAACCTCATCTTCCAGTCTTTGCTGTTGAAATTGCCGTTTATGATTGTCCAAAAGATGTCAGCACCATGAGGAAGTGACAAAGCGTGAAGAAGGAGAGGAACTGCCAACGAAGACAGCTGGGAGAATTCAGATTTGACGACTCTCCACAAGCTGGGGAATCAAGAAAAAGCAAAGTGGTTACAGTTACAACAAACTTTCTAGAAATAAATCTTATTATCTTAATTTATGGGAAGTGTCGTTAACAGATGGCTGGTAGGGATGCTCTGATACACTCTTTTTCTATGCTCTTTTTCTATGTTAATTCTTTTTAAATGTTTGGCTGCATTCTGTAACATGTAGGACCTTAGTTCCCCAACCAGGGATCGAACCTTCAACCCCTGCATTCGGTGGAGCCTTAATCACTGAACTGCCAGGGAAGCCCTTTCCTATGTTAATTTTTTTTAAAGAAATTACTTTTATATAAGAACACAGAAAAACACTACCAGTTAACATTGCATGTTAACATAAAGTTTTAAACTGTATATTATAAATCCAGGTACATAAATGGACAATAACTGTTAAATAATAACTGATATCAGCTATGCTAAGATGATGAGGTGATAAGTGATTTTTGAAAATGCTCTTATAGTGAACATCTGGAGAATTTTATTGGTTTTGTTTGCCTAGCATCCTTTTATTCTTATCCTAGCAGACAACTCTCTTCCTATTAAGAACAGCCTCTGCACCAGCCGGCAGGTTATTAATCAAGTTCCCCCATCTTCTCTATCCCAAGAGTGAACACAAAGCCCAGACTGATCAGAATACCTCAATGTAATGAATAGAGTCATTAGTCTAGGGGTGGGCATGTGACCAAGCACGGGAATGCTGGCATCCTTTTCCAGGCTTTGGTATGTACTCTGAAATCTCAAGAATGAAGTGAGATGTGGCTCTAGAGCTGCTGGCCACCCTGTCCCACCTCACAGGGGCAGCCTGCTGAAAGCCAGCACAGAGGGAACAAGGCTAAGCAATGTGCAGGGAGGGAGAGAGGGGTGGGGGAAGAGAGAGGGAAAACAAACAGAAAGGGGGAGGCATCCCTGGTAACATCTTAGGAATACTTGCCATTCCTAAAATCAGACCAATACTGCTCAAAAACACACCTTAGTAAGTTAAAGCAAAGTCCCTAACAATACATGCCAGAATAATTCTGATTGCATATTTTTTGTAATAATATTTTCAAATTTTTTATTCAGTTATCTAAAGTATGACTTTTGTTTGTTTTCACTTTGGTTTATTCTGTTTTGTTTCCTCTTTGGCTCTAAAGTTAATACCAGAATCAAAATGACATTTGACTTCCAAGCAAGACCATAAACTTTTTTGCCACTCAGTTTGTAGTCATTTCTTAGGGCAGCCTAGGAAACCAGTATATCTCCCCCTCCATCTCAGCCGAAACCTGACATCTTGCTGGTAACACAATTTCCCCTTAACCTCCCTATGAGTCTTCACCCTAGTCTTCACTAGCTCCACACAATCCTTGGTTCCCATGGCTTCCTCCAGGCCTTCTCTTACCAACCTCTTTCTATTGAAACCCATTCCATCTACTTACAGGGCCCTGTCCCCTCTCCCTTCCCTGCTGAATGTGGTCCCTGCTAGACTTTCTCCTCATCCAAGCCTCTGCCAATGTCTCTAGTGAATCCAGCCATGGTCTCACAGGTCCACCTCTTCCTCAGTCACAGTGGCCTTTATCTTACTCTATTGGGTGAGTCACTGACCTCCCCTCAGGAAGGCTGAGAACATTCAGTTTCCACCTCTGATCCTGACTTAGGCTATTTTTCCCTCTTTTCTATACTCTTCCCCCAAATGTCAAACCTCTTTTGGCTTCGCTTGCCTCCAGTTTTAGACGGGATCCCAGAGTCAACCATTTTGATCCTCTGGAATTCCTCATCCCTCTGACCTTCCACCATAATCAAAGCACTAATCCCCACTCCTGAATAAACCCATTGCCTACTTTTATCTACTTCCAGGCCCCAGAGTACTGGTGAAAAAAATCCACAAATTCCTACATGCCTGGCCCATCACAGTTAGGTGCCAGCTCACCTCGGCAAGGCCCCAAGGCTAGTGCTTCTTTGATGATTTCTTGCTGATGCCTTACTGCTTCCCTCATGTAACCTGTTCCACACTTTTTTCCATATTCTTCAAGCTCCCAACTCAATCTTTATCACCTCCTCCTTCTCAGAAGAAGACATCAGCATGTAGTATTCTTAAGGTTCTAGTTACTTGTTATGATCCCCTTGACACTTTTCCTTTTCCTACAAATGCATCTCCTTTCAAAGGAAAAGGCATCCCTCCTCTTTCTCCCCACCCTTGTTCTTGATCTCACGTGCCTGCCTTCCAGGACTTGGCTCCACCAACTACTCCCTTTCCTCTACTCCTTTCTATGGACCATAAATGTTCCAAACTTCTTTATTCAAAACACACTTGACATCCACTTCTTTTCCCCTCTAAGTGTCTGATCATTCCCTCGTTTTTGAACAAACTTTTCAGAAGGAAGTTCTGTATTATATCTTAACATTCCCAAAGCCTTTGCAAGCTCTTTGCACACCCTCAAATGCGGATGGTCCCCAGTGATCTCTTTTCTTCATGTGCTGTGCTGTGCTTTGTCACTCAGTCACATCTGACTCTTTGTGACCCCATGGACTGTAGCCCACCAGGCTCCTCTGTCCATGGGATTCTCCAGGCAAGAATACTGGAGTGGGTTGCCATGCCCTCCTCCAGGGGATCATCGCAACCCAGAGATCGAACCCAGGTCTCCTGCATTGCAGGTGGATTCTTTACCATCTGAGCCACCAGGGAAGCCCAAGAATAGCCTGTCCCTTCTCCGGGGGATCTTCCTGACCCAGATGTCAAACCAGGGTCTCCTGCATTACAGGTGGATTCTTTATGAGCTGAGCTACCAGGGAAGCCCCTTTTGTTCATACTCATGCTATGAAAGTACAATTCTGATCCTGTTCATTGTTTCAAAATCTTCCATAGATCTCCAAACACCGTTAAGTAAGTAGTAGTAGCGTTGTCACTCAGTCATGTCCGACTCTTTGCAACCCCCTGCCAGGCTCCTCAGTCCATGGGGATTCACCAGGCAAGAATACTGGAGTGGGTTGCCATTCCCTTCTTCCCAACTCAGGGATTGAACACGGTCTCCCACACTACAGGCAGATTCTTTGAGCCACCGTGACATGTCTATATTATTATAATTAGATCAACAAATGTAAACATTGGGCTTCCCTGGTGGATCAGTGGTAAAGAATCCAGCTACCAGTGCAGGAGACACAATGCAAGAAGATCCCCTGGAGAAGGAAATGGCAACCCACTTGAGTATTCTCGCCTGGAAAATTCCATAGGCAAAGGAGCCTGGCAGGCTACAGTCCATGCAGTCACAAAAGAGTCAGACATGACTTCAAACAACAACAAAGCCTCTATTCTCAAAGGCCTTTCACTCTTGCGTCCCAACCTCCAGCCTCGCTTTCCATTCTCAGTCACTTAAGTCGTGTCCAACTCTCTGTGACCCTCTGGACTGTAGCCCTCCAGGCTCTTCTGCCCATGAGATTCTCCAGGCAGAAATACTAGAGTAGGCTGCCATTTCCTTCTCCAGGGGATCTTCTTGATCCAGGGATCCAACCTGCGTCTCCTGTACTGGCAGGTGGATTCTTTACCACTGAGCCACCTGGGAAGCCAAGTTAACCTGAACCACACTTTTGTTTTTTAATTATCTCATTTGTTTACATATTAAATGAGAATTATATTTTTTGACTTATTTCCAAGAACACTGTAACAGTTATTTTAAGGTTGTCAGGAAGAAAATAATTAGTAAATCTAGGAAAATATTTTATTATTTTTCTCAAAATGCTTCAGCAATCTCTAAAAAATAACTTTTCAGACAATATATGGAGAGATTTAGATGCTTATTAGCAGTACTACTTCAAGTAAGATGTTGAGTCTTACTCAGTTGTACTTGGTATCTATTAACTTATACCAATTGACATTTTTCTAGCATACACTGTATTCTTAAGTCATCTAACAATTAAAAGGCATAAAATAATCCTTATTTTGCCTTTTCTACTTCTACAGTATCTAGCAAATTACTATTCCTCATGTTGATATACTTAAAAAATTAGACTATATAAAAGAAATGTAAGTAGTTCCTATAGGCAAATTAGTCTGTCCTGACTAAGAGAAATAATCCAATGAATTGATAAATCTTATTCTAACACTGATTTTCACAGATGAAATCTAAAATAGAAACAGACAAAAACACTATTAGGAAGACATACCTTGCAATCAGCATATGATCCTGAATATAGGCTAAAAATTGAGGATGATCTTTTCTAGCAATGTACAAACACTCTCCATGTAGACAGAGGATCTTCAGGCAATTGAGCATGTTAAAAAGAATGTCTGGCTCTTCAAACTTAGCCATTTCCTACGCAAAGAATCACATGTTTACCGAGTTATCGCAAATGGCAATGCTACCAAATAAAATATTCAAACATCTCAAAAAATATACCTGGAAAATGGTGTATATTAGTCTCAATGTTACTGGAAGCTGCTGGTAGCAAAACTTTCTTTCAGTATCATTCTTTATTGCTAGGAAGAAATAATTACACACAAGTTAGCACAACTCTTTTCCCCATCATTCATGAATTATCAAGACCATAAAATGAAGAGAAGTAAATATAGAATATATTAAAAATATTCATGTAAAGTGTTTCTTTGCTCTCCAAGTAAGCATATATACTTTCCATAATGCAAGTGCAGGAAAGCTAGATTTAGGATCCTCAGCTTCCAACTTCCACTGTGTATTCAGATATCTTTCATTCCCTGAAGCAACCCCAGCCCAGCCCTATGCTCCTGTGAGCACCTAGTTCCACTGATACCTGGAGGGGCCTAGGGCTTGGCTAGGTTTGCCTTCCTATTTGAAAGGGAGATAGTATAGTGTTAAAATATTAATCGTTCAGTCATGTCTGACTCTTTACAACCCCATGGACGGTAGCCCGCCAGGCTCCCCTCCATGGAACTTCCCAGGCAAGAATTCTGGAGTGGATTCCCATTTCCTTCTCCAGGGGATCTTCCTAACCCAGGGATCAAACCTGGGTCTCCTGCATTGAAGGCAGATTCTTTACCATCTGAGCCACTGGGGAATGCAGGTATTAGAGAGATGTGGGCTTCCCTGGTAGCTCAGATGGTAAAGAATCTGCTTGCAGTGCAGGCAGGGTTTGATTCCTGGGTCAGGAAGATCCCCTGGAGAAGGGAATGGCTACCCATTCCAGAATTCTTCCTGCAGAATTTCATGGACAGAGGACCTGATGGGCTACACAGTCCTTGGGGTCAGAAACAGTCAGACATGACTGAGCGACTGAGCAACTAACACTTTTACTTTCTTTTTCACTTTCAAAGAGACATATGCAAGTTGTATTAACACCTAAGGATTTACCCCAGGATTCACATGTATCCTTTTCACACATGCACAGGACTTACTCCTGCAAAAAAAAAAAAAAAGGATACTTTTAAAGACTAGAGAATATTTAAGTGAGAACTATGAGATGGCAAGAATACACAGAAGAACTGTACAAAAAAGATCTTCACGACCCAGATAATCACGATGGTGTGATCACTGACCTAGAGCCAGACGTCCTGGAATGTGAAGTCAAGAGGGCCTTAGAAAGCATCACTACGAACAAAGCTAGTGGAGGTGACGGAATTCCAGTTGAGCTATTGCAAATCCTGAAAGATGATGCTGTGAAAGTGCTGCACTCAATATGCCAGCAAATTTGGAAAACTCAGCAGTGGCCACAGGACTGGAAAAGGTCAGTTTTCATTCCAATCCCAAAGAAAGGCAATGCCAAAGAATGCTCAAACCACCGCACAATTGCACTCATCTCACACGCTAGTAAAGTAATGCTCAAAATTCTCCAAGCCAGTCTTCAGCAATATGTGAACCGTGAACTTCCTGATGTTCAAGCTGGTTTTAGAAAAAGCAGAGGAACCAGAGATCAAATTGCCAACATCCGCTGGATCCTAGAAAAAGCAAGAGAGTTCCAGAAAAACATCTATTTCTGCTTTATTGACTATGCCAAAGCCTTTGACTGTGTGGATCACAATCAACTGTGGAAAATTCTGAAAGAGATGGGAATACCAGACCACCTGACCTGCCTCTTGAGAAATTTGTATGCAGGTCAGGAAGCAACAGTTAGAACTGGACATGGAACAACACACTGGTTCCAAATAGGAAAAGGAGTATGTCAAGACTGTATATTGTCACCCTGCTTATTTAACTTATATGCAGAGTACATCATGAGAAACGCTGGACTGGAAGAAGCACAAGCTGGAATCAAGATTGCCGGGAGAAATATCAATAACCTCAGATATGCAGATGACACCACCCTTATGGCAGAAAGTGAAGAGGAACTCAAAAGCCTCTTGATGAAAGTGAAAGTGGAGAGTGAAAAAGTTGGCTTAAAGCTCAACGTTCAGAAAACAAAGATCATGGCATCCGGTCCCATCCCTTCATGGGAAATAGATGGGGAAACAGTGGAAACAGTGTCAGACTTTATTTTTCTGGGCTCCAAAATCACTACAGATGATGACTGCAGCCATGAAATTAAAAGACGCTTACTCCTTGGAAGGAAAGTTATGACCAACCTAGATAGCATATTCAAAAGCAGAGACATTACTTTGCCAACAAAGGTCCGTCTAGTCAAGGCTATGGTTTTTCCAGTGGTCATGTATGGATGTGAGAGTTGGACTGTGAAGAAGGCTGAGTGCCGAAAATTGATGCTTTTGAACTGTGGTGTTGGAGAAGACTCTTGAGAGTCCCTTGGACTGCAAGGAGATCCAACCAGTCCATTCTGAAGGAGATCAGCCCTGGGATTTCTTTGGAAGGAATGATGCTAAAGCTGAAACTCCAGTACTTTGGCCACCTCATGCGAAGAGTTGACTCATTGGAAAAGACTCTGATGCTGGGAGGGATTGGGGGCAGGAGGAGAAGGGGACGACAGAGAATGAGATGGCTGGATGGCATCACTGACTCGATGGAGTGAGTCTGAGTGAACTCCGGGAGTTGGTGAGGGACAGGGAGGCCTGGCATGCTGCGATTCATGGGGTTGCAAAGAGTCGGACATGACTGAGCGACTGATCTGATCTGATCTGATCTGATTCATGGTTTTATCTTCTTGTGAAGATCTCTAAAAAGACCTTTGCCTCTATAGTTGGGGCTAGGGGGGTGGCTTGAGGAAGGTATATTGTAAGTGAGGCATGCTAGAGAAAAGAATTCACAAGTTAATTCTCAAATGTAGAAACTAGTGTAAAATGTTTTCAAATCACTATTATAAGTTTTGGCAATTCCTAGGATAGCCACTGGGAGTCAAACCATCTTTGTCTAGCATAAAAATTTTTTTTTAGTATTTTTAATGGAGGACATATCTGACTACTGTAAGAAATAGGTGCCAAGCCACAAAATAGGAAACAGGAAATATTCTAGAAAGAGGAGGAAACCACTGAACATATATCAATAGAGCGTTCCACTAATCTCTGACAGAAGAGCTCAAGAACTCCGCCTGAAGACCCACAAAGCAGAAGCAGGACCAGGGTGCTCGGCAGCAGGGAAGGCTGGTCTTGGGAAACAATTCCTCTTCCCTGAGGAGACAAGTTATAACTATGTCCTGCAAACAGCAGAGAGTAAGAGAGGAAAAACAGACCAGAAACTGTGACCAGAGCCTGAAGTAGTGTTTGGGGGAGATGAATAGAGCAAATATTTAGGTAAGTGGAGCTTACAAACAATTAAGCATAAGGGAAGTATAATTTATAAAAATCATTTGCTTGATTTTAACCATTATTCAAATGGCAATTAATTGATTTGTGTACTATGTTGGGTAAAAAAAAATCTATTTACACAGAAAGAGTACAGGTTATTAGATCATAAGTGAAATCCATCAACCTGCCAGACTTAAGACTGTACTACAAAGCTACAGTCATCAAGACAGTGTGGTACTGGCACAAAGACAGAAATATAGATCAATGGAACAAAACAGAAAGCTCAGAGATAAATCCACACACCTATGGACACCTTATCTTTGACAAAGGAGGCAAAAATATACAATGAAGAAAAGACAGTATCTTTAGCAAGTGGTGCTGGGAAAACTGGTCAACCACCTGTAAAAGAATGAAACTAGAACACTATCTAACACCACACACAAAAATAAACTCAAAATGGATTGAAGATCTAAATGTAAGACCAGAAACTATAACACTCTTAGAGGAAAACATAGGCAGAATACTCTGACATAAATCACAGCAAGATTCCTCTATGACTTACTTCCCAGAGTAATGGAAATAAAGACAAAAATAAACAAATGGGACCTAATTAAACTTAAAAGCTTTTGTACAATGAAGGAAACTATAAGCAAGGTGAAAAGGCAGCCTTCAGAATGGGAGAACAGAATAGCAAATGAAGCAACTGACAAAGAATTAATCTCCAAAATATATAAGCAGCTCCTGCAGCTCAACTGTAGAAAAACAAACAACCCAATCAAAAAATGGGCCAAAGAACTAAACAGACATTTCTCCAAAGAAGACATACAAATGGCTAACAAACACATGAAAAGATGCTCAACATCACTCATTATCAGAGAAATGCAAATCAAAATCACAATGAGGTACCATCTCATGCCGGTCAAAATGGCTGCCATCACAAAGTCTATAAACAATAAATGCTGGAGAGGGTGTGGAGAAAAAGGAACCTTCTTCCACTGTTGGTGGGAATGCAAACTAGTACAGCCACTATGGAGAACAGTGTGGAGATTCTTTTAAAAACTGGAAGTAGAAATAGAACTGCCCATACTACCTAGGAATCCCACTGCTGGGCATACACACCAAGGAAACCAGAATTGAAAGAGACACATGTACCCCAGTGTTCATCACAGCACTGTTTACAACAGTTAGGACATGGAAGCAACCTAGATGTCCATCAGCAGACAAATGGATAAGGAAGTTGTGGTACATATACACAATGGAATATTACTCAGCTATTTTAAAAAAAGAACACATTTGAGTTAGTTCTAATGAGGTGGATGAAACTGGAGCCTATTATACAGAGTGAAATAAGTCAGAAAGAGAAACATCAATACAGCATATTAATGCACATACATGGAATTTAGAAAGATGGTAACGACGACCCTATAGGCAACCCAGTACAAGAGATACAGATGTAAAGAACAGACTTTTAGCCTATGTGGAAGAAGGCAAGGGTGGGACTATATGAGAGAATAGCACTGAAACATGAATATTACCATATGTAAAATAGATGACCAGTACAAGTTTGATGCATAAAGCAGAGCACTCAAAGCTGATGCTCTGGGACACCCAGAGGGATGGCGTAGGGAGGGTTATGGGAGCAGGGTTCAGGATGGTGGGACACATGGATACCCATGGCTGATTCATGTTGATGTATGGCAAAAACCACCACAATATTTAAAGTAATTACCCTCCAATTAAAATAAATAAATTAATTAAAAAAAAAAAGACTAAATCTGCCATGTGGCTTTCAGAGAAAAAAAATAATAAGTGAAATCCATGCTTTCCTTAGGCATTAATTCCTGATAGAAACATGGCTTGGGCCTCAGCCTTGGCAAATAATTAGTAAATCTAAATAAACCCAGAGACGCAGGTTCTAGTCTCATCCCTGACACTAACTAGTTGCACAATGTTTGGGTTACCAATTTCCAGTCTCCCACCCCAGGTATACCCAGAATCAAGGGTGAGTAGGTGGAGCTCATTTCACTGTCTTTGTGTTTCAACTCCTCAGATGACCCTGATGCTCCATTACATTTTGGAATCAGGTTGAGCATAAAGTATAAATCAGGAGTGAACAACACGAGCTACATGACCACGAGCAAGATGCTCAACCATCCTGGATGTACTTTCCTCATCCACAAAGTGTGAAGGCTGACCTAGATCGGCAGGTTTCAAATCTCTTTCCATGAAATCCTTTGTTGAAACAGAATCTTACTTAGAACTCCAACATATGAAATAGCACAAGACAGAGCACCCTGGCTGAAGCAGGGTGGGAGCCTGGGTCTTCTCATCCTTTGCCCACATCTTCTCACCAACTGCCACCCAATTAAGGATGGTCAAAAGAAAACACAGAAATTTACAACCTCTAGTACACGCTGAGAACCAGTGAAGTAGGTGACCTCAGGTGTTCCCTTATCTAAGTGTCAATGGTTCTAAATAGTGTGAGTCAACATTTTGTTTGTGTGTGTGCCAGTCGTGTCTGACTCTTTGCAACCCCATGGACTGTAGCCTGCCAGGCTCCTCTGTTCCTGGGATTCTCCAAGCAAGAATACTAGGGTGGGTTACCATTTCATCCTCCAGGGGATCTTTCTGACCCAGGGATCAAGCCCACGTCTCATGCATTGGCAGGCGGATTCTCTACCACTTTAGCCACCCGGGAAGTCAATATATTCACCCTCAACTATTTATACAGTTCCTGCTGAAGCAGTGAGTTCCAACCAAGCAGTCTGTACTAACGATGTAGTTACCCTGGTCTGATCAGATGCACCATGAGCTGAAAAGGAGCCCCAAAAATAGTTATTTAATGTTTGCTGCTCACTGAAGGGGTGATGGAAAGCCCGTGCTTCCCAAACTTTGGTTCTGGGGAGCAGGTCCCCCAGGGGCCCGTTATACCTACAGTTCCGGATTGTGGAAGCAGGAAGATACAAATTCAGAGAGTGCCACAGTGCAGATCCAGAAACCAGGCTTTGCCAGAGAGACGTGAGGTCACACCCTAAATTCCTGAAACCCCTTCAGAGTTTGAAGAGCTGGAGATGATTTCATGGGGGCCTGTTCCTGCCATCTTGCCGCTCCCAATTAGCCTACACAGAGCCTTTAAGCAAACTAGAATGAGGGCATCTCTCTTCCCAGCTCTGAGCAGAGCCAACCAAGTAGCCTTAGAGTATGACTTGTACAGCTGCTCACGATGAGCCCATCCAAGGTCCCAGCCAAAGCCCTGGGGCGCAGCTTTGGCCACCTCTATCCAAAAGCACCGTGCTTTGGCCAAATGACCTGAGTAGCTCTCAAGAGCGTTGGCCCCCTCCACTTGGTTGCCGTTGTTTAGTCGCTCAGTCGTGTCTGACTGTGACCCCACGGACTGCAGCACGCCAGGCTTCCCTGTCCTTCACTGTCTCCCCGAGTTTGGCCCTTCAACCTTAGTTCACAGCTACTTCTCCATAGAGAACACGATTCACCGAACACGATTCAGTGTGCAGATGCTGCCTTCACTGACAGGGTGGGTTTTTGTCCCTCACAAGCTCCTATTGCCAGGAACATGCTCAGGGACTTCTGCTCTACTAGAAGCACACCCTGGATCTGTTCACTTCATAATCTTGAGAGAAACGGTTCATGTGCACCAGTCTGAACTTGCCCAAGTCTAGAGTAGTCTAAGCAACCCAGGTCCTGAATGTTAGTGCAGACTGGGTGGGATGTGCCCACTATTCCCAGTAAGCCACAGTCCACCTACCAGCATGTTCCATGGGCTCAGGGCGGTTGCCAGGGTTCTCCTCACACTTGTTCGCTGGATTCTCCTCCTCCTCACCTTCAGGGCCTATAATAAACTCTGGTCTGGAGGAAAGGAGGCTATCTTCAAGGCTGTCTGTGGGCTCCTGAAACAAACACAAGCAGCCGGATGAGCAGCCCTTCAGGGATGTGAAGTCCCTCTTAGTTCAGCAAAGATAGGTGAGCACCTGCTGGTCCCAGGCCCTGTGCTGAACCCCGGGGGAGCAAAGGCACTGCCTCCATAACGGTTATTGGCATAATGGTTCAAGGACATTTAGATCAGCTATTTTCTGAAACATTTTCATTAGCTTAAAATACATATGGAAAAAAAAATCTTAAAAACATTGTTAAACTTCCTAGGCTAGCTTTCTCACCTCTGCTTTAATTCCTGTGATTGTCTCAATTACCTAGTAATTCCAACCCATGCTCATTTTGTTCACTAACAGTACTTAATTAGCAGAGAATAATATGGGGTTCATGTCAATATGTGTGTGTGTGCTCAGTCGTGTCTGATTCTCTCTGACCCCATGGACTGTAGCCAGCCAGGCTCCTCTCTCTGTCCATGGGATTTCCCAGGCAAGAATACTGGAATGGGTTGCCATTTCCTACTCCAGGGGATCTTGTCAATTCAGCAGTTGATCCTGCATTTCTTGTGTCTCCTGCATTGACAGAAAAATTCTTTACCACTGCACCACCTGGGAAGCCCTCACATCAACATATTTGGATACAAATACTGGTGGCTAGGGGAAGTCCAATTTTTGGAGCAAGACATTTCTATAACATGCGAGTTAAAGAGAGCTAGGTATAGCAACCCAAGTGTTCATCAACAGATGAACAAATAGACAAAATGTAGCAAATATATACAATGGAATATTATTCACTCTTATAAAGGAAAGAAATTCTGACACACGATACAATATGAATGGACCTTGAGGACAATATGCCAGGCTTCCCAGGTGGCACTAGTGGTAAAGAATCCACCTGCCAATGCAGGAGACACAAGAGACGCGGATTTGATACATAGGTTGGGAAGATTCCCCTGGAGTAGGAAATGCCAACCCACTCCAGTATTCTTGCCTGGGAAATCCCATGGATAGAGGAGCCTGACGGGCTACAGTCCATGGGATCACATAGAGTGGGATGCAACCGAGCACTTGAGCACAAAGACATTAAGCTAAGTGACATAAGCTGGTCATGAAAGGATAAATATTGTATGATTCCACTTATATCAGGTATCTATAGGAGTCAAAGTCATAGAAACAGAAAGCAAAATGGTATTCTCCAGAGTTAAGGGGAGGGAGGAATGAGCATTATTGTTTGATGGGTACAGAGTTTCTGTTTTGCAAGATGAAAATATAAAGATTGGCTATACAACAATGTGAATATACTTAACACCACATCTGTATATCTATATATAACAAGCTGAAAAATTAGTGGAAGAGATTTGAAAAGAAAGAGAGAGAGTGTACATGCTAGGTATGGCTACTATTCAAAATATCCATCTCTAGTTATCCTCCTATTCCAGTTTTATTCTTTCTTTGAAGTTCCACCTTCAAATATCCTCTTTTAAAATCATCCTGTTTTAGGGGAAAGGTTGGGGGGAGTTTGGGATTAATATATACACACTAATATATATAAAATAGATAATCAATAAGGACCTACTGTATAGCACAGGGAACTCTACTCAGTATTCTATAACTACCTGTATGGGAAAAGAATCTGAAAAAGAATGGTTATATGTATACGCATAATTTAATCACTTTGCTGTACACTTGAAACTAAACAAGGCTGTAAATCAACTACACTCCAATATAAAATAAAACTTAAAACTTTTAAAAAATAAATAAAAATTTAAAATATCGTCTTTATTTAACACTTTAACCAGCAAAAATTTGAAGAATTACTTGATTGCCAGCTCAAAGCAAGCAGGTGAAGATTGATGGGATACACAAAGGGATACTGATGGGATACAAAAGAAGAAAAAATTCAGCACTAAATTGGTGTCTGGGAAGGTTCTGAAGAATATCCTTGCCAGCTTCAGTTTGGATGAGACTGGCCCTGTTCCTAGGTCACCCATGAACAAGATGTTAAGTCAAATTACAAACTGATTTCCATAAAATTCGATACAATGCATACTGACTCTTCTGCATATACCCAGTAACTCAGCTGTAATTCTCTGTAAATGGCAATATTATCAGTTCCCAGACCACAAAACATGGATTTATCCTCAATTTTCCCAACTTTAAACACTAACTAGGGACTTCCCTGGCAGTCCAGGGGTCCAGACTCTGCACTTTCCCTACAGTGCACACAGGTTCAATCCCTGCTGCTGCTGCTAAGTCGCTTCAGTCGTGTCCGACTCTGTGCGACCCCATAGACGGCAGCCCACCAGGCTCCCCCGTCCCTGGGATTCTCCAGGCAAGAACACTGGAGTGGGTTGCCATTTCCTTCTCCAATGCATGAAGGTGAAAAGTGAAAGTGAAGTCGCTCAGTCCTGTCCAACTCTGAGCGACCCCATGGACTGCAGCCCACCGGGCTCCTCCGTCCATGGGATTCTCCAGGCAAGAGCACTGGAGTGGGGTGCCATCGGGGAACTAACTCCTACATGCTGCACAACATGGACAAAAAAAAAAAAACACTAACTAAACACCAAGTGCTGTCAATTCTCTTTTCTAAAAATCCATCAGTCCCGTGACTTCTCTTCATCACCACCATCACTACCTTAGTTCAGGCTGCCCTGTTTCTTCCCTGAGTGACCAATTAATCTTCTGACTAGAATCCTGTTCCGGGTATCCAAATCCTCTTATCTCTCTCCTCCACTGGCAGAATTTCTCAAATTCGTCAAATTATAGCAGTACCCTGATTAAAATTCTTCAGGATTCCCCCATTATCACTGATATAAAATCCATACTTCTTAGTCTAGCAGACAGAGCCTTTAATAAATGTGATTATAAAATGGACCCTACCTTTCTCTCCTTTTCTACCTTTCTCTCTGCTCTATCAATAATGACCTACACAGTTTCCTGAGTAAATCATCATCCTCTTTCCTCTGCATCATTTAAGCAGAGAGCTTCCTAGGTCTCAAAGGCCTTCTTTCCTATCACCTTCATTTCATTAACTCCACTCTTCCTTCATAGAGGCACTCAGAAGCCATCTCCTCTGGGAAGACCTTGCCCACCTCTAACACGTCTAACCTGGACTCGTCCCTTTTCTGTTGTCTCATAACTACCTCATTCATCTCTCTCTCATTATGCTCATCACTCTGTCTTACGGTGTTTCATTTACTTAGACATCTTCCTGACTAGACATTAAGTTAGATGATGTTCTCAAACCATCTATTACTGTGACTGTTGTAGGTAATAGATGTAAACTATATTCCCAATGAGTTTACAAGACCATATCACAGGAATAGTACATTATGACAAGTAAGACGAATGAGTTACATGGGCTGAAAGGTATTTAAAAACTGAAGAAACACTTTACTGCATGTATACTAGACCTCAAAAGATTTTTTTTTTTTAATGAAGTCACTTTCTACCTAGACAAACACTAGGGGAAGAAAAAGAGATGTGGAACACTGGCTCGAATGATTCAGGTTCATCTACCTATGATGTATGAGGGTGGTGATGTGTGTATTTAAGATGGTAAATAGCCCAAACAGGGAATAACTAATATATGAAGCAGCTAATTTATGGCATATATTAGCTACTCCCTATTTAAACCATTTTCTTAAAAAGCAGAAAATGAAATGAAAGCTTTATTGGTTGTTGATAGAGTCAATGAGTTTTACACACTGAAGTTAAATCAGGAATTTTCATGTCTACATCCCATCTACCTACTCAATATTTGATATGTATATTTTGTAGTATTCACTGTTATCTAAACTTTGTAACAAAACATTGTGATAAAATTATTTCAAGAATACTAGTAAAATTCATTTTGCTATATAGTAGAAACTAATACAACATTGTAAAGCAACTTTACTCCAATGAAAATTAATTTAAAATATTAAATTGTTGCCAGGATGAAAAATAAGAATACCAGTAATGCATTGTATTTATGAAAACTGTATGAATAAATACGTTACAACCATAACTCAAGATTCAAGAATTCTAACTCAAGATTTCTGTGTAAGATAGTTTCATTTCATATCTATTACCAGGAGCCTGAGTTGGTGAAAGGAACAGGGAAACTTTCTTTTAACACAATTGCACATGTTACCCAGCATGGAGCATAATGTAATACTGGAGAAGACTCATTCCACCATGTACGAAAGTCTTGATTACTATCATTCATGGATCATTTCATTTCTTCAACTGCTTACCACCAGTCGGCTTTCTTCTTTGGGAGCCAGTCTCTCCAGGAGTTCACAAGCAAGCTGATAGCAGAGAATACTAGATTGACATAAATTACACTCAGTTGCTTTTTCTTCCTTCTGGCAGGTGTGGGAGCCCCCCCAGGGGGCTTGGAAGACATTGTTTATAATGGAAATAATGTCCTTTGATAAGCTGTGCTCAAAACCCATTGTGATCCCATCATCTTGCAACTCCATCTGAAAGATATAAAAAAAAGGCCAAAAAAAAAAAAAAAAGAAGGAGGAGTTTGATCCTTTTGTTCAATATTCTATTGGCACTCTAACTGGGGATAATTTTCACTAATTGATGACAATATTAAATGATTTAAAGGTAATACACCTTGCAGACCATGAATATACATTGCTTTCCATGGACTCTCCTAAAAAGAATATATACACAATACAAAGTAATGGAAATTATGTTTTAATTCATGTAAGACATTTAAAAGAGGGTTCTTTTTTAAACCCATCACTTTGTGAGATGTTAAACATTTAAAAAATGTTGCTCCTCACCCAATGTCCAGATCTTGGTTTCTAAATACCTTTATCCACTAAAGGAACCAGAACTCCTGGGAAAAATGGCTGATTCCAGGAAAAATGTAAAATGAGCCTGGAACATTTTAACATGTAAGACATTAAGGAAGTGTTCACAGAATGATGGGTGTATGTCAAAAGAAGCCAATTTGAAGGGCCTCCCATTGGCCAAATATGAGTCTCAAAATAAATAATTATAGTAACATATTTTAGCTCACTGAACAAAATAAGAATTCATGAGTATACTTGGGTATAAGTAGATTAAACAAATAAGTATCAATATACAAATAGGAGAGAGAGGGAACCCGCTTCTTCAGTAGAATTCCAGCTAATAAATTAGAAGAAATTATGGAATTGGAAAATTATCATTTGGTAACCATCATAATAAAAATTGATTCAGAAATAAATCACCCATGGATGCTAAAACTAGGTGAAAGCCTGATGAGAAATGGGAAATCGGTCTTAAAGTAGCTCTCTATAAGTTAGTTACTAATTACAAAGGGGTAAGTAGTGACTTTGTAGTAGAGAAATCTGGCAGAAATCACTTTAACCAAGTTATTACCACCTGAAATGGGACATTATCATGTCATGTGCCTCCTGATATCAGACAATGAAAACAACATAAAATCAAATCTGTAGCATGACTGACAGAAGTGCTGAACCCAAATTGATTCATAAGGAAACATCAAACTCATGTTGAGAAATATTCTATAAAATAACTGGACTGTACTCTTCAGAAATGTCAAGAATATGACAGATAAAGGCTGAAGAACTGTCCTGAAATAAAGAAGACTAAAGGGCCAGGACAAATCATTGCAATGAATGACGCTCGATGAAGTCCTCAATCAAAATTCACTTTTTTCTTTTGCTATAAAGATGATATGATGATTATATCAATTTTAATGAATAATTTCTGTAAGCTTGATAATAGATAATAGTATTATAACAATATTAATTTCCTGATTTTGACAACTGTATGTTTTTCTGTAAAAGAATGCCATTTTTTAGAAAATACACTCTAAAGGATTTAAAGATAGGGATATCCTGTGTGCAACTTACTTTCAAATGGTTCATTTAAAAATTCTATAATTAACACATACGTATATAGACTAAGAGAGAGAGAAGAGAAATAAATGTGATCAATGTTAACATTCAGAGAATTTGGGGGGGGAGTACTTGGGAATTTTTTGTACTATTCTTTCAGCTTTTCTGCAAGTCTCAAGTTATTTCAAAATAAAAAATTAAGAAGAAATGTTCCATGACCAAAGCCTTTTCTAAACTTCCCTGTTAAAATTAGCTTCAAAAATCAATTTATATTAAAATCAGCCCATCACTATAGAGTTATACCTTGCTCTTCCCCAAAACAGAATTACCCAGTTTGTTCACCAAGTTTTTTCAACAGAATCAACTCTAACAATGCTAAAACTCATATCCACTCTCATATGTCAACATCATTGCAGATATTCAATGATTGCATGTATTTTTCAGGCTCTTTATAAAATCCCCACAGAAGTTTGTGAAATGTCCTGAGTAATACTGCATCATTTCAATAAGTGTGAAGATGCCCAACACAAAGAAAGAATCACTATACAGAGCTTCCCCTCATTCTTCACCTCTGAACTAAAGGAAGTTCATGCTTCAGCTACCTGCTTCAGGAGAAGATCAAACATGAGGATGAAACAATTTAGATTCATTTCATCATCTTCACAATCAAAGTCAATAGTCCTTCCTCCTTGGTGTCCAAAATTCTTGAAAGGACTACGAAATGGACTACGCACAGGACTCCGAAATGGACTCTGAAAAGGACTATGAAATGGACTCAGCATATTGTGCTGAACTCGTCGACCAGGATCAGAGGCAACACTCACCTAGAAAAAAGAAAATTAGCACGTATAAGTGAACTCACAGAAGCTCAAATGGCTGTACAAAATACTTGAGGATGCTGTGGAAGGTCCTCAAGGTTCCAGCTGTCACACTGATTTCCTTCCTTAGCCAATGGAATTACTACCTCCAAATCCCATGCATCTTCTCAAAACATAAAAACAAGAAATAAAATCATCCAGACTTTCTAGTTGTCAGGTAAATAACACATCCTCACCCTGAAGAATGAAGGCAGCCTCTTTGCCATTATATTTTTCATCCCACCAACACTTCCAACTAAACTAAATTGTCTGCTGCTGCTGCTAAGTCACTTCAGTCGTGTCCGACTCTGTGCAACCCCATAGATGGCAGCCCACCAGGCTCCCCCATCCCTGGGATTCTCCAGGCAAGAACACTGGAGTGGGTTGCCATTTCCTTCTCCAATGCATGAAAGTGAAAAGTGAAAGTGAAGTCGCTCACTCGTGTCCAACTCCTAGAGACCCCATGGACTGCAGCCTACCAGGTTCCTCAATCCATGGGATTTTCCAGGCAAGAGTACTGGAGTGGGTTGCCATGTCTTCATCTATCTAAAACCATAACCTGAACAATGACAACTTCCAGAAGTAAAGCATTGCAAATCAATTTTAGAATCATTAGCATAGAATCTCAGATTGACTGGTAAAAGAAGAATGGTCTCTGACAATAATAATTATTACACTATCATGAGACAACAATACAAGCCTATTGTACCAGTTATTTTCCATTTGCAAACCAACTCTTCCCCCCAAAAGGCCCTCACTGCCCTTTTCTGCCCTGTTCTATGCCCAAGGATGCCAAGAACTGAGCCTCTTCTGGCCCTCTTGCTGGATGGCTTCCAGTTGGGTTCAGTCAATGAGAGGCACCAGCAGAAGATCTGAAGTTGGCAGAAAGAGAAGCAGGAGTATTTCTCTCCCCCGCCTGGCTCCTCTGATGCTACATTTCTGCAGTATCTCCATCCTCTCCAGTTGCTCTAGCCAGCCTTTCCCTATAACTTCAGCTGCCAAAAGGCCCAGGAACACTTATTCCTTCAGCCAGAGGTATATAAAGGCTTCCTAGTGAACTACTGCTGGCCTCTGGGTGTCTCACGGACCCTATTGCCCCCTTAACCTTTCCCATAACTCTGTAGGCCAAGTATCCATTAAAGACTCTTCGTTAAACATCTGGGATAATTCTGTAGCAGGACCCCGACTGACATACCTGTACATCAGTCTCAAGTCATATTTTCTGTCTTTAAAATCTCTCTAATAATCAGAAAGCTCCTTGAACACCATATTTAAAGTAAAAAAAAAGAAAAAAAAAAGAGTATCCCATTAAGAATCAGAATACCTGGATCATGATAGTGTTATCTATGGCAAATCGCTTCAGCTCACTGAACCTCAGGTTAAGTAGTTGTAAAATGAGGATAATGAGTTCTTTCCAACTGCCTCACACAGGCCTCACACATCTTCACATGTGATGTCATTACATGTGAATACTCTACACAGTATAAAGTGTTAATCATGTACCGTAATATTAAAGGTAACCAAAGAAAGAAATAAAATATAAATATTGGGCAGCTGGTTCCTATGAGGTACGTGAGCAAATAATGATTTTTTAAAGCATTTTAAAAGCATGAATCCTATGAGTATGACGGTATTATAAAATATCATTGATTCTTGCCTGGAGAATCCCATGGACAGAGGAGCCTGACAGGCTACAGTCCGATAGGGTCACTAAGAGTGAGATACAACTGCCGCAACTTGGCACACATGCACATAAATGTCACATATAGATGTAAATTCCCTGAATGGCTCTTGTGAGCATCATGACTTTCCTTGGTCATTGACTATTAGAGACTAAAACAATTTTTTAGAAATAAAAGTGAACTTAAATTTTTAAGAAATTTTTAAAAATTTTAAAAAGCACTAAATACAATCTATGATCCCATGATTTTGTTATGTTCTCTAATCCTAGATAGCAGGTAGAATGACTGGAGGGTTGTGGTATACAGCAGGGAAGATGTTCTGGAGAGGCTAGACAGGACTAGAAGCCCAGAACAGTCCTCACCCACCACCAGCTGACAGTCAGCCTCTCCAAAGCTGATCATGGTCTGGGGATGTCAGTACGAGAGCAGGAACTTTGTCAGGTCCTCCATAGAAAAGTTACCATAAACATCCAACAGCTTCCACATGCTTTAGACCAGACTATCCTGACTTCCCTCATCCTCAGAGGCACAAAGGGATCAGTAAGATGGGCTGTTAGTTAACAGCGACAGTATCACTCACAGTCACCACTAATTGATCATTTTCTCCCAAAACACAGTAGAAAAAACACACAAGCAACAATATCCAAACTCCTCATTCCCAAAGTAAAGCACTGATCTGCCCAGTACCTGGAAAGAATTCTTCTTCACCAGAAAACCAAAAAAAAAAAAAAAAAAAAAAAGGAGTAGTACCCCCACAAGCTACTTTGTTCTGGTTTATCAAGGGGAGAGATAGCTAACAGAGATGTGTAGGAGAAAAACTCAAAGGAAAATGAAAACTCAATAACTGATTATAGAATATATCAAATATATCTTAGATCGATGTTTTCTGTTATTCAATGTGCTTAAAAGGTTAGTAGAGTGGGTGGGATAGGATAAAAAGGCATTTCCAGAGCAGTTTATGATGATGCTGCTTTAAGGCCCACTATAATTGACAAGAGTTTTCAAAATCTTAACAAGTAAGACAAAGACAATTATGGCAATAATTACCCTTCGAGCTGCAAGGTTCCCTGCCAGTTCACTGACTCTTGATTTTCTTTGATTTGCCAGTTCTTTGACAGAATTAACTCCATCAGAAAACATACTGATTAATAGCTGAAGTGGAACCATGATGTCTAATTCCGATAATACCTGGGGAAAAAAAGGCATAGGCCCCCCCAAAACATAAACTTTAAAACTCCAAAAAACTACATTTAACACTTTTTCCTAAAGTGACCTATTGAACATAAGGACATTAGCCTCACATATTCTGTCTGCAGTTGTCCTCAACTTTTCATACTAAAAAATTCAACGCTATCATCAAATATTCCCACTCCTCCACCCTCCACATTGGATAAATTGCCATATTCTTTCTAATAAAACTTCTAACAAAGTATCTCCTGTCCCCTTCTTTCCATGTCGTTCTTGTTGCCTTGTTCATTGCTTTTTCCTGAACTGGTATAATCTGCAACCAATCTGCAACTAACAAACATACAGATTTACAGATTCTTTGCAGTAACTCCCTGCTGCCCTACCTAAGGAGCTAAAGTTCATAAGCTAAAAGCTATTGCCCAAAATGATCAAAAGTATGATTCACTTACATGAAGCCACAGTAAAGCTTGTTCCTGCACGGAGGAAGGGTATCCTGTGAACCGACAACTAATAAAGCCAAACATCTCTTCCATTGAAAAAGGTAGAGGGCAAAGCTCAATGTCAAACATTTTGCTGGAAAGCAAAGCAACAAAAGTAAATGGCCAATGGGCATATATTGGGGTTTACTGTTGTCTTCCCAACTATATCTTATTTGGGGAACCAAACATTTTAGATTAGTCTGAGTTCTGAACAGTTATTAGCATGTTTCATTTTACTGTAATAGCTTATGTCCTTAGAACAGATATGAATAATCCTTATGGTTGTTAATAACATTAGTGTTCATATTCATACTGCATTTAATAGAAGGAATTGCATTTTCTAAGAAACTAGAGTTGCTTCTCAGCATCTTAAAACATGTCCCTTTGTACTTTTCCAACTTTATCCAAATCATAATTATATTTGAAGATAAACAATGGTTTTATTATATACTTTATTTGTAAACAAACAATATCTATTTATTATCCCATCAGAACAAAATCCTTTCTGAACAATTACAGATCATCTTGGCACAATTTACAGCAATTGTTGTTCAGTCACTCAGTCATGTCCAACCCCATGGGGTCGCCGAATCAGACGCAACTGAGCGACTGAATAACAACAAAAACAACAAAAATTTCTATTTGAACATTCAAATTTCTCAATAGGCTTGTAAAAATTCTATAAGATTATATAAAATGCTTAGCACAGTGCCTGGCACACAGTCCATTCTTCATAAATGCTAGATATCATTATAATTACAGTGACTTCATTAAACTACTTACCCACCTTAATACTTCCCTGAATTCTTTTAACTGATTATCTGGGACTTCTGTTCTGATGGCTTCCAGCCACTCCGGCATGATGCATTCCCACACGGACTGGCTGATCACATTGTAGGGGATCAGGCAGAGAATTCGGTTGAGACCTTCCTTCAGCTGAGTCACTGTGCTACAGGATTTATCCCAGTATCCACCAACCTGATGGGATTTCCACAGCCACAGGGTGAAAGAACAAAATGCACTCGTTACATTTATACCCCAGGAAATACTAAATGAAATGGGTACAGAGAAAGACCACAATCCATTACATCTGAAACCTGTGCCAAGTATATTGAGTGAGGTTTGTGAAAAAACTACAAACCACCAGGATCCCTTAGTTTCCAAAAAGAAAACAGTTGCAAATAGATCCAAATACTGACCAGAGACTGAACTTGAACTATTTTACTGCAGATTTTCCTAATCGTATGTGCATTAAAATTCCAAAAATTTATTCCTAGAACAATGAAGCTTTATTTCTAAGGTGTGACAAATCCCCTGCAAATATGTGCAGTTATACCTGCGTTTCAAAGGAACATAGATTTCTACTACCGTACACTTTGTACTGGAGACTTTTCTTCATGGAAAATGAAGTGGCAGAGAGTACTCTTTTTTTCCTACACTGCATATTCTGTCACAATTTTTTTCCTAAGAATGTTCTAAAGCTGGTTGAATCCATGAATTTTTAAAAAATGGTATTTTTTTTAACTAATTAAGATAGGATATTAATTTTCTAAGGCAGAAAATCTTAAAATCACAACTTGAGGTTCCGTTTGTAATTCTGATTTTAGATAAATATATATTACTATTACATGTATCAAAGGAACAAAGGGTTGACTGGTCCTAGATCTTTACCATGTAACACAAATTTGGGGGAAAACTTCATTATTTTTCCCTTGCAGTTTTACTGAGTTATGATTGACATACATCAGTGTATAAGTTTAAAGTCTATAACATACTGATTTGACTTACATACATCATGAAACAATTACTACAGTAGATATAGTGAACTTCCGTCCCTGGAGGAAGGCATAGCAACCCACTCCAGTATTCTTGGCTGGAGAATCCCCATGAACAGAGGAGCCTGGCAGGCTACAGTCCATGGGGGTCATAAAGAATTGGACATGACTGAGTGATTAAGTACATCACCGCATGTAGATACAAAATAAAAGAAATAGAAAGGTATTTTTCCCTTGTGATGAGAACTCTTAAAATATACTCTCTTAACTTTGACATAAACAGCAATGTTAATTATATTTATCATGCTTTTACATTATATCCTGGTATTATAACTGAAATTTTGTACCTTTTGACTGCCTTTATCTAATTCCCCTTTCCACCACCCCCACCTCTGGTGACCATAAATATGATCTCTTTTTCTATGAGTTGGTTTGTTCCTTTTTGAAGTATGATTGACCAATAGCACCATGTTAGTTCCTGTTATACAACATCAATTCAGTTCAGTCGCTCAGTCATGTCCAACTCTTTGTGATCCCTTGAATTGCAGCATGCCAGGCCTCCCTGTTCATCACTGACTCCCAGAGCCTACCCAAACTCATGTCCATTGAGTCAGTGATGCCATCCAACCATCTCACCCTCCGTCGTCCCCTTCCCCTCCTGCCCTCCATCTTTCCATAGTGATTTGATATTTCTATACATTTCAAAATGATCGCCACAATAAATCTAGTTATCATGTCACCATATAAAGATATTACTTAGTTACTGACTCTATTCCCCCTACACTGTACATTTCATTTATTTTGCAACTGGAAGTTTATGCCTCTTAAACTTCTCACCTATTTCTCTCTTCCCCCAAACCTCCTCCCCTCTGGGAAACACTGTTTCTTCTTTGTATCTACAACTCTGTCTCTGTTTTGTTATGTTTATTCATTTGTTTTTTTTAGGCTCCACAGATAAGTGAAATCATTCAGTATTTGTCTTTCTTTGATTTATTTCAGTTAGCATAATGCTCTGTAGGCTTATCCATGTTGTCATAAAAGGCAACATTCTTTTTCATTCTTTTTTATGGTTGAGCAATATTCCATCACATATGTACCACATTTTTATACATTCATCTATCCATGGACACTTAGGTTGCTTCCAGGTCTTGTCTATTGTAAATAATGCTGCAATTAATATAGGGGTGCATATATCTATTCTAATTAGTGTTTTTGCTTTCTTTGGGCAAAATGGCCAACAGTGGAGTTGCTGAATCATATGACAGTTCTATTTTTAAGTTTTTTGAGGAATCTCCATACTGTTTTCCATAGCAGATGCATCACATTCCCATAGACAGGGCACAAAAGTTTCCTTTTCTCCACACCCTCATCAGTGCTTGCTATTTGTCATCTTTTTGGTAACAGCCATTCTGACAGGTATAAGGTGATATCTCATTGTGGTTTTGATTTGCACTTCCCTGAGTACATCATGAGAAACACTGAACTGGAAGAAACACAAGCTGGAATCAAGATTGCCGGGAGAAATATCAATAACCTCAGATATGCAGATGACACCACCCTTATGGCAGAAAGTGAAGAGGAACTCAAAAGCCTCTTGATGAAAGTGAAAGTGGAGACTGAAAAAGTTGGCTTAAAGCTCAACATTCAGAAAACAAAGATCATGGCATCCGGTCCCATCACTTCAAGGGAAATAGATGGGGAAACAGTGGAAACAGTGTCAGACTTTATTTTGGGGGGCCCCAAAATCACTGCAGATGGTGACTGCAGCCATGAAATTAAAAGACACTTACTCCTTGGAAGGAAAGTTATGACCAACCTAGATAGCATATTGAAAAGCAGAGACATTATTTTGCCAACAAAGGCCCATCTAGTCAAGGCTATGGTTTTTCCTGTGGTCATGTATGGATGTGAGAGTTGGACTGTGAAGAAGGCTGAGTGCCGAAGAATTGATGCTTTTGAACTGTGGTGTTGGAGAAGACTCTTGAGAGTCCTTTGGACTGCAAGGAGATCCAACAAGTCCATTCTGAAGATCAGCCCTGGGATTTCTTTGGAAGGAATGATGCTAAAGCTGAAACTCCCGTACTTTGGCCACCTCATGCAAAGAGTTGACTCATTGGAAAAGAAAGACTCTGATGCTGGGAGGGATTGGGGGCAGGAGGAGAAGGGAACGACAGAGGATGGGATGGCTGGATGGCATCACTGACTCGATGGATGTGAGTCTGAGTGAACTCCGGGAGTTGGTGATGAACAGGGAGGCCTGGCGTGCTGCGATTCATGGGGTCTCAAAGAGTCGAACATGACTGAGCGACTGAACTGAACTGAACTGATCATTAGTGATCTTGAGCATCTTTCCATGTGTCTGCTGGCCATTTGTATGTCTTCTCTGAAAAAATGTCTATTCAAGTTCTCTGGTTAATTTTAATTAGATTTTCTTATATTGAGTTGTATGAGTTCTTTGTATATTTTGGATATTAACCCTCTATCAGATATATCATTTATAAATATCTCCTCCCATTCAGTATGTGGCCTCTTCCTTTTGCAAAAGTTTCCTTTGCTGTGCAAAAGCTTTTTAGCTTGATGTAGCCCCATGTGCTTATTTTTGCTTTTGTTTCCCTTGCTTATGGGGACATATCTAAAAATTAGTATTAAGACTGATATCAAAGAGCATACTACCTATGATTTCTTTTAGACGTTTTATGGTTTCAGCTTTTACATTTAAGTCTTTAATCCGTTGTGAATTTATCTTTGTATATAGTATGAGAAAGTAGTCCAATTTGATGCTTTTGCACGTACCTGCCCAGTGTTTCCAATATCATTTATTGAACAGGCTGTCTCTTCCCCACTGTATATTCTTGCCTCCTTGGTCATAGATTAATTGTCCCAAAACTATCTTACTTTAAATGAATTCAATTTTCAGTATTTAATTTTCATATCTAGAATTCCACATCATTAAAACAAATCAATTCCATTTAAATTTCAAATATCTATTTAGCATCATATTGGCCAACATCCTAGATGACTGACTAGATATTTTCAGGAAGTGACTCCATTTCTGAGATGGTTGCTGTTGTTAGGTACCTAGACTCAGAAGAGCTAACACTAATAATGCTGAGATTGTTGGATGCATCATTCCTGAGGTCCCTTTGGCTGTTTAATTTATGCTTAAGTCATACAAAGGCCTATTGATTTTGAATCACATTTTGAAACAGATATACCTATGAAGATCCTACGTTGTCAGTGACCAGACAATGGATCCTTTGATTTGGAAAAGTTTTTATAATTAAGAAGATTTTAGAGAGCTCTCACCCTAAATAAATGTTCTCTTATCAACTATGGGAGGACCAGTCTGACAGAAGCACACACACACAAAAAGTCACAGCTAGCTAAAAGACTCCTTTAACATAATTCAAGAACAGAAATCAGATTTAGAAAGAAAATTAAAACCCACACCCACCATAAATCCCCCTCTACCATGTCCCTCCTACAAATGACCCAGTTGGAGCTTGACATTCAGAGCCTGGTAGGAGACATTATAAAGGCCTTCCCTCAGAAGTTTAATTGGCTAAAATAGAACAATCTACTCAGGGGAATACAGTCTAAAACCTTTGTCACACAATTTATAAAAACTATTACAAAGGCACACAGCTCTAAATTTGCAAATCTCAGTTCATAGGAGTCTTTTCCAATTTAGCTGAAAATCTTGTCTCTGATATAAAAGAAGTTAATTCAAAGTAACGGGGGTTGGGTGGGCAGGCCAGCTCCTTAATGTTATTATTGAGGCTGTCATCTAATGCTTTGAAGAATTAAAAATAAATGGCCTTGCCTTATTGAGTATTTAAAAAAACATAACTGTGATTCTAGAAGAATCCCAAAGCTCATCTATCTTTCTTACCAGTCCCAAAGCCTCCCCTATTCATCTCAAGATGCTTACAGATATTATAAAAAGTCAGAACGAGGAAAAGGGACTGTCCTGCCCTTAAGAAGAAACACTTAAATAGTAATTGCCTTAGGCCTCAGCTTCTTTAGACAAGCTCCTTTGAGCCCTCTTCTCAACTGAGGCCTCAACTTGGACCTGTTAAAAATTTCAGATTCTCAACATGAATAATTTTTCCACCTCCCATAAATCTCCTCCCTCAAAATACATGTAAAATCTCAGTGCTACCAAAAGAATCTGTTTGTCCCATCCAAAACCTTTTAATAGGCAAACATGTCCTTGAAATGTCCTTAGATTGTTATTTTATAAACTTGCATCTTTTCTCTTCCTCTCTGAGACTTAAACCTTCTACCATTCAGCACTATCTTCTCAAGGATCTGAGAATCATCTCTATAAATGCAAACATTCAAGGACATGAATGTGGCTCTCAGCCCAAGAGATGCCTTGCTTTAACTTGTACTATTGCCTCTTGTCATAAAATAGGAAAAATTTGTTTCTCCTCCTGATATGCATCAATTAACACTCCTCTTGCTGCTGCTGCTGCTGCTAAGTCGCCTCAGTCGTGTCTGACTCTGTGTGACCCCATAGACGGCAGCCCATCAGCCTCGCCCCTCCCTGGGATTCTCCAGGCAAGAACACTGGAGTGGGTTGCCATTTCCTTCTCCAATGCATGAAAGTGAAAAGTGAAAGTCAAGTCGCTCAGTCATGTCCGACTCTTAGCGACCCCATGGACTGCAGCCTACCAGACTCCTCCGTCCGTGGGATTTTCCAGGCAAGAGTACTGGAGTGGGGTGCCATTGCCTTCTCCATTCAGGAAAACTAAGAGCTTATAAAATTAAATATTCCTAAAACCCTATGTCAGTAGGAAGAAGTTATAGAAGACGGACTTTTCCCCCTAATGCCATAGATATGAGATGATGTTGGACAAGTGGGGATTTGTAAGCAGCTTTTTGGCCCTTTCCTGTTTGCTTATTTGTTTTACGAATGAGATCACGCAGCAATTTAACATAATTCCTGGCCTAATGCTTTCCTGAAGATACATCGTGCTTTGCCTAACCTGTTGATTCTTTTCCCAGATTAAAAGAAGTAAGAATGAAGAGTTAAGTAGTTAAAAAATGACTAGCTTTCTACTTCCAGCAGCCCCCAAGGCAGATCCTGCAGGCAGATCACATAAACAATATACCATCTGAAGAGAAAGTCAGCCAGTCAGCACCCAATGGAGAATGATGCAGAACCCAACCTCCTGCCTTGATCATTCACTGAGATTCTCTCCCCTTTTTCCCTTTAAAAACTGTCATGGCTGGTCCCACCTAACACCAGTCGGAACAGCCATCATCCAAAGTCTACAAACAACAAATGCTGGAGTGGGTGTGAAGAAAAGGGAACCCTCCTACACTGTTGGTGGGAATGTAAGATGGTTCAACCACTGTGGAAAACAGCATGGAGGTTTTTCAAAAACCTAAAAATAAAATTACCATATGGTCCAGCAATCCTATTCCTGGACATATACTCAGACAAAACTGTAATTCAAGAAGATATATGCACCCCTATATTCACAACAGCACTACTCACAATAGTCAAAACATGAAAACAACCAAACATTCATCAATAGGTGATAAAGAAGATGCGGTACCTATATACAAAGGAATACTGGTGGTGGTGGTTTGCTTGCTAAGTCGTGTCCAACTCTGCCAGGCTCCTCTGTCCATGGGATTTCCCAGGCAACAGTACTGGAGTGGGTTGCCATTTCATTCTCCAGGCGATCTTTCAGACCCAGGGATTGAATCAGGGTCTCCTGCATTGCAGGAAGATTCTTTACCGACTGAGTCACCAGGGAAGCCCACAATGGAATACTAATCAGCCATAAAAAGGAAATAATACCATTTGCAGCAACATGGATGCAACTACAGATTATCATGCTAAGGAAGTAAATCAGAAAGTGAAAGACAAATACCATATGACATCACACGTGTGAAATCTCAAATATGGAAATATGGCACAAAGGAACCTACCTACAAATCCGAAATAGACTCACAGATATAGAGAACAGGCTTGTGGTTGCCAAGGGAGAGGGAGGTGGGGAAGAGAAGGACAGGGAGTTTGGGAATAGTAGATGTAAAGTATTGTATACAGGGTGGAAAAACCACAAGGTCCTACTCTATAACACAGGGAACTATATTCAATATCTTATAATAAGCCATAATGGAAAAGAATATGAAAAAAAGAATGTTCACATGTGTATAACTAAGTCACTTTGCTGTAGAGCAGAGATTGGCATGACATTATAAATCAACTATACTTCAATTAAAAAATTAAATTTAAAAAACTGTCATGCCTGAGCAGAATCTTCCAATTTGGTATTGGGAAATGAATTTGCTTTCTCCCCAGACTGCTGGCTTTTCTGATTAAAGCAGCTTTTCCTTTCCACCAACACTTGCCTCTCTAGTGTTGGTTTTTAAATGAAAGAAGAATGGAACTGGAGGAATCAACCTGCCTGACTTCAGGCTCTACTACAAAGCTACAGTCATCAAGACAGTATGGTACTGGCACAAAGACAGAAATATAGATCAATGGAACAAAATAGAAAGCCCAGAGATAAATCCACACACTTATGGACACCTTATCTTCAACAAATGAGGCAAGAATATACCATGGAGAAAAGACAATCTCTTTAACAAGTGGTGCTGGGAAACTGGTCAATCACTTGTAAAAGAATGAAACTAAAACACTTTCTAACACCATACACAAAAATAAACTCAAAATGGATCAAAGATCTAAACATAAGACCAGAAACTATAAAACTCCTAGAGGACAACATAGGCAAAACACTCTCCAACATAAATCACAGCAGGATCCTCTATGACCCACCTCCCAGAATATTGGAAATAAAAGCAAAAATAAACAAATGGGGCCTAATTAAAATTAAAAGCTTCTGCACAACAAAGGAAACTATAAGCAAGGTGAAAAGACAGCCTTCAGAATGGGAGAAAATAATTGCAAATGAAGCAACTGACAAAGAACTAATCTCAAAAATATACAAGCAACTCCTGCAGCTCAATTCCAGAAAAATAAATGACCCAATCAAAAAATGGGCCAAAGAACTAAACAGACATTTTTCCAAAGAAGACATACAGATGGCTAACAAACACATGAAAAGATGCTCAACATCACTCATTATCAGAGAAATGCAAATCAAAACCACTATGAGGTACCATTTCACACCAGTCAGAATGGCTGCTATCCAAAAGTCTACAAGCAATAAATGCCGGAGAGGGTGTGGAGAAGAGGGAACCCTCTTACACTGTTGGTGGGACTGCAAACTAGTACAGCCACTATGGAGAACAGTGTGGAGATTCCTTAAAAAACTGGAAATAGAACTGCCATATGACCCAGCGATCCCACTGCTGGGCATACACACCGAGGAAACCAGAATTGAAAGAGATACATGTACCCCAATGTTCATTGCAGCACTGTTTATAATAGCCAGGACATGGAAACAACCTAGATGTCCATCAGCAGATGAATGGATAAGAAAGCTGTGGTACATATACACAATGCAGTATTACTCAGCCGTTAAAAAGAATACATTTGAATCAGTTCTAATGAGGTGGATGAAACTGGAGCCTATTATACAGAGTGAAGTAAGCCAGAAAGAAAAACACCAATACAGTATACTAACGCATATATATGGAATTTAGAAAGATGGTAACGATAACCCTGTATGCGAAACAGCAAAAGAGACACAGATGTATAGAACAGTCTTTTGGACTCTGTGGGAGAGGGCGAGGGTGGGATGATTTGGGTAAATGGCATTGAAACATGTATAATATCATATATGAAATGAACCACCAGACCAGGCTCAATGCATGATACAGGATGCTCAGGGCTGGTGCACTGAGATGACCCAGAGGGATGGTATGGGGAGGGAGGTGGGAGAGGGGTTCAGGATGGGGAACACGTGTACACCTGTGGTGGATTCATGTTGATGTATGGCAAAACCAATACAATATTGTAAAGTAATTAGCCTCCAATTAAAATAAATAAATCTATATTGAAAAAAATAAATAAATGGCGATCTGCCAAATCTGAGTTCTGTAACAGTTTGTGTAAATCTTTGATAAATAAGACTATTTTAATATTGTTGGTTTAATAAAAACAGCTGCATCTTCTGAGTTACCAGCACTGAGTATGATATGAACACAGTTTTTATTCTATATGGGTTTACTAGTCAAATAAGGTAATATTATATTTACTAGCTGTTTAAATTATGACGGATTTCATTTTCATCAAATTAAATTACTATGACAAGCTTTATTTCCACAGTAATTGTGTTTTATGACATATCTTCTTAGAAGTAGTTTTCAAAATCTTTTTCATAACCTGAAATTAAATTTATATTAAGTTACATGAGCGATATTCATGAAATATCCAGATCATTTCTACATAAGTTTAATTTTATCTACTTTTGGCTTCTTATTTTTACAGAGACGCTAAAATTATTTGGATCTGCTAATAAATATGTTCATTTTGCCATGCTGAGAAATTACACTATGAAGAAGCATATCCAGTAGAAGTTATGATAGAAGTTATCAGCACTGAGTATAATAGTATAATCATAAAAATATACTAGTATAAAACAAAAATAGAATAATCATAAACTTTGCTACAAAATGCTGGTATGTGACGAGCAATTCACAATTGTTTACCTCTTGGTCTTTGAAAAACAGAGATCATTAAGTGTTGAAAATTATAATCAATATATAAATGAAACTTCTAGAAATAATAAGGGTGAAGGAAAAAACCTCTGTGTGCTGAATATTCGAGGAATGTAGGATGTGTTTTTTGTTAAGGAAAGAAAGAGTAATTCTGTCCTAAGGTAGTTGTTTAGAGGTTGTATATTGGTTATGCAGGTGAGAAAGAGGAAAGTGAAGGGCAGAAATATGACTGAAAATAGAAAATTGTATAGGATCTGTTGGAGGGGGGAGGGGGGAGATGCACACACATCTTCATCATGTCCTCAATTATTTAGGAGAACCAAGTCTTTTCAATGTTAAAAAAGCTAATTTTTAAAATTATCACATTAGATTCCATGTTTATTTTTGAAATTTGAATTGCCCGTTTGGTTGAATGGATAACTAAGTATTATTTCATAGCAACATATCATCCCAATTGCGTATCCAACCCTTTTGACTTTTTGACAGCTTTAGATATTTTGCTTTCCAAAATCAAATCCTAAATAAAATCTTGATCTCAAATTGACTTTGAGACCTCTGAGACAGCTTTCAGAAAATCTCAAAGGATTCTTCACTCCTAGTAAAAAGAGATGTTAAACTAATTAGGTCTGTTTGATATGTTGAACTGCATGAAAAGCATTGGCAAATAAGAAGAGATGCTTAACCCTCTCTAGTTTATATCTGTATAGGTAAATATTTTTAACATAAATATTTCAGAAATTATATGCAATTTGTAAAAATTATATGCCCTTTGTGTTCATGATTATATTTTTATGCTGCTTTGCCTGATAGTAGACAATAATGGAATCATTTTAACATCATAATTCCAGTTACTCTCATCAGATCTTTAATCACAGCCATTTTACTTTTTTAATTAATTTTTATTAGAGTATAGTTATTTAAAACGTTGTATTAGTTTCTGCTGTATAGCAAAGTGAATCAATTATACATATGCACTGTGCTAAGTCGCTTCTAACTCTTTGCAACCCTGTTGACCACAGCCTGCCAGGCTCCTCTGTCCAAGGGATTCTCCAGGCAAGAATACTGGAGTGGGTTGCCATTTCCTCTTCCAGGGGATCTTTGTGATGCAGGGATCGAACCTGGGTCTCCTGCATTGCCGGCAGATTCTTTACCATCTGAGCCACCAGGGAAGCCCTACTCCAGTATTCTTGTCTGGAGAATCCCATGGACAAAGGAACCTGGGTAGCTACAGTCCTAGCGTCACACAGAGTCGAACATGACTGAAGAGACTTAGCATGCATGCATAGTTATTTACACAAGCTTAATAAAAATCTGTTCTCCTTGTAACTGGACATAATAGGAAAAATTGGTTACTTTATCAAGGCTTTGACTGAAACTTCATACTTGAGAAAGATAGGCAAAGAATCAAATATGACCAGACAGCTTTAAAGAACTGTGGTGGACATTATGAAGCCCATGCTTATAAAGCCCTCTTGGAAAAACCAGCCTGCTACTTGACTTTTGATGTCCCCAGCCTATAAGCAAATAAGAAAAGTCAGTTCCTGACAGACCCAGAAACCTTAGAGCATTCGAGGGATCTCAAAAAGAAAAATTCACCCAAATCTACAAATACTGCAGATAAATATGACAAATTCTTGGCTTGGCTTCCCAGCATGGAAAGGCCTTTAAAAGTCCAATCTGAGATTCTTGAAAAAACTTGCAGCAAAACAATCTCTTGAAGGCCCGTGTGGTCAAATACCACTTTTGTTGTATGTAAATAATCAGGCCAAATTTAATGAGACTAGACTTACTTTGTGAACAGAATATCTTACTTTAATTATCTTTGGTCAAAACTGGGAAAATTAAGAAATTGTTTCAACAAAAAACTATACCCACACTTGTGCGTTATCAGATCTAGTCCTGTTCACTGAGCTATTTTTCACCTCTTTATAAACTGGATCCTGCTGTCTTGCACACTTTGTGAGTAATTCATGTTCCCAATTGTTTTTCCTACCTTTCTGACTTGGTGTCACTGAGAACTAAAACCTGCCTGCCCAGATCCTTACTGAGACTCTAGGCTGTCTTGTTCCGAAGCCCAGCAAGCTAAAGCAGGCAACTTGATATAAACTTCAAAAGACTTCTTGCTTCAACAGTTTAGGCCACTTGGGAAGTTCACCAAACACCCACATCTTCCAGGCTCTGCTTTAGAAAATAACCATGAGTGACACTGATGAATTCATCATCATCTGAAGATGCTTCAAGCCCAGCATCTAGAAATCTTGACTGTTTTACTTAGGCCGTAGAAACTAGGTTTATAGTCTACTCTAACCACTAATCTTTGTTTTCTATTTCTTTATTCTAATTTATGTTCTTTTCCTCTTTTGTGTATCTCTTACCTAGCAGTTCCTAACCCAAATCTTCTCTCCAAGTCAATCAACCTAGATTCCTTTTTGTGTGAAACTTCTAAGGAAGTTACAGATGGGACAAATGTGGGGAGACACTCAGACCCCCAGAGTCAGTATAAAGATTATATTAAATGGAAACATTTGCACTAAAGAAGACGCAGAGAGAAGTCTCATCTGAACTTCCTTTATGTGACTAAACTGGAGCCTCCAGAAAATATGGCTTCTATTAAGCCCCTCCAAAAGGAGTTCTTGTGAATTCAGCTGCCTTGGAGAAAGGCTGCCCATTTCCATTAGCATCAAAACACCCAAAAGAACTTTCTCTATCTTCCCCTTCAAGCCTCCTCACAAATGCCCCTCACACTCTAGAAATTTGGCATATAAACTTTATCTATGGTTATTGAAAAAAGCTTCCCATCAATGAGTACTTCTGAGTGCCAATGTAAATAAACTTTGTCTCTCCTCTTGTTAATAACAAGTCAGTTCTGTCAATTAGTCCTGTCTGTCTCTTTGTGACCCCATGGACTGCAGCATCCCAGGCTTCCCTATCCATTACCAACTCCCAAAACTTGCTCAAACTCATGTCCATCAAGTCAATGATGCCATCCAACCATCTTATCCTCTATCGTCCCCTTCTCCCCCGACCTTCAATCTTTCCCAGTATTGGTGTATTTTCCAATGAGTTAATTCCTCCATCAGGTGGCCAAAGTGCAGCTTCAGCTTCAGCATCAGTCCTTCCAATGAATATTCAGGACTGATTTCCTTTATGATTGACTGGTTTGATCTCCTTGCAGTCCAATGGACTCTCGAGAGTCTTCTCCAACACCACAGTTCAAAAGCATCAGTTCTTTGGCACTCAGCTTTCCTTATATTTCAACTTTCACATCCATACATGACCACTGGAAAAACCATAGCTGTGACTAGATGGACCTTTGTTGGCAAAGTAGTGTCTCTGCTTTTTAATATGCTGTCTAGGTTTGTCATAGCTTTTATTCCAAGGAGCAAGTGTCTTTTAATGTCATGGCTGCACTACCATCTGCAGTGATTTTGAAGCCCAAGAAAATAAAGTCTGTTACCATTTCCATTGTTTCCCAATCTTTTTGCCATAAAGTGATGAGGCCAGATGCCATGATCTTAGTTTATTGAATGTTGATTTTTAAGCCAGCTTTTTCACTTCCCTCTTTCACTTTCATCGAGAGGCTCTTCAGTTCCTCTTCACTTTCTACCGTAAGGGTGGTGTCATTTGCATATCTGATATTATTGATATTTCTCCTGGCAATCTTGATTCCAGCTTGTGCTTCATCCAGTCTAGCATTTCACATGATGTACTCTGCATATAAGTTAAATAAACAGGCTGACAACACACAGCTTTGACTTACTCCTTTCCCAATTTGGAACCAGTCTGTTGTTCCACGTCTAGTTCTAACTGTTGCTTCTTGACCAGCATACAGATTTCTCACGAGGCAGGTAAGGTGGTCTGGTATTCCCATCTCTTTGAATTTTCCATTGTTTGTTGTGAACCACATAGTCAAAGGCTTTGGCATAGTCAATGAAGCAGAAGTAGATGTTTTTCTGGAACTCTCTTGCTTTTTGTATGATCCAGTGGATGTTGGCAATTTGATCTCTGGTTCCTCCGCCTTTTCTAAATCCAGTTTGAACGTCTGGAAATTCTTTTTAATATGTCTCTTGCCAATTACATGCAGGCTCCCAACTGCTGGAGCCAAGTTGGAAAAGGAAAAGTTTTCCTCCCAATATAATCATTTCCTCTTATTTTTCAGAATTCGTGGGATTCCAGGCAAGAATAATGGAGTGGGTTGCCATTTCCTTCTTCAGGCGATTTTCCTGACCCAGGGATCAAACCCGCGTCTCCTGCCTTGGCAGGCATTCTTTACCACTAGCGCCGCCTGGAAGCTCTTTTCAGAATCATATCACACTAATTCTTTACTATTCCAAAGGAAACAATAATTGAAAACATATCAACACAGTCAAAGAATGCCAGGAAATGGGGAATTTCCATTATGCAAAAATCTGATTTTATATATAAGTCAGTAGGTGGCACCAAAGAAGAAAGAAGTGTATCTTGATAAATGCACAGAATGCTCTGACTCCTGGAAATCTAATAAAACCTACTCTCTAGAAGCTATGTGTTATGTTTTGTTCTTAAAATTCTTATTTAAACTGAAAACTGCCTCAAGATTTCATTGAAAGCAAACCCAAAAATCACAAATAAAAATAAAACTTAGAAAATACCTTGAAATAAATTTCATGTATTACTGGCAGAAACTGATTCTAGATATCCATCTTGCTGGGTTAGACATGAATGATAGTATGAAGTCTTAGCAGCTGTGCATCTGAAACCTGTGATCCAATAAGGCAGAAGCAAGAGAACAAGCAAAGAGAAATTTGTCCTAGAGCCAGAAGAAAAGGAGCATTTGGGCAATTCCTTTCTGAGTCAGCTGGTAAAGAATCCACCGACAATGCGGGAGACCTGGGTTCGATCCCTGGGTTGGGAGGATCCCCTGGAGAAGGGCCTGGAAAATTCCATGGACTGTATAGTCCATGAGATCACAAACAGTTGGACATGATTGAGCAACTTTGACTTTCACCTTAAATCTTTTGGGCATTCCACATGAGAGGTCAGGGACCATTCATCCCTAGATATACATGTGAAACCACAGAAACTGCTCCTAGTCAAATGTTAGCCTTTCCCAAAACCAGAAAAAGGCTGAGCTCTAACAACCTCATGGAAAAGCTTTTTTTATTTCTTGTTTCTTAGTTAAAATATTCAGCGATGTCAGGAAAGAATAGTCCCTTAAATTTTTTAAAGATATGTCACACATTCATCTTGCCATTCTTCCCCATCTCAAACTAACATCAAAACAGCATATCAGCTAAAATGTAGTAACTAAACTCATTTAGCTCTATTGACTAAATTAAAGAGAGGTATTCCTCTTCTACAGACACTGATAACACTAGTATGTAAGGTAGTGTCAGCAGCCAGGGTAGGGCTCCAGGAAAGAACCAGGCATGGTTTCCTTGACAGAAGAGAAGCCACTTTCACCTAAGCCATTTTGTGATCTAAGCGTGTTCGCAATGCTTGCCCTTGAACAGGTCTCAGTAATCAACAATTTTAAGGACAGTAATAAAGGAAAATCAGTCAAGAAACAATAGTCTAGCAATAAAAGAGTCCTAGTTCCTCCTCAAGGAATCTACCTCACACTTTTGAGTTCTGCAGGAAGCAAGGTCCCCACCCAGGTGGAGGATGGTGATGATATGCTGAGACTCCCGACTGGTCAGAAGAAATGATGGTGTTGACTTTTTCTGACCCTCTTGACTTTAATCAACTAAAGCTTAGACTCTGTCCATCTTTGCCCCAGTTCTATGCTGAATTCTCCTCTGCTCAAGCCCCTTCATGAATATGCATGTATGCTTAGCCTAAAAGGTCTCCAATTTTGCTGTTGAGAGATACTGCCTTGGAAAGATCCCTGGTGTTCTCCTTACTTGCTGCAAGTATTAAGAAATCCTTCTTTCTCCTGATCTTTGCCTTGTTGTATCTTTTAGCTCAACACCCACTGAGAGGTAAACCCAGGTTTTCAGTAACAACAGTGCTTCTCCCCAAGTCCTCCTCTCCAACAAGTCCAAGCTGTAGGTCTTGATGAAAAAGATGTGTATTTTATAGCAGGGCAAGAAAATTTTAAACATAAAAATTCTTCTCTGCCCATTTAGGCCTCCTCCTTCCCCTTTAGTACATGTTATGCAATTGCATTAACCAGACCTCCTTAGGAGATAACGTTCCTTCTAATCACATCAAGCATCACAACTGCTTGGGAAATAACTTTTCTTCTTATCTTGTAAGAGGCCATAATGACCTGTGACCCACTCAGTTCAGTTCAGTTCAGTCGCTCAGTCGTGTCTGACTCTTTGCAACCCCATCAACAGCAGCACTACTCACTTAGTATGTGTAGATCTGGATTGTGTTAACCGTCAATAATATATCACTTGACATAAAACCCTTTGTCTCAAAATTTTACATATCTGTGCTTTGGCCTCCAAAGGGCAGAACAATCCTCAGAGCTTTCTGAAAGACTATCTCTTGGGTTATAATCCTCAGGTTGGCTCAAATAATATTTCCCCTTTCTTTTTTTTTTAAACTTTTCATTTTTTTATTGGGGTATAGCTAATTAACAATGTTGTTAATTTAGTTAGTTAGATCGTTTCAGGTGACCAGCAAAGGGACTCATTCATACATAGACACGTATCCATTCTCCCCTCCATTTCTTTCCTAGATAAATTATTGATTAATTTTTTTTTTTTTTTAATTGACAGCCTCCACTTACCCGGGCAAATTCCATTGGTTTGGGAAGAAGGCACATGACCATGACATCAAAGCGAACATCACATACTGTCTTCAACCACTTGGTGACAAACTGAGGCTTCAGCTTTTCAACCAAACTTCCAACTTCATCGTCCATCATATAGGCTGTGGAGTGGAACCACTGGAACACCATGGCCACGAGCCTGGCCAAGCTTTCCGTAGGCGTGTTCTCACTGGGTGTGCAGAGGCTCACCTGGAAATAGATTAGATTCTCCTTCAGCCTCAGTACATAATATATTTGTTTAAAGACAAAAAAAAAAAAAAAGATGTCCCTGATAATCCATTTGAAATAGGCAGCCCTAAATAAATGATGGAGGACCACTTATCCTGGAAACTGTGCTCTTCTCTACAGAGAGACGAACTGCAACAACTTCCCCTCAAGACTGCACCTCCCAATAAGCTTTTTCACCTAAAAGAAATCAATTACATATTCTGTACCAGGTAAATACTTTTTAAAAGTTAAGTCTACAAAGTGAAATTTCATAAATCTTCAGTGCAAAAATAATCTCTATATATTTCAGTTCCAAAATGATCAGATTCACCAAAAATTTTCTAGCAGTAGTAATTCTGAAACCTTAGAGCACCACCCCTCAGTTCACCACATTATAGACTTTTCCAAACTGTTCACCATTTATTCATTAATCTTTTATTAAGCACTGAAGTAGGGTTCAGGAATATAAAAAATAAATAACATTATCTTTGCCTCAATGAGTTCATAATAGTAGTCAGTTTGTCATTAGATAATAAGTTCTAGGAGCGAGACATGCAAAATCAATAACTAAACTCAAATTTGATAAAGCAAAACAAAGCAAAAAAATATATGAAAGCATAAAAGAGATGTATCACTAAGGAGATTTAATCTATTTCTCCAATGGGCAAAAACAAAAGTCTGCTTCTCTGCAGAACTGTCAACTTCAGCATTCTTGGAACTTTGCATCTATATGTTTGATCTTTCTTGAGTGAATACTTCAGTTGACTCAGTCAATAGAAGTCAAATTCCCTGTGCTGGTTTGGCAATAATTTTTCTGGCTGTGTTACAGACTTGCCATAAATACACAAAAAGATCCACAGTAACTGAACTTGCAAACAAAATATTACATCAGTGGGAGGTGAATGATCTATAAATTATATTGAATCCAATATTTCACAATATACTCTAGCAACTTACCCACTTGTTTCTTGTCAAAATGTGCATTTCCAACAGTTTAGAATCTGGCACAAAAGGTTCTGACACCTGGCTATTTATCAGAATAAACAAGGGATCTTTTTAAAAAGTTCCCGGGATTCTGGGATGGAATCTGGGCAAAGACATTTTTTGAAAGCCTTCATGGGTAAATCCAATGTGCAGTCACTGTCCTAGAGTATAGACTTCCTATGCTAAGGTTGGCTTCTCAGAGGGCGCAGTGGAAAAGAATCTGCCTGCCAGTGCAGGAGACGCAAGAGACGTGGGGTTCGATCCCTGACTCGGGAAGATTCCCTGGAGGAGGAAACAGTAATCCACTCCAGTATTCTTGCCAGGAAAATTCTACGGATAGAGGAAACTGGTGGGCGACAGTCCCTGGGGGACATGACTGAGCACACACACTGATGGTGGTGAATGCGAAGGTTAATTTTTCACCGTTTACTATTTACTTCCCTAAAAAGAACAGAAGAAACTCATCACCAGGGCAATGTTGGAATAAAACATAAGATGTTAGAAATTAATTAACTTCTTTTCTTACTAAGAACCATATTCCAAATTGACTGAGTAGCCGCTGGTCGTGCTTATCATCATCCTTATTGTCAAAGTCAGCATTATCCAGGGAATGGTGCGAAGAGGAGAGGCCCAGCTGCCGCCGGCGATTCAGCTCATGTTCCCGCTGCTCAGCATGGAACTCAGCTTCTTTCAACAAGCTGCGGAAGAGGAGAAATTTCAGATAAGACTACCCAAAAGCACACTCAAGATAACGACCCTATTCAGAGCAATTACTTCACAAGTTTTCAAGCATCACTCATTTCTCCTTTAAATTGGAAGGAACCTCATGTCCTTGTTATTTTCTACTCCATCCCCATCTCAGAGATCTATAAACTGAGGCACAAAGAGACTACTTCCTCCAATCAATAAGAATCAACCAGAACTGATGCCTTCTGGCTTTAAGTTCAACAATCATCCCACTAGAAGCCAATGCTTCTCCTATATCTAATAAGAAGCTATGAAAGAAAAAAGTGAAAGCGAAAGTCACTCCATCACACCAGATTCTTGGCAACCCAATGGACTATACAGTCCACAGAATTCTCCAGGCCAGAATACTGGAGTGAGTAGCCTTTTCCTTCTCCAGGGGATCTTCCCAATCCAGGGATCGAACCCAGGTCTCCTGCATTGCAGGTGGATTCTTGACCAGCTGAGCCACAAGGGAAGTCCCATATGAAGCTACGTGGACATCAAATGCATGATCAAGGACAGTCTGAGGAACTGATACTCAAATGGAAAAACATTTAATAGAATTCAAAGACCTGACAGTGAACAAAAAAGATTCCTTTTTCAATTTTCTAAGAAGATGACAATTTTAAAAAATAATACACAGTGTTGGCAAGGGTGTAGCAAAAACTATCATGATGTATGAAATTCACATACACTCTTTGAAAATCAGATTGGTAATGTATCAAGTGTCCTTAAAATATTCATACCCTTTGACCCAGTCCACCACATCTGGTCATCTACCCTAAACAAATAAAAAATACAGGACTGGCACTATACACAAAAATAACAGTAAAAATAATGGAAGAAATTGAAGTGTCTAATGGTGGAGGAAAATAATCTAGTGTACCCACTAAAAATGATAAATGTGGAAACTACACAATGTGGAGAGGAGCTAATGGTATAATGTTATGTCAAAAAGAATGTGGATACACTGTGATTGCAATTATATAAGTAAAATAAGCATTTGAATAAAACTAGAACATATGCAAAAAAAAAAACTGATGATGATGACAGGAGTATGGTTGTTTTTTTCTCTTTCCAAACTTTCTGCATTGTTTTATTTAGCAAACATTTATTGCACTTCCACATGTGTTGGCCACTGGGATAAGAGAAACAGAAGACTTAGTCCTTATCTTTAAAACATACATTCTAATATTGTTTCTTTATCTTTAAAAATCTTGTCTCAGTGAATAGTATACAAAAAGAGAACAAGTCTAGAGTTATCACTTGTAAAGCTCCCTTTTTTTCATGTGATAGAAAAAGCCAGCTGCCTGCAGGATCTGGTCCATCTTACTCCACAGCCTTCTGGTTTACTCCAATACCAAATTATCTAGAGTTCTCCCATCCTTCGCTGCTGCAGTCAAGCCTGGGACACCTCTCTCCCACCCCTTCCTTCCCTCTGACAGGCATCTCCTCTCCATTCCCTGAGAGTCCCATCTCTGTGTTGTCACTGTGCTTACCACTTTGGCTGGCAAATTCGTGCTTCTATTTTTATAGACCGCCCCCCCCCCATGGGTAACTTGAAGGCAGAGACCATATTTCACTTTCTTCTGTCTTCCAGTGCCTACCACATGCCTGGCACATAACTGGCATTCCATAAAAATATTTGTTGAATGAGTGAATTAAAACATCATCACTGCAACATTGTAGAAAGTGAGCTGTCTGGCTGAGGGCTCTTGGAGTTGAATTAAATGTACACATCTCAATGGGGAAATGGTGGCTCAGAGAGAAGGCAGAGTTTTCAGGGAAAGCTACTAACAACCCTGTTACCTAATCACGGCCTCCACGGCACAGACAAGCTCCTCAGCGCCACATTCCCGGGTGTTGATGGGTGGAGGGGAGGTTTGATAGAGATGGGTCTCTGAGGCGGCCCCCACTTCGTTACTGTGGTGATTTGAGTGGCATCTTTTGCAGTACCGAACAGGCCTGTTTCCGTGACGACCACAGCATCCTGCTGAAAAGCAGGTGACCACAGCTCTTCTAACATGGGAACTGCAGTTCTAGAAGGAGAAGAGTGAAATCAATTAAAATTCACCACTGAGGTAAACTGGGCTAATAATTGGAACAAACAGAAATTTCTAGGGCCACTAGAAGAGGCAGGATTTTCCTGAGGTGTCACTAGTTTCCAAAATGCAGCTCATCTCTAACCAGTTAGATTTCAGTCATAGTTAACAATTAAGGTGAGAAGTGGTTTCTATTTGTGTTGAGTAGTAGAAACTCTCTAAATATGAATGAAACTGTGTTAAAAAGTCCTCTATAAAGTGACCTCAGCTATCTGGCATGGGGTGTGGGGGGCTTCCTAGATTATTTCAAGTTAGTGTTTCAACAGTTTTCAGCAGAAATATGAAAAAAAAATGGAAACTGTGGTCCAGAGAAAGCATAGCACAGCACATCAGGGTAGGAAACAAACAATTTTAAACCCTAAAATAAACTTTCAAAATTATTTTATCCATCTCCTAAAGACCACATTTCTATTGCAGCTCATCTGTCCTTGATGCATTCAAGGACAGGTAGGGAGCTGTGCTGTGCTCAGCTGATGGCCCAGGTATATTTCTTGCTGCCCATCCCCGCCAGCGCTCTTTCTATCAAGACCTAAAGAATATGTCAGTTGATAACATGGGGACATCAAAGCACAGTAATAACCATTCATAGATGCAGCTGTTGAACATCAGCTACAGAAAAAGAATCAACAGATGAAGTGTGAAAAATGGTGCAGTGAAAAAGAGAGATCCAGAGTTCAGGGGAGTTTATTATCAGAGCTGCCCTGACAAGAAGCAGAGGGGCAAGGCAGCACCCACGCCCACATCAAGTAACTTGAGGAGCAATCAGGAAATATCCCTGACCTCTCCATAAAAGTGTGCCCAAGCCTGTTAGAGATGCCAACACCACATACTCAACAGCTCGTGTCAGAAAGCATTTCACCCTTTTGATAGAGCTTATTAAGCTGGAAAACACTGAAAAAGAATATGATTATATGTATATGTATAACTGAATCACTTGGGTGTCCACATGAAACTAACAGAACATTGTAAATCAACTATTATCCAATAACATTATTTTTAAAATATGGAACCAGAGAAATAATACCCTAAGCCATTATGAACTCAGGGCTTGGAGAAGATTGGAGAACCTTCCATGACAGATATCTTGGGGAAACAGAAGAAAGAAGAAAGCAAGCACAAAACCTACATCCAGACATTGACCATGTGTTGAATTGCTTATCGGGAAAATCATTTCAAAGTAAGGCTTGTTTCACTTCGATTTTAGCACAAGGCTTTGGATATAAGTGCTGGGAAATCTCATTTTCTGAACAGGACTCAGGTCAATAAATCATAAAAACAAGTTTAAATTTTTATGATCTTTTTTCCCTTTTATTAATGTTTTTTAAATTATTTGTTAAAATACAATGTTTTTCTTCTGCACCGAGGCCTACGTCTTCTTCAATATCCAAGTCAGTCCTGACTTCTCCAAGTGAGGTATATTTCTTGCTTTGTGCTCTTTCTTTCCCTTTCACATACTAAGTTTCACTCTGGAAGCACATGAATCCTTACCAGTTTGGGACTTCTCCAAACCAAACCACATCACTAGCAACATGGTTTATGTCAGAGCACACTGTTAGTGTTTATTTCTTCCTTTTGATTGTAATTAGTCTTTGTTCCTCTGGGATCCCCACTGTTACATAAACAACGGAATGTGGATATGGGCTTAGTGTGGAGAAAGAAATGGCAACCCACTCCAGTATTCTTGCCTGGAAAATCCCATGAACAAAAGAGCCTGGAGGGCTACAGTCCTTGGGGTCACAAAGAATCAGACATGACTGAGCAACTAACAGACAGAACAGATGGGTTTAGTGGGTAGTTATTAGCTATAATGAAGTCCTAAGGCCTACAATCTCCTATCCTATTTCCTGGTCACAAATTATTTACATTCTTTCCACATGCAAATTCCTGGCGGGAGGTTCAAGGTGGTCTCATTAAATGAAGTCCGGTGGTGGCTGGGGCTCTTTGGGTTTGGTTCCTCAGATAGGCTTCCATGTGCCTTGAACCTAAATGGGCTGTGCCAGCTGGAACTGAGAAAACACGGCTGAGTAACACTCATATGACTCCCAAGGCAATTTCTCAAAAGACATGCTGCTTCTGAAAAGACATCTTGCGGTCTGAGAAAGTTCTCTCTTCAGAAGCTTCCTCATCAGGATACTCTTCTCAGGATTGGGTCATGGCCCAGGCATATGGAGAGGCAGTAAGTCTCTACTCAACAGGGCTGGCTAAGCCCAGCCTTCAGGTCACCCCATCCCAGAGCCCTAACATATGATCTAGATGCCACTAGATAATTTCAGCCCCTAGCTATTCAAGTCTCCCCAGTGCGTGCATGCATGTCAGTCACTAAGTCGTGTCTCACTCTTTGTGACCCCATGGAATGTAGTCCACCAGGCTCCTCTGTCCATGGGAATTCCCCAGGCAAGAATACTGGAGTGGGTTGCCATTTCCTCCTTCAGGAGACCTTCCAAACCACGTCTCCTGCGTTGGCAGGTGGATTTTTTACCAATGAGCCACCTGGGAGGCTATTAGTTTTCCCAGATGAGGCCCCAAATATCATCAAGCAGAGATAGGCTGTGGACTGTGCCCTGCCCAAATCCCTGACCCTCAGAATCTAAAAGCATAATTAAACAGTTGCTGCTTCATGCTGCTACATTTTGAGTGATTCCTTAGGTAGTATCTGGATATACTGCATACATTAGTATCTGGAATATAAACTGAAAGTCAGCCTAACCTGCTTTATCACCACATGCCATCAATTCTAAATAATATCAGTGATAAAATACTTTGCCCCTAAATAACCTTTGGTTGGTCAAAGTTCTAAACAATTGCTATGGTTCCTACTAAGTTTTTTCAATTTTTTTTTTTTTTTAGTTGAAGTGAGAGTTGGACAATAAAGAAGGCCGAACACCAAAGAATCGATGCTTTTGAGCTGTGGTGTTGGAGAAGACTCTTGAGAGTCCCTTGGACTGCAAGGAGATCAAACCAGTCAATCCTAAAGGAAACAAATCTTGAATATTCATTAGAAGGACTAATGCTGAAGCTGAAGCTCCAATACTTCGGCCACCTGATGCAAAGAGTCAACTCACTGGAAAAGACCCTGATGCTGGGAAAGACAGAAGGCAAGAGGAGAAGGGGATGACAAAGGATGAGGTGGTTGGATGGCATCACTGAGTTTGAGCAAGCTCCAGGAAATGGTGAAGGACAGGGAAGCCTGGCATGCTGCAGTCCATGGGGTCGCGAAGAGTCGGACACAACTGAACGACTGGACAACAACAATAGTCGATTTACAACCTTGTGTTAATTTTTCTACAGCACCTACTAAGTTTAAATAGGGCTTTGCAGGTGGCTAGAATCTGCCTGCAATGTGGGAAACCCGGGATAATATATTTCCAAGCCACAGACAGTCCTCAACCCTGTGAACTCAGCTACATGCATTCATCTCAAAAGTAAACCAGAGAGATTTCTCTTGAGTTCAGATTCAGCTGGGTATGTTTTCATACGTTCACTCAAACCACGCTGTTTCACTGCTTGGAATTTTTTTTCATAATTTTATTTATTTATTGGCTACACTGGGTCTTCGTTGCTTTGTGCAGGCTTTCTCTAGTTGCAGTGTGTGGGCTTCTCATTGTAGGGGCTTCTCCTGTTAAGAAGCTTCAGTACTTGTAGCATGTGGGCTCAGTAAATATGGTACACGGACTTAGTTGCTCCATGGCATGTGGAATCTTCCCAGACCAGGGATCAAACCCATGTTCCCTGCATTGGCAGGTGCATTCTTATCCACTGCACCACCAGAGAAATCCTCACTGCTTAGAATTTTAAACAAAAATAAATAATTCCAAGTGGTGTCATAGAATAACAAAAAATGAAATTAAGAAAAGTCTGTCTCTTGATGCTTATTTGACATAATCTTTTTTTTACTGTAATATAGTTGATTTACAATGTATTTGATACAATCTTGACATTTATTTCAAACCTACAGTTCAATGTAGAAATATCTAGTACTGAAAGAGGTAAAGACACAAGCTTTGCCCAAAGCAAGCTTGAAACATTAGGATCTATTATGAACCAAATAAAAGTTCTCAAAATGAACTTTCATATAAAATACACTTATTAAAGAATAAGTAATAAAATGTGCTAATTTTAAGCTTTTACCAAAAATAATTTTGTCACATAAATGAGGAGAGTGTTAAAAAATGATCCATTGTGGGTGTCAAATATGTTAGGTATACCACCAGAGCAAGGATATGTCAATTTAGAAAATAAAACTGTTTCTCATCCTAGTCTCTCCAGCTTGTAAAAGATCCTCAAAGTAGTAAATAGCCTCAGGATAAAATGAAATCAAAAGTATGGTGAATGACTATGATCCTTTGTTAAGACTTCCGAAAGATATAAGTGATGCCCAGTTGAGCGTCTCTGCTAGAACATAGCTTCTAATAATGTTAAGGGCAGACTGAAATGCCCACAATATAAAAGGGACTGTCTCCAAAAGAATTACAGATGTGGCTTTGAGGGCACTGAACTCCAATGAGATTCAAAGAAAATACGCAAACTTTGCAAGAAAGGCAAACGAGTAAAAGCACCACCAGCAGACTAAAAGGGACGCACAGTGTGACACAAGAAGAGGTCTATGGACCTCATTTCTGCACGCAGGAGGCAGGCTGAGAGAGTTACTCAGCAACATGGGCTCTTTCTTATTGAAAAGTAAACATGTCTTAGAGAGTGGAGGCAAGATCCCAGGACAAAAATGAATTAGGAAACTACTCCCAGGAAGCAAAATCAGACCTTAATCAAGGCACATTTGCTATCCCTGGAGACAGAAGAACCGCGGACGTGTTCATGGCTGGAGTTGCTATAGACCGCTGCTGCTGCTGCTGCTGCGTCGCTTCAGTCGTGTCCGACTCTGTGCGACCCCATAGACGGCAGCCCACCAGGCTCCCCCGTCCCTGGGATTCTCCAGGCAAGAACACTGGAGTGGGGTGCCATGTCCTTCTCCAATGCATGAAAGTGAAAAGTGAAAGTGAAGTCGCTCAGTCGTGTCCAACTCTAGTGACCCCATGGACGGCAGCCTACCAGGCTCCTCCATCCATGGGATTTTCCAGGCAAGAGTACTGGAGTGGGTGCCAGTGCCTTCTCCGTGCTATAGACTAGTGACAGCTATCTGCTTGCTCTTCCTCTTTTTGAACAGAGGTCTACTGCTGTCATCCTATCCCTTCTCACCATTTTGTGTTGGGTATGTAGAGGGCACATAACTTGCTTTTTAATTCACCAGTCTCTGAAGGGTTTCATCAGTGAGCAGACCAGATGCAGATCACCAGACAATGGACTTTAAGCCTGAAGCCATAAGTGGGTTAGACTTCTGCAGGTCTCGTAAGGTGGGAAGAATATTTGTCATACAGAAAGAATGTAAGTAATTATGTCCAGAAGGTGAATTGTGGTAGATTAAATATGGTCACAAAATTCCTGCTGCTCCTTCTCTAAAAGAGGAGGAGTCTATTTGCCCACTTGTTTAAACTGGGCTGTGCTTTGGACTTGCTTTGATCAATGGAATGCAGCAGAGGTGATGCTGTGCTACCACTGAGCTTCAGTCTCAAAAGTCCTTGCAGCCTCCTCTCTTTCTCAGAACACTCATACCTTGAGAACAAATCCAGCCTAGCCTCCTGGAAGATGAGACACCTAATGGAAAGAGAGAGGGCCAGACACCCTAGTCATCCCAACCATTCCAGCCATCCCAGTTGAGGCTCTAGACATTGAGTAAAGTCATCTGGGACCAGTCAGTTGCCAGCAAACCCACTAACTGACTGCAAATACCTGAGTGAGCCTAGAGGAGTTTATCAAGAGAACTATCTAGGTGAGCATAGGAAGGGCTGCTGATCCACAAAATTGTGATCAAATAAATGTTTGCTGTTATAAGTTAATACATTTTAGGATAGTTTATTACATGGCAATAGAAAACTGAAACAGCCCTCCAAAGGTATCCACTCATAATCAACTCCTAAAACGTTTAAATGACATGTACATGGTCTCATATCTAGATGGGAAGACAGCTGACCAGAATCCAAGTATCTCAATCAACCAGTCCAGAGTTCTTTGTATGACATCGTACTACCTTCTCTTGTATTTCTCAAACAACTAGAACAAGAAAAGAAGATGGAAATAGTTCAGGGAAAGTGTCATGAACAGTGGCTATTTGAAGGAAGAATCTTTAAGTAGAGATATCATTCACCTCACATATAAATATGTATTTTCCATATATATTTGGTCTGGTTATGTTTTTGACACACAAGTGTTGGACCACTTGCACTCCACTTCCAAACAATAAAGATTTTTTAGCAAACAAGATCATCATTTACCAAAATTAAGTTGCATTGTCACTCATTTTTGTATTCAGGTTTCTACCCCAGAGTTACACATATGCTTTTATTTCATATTATTTTTCAGAAACACTGTGCATATGATGGGTAAGCAAAAGCAGAAATGGAAATAGAGGCCATCGAGACATAGCAATCTTGCATGCTGAATAATTTCCTTTCCCCCTTCACAAATACAGTGACATGTACATACTGGAAAACCATGGTGCAGAAATGAGACAGATGTCAATGAATGAATTTACATACAAACACTGCAAATCATGCCGCACCACACAGATGGTTTGCTCTTACCTTCTTCTGACATATAGCAGATATTTCAGCTGTAAGGGGAAGGTACACAAAATATCAACAAAAAACGAGAGCCCATTTTAAATAAGGGCAGCCACGAAAAGGAGTAAAAACAAGCTTAGTAACACAACCTCCAGATTTGGCCAAAACACCTTTCTCCTTTGTCTCATGAATTGTCATCTACTCATTCTTAATGAGATTTAAAATACCTGTGTGCTGCAAATACTTTACCTATTCCTAGAAATAATTCAACCTTCTCAGATATGACTTAGAATTCAGATCAAATAATTTTAATCTCACCCAGTCATTTGACAGAGAACAAAATTGACGGTTAGAGGAGTTCTTCAGGATCATACAAGCTATCAATGGTAGAGACCAATCAATCCAGAAATGTCTCTGGATTCCCTTCTACTGCTCTTCCATTATGCTATGACACTGAGTTGACGTGATATACTTAGAGTTTCGCCATGGAGATGATTTGCTATATCAGAACTACAGAAAAAAACTTAGTAACTTAAATGAATTAGACCCAAACTCTCAACTAACATCAGTCCTTAACTAGTGCAAAACCAGCTGCAGGCTTATTAAGAGAAAACATCTTTCAAACCCATGGATAGGTCAGTTGGAGTAAGGCTGTCAAACTACCTTAGTACTTCAGGATTAAGTTTAATAAATGGATAAAACTCTTTGTGGTAGGCATACCAATTATCTCCAAGAAAATTAGTGGTTGATAAAACTTGAAAATAATTTTTCTAAGAATCTGTTAACATTTCCCCTGAAATAGTAAGTGCTCAAAAAATAAATTAAACCATTGTTAATAGTCTATATCACAACTTACTAACAAAATCAAAAGTAAATGTCTCCCAAACTCCATCTGGAAATTATGAATTAGTGAATGTCAAATCAATGAGATTAACAACTCAGTTTTTAAAATAGATTTTGTTTAATTAATGGTTATTTAATAGTTTGATATCCTGGCATTTATCTTAAGCTGAGGTTAGTGGGTCATCTCTCTGGATAAATAATGAAAAGTTATTATCAATTTTCTTCAACAGATGAATATCATCTGGAGATGACCAGAATTCAGCAACATATCTATACAGTAAGTCCCCTACATACAAGCACGTTTCAGACTGAGAGTGCATTTGTAAGTCCAATTTGTTCATCATGTGCAACAAAGTTAGCCAAGGTACCTAACTAACACAATCAGCTATATATACCACTGCTTTTATGCTTGCTTCCAGACATTCTGGGCTTGAAATAAAGATGCTGTACTACTGTACTCTATACAATACAGTACCTACAATGAAGTGCACAAAAATACAATCACCTGTGGAGGATGCATGCACCCCAGACATTCCAGACATGTGAACCAACTTATGAGATCGGACATGCGAACACATGTTTGCATCTCTGAAAGTTCACATCTGGAAGGGTTGTATGTAGGGGACTTAACTGTATTTAAAATGTAATTTAGAACCTGACTATGGGTTTTACCTCAAAGCACTGGAAGTTCACTTGCAAGGTAGCCTAATTTAAGAGGGGAAAAGTTACCTTTACCTATGTAAACCCAAATCTTTTTACAGATATTCTTATATAATTTTTTAAATATCTCTTTGAAGGATATAGAGCTGAAATTATTAATCCATTTTATAAATGCAGAGCATTCATTAAATAATTTATTTCTTAAGGTTGAGATAATCTAATATTGAGTTAAACTATAAGGAAATGGTGTATAATTATCATCAAGCAAAGTAGTTTAAAAAAAAAACAAACCTGAATTTAGTTAACATAAGGTGTTTACACGTAAATTCTTTCTTGTAAGTTCTTCTATTATCTACCTCTGAATTATAGATCAAGTTCCTCCTGTGTGCCTGATCTATGCTCAGTCTGCCCCCAGCTTTTTCCACCTTTCATCTTTCCTCTGCTTTCCTGAGTATTTTTCCTGGTCATTTCAGCCTGCAGTTAGGTGACTGGAATATCTGCCTCCCCATACACAGAGAAATGTTCTTTGACCTGCCAGCTTGCCAGCATAGCTTTCAGAACTCTAACAAACTGCAAGCATTACAATCTCATCTTTTCACTGAGAAGGGCCAGATGTATTTATTTATCCCCATTTTACTGAAGGAGAAACTGACACTCATGATGATTGAATGATTTTCCCTAAAAACACAGAGCTAGTAACAGTGGCAGAAGAAAGACCCATTATTCAATGCTCTTCTCACTGATGTTCTTTATTCTCTTTCTGACCTGGCACAGCAAGCATATCCTTGGCAACACCTGTTACATACACAGAAAATCCCTTAAGACAGAATTCAGCTTTGGTCATACAGAATCCCAATTCCAACACCTACCCTTAATTTTGGTAGAAGTGATACTTCTTCCCTTAATATTCATGTGTGGGTATATTACAATCAAGACATTGATACAAGACTTCATATAAATGAATATTCATAGCAAATAATACTTTGGTTGCTGTCTTTGTAAAGTAAAAACAGTACAAAAGGAGACAAATCACCTGTACCATCTGTCACAATTACTTATTATTCATCCTTCCTGAAAACCATACCTTGCGGCAGAAGAACATCAATCAGCCATTCACTGTGGTCCCTATAAAGAACAACAAAATCCATTTTTGAGCCTTTCTGCAATGTTACCCTTCCACATGAATGCTTATAAGCTGCATGGTATTGTTAAAACACTTCTAATAGAAAGGACATGTAATTAAGAGCACTATCCTAATAAACTTTTTAAATGTTTAATGCACTCCAGTTAAATTTTAAATTATAGGCATTTCATCATATTCAGTTATCTTTAAATGATATTCTCCAGATGCTAATTAAGTCAGCCAAAATACAGCATGATTTGTAGAAAGCTGAGTGTGATTCTGTGAAGCTAACAAGCACAGAAAAACCATATGAATTTTATGTCACATTTGAAAACCACAGCTTTCTTTTCTTTTTCACTGTGGCCTTTTTAACAGGGTCATTTGAAACTTGGAGGTGTTTATTAAGTAGAATTGCTGTCTTTTGTCACATGGAGAGAAATACTGAAACATTTCAAAGCTGACGTCTTTTCAAATGAAAGTTTGCTATATATTAAATATTTGACAAGCTAACCTTTAAAAAACAGAGAGGCTAATGGGAAATGAGGGTAACATAATCAATATAAGACTAAGTGATTATTCTTCTCAGCATCGCCCTATTAGATTGCCTTTTCTTGCACCTACCCTGCAATCCGCTGGCTGCATTCTTCACAGAGATACAACGGGGGTGGTTTATCACCCAAAGCTACAGACAAGGAGGGGTCTATACACATCTGAAACACAGGAAAAGACAGAATGAACTCTCTTGCCCTGTTTATCACGTCCCCTGTATCAAGGACAAAAATGTTTCAATAACAGATTTTCGAAAGCAAAGCAGAATAAACATTTTTTAGTAAAACCCATTCAACCTAAAACTGTTTTTCCAATACGGCGATTTAAATGTGACTAGTGTGGTTTTTCATTTCTCTTGTTATTTGCAATGCAAGTAACAAGTAGTGTCAAGAAATCCACCCTCATTCTATAAAGATAAAAATATCATCTCATTTGGTGGCTGTTCAAATTGCTTCCGTATTACTCACACAGTAATTCCTTCTTTAATGTGGTAAACACAGTAATCTCTCTTTGGGAAAAGGAAAATGCATTATTAAGATGTAAAATCATAACTTAGCAAAATGCTGGCAGTAGAGAATTTCGCTTCTCAATAGACCTCATTCAGAAACCTTAGCATTAAATCTAACATCGAGTGATTCCCTTTTCTTACTCGGGAATCTAAAATCTAGATATCCAACTTTCACTTTCAGGTGGTGGCGTTTTTTTGGGGTTTTTTTTGAAAACCCATAGAAACCACATATGATCTGTAGTTTGTTTAAGTGTGCAGTATTCTGTTCAATTATTTATGGCTGTTTTCATTAGCCTAAGTACAAAGATGAAAAATGTTAAGTGATCACTAGGATATTTCAAATACTTGGATGTTTTGAATCAAATGGACAAAATAGTTGATGACTAACTGGATTTTGTACTTTGCATCGGTCTAAATGTTTATGACTTACCAAAGAAATTTTGAATTCTGTTCCTGCCCTTCAAGAAATAATCAATCCATGCTATAGCTAAGTATGTAGTTAACATGCCTAGGACACAAATTCTTCTAAAAGTTCACTCTGCCTTTTCTTTAGTTTTTGTTGCTTTTTTTTTTTTTTACTGATTTGAAGGGACAAGTGAACTGAACTTAGGGGTTTCAATGGTTGAGGAAGCAAGAGTTAGAATTTCTAAATTTAAATAATTATACCATGAAAATCTGTAAATTATATATTCCCTGGTGCTAAAGGCCCAGTGTGAAAATTTTCCTTAGTAAGATTCATGCTTCCTTTGATGCAACGAATAACCACTTTTTGGCGAGTCAAATCAGGGACTGGCAAACTTTCTGCAAATGGCCAAAGGGTAAATATTTCAGGTTTTGTGGGTCATATATTCTCTGTCACAACTACTCAACCCTGCTGTTGCAGCATAAAAGCAGCCAGAGACAATGAATAAACAAATGAGCATAGCTGTGTTCCAATAAAACTTTATTTGCAAAAACAGGCAGCAGGCCAAATTTGGCTGAGAGCCATAAGCATAGCCATTGCTGACTCCTGTGTAAGGTAATTACCTGGGATCCAAATATTTCACAAGGTGATATTTCAAGTGGGACCAAGTAAAACCAAAAAGCAGAGTATGATATAATAGACTATATTTCCAACATACTTTCATTTTAGAATCTATCATAACTTTCGGCTCTTGTTCTTACTTTTTTGCAACCTATTGCAAAAAAAAATAGATAATATTTTTCTATTTGGCAAATTATTATGTAACCAGGCTTCCCTGGTTACCGGCTCAGCTGGTAAAGAATCCGCCTGCAATGTGAGAGATCTGGGTTTGATCCCTGGGTTGAGAATATCCCCTGGAGAAGAGAAAGGAAGATCCCCACTCCAGTATTCTGGCCTGGAGAATTCCATGGACTGTATAGTCCATGGGGTTACAAAGAGTCGGACATGACTGAACAACTTTCACTATTATGTGACCAAGCAGGACCTGATGGGGCCTTCCAGAGACAGACACTTCCCCCAAGCTTCTGCTGTAGCTCCTCTCTGAAGTTACCCAGATAACAGTATCTGATGAACACTTTATAGATACTAAAACCACCACCAAATGGAAGAAATTTATTTGATGATCATGAGTATGTAGCCCCAGACATACTGTGCCTAAGGACTGATAATGTTAACCCCTGTGACACCGCTGTGTTACCTCACCTTCAACCAGTCGGAGAACTGTGCTCGAGCTGACCACAGACCACCCTGAGACCACCTCCGGCTCCCTCACTTCACCTGGCCTTTGAAAATGCTTTGCTGTTTGAGCACTACCTGTCCCAGACTATTTGTACAGCACATTACAATAAATGCTGCACTTGCCTTCACCACAACCTGGTATCAGTAGTTTTACTTTACTGCATGCAGGTGGGGCAACCCAAGCTTAGGTAGGTAACAATTACTGCCTAGTGTTATGCCTCAGTATCAGTAGTTTTACTTTACTGCATGCAGGTGGGGCAACCCAAGCTTAGGTAGGTAACAATTACTGCCTAGTGTTATGCCTCTCTGTTATAGAGATACTGGGTTTTTTGTGAAGATAAATCCATTTTCCCCGAGGTTTTCCCATGCGCCCTATATGAACCTGTTCTTCAGTATAGTTAATTTACTGTCATTTCTACTGTGTCATTGATACTTCTGTTAGGTAAAGATATTTTTTCATTCCACTCCCCCCAAAAACTCCTAGGATGTTATAACTATAAATAGTTAATAGTGATTAGCTAGTTGACCTCTGACATGTTAAATGAATTAACATGACCCATAACTAGATTTGTGCCTAGTACTGTCAATCCCATTCTACTCTGAACAGATCAGTTTACAACCATATTAACATATTCATATCTGACTGATCTGTTACATTTTAAAATGGATATTTTCTGTCTATAAATATAATACATGCCCAAGGCAGAGGCTTCAGAAAAGGGAGACAAGGAAGGAAGAAAATCTAAACAGCTCATTAATCCTCCATCTCAATGCAGTCACTAGCAACATTTTAATGAGCATTATCAGTTGGTTTTGACTGTGAATGTGAATATAAAATCCTTATACCTAATTTTTAAGCTAAATAGGCATCATACTGTGTAATTTCATAATTTCCTTCTCATTTAACATTACTCTATAAGCATCTGAATTTGGGGTACCTTGATCTATTGTCCTATGCTCACGTCTCCATGTATTTGGGTAGTGCTCATATCATAAAGAAAGAGCAACCCTGAGCCAGACTTGTGGTAAAACCAGCCCCAGCACAGGAAGTGTCAGTAAGAATATTACTTCTCTGGGAAGTGTAGAGCAAAAATGCAAAAGGAAGTTCTTCAGGAAAACTGGGGTTGAGAAAGTAAACTTTTGGGGATGAGAAAAACTTCTTAGAACTAGATAGAGGTGGTGGTTGCATAATATTGTGAATGTGATAAATGCCACTGAACTGTTCACTTTAAAACAGTTAGTATTATGCTATGTGAATTTTACCCCCATTTAGAAAATGACAGAAGGTGGAATGGTTTGGCTTATTTTGGAGGACTGGCTATAGGGAGCAGCCTGTGAGAAAAGTGAAGCTGGTCCAGAGGAGAGGACTGGACTGTTTGCCTAGAAGAGAGGGAGAATTTCTAATTCATGATGATTTCTGTGGGAAGGAAGCCAAAAACCATTTCTAATCAGAATGCAGCCTGACATAAAATCAAGTAAAAATAACTGGAAAATTAGACAGATTTTCTGTTGGTGTCTGGGTAAATCAAAAGAGGGCATTGTGACTCAGGCAGAAAGAAGAAAAGACAGATATAGAACCACGGGAAGCGTGAAAGTCTCATCATTGTGAAGAATTAAGCTGAACTCTGTGAATAACATTCGAATTCACCTGCCTTTAGCTCAAAATGTCCTCACACCAGAAAGTACCTGTGAACCCCAAACGTCCACGGACATTCATGGAGGGTGCACGTGTGGACTGGGAGAGGACTGTGCCACCCTTGCTGGGTTACCCTCACCTGCTCTTTCTCAGCATGAAAGTGTTAGTTGCTCAGTCGTGTCCGACTCTTTGCAACCCCAGGGACTTTGGCCTGCCAGGTTCTCTGTCCATGGGATTCTCCAGGCAAGAATACTGGAGTGGGTTGCCATTCCCTTCTCCAGGGGATCTTCCCAACGCAGGACTCAAACCCGAGTCTCCTGCACTGCAGGCAGATTCTTTATCACACCAGGAAGCATAAATTCATCCAATTTGCTTTCATCAAAAGAAAAGATAAAGCATAATAACACAAAGATGTTCTTTGTTGGTAAAGTATGTCTAGATGATAATGTGATGACTGGCACTCCTTTTCCACTTTTGGTATATGAAACATATTTTATTTCATGTATATTTTTGTGGTTCCATTTGTACTTTTTATATCTCATTTACCTTTTCTACTCTGTTTCTATAAAATGATAATATTATTTTTCTATTATTTGGTAATCTTCACAGTCTACCTATCTATAGAACAAGGGAGGCAAACTCCAATGACAATAGGTTCTAAAAAGTAACTTGAACTTTAGTCACTTGGCCTAATTCCCACTTGTCGTAATATAAAAATTAACCTTTGCAAATCCAGACATAGGTCTCTCTATCCAAGTGTTGTATCTGACAAATATACCATAAATAATTTTGTTAAGTGATGTGATCATTTTTCTTAATATTCAACTTCAAAGATTCAGGGTCGTAACAGGACAGAACCAATTTGATGTGGTAGAAAAAGAATAAGGCTGAGAGTCAAGGTACCTGGTTCAGGCTGTGTGACCTTAGGAGAGTTACTTGACCTTTCTAAACCACTGTTCCCTTACCTCTACTGTAATTTTCTGTGTTTGCTATCCAACAACCTCTCAGTCATTTCAACGAAAGTCGCATTTGTGAATTGAGCTCAGACTTCACAAATTTATGTATGTTTGTCCTATAACTTTGAATTCACATAATAATACACTAGGCCACTCATAATTTGTAGCAAACACATGAAAACAGGGCAAAGTACATCTCTTTGAGTCTATTAGCCCAGATAGAAACCAGTCAGGGACTATGTGTTTCACCAGGACTATTCTGGTAACTATGCCAGTTTCTGACAGCACTTGGCTATGAACTCAGAGACAAATTTGCAGACACCACTACGCATTGCTCTGTCTTGAACCAACCCACCAAAATACAGTCAGATCAAAGCAGAGTACACTAATCTGAGACTACCACAGAGAATAGGCTTCTGCTTTACAGAGAAGGATGCAATCTCCCTTTCATCTAAGAATTTGCTACAGATAATTTGACTACTGACAATACAATATTGCCCCAGGTCTAATAAAACAGTACCTTCACAGCTGGTTTGTTAATTGCATTGTGGCATTCGATGTGCTGGCAGTGGATGGGGTTCCAAGCTGTAAAGCAAAGCATAGCTGATGAGTATTTCTCACTGAAAGTATTTGTGCCCTGTAAAAATGAGTTTAAAAAAAATTTTTTTTCACTACTTTTCCTTTTCCTAAATAGAACCATCACCAGGTTTTCTAAAATAATTATTTTTTTTTAATCTATGAAGTATTTTCTAATTTAGTAAAAAACATCAAGCTCCATCCATTTTCCCATGGGGAAGATAAGCTAGTGGGTGCCATACCCAAAAACCATAATATTATTTCATGATGATATGCCTAGTAAATTTTTAGAAGTTTTTACATTTATGGCTTCACTTGATCCTCCAAACAACTCTGTGGGATAGATAAAGCAGATTATTAACCTCACTTTATGTGTAAGTTAAAATCTTAAAGGTTAGGTTCCTATGGTCACAGAGTTAGTAAGTGACAAGCTGCAACTAGAACATATATCTCTTGGTTCTCAAAACCCTGTTCTTTTCCCTATAGCATACTAGGCCAAACAGCCTAGATTTTTGGCACCACGAAGTTTTCAGATTCATAATAACTGCTATAAGTGGTTATGTCACCATTCCATTTCCCACCCCATCCCCATCAAATGTGGAGACTGAAAAGATGAGTTTCTTGCCCATATGCAATGTATCTCTTTCATATGTTGTACTTGCTAAATCACTTTAGTCATGCCCAACTCTTTGCGACCCTATGGACCATAGCCCACCAGGTCCCTCTGTCCTATGGGATTCTCCAGGCAAGAATACGGAGTGGGTTGTCATGCCCTCCAGGGTATCTTCCCAACCCAAGGATTGAACTGACTTTCACACATTACCCACAGTCTAAACCTCTGCTAATTTGTTAATATCCAACTCCTCAACACAGTATACACACAGAGTGAAGACAAGAACGAAGTGAACTGAGACAGATCAGAACGAGAATTACAATTACTTATCATCATCCAGAATACTCCATAGCCCAAAGCACTTAGTGAACAATATTACATCATAAAAAGTAATAGGATTATATGTTTGAAAGTAGGACATTTTTCTACATTGCCATATTTTAAACCTCAGATATACAGATAATACTACTCTAATGGTGGAAATCAATGAGGAACTAAAGAGCTTCTTGATGAAGGTAAAAGAGGAGAGTGAAAAATCTGGTTTAAAACTCAACATTCAGACAAGTAAGATCATGGCATCTGGTCCCATCACTTCATAGCAAAATAGATGGGGAAACAATGGAAATGGTGTCAGACTTTATTTTCTTGGGCTCCAAAATCACAGAAGATGGTGACTTCACCCATGCTCCTTGGAAGAAAAGCTATGACCAACCTAGACAGCATATTAAAAAGCAGAGACATTACTTTGCTAACAAAGGTCTATCTGGTCAAAGCTATGGTTTTTCCAGTAGTCATGTATGGATGTGAGAGTTGGACTATAAAGAAAGCTGAGTGCCAAAGAATTGATGCTTTTGAACTGTGGCATTGGAGAAGACTCTTGAGAGTCCCTTGGACTGCAAGGAGATCAAACCAGTCAGTCGTAAAGGTAATCAGTCCTGAATATTCATTGGAAGGACTAATGTGGAAGCTGAAGCTGCAATACTTTGGCCACCTGATGTGAAGAACTGACTCATTAGAAAAGACCCTGATGCTGGGAAAGATTGAAGGCGGGAGAAAGGGACAGCAGAAGATGAGATGGTTGGATGGCATCACCGACTCAATGGACATGAGTTTGAGTAAGCCCCGGGAGTTGGTGATGGACAGGGAAGCCTGGCATGCTGCAGGCCATGGGTTTGCAAAGAGTTGGACACAACTGAGCAACTGAACTGAACTGAATGGCAGAAAGTGAAGAGAAACTAAAGAGCCTCTTGATGAGGGTGAAAGAAGAGAGTGAAAAAGCTGGCTTAAAACTCAACATTCAAAAAATAAGATCATGGCATCTGGTCCCATCATTTCATGGCAAATAGATGGAGGAAAAGTGGAAACAGTGGCATATTTTGTTTTCTTCAGCTCCAAAATCACTGCAGATGGTGACTGCAGCCATGAAATTAAAAGACTTGCTCCATGGAAGAAAAGCTATGGCAAACCTAGACAGTGTACTAAAATGCAGACACATCACTTTGCTGACAAAGTCTGTATAGGCAAAGCTATGGTTTTTCCAGTAGTCATGTATGGATGTGAGAGTTGGACCATAAAGAAGGCTGAGCACTGAAGAATTGATACTTTCAAATTGTGGTACTGGAGAAGACTCTTGAGAGTCCCTTGGCCAACAAGGAGATCAAACCAGTCAATCTTAAAGGAAATCAAAACCGAATATTCATTGGAAAGACTGATGCTGAAGCTGAAGCTCCAATACTTTGACCACATGATGTGAAGAGCCAACTCATTGAGTAAGACCCTGATGCTGGGAAAAACTGAGGGCAGGAGGAGAAGGGGTTGACAGAGGATGATATGTCTGGATGGCATCACCAACTCAATGGACATGAGTTTGAGCAACCTCTGGGTGATAGCAAAGGACAGAGAAGCCTGGCATGCTGCAGTCCATGGGGTTGCAAAGAGTTGGACACAACTTAACAACTGAAAAACAAAATATTTGATAAGAAATTAAAAGGATAGGAAGGAGAAAATGAAAGTGCACAGGGTTTTTATATTACATGTAAACTGCTAAGTCACTTCAGTCGTGTCCGACTCTGTGGGACCCCATAGACGGCAGCCTACCAGGCTCCTCCGTCCCTGGGATTCTCTAGGCAAGAACACTGGAGTGGGTTGCCATTTCCTTCTCCAATGCATGAAAGTGAAAAGTGAAAGTGAAGTCGCTCAGTCGTGTCTGACTCAGTGACCCCATGGACTGCAGCCCACCAGGCTTCTCCGTCCATGGGATTTTCCAGGCAAGAGTACTGGAGTGGGGTCCCATTGCCTTCTCCGACATGTAAACTAGTATAACATTATTTGAAGGTAGACTATGAAGTTAAAAGTGCATATTGCAATTGAAAAATTTAGAGTAATTCTTTTTTTAAAAAAGCTGTAGCTAACAATTCAAAGAGAGAAAAATGGAACAGTAAAAACTAATCCAAAAGAAGGCAAGGTATCCAAAAGGAACAAAGAATAGATGTGGCATATAGAAAACTAGCACAAGATAACATACATAAGCCTAATAATATCTGTAATCACATTAAGTATAAATAGCCTAAACAATAAATACATTAAAAGGCAAAGATTGCCAAATAGGATTTAAATTTCTCAAAAAGCATGACCCAAAATATGCTGCCTAAGAGACTCACACTTGAAATATAAAAAGAGATAAGTTAAAAGCAGTTGAAGCAAAAAATATATATATATTGAACAGCAACTATACAGCAACAAAAAAAATGTTAATTCAATAAAAGTTGTTAATTAGCTAGTGAAAAAACAAAAAGAATTCTGAGGTATCATAGAAATAGTAACTGCAAGAGGCAACTGCCACCCCTGAGTTTGAAGGAATAAGGAATTAAGAAAAAAAAAGAAAGAAAGAAAAAAGTAGATGAGAGAAAAACTGTTATGATTCAAATGCTAATCATAATAAAGCTGGAATGTCTATATAAATATCAGACAAGTAGACTCCAAGACAAAGAATATTACTGGGAGCAAAGAAGGGTATTTCACAATGATGAAAATGTCAATTCATCCAGATAACAAAACAACCATAAAAATGAGTGTATCTAATGACAGAGTTTCAAATTATATAAAGCAAAACTGACAGAACTTAGAGGAGAAATAAGTCCATAATTAGTGTTGTAAATTTCAACAATCCTCTCTCAGTAATTCATATAACAAGCAGACCAAAAAAATCAATAAAAATAGAAGACTTGAACAACATTCTCAACAACCTGACTTAATTGATAATGATAGAATTCTCCACTCAACAACTGGAATAGACACAGTATCTAGGAGATATGTACTAAGGGCACAGGCAGCATTTACTAAGACAGTATTCGCATCCATAAAGTAAGCCTCAACAATTTAAATGGAGTGATAGAATAAACTATGTTCTCTGATCTCAATAGAATTAAACTAGAAATAAATAACAAAAAGATATCTAGAATATAACCAAATATTGGTACATTTAAAAAAGCTTACTTCTAATCAATCCATATATCAAAGAGAAATTACAAGGAATATTAGAAAATATTCGTTTCTGAAATACAATGAAACCACAGCATTTTGAATTTGTAGGCTGCAATTAAAACAATGCTTAAAGGGAAATGTTTACCTTTAATTTCTTGCACTGAAAAATTTTAAATGTCCAAAATAAACAATTGATACTTAAATAATATACAAAAAGAACAAATTCAATCCAATGTTAGTAGAAGGAAGGAAATAATAAAGATACAAGTACATATCAATAAGACGGAGAACAAAAAACCAACAGAAAATCATAAAACAAATGCTATGGGGCTTTTTTTGAAAGTTCAATAAAATTGACAAGCCCCTAGGTAGACTGATGAATTAAGAAATATAAAGAAGCAAACTATCAATGTTAGGAATGAAAGGTAGGACATCACTGCAGATACTAGACACATGCCAATAAATTACATAAGTTGGATTAAATGCTCACATTCAACAAAAAGCACAGTTACGAAATTACAAAATTCAACTCAATAAAAAGTAGACAGTTATATGCCCCATTCTATTCAATTGAATTCATAATGTTAAACTTGCCCACAAAGAAAACCACAAGACCATATGGATTTACCAGATGGATTCACTATTAACTATTAAAGGAATAAATAATACAAATCTTACATAAACTCAGAAAATAAAAGAGGAAACAATTTCCAACTTACTTTATGAAGCCAGCATTACTTTGTAAACAAAACTAGATGAAAACATTACAACAAAAGAAAAGTAGATCAATATCCCTCATAAATGTAGGAGCAAGAACACTTAGCAAAACAATTAGCAATTATGTCTGGCAGGATAATATAGCTGAAAAGTGGAACGTATCCCAGGAATGCAAGGTTGGCTTAACGCTGCAAAGTAAATCAATGTAATTCACCTTATTAATGGAATTAAGTAGGGAAGTCATATGATCATTTAATAGAAGAAATCACATTTGACAAAAACTAACATTCATTCACAATAAAAATTCTCAACAAACTACGAATAGATGGGGATTTCCTCAACATGATAAAAACATCTGTGAAAAACCTACAGCTAACATCATGTTTAACAGTGAAAGCCGGAACACTTTCCTGCCACAAATGAAGGGGAAAAACAAAGAAATCCATGCTCAGCACTTCCATTCAATACTAAACTGGAGATAAGAGCCAGTTCAATGAGAAAAAGAAAATAAGAAAGGAAGTGGGGAAAGAAAGGAAGGAAGGGAAAGAGAGAGAAGGAGGGAACCAGGCAGGTAGGCAGGCAGGCAAACATACAAATTAGAAGCGAAAAAAAAATCTTTATTTGCAAGAAAGCAAATCACTTATACAGAAAAAATCTTAAGAAACTTAGAAATAAGCTACAAAAATAAGTGAATTTAGCAAGGTTGAAGAATGTAAAGTCAATACACAAAAGTACATTATATCTCTATATAATGGCAATAAACAAGTAGAATATTAAATTTTAGAACACTACTTACAATAGCACCCAAAATATAAAATATTGAGGAATACCTTTAACAAAATATCAGTAGGACCTGTACACTGAAAACTAGTAAATATCGCTGAAAGAAATTAAAGATTTCTTTAATTTAATTATTTAAATTATTAATTTAATTTAATTTATTTATTCACCTAAATAAATGGCCAAAATTGCCACATTTATGAATCAGAAGACTCAATATTGAGTCTTTTTCTCAGGATGTTAAACAACATATTCAATGTAATCCCAGTCAAACCAGATTGTTTTGTAGAAATTGACAAACTGAGAGTAATATTTCTATTAAAATGTAAAGGTCCGATAATAGTCAAAACAATTTTGAAAAGGAACAAATCTAGAGGATTTAAACTACATAATTTCAAGATTTACTATAAAACTACATTAGTCAAGATAGTGTGATAATGGTGTGAAGATAAACAATGAAATAGATTCATGCATATTAGTTTTTAACAAAATTAGTTTTTAACAAAATAGTCACTGCAATCCAATGTGGAAAGAGTAAGTTTTTCAACAAATTGAACTGAAACAAAAAAGTCAACCCTTATGTCCCACCATATACAAAAATTAATTCCAAATGGGTCATATACTTAAATATAAAGGCTTAAACTATAAAGCTTCTAGAATAAAACATTGGAGACTTTCCTTATAACCTTAAGGGAGACTAAAGAAAAACTATAAAAGAAAAATCAATAAATTGAAATTTATTAAATTGAAAATTTTGCTCTTTGAAATACCTGAAAAGGAAATCCCCTGACTGAAAGACCACATCCATAATATATATATCTGAAAAAAAGTCTTCTATTTTGAACACCTAATAGACTGGAAATCCAATTTTAAAATGAACAAAAGATTTCAGTGAGAACTTTACAAAAATATATACAAATGGCCAATAAACACCAATGAACAATAAGATGTTCATTATCACTAGTCATCAGAGAAATGAAACAACAATTTGTTATTACCACCTGGCTATCAGAATGTCTAACATCAAAAAGACCAACAATCCCAAGTATTGATAACAATATAGCATTAGAACTCTCAATATACTTCTGGAGGGAGTATGCTGCTGCTAAGACGCTTCAGTCGTGTCCAACTCTGTGCGACCCCATAGATGGCAGGCCACCAGGCTCCCCTGTCCCTGGGATTCTCCAGGCAAGAACACTGGAGTGGGTTGCCATGTCCTTCTCCAATAAAATGGTACAATCACTTCTGAAAAACGATTTGGACTTTTCTTATAAAATTAAATATATACTTACCAAACAATCCAGTGTTTTCACTGTCCAGTATTTATCAAGAGAAATAAATGTGTATCTTCATAAAAAATACTTTTTTATATGAATGTTTATAGCTTTACTCATAATAGGTAAAAGTATTCATCAAGAAACCAATGGATAAACTGTGATATAGCCATACAATGCATTACTATCAATATTTTGTAAAATGAATTACTGATATACCACATGAATAAACTTTAAAAACATTGTGCTAAATGAAATAAGCAGACACAAAAATAGTATATACTATGTGATTCCATTCATATGAAATCCTAGGACAGGCAAAACTAGTATACAATGACAGAACGCAGATCAGTGGTTGTCTATGGTGAACTTACTGAAAAGAAAGCTGGAGATATTCTGGGGATGATGGCAATGTTCTGTGTGTTGATTATAGCTTTGGTTACATTAGTATATACACTTGTCAAAAGTTATCAAACTATGCTTAAAATGTGTTATTTTACTGAAGGAAAATTATAACTCAATAAAATTGTTTTTAAGAAATGAAGGATCAATCAAATGTATACTTCAAAGGAAAAGAAACAGCATACTGAAACATGAGAGAAAACATTTGTCTGATCATCATCTAGTCATTGAATCAAATTAGGAAAGTGTGAGGCATCTCGAACATGAAGCAAGAACACAAAACCTCTATAAAAACAGGAATAGAAAGTCAAAATAATTTAGGGTGACAAAGGATACTAACAGAATGAAACAAAAACCAATTTAGATAAAAGATATGATAAATGTAATTAAACTAAAAATGAAATAGCAAAATTAGAAACACTCATTCAATGCAATAAATAGTGCTCAGTTAGGGTAAAAGTCACTCCAGTACTCTGGCCTGGAAAATCCCATGGACGGAGGAGCCTGCTAGGCTACAGTCCATGGGGCCGCTAAGAGTCGGACACGACTGAGCGACTTCACTTTCACTTTTCACTTTCATACATTGGAGAAGGAAATGGCAACCCACTCTAGTGTTCTTGCCTGGAGAATCCCAGGCACAAAGGAGCCTGGTGGGCTTCCGTCTATGGGGTCGCACAGAGTCAGACACGACTGACGCGACTTAGCAGCAGCAGCAGCAGGGTAAAAGTCAACTAGGTTATAAAGAAAATTAATCTAAGAAGCTATACCAACCTATGCATTCAGCAAAAACAAGACCTGTAGCTTAGATCAAGAGCTCCTTATTGCAAAATTCAGACTTAAATTGAAGAAAGCAGGGAAAAATCACTAGGCCATTCAGGTATGACCTAAATCAAATCCTTTATGATTATACAGTGGAAGTGACAAATAGATTCAAGGAATTAGATCTGATAGACAGAGTGCATGAAGAACAATGGATGTTTGTAACATTGTACAGGAGGCAGTGATCAAAACTACCCCCAAGAAAAAGAAATGCAAAAAGGCAAAATGGTTGTTTGTGGAGGCTTTACAGATTGCTGAGAAAAAAAGAGAAGCAAAAAGCAGAGAGGGAAAGATACACCCATCTGAATGCAGAGTTCCAAAAAATAGCAAGGAGAGATAAGACAGCCTTCCTAAGTGAACAATGCAAAGAAATAAAGGGAAAAAATAGAATGGGAAAGACTATAGATGTCTTCAAGAAAATTAGAGATACAAAGGGAATATTTCATGCAAAGATGGGCACAATAAAGGACAGAAACAGTAAGGACCTAAAAGAAGCAAACAAGATTAAGAAGACGTGGCAAAAATACACAGAAGAAATGCACCAGAAAAAGGTCTTAATAACCCAGACAGCCACAATGGTGTGGTCACTCACCTAGAGCCAGACATCCTGGGGTGTGAAGTCAAGTGGGCCTTAAGAAGCATTACTATGAACAAAGCTAGTGGAGGTGATGGAATTCCAGCAGAACTATTTCAGATCCTAAGAGATGATGCTGTGAAAGTGCTGCACTCGATATGCCAGCAAATTTGGAAAAGTCAGCAGTGGCCACAGGACTGGAAAAGGTCAGTTTTCATTCCAATCCCAAAGAAAGGCAATGCCAGAGAATGTTCAAACTACCATACAATTGTGCTCATTTCACATACTAGCAAGGTAACGCTCAGAATCCTTCAAACTAGGCTTCAACAGTGTCTGAACTGAGAAACTCCACATGTACAAGCTGGATTTAGAAAACGCAGAGGAATCAGGAATCAAATTGCAGATATGCACTGGATCATAGAAAAAGCAAGGGAACTCCAGAAAAACATCTATTCTGCTTCACTGACTACGCTATAACTTTTGACTCTGTGGATCACAACAAACTGTGAAAAATTCTGAAAGCGATGGGAATACCAGACCACCCTACCTGCCTCCTAAGAGACCTGTAAGCAGGTCAAGAAGCAACGGTTAGAACCTACATGGAACAGCAGACTGGTTCAAAATTGGGATAAGCGTATGTCAAGGCTGTATGTTATCACTTTGCTTATTTAACTTATACGCAGAGTACATTATGCAAAATGCTGGGCTGGATGGATCACAAGCTAGAATTAAGATTGCCAGGTGACATATCAATAACCTCAAAAATACAGATGACACCACTCTAATGGCAGGAAGAAAGTGGGGAACTAAAGAGCCTCTTGATGAAGATAAATGAGGAGAATGAAAAAGCTGGCTTAAAACTCAATATTTAAAAAACTAAGATCATGCCATCCGGTCCCCTCACTTCATGGCGAATAGGTGGGGATAAAATGGAAACAGTGACAGGCTTTATTTTCTTGGGCTCAAAAGTCACTGCAGATGGTGACTGAGCAATGAAATTAAAAGATGCTTGATCCTTGGGAAAAAAGCTATGACAAATTAATTAAAAATATTTATATAGCAATATTTTAAAAAAGCTATTTTTTTAAAAAATAGATAAGGCTCCATGAATTAAGAACAACAAAAGTAACTCCTCTAACAGACAAAATCACTGGTTTAAGGCTTGTCTTCTATAACTGTGAATGCCAGAAAACAGTGAAGTAATTTTTACATATCTTTCACAGTGAAGCAGGGGGGTTTTTTTCATGATGAAATAGAAAGACTCTTAAATATACCTGACCTTGAAAATATATATACATTCCACCACTGAAAATATTACAGAAAAAAAAATTCTGAGTTCTATTTCCCCAGAAATGATAGACAAATTAATTCAAGCCAATTCTCCTATTGAGAATACTTAGAAAACCAGACACAATTAAATGCAAAAACAAATGAACCCAGAGAATTTTATGGGAGAATTGTGGGGCCATGATCCAAAAGAAGAAGGGATTGCCAAAAGGTGGACCTGGCATCTGAGTCCACTCTTTCTCCTTTGCCTATTTCTCTTTCTGCCAATTCTGCAACATGAGCCAATTTCAACAGACTCTCTGACACAAGAGAACTAAATTTGGAACTGGTTGACCACCAAAGAATGGGAAACCTAAAAATCACCCTGGGCTGTGGGTAGAGGTCCCAAAAGGTCACATCCTAGGAGTAAAAGGGAAACAGAAATAGACCAACCCTCACAGGGACTGAAGATCAGCTTCAAATTATCTCAAGAATTTACTGTAGATTTTTTTTTTTTTAGCTTCATTAAAGTGACCTGGGTTACCAATGTCTACAGTTTCCTTCCAGAAGCAAACATAAATACTTTCTGAAGAAATACAATTTAATCCTAAACCTCAAATTAACTCTATAGTTTTTCTATCTAATATCTTGCACACAATTATTTTTTTAAGAACAAAAAATAAAAAGATAAGAAAGCAAAAGAAATTCAACAGAATCAGAGCCTCCAGAGATCTAGAATACTGAGTTATCAGAAATAGACTTTAAAATAAATATGCTTAATATATGCTATAAAGAAAGACAAATTAGAGATTATAATCAAATAAATGGAACTTTTAAAGCACCAAATGAATATTCTAGAACTTAAAAACATAATTAACAAAATGAAGACTACATTTGGGAAGCTAAACAACTAATGAGGAGGAAGAAAAATCAGACAAAGAGATTCTGAATGAAGCATAGAAAGATGAAATAGGAAAGGAGAACGCAAGAAATATCCATAGACGACATGGGAGAGAAGAGCTAACATATGTGTCATTGGAATTCCAGAAAGAAAGATGAGAATATGGTATAAGCCATTGTTGAAGAAATAAGGAAACTTCCAATTACAACCATGATATTTTAATAATATATGGACTTATCCTTCAACTGCAAAAAAAAAAAAATGTATAAAGCAACTCATTTCTAACACTGGGTATAGATTTTAACACAAGATTGCAATCTTTTGAAAAAGGAAGAGCACACAAATTAAGTTCTACATTCACTTTGGTTTTCTGCCTGGGAATATTCCCAGACTGTAGCAAAAAGAAGTGGAGCCCAATAAGTAATTAGCATTTTCAGTTAGTAGAGGAAACATCACAGTGAAGAATTGCTAAGGCAACTGGAAATTGAGTAAAGTAAGAATAACAGGGAGTGCCAGAGAACAGGTCCCATAAATCTGTGTAAGGATGCTCCTCAGGTCCTTGGCTTAATCCTAAACTTCATGGGCTCACAGAAAAGCTCTACAAGGACTAGCAGAGAACACAAGCTTAATGGCTTAATGGCTAAAAGCTGAACAGTGATTTTAGCAGTCACATAGTGCTAGAGATGCACTGTATTTCCAATAAAGCCAAAGTAAGTAACTTTGGTGAACACACCAGGAATTTAGAAGCCCGCAGATAGGTCACTATTAAAAAAGTAAAAGCCAATATCTCTAATGAATATAGATATAAAAATTATCAATAAAATATCAGCAAACTGAATTCAGCAGCACATGAAAAGGATCATTTACAAAGGTCAAGTGGGATTTATCACTAGGATGAAAAAATAGTTCAACAAACACAAATCAATAAATATGATACATTGCATTAGCAGAGTGAAAGAAAAAATCATATGATGACCTCAACAGAAGCAGAAAAATCATATGACAAAATTCAATATCTGTTCTTGGTTTTAAAAATCTTAACAAATCAGGCATAGAAGGAAAATATCTCGTCATTAATAAAGACCATATATGACAAGTCCACAGCTAACATCATACTCAGTGGTGGAAGGTTGAAAGCTTTTCCTCTGAGTTCAGGATCAAGACAAAGTACCCACTCTCACCACCCCTATTCAACATAGTACTGAAAGTCCCAGCTAGAGCAATTAGGCAAGAAAAATAAATAAAAGGTATGAGAATTGGAAAGGAAGATATAAGCTTGTTTCTATTTCCAGATGACATTATAATATAAACAGAAAATCCTGAAGACACAACAAGAAAACTTACATCTCATCAATGAATTCTGTTAAGTTGAAACATACAAAATAGAGATACAAAAATTAGTAGTATTTCTGTACACTAACAATGCATTTGGTGAAAAAGAAATAAATCAACTGCATTTACAATAGCATCAAAAATTATAAAATACTTATGAATAAACTTAACCAAGCAAGTGAAAGACCTCTATCTAGTCTGAAAACTATAAGACATTGTTGAAAGAAATCAAAGAAAACATAAATAAATGGAAAGGTATCCCATGTTAATGAAGAGGAAGAGTTAATAGTATTAAAATTTCAATACTACCAAAATCCATCTATAGATTCAATGCAATTCCTATCAATATTAAAATGACATATTTTATAGATGTAAAAAACACTCTTAAGATTTATAAGGAACCACAAAAGACCTCAAATAATCAAAGAAATTCTGAGAAAGAACAAAGCAAGAGGCATCACATTCCTTGATTTGAAGCTATACTTTTAATCTATAATAATCAAAATAGTGTGATACCAACATAGAAACAGATTTACAACCAATGGAACAGAACTGAAAGCCGAGAACTAAACCCAAGCATATACAGTCAATTAGGATTTGACAAGGGAGCCAGAAATCTCAATGGAGAAAAGACAGTCTCTTCAGTAACTGAATATTCACATGTTAGAAAAAAAAAAAAAAAAAAAACTGGACCCCTATCTTGTATTACTCACAAAAAATTAACTCAAAATGAATTAAAGACTTAAATGTAAGTCATGAAAACATAAGAATAAAGCTCTTTCATATGTGTTTGATTATCATTTTTTTAATATGACACCTAAGCATAAACAATAAAATCAAAAATAAGTAAGTGGGACTACACCAAACTGAAAAGCTTTTACATAGCCAAAGAAACCAACAAAGTGAAAAGCAACCTATGGAAGGCAATAAATATTTCTAAAACATATATGCAATAAGTAGTTAACATCCAAAATATATAAAGAATTCATACAGCTCCATAGCAAAGAAAAAGAAGAAAACAGTATAAAAATAAGCAAAGGACCTAAATAGATATTTTCCAGAGAAGATATGCAAAAAGCCAACAGGTACATGAAAAGATTCTCAACACCACTAGTCATTAGGGAGATGCAAATTAAAAACCACAATGATATACTACCTCACACCTGTTAGAATGACCATCATGCAAAAGAAAAGAGATAAGAAATGCAGAAACTTTCTGTACTATTGTAAATTAGTACAGCCATTATGTAAAACAGTAAAAGGAATACTCAAAAAATTAAAAATAGAACTACCACTTCCACTTCTGGAAATATGTCCAAAGGAAATGAAAATAGTAACTTGAAAGGATATCTGCACCCCCATGCTCACAGTACCATTACTTATGATAGCCAGGACATGTGAGCAATGTAAGAGTCCATCAACGGATAAAAGTTTTGAGTTCAAATTTCCAGTTAAAAGATAAATAATTACTAGGAGTTGAGGTACAACATGAAGATTATAACTAACACAGCTGTATGATATATAGGAAAGTTATTAAGAGAGTAAATCCTGAGTTCTCACCACATGGAGAAAATTTTTTTCCTTTCTCTTCTTTGTGTTGATATATGGGATGATGGGTACCAGACTTATTGCAGTAATAATTTCACAATGTATGCAAATCAAATCATCAGGCTGTACGCCATAAACTTATATAGTGACATATGTTATTTCTCAATAAAACTGGAAAAAAAGGAAAATTTCACTCAAATAGAAAAAAAAATGAAAACTTTTTCAAAAGAAAAAAAAGGGGGGCAGCTTAATCTTCAAAAGAGCAACAACTTGGCATGAAACTAGAAACCAACCACAGAAAGAGAAATGAGGGAAAAAAGCAACTCAGTTCAGTTCAGTTCAGTCTCTCAGTCAACTCTTTGCAACCCCATGGATGCAGCAAGCCAGGGTTCCTTGTCCATCACCAACTCTCGGAGCTTGCTCAAACTCATGTCCACTGAGTTGGTGATGCCTTCCAACCATCTTATCCCCTGTTGTCCCCTTCTCCTCCTTTCTTCAATCTTTCCCAAAATCAGGGTCTTTTCCAATGAGTCAGTTCTTCGCATGAGGTGGCCAAAATATTGCAGCTTCAGCTTTAGCATCAGTCCTTCCAATGAATTTTCAGGACTGATTTCCTTTAAGATTGACTGGTTTCATATCTTGCAGTCCAAGGGACTCTCAAGAGTCTTCTCCAACACCACAGTTCAAAAGCATCAGTTCTTCAGTGCTCAGCTTTCTTTACAGTCCAACTCTCACATCCATACATGACTACTGGAAAAACCATAGCTTTGACTGGATGCACCTTTGTTGGCAAAGTAAAGTGTCTCCTTTTAATGCACTGTCCAGGTTTGTCATAGCTTTTCTTCCAAAGAGCAAGCATCTTTTAATTTCATGATTGCAGTCACCATCTGCAATGATTTTGGAGCCCAAAAAAATTAAGTCTGTCACTGTTTCCATTGTTTCCCCATCTATTTTGCCATGAAGTGAATGGACCAGATGCCATGATCTTAGTTTTTTGAATGTTTAGTTTTAAGCCAGCTTTTTCACTCTCCTCTTTCACTTTAATCAAGAGGCTCTTTAGGTCCTCTTTGCTTTCTACCATAAGGGTGGTGTCATCTGCATATCTGAGGTTATTGATATTTCTCCCAACAATCTTGATTCCAGCTTGTGCTTCATCCAGCTTGGCATTTCCCATGATGTCCTGAGACCAGTGCGATTTGATCACAGAACTTCCACAGGACTGGGGAAACAGACTCTTAGAAGACACAAACAAAACCTGTGCACACCAGGAGCCAGGAGAAAGAAACTGATCCAGACTTGCCTGTGAGTGTCCAGGAGTCTGGGGTGGAGGAGTGGGTCGACAGCGGCCTGCGGCACAGTCAGGGCACTGAATACAATAGTGCCTGCGCAAGTCCTTCTGAAGGAGGTCGCCATTACCCTCATTACCCCTACCATAGTTGGCCTCAGGCCAAACAACAGGGAGGGAACACAGCCCCGCCCATCAAATGAAAAGTGGATTCAAGATTTACTGAGCATGGCTCCGCCCATCAGAACAAGACCCAGTTTCCCCCCCAGTCAGTCTCTCCCATCAGGACGCTTCCATAAGCCTCTTATCCTTATCCATCAGAGTAAAAATCACAATCACAGAAAACCAACCAAACTGATCACATGGATCACAGCCTTGTCTAACTCAATGAAACTATGAGCCATGCCATGTAGGGCCACCCAAGATGGACAGGTCATGGTGGAGAGTTCTGACAAAACGGGGTCCACTGGAGAAGGGAATAGCAAACTTCAGTATTCTTGCCTTGAGAACCCCATGAACAGTATGAAAAGGCAAAAAATGATTACATGGAGACTAAACAATCTGCTACTCAGAAACCAGTGAGTCAACAATGAAATCAAAGAGGAAATTTAAAAATGCCTGAGGAAAACAACAATGAAAACTGAAACATATGAAATCAGTTCAGTTCAGTTCAGTCGCTCAGTTGTGTCTGACTCTTTGTGACCCCATGAAATAGATGGGATACAACAAAAGAATATATATATATAACTGAATCACTTTGTTGCACAGTAAAAATTAACACAACATAGTCAATCGATTATACTTCAATCAATTTTTAAAAGTCAATAAAATAAATATTAAACTTAAAAAGAAAAATCTATGGGATGCAGCAAAAGCAGTCCTAAGAGGGAATTTCATAGTGCTATAGGCCTTTCTCAAAAAAAAAAAAAAAAAAAAAAAAACAAGAAAAATCCTGAATAAACAATGTAAACTACCACCTAAAAAAATTAAAAGAAGAACAAACAAAACCTGAAGTAAGCAGAAGAAAGGAAATAATAAGGATCAGAGAGGAAATAAAGAGATATTTAAAAATAGAAAGAGATATTTAAAAATAGAAAAAAATCAAAGAGCTAGTTTTTTGAAAGTATAAACAAAATCAAAAAACCCTCTGGCCAGGCTCACCAAGAAGAAAAGAAAGAGGACTCAACTAAACAAAATAAGAAATGAAAGAGGAGAAATAATAACCAATTCCACAGAAATACAAAAAAAAAAAAAATCGAGAAAACACTATGAATACTTTTATGCCAATAATAGACAACCCACATGAAATGGACAAGTTTCTAGAAACACACAGTCTGCAAAAACTGAATCAAGAAGAAATATAATTTGAATAAACACCACCAGAAGTAAAACAGAATCCATAATTTTAGAAAAAAAACTCCCTGCAAACAAAAGTCCAGGATGAGGTGGCTTCACTGGGGAATTCTATCAAACATACAAAGAAGAACTATACCTACCCTTCTCAAACTCTCAAAAGACTGAAGAGGAGGGAACACTCCCAAAGTCACTCTATGAACCCAAAACCAAGGACACTACATAAAAAGAAAATTATAGGCCAATATCTTTGATGAATATATATGCAAAAATCCTCAACAAAATATTAGCAAACTGAATGCAAGAACACATAAAAAGGATTATACACCATTATCAAGTTGGAGTCATTCCAGGGTCTCAAGGGTGGTTCAGCACTTGCAAGGCAATCAATGTGATACATCACATTGACAAAAGAAAAACAGCACATGATTATTGCAATAGATGCAGAAACTGCATTTGATAAAATTCAACTTCCATTCATGATAAAACCTGTTCCCAAAGTGAGTATAGAGAGAACATATCTCAACATAATAAAAGTCACTTATGACAAATCCACAGCCATAATACTCATTGGTAAAAAGCTAAAAGACTTCTCCCTAAATTCTGAAACAAGACAAGAATGCTCTCTCTCATCACTTTTATTTGACATAGTATTTAAATTTCTAGCCACAGCAATCAGACAAGAGAAAAGTAAAAGGTATCCAAATCAGAAGGGAAGAGGTAAAATTGTCTCATATACATATGACATGATATTCTATAAAGAAAACCCTAAAAACTCCACATAAAAACTATTAGAACTGAAAAATTCAGCAAGACCGCAGGATACAAGATTATTATACAGAAAGTTTTTGCCTTTCTTTACATTAACAATGAACTATCAGAAGGAGAAAGTAAAAAAAAATTTTAATCACATTTTAAAAAATACCTAGGAATAAACCTAACTAAGCAGGTTTATTTTTTATTTATTTGGGATTTACTTCCAATCCCAAAGAAAGGCAATGTCAAAGAATGCTCAAACTACCACACAATTACACTCATCTCACACGCTAGTAAAGTAATGCTCAAAATTCTCCAAGACAGGCTTCAGCAATACATGAACCATGAACTTCCAGATGTTCAAGCTGGTTTTAGAAAAGGCAGAGGAACCAGAGATCAAATTGCCAACATCCGCTGCATCATGGAAAAAGCAAGAAAGTTTCAGAAAAATGTCTATATCTGCTTTTTTGACTATGCCAAAGCCTTTGACTGTGTGGATCACAAGAAACCGTGGGAAATTCTGAAAGAGATGGGCATACCAGACCACCTGACCTGCCTCTTGAGAAACCTATATGTAGGTCAGGAAGCAACATTTAGAACTGGACATGGAACAACAGACTGGTTCCAAATAGGAAAAGGAGTACGTCAAGGCTGTATATTGTCACCCTGCTTATTTAACTTCTGTGCAGAGTACATCATAAGAAACTCTGGGCTGGAAGAAGCACAAGCTGGAATCTTTCTGGGAGAAATATCAATAACCTCAGATATGCGGATGACACCACCCTTATGGCAGAACGTGAAGAGGAACTAAAAAGCCTCTTAATGAAAGTGAAAGTGTAGAGTGAAAAAGTTGGCTTAAAGCTCAACATTCAGAAAACAAAGATCATGGCATCTGGTCCCATCACTTCATGGGAAATAGATGGGGAAACAGTGGAAACAGTGTCAGACTTTATTTTCTTGGGCTCCATAATCACTGCAGATGGTGATTGCAGCCATGAGATTAAAAGACACTTACTCCTTGGAAGGAGTAACCTAGATAGGACCAACCTAGATAGCATATTGAAAAGCAGAGACATTACTTTGCCAACAAAGGTCCATCTAGTCAAGGCTATGGTTTTTCCAGTAGTCATGTATGGATGTGAGTTGGACTGTGAAGAAAGCTGAGCACCGAAGAATTGATGCTTTTGAACTGTGGTGTTGGAGAAAACTCTTGAGAGTCCCTTGGACTGCAAGGAGATCCAACCAGTCCATCCTAAAGGAGATCAGTCCTGGGATCATTCTTTGGAAGGAATGATGCTAAAGCTGAAACTCCAGTACTTTGGCCACCTCATGCGAAGAGTTGACTCATTGGAAAAGACTATGATGCTGGGAGGGATTAGGGGCAGGAGGAGAAGGGGACGACAGAGGATGAGATGGCTGGATGGCATCACTGACTCGATGGACGTGAGTCTGAGTGAACTCCGGGAGTTGGTGATGGACAGGGAGGCCTGGTGTGCTGCGATTCATGGGGTCGCAAAGAGTTGGACATGACTGAGCGACTGAACTGAACTGAAGCAGGTTTAAGATGTATACACTGAGAACTATAAAACATTGATAAAGGAAACTGAAGATGATTTAAGGAAATGGAAAGATATCCCATGCTCTTGAATTAGAAGAATTAATGCAGTTAAAATGGCCACACTACCCCAATTTACAGATATAATGTGAATCCTATCAAATTACTCATGACTTTTGCACAGAACTAGAACAAATAATCCTAAAATTTATACAGAACCACAAAAGACCCAGAATTGCCAAAGTAATCCTGAGGAAAGAAAACAAAGCTGGAGGTATAACCCTTTCAGACTTCAGACAATATTACAAAGCGACATTAATCAAAACAGCATGGCTTTGGCACAAAAGACATACAGGTCACCGGAATGGAATACATAGCCCAAAAATAAATCCACACACCAATGGTCAATGAGTCTTCAATAAAGGAGGCAAGAATATACCATGGAGAAAAGACAGTCTCTTCAAGTTGTGTTGGAAAAGCTGGACAGTCACATGTAAATCAATGAAGTTAGAACACTTGCTTATACCATATAAAATAATAAACTCAAAATGGCTTAAAGACTTAAATATAGGTATTTCCCTGGTGGCCCCACTAGAGACTAAGACTCCACGCTCCCAATGCAGGGAGCCCAGGTTTGATCCCCGATCAGAGAACTAGATCAAACGTGCTGCAATAAAGAGTTCCTATGTTGCAACTAAGGATCTTGCATGCTGCAACTAAGAGATCCTGCATGCTATGACTAAAAGATTTCACATACTGCAACTAAAACCCAATGCAGCTAAATAAATACATAACTATTTCTTTAAAAGACTTAAATATAAGACATAACACCATAAAACTCCTAGAAGAGAACATAGGCAAAATATTCTCTGACACAAAATATAGCAGTATTTTCTTAGATTGTCTGCCAAGGCAAAAGAAAGGAAAATAAATAAATAAACAAACAGAACCTAATCAAATGTGCAACAAAGGAAGCCGTAAACAAAATGAAATGCAAATCTACAGAATGGGAGAAATTATTTGTAAATAAAGCAACTGACAGGAGCTTAATTTGATTTAAAATCAAATCAAATAGTAATTATATTACATATATGTGGACAAAGTGCTTCAATTAAAAGGCAAAGATCATGAAAACTGAGTTTAAAAACTAGAACTACATGCTACTTACAAGACATACATGAAATACAAAAATATTAAAAAGTTGAAAACAAAACATCGAAAAATACCACACATGCACTCTTGAAAGCTGGTGTAGATATATTAGAATAAAACAAAGTACATTTTAACAAAAAGGCATTATTAGTAATAAAGACATGCACTTCATAATGGTAAGTTTCAGTTCACCAGGAAGATGTGTGTGTGTGCTCAGTCGCTTCAGTCGTGTCTGACTCGTTGTGACCCTATGGACTGTAGCCCACCAGGCTCCCTTGTCCATGGGATTCTCCAGGCAAGAATACTAGAGTGGGTTGCTATACCTTCCTCCAGGAGACTTTCCCAATCCAGGGATCGAACCCCCGTCTCCTGTGTCTCCTGCATTGCTGGCAATTTTTTTTACCACTGAGCCACCAGGGAAGCCCCACCAGGAAAATACTGTATTCTAAATTTGTATGCAATAATACAGCTCCCAAATTTATACAGCAAATATTGACAACTACAAGGTGGAATATACAAATCCACAGTCATCATGAGAGAATTTAACATTCTACTCTTGGTAACTGATGGAAAAAATATACAAAAATGCAATAAGGATATAGAACATTTGAACTATACAGTAAAAAAAATTATTTAATTGACATACATAGAACACAGTACCAAACAATAGCTAAATATAAGTTCTTTTTAAATACAAAGGAACATTTATAAAAATGACCATAAACTTACCCTAAAGAAAGTGTTAACATTGTCAAAGTAATGAAATAATACGAAGTATATTGTCTGACTATAGAGGAATCAAGCTATAAATCAATATAAAACTTCACTACAAAAATCTCCTTATGATTAGAAATTATCATCCTTCTAAATGATGCATGGGTCAAAGAAGAAACCTCGAGGAACTTAGAACTCAGCATAGCATAGGAGGTTTTAGCCAGTACAAGGCAAGAGACACAAAAGGTGTAAGGGTTGAAAAGGAGACATTAAACTGTCGTCTTGTGCTTGTGCTAAGTCACTTCATTCATGTCCGATGCTTTGCAACCCTATGGACCGTAACCTGCCAGCTCTCCTGCCCGTGGATTCCTCAGATAAGAATATTGGAGTGGGTTGTCACCCCTTCTTCTAGGGACCGAACCTGTGTCTCCCGCATTGGCAGCCAGGTTCTTTACCACTAGGGCCATCTGGGAAGCCCTAAACTGTTATCATTCAATAATAATAGAGCTTTACACATGAAAAAATGTTAATAAGTGCCTGCACTTATTAAAAAGTGTCTGCAAATATATTAGAATTAAAAAGTGAATTTATCAAGGTGGCCAAATATAAGATCAGTATACCCTGGTGGCTCAGACAGTAAAGAATCTGTCTGTAGTGCAGGAGACCCAGGTTCGATTCCTGGGTTAGGAGGATGCCCTGGAGAATACTGGAAACCCACTCCAGTATTCTTGCCCGGGAAATCCCATGGGCACAGGAGCCTGGCGGGCTACAGTCCATGGGGTCCCAAAGAGTCAGATGCAACTGAGCGACTAACACTTTCATTTGCATACTAGAATTAACTGCACATCTACATATTAGCAAAAAGAGTTATAAAATGTAATTTCTAAAAGATTTATTATTGATAATAACATCAAAAGATATATAAATACCCAGTGACATACTACATGAGTCATAGGCAAGACATCTACACAAAAACTAGAAAACAGCATTGAGGGGAACTAAAGAAAGCCTAACTAATTGAAGCAAGATATTATGTTTTGGTTTGGAAGATTCAGTACTACAAAGGTGCCAATTTCCCAAAATGATCTGGATTCAAGGCAATTATCAATCAAAATCTTAGTTTCTCAGGTATGTGTTTGTGTATGTTTAACTTGACAAACTCTTCAACTTAGCAAAACTTGAAGGAGGAAGAGAAGAAGGAAGAAGAGGAAAGCAGGGGGAGACAAGGAAGAGATCAACAATTATGAGGTAGAAAGATCTGCACTAAAGGATATAAAAGTTTATTATTATCCATTAAAACTGGATAGATTCATACCCTCTGATCCAGTACTTCCACTCTAGGCATATATAACAGAATTGTATGCGTGTGTATACTCAAAAGATATGTGGAAGAATGTTCACAGCAGCATTATTTATAAGAGCCAAAACGTGGGAACAACCCAAATATCCATCAATAGGAAAACCAATACATAAACTGTGGTACATACATTTGGTAAAATATGTATATAGAAAAAAGTGAACAAAGTGCAGTTATGCTCAACCCATGAACAAGTCACACACACATACGTGTGTACACAAATGATGTGTGCACATTCCATGTATATAAAGTTCACAAACAGGCAAAAATAATCTCTGATGTTGGAAACAAGGCTAGTGGTCAACTACGGGACAGAAGGAGAGGCAACCATCGTAGTAAACACGGTGGGAGATGCTCCATATACACTTAGAATTTGTGTTACTTTATATGTGTATAAGGCACCAGTAAAATGGTTTAAAGCGTTTTAAGTTATGTGGAGATAAAATCAATATAATAAAATAAATAAGAACTCGATGAAGAGGAAGTTATGACATAAAAGAATTGGAAAGGCTTTCTTGTATTTTAAACTTATATACAACTCAAAAATCCAACTGTACTAATGTAGAATAGACATTTGGTAGGCTAGGCCAAAGTCCAACCTCGTAGCACTGTCTTCAGTTAGTAGCGCTCGATCTACTTTTGCCACAATCTCAGCCTTGGAAATGTACTTGTGCCACATTTTTGTCCTGTAATTCAGATGGAAACTACACAGTAACTGGTGCTCACCTTTGCTAACAAAGGCTAAATTATGTACTAGTTGGCCTATGGTAGCAAGAAAATTGCTAAATAGTTTCTTTCTCCCCAGAGAAGCAGAGCTTTATAGAACAATCCAATGGCTATTTCATTGCCAAGAAACCTGTAATTTTTGCATCGTTAAGACTTGTATTTAATGACCAAAATAATTGGGGTACTCTTTTGTTTATGATAAATACTAATAAACTCAAAAGAAGCAAACATTGTAGATTACCAAATCCTCACTATTTGATCTTCTTCATATGAGCTGTAATATTCCCACATTACTATTATTTAAAAGCAATCAATACATTAAATATAAACATATGCATAGTTAAAATTACTAAAAATGATTAAATCTAGGTGGCTATATGTGTGTTCATAGTATTAGTCTTTTCTGTATTTGAACTTTTCTGTATTTGAAAAACGTCATAATGAAAGGGGAGAGGTAACTTTGTATAATTATATATAATATAACCTATTTTATTTTAAAAAGTACATCACAAAAACTGGAGGGAAATAAACCAAAATGTTAACAATGGTCATTTCTTGGTAATATTTTTTTCTCTCTTTCATATTTCTATAATTTTTCTAAAAACAAATCTTTCTTTTACAAGAAAATAAAATTTATGTCTTAAAAAGGAAACACATCACTGGGAAGATATATGATGTTGCTGCTCCCTAAGAAAGCATTTAATCTTTGAGTCCATAAAATTCTATCTCCACATAATTTTTATTATGGAGAATATTTAAGGTTATAAAGCCATCTAAATACTGATGATACCGTTTAGTGCATATTTCATTGCAGGAAGAATTGCGGAAAATTTCCAGTGCTCCAGCTAAAGTTTAATTACAGAACTGAATTGAACAGAAAAATACAGGTTTTTAATTAAGATGATCTAGGATCAAACTCAAGCTGTGCTCTTTTATTATTTGTGTGAGTTTAGTGATATTACTTAAACTCTGTCCCACTCTTGATCTATAACATTAAAATAAGAAAATATACCTCCCAAGATTTTTGTGAGAATAAATTGAAAAAAACTGTCTGTAAAGCTAAATATGGTGCTTGGTCCACATATACTGTTCAGCTAAGAGCAGGCTAAAATATGAAATGAAATACTTAGCAGCTAGACCAATGTCTGACAAACAGCCAGCGCTGGGTAAATTGTAATACATAGAACAGAATGATTAACTTTTCCCATCATCTCTTGTTTCCTGCACAGAATGCCATGCCTCACTAGCATGGGAGTTCCAGGACAGCTGCTTCCCTGGACGGAGGCTGGCAGGTAGCAAGCACATAAGGACACATGGCAAGGATGGAAACGTGTCGGGGTATGAACACAAGAATGGATTGAAAAATGAATGCCTGTAGACAGAAACGTCTTGTTCATAAATGCCAAGAAATGATGAAAGAGTCTCTTCGGTCTCAGTAAGCATAGGCTGAGCTATTCCGGGGAGACAGCTTTGGCTGGCCCTTCCAAGAGGGTGTGGTCACGGGGTAAGTGGAATTGGCGGTCACTTTGTGGGCTTCTCAGATGCTCTGAACAGGCAAATCTCGTCATGTGGTTTCTCCTTTTAAAACCTGTCCGTGGTTTCACTTTGCTGCAAGGATAAAATCCAAACTCCTTCATAGGCCATCAGGCTTTCTGCTTCACTCCCAGCTAGTCTCCTCCTGTCCCTCCACTACCTGGCTACATAAGACTTGTTTCAGGTCCTAAATACAACTGTGCTCTTTCTGGCCTCCAAGTCTGAATCCATGAACTTTCTTCTGCTTCAAACCCACATTTTATCCATTCATGATTCACTCCCCTTATGACTCTATCTATTGTGTGCATAACTTTCAGGTATCACCTTACATGTCACACTCTCCAGAACCTTCCTTGACAATTTAACCTTCTCCAAATTAACCCACCACTGGGGTGAGGTCAGAAGCCCTTCCTGTGTGTTCCCACAGCTCTCTACATTTGCTCTGGTGGCTTAGATTATAAAGAATACGCCTGCAATGTGGGAGACCTGGGTTTGATCCCTGGGTTGGGAAGATCCCCTGGAGGAGGGCATGGCAACCCACTCCAATATTCTTGCCTGGAGAATCCCCATGGACAGAGGAGCCTGGTGGGCTTCAGTCCATGGGGTCACAAAGAGTCGGACATGACTGAGTAACTAAGCACAGCACAGCACTGTGCTTCTTACAGCGAAGCAGAAAGTGGTTTCCTGGTCTTTCCACCACAATTGGAATGCCCAGGCCAATGCGTCAGCCTGTTTTTTTTAAATAACTATACCACCAGTGCCTAGAATAATGTCTGGTTAGTAGTAGATGCCCCACAAATATTTGCTGAATAAATGAATGAATTTCCATATCTAAACTGCATTAAGTTCCATGAGGTCTGGTTTTGTGTCAATTCTTCTATTGTCAATGTATAGTTCCTGCCACATGCTCTCTCTTTCATGTAGTATTCTCAAATATTTATCAAACAAATTAGCTTCATTTGATATTAGTTACCTATTCATATATCACATAAATGCTTATTTCTGGGATATATTGAGAACTGATTGGTGTCAAATTTTTCAGTCATTTCACCTTTTATGAGTGTTTCCAAATTCTTGCCTTTACACTCAAATTATCCACTTAGCAACACTTAAACATCCTCTACTATTAATGATATAAAACATAAATAATACCAATTTCCTTTTTTTTTAAATTTCTTACTATCTACCTTCATCATTTCCGTTAATACCATTGTTATCACTAAGGCTAATATTTGTTCCGAGTATAGAATAAGCTTACCAAGGACCATCAATATCTCTAACACTTGGCTTTAATCAGAAACATAAAACAGACATCTGTATTAAGTTAAATCCCCTTTGAACCACCTCAAATCACTTTCAGAAAGTTGAGTAATGCCAAGAAAGAAGTACATTCTTATAACATCAGTGTACAGTCCTACCATACCTTGAATAAAAGCTATGCTAAAATATTTACCTCTTACATTTTCATAAGAATATGTGTACAATTAAGTGGGGGTGAGAGGGTAGACAGAGGCATCAGAAATGTTATTAACCATATACTGCTTCTTTGATTTTATAACATATAAACATTAACGACACAGAGGCTAGTTTATTTCATTTTTGGTAAATGTGTGTCTTTACAATAAACTCAGTGTTTACTTGCTATTTATTAATTATACCAGTATTCACCAGTGGTTGACTCTTCATGTCCACCTAGGCTTTCAGGGTCATTTAATTTTTATTTAGTGCCTGAATTTGTAATGCTGAAAGCACTCCAAGTCTTCTCACTAGAGCAGAACAGCCGCTAGGGACCCTGCTAAATCTGCGCCAATCTGCAGCATTACTAACTGCTCACACCTTGATGGTGATCAATGTGATTAGCAATGGTAAAACCAGAAGCCAGTGTATAGCAAATGGGGCTGAAACTTGACGCAATTTGCTATGATGTCATAAAAGATTTGAAATTAATTTTAATTAATTTATTTTTATACCACCTAGTTTCAGAAAGGATTTATAACAACATCTAAGGGTACAGTAAATATAATCTAACAGTATTTAAACAAATAAGTAAGCGAGCCAAATATGGCACGAGAGAAATAGAGACGGGGCACACAGAGCTCGTCTTCCCTTACCTGTGTACTGCAAGCCCCTGTACTCGCTTATTGCCCCTGGAGGTTTTAAATTGGGCCAGTAATGGAACAGCATTTGCACAGCTGGAGGTTTCACTTGTGAAGGCCCATAGGCTATCACATACAAAAGATCCTAAAGAAAACAAGAAGCATGTTTTCACCAACATCATCAAATAAAAATAAAGGTAGCTCATTCAATATTACCAAAGCAGTGAAAATTCTAGTGGAGGGATTGAGGTGGTTAATTTCCCTGGAACTTCATCATCTAGGTGGCCTTTGCAGATTAAGTCACATTAGAATATTCTTTTTATTATTTTCATGGGTGTTGTAAATAAGCCAGCCCTGGTAGTGTTCAGATGTACACTATCTTTTAACAAATTCTTTTCTATTCAGAATAATGGGGAAGATTTTAGAACAGCGTAAAGCCAGTTTGCCAAACACTACATTTTTAAAAACATTTCCGTAAAACATATTTTTTAATAATTCACATCTATTTGAAAGAAGAAAGTTTCCCAAGAAACTTTTCAAATTAAATAAAACTGTCACATAGTACAGTATTTGCTAAATTCCACAAATGAGAGATATCCAATTACTGCTTCTGTCAAGTCACTCTGTTCTTCAAGTCTCATTTCTTCTCTAAATGATAAGTAATTAACCAGTAAGGAAAGAATTATAATTTCTACCACACCAAGATAATAAGACATCAATAAATTTGACCTAAACAATAGTTTTAACATGCAAACAACTTTTACTCTATTATATAAATTCAATTTGTGACTATGAGTTTAACGTGGCCCCAAACTTACTTTCCAGACTTCCTGTTTATATTTCATGAGGCATTCCAATAATTGACAATGATACACTGAAAAGAAGAAAATATAATTGGTACAGGAAATGTAAATACCAGACAAAAGATCCTGTGTAATAAACTATATTAGTAGGACTCTTCACTCTAATCATTAAATTAGAAATTGCTTATTTTCATGTATTCATACCTATCAAAAATCATATAAACCTTTGACTTTATCAAGTTTTATTTCAAGATCCCTGAAAAGTATTTTATTTATCTTATTAGCATAGGAAATATTAAGAAAACTCCCTAGGAATCATACTTTTATAATATAAACTTATATTAATGTAATTAAGAACGATGCAGAAAAAAAAATTGCTTAATCATAGTAAAAGTTCACATTAATTGAGTGTTCATTTTGTGCCAGGTATTGAGCTTAAGAGCTTTAAACATTATGTATTTCATAACCACCATGTTGTAGCTAGAGAACAAAAGTTTGGTTTTCTATCTTGCCCAAGTTTGGATAGATAGCAAGGACAGACTGATGGATTAGAAATGAGGTTTTTTAGCACCAATTCATCTAGTTGAGGAATCCTTAAAAGCTATACAACGGCAAGCTTCTTTGATTTGCCTATGTTTACTTGTGGAAGAAAGATATTTTCACCCTAGTTGGATACATATTTGATATCTTCCCTAACCTATCTTCCAACCTTATCACAGCACTGAAGCTGGTCTCCCTTTAGTTACCGATGACCTCTGAGTCGTTCAGCTCCATGGAGACTTTTCAGTCCACCTATCATTCGACCTTCATCAACATTCAGCACCACTGAACACCCTCTTTCCTTGACTTAATGACTGACCCTCTCCCGTTACCTGTGGCAGGCAGTGCTGTTGCTACTCAACTGCTGTAAGCAACCCTTTCTTCTTCTTCAGCTCCCAGCACACAGACTGCAAAGCAGGGCAATTTGCCAGATTTTGTTGCAGCTGGGAAGGCCACATGACTCAGTGCTGACCAGCAAGACGTAATGGAATCTGCTGGGGAGCTTCTGAGACTCATTTTTCCTCTTTGACAAAAGGAAAGAGGCACACCAGGAGACTTTTCTCTAATCATCCTGACTGATCCTATTTTTGAAAGGATTTGATTGGATATATTTTTGAAACCCATTTTTTAGATATGGTTCTTTAAGAATATGGACTTCCTGGGTGGCTTAGTGGTAAAGAATTCTCCTGCACTGCAGGAGACATGGGTTTGATCCTTGAGTCAGGAAGATCTCCTGGAGAAGGAAATGGCAACCCACTGCAGTATTCTTGCCTGGAGAACTCCATGGACAGAGGAGCCTGGCCAGCTATAGTCCATGAGGTCATAGAGAGTCAACACGACTTAGTGACTGAGCATGCATGCATGTAAGAATATAATAACCTCCACTGTGGCATATCTCGCAAACATGAGAAGAAATTCAAGAGAAACCCAAAGATGGCATCTCAGACCCCTGATACAGCTATCTCCAAGACTTCCTATTAAGTTACAACAAACATTTTTATATCTTAAAGCCTATATTAGTAAGCCAAACAGCTCTCTGTCTCCTTGGCAAGCTCCTCCTCTTCCATTGGGCCAGTATCTGCTGGAGTTCCTGAAGGTCTGATCATAAATAAAATCCACTTTTCATTCTATGTCTCTCATGAGCAATGTCACACTCATATACAGCAATGCTTCAGAAATACTACAAGTTCCATAACAGACCATACCAAATACTGCAATAATGTGAATCATAAAAATTTTTTGGTTTCTTCAGGCATATAAAAGTTACGGTTGGACTATACTATAGTCTATTAAGGGTGCAATAGCATTTTATCTAAAATAAAACAATGAACACACCTCAATTGAAAAATATTTCATTGCTAAAAAATGCTAACCATCATTTGACAATGCAGAGATGCTACAAAACTTCGTAAAAAAAACACAAGATCTGTGAAACATAGTAAAAGAAGGTATGACTGTACAACTTGACTTACCATCTATATACAACTCAGTGCATAATAGCATTGAACACGAGGGCTCAAAGTTCATTAATTCTAGCCCAGAATTCTGTACTGGGTTAAAGACTCATAATACAACTTCTTAATTACTATTACCTCTTTTTTCCTGAAGGAAGCTGATTTATTTGCATTTTTGTGTTTTGCTGTTGTTCAGTTGCTCAGTCATGGCCGAATCATTGTAACCCCAGGGACTTCAGGATGTCAGACTTTTCTGTCCTTCACTATATCCTGGAGTTTGCTCAAACTCATGTTAATTGACTCAGTGATGCCATCCAACCATCTCATCCTCTGTTGCCCACTTCCCCTCCTGCCCTCAATCTTTCCCAGCATCAAGGTCTTTTCCAAGGAGTTGGTTCTTTGCATCAGGTGGCCAAAGTATTGGAACATCAACATCAGTCCTTCCAATGGAATTCAGGGTTGATTTTCTTTAGGATTGACTGGTTTGATATCCTTGCTATCCAAGGGACTCTCAAGAGTTTTCTCCAATACCACAGTTCAAAAGCATCATTTCTTTGGCACTCAGCCTTCTTTATGGTCCAACTCTCACATCCGGACATGACTACTGGAAAAACCATAGCTTTGACTAGATGGACCTTTGTCAACAAAGTGATGTCTCTGCTTTTTAATATGCTGTCTAGGTTTGTCATAACCTTTCTTCTAAGAAAAAACGTCTTTTAATCATGGTTGCAGTCAGCATTCGCAGTGATTTTGGAGTCCAAGAAAATAAAGCCTGTCACTGTTTCCATTTTTTTCCCATCTATTTTCCAAGATCTGAGGGGACTGGATGCAATGATCTTAGTTTTTTGAATGTTGAGTTTTAAGGCAGATTTTTCACTCTCCTCTCTCACCTTAATCAACAGGTTCTTTGATTCCTCTTCACTTTCTTCCATAAGGATGGTGCCATCTGCATATCTGAGGTTATTGATATTTCTCCTGACAATCTTAATTCCAGCTTCAGCTTCATCCAGTGCAGCGTTTCATATGATGTACTCTGCACTCAATATGCCAGCAAGTTTGGAAAACTCAACAGTGGCCACAAGACTGGAAAAGGTCAGTTTTCATTCCAATACCAAAGAAGGGCAATGCCAAAGAATATTCAAACTACCACACAATTGCACTCAATTCACATGCTAGCAAAGTAATGGCCAAAATCCTCCAAGCAAGGTTTCAACAGAATGTGAACCAAGAACTTCCAAATGTACAAGCTGGATTTAGAAAAGGCAGAGAAACCAGAGATCAAATTGCCAACATCCGTTTGATCACAGAAAAAGCAAGAGAGTTCCAGAAAAAAATCTGCTTAATTGGCTATGCTAAAGCCTTTGACTATTTGGATCACAACAAACTGTGGCAAATTCTTAACAAGACAGGAATACCAGACCACCTTACCTGCCTCCTGAGAAATCTGTATGCAGGTCAAGAAGCAACAGGTAGAACTGGACATGGAACAACAGACTGGTTCCAAATTGGGAAAGGAGTATGTCAAGGCTGTATATGTCACCTGCTTATTTAATTTCTGTGCAGAGTGCATCATCTGAAATGCCAGGCAGGATTAAGCACAAGCTGGAATCAAGATTGCTGGGAGAAAAATCAAGAACTTCAGATATACAGATGACACCACCCTTACGGCAAAAAATGAAGAGGAACTAAAGAGCCTCTTGATGAAAGTGAAAGAAGAGAGTGGAAAAGCTGACTTAAAACTCAACATTCAAAAAACTAAGATCATGGCATCCAGTCCCATCACTTCATGTCAAATAGATGGGGAAACAAGGAAAACAGTGACAGACTTGGGCTCCAAAACCACTGTAGATGGTAACTGCAGCCATGAAATTAAACTATTTTTAATGAATTTCATGAAATGAAATTTAAAGATGCAAGCTCCAAGAGTTGGTGATGGACTGGAAAGCCTGGTGTGCTGCAGTCCATGGGGTCACAAACAGACACGGCAGAGTGATTGAACTGAACTCCTCTGTCTTTTCTAAATCCAGCTTGTACATTTGGAAATTCTCAGTTCATGTACTGTTGAAGCCTAGCTTGAAGGATTTTCAGCATTACCTTGCTGGTATGTGAAATGAGTGCAATTGTACAGTAGTTTGAATATTCTTTGGCATTGGAATAAAAACACCTTTTCCAGTCCTGTGGCCACTACTGAGGTTTCCAAATTCACTGGCATATTGAGTGCAACACTTTAGCACCAGCATCTTTTAGGATTTGAAATAACTCAGAAGGATTTCCATCACCTCCACTAGCTTTCTTCATAGTAATGCTTCCTAAGGCCCACTTGAATTCACACTCCAGGATGTCTGGCTCTAGGTGAGTGATCATACCACTGTGGTTATCCAGGTCATTAAGATCTTTCTTGTACAGTTCTTCTGTGTATTCTTGCCACCTCTTCTTAATCTCTTCTGCCTCTGTTAGGTCCATACCATTTCTATCCTTTATTGTGCCCATTTGCATGAAATTTTCCCTTGGTATCTCTAATTTTCTTGAAGAGATCTTGACGAGATCTCTCCCCATTCTATTGTTTTCCTCTATTTCTTTGCAATGTTCATTTAAGAAGGCTTTTATCTCTCTTTGCTATTCTCTGGAACTCTGCATTCAAATGGGTATATCTTTCCTTGTCTCCTTTGCCTTTCACTTCGCTTCTTTTCTCAACTATTTGTAAGGCCTCCTCAGACAACCATTTTGCCTTTTTGCATTTCTCTTTCTTGGGGATGGTTTTGATCACCACCTCCTATAATGTCATGAGCCTCCGTCCATAGTTCTTTTGGCACTCTGTCTACCAGATCTAAACCCTTGAATCTATTTGTCACTTCCACTGTATAATCATCAGGGATTTGATTTAGGTCATACCTGAATGGTCTAGTGGATTACCCTACTTTCTTCAATTTAAGTCCAAATTTGGCAATAAGGAGTTCATGATCTGAGCCACAGTCAGCTCCCAGTCTTATTTTTGCTGACTGTATAGAGTTTCTCTATCTTCAGCTGCAAAGAATATAATCAATCTGATTTTGGTGTTGACCACCTGGTGATGTCCATGTGTAGAGTTGTCTCTTGTGTTGTTGGAAGAGGGTTTTTGCTATGACCAGTGCATTCTCTTTGTAAAACCCTGTTCTCCTTTGCCCTGCTTCATTTTGTACTCCAAGGCCAAACTTGCCTGTTATTCCAGATATCTCTTGACTTCTTTCTTTTGCATTCCAGTCCCCTATGATGAAAAGGACGTCTTTTTTTGGTGTTAGTTCTACAAAGTCTTGTAAGTCTTCATAGAACCGCTCAACTTCAGCTTCTTCGGCATTAGTGGTTGGGGCAAAGACTTCAATTACCGTGATATTGAATGGTTTTCCTTGGAAGTGAACTGAGATCATTCTGTAGTTTTTGAGATTGCACCCAAATACTACATTTCAGACTCTTTTGTTGACAATGAAGGGTACTCCATTTCTTCTAAGGGATTCTTGCCCACAGTAGTAGATATAATAGCCATCTGAATTAAATTCGCCCATTCCTGTCCACTTTAGTTCATTGATTCCTAAACTGTCAATGTTCACTCTTGCCATCTCCTGTTTGACCAATTTCAATTTTTTAGGACAGAGAGAATTATTACTGAGGTTATGTGTAGGTTTTTCCCCCAGTGTTATTAAGATATAATTGACATACAACAATGTATTAGTCCAAGGTATATCATCTTCTCTCAAATATTTTAAAGACATCTTGAAAATAACATGTCCAAAATAGACCTCACGATCTTCCCGTAGAAGCCTGGTCTTTCTCTTCCAGTGTCTTCTTTCTCAGGGATATCCTATATGTCACCAAACCTTAACAATATTTACTTTCTGAATAGCTCTCAGATATATCCACTTTTCTTGGCCTCAATAAATCCTGACTTTTACATGTACAGATAAATGCAATGGCCTCCTCATGGGTCAATCTGCATCCACTCTGGCTCCTTTTATTCCATTCTAAGCTGCAGCTAGGGTGACACATATGTGCGTGCACGCTCAGTCGCTCAGTCATGTCTGACTTTCTGTGACCCTGTGAACCATAGTCCATCAGGCACCTCTGCCCATGGGATTCTCCAGACAAGAATACTGGAGTGGGTTGCCATTACCTCCTCCAGGGTGTCTTCACAACCCAGGGATTTAACCAGCATCTCTCGCATTGGCAGGCAGATTCTTTATCACTGGGCCACCTGGAAAATCCCAGTGACACACACACACAAACACTCAAAGTCTTTGAGTACCTCCCCATTAGACTCAGGATGAGCGCAGGACTCCCAGAGCCCACAGCATCCTGCGTGTTCTGACCTGTGGGTGTCTACAGTCTCGTCTCACACCAGGCAGCCCTCACTCTGAGCTCCGCTACAGTGACCTGTCAGTCCCACCTGCGTGCAAGTTTCCCTTCTGACACATAAGATCCCTCTGCCTGGAAAGCTCCACTCCCTGATAGGCCTTGTTAATGCTACTCATCCATCAGTCCTCAGACCAAAGGTTTTACTCCCAGAAAAGCTTTCCCTAATCTCTTCAATAAAAGAAAAATCCCCTTTTATAGGGTCGCATCATAGCACAATGTACATCATTCAAAGCACTTGTCACAATCGAAACTGGACACTTGCTTATGTAATTATTTGGTTAATGTCTTCTCCCTCCACCACATGATAAGCTTCACGAAGACAGAGGAGGGGTTGCACCTAGCAGACACTCAGTAACTGCTTGTTGAGTTTATAAACGGTCCTCTAGATTGGGAACTGTGTGAAGCCATGACTGCTTTCTCTGCTCTGGGGTATTTCTCTTCCACAGGGTCTGCTCCTCTCCTTGTATTTGCTACATGAACCTTGTTCAGAGGGAGGCCACTGACTATCCATGAACAGACCCAGAGAGTTCCTTTATTTAAACTGCCTCCACTCCCAGAATGCCCACTTACCCTGTCAATCAAAATTCTATCTGATTTTAAGACCCATGATCAAGTGGCACAAAGCCTTTCCTGATCATTTCAACCCATACAGTTCTCTCCTCTGATGAATTAACAATATCTGTAGAATTTATCTGGTACTTTTTACATACTACTTTACACTGTAAATTAATCATTTATGTGAATAAGCCTAATCTTCCCAATTAGACATAAGCTCCATAGCAAGCACCATGTCTTACATTTCAGGGTGGTTTTCACAGTGCTGAGCACAGAGGAATGTACACAGGAGTTACACAGTGAATTCCTGGTACCTGAGCAAGAACTCGGCTCTATTCCTGATATACAATCAGGTACAAGGATCAAGCTTCCACTGGCTATCTGCCCCAATAAAAGTTCAAAGGATAATAATGTCCTACCCATTTGGTCACAGAGAGCCCCCTGGTGGACAGCACCTCACTTCTTCCGTTTCCCCCACCACCAGATTAACTTGCTGTCCCACATGTCATTCTTAGTATAGAATAGCTGGCTATACATGTCCCGCCATGAACAGATGAAGACACAGATTTAGGAATAACAGAAGTAACACTATTTGATAGCAGTGGTTTCCCAATGAAACATTCAACTCCAAGAAGGCAATGGCAGATTGTAGAGATCCATGTTTCCATTTACTGAGCAGTGTCCATGATGTGCCAAGTCATTATGCTGAGGAAGCACTTCACACAGACCTAAGCCAGTAAATCCTCACAACAATACTTGAAGTTATTGCAGGAAGAATTATTTCCATTTCAGAAGTGAGAAAATTTAGTTTTAGGGAAGTTAAAGAACTTGCTTATGGTTAAGCTAACTGGCAATTTGCACTGAGCTCAGATGTGAACTCACATACCCTTAACCTCAAAGCACATGATTCTACCCGACCTGCTAAACTGCCTCCCAACGTGGAAATTAGGACCAAAGCCTGATGTAGAGTTTAGTTAACTAATAGATTCTCAGAGACTTAGATAACTAACTAGAGACTTTAACGAACTAGATTCATTATATTCTAATAAATATAAATGACATTATGAGGCTCCTTTAAGCCAAATAGAGATATGAGCTATAACTTCCTCCAAATATATATTTTAATTAAACTCATATAATAATCATAAGGGATTTCATATTTGAAGGATGATATTCCAGATTAAGAAACATTAAGATTTTGAAATGAAAAGAAAAAATTGGTTTCCTCATCCTGAGTCAAAAACTCAATTATTACTCATTATGTAATTAAGTAGAAGGTCAAAAACAGGGCCCCCACATTTGTCTATGTGCCTAATGAAAATAAAAATTGAGATCATGTCTTAGCATGTGACTCCAATAGTCAGCCCCTTTTAGGTTAGTTTCCCAAAGTTCATCTGCAGTGATACTGATAAATGGAAATCAAACAAAGTATATCAGATTAAATCTGCTTAACATTACTAGTAATCAAAGAAACACAAATCAAAATGAGATATTGTTTTTATCTAGTCATTTCTACACAAATGTTATAGCACTCAATAACAGGGTACAGTGTACTTTCATACATAATTAGTGGGAATATTGAAAATTTTTTCAAGCCCTTCAACCCATTAATCCCTCTTTTATGAACTTACTCTAAGGAAACAGTCACAAATATAATAAAAGATTTATGTGCAAGGATATTCGTGTGGTATTAGAGTATCAAATTCATAAAACATTCACAGTGGTCATCTTCAGTTGTTAGAACTGCAGGTGATTGTTTTTATTTTTATTATTATTATTTTATTTTTATTTCAATCATTGAATTATTTCTATATACTTATATTCAAGCCATTTCCAGTCAGTGTTCTAAAACTGTTCTCCAATATTCTAAAAATATCACTAACCAATAGGATTACTACTAACATCCAGAGGCAAGTAAAACTTATTTCAATTTTGAAATCTGTTTTCTAACACAACTCCAGTTGTCTATTCACCAAAAGAAAATCTCCTAAGAATTTCTAATTTGCCTATTTGATACCTTATTCAATTATTGGTCTTGGAATTAATAAATCCATCCAAATTTCCACTTACCTGGGTTGGATGTGTACTGCATTGCAATCATTAGCATGGATGATGCAGAGAGATTAACATGGGCAGGAACGCCTTCTCTCCTTGAGGAACCCACTAAAACCAAAATTATTTTGATTAGACACAATTTATACATATATATTTGTATATTTATATTTATTTATATATGTTGTTACTACTTTGCATAGGGCAAGAGAGCTGAAAAGAAACTTGAAAAAATCAATAGAGGTTTTGCATAAATAAAATCACAAAATTTGTCCTGGCACACAAACACTACCGTAGTCTTTATCATAGGCATATTTAGTGAGAATCTTCAAGGCGCAGGAATAATGCCAGAATGTAATGTAATAGTTACATCAGAATTTTACTTAGATGTGATCTCTGTTTCCAATATGTTTTTATCTAGGTAGAAAAGAAAGAAAAAACAAAATCCTCCGTGTATCCAAATACAACGCATGTCGAAGTTTATCCCAATAAGAAAGTAAAAATAAAAGGTTTTTTAACACGACTTGAATGTATTAAGAGATACAGCTGGAAGAGTCTACCTGTAATGGGCACTATATTCACTTAGTAACAAACACAAATTTTAAATCATGCATAATAAAAAACAGTATATTAATTTAAAAATTATTTTCAACTCTCACTTATCATTAAACAATTTTATTCAAACCTTCACATGTAACTTCAGCAGCAGCAGCTTAATCACCATGACAATCACTCCTTTACTTTTCCAGAGCTTACCATTTTCATATCCACCTGAGTTGTTTGAAATAAAGCACTTTTTGAATCTGTGAATAATGCTGTTGCTGGACATTTTATCCTGTCCCACAGTATTCAATCACAAGGTCAGTTGGATTCTTCAAAATTCATCTTATAGCAGTAAAATTGTGAATGCCATGTGATAACCACTTACACATTGCTTTTAAGACATCTTTAAGTGGCCTGTTTACAAAGACATCCAACACTGTTTCAAATCTCTCTTTTTTAGTGAGTGTATCAGGTAACCTCTGTAAGCATCCAGAACTAGCTCTGACGGAGGTCACTCGAGGTAACATGTTGTCTCCAGTGTACTTTATTATTCTAAGCACAGTAACAGAGAGGGCCCACAGTAGAGAAACTTTTTACAAGGACTCAAATAGAAAATAGAATTCCTTTTCTGGGATAATTGCAGGAATAGCAGAAACCTTGCCTTATAGTTGGGCTCCTGTGGCAAATTGTCAGGAAAGCACAAACAGAACAGTAGATAGTGAATAAACACGCTCATAAAGTCAACTCTCCATTTCCAACACACACTGCAGAAGACCACCAACACAGCCAACAAGAAAGAAGCAGAGAGCCCTAAAATCTGTCTTATTTTAAAACATTAAAGTGCAATGTGTAGGAATAATATCTCACCTACGGCCAAGAAGAATAAGGTAACATAATAAAACACACATATAAAAGAAGTATTATAGCACTAAAAGAGGTTTATCATATAATGAAAAGACAAAAAAAATTTAACATATTCTCTTTTAATTTACATTTAAAAAATGAGCACCACAAGGGACACTGTGGCCATTACAATAGTTTACAGAAATACAGAAACAAATAAAATGGATCTATAATTGAGTCCCATGTACCTGAGCTGGTTTTTCTTAATCACTTACTTCTGGGATGCTGCTAACCCACCAGGCCAGTGATAATCAGGAACAAAAATTAGCTTGGTTATACAATATAAATAAGTATTAATACTTATGCAAAGATATGAAGATCAGTTCACTGATCTTAGATGTTAAAGTTGATGAACTAAGTAATCAAGGAAAAAAATATTTGGGCCAAATTCAGACTTTAGCCAAGGAGCTTGTTCAAATTGGGCTTCCCTGCTCAGACGGTAAAGAATCTGCCTGAAATGCAGGAGACTCAGGTTCAATCCCTGGGGAAAGATCCCCTGGAGGAGGGCATGACAACCCACTCCAGTAGTCTTGCCTGGAGAATCCCATGGACAGAGGAGCCTGGAGGGCTATAGTCCATAGGGCCACAAAGAGTTGGACACGACTGAATGGCTGATACTAATACTTGTTGAAATTCAGCTTCAGGGGGCCCATATCTAGAGAGTCTAACTCAGTTGGGAAGCAGGAAAGCTGTGTTTAATAAAGACATCAAATGATTCTGACCAAGTGGACCTTGGAGCTACATTTTGAGAAGTACTACTAGAGGGATGAGAATAAGAAAGGAAATACTTCTGGGGCAGTTCAGTGGTTAAGACTCTGCCTTCCAATGCAGGGGATGCAGGTTTGTTCCTTGGCTGGGGAACTAAGATACCATATGTCGCAGTGTGCAGCCAATAATTTTAAATAAATAAAACTTGGGAAAAAAAGAAAGGAAATATTTAATAAGGTGTCCAGATGTGGGAGGAATAATTGCACACCCTTGGGTTCTTTGGTTAAAGGGGAGAAAAGCAAAAGAAAGTGTAGCCTTCAACATAGGCAAGGAAAAATAATTATATGTATACTATATCCATTCCTTTGGGGACAAGTGTTTCACCTTTGTTTAAATTCATTTCAAACTTAAATTAGAAGTGTTTCTTAAAAATGAAAACTATTAAGGGAGGCTGAGAATCACTGTGCCTGGAGGCACAGTGGGAGAGATGCCCAAATATCTCAGATGATTTAGGTGAAGTTCATTTGGAGAACAGTCCAAATGGCTTGGTGACTTTTGGATGTCCCTCCTAACCCCTACAAATCCATGCTCTCCCTCAAGAAAGGTCAGCACCAAAGCCAAGAGTGTTCCCCTGACTCAAGCCCTCCGAAACCGACTCCAGCACTTCTTTAAGCAGACTGTGCCTTGCAATTTCTTAGTCTTCTAATGGACTGAACAAAGTCACCACAATTCCAATTTAATAAACATGCAGAGACACACATCATTTATTGAATCTTGTTAAAAAGGCATGACGCAAACAGACATGCAGCTTGTCCTCATGAGGATGTATAAGGTCAAAGCTGCATACAATGGAAGGAACCAGAAAATTAATCAAAATAAGGAAATTTTACATGCAATATTGTGCTTAGGAAATACAATTAAGTCTTAAGACCTATTCCTCTTAAGACCTGATCCTCTTAGCCCTACCAAAACAATTATTATATCATCCCCTCCTTCTATGAACAACAACAATTTCTTAATCTGTTCCTGCATTTTATAATTCCTAATACATTATCAGAAATAGCTCTTATATGATTCTCCACAAAAAAAAAAGTATAGCGGAAAGCCATTTTATAAAAGAGAAATCAAATTTTGCACAAGAATACCAACCTAATTATTAGGACTATGGCCTAAGTCACTTGACTTCATAGTTAATGCTCTAGTCACTTAGTCACACAGTATTTTTTCAGTATCTTCTACATACGAGGCATTATTCTAGATGCTGGGACACAGCTGTGTATAAGACAGGCAAGTCTTTGTCTTTATGAAGCTTAAATGCTAGAACTGTGCTGTACAATATAGTAGCCACATGTGGTTAAATTTAAACCAATCAAAAGTAAATCAGGCATAGTGGTAAGAATCTACCTGCCAATGCAGCAGACATGGGTTTGATCCCTGGTCCGGGAAGATTCCACATGCCGTGGAGCAACTAAGCCCATGCGCGACAACAACTGAGCCTGTGCTCTGGAGTCCACAAGCCCCAACTCCTGGGCCCTTGCCCTGCAATAAGAGAAGCCAGCGCACCACAGAGAAGAGTAGCCCCCGCTCTCCGGAACTAGAGAAGGCCCACATGCAGCAACAAAGACCCAGCACAGCCATAAATAAAAAATAAATGTTAAAAAGTAAGCTAAATTAAAAATGCAGTTCCTCTGTCTCATTAGATATATTTCAAGTGTTCAGTTCCCACATGTGGCTAGTGGCTATTCTATTGAATAGCACAGGATTTTATATAACCTTTCCATGACTGCGGACAGTTCTGTTGTGTTATTCTAGAGGAACAGGAAACAAATACCTGTGAAGAAATACAAAGCAGGGCAAGGGAATAGGTAGAAAATGATGGAAGGTCCTGTTTGAGCTTGAAGGTAAAGAAGGGCCTCTGGGAAGCCGTAATACTGAAGCTGAGACTTGAAAGGAGTGAGCAAGCAAATCATGTGACCATCTGCAAGACGGGCTTGTGAGACAGAGGAAAAAAGCCTGGAGCAAAAGCAAAACCTGGTGCCTTTATGAAACTGCAGCAAGGCCAATATAAGCCCAGCAGAGCGAATGCTAGCGGAGGCAAGGGATGAAGTAGTAAAATAAGCTGGGGCCAGATAGCAAGGCAGAGGCGCTGAATTTGATTTGCAGGAGTGATGGGAAGCTACTAGTTGTTTTCAAGAAGGAAATGACATAATTTGATTTCCATGTTTGGAGGATAGCTCTGGCTTTTTGGTGGAGAGCATGCTCTGGGAGAGCTAAGAGTAGAGGCTGGGAGACCAGCTCAGAAGTTATTGGATGCTGTCTACCTTTTTAAGGGGTACAGGGAAGGGAATCACCTGGGAAGAAAAAAAACATTCTGATGCCAGTTCTGCTATATGACAGAACCATTTCCTGTGCTGCCTGGATTAGCAAGTGGCCTCTGTTTGTGTAAGCAGTGGTAACTGTGCTCCCTGAGACAGGGTTTGAGCATAAGATACCTGTGCTGTCAGGCCATATGGGTTCAACAAAAGATACCATGATCCTGAAGTCTATGCAGCATTAAAATATATGCTAAGATTGGTAGATAAATAAAAAGTCATAGAGACAGGATTGCCCATCAACACAAGAGGTGTTCTGTCAGGTTCTATGAGATCAAAAACTGGTTTAACAATTACTGTTATTATATGACACACTCTCAGGAAAAATTCCCAAGCCCCAGCAGATGGCCCCTTATTTCAAGTAATCTTTAAGATGATGAAATTTGATGTCACCATGTAATTTTGAGCAGAATATTGGAAAGGGTTGCAATGAGATTTGACACGTCTGTCATTTGACTGTGTGTTTTGGTCTGTTATAAACTGGTATAACATCAGACAACATTCAAAGGCCATTATCATATGTTATGCCATGGCCTTCAGAACAAACACTGTGATGTAGACAGGAACGTTACGATTATTCACAAATTTACAGCTAAAGAAACTAAAGTTAGATAAGATTGTGAGATCTGCCAACAATCAAAGGACTACAATTCAGTGCTTCTGAATTCCTATTCCAAAATATTTCTCATAATTCAATATTAAAGCTCCTAAAGTATACTATTATATAGAATTGATGCTTTTGAATTTTGGTTGGAGAAGACTCTTGAGAGTCCCTTGAACTGCATGGAGATCAAACCAGTCAATCCTGAAGGAAATCAACCCTGAATATTCATTGGAAGGACTGATGCTGAAGCTGAAACTCCAATACTTTGGCCACCTGATGTGAAGAGCCAACTCACTAGAAAAGACCTTGAGGCTGGGAAAGATTGAAGGCAAAAGAAGGGACGGCAGAAAATGAGATGGTTAGATAGCATCACCAACTCAAAGGACATGAGTTTGAGCAAATTCCAGAGATAGTAGAGGACAGGGAAGCCTGGCATGCTGCAGTCCATGGGGTCACAGAGAGTGGGACATGACGTAGTGACTGAACAACAAAAAAGTATAGTAATATCTACCTTACAAAAACAGTCATTAGCTAATAAAACATTTTATATATAAAATACTACTTAAATTCATTAATATCTTACATTGGTATTTTACTGTGTTTTTTTCTATTATATTTACTTATTAGTGTTTGGAAGATCATAGAACATAATATGCATCCTCTGTAGCAGCAGTAGAACAAAAAAATGATACAGGGCCAAAGGCTTAGAAGCAGATATTCAATTAAATCATACAATTGCTTTTAATTCCATGCAAAGATCTAAATGAATCTTTGTTGTCTAAGGGTAAGTGACTTTTGAGGAAATTAAAGTTGGAAAAGAAACTAGATGAGACTACAGTTCAGGATACCAAGATCCACTAGAAGGATCTTTCACAGATTTAATTGTTCAGCTTTATTATTCGCTTTAAAATAACGTATCCTACATCAAATAATGTTCATTTGGGACCTCTTTTCCTTTTCTCTGCCAACATCCAAACTTCAGTTTGGTGCACAATCACAGAACCTTCATGGAAAAAGAGAGATTTCCATGGTGAAATGCAAATAACTTTCTCATTCTTAATAATTCCTTTATATATATGTATATTACACAAAGCCTACTGCACACATATGGAATAAAAACAAGTGGATCTTAATATATATACAAGATATATATATCTTAATATATATACAATCTTAATATATATAAAATAAAAACAAGTGTATCTTAATATATATATAATATATTGTGTGTATATATATACAATAATGTGTATACATTTGTATATACAATATATACAAATATATATAAGATATATATTTACCAATATATATCTTAATATATATACAAGGCAATAACAAAAAAAGGTTATGTCAAAGAAAGTTTTATAATAAATTACACTTTGCTTTGCAGCACCTCAAAGGAGTTATTTAAAATAAAAGCACATACAGTATACTAACGCATATATATGGAATTTAGAAAGATGGTAACAATAACCCTGTGTACGAGACAGCAAAAGAGACACTGATGTATAGAACAGTCTTATGGACTCTGTGGGAGAGGGAGAGGGTGGGAAGATTTGGGAGAATGGCATGGAAACATGTAAAATATCATGTATGAAACGAGTTGCCAGTCCAGGTTCGATGCACGATACTGGATGCTTGGGGCTGGTGCACTGGGACGACCCAGAGGGATGGAATGGGGAGGGAGGAGGGAGGAGGGTTCAGGATGGGGAACACATGTATACCTGTGGCGGATTCATTTTGATATTTGGCAAAACTAATACAATTATGTAAAGTTTAAAAATAAAATAAAATTTAAAAAAAATAAAAATAAAATAAAAGCACAGTACTTGGTTTATTGACAAAAATGGCGTAATAGATTTAACTGATATACATACAGGGCTTTTCAACTGAAAGAGCTGCAATACCTCATTAGGTCTACTTGAGACTTCAGAGTTTCATCTCCTAAGTCCTTAATGATATCATCATTTAACACCCGAAAAACTGTCCGTGTATTACATTTGACCTTGCAAATACCATATCAAAGAGGTTAAAGCTTTTTTGTCTTAAACACTTTATCAAGTACTCAGAAAATGCAATGTCCTTTATCTCAGGCCTTAAATAAAAATATTCCCATAGAAATTAAATGCTCCCCTCTAGTTCTGGTCAGAAATTTTGAACACGGAAACAACTTCCCAAAATAAAACCAACATGGATGCAAGCAACAGACACACATTCTCACATCGATTCAGTTTGACACGATTAATCTGGAACCCAATTCCCTCCATCTTTGGATCTGTGTCCTTTTTATCTACTCTGGGAAAAAATAAGGACAAGAGAAACACCTGAATCATTTAACAGAATTGGCTTTAAAGGTAAGTACCACAACTTATTCTCAAAGATTTAAAGATGACAAAGATTGGCTACATTCGAATCTCAGGAATGGTGACAAGAAATGAAACAGTCAAAACTAGGAGACTAAAACCAGAGGAACCAAATAAATGAACCAGATCAGCGATTGCATTGAAGGAAGATATGCCTCTTACATAAAAAAAGATTGATGTTATTTAACCTAGAATAATTAAGCTAGAAATAACCTTAGAGATGGAACATTTTTTCTAAACCTCTCCTTCACAGTTAAAGAAGAATAGGGCCCCAAAGACAGAAATGATCTGTCCCGACCCTTTAAATAAATACCAAGCTACTTTACTAACAAGCATTGCAATTTTCACACAGATTTTATAAACTCAACTTACTATTTTGTTTCCCTCAGTTGCCAAGGCTTACACATTTAAATAAGTGAGGATTCCAACGTGACTACAGGCTGTGTTTTAGAGTACATTTCTAAGTAGAAACTAATAATCCAGGATGAAGAAACAAGTTGCCAGTTGTCACATGCTCAGTCACTCCTAAGTATAACCCCAAGGGCCTGATATATGTAGTACCTCTTCCAAAATTATTATTTCTAAGAAGGACAGATATAGTGAGTTACACTCAGAAAGATACAGACCCACCTGCTATTCTTTTCTTTTTAAAGTCTCTGCTTAAGTTGAACTGTCAACATACTTCTAAAAAAAAATACAACTATACAATTCTAAGGCTGTATCCACAAGTACTTTGTCAATAGAGTTACACAGAATGAAAAAAGAGAACTAAATTAAATATTCTAAAACAGAATTAAATATTCTATTACTTGAACAGTATAATCAGTCTGCTCATTTTTAATAGCTATATAATTTAGGCAGAAGTCAGACTCTTTTTAAAGACATGAAAATTACAATTCCACAGCTAAAATTAAACTCAAGTGTAAAACAAGTAAATGAGGCTCAAAGGTACATTTGTTTACCAATTGTTATTACAAAGTGACGATTTTAATACAATTGTTAAGTGCATAACATTAAAACAGTAAAAATTGATCTCTAGGAATTGAATGTGACCAACACAGGCATTATTATAGAATGAGAGTTGAGAGAAGGAGAGAAGTAAACCAACACTTCTTGAACACTAGGCATTACGCCAGCACCCTACCGATGCTCCAGTCAATCATCTCAATGGTCACAGCAACCTTAGGAGGCAGTATTATCACTATTCTCACTTTGCAAACAGAAAGGTTAGGTGGCTTGCCTAAGCTCATACAGCTAGTTGGTAGCACAGCTGTGATTTGAATCTATATCTCTTTGATTCCTAAACCCATAATCTTTTCAGATTATCTACTGAAACATAGATTAACTAATCATGTATTTCTTTAAAAAAATACTTTCGAAGGATTTTGATCGTAAAAATCACAACCCAACTTCTTTTTTTTCTCTCTGTTGTCACATCTGGATAACAAGCCTACAGAAATAAGCTTATAAAAATGAAGCAGAATTCAAATTGAATCCATGTTCATAATAGTACCTGGCACATGAGTCGGAAGCTTTTGCTTTTTTCAAAGTGTTCTCATAAACTTTGACTCACTATGTCATCACAACACTCTTGTTAGGAAAACTGATACTATCATCACCCTGGAGATGAGGTTTACTATATGAGCTGCCGATCTCACAGAGCAGATTATGGACAGAAGTGAGACTAAAGAATATCTAGATACCCTGACTCTATCCATTGTTCCTCCCAGCACACCCTGCTGCCTTCAGATGCAAAAGATAAGAATTTCTACGTCCCAGACAACATTTTGCTCCGTCTTTTTTTTCTAAAGTTGCAAAAAATACTCTAATTTATATGTAGGAAATGTAGACTGTGCTTTGACTCGTTCTTTCTTCCTATTCTATAAGATCAAACTATGTGCATAAAATAATTCTGAGGTTTTATTGTCTTTTCATGTCTTTGATGTTCACCGTACTATTCATGCTAAGTGACTGAATTTTAATCAAAGCACATGTATACAGCAGTGATTATAATCTTGAAAATCTACAAACCTAAAACAGCAAAAGCAATTTCCATTCATACATCATACAACACATAAAAATAATCTAGTATTAGGTAGGACTGAACTTACGTATAGCCATTGGTAGAAAAGATGTGCTAAGATATTCAATAATATCCTTGTGCAGAAACGGAGGAAAGGTAGCTAAGGTTGATATCATCGTGTAGGGCAAGGTACTCAGAATATCATCACTGAGAAAGGGTAGCAAACATGTAGTTGTATAAAAGATTGACTGTCCAAGGTCTACAAAACAAAAGCAAGTAATCAGTCATTGCATATCCTGCATTTAACAAAAAAGCTAACTTTACATTTTAAGCTTTTATGAAATGGTTTAAATTGCAAGCAACTATCACTGCCTTCTTTTAAGAGTTCTGTATAGCACCTGCACAGTATTTGATAAATGATAGAATTAACAAATATAAATACAACACCCAGTCCAGGTTCAATGCATGATACTGGATGCTTGGGGCTGGTGCACTGGAACGACCCAGAGGGATGGTGTGGGGAGGGAGGAGGGAGGAGGGTTCAGGATGGGGAGCGTATGTATACCTGTGGTGGATTCGTTTTGATGTTTGGCAAAACTAATACAGTGTTTCAGGTTTAAAAATAAAATTAAATTAAATTTAAAAAAAAGAAAATAAAGATGCATTTGCAAGTTAAAAAATATATATATATATAAATACAGTTGACTTGTGAACAACACAGCTTTGAACTGTGTTAGGTCCATTTTTGTACATGGATTTTTTTTCAATAATTATAGTATCTGTAGCTCAGACGGTAAAGAATCCACCTGCAATGTAGGAGACTTGGGTTCAAACTCTGGGTCGGGAAGATCCCCTGGAGGAGGGAATGGATACCAGTATTCTTGCCTAGAGAATTCCACGAACAGAGGAGCCTGGAGGGCTACAATTCCATGGGGTCACAAAGAGTCAGACACAACTGAGCAGCTAACACTTTTGACTATTTTTTCATCTTCATTTTGCAGATCTTTAAACTAAGTGTAGGAGGAAGTTTGTGGTCAATTAGAGATCACAACAAATGGAACCCAAAGAACTAGGATTTGAGTCTTGATTCTATCCAAACCGTTTCAGCTCCCTGCCCTTGGGTGAGTCATTTATCAAATCCTTTGTTTTTGAGGCAGAGACAGCTGCAGAAATTCCTGATTTTTTACTGTTTGCGGGGCGAGGGCGAGGGAAGGTGGTCAGTGCCTCTAACTCCTTGAGTTATTCAAAGGTCACCCATATCTATGACATGAGCTTTTCCTCAACACTTTATCCATCTTCAGTCATATTACTCCCTGATTTCATAAATCAAAAGCACTTCCATGTGATAACGAATCCTGAAATCCCTCCAGCATTCTTACCTCCATTACATTTTATACAAGATAACCGTGGCACAAAGATGTTAAATTGTTTTCCAACGGGAAGTTTCAGAAAACTCAAGGGCAAGGCTGGAAATAAAACCAGGCTATTTCTGCTCCATCAACTGAACAATCTTCCTACATCTGAAGTCTCAGGCAATGAGGTAATTGGCATCTTCCAGCACAGTGGCAGATTCAGCATACACCAACGAAAGGAAGCTGTAAACTGATACTGCACGACCCTGTGCATTTAGTTACAAATATCACAGAAGGACGTGTCCCCTGGTAGTAATGTTTCTATCAACGTTTGTAAGTGATAGGAACAATACCTACCTCACTTCATTAGGATTGTTAGGAGGTTTAAATGAACAAAACATAAAGTACCTAGCATAGCACACAATGTGTGCTCCACAAGTATCAGATATGAATATTGTTACTATTATTATGACCTGCACAAGGAGTAAAAATAGAAGACATTCAAAAATCATAACTATTTAGCTTTAGAACGCAAGTAGACCAAACCACATCACACTGAGTATATGAGTATATATTTTCAGATTTCTGCATCTTACGTCATCAGCCAAGTCTTGACAATGAAAACTTTGATCATTTTCATATCCTTTATAAAAGAAATTATTAGATTTGTTTGTCTGGTAGCAGACTGAGCTTCTTAGTGGTATTTTGATGTTATTTCCGATTATCATTAGAATTAATTTGCACCCCCGACTGACAGCAGACAGACACACTGCGCCCTGGGAGGTGAGGGTCAGTCGACCTTGGGCTCAAACCCATGAAAAGAAAATTCACAAGTGTTTTACTGAGAAATGATTGCAGCTGTGCACAATAGACACCTCAGCTGCATTTTAGTTTAGGTACAGAACACTGGCACGGAAAGGAGCCTGAAGCCCCCCAGAGTAATTTTCATAAGAGGAGGCTGAGGCCTGAAAATGGAAGTGTTTGCCCAAGATCACGTGAGAGTAAGCAGCTGAACCACAACAAAAATGCAGTTCTGCTGGGTACACTATACTGCCCCACGCGAGGACACAGCCTCCAGCCCTGAAGGCAAGGGCTCTCCAACTCAGTGCATAGAAAAGTCACCCAGAGAGCTACTTAAAAATTCAGATCCTCAGGACCCACCCCTCAGTCATTCTTGTTCAAAAGTTACAGCTCGGGAACCAGAATTCCCTGCTTCCAGCTTCCTTGGAAATTCTGATGCTGTTTACATCAACCAAAGCAGTGTTGTACTGTTTTATGAACCTCCCTGGTGCCTGGAAAATCCCATGGACGGAGGAGCCTGGAAGGCTGCAGTCCATGGGGTCGCTAGGAGTCGGACACAACTGAGCGACTTCACTTTCACTTTTCACTTTCATGCATTGGAGAAGGAAATGGCAACCCACTCCAGTGTTCTTGCCTGGAGAATCCCAGGGACAGGGGAGCTTGGTGGGCTGCCGTCTCTGGGGTCACACAGAGTCGGACACGACTGAAGTGACTTAGCAGCTGGTGACTCAGATGGTAAAGTGTCTTGCTTACAGTGTGGGAGACCTGGGTTCGATCCCTGGGTTGGGAAGATCCTCTGGAGAAGGAAATGGCAACCCACTCCAGTACTCTTGCCTGGAAAATCCCATGGACAGAGGAGCGTTGTGGGCTACAGTCCATGGGGTCGCAAAGAGTCAGACACGACTGAGTGACTTCACTTTTTCTTTCTTTCTTTCTTTCTAAGGGATGGTCTAGTTAGTTTTTTCTACCTTCTAAGATCTGTTATGCAGAATAAGAACACAGCCCATAGATAATAGGAAAGAGGAAGGTCACAAAATAGCTGTGCATATAAGAGTAAAAATATAAATCATCTTCCCTGAAATTGTCACAATTTACACATGAATTGCCATTAGATGGGCTGTAAGATACCAAACAGAATGCTTTTATCTCAGTCAACGATCCCTAATAAGTGGTCCACCCCAGGGTCAGAAAGGCAGTCACAAAGGAAAAGCACGGGCAAGTTCATCACCACAGTCAGCTCCAGGAACATTATATTCAGAGAGACATCACCTTTAAGTTCTCAGCTGGGATAGGATCACAACAAAAGTGACTAGGCTTAAAACAGCAGCAAAATGGTACAATAAACAAACTCACAAGTTTCTACATTTTTGTATATTCACTGTAATATAGAATCGCAAATATAAAAAATTAATAATCATTATATCATCATTTTTCTAAAAGCAGGCTTTAAATGTTTGTTTAAGAACACATATTACTAAATAAACCATTGAGAATTCTCTTAGGAAAGTTAGCCATAACTAAAAGACAAAATAACCCCCACCACCACCAACCCATTTCCCAAATTTCAACTTTTTGTGCAGTGAAACTTTGGTTATCATACCTCCATGGACCAAATTATCAATGCTTTTAAAGTTAAGACAACTGACGTATTAAAAGCTCATTTGCTGCAAAAAAAAAATCCTTTTTTCTCCCGTACAGTAAGTCCCCTACATACAAACTCTTACGTTACGAATTTTCAAATATGCGAACGTGCCCCTGTATGCCAGCTGTGGTACTGAACTACTGTACTTTTCAAGGTACTCTTTAATAAGATTTAAAATGCTCTCTCTATATCTGTGTTCGCTTTTTATGTATTATCTATGTGAAAAGTATTATAAAGCTATTACAGTACAGCACTATATAGCTATGACTGTGTTAGTTGGGTACCTAGGTTAACTCTGTTGGACTTATGAACACACTGGACTCACAAATGTGCTCTCAGAACATAACCCATTCATAAGTAGAGGACTTACTATATTTAATACTTAGGCAGTAGATACTACTGAGCTCCTTTTTATGGGTTAGAAGAATCTGGTAAGCATGCAAGCTAATGAAATTGACTAAAGACTGCAGAAAGGGAAAGAGTTAAGCAAAGAAGCATGCTCTTGGGCTTCTGTCATAAAGCATCATTAATACATGTATAATATACGCCATACACAGCATGCATATACTATACACAGCATATAGCACCACTATACACTGTACCATGTGGTCAACATTTTCTAAAAACCACTGATAGTTAAATTTGGAAAAGTTCCTAGAGATTTCTTCATATCTAGCCTCCTGGGTTAGGAGACAGAAAAAATGAGTCCCAGGGAGATTCTGTGATTTGCTCCCCAAAATTACAGAATTAGTTAGTAGACTTGACGTGTCCTTCAAGCTCCACCTCTTACATTTTTCTGGGGGTTGACTAGTTTTTAAAACAATCCCCAAACCATAATTTCAACCAGTCTCCCTGATAAGCAGGTCGGGGTGAATAAGAAAGTTCCTTTTATAGTTTTCCTCCTTTCTCAAGCCCATTGCCCCCAATGTAGACCCACTTGGATATCATCCCTCTGCCTATAAAACAGCAAAAAATGATAGAACAAATGATAGAAACCATAATTAAGTTTCAGTGTAAGAAAGGCTTTAGCCACACAAAGACCTTTCAGGCAATGTATTATAGTAACAGCTAGGGTCTCCAGTATCCATAAGCGTACATGTATATTTTCAAAAGTTTTGATTAAATGCTCACCATGTTGGCCATGCTGTAGTAAAGGAACTAGATCCAGGAGAGTCACCAAAGTCACGTAGAGGCCTTGATAGTCCAAAGAAGGGTAGTCTGACAAGTGAGCATCACGACTTTGCAGGCCACGTTCAGAGGGTGCATCTCGCAGGACGCTGTAAAGGAGGGAGCGAGTAACAGTAGGGTTGATGGAACTGACCTGCGGTCTTAGAGATGGGGTGAGTGGGAATGGCACAGGAAAAAGACACATGGTCATGGGCACTGTCAAATTGGAGGCATCTTGGTTTTCCTTCTTCCCTGTGCGGGACAAAATGCTGTTGGGGGGACAAAGAAAAAAAAGAGACAACAAAGACACAAAGAACAGCACATTACATTGAAATGACACTCTAAAACAAATAATAAAACACCAGATACGTCCCACATAAGATGCAATTGCCACACCAGCAGCATCTACCAATCTAATACAGGTCACACAGCTTCATGCTCAGAGATACCAATAATTAAGATTTATTTTGTGGAAGTTGCATTGCATCTCATGTGTTATCTGGTTAGTAAGGAGCAAAAATATAAAAATGCATGTTTCAGTGCCAAACCCATGTTTTACAGTTTATTGATTTGATGAAGGAGGGGGTTTCCTGGAAGGAAAAAATCACGGCTTTAATGAGTTAGGGCTTTTATTCCTAACTAAAAGGAGCTTTCAAAGCAAAGGAAGTTTTCAGCAAGACTGTCGTAATCAGGTAAGTAAAAACCTGCAAAATATAGGTATGGCACTTGCAGAAACATGTTTTAGCAAAGAATAAACATGTGTGTTTATTAAGAAAGTCTTAAAAATCACATGTTTATTGCATCAAAATAATGTCTATATGTATATTATGATACTGTTTCATGACATTCTGTCAGTATCATTTGAGATAATGAAGTTTAAACAGGCATATGAATTTAGAAATAATACATATTTCTAAAATGTTAGCTAAACTACATTGGAAAAGCTATAAAATAATATAGAGTAGATGGTCCATAGCATATGTTTGTGAACTAATGATAATGGTTATTTATGTGTGTTTTTTAAATTTTGCATGTTGGGGAGGAAACATTTTATTTTATGAATACGAACAGTGGTTTATTAAATAGTTACCTTCAAAATTCTAAAGACTAAGCAAGCAGTATCTGTCATATAGCTGCACATCATACAATAAGATCTTATATATTTCTGCTGCTACTTACGTTATTATTCAACAAAACTCACTAAAAACTAAAGGAAAGATAATTTACAAAGTTAAAAAAAGTTTAATGGGAATAAAAAGAAATTCTTTTAAAAAATTGGCTTTCTTTTAGCATTAATTTTTAAATAAAAACCTTTCAGGAAAAGCAATAAAGCAGAACAGTTGTTAATTTAAACATAGAAGAAATGATTGCTTAGCCAAATGTTTAGGTTTTTTTAAATTAGACTATACTATTTAATCATTAAAGACAATAGCTATACATTGTAATGATAATATCTGCTGCACTTACAAAGTGCTTTGATAGAGTACACTTCTATGTTAATCAAAATAGATACCAATTTAAAAATATTTCATTACATATTTTATACTTATTCTATGTGCATCAAACATTACTAAGTTCTTAGTTAATGCTATTACATTTACAGTTTTACAGTAGTGTGAAGAATTGGTTAGTGTCAAGCATGCTTGCTATTTCAAATTTACATTTATTTTTATTTACTCTTAGTGCAAAATATGTTACAATGTAAGAAAAATGACTACATGCTTTTTATTTTCCATGTGCCTAATTTACCTCAATTTCCTTTGTCTTCTGTTACCCAATGTCCAGGGGAAAAACAATTAATAATAATAAAAATAATTTCAGAATAGTTATGTTATACTTCTTAGCAATAAGCAGCTTAAGATTTAGAGTAATTTTTTTTTCATTTTTAAAGGGACTTAATATACCTTTTTTGTGTGTGATGTATTTTACTCTGTAGTCTTACACTTTACAATGGGATAATATCAACATTCCAGTTACCCCTGTCTGCCTACATCTACCATAAATACCATCAGATTTTCCATTAGATTTTATATTTTTGTCATAAAACTCAATTACTCCTAAAAGTACCACCTTTAAATGTTAAATTCTTGATAAACCCACTCATCAAAAATCTGTTTTAACACTATAGGATTTTTCCCACTGAAAATTTCCTTAAAATCACAATGGAAATAAGTCAGAAATATTATTTACCAAACTTCAACCCTAAATCAGCTTACTACCAGCATCCTTCCAAAATTACAAGATGTGGCTCTTACAGAAGCGGCATAAAAAAATAATATTTTGCCTTAGAGAATACAATTAGTTTTACAGCATACATTAATGCTTTTCTTCAAATTAAGTACCTTGTTCTCATCAAACTTTTCCTTGGTAGGGGAAATAAAACACATTATTTTTTTCAAATGTACAGTAGTATTTTTCCAAAGTTTGATATAATTTAACAAACACTAGTCACATCAACTTTGGATGTTCTACATTGATATTTTTCCCTTCCTGTATATGCATGGTTCCCAAATGAGAGCAGCACTAACTTCATAACATGCAGGGAGGGAAAAGGTCAGCACTGAAGCAGTCAATTTCTCTCTCACTGCCTTTAAATTTAATAAGTAGGTGAGGTTGAGAAAAAAATGGCTGAAGATGAGTTATCCATGAAACCAGTTTTAAATTACCATTCATGTTTCAATGTAAGGAAATGTTTTCATTTGTGGAAAAACTTAAGAAGGGCTATGAATAAATGTACAATGCATTGTGATTTCATGATATTTTGTGAAGTTTACTCAGAAAAAAAAAAAACAACTTATTTCCCCAACCAAACTGTCTAACTTGGGAATGATAAAACCATCTTCCCCATCTGAGATTCTTTCCCAGAGGCCTGTATACCCAACCAAAAAAATATTAAGAATTAAGAATGCCCTGCTCAGAAGAGTTTGACCCAGCAGACAACTTTTCACCTTTCCTCTTCACTCATGAGATCCTCATTATCAAGCATATACTTCTAATATAAGAGAAACCAAGAGGAGAACTCTGTAGTTTGGGGAAAGATGTGAAGTTGCCCTGAGGTATTTATAGCACAAAAAATAAACAAATAAACTTTCTGTGCCCAAGAATACTGGAGTGGGTAGCCTATCTCTTCTCCAGCAGATCTTCACGACCCAGAAATTGAACTGGGGTCTCCTGCATTGCAGGCGATTCTTTACCAACTGAGCAATCAGGGAGGCCCAAACTTTCTATAAAACTATGAATTCTGACATTTGAATCAGATCTACTGACGTCACAAAATTTACTGGATCATGCTATGTATGCTCTAAAGCTACTCTGTGGATTATAAATCATTCATTTGAAGGTCTATATGTTGTTCCTCGGAGAAGGCAATGGCAACCCACTCCAGTACTCTTGCCTGTAAAGTCCCATGGACGGAGGAGCCTGGTAGGCTGCAGTCGATGGGGTTGCAATGAGTCGGACATGACTGAGCGACTTCACTTTCACTTTTCACTTTCATGCATTGGAGAAGGAAATGGCAACCCACTCCAGTGTTCTTGCCTGGAGAATCCCAGGGACGGGGGAGCCTGGTGGGCTGCCGTCTCTGGGGTCGCACAGAGTCGGACACGACTGAAGCGACTTAGCAGTAGCAGCAGTAGGATGTTGTTCCTAAACCATTAGATATTAGAATTCAGTTATGATTATTGAACTGAAACTAGAATCCCCTTTAAAGATTTTCTAAAGAGCTGACAGCAAGTAGATTGCCCCAAACATAATGATTTTTTTAAAGATGTGTGCGCTAGCAGTTTGAATGACACCAGAAGAATGATCTAGGGGAAGGAATTCTAAAAGAATATTTGAAATAGGAAGACGAGAAGGAAGCTTTTAAATGCTCTACCAGTCAAAAGGCAAGATCCCTACAGAAGACCTTAGATGTTTAAAATATGGTCCCAGAGGGCTTCTAATATGAAATGGGCAGATTCCTATGTAGTAATGAGGAGCATTAAAAGAGATGAAATTCGGCCACTTCTAAGACTAAAAGCAAACAAAAAACTAAACTCTGAAGTTGTGTATAAATCGTGTGTCCATTTCCACACTTAGATCCCTACTGAATTAAAATGAGGACAACTCAGCACTCACACAAATCTTACCCAGGACCCCTGGTCACTGCTAGATTAAGTAAATGCTCTAGATGAGTTCCTGTGATGGATGAAACTTGGACTAAAGTCAATCCAATTCAACAAAAACTGATTCCCTTCTAAGAGGGAACATTGCTCCAGGCTCAAGGGCTAGCAAGCTGGGTAATATAGAGGAACTGCCTTCCGCTCCCCTACAGTTTGGGGAACCTCCATGAACTCTAATATAAGTTCAATTGTGAACTAAGTGGACCTATGTGGACTGTTCAACTGCTGATATAGTCAATTAGGGTCTGCACATTTCTCCACATATAATCTCTCCTCTCCTATGGATTAAACTAATTGAAGTTAAACATCTAGCCTAACCTCTGCCTTTGAAAATATATACAAAACTCTACTGAAATCACAGAGAGTTATGTGCATGCATGAATATCAAAGAACTATTACTCTAAAAATGCAATTCTGATGCTGCTGAAACTTCAAGTTGCATATTTGAACTTCATTGAGAAAACCCAAATAGAAAAACAGAAGTTTACTGCAAGAATTCACCCTTAATGTTTTCTGCTTTCTTATAAAGAACCTGAATTCTAAAAGCAAGAAATATTAAATACTCTGAATATGTGTATTAAATATGTAAAATGCAAAGGAAATAAACTTCTTGTTAAGTAGAGAACATTACTGTCAAAAAATCTTGGATACCAAATACTTAGACTGTCTTATTTGTCTTGAACGTTCTAATAGTATAAGTAAAATAAAGAATTTTATGATTGTTACATATGATAATATGTATGATTATTATGGATATATAAACCAACAGTGAAAATGATCATAATTTGGTCTAGTACACAGAATAACAGTTGTAAATTCTGTATTACTGGAAATATTGGGAAGTAAACAAAAGACATGAAAATTTTTTAAAAACTGAGGTTGTATGCAGGTTAAGAAGCAACAGAACCAGACATGGAACAACGGACTGGTTCCAAATTGGGAACAGAGTACTTGAAGGCTGTATATTGTCACCCTGCTTATTTAACTTATATGCAGAGTACACCATGACAAATGCCAAACTAGATGAAGCACAAGCTGGAATCAAGATTGCTGGGAGAAATATCAACAACCTCAGATATGCACATGGAACCACCCTTATGGCAGAAAGCAAAGAGAAACTAAAGAGCCTTTTGATTAAGCTGAAAGACGAGAATGAAAAAGCTGGCTTAAAACTCAACATTCAAAAAACTAAACTCATGCATTTGGTCCCATCACTTCATGGCTAATAGGTGGTGAAACAATGGGAGCAGTGACCGACTTTATTTTCTTGGGCTCCAAAATCACTGCAGATGGTGCCTGCGCCCATGAAATTAAAAGATGCTTGCTCCTTGGAAGAAAACCTATGAACAACCTAGACAGCACATTAAAAAGCAAAGACATTACTTTGCTGACAAAAGTCCGTCTAGTCAAAGCTACGGTTTTTCCAGTAGTCATGTATGGATGTGAGAGTTTGACCATGAAGAAGGCTCAGTGCTGAAGAATTGATGCTTTTGAACTGTGGTGTTGTTGGAGAAGACTCTTGAGATACCCTTAGAAAGCAAGGAGATCCAACCAGTCCATCCTAAAGGAGATTAGTCCTGAATATTCATTGGAAGGACTGATGTTGAAGCTGAAACTCCAATACTTTGGCCACCTGATGCGAAGAACTGACTCCTTGGAAAAGACTCTGATGCTGGGAAAGATTGAAGGCAGGAGGAGAAGGGGACAACAGAGGATGAGATGGTTGGATGGCATCACCTACTCGATGGACATGAGTTTGAACAAGCTCCAGGAGTTGGTGATGGACAGGGAAACCATGGGGTCGCAAAGAGTCCAACACGACTAAGTCAGACACAACTGAGTGACTGAACTAACTGACTGACTGAGAAAGGCAAAGAGAAGGCAGAAAAGGCCTTGGGTTCAGCCCACAAGTTGAACCTGAAAGTATTAAAGCCCAAGCAGTAACATGTTACCCTCCTCAGTGTCTTCCTTCTTCTTCCCATTTGCTGGGTGTGTGCCCTACAAGCTGTCAACTCTGATCTACCAGCCACAACAAATCTCTGAGTGGGAGGCAGAGCTAAAATCTCTGGCAACTGAAACACTGTCCACATCACCTCAGGTATGGCTCATAACTTCCAAAAGGATGGTAAATCTTTGCACTAAGCACTTCCTTTCTTTCCTAGATCTCAAAGACAGCCCAAACTATATTTTATGAATTCATAATGGATGCCAGAAGCAGCAGAAGATATTTATTAAGAAGAGGTGGCAAGAATACACAGAAGAACTGTACAAAAAAGATCTTCACGACCCAGATAATCACCATGGTGTGATCACTCACCTAGAGCCAGACATCCTGGAATGTGAAGTCAAGTGGGCCGTAGGAAGCATCACTACAAACAAAGCTAGTGGACATGATGGAATTCCAGTGGAGCTATTTCAAATCCTGAAAGATGATGCTGTGAAAGTGCTGCACTCAATATGCCAGCAAATTTGGAAAACTCAGCAGTGGCCACAGGACTGGAAAAGGTCAGTTTTCATTCCAATCCCAAAGAAAGGCAATGCCAAAGAATGCTCAAACTACCGCACAATTGCACTCATCTCACATGCTAGTAAAGTAATGCTCAAATTCTCCAAGCCAGGCTTCAGCAATACGTGAACTGTGAACTTCCTGATGTTCAAGCTGGTTTTAGAAAAGGCAGAGGAACCAGAGATCAAATTGCCAATAACCACTGGATCATTGAAAAAGCAAGAGAGTTCCAGAAAAAAGTCTATTTCTGCTTTATTGACTATGCCAAAGCCTTTGACTGTGTGGATCACAATAAACTGTGGAAAATTCTGAAAGAGATGGGAATACCAGACCACCTGACCTGCCTCTTGAGAAACCTATATGCAGGTCAGGAAGCAACAGTTAGAACTGGACATGGAACAACAGATTGGTTCCAAATAGGAAAAGGAGAACGTCAAGGCTATATATTGTCACCCTGCTTATTTAACTTATATGCAGAGTACATCGGAGAAGGCAATGGCACCCCACTCCAGTACTCTTGCCTGGAAAACCCCATGGATGGAGGAGCCTGGTAGGCTGCAGTCCATGGGGTAGCTGAGGGTAGGACATGACTGAGCGACCTCAATTTCCCTTTTCACTTTCATGCACTGGAGAAGGAAATGGCAACCCACTCCAGTGTTCTTGCCTGGAGAATCCCAGGGATGGGGGAGCCTGGTGGGCTGCCATCTATGGGGTCACACAGAGTTGGACATGACTGAAGTGACTTAGCAGCAGCAGCAGAGTACATCATGAGAAACACTGGGCTGGAAAAAGCACAAGCTGGAATCAAGATTGCCGAGAGAAATATCAATAATCTCAGAAATGCAGATGACACCACCCTTATGGCAGAAAGCGAAGAATAATTAAAGAGCCTCTTGATAAAAGTGAAAGAGGAGAGTGAAAAAGTTGGCTTAAAGCTCAACATTCAGAAAACTAAGATCATGGCATCTGGTCCCATCACTTCATGGCAAATAGATGGGGAAATAGTGGACACAGTGGCTGACTTTATTTTTCTGGGCTCCAAAATCACTGCAGATGGTGATTGCAGCCATGAAATTAAAAGACGCTTACTCCTTGGAAGGAAAGTTATGACCAACCCAGACAGCATATTAAAAAGCAGAGACATTACTTTGCCAACAAAGGTCTGTCTAGTCAAGGCTATGGTTTTTCCAGTGGTCATGTATGGATGTGAGAGTTGGACTGTGAAGAAAGCTGAGCGCCGAAGAATTGATGCTTTTGAACTGTGGTGTTGGAGAAGACTCTTGAGAGTCCCTTGGACTGCAAGGAGATCCAACCAGTCCATCCTAAAGGAGATCAGTCCTGGGTGTTCATTGGAGGGACTGATGTTGAAGCTGAAACTCCAATACTTTGGCCACCTGATGAGAAGAGCTGACTCATTTGAAAAGACCCTGATGCTGGGAAAGATTGAGGGCAGGAGGAGAAGGGGACAACAGAGGATGAGATGGTTGGATGGCATCACTGACTCAATCAACATGGGTTTGGGCGGACTCCAGGACTTACTGATGGACAGGGAGGGCTGGCGTGCTGTGGTTCATGGGGTCGCAAAGAGTCGGACACAACTGAGCGACTGAACTGAACTGAACTAAATGGATGCCAGCATTCCCAAATGCCAAACCAAGTTTTTACTAAAGAAGTACTACTGGAATATGATAGCTAGCAATTATAAGGAGAAGAAGCATAGCCTAACTGTTCAAAGCGTGTACTGTGGCTTAGGAGTCCCAGGGTCAAATCCTAGTTCCAGTGTTCACCAGATATGTAAGTTGGAGCAATTTACTTAACCACTATGTCATTATATGTAGAATGGCTATAATAGTATACTTCTTTCATAGAATTATTATGAGGGGTTAAATGAGAAGTAAAGTGCTTAGAACAGTACTTAACATATGATTACTATTGTGCATTATAATATTGCTGTGATAATAATAGCTATATAAATACAGCTATAATAATAAGAGCTAATGGATTAGTACTACCATTTGCAGTGATTGTTGATGTTGTCTCCCTTTGAGGGTCTCAATTTTATTGAATCTTTTTCAATAGCCACTTGAACAAACTGTTTTAACACCAGTTTCACCATTAAAATGTTACCATCCATGATCATATTCTAATCATCCCTTACTCAAGAAAATAGAATCCTCATGTCTTGCAAAATGACTTCAATATGCTAAATTTCTTAATTTTTTGGCACCGTGACTAAGACCTAAGCAGCAAGCTTTGAAGTGCCAAATAGGATGTCACAGTTTCTTTGCAAATGGAATTCAGAATTTGCTTCCTACTGAAAAGTGTCTCTCACTTAGAGAGCTTTCATAATTTGTGATAAAGGAAAGTGTTTCCCATTGAGAACCCTGACCTCAAAGACAAAAGGAGAATTTAAGAGAACAGAATCAGATGCTTTGGTGCACAACCTTATCTGATTATTACTGTGAAAACTGAGCTAATTACTCCACTGCCTTGGAAGAGAAATGTTCTGTAACAAGGTCCTAAACTTACTATGCAAGTAAGAAATCTACAAATCTGATAAACAGAATCCATTTAACACAGAACAGGGACACTAAGGATGCTAAAGAAGAGACATTTCAAAGAAGAACACAGAGATTGTGGCACTGAAGACTAGAAGCTGACTTGACCCAGTAAGGCTTCTTTCTACAGTGTTCATCCCCACCCCTCCACTCCCGCAACCTTCTCAGCCCCCAGAGGCTTTGCCTCAAACTTCTGGGAAGTCCAGTGCCATGATGGCTTTTCTGTGATGGTAGCCTTTCCCTAATACATGTCCTACAAAACTTTTGCTCTTAATAGACCTGAAAGAAACATTTCCCAAATCAGATTTGGAGCATGAAGATCATAATAATGAAAGAGACCAAGCTTTAGGATCTAACCTCTCATCTCTTCAATGTTATGTCCCCAGCAACTAAGTCTTTACCTGAAAGGCTCACCTTTGCCTGCCTATTTTCCCTAGTGCTTCCCTGGCTTCCCTGGTGGCTCAGATGGTAAAGAATCTGCCCACAATGTGGGAGGACCTGGCTTCTAGCCCTGGGTCAGGAAGATCCCCTGGAGGACAGAATGGCAACCCACTCCAGTATCCTTGCCTGGAGAATTGCACGGACAGAGGTGCCTGGCAGGGTACAGTCCATTGGGTCCCAAAGAGTTGGACATGACTAGCTATTGTTGTTTTGTTGTTTCCCTATTAAGAATTGTGAGGCAGATGGGTTCCTCCTGTCTCTACCGTATAATCAAAGCAGACAATAGAAAAAGGGCTGCCATGGTTTTGTTCCTGTCCTTCGAATAGATTGTAAAGCATATTGAACACTTGAAGTGTTACACGGATTAAAAATAATTGTATCATCAGAAATGATACTCTGAGAAATAGGAAATACTAATTGAACTAATTAATGAACTAGCTAATGAACTTAAAATGCTTCATAATTCTTATTTTAAGACCATTAGTGTTTTCTGTTCTTCATTATAAGCAATACAGGTTCTCTCTTTAATCCTACTCTATATTAGTGGCAAACATAACTTGCATCACCATATGAATCTCTTGGAAAGATGTTCAACTGAGGAAAGCAGGCAGTAGCCATTTATTTCACTTAGGCCTCTGATCTCATCTGCTATATACACACCCAGAAAGCTTGAGTTCAGACTCTTCTGGCAGAGCACTAGAAAACATAAAGCCCTTTAAAACTTTCAGTTCAATAAAAATTTAAGTCCCAATCAATTCAGCAGAACTACCTAAGAATTCTTTCAAAGTACAGGATATTTTAAAGCTTACCTTAACAAGGTCTGAGAAAAGTATTTCAGGGTGTTTGCAATATCTGTTCCTGAAGGTACAGGATAAATGTTGTGGAGGACCCGGTTATGATATTCCTGTAAGTACCGGATCTTGGAAGCAACTAGATAAAAGCAAAAAAAGAAGAAGAAGAAGAATCATCTTGTAATATGTATTAGGCATGCAGCACAGGAATTTAATCAGTATCTTAAGAAAAGTATGTAAATTTTTACTGGAATTCTATGATGGAGACAGTTATAAAAGCCCTTTACCTGTAATTGGATTCAGCACACAAAATTATTTTTAGTTATCTGGCTTAACATTCTATTCACAAATTAGCCATTACTTTTTGTAACTAAGAAAGGCAGTACTCCAAATCATCTTATAATCATCCCCGTTAGCCTATTATTAGCAAAATAATAGTGGATATATATCTGCCACCAGAGAAAGTCTCTCACATTGAAGAAGGTCTCCCTCCCACATTGCAGGTGGATTCTTTACCATCTGAGCCACCAGGGAAGCCCATGAATACTGGAGTGGGTAGTCTATCCCTTCTCCAGGGGAACTTCCCAGGAATTGAACTGGGGTGTCCTGCATTGCAGGTGGATTCTTTATCAGCTGAGCTGCCCAGGAAGCCCAAGAATTATACTTAACTAAAACTAGAGAAAACTCAAATGTCTTTGAACAACACTAAAAATCCTAAAACATAGGGAATCCACTGCACAATACCATCAATAAAAACCAAATTTATAACTCAATAAGTGATCATAAAGTGTGTAGCAATGTTTGAACTGTGAGAATTGTTAAAGTAGATTAACTTGGTGAGTACTAGTAAGAATACAATAATTGGATGATAATAAATTACAAAAAAGGAATGTCACATTTTTCTCCCAAGGAATTTCATGAATCAGGAGTCTTCCTCATAGCTTTCTGAGCTTGGCAGCCCAGATCTTCTCAAGACTCAGGAGGGACTAAATAGGCTCATTTACCCTCCTAGACCTACCTGGAGTCATCAGCATTGTCCACATTCCTGACCTGACCTTTGACCTGGCTGCTGTGAATGGCCCAGTTCTAGTCATTCCTCTTTGCAAATCCCAAGGGGCCACGATGATCAACGTCTCTCAGGTCTCCTCTTCCACAGAGCTCTCAACAGTGTCCATTTGTCCTTTCAATCTTTAAGGCTACGCAAGGGGCCTTTCAGATGGTATGGCTCACTGTCAGCAGTTAACAGAAGACATATCAAGTGCTGGAGAAGCAAGGCCTTGCTGTTCCCAACAGCCCATGGAAACGAGCTCCTGGATGCATTCTAACTGAAATGCTGGCTTCAGCAACTTGAAGAAAGTCAAATGCTTTTGATAGGCATGGGACGTAGAATCACAGAATGATGAAACAGAACTAGAAGGATCTTAGAGATCTTTTCCCGTAACCACGTAATGTTAAAGGTGGGGAAAACAAGGCACACTGGTAGTCAGCCACTGAGCTAGACTAGAACTTACAGACCCTGACTCCCACCCAAGGCTCTTTCTACTATGACATACTCTGGAACACCATCTGGAGTGAAGTCGATATGCAGATTGTGTGTGTTCATTGCATGACATCAAAGCAATCTTCAGCTGCAGTTAGATTAATCATTCATCCTAAATCTCATATACCATTTAGCAGATTTGCCTCTTCTTCCTTCCCCTATCTGCACTATTTCCATAATATGGTTAACATTTTTCCACAAAATTGTCTACATTGCAAATAGCACCTTGAATTTATATAACACATCACCTCTGAAAAAAGCAACAAGTTTATATCCATTGTCTCAATTAACCCCAATAAGTGTTTGGTTGTAAGTTTTTTTTTTCCTGAGATACAGTAAAAATAGATGATAGTGGAAAGGTTTCAATTACATAATTTACAAAAATCCATTTTCTTCTCAGTCTTTTTGATCATCTTTTCATCATCTTTTTTAAAAAAATTACAGGGAACCCCTACATTAGTACACAGTTCTGAGTTTCAGGAATCAGACATTTGCTAGGCCAGCAGATGCTTTCTCCACACCCACCATCACAGTAACGCTTTGCTACTCTGACTTATCAAGTCTTAACACTCAGCAGGTTTCTGTCGAGTATTTCAGGAATATCATTAATCAATCTATCACCTTAAAAAGGTGTTGATAGTGCAAGTTTGGGACAATAAGCTAAATGAGGAGAAGAGTTATAGATCTCCCAACTCAAAGTTTGCTTGTTATTCAGGAACTACAAAACTTTCACTACACAATGACAGCCAGCATTCAAAAATGTGAAAACAATGAGTGTGCTTTTTACAGTTCCTTTCATTAAAATGCAGCAATGACTCTTTTCAATGGGTAACCAAACATGCAAAGGAATGCATAGACAGAGTCACTCCCTTCTTTGAGGTCTTTTAACATTTTACAAGCATTCCATTGTATTGCTTTTGTTTACTTACCTGTTTATTTTTCTATATCAGGTTGTCAATTTCTTGACGATAAAAATTATACCCTACTCATGTCTCTATCCCAAGCCTAACACAGTGCTTGGCACTTAACAGACACTCAATATATTTGCAGGTTAAATGAACAAATGAATTATTACTTTAATAACAGCACTATCACTTGAGGTTCTATTGCATATATACCTGTCTCCCACACTAGATTATGGACTCCTTTTACCCCTAATGCCAGACAACTAGTAGGTATTCAATAAATTGATGAGTGAAGATGGGGGAAAAAAGGAAGAAAGAAGGGGGAGAGAAAGAACAAAAATAATGATGACTAATCATTAAAGACAATTTTTTTTAACAGAACCAGTTGAAAAAATGTTCAAGCTAATTTGCTCATTGGTGAATGCAACAAAATCCTAGCAATCATAGATTATTTAACTTTCATGTTTTCTACTATTTGAGAACAGCCAGAAAGGTCCCTGACATACAGCAATTTGTAATTGTGCTCAGAATGTAAGTGAAACTCATTTACGTTCAAACTGTGCACACAAAAGATGCCCGTTTGGCTGAAATCACAGTAGCCATGTGGCAGCTCAGATTTCATATACTTTATTCCACCTGTGTGCCTGAATATTCGGAGAAGGCAATGGCACCCAACTCCAGTACTCTTGCCTGGAAAATCCCATGGATGGAGGATCCTGGTAGGCTGCAGTCCATGGGGTCGCTAAGAGTCGGATACGACTGAGCGACTTCACTTTTACTTTTCACTTTCATGCATTGGAGAAGGAAATGGCAACCCACTCCAGTGTTCTTGCCTGGAGAATCCCAGGGCCAGGGAGCCTGATGGGCTGCCGTCTATGGGGTTGCACAGAGTCGGACACAACTGAAGTGACTTAGCAGCTGCAGCCTGAATATTGCTGCAGAATCTTAGATAATTGGGTTGGTTGGATGTAAACAAATCATCTCTAGTCTCACCTGACCCTGGGGTTACACTTCTCTAGAAAGCTCCCCCTTCCACCCTCTTCAATCTCTATTACATTCCTCTCCACACTTGTCAAAACTAGCCCCCAGGCCCACTCTTTTCTTTACACTTTAAGAAAACAGAATCCATCTGCTTTGGATGGAATTTTGTCTCCCAGAATTCACATGTTGAAGTCCTAATCTCAAAATGTCACTGTACTTGGAAATAAGGCCTTTAAAGAAGTAATTAAATTACAATGAGGCTCTTAATGTGGGCTCTCATCCAAGCTGACTGGTGTCTTTATAAGAAGAAGAGATGAGAGCCCAGGAGAGACACCAGATATGTGTGTGCAGAGAGAAAGGGCCATATAAGGACACAGTGAAAAGACAGCCATCTGCAAGCCAAGGAGACAGTCCTCAGGAGAAACCAAACCTGCCAACACCTTGGTCTTGGACTTCTGGCCTCCAGGAGGCAAGAAAATTAATTTCTGTCATGCACACCATCCTGTCTGTGATGCTTCATTATGACAACCCTGGCAAGTTGACTAAAATACCATGTTAGAGAAAGTCCTCTAAGAGCAGTGGTCCCCAACCTTTTTAGCACCAGGGACTGGTTTCATGGAAGACAATTTTTCCATGGACCAGGGGTGGGGGGATGGTTTCGGGATAATTCAAGTGAGTTACATTTATTGTGCACTTTATTTCTGTTAATGATTACATCAGCTCCACCTCAGATCATCAGGCATTAGATCCTGCAGGTTATGGACCTCTAGAGCAGAGGCAAATGCTAAGAGTCTGAGTTCTGAAATCAAACAGTTCTGGACTAAGAATTTGGTTCTTTCTCTACTCAATCCCAGTTTCCTCATCTGCAAAATGGGAATAATCATACCAACTTCACGGGGCTATTGTGAATAATAAATCACTTACTATGTCGATAACTTAGCATAGTAACTCTAGTACACATTCAACATCAATCCCACCACGAGTGCCCTCCGCTCATCAGTTGTCTCCCCTACATCATTAATTTCTCCCTTCCTACTAAATCATGTCCATACCATTCAAATAAACTTTAAAATCTCCCTTGTCAAAGGGAAACCAAAAAACTCTCCCTTGACTTGATAATCCCTTCCAGCTGTTGGCCTCGCTTCAGAACCAAGATGATAAAGAGTTGTGTACACTCTCTCATCTCTCCAGCACTTTTTATTCTTACTTCTACTCATTCCAGTCTGGCTTCCACCTGTGCCACTGCACTGAATCTGCTTTTCCCACCATCATCTAGAGCCTCCATGTTGCCAAATCCAACGGGCACTTTCTTTTTGTTAATTTATTTATTTTTTAGTTGAAGGATAACTGCTTTACATAATTCTGTTGGTTTCTGCCAAACATCATCATGAATCAGCCATAGGTATACATACGTCCCCTCCCTCTTGAACCTCCCTCCCATCTCCCTCCTTTTCCAATCATCCTTTAACTAGGCCTTTCAGCACATTCAGCCAATGCCTCCTTTCTTGAAAATCTCCCATTGGTTTCCCTGACAACCACATTCTCTTAGTCTTCCTCCTGCCACCCTGAGGTATCCCTGCCACCTGCCCTATTACTTGATGTTGAAATGTTGGAATTCCTTAGGACTCAGATTCTCCGTTCCTCTCTCAATATTCTCTCCACAATTCCCTCCATCCAAAGGTCTTAAAGCACTGTCTGTACCAGTGACTCTTAAAAGCATATCTCCATCCCAGATAGGTCATTTTTCTGAGTAATAGATCTTATCTATTCAATTTCTCTTACAGATACTGCACAGTAAAAACATCCAACGCTGAGCCCTTATCCCTTCCCTCACCACCATCCACGTAATCTACCAAGTCACCCCAGCAAAGCGTAATCAACAGCTCCTATTCCCTGTCCCCTACTCCTAATCAATCTACCACTAAGTCCTATCAATGTTACTACTAGAATACACCTCCATCTGTCTTCTGTTCCTTATCTTCACTACCATCACTGGGCACCATCATCTGCTGATCAATTCTCAAAGCCTCCTTATTCACCTTTCTGTTTCTTGCCTCTCTCCAGTTCTTTTTCCTCTGAGGAGCCAAAGAGTTATTTTAAAAACTATAAACTGCTTCATGCAGATCTCTCAGAGGCTGTCCATTGCCCTCGGAATAAAATCCAAAACCCTTAACCAGGCCCTTGTTTATCGTCCAGGCTGTCATACCACAAAGGCCAGGCATACTGACTTTTGCCCCAGTTTCTTTAAAACACAAAGTTATTTTTTGCTTGAAAATCTTTACAATCTAACCCTAACCCTCTACCTACCATGGTTTTCCTTCCACATTTTGTGTAACATCTTCTTATGCCTCAAGGCTGACTTTAAATGTCACTTACCCATGAAGATCTTGTGTCGAAACTGATTCCCTCTACTCCACCCCCATTTTCCTCTCTCACAACACCTTATTTTTTTCCCAGTAGTTAGCACAATTCTTAAATATTTAATTATTTGGGTGACTGTTGACTATCTTGACTATCTCTCCCAAGTGGACAGTAGACTCCGAGAACTATGTCTCTCGTTCACCATTGTATATGCCCCGTGACTAGTAACTAGAGAGTGCTGAATTTGCCGGGTGCTAGTTGGACACGACTGCAGTGACTTAGCAGCAGCAGTAAGAGTGAAAGGAAGAGCCAGAGGGAGGCACAAAGCGGCTGTTTGCAGAGGCTAACTGAGTTCAAGTTTCTTTATGAAAATAGCCAAGGAAGCCAACACTTGAAACAGTGGTGAAAGTGAAGAAAACAAGAAAGGCGAGCCTAAAAAGTGATGATTTTCATCCAGGCAAACATGAATCTAATCTCTGCTCTCTGCTTCTTCACTATTCATCCTGTCCCTGACATCTTGAAAAGTGCTACATTTTGAAAGAAAAAGCCACAGAAGCAAAATTCAGTCATTCATTTTAGGGAGAGATATAAAAATACTTAAACAAAAATAAATAACATGTTTTTCTTTACATCTTAATCATTTTTCTATGTCTCTAAGTATTTTAAGTAATGATCCATTCATACTTTTAAATTTTTAATTATCTATGCTTATTACCATAAAAGTAAAAGATTTGGGTAAGTACAATGAAGAAGATAAAAATCACCTAATGGCCCACTATTCAGAGACAACCACAGGTAACAGTTTGGGTATATTATCCGTCCAGAAAATTTTCTCTGCATAAACATACACTTACAAAAATGAAGTTATACTGTATATAGTTTTAGAATCTTCTTTCCTTACTTTCTATATCAGAAATACATTTCTACATTAGCTTTATAACTGTCCTTTATGTAAGTGAACCATAATTTATTTTAGCAATCATCTATTTGTGAAATATGGGGTTATTTTTACTATTCTATTCAATACTGCAAAGAATATCTTTTTAAATATGTACACACATCTTTTTTTCCTTAGAATAAGTTTTTAACTGTGGAATTGCTGCGTCAAACAGGAAATAAACATTTTAAAGCTTTATGTAAGAACTGAGACATTTCCCTTCAGAAAGACAGTATCTCTTTACATACCAATAGTATATGTGTTGATGCTTTTGAATTGTGGTGTTGGAGAAAACTTGAGAGTCCCTTGGACTGCAAGGAGATCCAACCAGTCACTCCTAAAGGAAATCAATCCTGAATATTCATTGGAAGGACTGATGCTGAAGCTGAAACTCCAATACTTTGGCCACCTGATGTGAAGAACTGACTCATTGGAAAAGACCCTGATGCTGGGAAAGATTGAAAGCAGAAGGAGAAATGGACGACAGAGGATGAGATGGTTGGCTGGCATCACTGACTCAATGAACATGAGTTTGAGCAAGCTCCAGGAGTTGGTGATGGACAGGGAAGCCTGGCGTGCTGCACTCCATGGGGTGGCAAAGAGTCGTACACGACTGAGCAACTGAACTGAAATATATGTGTATCTTGTTTAGTTGCTAAGTCATGTTTGACTCTTTTGTGACCCTGTGGATTATAGACTGCCAGGCTCCTCTGTCCATGAAATTTCCCAGGCAGGAATACTGGAGTGTTGCCATTTCCTCCTCCAGATGATCTTCCAGACCTAGGGATCAAACCTGTGTCTCCTGCATTACCTGCGCTGGCAGGTGGGTTCTTTACCACTGGGCCAGTAAGCAGTAGAACTAACAGTTTAACTGGTTGCAAGTCAGGCTTCCCCACCATGTCACACTGTTCCTTTATTATTTTTACTAGTTTAATGATGTTTAATCATTAAATATGATAGGGCATGGAATTTTGACACTTCCCCTATTTTATTGTTTGACATTTAAGTTGTTTCCAGTATTCCATTAAGTTATATTAGAGTGAACAGATGAAATATTAGATTAAATCTGTTTATTTTTTAGGAAATATAAAATGAAACTTGCTTACTTCACTAGCCCCAGATTTTCCTCCTTGAAAAACTAAATCCCTTTAATTCTTGAAGACCCATCTTAAGAATCATTCCATTTAAAAAGCCTTCTGACTGACTCCAGACACTTATCACTTCCTTCCCTTCCTGACGACTCAAAGCACTCATCGTCGGCCTCAAAAATTTTGCCACTTTATTATATTAATTGATCACTGGTAATAAACTGTTCTGGATGGTTCTAAATTAGTTTCATGTTTGCACATCTAGTTTCCCTTGAGATTGTTGAGGACAGAACTCATATATATATATATATATATATATATAATTTGTAATGCCCTTCTCACAACTCTGGGCACAGAAAGATGGTCACCTTAACACAGGGTTGAAAGGAGTTAAAATTTTAAATGTCAGCTATATTGTATCAATATCCTCTAAATAAATTCCTTAAAATTCTAGTATCATTTATGTGCTGTGCTTAGTTGCTCAGTTGTGTCCAACTCTTTGCAACCCCACGGACTTTAGCCTGCCAAGCTCCTCTGTCCATGGGGATTCTCCAGGCAAGAATACTGGATAGGTTGCCATGCCCTCCTCCAGGGGATCTTCCCAACCCAAGGATCAAACCCACGTCTCCCACATACAAATAAGCAAGTTCCAGAAAAAAAATTGTACAACATGTAAATAATAAAGAACACTTCTTCCTGATTTATTTCCCCCTCATTTTTCATTTCATAGAACTCCAAACAATCATTTCACTTTATATATTCCAAAGATTTTCATAGGTTCTTTACTGTTTTGGCAGTATTTGCTCATTTCTTTTCTTCAAAGGGGCCACTTCTTTTATTCTTCATGACTTGGATCCTAACATGCTGGGTACATGAGGTGGAATCATCACAGTGTCCTGCAGAAAGCTCTAGGATGCAGTGAATTCTCACCTACAGCTAGGTGTGACCTCAGTCAACCATTTAATATCTCTAAGCTTCAGGGGTTCTTGTTTGCTTTTTTGTCTTGTTCTGTTTTTGTCAAATGAGAAATTAAAATAATACATCCACATTCTTTGCAAAAGTTGATTATTTATGTTGTACATCTGAAAGCATATATTCTAATTTCATCTTATTTTTCATTGATTTTCTCTTCCATTACATAAAGTCTAAGACTTTATGGATTTGATGTCATTGCTTCCTTTGAAACTATTCATCTTCTTTTCAGTTTCACCTTTCATTGAAAAATGACAGATATAAATACGGAGTATTTGGACATACTTCAAAAATTTGGATTGCTATAAATATTCACCTCAATGGTTAAAGTAAAAATTATGCCTGGTTCCTTTTTCATTTCTTCTCATGATTATAGGATCAGTAAGGAATCAGACACTCTCGTTAATCACCCTACAGATCTGTCTTAACTTACTATTTTTGAGCCTCTCAAGGTGTTTCTTGTGTCCAATAGATTCAACTGCTTGACCCAATTGGTTCTATCTAGAAATAATCTCTAAAATCAACTCTGTTCTCCATCTACACTTACATCACCTGAATTCAAGCCTGAATATTTCTTTCTTAGATTATTGCCATCATATCTAGACTGATTCTTTTCTGATTCTTTTTTAACATGACAGAGTGATCTTTCCAACATGCAAAATCTTCCGCATTTCCTGCTAGTCGAAATCCAGATAATTAACTTAGCACATAGAGTCCAGGGTGAATCGATTCCTACTCATCTGTCAAGCTTCATCTCCCATCTCTTCCCTATGAACCATACCTCAGCCATACTGATGTGCAAAAACTCCAACTCATGATGCTCTCACCCTGTCATGGGTTTTCACATGCTATTCTCTCTACAGAAATGCAACCCATGCTTCCCTGACTGACCACCTCCCAAGAATTCCAAATATCAACTATAACCACTTCTGCTGTAGATAACTAACCCTCCCTACCACAAGCTGCATTAAATGATCTTATCAGCACTTTCACAGCACACAGGTCTTCCTTCTGTGATAGCACTCGTTACTAAATGCTATAATTACTAACTCACTGCCTCCTCTAAGATTCTGAGCCTCAGTTTCGTAACCTATAAAATGGGGATAATGATAGCTCTCACAGGGTTGATATAAGATTTTTAAATATTACATATATAAACTACTTAGCACAATGACTAGCACATAGTAGATAATAAATTGCTAAAATTAGCAATTACATGTGAGATCCTTCTCCATCCGCCTTCCCAAGCCAATACTCTGTCTCTCAAAACAGAATGATCTATAGAGTAAGGAAAATACAGCAGTGATCTTTCATCAACAAAATCAAGTGTAATCCCCTATACACATCCACACGCATCCACATACACAGACAATATAGTATCTGCAGTTGGTACTGAAATCCAGTTCTATATCCAGAAACTCGTCCTTTTTAAAGAATATATACAGCTAATAAGAAACATATTCAGAAATAGAGACGTGGGGAGAACAATGCAACAGCACATGGCTTGGGAGTTCTAGCAAGGAACCAGAGTTCTTTGCAAATCCATAATCAAAGAATGATCCTCCTTCTTTGAGGAAGGTCATCCTCTTGAACTGAAACCAAAACTTCATAAAAGAAACAAATAAAGGGTGACAGGAAAGGACACACATATTTTGAGAGCCAAAACAGTCAACTCCCCCCTCAAAAGCAAAAGGATGTCACATATCACAAATCTCATTGTTAATTCTTCCAAATATTCTTATACTTAACATGTATAATCTTCAGTCAGTTTTAGTTCTGGGAGGCAAACTTTATCTGACACTTTCAGCAGACAGGAGAGGTCAGCAAACACTCCCATTCTCAGGCAAGTGATTCCAGCACCACCACCGTATCATCATCATCAATCACATTTGCTTAGCCATTTACATTTTTCAAAGCATTTCCACATGCATTATTTGTTACATTTTTTTTTTGAGCAGTTAACTTGTGAAAAGGTGTTCTAAGGAATTTTAGACATTAAGCAAAAATTAAGCAGCAAAGGTGAAGGGAAAGATACTAGTGTTTTTAGTCATTTATCAGATATTGTTCAGAGAAGGCAATGGCACCCCGCTCCAGTACTCTTGCCTGGAAAATCCCACGGACAGGGGAACCTGGTGGGCTGCTGTCTATGGGGTTGCACAGACTCGGACATGACTGAAGTGACTTAGCAGCAGCAGCAGATATTGTTGATTGAACACACACTGAGTACCAGGCACCTTGTGACATGGGTAAATCAGTGATTAAAAAAGATGTAATCTTCATCCTCTGGGTTACAGTCACAATAATAATTCTAAATTCTGATTGTTTACTTTGTGCCAGTAAATATAAAAATAATAGTTCTTTTGTTATCATTATTATTCCCATACTACCAGTGAGAAAAGCAAGGCTTAGAGAGGTTGAATAACTTGCCCAAGGTCACAGAGGAGGTAAATAATAGAGCACTCACATGTCACCTATAAAGAGAAACAGTTGAAAACGTTGTGGCCCACCATACACTTTTTAGCATATTTTTTGGTGCAGGATGGGGAACACATGTATACCTGTGGCGGATTCATTCTGATATTTGGCAAAACTAATACAATTATGTAAAGTTTAAAAATAAAATAAAATTTAAAAAATAAAAATAAAATAAAATAAAAAATAAAACCCACATAGGTACATAAAATCATCCAAGGTTTTCAGGCATGAATTAGTAGGACCTGACCACTTGCCAACTGGGAAACACCTTAACATGGAAACAATTCATTTGTCAGAAATGGGGCACTGGAAATAAAGAAAAGGGGGGAAATAATTTATTCAAGTGGAAAAAGAAGATGGATTGCTGTTTGGTTCCTAGCGCACTGTTGATCAGGAGAGCTTGTGCTAGGAACAGTGGAAGTCATTTATTTCACGTTGTGATGGAGCAAGTGACAAAGGTGGCGAGTCTTCTTGAAGCTGAGTGCTTGTTGGATATTAGTAACATTTGAAATGGAATATGAATCTCTATTTTATTTTAATACAATCAGGTTAGGTGACAGAAACTTGTTTTTTAGAAGTTTACTGGGTAGCTTCCTCAGACCAAGATTTTGAAATTGAAGAATCAAGAGGCCAAGTTTTAAGCACTTCCCACCCAAACCACAGAGTGACTCATAAGCCTGTGCTTTCTTCCTGATGTGATGAGACATCTGAGTACTGTACTTGAAACTGCAGGGACAGAGGGGAACAAGAGTATTACTGATTTTTTCAAGGAAGTATCAATCTAGACAAACGGATTTAGCAGAAGAAAACCAAAGAATATTTTAACTCTCGTTGCTAAATTGTACTGAGCTCTTTATAATTACAAATTTTTCAGGAACTAAGGAGTTATTGGGTAGAAATTAAATAATTTCAGAGATATGCTGCAGTTGATGACAATGAATCATTCTTTAAGTTTTTAAATCAAACTGAATTATCAACCACCTATCCAATCAAAGTGGCTCTATTTTTTTAAAACTGATTGTACCAAAAATATACTACACTCCTTTAGAAGATGCAGATATTCTGGAACTGCCTAAACAAGAACCTGAAGTATAGACAGCAGTGTCCTGAAATTTAAATGTCTGGCTACATGGACAAACTTGAAAATACCTGGGCTCCTACCTTCATGGTAAAGTACATTCTCTTCCATGATAGTGTTACAGTCCAAATGAGATTCATGATCAACCTGGAGTTAAAATTCAGATGTGCTATGACTCAGAACATACTACACAATACTCAAGAATAATTCATCAATAGGGAGGGAACACATGTATTATTTATGACTGATTCACACTGTTGTATGGCAGAAACCAACACCACATGGTAAAGCAATTACCCTCCAATTAAAATAAAATTTTAAAAATACCTTAAAGAAAAAATAATTCAGTCCATCATAAAACAATATTTAAATATAAACTGATAACTCTTTAGAGACTCATTTTTTTAAGACTCTTAAAAATACAACATTTCTGTAGTATTTCCTATGTGCAAGGCACTGTTCTAAGCACTTCCCCCTCTTAATATTTGTAAGCCTCACAACAATCCAATGAGGTAGGAGCTATTTTATTTCCCTGCTCTTTTCCTACATATGTAAAACCTGAGAGCATTGCTATCAAGCTTAAAAATTCATACCTATGTGTACCTTGTCCTTTCACTCACTCAGCAGATATTTCAGTTCAGTTCAGTCGCTCAGTCATGTCCGACTCTTTGTGACCCCCATGAACCGCAGCACACCAGGCCTCCCTGTCCATCACCAACTGCCGGAGTCTACCCAAACCCATGTCCATTGAGTCAGTGATGCCAACCAACCATCTCATCCTCTGTTGTCCCCTTCTCTTCCTGAACTATGTGCCAAATACTGAATATGTAACAGTGTATGAAAAAGCTAAAAAATAAAAATTAAAGCTACAGCCCTTGATGTTGCTTATGGTAAAGAGTGAAAGATGAACAAATATAAAGAGATGGGAGCTAAAACAGAGAAAAAAGAAAAGGATAAGGAATGCCCACCGCCCCCCCCCCCCAGTGGTTTCGGAAGACCTCTCAGAAGAGATTATATTTAAGACATAAAGAATGAGAAGACAATAGACATAAAAAAGTGGGAGAAAGCTTCTAGGTTAAGATTACAAAAGTGAAGGACTTCCTTGATGGTCCAGTTGTTAAGACTGCATTTCTGGCACTGGGATAAGGTTCAATCGCTGGTGGAGGCAATAAGATCCTGCATGCCTTGTGGTGCATTCAAAACAAAACAAAACAAAAAGAGTACAAAAGCAAACAGAAACATCAAATCATGCACATATGAAATGCTACCAAACTACAGTAGAAGAATTGTTTTAACACAAGAAGAAAGGAACAAGAGGTAAGAAGACATACCACAACATAATTTTGGAAGCTTGAAAACCAATAGACAAGTAGCCATTGCCTTGGCAGATCGAAAAAAAATCCAATCCCAGGCCGGCAGTGAGGAAAGCTGAGAAACAACAATGAGCATCTCAGGATTCTCAGAAGTCATGGAACTGCCAGCTCTAGTTAGCTCTGGAACTGGGAGTGGAGGGGGTGGGGGAGTACAGGAATAGGAACTTTAGGGGTTTACAGGAATAGGATTAAGGGGTTTCCCTGATGGTCCAGTGGTTAAGACTCTGAGTTCCCAATACAGGGGGCATTGGTTTTATACCTGGTTGAGGTATTAGGATCCCACATGCTGCATACACAGCCAAAAGAAAAGGAAAAAAAAGGAGGAATTGGTTGGAAGCTGTTTACAAAACAGTTAGATCCCTAAATTCTCTCCCTACCTCTCGCCAACTTAGCAGATCTTCTTAAGTTTATTGCCTAAAGAGAACATATACCTGAGGGTCTCAGAAATGGAAGAAACCAAACACAGCTGAAGACCAGGGTAACTCACTTAAACAAGAGGAACTGGTGCTTCTATGAAGTGTGAATACCGAACAGTGAATACGCTAACCTCTGCCCCCGCTCCCCACACAAAGCTAGCAGCAACTCTTACTCTTCAAGCCTCGTTTGCACTTCCTTCTGTGACTCTGACCAGTCAAAGAGGAAAGAACTAAAGACAGACAGTGACAAAAGGGGTTTCCCCAGTAAAGAGCCTACCGACATGGTCAGGTCAGCTCCTCAGTCCCAACCTGTAAGCAATGAATAGATAGCAAAGGATGGCCAGCCATCAAAAAGAAAGCCTCTGGCATGGAGGACAAACTGAAGAAACAGAAAAATCAACTTGGAGAAAAAGGATCTATGTAGGAGAAGAAAACCTTTTTTAAAAACCTGTTATCAATATCAGAATAGGAGAGACTCTACCACAGATGAATATTGAGGTGCTGTAAAAAAAAAAAGCAGTATACAGAGAACAAAAAAACAGAAAAGAGCTCTTACAAATTAAAAACATGATCCCAGAGATAAATAATCAATACTCAATATTAGGGCTAGAAGATGCAGTTGAGGAAATTTCCCAAAGTTCAGCAAAAAGACAGAGATAAAGTAAGAGAGAAATGATCAGTCCAGAGATCCAACATGAGAATAAAAGGAACTTGAGGGGAAAAAAGGGCTAAAAAATTAACAAAATTAATTTTAAAAAATTTAGAAAATGCCAGATTAAAAACATACATCAAAGTGAATAAAAATAGGCATAGAATAAAGCACATCTTTTTATGAAATGTCAGAAACTGAGGACAAACAAAGTTCAACATGCCTCTCGAGATTTTTTTTAAGTTATATCACCTAGGAAAGATCAGGAATTTTGGACTTCTCAAAAGCAACATTTGAATCAAGACAATAATGAAGCAATGCCTTTAAAACTCTGAGAAAAAAATTATTCTCAATAAATTATTAAATATTCAGGTCAACTATAAATCAAAAATAAAGACATGCTTCAGTTTAGTTCAGTTCCGTCGCTCAGCAGTGTCCAACTCTTTGTAGCCCCATGGACTGCAGCATGCCAAGCTTCCCTGTCCATCACCAATTCCCGGAGTTGCTCAAACTCATGTCCATCAAGTCAGTGATGCCATCCAACCATCTCATCCTCTGTTGTCCCTTTCTCCTCCTGCCTTCAATCTTTCCCAGCATCAGGGTCTTTTCCAAGGAGTCAGTTCTTCACATCAGGTGGCCAAAGTATTAGAGTTTCAGCTTCAGGATCAGTCCTTCCAATTCACAGTTTCAAAAGATTTATTTCCCATTCATCCTTTCTCCTGGAAAGACCCAACTATACATCAGGCATCCAGGGCTACCAGGCCAGAGCACTGTGGTCCAACACAGAGTGTTGAAGGCTGTCATCGCAAAGAACCCCTCACCTTATGTACTGGTTTCGACCCAAGCCAGAAGGCCTGTGTGAGTGGGCCCCAGATTCTTCTTTGTTCTTGGCCCAGCCAAGTGCCTACTCTCTTCCACAGTCTCCTAGAACAGCTAAAAACACTGTTTTTGCTACCAAAGAAGGGTTCTTTGACCTAGATCTAAGAGGTAGGTGTTGGTCATGTTGAATTTAAGCAGAAAATACAGAGTAACTCCTTCACCAAACATACTTTCAACAGAGGTCCAGTATCTGGCTCACATTTCTGCATCCAACAAAATCCCCAACTCTAGTGAACACTTCTGTTTCTGGACTCACTCCTGACCTTGCTCAGTGATGTTCCCAAAAGAAATTCTGAATAGGTGCAGCAGGATATTGATTTCAGACTGTTTTCCAGAGATTCTATGTAGCTTACCTTGATGTTATGAAAGAGGACGTAAATTTATATATACAGATTTTTAAATAACAATAAATGCACATTCATGTAACCACCACCCAGATTAAAAGAACATTTCCTGAATCTTACAGCTATCTATCTCTATTTTTATCCCTCTCACTCACCATGAAGGTAAATACTTTTTTAACTTTTCTGAATCATTCCTTTGCATTTCTTTATAGTTTCATCCCCTGAGCATGTATACAGTGTATATAAACATAGATTTTTTCATTTCACAAAACTGAACAGCAAGCCTAAGCCTAGTGGGATAAGGAAAATTCAATGTTGCCATTGATCAGGAGGCCCCCATATTTACAGATTTTTGTCAGTTCAATTCAGTTCGGTGCAGTCACTCAGTCATGTCCGACTCTTTGCAACGCCATGGACTGCAGCACGCCAGGGTTCCCTGTCCATCACCAAATCCCAGAGCTTACTCAAACTCATATCCATCAAGTCAGTGATGCCATCCAACCATCTCATGCTCTGTTGTCCCCTTCTACTCCCACCTTCAATCTTTCCCAACATCCAGATCTTTTCAAATGAGTCAGTTCTTCACAACAGGTGGCCAAAGTATTGGAGTTTCAGATTCAGCATAACTCCTTCCAATGAATATTCAGGACTGATTTCCTCTAGGATGGACTGGATGGATCTCCTTACAATCCAAGGGAATCAAGAGTCTTCTCCAACACCACAGTTCAAAAGCATCAATTCTTCGGTGCTCAGCTTTCTTTATGTTCCAACTCTCACATCCATGCATGACTACTGGAAAAACCATAGCTTTGACTAGATGGTCCTTTATGGGCAAAGCAATGTCTCTGCTTTATAAAATGCTGTCTAGGTTGGTCACAACTTATCTTCCAAAGAGCAAGCATCTTTAATTTCATGGCTGCAGTCGCCATCTGCAGTGATTTTGGACCCCCCAAAATTAAGTCCGTCACTGTTTCCACTGTTTCCCCATCTATTTGCCATGAAGTTATGGGACCGGATGCCATGATCTTAGTTTTCTGAATGTTGAGTTTTAAGCCAACTTTTTCACTCTCCTCTTTCACTTTCATCAAGAGGCTCTTTACTTCTTCTTTGCTTTCTGCCATAAGGGTGGTATCATCTGCATATCTGAGGTTATTGATATTTCTCCCGGCAATCTTGATTCCAGCTTGTGCTTCTTCCAGCCCAGCATTTCTCATGATGTACTCTGCATATAAGTTAAATAAGCAGGGTGACAATATACAGCCTTGACATACTCCTTTCCCAATTTGGAACCGATCTGTTGTTCCATGTCCATTTGTAACTATTGCTTCCTGACCTGCATACAGATTTCTCAAGAGGCAGGTAAGGTGGTCTGCTATTCCCATTTCTTGAAGAATTTTCCCCAGTTCGTTGTGATCCACACAAAGGCTTTGGCATAGTCAATAAAGCAGAAATATATGTTTTTCTGGAACTCTCTTGCTTTTTTGATGATCCAGTGGATGTTAGCAATTTGATCTCTAGTTTCTCTGCCTTTTCTAAATCCAGCTTGAACATCTGGAAGTTCACGGTTCATGTACTGTTGAAGCCTCACTTGAAGAATTTGGAGCATTACTTTACCAGTGTGTGAAATGAGTGCAATTGTACAGTAGTTTGAGCATTCTTTGGCATTGCCTTTCTTTGGGATTGGAATGAAAACTGACCTTTTCCAGTCCTGTGGCCACTGCTGAGTTTTCCAAATTTGCTGGCATGACTGCAGTACTTTCACAGCATCATCTTTTAGGATTTGAAATAGCTCAACTGGAATTCCATCACCTCCACTAGCTTTGTTTGTAGTCATGCTTCCTAAGGCCCACTTGACTTCTCATTCCAGGATATCTGGCTCTAGGTGAGTGATCATACCATTGTGATTATCTGGGTCATGAAGATCTTTTTTATATAGTTCTTCTGTGTACTCTTGCCACCTCTTCTTAATATCTTCTGCTTCTGTTAGGTCTATATCATTTCTGTCCTTTATTGTGCCCATATTTGCATGAAATGCTCCCTTGGTATCTGTTTTGGTCATCTCCTCTTAATGGTAACAGAAAAAAGAAAAGAAGAAAGGACTAAAGGGACTGCTGTCTACCGTGACTTCACCTTGACACAGATGTAGAGAGTGGGTGAGCAATCACAAGCCTGGTTCTAAAGGCAGCAGCCATTTATTCAAGAAATGGATCTTAAATACCAGAGAACAGGGTTTTTAAAAGAGTTAGGTTAAATATGCTAAATGAGGAGGATTCCAGAAAGAGGCCAGTGGCAACAGCATAGGTTTCAAATCATCCAAAGCCTCCAATAAAAACAGACAGGTCAATGAGGGTGACAAACCCAAAGACAGGCTAACAAAATCTACAACAAAATCAGTGACAAGGCAGCCCAGTAAACCAGTTATGAGTGGATAGGGACAATCATCTGGTAGCTACACATCACAGTATCAGCATTCATGATGGAAGATACACAAGGAAGACAGCTGGGCCTTTGATGGTCCTCTGGTCTGGAAAACTCCCGAACCATCCATAGGCACTCACTGAAAACTGTGATGTCCCAATCTGAAAATAGAAGTAAAGCAAGGAAGGAGTTCTTCAGATGATAAGATCTGAGAGTGATGGAGCAGACTCTCAATTCTAAAAACTAACACACCAACCCTACCCTCAAGATAAAGCTCTGTGTTCAGAAGAAACTGCTGGGAATAGAATCCCAGTTGAACTGTGTCAGGATATTAGACACAAAGGAGGAAAAGAGTCCAAATTAAAATGGGAAAGAAAACCAAAGGAAATAGATCTCAGAAAGTACACAGGTATATTTTTTATCACTTTGATCAGAAAATAAAAAATAAAAATAGAAGAGGAGCCCTAAAGTTATCCCGAACCATCCCCGTCTTTAAAACTGTATCAATAGAAAAACTATTTTTCTTTAAAAATGAGCAACAGAAAATTCCATATGAATTTATCACAAGAGAAAGAGAATAAGAAGCAGATGCACATGCACTAAGCCGATGAAACTGTAACCCAATAATCCAAGCAAGCTAAAAGAAATTAAGAAAATGACTGATGTATGTATATGTGAAATTGATTCAGTTGTACAGCAAAAAGTAACACAACATTGTAAATCAACTATACTCCAATTAAAAGAAATTTTTTTAAACGAAGAAACTGATCAAAACTGTGTTATTAACACACTAAAATTAGGTGATGAGAGAAAAAAGAGATTGTGAAGAGCCAGGTAAAAGAACTCGAGAGAATTAGAAGTAAAAGACAAAATTATTTTTAAATGAAGACTAAATCGGTAGAAACCCAGGAGTAAATAAACACAATGGATAATGCTTAAAAAAAATAAAACATAGGAAGAGGGAACTCTTAAAAATTAAAAAGAAATGAAGAGATTTTGCATTGTGATAAAATAAACCTCTACCATCAATCCCTCTTACTCTCACAGAAAACAACTAAGAAAATTGGACATAATGAGAAAGCAACCACCTGGAGCTACAGAAGAGGGAACCGAAGCAGATGGACTCTAATGGGGGCATTACAGCTACTAAGGAAGATGGAAGACAGACAGCTATACCAGCAAGTTTCCATCTCCACGGGCCTGGGGCTAACTGCTGCCCATGAAATGTGCACAGTGGTGAGAGCAACATATAGAAAACCCCACAAGCTTTCTGGCCTGGGGAAACAGAAAAGAAAAGCTGGCAAACCGTGAATGTTTAAAGAGAGTAGGGGAATCTACCTCCCCGACTGAACCCTGAACCACACGAGTACAAAACAGACTCAAAGTCATCCTGTGAAAGGCAAAAGATCTGAACAGAGTGAGAAGTTACTGCATAAGCAACAGAGTTTTACAGTTCAAGCCCTGCCAAGAAAATGACTCACTAAAACACAGGAAAAACTATTTGCCAGTGGGAAATAACAGAATCCAAAGTCTTCACAACTTAACATTCATAATGTCCAGGATATAATAAAAAATTACCCAACATATGAAGAACCATAGGGCTTCCCTGATAGCTTCGTTGGTAAAGAATCCACCTGCAATGCAGGAGATTCAATCCCTGGGTCAGGAAGATCCCTTGGAGAAAGATAGACTACCCACTCCAGTAATCTTGGGCTTCCCTTGTTGCTCAGCTGGTAAAGAATCTGCCCACAATGCGGGAGACCTGCGTTCAGTCCCTAGGTTGGGAAGATCCCCTGGAGAAGGGAAAAGCTACCCACTCCAGGATTCTGGCCTGGAGAATTTCATGGACTGTATAGTCCATGGGGTCCCAAAGAGTCAGACACAACTGAGTGACTTTCACTGTCATGAAGAACCAAGAAAATAAAACACATTCTCAGAGGAAAAGAAAATTAGTCTAGTTTGATCACTAAATGAAACAGAGGTTGGAAAAAGAGGCAAGGTACATGCAGCTACTGTAACTACTCTTAATGAAGTAAAACAAAACATACTTTCAATTCATGAAGCTCTCATCAGAGAAATAAGAAGTTGCAGCAGAAAAATTAAAATAGTAAAAAGAAAAAGATAGAAATTTTAGAACTGAAAAATATAATTTCTGAAATAAAAAATTCACTCAGAGACTTCCCTGGCAGTCCAGTGGTTAAGACTGTGCTTCCACTGCAAGCAGCATGGGCTCAATCTCTGGTCAAAGAAATAAGATCCCGTACGCCATGCGGCATGGCCAAAAATAAAAAAAAGAAATTCACCTGATGGACTTAACAGCCAAATGGACGTGACCGAAGGAAGAGTACGTTAACTTGATGATGCTGCTGCTGCTAAGTCACTTCAATCGTGTCTGACTCTGTGCAACCCCAACTCTGGGCAGCCCACCAGGCTCCCCCGTCCCTGGGATTCTCCAAGCAAGAACACTGGAGTGGGTTGCCATTTCCTTCTCCAAAGCGTGAAAGTGAAGTCGCTCAGTCGTGTCCGAGTCTTCGCAACCCCATGGACTGCAGCCTACCAGGTTCCTCCATCCATGGAATTTTTCCAGGCAAGAGTACTGGAGTGGGGTGACATTGCCTTCTCTGACAAACCTGTTAGGTAACATCAAACAGTAAAATTAAGGGTATATAACTGGAATGGGCTTCCCTGGTAGCTCAATGGTAAAGAATCCTCATGGCAATGCAGAAGACATGGGTTTGATCCCTGGGTTGGGAAATACCTTGGAGAAGGGGCTTCCCTGGTGGCTAGGAGGTTAAGGCGTCTGCCTGGAATGCAGGAGACCCAGGTTCGATCCCTGGGTCGGGAAGATCCCCTGGAGAAGGAAATGGCAACCCACTCCAGTACTCTTGCCTGGAGAATCCCATGGAAGGAGGAGCCTGGTAGGCTACAGACCATGGGGTCGCAAAGAGTCACACACGACTGAGCGACTTCACTTCACTTCACTTTGGGAAGATACCTTGGAGAAGGAAGTGGCAACCCACTCCAGCATTCTTGCCTGGGAAATCTCATAGACAGAGGAGCCTGGCAGGCTATAGTCCTTGGGGTCGCAAAGAGTTGGTCATGACTTAGCAATTAAACAACAACAATTGGAATATTGGGCTTCCTTAGTGGCTCAGTGGCAAAAAATCTGCCTGCCAAAGTAGGTAATGAAGGTTCAACCCATGGATCAAAAAAATCCCCTGGAGAAGGAAATGGCAAATGACTCCAGTATACTTGCCTGGGAAATTCCATGGGCAGAGCAGCCTGGCAGGCTACAATCTATGGGGTCACAGAACAGTTGGACACAATTCAGCAACTTGTTCAGTTGCCCAGTTGTATCCAACTCTTTGCAGCCCCATGAACAGGGAGGCACGCCAGGCCTCCCTGTCCCTCACCATCTCTCAAAACTTGCCCAAGTTTATGTCCACTGCATCAGTGATGCTATCCAGTCATCTCATCCTCTGACACCCTCTTCTCTTTCTACCCTCAATCTTGCCCAGCATCAGGGACTTTTCCAATGAGTCAACTGTTCACATCAGATGAACAAAATACTGGAGCTTCACCTTCAGCATCAGTCCTTCCAATGAATATTCAGGACTGATTTCCTTTAGGATTGACTGGTTTGATCTCCTTGCTATCCAAGGGTCTCTCAGGATGTCTTCAGTACCACAGTTTGAAGGCATCAATTCTTTGGCACTCCACCTTCTTTATGGTACAGCTCTCACAACAGTACGTGGCCACTGGGAAGACTATAGCCTTGACTATATGGATCTTTGTCAACAGAGTAATGTCTCTGCTTTTCAACACACTGTCTAGATTTGTTATAGCTTTCCTGCCAAGAAGCTTACATCTTCTCATTTAGTGACTAAACAACAACTGGAATATCAGAAAAAGAGAATGGAAAGAATAGAGCAGAAAAAATATTTAAAGAAATAATGGCCAAAGATATCCAAATTTGATAAAAGACAGAAATTTTCAAACACAGAGAGATAAGCAAACATCAAGGAAAATAAAATCTAGTAGCCTATGCCAGTAGAAGCCCATATGACAATCAAACTATTGGAATCAAAGATAAACAGTATATCTTGAAAGCAGCAAGAAAAACAATATATTATATACATATTATGGGCATAATATAACCCATGGCTGAATTCCCCTCTGAAACCATGCAGGCCAGATCGACTAATAAATTTAAGGTGCTGAAAGAAAAAGAAAAGCTGTCAAATCAAAATTCTATATTCAGAAAAAATATTACTCAAAAATAAAAGCAAAATAAAGACACTTTCAGACCAAAGAAATCTAAGAAATTTGGCCATAAGCAGCTCTGCAATTGCAGTTTTGGGGCTGAAGATAAAAGATATCAGATAGAAACTTGGATCCTCAGGAAAGAATGAAGAGCATCAGAAATGGCAACTCTATTGGTAAATATAAAAAACTATATTTTCTTTTTGCTCTTAATTTCCTTATTAATCATACAACTTTAAAAGTCATAACAATGTCCTGTGTTGTATGTAACATACAACATCTTTATAAAATCAAGATATGAGAGTACAAGGTTGCAAGATTTCTGTATTTTAAATAAAGTAGTATGTTATTAACTATAAGTTAACTGTGGATATTAAAGATGTACATTATAGTTTCTAGGAAGTCAATAGGAAATTATAAAAGATTAAAAGGAAATGGATAGAAAATATATGCCACACAAACAGTAAACAAAAGCAGGCTGGAATAGCATTAATATTAGGTGAAATAGATTCCAAAACAAATCTATCCTATATTAACAAGGATAGAAAAAAACACTTCATCATGTTAAAATGGATGATTCAACAGTGAAACATAACAATCATAATTGAGTAGGACCCAAGTATCAGAACCTCAAAACACAAGAAGCAAAATATGACAGTTTTATAGGGAAAAATAGAGAGTTCCATAATCGTAGTCAGTTAGAAACTGCAGTATGCTTTTATCAGCAACTGACAGAAAAAGAGACAAAAAATAGCAAGGATGTGGAAGATTTGAACACATCATCAAACAACTGCAGAATATACATTCTTTCAAGAGCTCATGGAAAGTTCATCAGTCAAGGCCATATTCTGGGCCACAAAACAAATCTCAATGTCAAAATATTGAAGCATACAGATAATGTTCTCTGACAAAAGTTGAATTAAGTTAGAAATCAAAAACAATAAATACGATGATCCAAATATTTCCAAATATTCAGAAATAACACACTTCTAAAGAAACTTTGGGTCAGTGAAAAAACTTACAAGATAAATTAGAGAATATTTTGAACTGAACTATAACAAAAATTGAACCTATCAAAATTTATGGAGTGCAGCTAAAATAGGGCTTACATGGAAATTTATGGCTTTGTGCCAATATTCAAAAACAAGAAAGGTCTCAAATCAATAAACTTTCACTCTAAGAAGATGGAAAAAGAAGAGCAAATAAATCTAAAGCAAACCAAAGGAGGGAAACAGTACAGATAGTGGCAGAAATCAATAAAATAGAAACAGAAAATAATCAAAATCAAATGTTAGGTCATTGAGAAGATCAATAAAACTGATAAACCTCTTATCAGACAGATCAGGGAAAAAATAGAGGGACATAAAATATCAATATCAGAAATAAAAAAGAGACACAGAAACAGATTATAGAGATACAAAAAAGGATAATAGGGGATTATTACAAACAAATTTATGATAATAAATGGACAACTGAACAAATTTGGCAAGTGGTCAAAATGGACAAATTCTCAAAAGACACAAATAACAAAAATGACTAAGAATAAATTAAAGCAATAACAATAACAAAAAAAACCTCAAAGAGTTCTATATCAATTAGATAAATACAATTTAAAATTTTTAACTTTTTTTAAAAAAGAAAAAGAAATCTTCAAAGGTCAATTTTATCAAAAATTTAAGGAAAAATGAATATCAACTCTATACAAACTCAGAAAATGTAGAAAAAAGGAATACTTCCTAACTCATTTTATGAGGTCAATTTTACCCTGATCCAAAAACCAGACAAAGATATTACAAGAAAATAAAACTGCAGACCAACATCTCTCATGAGCATAGGCACAAAAATCCTTAACAAAATATTAGCAAATAAGTAGTTTCCTGGTGATCTAGAGGTTAGGATTTTTCGCTTTCATAGTCATGGCCTGGGTTTAATCTTTGATCAGTGAACTGAGATCCCAAAGCTGTGCACCACAGGCAAAAAAAAAAAAAAAAAGGCAAATAGAATCCAAGAAAATATTAAAAGGATATACATGCAGTTTATTTCAAATGTAGTTTATTTCAAAGGATGCAGGGTTGGTTTAATATTTTGAAAGCTCAGGCTTTCTACATAAGACCAAGAACATGACATGATGGTGTGCTGAAAACTTTAAATAATCCCTACGAATTAGACTAAACTAATAAGTGAACATTGCAAGAGTGCAGAATATGGAGTCAACATCCAAAAATCTATTGTATTTCTCTATACTGAAAGTGTCGCTAAGTCACGTTCGACTCTTTGTGATCCTACGGACCATAGCCCATGAGGCTCCTCTGTCCGTGGGATTTGCCAGACAAGAATACTGGAGTGGGTAATCATCTCCTACTCCAGGGGATCTTCCCAACCCAGGGATCAAACCAGTGTCTCCTGCATTGCAGGCATATTCTTTCTTTACCAACTGAGCCACCAGGGAAGCCGATTTCTCTATACTAACACAAAATAATAAGAAAATGAAATTTGAAAAACAACTTCATTCACAAAAATGAATGAGGAAATAAGTTTAGGAATAAGTTTAATGAATGTTGTGACAACTACAAGCTATTACAAAGGGGAAGCAAACAATATGTAAATAAGTATACACATATATCATTGCAAGGATCAGCGAAGACTCTATGTTGTTAAGATAGTAATCCTCCTCAAATTAATCTATAGACCAAAATCCAAATAAGCCTGCTTTGAATAAAGTGACAAATTAATCTTAAAATTTATATTTAAAAAAGAACCTAAAATAGCTAAAATGATTTTTAAAAATAAGAACAAAGTTGGAAGACTTACACTACTTGATTTCAAGACTTACTACAAACTTACAAAATAAAAACGGTATGTCACTGGCATAAAGATAGACATATAGACGGATAAACAGAATAGAGTCCAGAGATAGCTAGACATATATATGGTCAATTGATCTTCAACAAAGGTATCAAAGTAATTCAATGGAGACAAGATAGTTTTTGTAAGAAACATGCAGAAACAACTGGATATTACATATGGAAATAATGAACTTCACGCCTTCAGTTCAGTTCGGTCGCTCAGTCATGTCCAACTCTTTGCGACCCCATGAACCGCAGCACACCAGGCCTCCCTGTCCATCACCAACTGCCAAAGTCTACCCAAACCCATGTCCATTGAGTCACTGATGCCATCCAACCATCTCATCCACTGTTGTCCCCTTCTCCTCCCACCTTCAATCTTTCTCAGCATCAGGGTCTTTTCCAATAAGTCAGTTCTTCCTGTCAGGTGGCCCAAGTATTGGAGTTTCAGTTTCAGCATCAGTCCTTCCAATGAATATTCAGGACTGATTTCCTTTAGGATGAACTGGTTGGATCTCCTTGAAGTCCAAGGGATTCTCAAGAGTCTTCTCCAACACCACAGTTCAAAAGCATCAATTCTTCGGTGCTCAGCTTTCTTTATAATCCAGCTCTCACATCATACATGACTATTGGAAAAACCATAGCCTTAACTAAATGGACCTTTGTTGACAAAGTAATGTCTCTGCTTTTTAATATGCTGTCTAGGTTGGTCATAACTTTCCTTCCAAGGAGTAAGCGTCTTTTAATTTCATGGCTGCAGTCACCATCTGCAGTGATTTTGGAGCCCCCAAAAATATAGTCTGACACTATTTCCATTGTTTCCCCATGTATTTGCCATGAAGTTATGGGACCGGATGCCATGATCTTAGTTTTCTGAATGTTGAGCTTTAAGCCAACTTTTTCACTCTCCTCTTTCACTTTCATCAAGAGGCTCTTTAGTTCCTCTTCACTTTCTGCCATAAGAGTGGTGTCATCTGCATATCTGAGGTTATTGATATTTCTCCCAGAAATCTTGATTCCAGCTTGTGCTTCATCCAGCCCAGCGTTTCTCATGATGTTCACTGCATATAAGTTAAATAAGCAGGGTGACAATATACAGCCTTGACGTATTCCTTTTCCTATTTGGAACCAGTCTGTTGTTTCATGTCCAGTTCTAACTGTTGCTTCCTGACCTGCATACAGATTTCTCAAGAGGCAGGTCAGGTGGTCTGGTATTCCCATCTCCTTCAGAATTTTTCACAGTTTATTGTGATCCACACAGTCAGAGGCTTTGGCATAGTCAATAAAGCAGAAATAGATGTTTTTCTGATACTCTCTTGCTTTTTCGATGATCCAGTGGATGTTGACAATTTGATCTCTGGTTCCTCTGCCTTTTCTAAAACATCTTGAACATCTGGAAGTTCAAGGTTCATGTATTGCTGAAGCCTGGCTTGGAGAATTCCTCATACCATACATAAAAAGTGACTCAAAAAAGTTCTTTGAGGGTCTTCCCTAGTGATCCAGAGGCTAAGACTCCTCACTCCCAATGCAGGGGGCCTGAGTTCGAGCCCTGTTCAGGGACTAGATCCTGCATGTTGCAACTAAGAGTTTATTTGCCAAAACTAAAGATCCCACATGTCACAACTAAGACCTGGCACAGCCAAATAAAATTTTTTTTTAAATGTTCACTGACCCAAATGTTAGAGATAAAACTGTTACGTTTCTAGAAGTAAATCTTTATGTTGTTGAGTTAGGCAAACATTGTTTAAATAGGAGACCAAAACACAAATAATAAAAGAAAAAATGGACTTCATGGACATAATAAAATGGACTTCATGGTTTAAAAGTGTCACTTTTCAAAAGTGATTATTAAGAAAACACAAAGGTAATACACAGAGCAGAAGCAAAATTTTTCACAACAAAAACCTGCTATTCAGAATACATGAAGAACTCATAACTCAATAAGACAACCAAAAAAAAAAGCTAATAAAAAAATGGACAAAATATTGGAACTAACATTTCCCAAAAGATATACAAATGCCAATAAGCACATGAAAATATGTTTAACATTGCTAGTCCTTGGAGAAATGCTAATTAAAACTACAGTGAAATACAACTGCACACATGCTAGAATGACTAAAGTAAAAAACACTCTCAATACCAAGTGTCGGTGAGAATGGAATATGTGGCAGCTGGAACTATCTCCTACATTGCTGGTGGAAATGCAAGATGCTACAACCACCTTGCAAAACAATATGGTGATACCTTATAACACTAAATACAATGGTCAAGCAATTCCATTGCTGGGTACTCACCCTAGACAAATAAAAACATATGTCCCCTTGAAAACCTGTCTGGAGAAATTTTAGCAGCATTTTTCATAATGGCCAAAAACTGAAAACAACCCAAATAATATATACAAATCATGGAACACTATAGAGAAAATATATATAAATACACACAACAGCATTAGTGAATCTCAAAAATATTATGCTAAATAAAAGTAGTCAAATTGAAAGACTATAAGAACAAAGTTGGAAGACTGAATTATTACTGAATGATTCCACTGATATGAACTTCTAGAAAAGGCAAACTATAGTGATGGAAAGCAGATCAATGGCTGCCTGGAGTTAGGAGTAGAAGGCGATCAAGAGCAAAGGGGCACAAGGAATATTCTTCAGGTAAGAGAACTACTCAATATACTGTTTAAGGTGATGCTTACACAATTCAATCTGCTTAATAAAAGTCAGAGCACTGTGCTTTGAAAACAGTTTTTTTTTTTCCTGAAAACAGAATTTTATTATATGTAACTATTTCCATAATAAACAAAAAGAGGATAAAATAACACATACTAGAATATGGAGATACTTGGGCATGCTACATTAGAAGACAGAATGATGTAGCCACTTGTACTTACTTATAGTGACTAAGCTTGAATTTATGAAAAGTAAGGTAATAATATTCAACTAAATACTGTCAACTTTATTTATATTTGGCATTTGAATTTAAGAACTAAATAAATATATATGCATGTCATGAATAGGTTAGTTCATATAAAGACTAATAAAGATATACTGCATGGATGACTCTCTAAAACCACAAAAGCAATGCAGAGAGACATTTCTAAAACTTCCCCAATAGAAAGTGATCCATACAGAAGATAAGCAAAAAAGACTCAGCATACATATGACAGGAATCACAAAGAATGTCAAATGATAAGCCAAAGTAAATATTAAATTATACTCTATAATTTTAGAACACTTTCCTAAAATTAAGAAAAAAACCCTCAAATTTATATATCATGCTTCAGCACAATCATTTCAGCATGACGAACACTGAATCATATTACAGTTTAAATTACTTTAAAAATAAAATAAAACATCATTTGGACAACCATGCAAAAAAGCTAAGACACCAATAAGAGAAAGAAAACAAGATTGTCCCCTGACTTTTCAGCCAATTCCTAAAACCCAAAGAACATTAGTTCAGTCGCTAGTCGTGTCCCACTCTTTGTGACCACATGGACTGCAGCAAAGCAGGCTTCCCTGTCCATCACCAACTCCTGGAATGTACTCAAACTCAAGTCCAGTGAGTCAATGATGCCATCCAACTATCTCATCCTCTGTTGGCCCCTTCTCCTGCTTTCAATCTTTCCCAGTATCAAGGTCTTTTCCAATGAGTCAGTTCTTTCCATCAGGTGGCCAAAGTACTGCAGTTTTGGCTTCAGCATCACTCCTTCCAATGAATATTCAGGACTGATTTCCTTTAGGATGGACTGGTTATATCTCCATGCAGTCCAAGGGACTCTCAACAGTCTTCTCCAACACCACAGTTCAAAAGCATCAATTCTTTGGTGCTCAGCTTTCTTTATAGTCCAGCTCTCACAACCATACATGACTACTGGAAAAACCATAGCTTTGGCTAGACAGACATTTGTTGGCAAAATGATGTCTCTGCTTTTTAATATGCTGTCTAGGTTGGTCATAACTTATCTTCCAAGGAACAAGCGTCTTTTAATTTCATGGCTGCAGTCACCATCTGCAGTGATTTTGGAGCCCCCCCAAATTAAGTCTGTCACTGTTTCCACTGTTTCCCCATCTATTTGCCACGAAGTGATGGGACTGGATGCCATGATCTTAGTTTTCTGAATGTTGAGCTTTAAGCCAACTTTTTCACTCTCCTCACCTTCGTCAACAGGCTCTTAAGTTCTTCTTTGCTTTCTGCCGTAAGGGTGGTATCATCTGCATATCTGAAGTTATTGATATTTCTCCTGGTGATCTTGATTCCAGCTTGTGCTTCCTCCAGCCCAGCATTTCTCATGATGTACTCTGCATATAAGTTAAATAAGCACGGGTGACAATATACAGCTTTGATGTACTCCTTTCCCGATTTGGAACCAGTCCATTGTTCCATGTCCAGTTCTAACTGTTGCTTCCTGACCTGCACACAAATTTCTCAAGAGGCAGGTCAGGTGGTCTGGTATTCCCATCTCCTTCAGAATTTTCCACAGTTTGTTGTGATCCACACAGTCAAAGGCTTTGGCGTAGTCAATAAAGCAGAAGTAGATGCTTTTCTGGAACTCTCTTGCTTTTTTGATGATCCAATGGATGTTGGCAATTTGATCTCTGGTTTCTCTGCCTTTTCTAAAACCAGCTTGAACATCTGGAAGTTCACGGTTCATGTACTGTTGAAGCCTCACTTGGAGAATTTTGAGCATTACTTTGCTAGCGTGTGAGCTGATTGAAATTGTGCGATAGTTTAAACATTCTTTGGTATTGCCTTTCTTTGGGATTAGAATGAAAACTGCCCTTTTCCAGTCCTATGGCCACTGCTGGCTTCCAAATTTGCAGACATATTGAGTGCAGCACTTTCGCAGCATCATCTTTTAGGATTTGAAATAGCTCAACTGGAATTCCATCACCTCTACTAGCTTTGTTCGTAGTGTTGCTTCTTAAGGCCCACTTGACGTCACATTCCAGGATGTCTGGCTCTAGGTGAGTGATCACACCATCGTGGTTATCAGGGTCATGAAGATCTTTTTTTGTATAGTTCTTCTGTGTATTCTTGCCACCTCGTCTTAATATCTTCTGTTCTGTAAGGTCCATAATGTTTCTGTCCTTTATTGTGCCCATCTTTGCATGAAATGTTCCTTTGGTATCTCTAATTTTCTTGAAGAGATCTCTAGTCTTTCCCATTCTATTGTTTTCCTCTATTTCTTTACATTGATCACTGAAGAAGGCTTTCTTATCTCTCCTTGCTAGCCTTTGGAACTCTGCATCCAAATGGGTATATCTTTCCTTTTCTCCTTTGCCTTTTGAGTCTTTTTTGTAAGGCCTCCTTGGACAACCATTTTACCTTTTTGCATTTCTTTTTCTTGGGGATGGTCTTGATCACTGCCTCCTGTACAATGTCATGAACCTCCGTCCATAGTTCTTCAGGCATTCTGTCTATCAGATCTAATCCCTTGAATCTATTTGTCACATCCACTGCATAATCGTAAGGGATTTGATCTAGGTCATGCCTGAATGGTCTATTGGTTTTCTTCTAGACCTACTTCTTCAGTTTAAGTCTGAATTTGGCAATAAGGAGTTGATGATCTGAGCCATAGTCAGCTCCCGGTCTTGTTTTTGCTGACTGTATAGAGCTTCTCCATCTTTGGCTGCAATAATTATAATTAATCTGATTTCAGTATTGACCAACTGGTGATGTCCACGTGTACAGTCTTCTCTTGTGTTGCTGGAAGAGGGTGTTTGCTATGACCAATGTGTTCTTTGGCAAAACTCTGTTAGCCTTTGACCTGCTTCATTTTGTACTCTAAGGCCACATTTGCCTGTTACTCCAGGTAGCTCTTGACTTCCTACTTCTGCATTCCAGTCCCCTATAATGAAGAGGACATCTTTTTTGTGTGTTAGTTCTAGAAGGTCTTGTAGGTCTTCATAGAACCATACAACTTCAGCTTCTTCAGCATTATGGTGAGCACATAGACTTGGATTATTGTGATATTGAATGGTTTGCCTTGGAAACAAACAGATCATTCTGTCATTTTGAGAGTGCACCCAAGTACTGCATTTCAGACTCTTTCATTGACTATGATGGCTACTCCATTTCTTCTAAGGGATTCTCGCCCACAGTAGTAGATATAGTTGTCATCTGAGTTAAATTCATCCATCCCAGTCCATTTTAGTTTGCTGATTCCTAAAATGTCGATGTACACTCTTGCCATCTCCTGTTTGACCACTTCCAATTTGCCTTGATTCATGGACCTAACATTCCAGGTTCCTATGCAATATTGCTCTTTATAGTATCGGACTTTACTTCCATCACCCGTCACATCCACAACTGGGTGTTGTTTTTGCCTTGCTCCGTCTCTTCATTCTTTCTGGGGTTACTTCTCCACCGATCTCCAGTAGCATATGAGGCAACTACTGACCTGGGGAGTTCATCTTTCAGTGTTCTATCTTTTTGCCTTTTCATAGTGTTCCTGGAGTTCTCAAGGCAAGAATACTGAAGTGGTTTGCTATTCCTTTCTCCAGTGGACCACATTTTGTCAGAACTCTCTACCATGACCCATCCATCTTCAGTGGCCCTACATGGCACGGCTCACAGTTTCATTGAGTTAGATGAACAAAGAACATGATGTGACAAATTTAAGACACTAAAGGAAGAGAAATATGAATCAAGGATTTTACATCTACCCAAACTGGCCTCCAAGTACAAAGCAGCAAACAATTATAAACTTACTGAAACTCAAAGTACATTGATCCTGTGAACCCTTACTAAAGAATGTATTAATAGTAGAAAAAAAAAAACATTCAGACAACCAAAGACTGAGACAGTAACGTAAGAATGATTGGTGAGCACTAAATATAAATATTCATACAGAACAAAGTTAACCCATGGTCACAAAAGAGAGAATATAATAGACAAGTATGTGTATGTGTGTATTAGTCGCTCAGTCATGTCCAACTCTTTGCAACCCCATGGATATAGCCTGCCAGGCTCCCCTGTCCATGGAATTTTCCAAGCAAGAATATTGGAGTGGATTCCCATTCCCTTCTCCAGCAGATCTTCACAACACAGGGATCGAACCCGGGTCTCAGCGTTGCAGGCAGATACCATCTGAGTCACCAGGGAAGCTGGTAGACAAGTATAAATTATCAAAAATTGTGGAAAAGAGAATAAGGAGTGCATGTAGATACGACTGTCCATTAGACATTAACTGGAAATAATAGGATATTGCTTTAGATCAAATACTGGAATAGAAGGAGTAAGGGAGAAGAGGTTACAAGATAATTTCAATATTGTTCAATGCAGGGAACCAGTAAGCCAAAAAAAAGTATATTAATGGTATTATATAAAGGTATTAGTATTAAATATATAGTTAACCAATAGTACAAACAAACAAACAGATAAGACTGACTGCATAATGAAAAACCATAGATACAAAAGACAAAAAAAACCAAACCAATATGATAGAACTGATGTCAAACATTAATCATATCAGTAGATGGAAATGGGCTTAACTCCCCTATTCAAAGAAAAGGCCAATGAATCAAAATTCAACACTATGCAGAATACAAGAGATACACCTAAAACAAAGAGATTCAAAAGAGTTAAAAATAAAAGGATGGAGAAAGATGTAGCAGGCAAACACAAATAAAAAGAAAACAGGGGTCTTAATCTTGATACCTGACAAGGTGGAAGTGAGACCAAAAACCATTACAATGTATTAAAAAGGCCACTGCATAATGCTTAAGGCTACAATTCACAATGAGGATATTATAGTTATTAATATTTATGCATCCAATAACACAGCAGTAACTTTCATTAAGCTGAAACCTACAGGAAATTCAAAGAGAAATAGGCAGAAACACACTAACATTAGGAGATTTAACATACATCTCAAAATCCAAGATTGAGCTGACTAAAAATTAAATAAGGACAACATAGGTCAGGTGGATCTTTAAGATCTATATCAAATTTTGAACCCCAATAATAGCAATTACAATTTATTTTCAAGTACACATGGAACATTCACAAAAACTGATAATCTTATGCCACAGAGAAAAGCTCAATAATTTTCAAAGAATAGAAATAATGCAAACACCATCCTCACACTATAATGCAATAAAAGAAGAAATCAATACCAAAATAAAAAGATGTTAACTAGACTTACTACAGTAATCATTTGCAATATACACAAATATTTTCTTAGTTTTTTTTTGTGTTTTTTTTTTTGTTTTTTGGCCACACTGCACAGCATGCAGAATCTTAATTCCTTGGCCAGGTATCAAACTTGTACCCCCTGCACTGGAAGCACAGGTTCCTAACCACTGGACTGCCAGGGAAGTTTCTATACACAAATACTGAATTATGTTGCACAACTTAAACTAATATTACATTTTAATTATAACTTCAATTTTAAAAAGAAACAGAAACATACATATGAAATAAAAAACAAATATGCCCTTCCACATGGAAATTTACAAGCACACTTTTAAACAACACTTGAGTCAAAGGCAAAAATACAAAATTAAACTGCAGAACTTTGTGAAAGTAATAATAAAAACCTGATATTATCAGAATCTGTAGGCTACACCTAAATGAAATGTCAAAGAAAACATATGGCATGAAATGCCCATATGAAAAAAATTAAACACCCAACACAAAAAGCTAGAAAAAAAAAAAGAGAGATGTTTGTGGAAAATAGATTTAATAAAAGGAGAAAGTAAACTCTAAAAAAGCAGCAGAAATAATAAATAATTCCAAAACTTGTTCCTTATAAAAAAAAGTAACAAAATAGACAAACCACTAACTAAATATATAGGGAAAAAAGGTGGTGGGGATTTGGGAGGGAAAAAAACAAAATGCACAACATTAAGTACATAACATCAGAAATAACAATGAGAAAATAAAACATCAGAACAGGGGAAATTAAAAATTTTCTAAAGGATTATTTTTCTTAGTTCTATGCAAATAAATTTGAAAACTTAGATGAAATGCAAAAAATTTTAGAGAAATAAAACTTACCAAAATTGACCCCAGTAGAAACAGAAAGTCTAAATAGAACAAAGATCATAAAGAAAATAAAAGAAGTTAAAAAGTTTCACTATTAAAAAAAAAAAAACTAGGCCAGATGATTTCACATGGGAACCCTAACAAACTCTGAAAGATCAGAAAACTTCCAGTGTTACTTTAATTATTCCAGAGCAGAGAGGAAAAAAAGGAAATCTTCCAAACCCATTTTATGTAGTGAGTATAACACTGTTTCCAGAAACTGACTAGAATCACTCCCCACCCTATCCCTCCAAAAAGCAATGGACCAATCTAACTTACAAATATCAATGCAAAAATTATTAAATAAAACATGATAAACTCCAATCCAGCATATTAATGAATAGAAGTCATATGGTCTCCATAGATAAAGAAAATGAACTTGACAAAATTCAACACCACTCAAGTTTTTTAACTCAATAAAATAAAAATTCATGGACACTTCCTTAATACCTTAATATGTTACCTCGACACCCCCAAAAATGTTAATAGAGAAATTAGTGGCTTTCCTACTAAGATTCAGAATGACACAATACTCATTCTCTATGCTATATTTAAAATAGTGTTGGAAATATTTGCCAATGCAATTATAAAAGAGAAAGTAATTAGAGAAAAAAATTGGATAGAAAAGAGTAAGATTATTTTCTATTTCTAGATTATATAATTATTTATATTTTGATAACCCAAAGAATAGATGGAAAAACAAGTGCAAAAATAAAATAATTTGGTAAAGTAGGGTTATAAAATTGGCATACAAAAATTAATAACATTCATGTACAAATACAAAAATATAGAAGACAAACCTCAATTATGATAGAAAAAATATATCAAAAAATGCTAAGCATAAGCTTAACTAGAAATTATAAAAAACACCCTTTCTAAAAGCACCTTTAGGAAAGCCACCAAAAAAACTTGAAAACAAATAGAAAGACATACCATGTTCCTAGATGGTAAAATTCAATATCCTGAAGATGTCAGTTTTCCTCAAGTTATTTTATAAATTTAAAATGATACTCAAAAATACCATCAAGCTTTTTTCTGGAGCTATGAAACTTGATTATAAAATTAGTTTGAAAGAATAAAAAATAATAGCCAGAAAAATTTGGAAAATAAAAACAATGTTGAACCAGGGAAAAGAGATTCGAGTTCAATACTCTAAAACAAAATTTAGCCTACAGTCTAAAAAAGAGAGGGAGTATAACAAGGATAATAAAGGGCAAGGATTGGCTCTCTGTGAATAAGTCATGCCAAGTTCACTTCAGTGTCTTATTTCTTTGGGGAATTCTTTGGGGGAATCTGGACAGAGTAACAAAGGAAAGCTAAAGGTATAATATATACATCTCAGCAAAGTGAACTCACAATAAAGGACAGAAATGGTATGGACCTAACAGAAACTGAAGATATTAAGAAGAGGTGGCAAGAATACACAGAACTATACAAAAAAGATCTTCATGACTCACATAACCACAACAGTGTGATCACTGACCTAGAGCCAGACATCCTGGAATGTGAAGTCAAGGGGCCTTAGGAAGCAACACTATGAACAAAGCTAGTGGAGGAGATGGAATTCCAGTTGAGCTATTTCAAATCCAAAATATGATGCTGTGAAAGTGCTGCACTCAATATGCCAGCAAATTTGGAAAAGTCAGCAGAGGCCAAGGACTGGAAAAGGTCAGTTTTCATTCCAATCCCAAAGAAAGGCAATGCCAAAGAATGCTCAAACTACCACACAATTGTATTTACCTCACATGCTAGCAAAGTAATGCTCAAAACTCTCCAAGCCAGGCTTTAACAGTACGTGAAGCTGGATTTAGAAAAGGCAGAGGAACCAGGGATCAAATTGCCAACATAAGCTGGATCACAGAAAAACAAGATAGTTCCAAAAAAACGTCTACTTCAACCCCACTGACTACGCCAAAGCCTTTGACTGTGTGGTTCACAACAAACTGTGGAAAATACTTCAAGAGATGGAAATAACAGACCACCTATCTGCCTCCTGAGAAATCTGTATGCAGGTCAAGAAGCAAGCATTAGAACTGGACATGGAACAATGGACTGGCTCCTAATCAGGAAAGGAGCATGTCAAGGCTGTATATTGTCACCCTGCTTATTTAGCTTCTATGCAGAGTACATCATGAGAAATGCTGGGCTGGAAGAAGCATAAGATTGGGCTGGAATCAAGATTGGCGGAAGAAATATCAATAATTTCAGATATGCAGATGACACCACCCTTATGGCAGAAAGCAAAGAAGAACTAAAAAGCCTCCGGATGAAAGTGAAAGTGGAGAGTGAAAAAGTTGGCTTAAAGCTCAACATTCAGAAAACTAAGATCATGGCATCCAGTCCCATCACTTCATGGCAAATAGATGGAGAAACAATGGAAAGTGAGAGACTTTATTTTGGGGGGCTCCAAAATCACTGAAGATGGTGACTGCAGCTATGAAATTAAAAGATGTTTGCTCCTTGGAAGAAAAGCTATGACCAACCTAGGCAGTATATTAAAAAGCAGAGACATCACTTTGCCCATAAAGGTCCATCTAGTCAAAGCTATGGTTTTTCCAGTAATCATGTATGGATGTGAGAGTTGGACTATAAAGAAAGCTGAGCACTGAAGAATCGATGCTTTTGAAATATGGTATTGGAGAAGACTCTTCAGAGTCCCTTGGACTGCAAGGAGATCAAGCCAGTCAACCCTAAAAAAAAAAAAAAATCAGTCCTGAATATTCACTGGAAGGACTGATTGCTGAAGTTGAAACTCCAATACTTTGGCCACCTGATGTGAAGAATGGACTCATTGGAAAAGACCTTGATGCTGGGAAAGACTGAAGGCAGGAGGAGAAGGGGTGACAGAGGATGAGATGGCTGGATGGCATCACCGACTCAATGGACATGAGTTTGAGCAAGCTCCAGGAGTTGGTGATGGACAGGGAAGCCTGGCGTGCTGCAGTCCATGGATCACAAAGAGTCGGACACGACTGAGCTATTGAACTGAACTGAAAGTGAACTCAAACTGTAAGCTCCCCTAGAGCCTGGTACAGAGCCTGACACACTGCAGACACTCAAAAAATATTTTTTGAATATGACAATGGACAAGCTGGGACCTCCCTGGTGGTCCAGTGGTTAAAACTCCAAGTGCCCAGTGCAAGGGGTACTGGTTCTATCCCTGGATGGAACTAAAATCCCTCATGTCTCTAGGCCTTGCCAAAAAAAGAGAGAGAGAGAGAGAAAGAAAACGGACAACTTGATGAAATATGATTGGGTAGTACCACAATAGAATGCATTTGTAGTTGATGAAACTGTCTTATTTAAGATGTATTGATTAATGGTGCAAAAGTAACTCAAAACAAGCTATTTAATGGTATATCACATGCTTTCTTTACTTCTTTTCTTCCGATCAACATTGGGGGGGAGGTATTTTATATAGGGATGCATGTCACTTTGGTAAGTGATGCAAAACTAATGAAGGAATGGTTATTATGTTGAATGATAAAATCAGGCACAACAATGAGATGACACTAAAAAGATGAAATTCAATAGTCTGTAGTGGGTTGAACTGTGTCCCCCAAAATACTATGTTCAAGTCTTAAACCCTGATCCCATAACTGTAAACTTATTTGGAAATAAGGTCTTTGTAGATGTAAACAGATTAAAATGAGGTCAAACTGGTTTAAGCTGGGCCCTAAATCCAATCATCTTATCCATGAGAGGGCAGAAAGAATAAAAACTACAATCACAGAAAACTAACCAAACTGTGACATTGTACAGGAGGCAGTGATCAAGACCATTCCAAAGAAAAAGAAATCCAAAGCAGCAAAATGATTGTCTGAGGAGGCCTTACGAATAGCTGAGAAAAGAAGAGGAGCTAAAGGCAAAGGAGAAAAGGAAAGATACCCACCTGAATGCAGAGTTCAAAAGAATAGCAGGGAGAGATAAGAAAGCCTTCCTCAGCAATCAAAGCAAAGAAATAAAGGGAAATAATAGAATGGGAAAGACTAGATATCTCTTCAAGAAAATTAGAGATACCAAGGGAACATTTCATGCAAAGATGGGCTCAATAAAGGACAAAAATGGTATGGACCTAAAAGAACAGAAGATATAAAGAGAGGTGGCAAGAATACACAGAAGAACTATACGAAAAAGATCTTCATGACCCAGATAACCACAACTGTTTGATCACTCACCTACAGCCAGACATCCTGGAATGCGAAGTCAAGTGGGCCTTAGGAAGCATCACTACAAACAAAGCTAGTGGAGGTGATGAAATTCCAGTTGAGCTATTTCAAATCCTAAAAGACGATGCTGTGAAAGTGCTGCACTCAATATGCCAGCAAATTTGGAAAACTCAGCACTGGCCAAAGGACTGGAAAAGGTCAGTTTTCATTCCAGTCCAAAGAAAGGCAATGCCAAAGAATGTTCAAACTTCCACACAGTTGGACTCATCTCACACACTAGCAAGTGAAGTCGTTCAGTCATGTCTGACTCTTTGCAATCCCATCGACTGTGGCCTGCCAGGCTTCTCAATCCATGGATTTTCCCGGCAAAAATACTGGAGTGGGTAGCCATTTTCTTCTCCAGGAGATCTTACCACCCAGGGATCAAACCCAGGTCTCCCACACTGTGGGCAGGCTCTTTACCATCTGAGCTACAAGGGAAGCCCACACGCTAGCAAAGTAATGCTCAAAATTCTCCAAGCAAGGCTTTAACAGTACATACATGAACTGAGAACTTTCAGATGTTCAAGCTGGATTTGGAAAAGTCAGAGGAATCAGAGATCAAATTGCCAACATCCACTGGAACATAGAAAAAGCAAGAGAGTTTCAGAACAACATTTACTTCTGATTCATAGACTACATAAAGCCTTTGACTATGTGAATCACAACAAACTGTGGAAAATTCTTCAAGAGATGGGAATACCAGACCACTTGACCTGCCTCTTGAGAAATCTGTACACAGGTCAAGAAGCAACAGTTAGAACCATACATGGAACAACAGACTGGTTCCAAATCGGGAAAGGAGTATGTCAAGGCTGTATATTGTCACCCTGCTTATTTAACTTATATGCAGAGGACATCATGAGAAAGGCCAAGCTGGATAAAGCACAAGCTGGAATCAAGATTTCTGGGAGAAATATCAATAGCCTCAGATACACAGATGACACCACCCTTATGGCAGAAAGCAAAGAAGAACTAAAGAGCCTCTTGATGAAAGTAAAAGAGGAGAGTGAAAAAGTTGGCTTAAAACTCAACATTCAGAAAACTAAGATCATGGCATCCAGTCCCATCACTTCATGGCAAATAGATGGGGAAACAGTGGAAACAGTGACAGACTTAATTTGGGGGGGGGGGCTCCAAAATCACTGAAGATGGTGACTGCAGCCACAAAATTAAAAGACAACTGCTCCTTGGAAGAAAAGCTATGACAAATCTAGACAGCATATTAAAAAGCAGAGACATTACTTTGCCAACAAAGGTCTGTCTAGTCAAAGCTACGGTTTTTTCAGTAGTCATGTATGGATGTGAGAGTTGGACCATAAAGAAAGTTGAGCATGGAAGAATTGATGCTTTTAAACTGTGGTATTGGAGAAGACTATTGAGAGTCCCTTGGACTGCAAGGAGATCCAACCAGTCCATCCTCAAGGAAATCAGTGCTGAATATTCATTGGAAGGACTGATGTGGAAGATGAAACTCCAATACTTTGGCCACCTGATGCAAAGAATTGACTCATTTGAAAAGACCCTGATGCTGGGAAAGACTGAAGGCGGGAGGAGAAGGCGATAACAGAGGATGGGATGGTTGAATGGCATCACTGACTCGATGAACATAAGTTTGAGCAAGTTCCGGGATTTGGTGATGGAAAAGGAAGTCTGGTGTGCTGCAGTACATGGGGTCGCAAAGAGTTGAACACGACTGAGCAACTGAACCAAACTGAACTAAATCCAATGAATGCAACATTTATAAGAGAAAAGAGAAGGAGACTGGGTACAGAGACACAGAGATCACACGGGCCATGTGAAGACAGAGGCAGAGATTAGAGTGATATAGCACAAACCAAGGAATATCAAGGATCCCCAGCAATTACCAGAAGGTTGAAGAGAGGCAAGGAAGGCCAGCAGAGGAAACAAGGCTTTGCCAGCACCTTTACTTTGGACTTTCAGCCCAGTAATCATGTAAAGATGTAAAAGTTGGACCATAAAGAAGGCTGAGTGCCAACAAATTGATGCTTTCGAACTGCAGAAGACTCTGGCGAGTCCCTCGGACAGCAAGGAGTTCAAACCAGTTGATCCTCAAGGAGATTAACTCTGAATATTCATTGGAAGGACTGATGCTGAAGCTGCAATACTTTGGCCACCTGATGTGAAGAGCTGACTCATTGGAAAAGACCCTGATTCTGGGAAAGATTGAAGGCAGGAGGAGAAGGGGACAACAGAAGATGAGATGGTGGGATGGATGGCATCACTAACTCAACAGACTTGAGTTTGAGCAAACTCTAAAAGACAGTGAAGGACAGGGAAGCCTGGAGTACTGCAGTCCATGGGGTCACAAAGTGTTGGACACAATTTAGCAACTGCCTCCAGAACTGTGAAAGAATAAAGTAGCCTTATTTAAATCCACCCAGTTTGTGGTAATTTGTTATAGCAGCCCTAGGAAACTAATACAGGGTTAAGCCAAGTTCTGTATCTTCCTACTGCACGATGGAGAATGAAGGAAAACAGGCTTAACAGGTATTCTTATGGAAAAGGTCTGGCAGTTTCAGCAGACCAGAGGCTCGACATTATAATACATAAAGCTAAAGAGATCCTTACATTTTGAAATATAGCTTGGAAGAAAAGCAATGACAAACCTAGACAGCATATTAAAAAGCAGAGACATTACTTTGCCTACAAAGGTCTGTACATTCAAAGCTATGACTTTTTTCAGTAGTAATGGACATAAGTTTGAGCAAAATCCAGGAGATGGTGAAGAATAGGGAAGCCTGGGGTGCTGCAGTCCATGGGGTTGCAAAGAGTCCAATATGACTGAGTGACTGAACAACAGCTCTGCACTAGCAAAGGTATGTATAAGGTATTGAGTCTTTTTCAGATGCCACGTTTAAAGGAGGAAATAAGAAGCATCTGGAATGCATGTTTAAATGTAATGTAAAAAGTGCCTCAAAATTAAGTCATGTTATCACCCAATGTTACTGAGCAATTATTCTACATATACTTTGGCCACCTGATGCAAAGAGTCAACTCATTGGAAAAGACGCTGATGCTGGGAAAGATTGAAGGCAAAAGGAGAAGAGGGTGGCAGAGGATGAGATGGCTGGATAACATCACTGACTCAATGGACATGAGTTTGAGAAAACTCCAGGAGACAGAGAAGGACAGAAGAACCTAGTGTGCTGCAGTCCATGGGGTTGCAAAGAGTCAGACATGACTTAACAACTGAACAACAACAAAAATTCTACATATATAGAATACAGTCTAACATCTAGGAAGAGCTCACCCAACTCCCAAGGAGGTGGGGCTCTAACATGGGTACAACATGACGGGGAGCTACTGAAGGGTTTTAAAGGAAAGAATGATGAGAATGACATGGAAGCTTCTATATTTCAGATGGATTACTAAGGGAACTATGTGAGGATAGATTTTATCAGGACAAAAGGAGACAAGGGGAGATAAATTAAAAGGCTGTAATAATAGAGAAATGATGAATTCCATAATTACGATGGCGACAGTAAGAATTAATAGGAAGTGAGGGATCTGAGGAATATTTAAGACATAAAACCAGAGCACTAATACAATAACATTTGACTCTGAAAACTATTGTGAGAATGAATTACACTAATATATGTCAAAGTGCTTAATACACAATAGGCACAAACAATAGACATCTAAACTCTCCTTTCCAGAGATCATAAGATTGAAATACATGTAACTCTGACAAGACAAATTGGTTATATGATTAGGAGTTATCTGTTGTCACTTCTGAGGCAAGCTCAGTTCAGTCACTCAGTTGTGTCCGACTCTTTGAGACCCCATGAACCACAGCACGCCAGGCCTCTCTGTCAAGCTCATTTCTTCTTAAAATGCAAATAGCGTTATATATATAAATGTGTAGGTATACACACACACACACATATATAAGTACCTATGTCTACAAACATATACACACATCCTTTAGGTTTTGTCCTCGTGTCAGATCAAGCTTCTGAGACCAATGAAGAAATACACTCTAAAAGGCTGATTTCCCTCCAATTTTACTCCCACATTAAACAGGAAATGAGACACACATGATAAACTATATGCTGTTTAGAAGTGTTGTCCTTTCGAGAAATGTCTGAAAGGAGAGAAAAACCAGACAGAAATGGAATGTATACATTGAAAAAAAAGCTAAAAATTCTAAATGAAATGATTGAGCTTTCCATACTACAGGAAATGAGCTTATTGATAAGCATAGATTTTTGCTTAAGGTAGCTTTTGATGCAATAAACATTTCATTTCTAAGCCAACATATGTGTTCATTTATGCTGAGCTATTAATATCTTTTCAGAATATGAAAAATAAATACACATGAATTTCCAACATAATAATACTGTAAGATGAAAATCCCAACTTAAAGCCTTTTTATTGATTGAGTAATCAATACATAAAACTTGAACAGATATGTTCTCAAAGGATCCAAGTTACAACATGAAGAGTCCCTGACTTCAGATGTATTGTCACTGTATCTTAAAAAAAAGCTGCTGTGTGATAAGATAGCCTACCAATTAGGAATTGTAATCACTAAGCTGAATATATTAAGAGAAAACTTTAGCTCGGAGAAAGAACTAAAAATACAATGAACATTCAGGAAAAGTATCAGTTGTTATGAAATACTATAAAATTTGATTGAGCAAATATGTTTTAAGTACTTTTGATAACTATATTTTTAATTACTTATAAATCCATTTGAAAAGCATGTGAAAATTGTATATAATATGAACCTCATATTAACAAAAATATGAAATCTTCAAATGAATGATATCCAGAAACGTAATTATTCAATCCTTTCTTCTAAAAAAAGATATTTATTTATTTGGCTGCACCGTGTCTTAGTTGCAGTATGTGAACTCTTAGTTGCTACATGTGGGATCTAGTTCCCTGACCAGGGATCAAACCCAGACCCCCTGCATTGGGAGTACACTGGACCACCAGGGAAGTCCCTGTAATCCTTCTTTGTAGAAGACACTTACTTCACCTTCAACCATTTTTACTTATTCAAGAAACAGTTTTTGTGCAACCCTGTGCCCTAGACAACGATCTACATGCTGAAGACACAGATATGAACATAATACCATCTACGTGGTGCTAGTGGTAAAGAATCCACCTGTCAATGCAGAAAATGCAAGAGATATTGGGCTCGATCCCTTGGTCAGGATGATCCCCTGGAGAAGGAAATAGCAACCCACTCCAGTATTCCTGCCTGGAAAATCCCATAGACAGAGGAGCCTGGGGGACTACAGTCCATAGGGTTGCAAACAGTCAGACTGACTACAAACACACACACACACACACACACACACACACACACAAAGGGGAAGTTTAGGAAGACTCCAAATTTTTTGACTTAGGTGAATGCGTAGATCATAGTGCCATTCGCCAAAATGAGTACTCTAAAAAAGAATTACAAGTTTAGGACCAAAGACAATGCATATGGGTTTGAGTTGCCTGTAGGATGCTTGATACGGACAGAGGCCAAGAAACACGTTTAGACTAGAAAACTGAATCTGAGTGTTATCCACATAGAAGTGAGAGTTGGTACATCAAGAGTGAAGGAGAGAAAGAATCTGTGGGATTTGAAAAAGAAAAACAAGAGTAATGACAGAACCCTGTTTTTAAAGATAGGGAGAAGAGGACTTCCCTGATGATCCAGTGGATAAGAACCCACCCACCAGTGCAGGGGACACAGACTGGATCCCTTGGCAGGGAAGATCCCACGTGCTGCCAGGCAACTAAGCCTGCACACCGCAACTACTAGACCTTGCCCTAGACCCTGCATGCCTAAAGCTGCATGCCTAGAGCCCATGTTCCGCAACAAGAGAAGCCACTGCAATGAGAAGCCCGCACGCGACAACTAGAGAAAGCCATATGTCTAAATAAATAAATATTTTTTTAAAAAAAAGATAAGGAGAAGAAAGGTAGCCGTAAGAAAAAAATCTGAATAGGAACAGTCAGAAAAGAAAGAGGAAAGGGAGAGATTAAATAGGGAATAGAAAGGCTAGCGTCAAACCATGAAGAGAAATCAGAGCTGAAAACCGGGTGCTCTTTTTGCTACCACATACATGGTTAATAGCCAAACTCTAATTTTTACACATGTGAATAAAACTAGAGTTCCCTCTATAAGAAGTTAGCAATGTTGTGCAAAGACTTCTAAATGGCTACAGGTTGCAGTGCTATTCAAAGAAGTGCTTTTTATATTTTAGTCATATTATCAAATAATGTAATAAAAATAAATAAAACTATCTTTTGATTTCTCCAAGCATAACCCTTAAATATGTAAGGGATGGGGCAAGTTCAACTTCAAATCATAGTGCTAATTAGCTATACTCTTAAAATGTTTGTTTTGATGTAATCAAAAGATTTTTAGTTATCAGGATACATATGTTGAATAGGGTAAACACATTAAAAATGGTACACATTCATATTTCTGTAATTATTATAGCAAGTTTATACACAAAGTATCAGCAGGTTAATTTCCAAATTTGACACATGTTTTGATGGATATTTATGTACGTGATTTATGTAACCAGATGCTACTCTGTCATCATAATACACAAGGTGATGGATAGGCAGTTCATGCCTTAGAGATGTTCTGTATAGATGATCAGTTAGTTCTCTGCTAGATATATCAAGTCAAGGAATTGTCATGCAGAGATTCCCTCCCATTCAAAATGGATTAGGTTGATTGCTATAGAAGAGACTTGGAGACAATGAAAGGAGAATAAAAAATAGTTAATACGCTATATACCATTTAACCCACTCCAGTGTTCTTGCCTGGAGAATCCCAGGGACGGGGGAGCCTGGTGGGCTGCCGTCTATGGGGTCGCACAGGGTCAGACACGACTGAAGCGACTTAGCAGTAGCAGCATACCATTTAAACAATGGCTATTCTTTTTTTCTGCTGCACTCTGGGGGGCTAGAGCCAAACATTATCTTTATCCTTATTTTAGCAGTAAGCACAAGGTTTTATACTTGATGATAATAATAATAATAGCTAATATTTATTATGGTTGGGAAGATCCCCTGGAGGAAGAAATGGCAAACCACTCCAGTATTCTTGCCTGAAAAATCTCATGGACGGAGAAACCTGGCAGGCTACAGTCCATGGGTTGCAAAGAGTAGGACACAACTGAGCAACTGAGCATGAACACGAATATTTACTAATTTATTGTGTGTCAAGATTCTGTGCTGTGCACTTTTCATGGATCACCTCATTTATTCTTCACAACAACTATGACTATTCCCATTTTATGAATAATGCAGTTGAGGTTTAGAGAGGTTGAGTTAACTTGTCCAAGGTCACAGAGAATGTAAGAAGCAGAACTAGAATTTAAACCCAAGCAGCAGTCTGATTCTACAATCCCAACTCTTAACTTCTGCTGTTATCAAAAGCAAGCTTTTCTTGAAAGAGCACACCCAAAGTTCCAGATTGGGAAATTTTAACTCTTAAAAGACAGGAAAAACTGGGGGGGTAGGGAAGTGGATTCCTCTTTCTCCTCTTTAGAATAAAAGAACTACAAATTCTTATTTTTATCATTCTGTATCAGCCACATAAACATTTTCACTACAGTGAAGTTTCACTTTAAAACAAACAAACAACAACAACAACAAAAAAAACCGCAGCATTTGGAGGAAAAAAGTTGTAACTCTGTGCAACTGCCTGGAAATTGCTAGGCAGCTTTCACCTTCTGTTATGATGTTCTGCACAAAGCATAGGAAACTGATTGAATGTTTAAAAACAGGCCCTAAACTATGTCTTAACTATACCTAGCCTCTCTTTGATCATTTATTTATTTTATGAAAGAAAATGCTACTACATAAAAATAAAATCATCTTTCACACATCTGGGATACATTACATTTCAAAGGTAAGTCACGTAATTTGTTTGGTTGAAATGCAAGTACTTCCTCTTGACAGCTCAACCAAACTATGTCCACTTCCTGTACCAAAGAAACCTCTACCTACATCAAGAGGCCACAGGAAGAAAAATTACAGAAATAATATTTTGACACTGCATTAAGCCTCCATTCCCCCTTAGTCCTTAGGCAAGTGGTACTGTGCATGTTTCTGAATGCAGATAAGAAATGAACTTATTCTCCTTCCCATGGTCTCCACATCCAACAGAGAGAAAAATCTCATGGCCCCCTTCCCTGCTTTTTCCCCTTCCTCCTAGCTATACTCCTACTGAGTCCAAGAATAAAATATCACAGATTTGCAACTTCTCTTTGTTAAAAAGTAGTCACCCTTTGCAAACAGCAACCACACAGCCTTTCATGTGTCTGCTCTATTTTCAGGTCTATAATGTGCACTAGAGTGTCAACTCATCCATGTTAGTACATGTAAGAGAGAGACAAAAGAGATTCTTAACTTCCCTTCACCCTGAATAAAGACACCTAAAAACACCCAAAGCATCTGTATCCTTTTCACAGCCTACTCTCATGTTACCTCCTTTGCCCTCCAAAATGCTAACAGCTAACAAAGATAGATGCTACTCCTACTCCTTACTTCACAGATGGAAACTTTGAGGCACAAAACTATTAAGTTAATTGCCCAGTTAACTGTGTCTCACAGTTAATCAGAACAGCATGAAAAATTCAAATCCACATGTTCTAACTTCAAATATGGCATCCTTACCATCATCTACTGATGAAAAAAAAATCTGATTTTACAAAAATTCTAAATTACCTAAACTACATACTATGTGCACTACACAACCAAGTCAAATATAGATTATATTCATCTTGTCATTAACTGCCCAGGAAAGAGACAAGACAAAGAGTCCAGTGCATCTCAAAATATAACAAGGAAGAAGACAGTAATACTCACTGGCTTTCACCTGATATTACTTATATAATATGTAACTATAAAAGCGAATGACAGGTACTAAAATAAAATTTTCAAGGGAGTGATATTCTCACATGGGAAGTTCTGCACCAATTCCAACTATGTTACCATTACTCAAGATATAATGCATCCAATTTTTTCAAAAACCTCTGTAGAAGCAAAATTTATCTTTGATGTTTAGATTTAACTTGTCAAAATAGGCCCAAAAAATCACAATAGAACCTCCTAATGATTTAGAAGAGATGGACTAATAAGTGGGGAATAGCTGTCAGTATCATAACTACCATTTATTGAGTACTTGCTATATGCTTGAGTCACCACTCAACATTTATATATATTCTCTCATTTATAATCACAACAATCCCGTTGGCATTATTATCCCAGGTTTACAGATGAGGAAATAAAGTTCAAAGAAGTCAATTATTTTGCCCAAGGTCAAATAGTAAACAGCAGAATGAGGATCCAAACTCAGGTAGTCCAGATTCCAAAAATAAACAAACAAACAAAAATTTATATAAAGGTACACGCACTCGATGGTAGGTGAACATAAAGGATCTCTAATGAACCATTGATCTGGGAATTCTTTGAGACTTCAGTTAATTTAATCTACCTGGTGAATTAAGTGACACACTGCATTTTATCAAACACAAGCTACTGCCCCAAAATACTGAGACTACTGTTTTCAGCATTTCACAAAATGGTTTTAATAGTCATTCCAAAGAAGAATTTAAAAGACTTTTAAGCAGCAACAGCATTAGCAACATAACTGTGTACTGCTTTGAAAGAAACAAGAGTCAATTCCATGAACAGGTTTTGGTATATTTGTTATAAATTCAAAAGCATTGGTTAGTAAAAAAACGCCTTTTATTTATAGAATTTTAAGTTCCTGAATCCTTCAAGTGCACTCAGAAAAAGGTTACATGATAATCAACCTACCAAGTACATACCAAAGGCCTACTAATGTGCACTGCAATAAGAGAGGCTATAGGAAACAGATTAGAAACTTCCTCTGTCCACAAAGAGTTAGCAGGTTGTTTCCAACCAAACACACAGCCAGTCATGACTGGGACAACTAAAAACCCTTGCTATTTGTTATAGTTTGTGTGAGCTGCCCTACAAAAGAAACCTCTTTGGAAAAATAATTTGATCATTTTCCCAGAGCCCCTTTCACTTTCTTGCCAGCACTAACTCTTGCTTTAACCTATGGTTGGGGTTAGTTTCAGCATTAGTGCTGATATTGTTGATTTTTTTTCCTCACACTGAATCCAGAATTCTGCCTGGCTTTCGGCTCCCTCCCCCTTCTCTGCCTTTTAGCCTCTCCAACCCAAAGTGGAAACTGCAGACTCAAACTCCCCTATGGCTCCAGCAGCGAGAACTGGGCATGCTCAGAAGGCCAGGCAGGCTTTGGTTGCACCGACAGTTCCCCGCCCCTGATTTGCCGCTGCCCCCTTCCCCCACTCCAACAACAGATCCTGAAATGTTTATCTGAAAGATACGAGGCCTCTTTTCCTCAAGAATGACCCCATTTTAATTTCATTTCGCAGGGTCTTTCAGTCTTGCGAAACCCCACCACCAGCCGAGGAAGCCCGCATAATTTTTCAGCACCGGGGACAGCGCCGCGTTCCCATTAACGTCCACCCTCCCCCACCTTCTCTTGCACCCCCCACCCCCCCACCCGCCCCAACCTCAGCCCCCACCCCCGCACCAGCACGATGCCAAGGTCTCCCAGCAGCCGCAAACGCCGCAACTGCAATAGCTCCCAGCCGGAGGCCGGGCCGGAACGCCGGGCCGGCTGCTACTTACACTGCTCCGCTTTGGTGGACATGGTGCTGTCCAGATGGAAAGGCTTTGCCCCAAAATCTGTGTCGTGTGAGCTCCCTCGCTCCGCCAGCGATGTTGCGAGGAAAAGAGCGCATACCCCCCACCCCCCACCCCCTCGCTTTCCCCCTCCCTTAGGCCCGTGTCGCTACCATTCGGACAAAACGCACATCAAATTGCAGAATTCGGTCCCGGAAGGTTAGGAAATCGCCCCCGGAGAAATGGGTGGGATTTAATAGGCGGCCAAAGGCTTCCTGTCCGTCCCCTCCTGGAGCTGCCCGCGTTGATGTGGGCGGGGAGACCGAAAGAAGAGAGCAAGCTGCGGCTCCTGGTGAAATGGGGAAAATGGGCTCGACCAGGGGAGGAGTATTTCCATTCATAAGGCGCACGGAGGGGACGGGTGTTTCCCAGAGAAAAGCCTCTTAAAGTGCCGGAGTCCCCGACCATTTGGATCTCCCATTGGCGTTTTCCGGGCCTGTAAATCCTGCTTCGGGAGTAGCCCCCGATGCCTCAACGGGGTGACCGGAGAGGGACACAGGTGCGTCCCACGCTTGGTCTCAGCCTCCTAGAGGAAGGAGAGGGAGGCGGATCCGGGGCGGGCTGGAGAGAGCCGGAGCCGGAGGGTGGCGAGGATGCTTCTGAGGACCGCAAGGAAGGAAATGCAGAAGTAACCCTCAGCATGGCTTCCCGGCGTGCTGCGGTCCGTGCCCTCTGTCTCCCCTCTCAGATGGGCTCTCCTGCGGGTGATTAAGATGGGAGGTCCCAATGCCAGGGGGCTGTGAGAAGACTTTAGAAGTCGAGTCTAGGGAAGGAGGAGATTTCCTCCGATGGTGAGTGAAGCTGAAAGGACCACAGAAAAGGGAAATGCAGGATCGGAAACAGGAGGAATCAGCTGTGCGCCCATGCAACCACCCAGGAGGGAGACCGGCACCCTCTTCCTCTTAGGAAGACCCTCTGCTGGGAAACCAAACGAAGCCAATAGAAAAAGAAGGCGATGGAAACACGCATTAAGCATATTAATAGGAAAATACTTAAATACTCAAGTACAGTGTGGAAAGACACTCTGAGCCTGGACTTGGAGTCAGAAGAATCAGATTCAAGACTCAGCCCTACCACTTACTCATTCTAGGACTAATCCTAATCTCACTAAGCCTCAGTTGCTTCTTCTGTAAAATGGGAACAATAAAACCTACAGTCACTGAAAGAGTTAGTGGGTGGGTCAAATGATATAATGGATGTCCAAGTCCTTTTAAAATGAAAGTACTGTACAAGTGCCAATCATTATGACGATTCTTAATTCAAATAATTTCAATAGCTGGTGTTAGCTGAGTTGGTTTAGCAAAAGCTTTGGGGACAGAACTGAGAGAATTGACCAATTATTTTTAATACTGATCACTGTGGTGACTAAATCAATGTTTTTCCATCTCTAAAAGTATTAGTTTAGGTAAAAGAGTGTTAAATTATGTAAGATATGGACAAAATATTCAAAAGAAATCTTTTGACAGTTAAGAGAAACTAAAGATCATGGCACCAGCAGATGTGGTGTCTGGTAAGGAACCCACTTCCTGGTTCACAACCTGTGCCTTTTTGACATGACTTCACATGGCAGAAGGGTCAAGGGAGCTCTGTGGGACAATCCCAATCCATTTCCCAAAAGTGCACGTCCTTCTCAGGGACTAGGATTTCAATATCCGGCTTTGTGGGGGGCAGGGGCAAAGAAACATTCACCCCATAGCCATGTCTGTCTGCAATATCTACCTTCAGGCTAGGGTCCTGGTTGGGTGATTTTCCAAGGGTTCTACATTCTCTGCCTAGGCTGAGAATTCTCCCTCTATTTCTTGAAAAGCTCTAACTTTTTACCATTCACATTTCTTTTTCAATAAGAAGCTTTTCCCTCAACAACCTTGAGTCATTCAGTAAACATATTTTGTGATTTTAATACAATCTTCCTGGTAACAGTTCCCTATGTTTACCGCCAGCCCAGATTATTCTTTCATTCCACACTTGGTCCGATACTGTCCACTCAGCAAATGCTACTGTGTGTTTAGAGCTTTTCAAACCACAAGTGGCCTGAAGTAACTCCTGGTCTGACCCAAGCCAACATAATCTTTCACCTGGCTCATTGTATAAAATCCTCCCTAGTCCCCCATCCATGATTTTCAATAGTTTCCTAAGTAGTCCAATTAAAATCTAAGACAGAACATCCTGTTTCTCAGCACAGAACCCTACAGTAATAGCTTCCCATTTCATTCAGAGTAAAAGCCAAAGTCTTAATAATGGAGAACAAACCCATACCTTTGACTATGGGAACCTTTATAGGCAAAGTGATGTCTCTGCTTATTAATATACTGTCTGCCGCTGCTGCTGCTAAGTTGCATCAGTCGTGTCCGACTCTGTGAGACCCCATAGACAGCAGCCCAACAGACTCCTCTGTCCCTGGGATTCTCCAGACAAGAGTACTGGAGTGGGGTGCCATTGCCTTCTCGGATATACTGTCTAGGTTGGCCATAGCTTTCCTTCCAAGGAGCAAGCATTTTAATTTCATAGCTGCAGTCACTGTCCACAGTGATTTTGGAACCCAGGAAAATAAAATCTATCACTGCTTCCAATTTTCCCCCTTCTATTTGCCATGAAGTGATAGGACTGAACGCCATGATATTAGTTTTTTGAATGTTGTTTTAAGCCAACTTTTCACTCTCCTATCTCACCCTCATCAAGAAGCTCTTTAGTTCCTCTTCACTTTCTGCCATTAGAGTGGTATCATCTGCATATCTGAGGTTATTGATATTTCTCCCTGCAATCTTGATTCCAGCTTGTGCTTCATCCAGCCCAGCATTTCACATGAGGTACTCTGCATGAGTGAGTGAAGTCGCTCAGTCGTGTCCAACTCTTTGCAACCCCATGGACATCAGACTCCTCCATCCATGGGATTTTCTAGGCAAGAGTACTGGAGTGGGTTGCCATTTCCTTTTCCAGGAAATCTTCCTGACCCAGGCATCGAATCCAGGTCTCCCACATTGTAGACAGATGCTTTACCGTCTGAGCCACCAGGGAAGTCCAACTCTGTATAGAAATTAAATAAGCAGGGTGACAATAGACAGCTTTGATGTACTCCTTTCCCAATTTGGAACTAGTCCATTGTTCCATATCCAGTTCTAACTGTTGCTTCTTGACCCACAAACAGGTTTCTCAGGAGACAGGTAAGGTGATCTGGTTTCCCCATCTCTTTATTAAACTTTCTACTGCTACATTAAGAAAGTATAATATTGTTAAGGGGAACAGGTTGAGTCAGGCAGCCTGGTTTTGAATTCCAGCTCTGCCTGGGTGTGACCTTGAACAAGTTACTTCCCCATATCTCAATTTCCTCGCCTGCAAAATGCACATGATAACAGAGCTACATCAAAGGTTGTTATTTAGATTAAATGAACACACAGAATAGACAAAACTATAATTCAAAAAGATATATGCACCCCTATGTTCACAGCAACACTATTTACAACAATCAAGACATGGAAACAACCTAAATGTCCATTGACAGATGAATGGATAAAGAAGATGCAGTATATATACATACAAAATGGAATATTACTCAGTCATAAGAAAGAATGAAATAATGCCATTTGCAGCAACATGGATGCATGGTCACACTAAGTGAAGTAAGTCAGAAAGAGACAATTTCATATATCACTTATGTGTGGAATTGATGATATGACACAGATGAACATATCTACAAAACAAAAGCAGACTTAGATATAGAGAATAGACTTGTGATTGCTAAGTGGGAAAAGGGTGGGAGAAGGAAGGATTGGGAGTCTGGGATTAACAGATGCAAACTGCTATATGTAGGATGGATCAACCATAAGGTCCTACTGTATAGCACAGGGAACTCTATTCAATATCTTGTGATAAACCATAATGGAAAAGAATATATAACTGAATCACTTTACTGTATAGCAGAAATTAAACACAACACTGTAAATCACCTACACTTCAATAGAATTTTTAAAACAAAGGATCTGAACAATCCCTGTTGTTAAATGATATAGGATAAAAAAAAATGATATAGGATAATCTAGAAGAGTCACTGGCACATATGAGTGTTTGCTTTTTTTTTTTTTTTCTGCATTACTGTCCAAGCCATTCAAGCGTACCCATTTCATTAAGGTTAGTTTCAACGGTTTCAGACCCCTCAAAGCCTTAAATCATCCATGTTTAGTCAGTTCAGTCGCTCAGTCATGTCCAACTCTTTGCAAACCCATGGACTGTAGCAGGCCAGGCTTCCCTGTCCATCACCAACTCCTGGAGCTTGCTCAAACTCATGTCCATCAAGTTGGTGATGCCATCCAATCATCTCATCCTCTGTCGTCCCCTTCTCCTTCTGCCTTCAGTCTTTCCCAGAGTCAGGGTCTTTTCCAATGAGTCAGCTCCACAACAGATGGCCAATGAATATTCAGGACTGATTTCCTTTAGGATTGACTGGTTGGGTCCCCTTGCAGTCCAAGGGACTCTCAAGAGTCTTCTCCAACACCACAGTTCAAAAGCATCAATTCTTCCATGCTCAGCCTTCTTTATGGTCCAACTCTCACATCTATACATGACTACTGGAAAGACCACAGCTTCAACTAGATGGACCTTTGTCAGCAAAGTAATGTCTCTGATTTTCAATATGCTGTCTAGGTTGGTCATAACTTTTCTTCCAAGGAGCAAGTATCTTTTAATTTCATGGCTGCAGTCACCATCTACAGTGATTTGGGAGCCCAAAAAAACAAAGTTTGTCACTGTTTCCATTGTTTCCTCATCTATTTCCCATGAAGAGATGGGACCGGATGCCATGATCTTAGTTTTCTGAATGTTGAGTTTTCAGCCAACTTTTTCACTCTCCTCTTTCACTTTCATCAAGAGGCTTTTGAGTTCCTCTTCACTTTCTGCCATAAGGGTGGTGTCATCTGCGTATCTGAGGTTCTTGATATTTCTCCCAACAATCTTGATTCCAGCTTGTGTTTCTTCCAGCCCAGCATTTCTCATGATGTACTCTGCATATAAGTTAAATAAGCAGGGTGACAATATACAGCCTTGACATACTCCTTTCCCAATTTGGAACCAGTCTGTTGTTCCATGTCCAGTTCTAACTGTTGCTTCTTGACCTGCACACAGATTTCTCAAGAGACAGGTCAGGTGGTCTGGTATTCCCATCTCTTTAAGAATTTCCCACTGTTTGTTGTGATCTATGCAGTCAAAGGATCATAGTCAATAAAATAGTCAATAAAGCAGAAGTAAATCTTGTTCTGGAACTCTCTTGCTTTTTCTGTGATCCAGCGGATGTTGGCAATTTGATCTCTGGGTCCTCTGACTTTTCTAAATCCAGCTTGAACATCTGGAAATTTTCAGTTCATGTACTGTTGAAGCCTCGCTTGGAAACTTTTGAGCATTACTTTGCTAGCATGTGAGTTGAGTGCAATTGTGCAGTAGTTTAAACATTCTTTGGCATTGTCTTTCCTTAGTATTGGAATAAAACTGATCTTTTCCAGTCCTGTGGCCACTGCTGAGTTTTCCAAATTTGCTGTCATATTGAGTGCAGCACTTTCACAGCATCATCTTTTAGGTTTGGAAAATAGCTCAGCTGGAATTCTATGACCTCCACTAGCTTTGTTTGTAGTGATGCTCCCTAATGCCCACTTGACTTCAGACTCCAGGATGTCTGGCTCTAGGTGAGTGATCACACCATCATGGTTATCTGGATCATTAAGATCTTTTTTGTATAGTTCTTCTGTGTATTCTTATCACCTTGTCTTAGTATCTGTTGCTTCAGTTAATCATCCATGTTACTGATACCCTAATTATCAACCGAGGCTTTTACAAGCTCAGCCTCCTAACATGTCCATTGGGCTAATTCACTAAACTGAATCATATCCCTTAGTCAGATGGCCTGACTTACTGCTTCAAAGAAACAAATATGAACTCCTTCATATTTCCTTGTCTCCACTGATCAATATTAACCTTTCTCTCTTTCTTTTCTTCCATTTCAGAAGTAGTGCCCCTCTACATTGCCAGGTGAAGGGCCCTTTTCTTCTTAATCTATACCTCTAATTATAAATGCTGCTGTTAATCATCCTCTCTTTCCAGCATTTTAAGTCTATATTTTTTCAATGGATTGTTCCACTGTGCTCACAGACATGAATAAATTTTACATCCTGGAAATGGTGTACTTGTCATCACTGAATAAGTGATCTCCATTTTCCCACCCACTGCCTCCATTTTCTCAGCATCCAATCCATTATCAACTCCTTGTTGAAACAGCTTCTTTCAGTAGTCACTAATAATTTCCTAATAGTCAATTACAATTATCTTATCTCTTGGTGACTAATTCCACGTATCAAATATCTCCCTATTCATTTTTGAAACTCCTTTTTCCCTTAATTTCAATGCTATAATGTTCTGAAAAATCTTCTCTAAGCTTTTTGGTGCTGGTATTGTTTAATGAAGTATTCTCAGCAAAGAAATATAAAAAAAATTAGTGCCATAAACACTAATTTTGCCTCTGCCCACTGCCATCAATGGCTTAGCTGGTAAAGAATCTGCCTGCAATGCAGGAGACCTGGGTTTGATCCCTGGGTTGGGAAGATCTCTGGAGAAGGGAAAGTCTACTCCAGTATTCTGGCCTGGAGAATTCCATGGACTGTAAAGTCTATGGGGTCACAAAGAGTGGAACACGACTGAGTGACTTTCACTTTCACTGCCATCAAATCTTAATTTGTCATATTTATGCTAATATTTTATTTTTAATAAAAAAAATTTTTAGATTCACTGCTAAGTCACTTCAGTCGTGTCCGACTCTGTGTGACCCCACAGACGGCAGCCCACCAGGCTCCCCCATCCCTGGGATTCTCCAGGCAAGAACACTGGAGTGGGTTGCCATTTCCTTCTGCAATGCACGAAAGTGAAAAGTGAAAGTGAAGTTGCTCAGTCATGTCCGACTCTTAGTGACCCCATGGACTGCAGCCTACCAGGCTCCTCCGTCCATGGGATTTTCCAGGCAAGAGTACTGGAGTGGGGTGCCATTGCCTTCTCCATAGATTCACTAGAAACCCCTATAAAACTTAACCTAATTTGTGGTTAATCAAACACTCATATTTTTATACTGTTCATTTATTGATTCAGCAGATATTTACTGAGTACCTATCATATGCCAAACACTGTTGTAGGCACTGGGGATACTGTCATGAACATGTATGACATAAATCTCTGCTTTCATGGAACCAGTATCATAGTGGGGAAGACAATCTTCCTCAAAATTAAATAAGCAAAATAAATAGTATATTGCTGCTAAGTCGCTTCAGTCATGTCCGACTCTGTGCGACCCCATAGACGGCAGCCCACCAGGCTCCGCCATCCCTGGGATTCTCCAGGCAAGAATACTGGAGTGGGTTGCCATTTCCTTCTCCAATGCATGAAAGTGAAAAGTGAAAGTGAAGTCGCTTAGTCGTGTCCAACTCTTAGCGACCCCATGGACTGCAGCCTACCAGGCTCCTCCATCCATGGGATTTTCCAGGCAAGAGTACTGGAGTGGGGTGCCATTGCCTTCTCCAAAATAGTATATTAGGTACTGATAATTACACAATACAAAAAAAAAATACTAAACCAGGGGAAAGACACAGGAAATGTTGAAAAAAGTTGGAATTTTGGATAGGGTAAATTTTAGATAGGATAGCTCCATATGCTATATGTTGTTGTCCAGTCACTCAGTCGTGTCCAACTCTTTGTGACCCCATGGACTGCAGCACACAGGTTTCCTTGTCCTGCACTGTCTCTCAAAGTTTGCTCAAACTCATGTCCATTGAATCAGTGATGCCATCCAACCATCTCATCCCCTGTCATCCCCTCAATATTTCCAAGCATCAGGGTCTTTTCCAGTGAGTCAGCTCTTCGCATCAGGTGGCCAAATTATTGGAGCTTCAGCTTCAGCATCAGTCCTTCCAATGAATATTCAGGATTGATTTCCTTTACAATTGACTGGTTTGATCTCCTTACTGTCCAAGGGACCCTTGGACAACAAGCATCCAAGCATCATTCATCGATGCTTAGCTTTCTTTACGGTCCAACTCTCACACTCGTGCATGACTACTGGAAAAACCACAGCTTTGACTATATGGGTGTTTGTCAGCAAAGTGATGTCTCTGGTTTTTAGTATGCTGTGTGGTTCTAGTTCCTGTCCTACAGGGAACACTTTAACCCCGACTACCCTACAGGAGCTAAATTCAAAATACCATTACCTACTTCCAGCCTGGAGTACAGCATGTTTCTAACATCAACCCTACTCACAAATTTGAATTTCTATTCACTTTCCAATACAAATTGATTTTTATCTTGTTTTGAACTCAGCCATGCCCTATTTGTCATTACTATGAGTTTAGGCCCAATGCATGTACATATTACCATCTTGAATGAATAGTGTCTGTCTATTCCATTTGACCCTTCCTTCATCTTCTGAATCACTCCCCCAAAATATGAGTTGTTTCTCAGAGCTTCAGCCTTGGAATTCATATCTTTCCTCTAAATCTTTCTTCTTTAGATATACTATCTATTCCCATGCTTCAACTACAACTTACATATTGAAGATTCTCAAATCTTTAAATTTTGTGTCCCAACTCATCTACCAAGATTCAAGCTCTTATTTTTAACTGTTTGATAGATGGTATTTTGACTGTACAATTAATACCTTAAACTCAATATACATCAATCATGCATTAGTTTCCTACACCAATCAACACCTCTTTCTGAGGCCATTAGTCTCACTGTTATCCAGACTTGAAATCTCAGTGGTGTTTTACTCTCCAGTATTCTCTCATCCACAGATTGGTTCCAAATAGGAAAAGAGGTACGTCAAGGCTGCATATTGTCACCTTGCTTATTTAACTTATATGCAGAGTACATCATGAGAAACGCTGGGCTGGAAGAAGCACAAGCTGGAATCAAGATTGCCGAGAGAAATATCGATAACCTCAGATATGCAGATAACACCACCCTTATGGCAGAAAGTGAAGAGGAACTAAAGCCTCTTGATGAAAGTGAAAGAGGAGAGTGAAAAAGTTGGCTTAAAGCTCAACTTTCAGAAAACTAAGATCCTGGCATCTGGTCCCATCACTTCATGGCAAATAGATGGGGAAACAGTGGAAACAGTGTCAGAGTTTATTTTTTGCAATCACTGCAAATCATGATTGCAGCCATGAAATTAAAAGATGGTTACTCCTTGGAAGGAAAGTTATGACCAACCTAGATAGCATATTGAAAAGCAGAGATATTACTTTGCCAACAAAGGTCCGGCTAGTCAAGGCTGTGGTTTTGCCAGTGGTCATGTATGGATGTGAGATTTGGACTGTGAAGAAAGCTAAGCGCCAAAGAATTGATGCTTTTGAACTGTGGTGTTGGAGAAGACTCTTGAGAGTCCCTTGGACTGCAAGGAGATCCAACCAGTCCATTCTAAAGGAGATCAGCCTTCATTGGAAGGACTGACGCTGAAGCTAAAACTCCAATACTTTGGCCATCTCATGTGAAGAGTTGACTCATTGGAAAAGACCCTGAGGCTGGGAGGGATTGAGGGCAGGAGCAGAAGGGGAGACAGAGGATGAGATGGCTGAATGGCATCACCAAGTTGATGGACATGAGTCTGGGTGAACTCCGGGAGTTGGTGATGGACAGGGAGGCCTGGTGTGCTGTGATTCATGGGGTCACAAAGAGTCAGACACGACTGAGCGACTGAACTGAACTGATTCTCTCATCCATATAATCTAATCAGGCTTTGCTGCACGCTGTGTTGTGTCCTCCTCCCTTCTTAATGCATATGTGCAAACCCTAACTTCCGATATAATGGTATTGGGAAGTGAAGGCCTTTGGGAAGTAATTGGGATTAAATGAGACCAAGAGACTGAGGCTCTCATAATGGCATTATTAGTGTCCTTATAGGAACAAGAAGAGAGACCAGAGCTCATACTCTCACTCTTGGTCTTGCTCTCAGACTCCCTTCCTCTCCCCCATGTAAGGACACAGTGAGAAGGCAGCCAAAGAAGGGAGCCCTCACCAAGGAAATGAATCTGCCAGCACCTTTATCATAGACTTACCAGCCTCTAGAACTATAAGAAATAAACTCCTGTTGTTTAAGCCACTCAGAACTGATAGTAGTAGTAAACCAATATAGGTTTCAAATTTTAACATTTCTCTTTCAGACCTGTCCTTGAAGTCAATTCTTTCTTTCCATACTTTTTGCTATAACACTAATTTATCTCTTCTTGATCTCACATCTGAATTACTAAAACTCCTCCCTGAGTAGTTCTCCTAGTGTTAATCTCACTCCACTCTAATCTATTCCATATTAATCATCCTAAAGTAGAATGTACCATTGATTCCAGTACCCTCTGCTATAGTCAAACTTATCCTTTCAACTTCCTCATCGTTAAGTCTCTACTTATGTCATTTCCTTTGCCTGGAATTCATTTCTCTATATTCTTTCCTATAAAAATCTACCTTTGTTCTGCTCAATTGCTACTTCAGCCATAAATCCTCAGCTTTTATTCAGAGTAATTTCTCCTTCATCTGACTCCCAGGATGCTCTGCCTGTACCATTCATATGGTACTTATCTGCTAACTTATACCACATTTATCTACTTACTGTCAACTCTTTGTGAACAGGGGTCATTTACGTAGCCATATCAAGCCAAAAACAAAGTCTTGCCCACAAGAACAGTATAAAGAATATAAACTTTGAGATAAATTGTCATTCAAATCCAGACTCTGCCACTGCTTGACCTTGGGCATACTAAATTTCTCTAAGTATTTAAGCTGTCAACCATTGTGCCTGATACCCTCACAGTTTCTTTTCCAGTAAACTGACCCCAAATAGCTTCTGCTGAAAGAGCGCAAGAAGTTTACTCCCCAAAAGATCTCCCCCATAGAAATGTAAATAAGAAAGTAGAAGAATCAGCCACTTAATCATAAAAAGAGAAGAGAAAAGAAACATAAATAGGAAAGGAGGGTTACCTGACTTATATCAATGATAGGCAACCACACAGCTATTCACAGAATTTGATTCGAATGTTCCTAAAACTGCCAAGGACTATGAAGGACCTTCTCACTCCAAGTTTTATTTCACCCTGTCAGAATGGTTTCCATTCTGAGGGCTACTAATTCAGCTTTTCCAAGATAACTGTTAAAGATAACTGTTTTACTAAGATTCCTGTTTTCTACACACACACACACACACACACACAATATTTCCTTTATTTAATACAACAGTTTATTGTTGTTCAGTCACTCAGTCATGTCCAACTCTTTGCGACCCCATGGACTGCAGAATCCCAGGCTTCCCTGTCCATCACCATATCCTGGAGCTTGCTCAAACTCTTGTCCATTGAGTTGGTGATGTCATCCAACCACGTCATCCTCTATCACCCTCTTCTCCTCCTGCCTTCAATCTTTCCCAGCATCAGGGTCTTTTCCAGTGAGTCAGCTTCTTGCTGTATTGCAAGAAGCTTCCAGTATTGCAGCTTCAGCTTTAGCATCAGTTCTTCCAATGAACATTCAGAGTTGACTTCATTTAGGATTGACTGGTTTGATCTCTTTGCAGTCCAAGGGACTCTCAAAAGTCTTCTCCAATACCACAGTTCAAAAGCATGAATTCTTCAGCACTCAGCCTTCTTTATGGTCCAGCATTCACATCCATACATGACTACTTGAAAAACCGTAACTTTGACTGTATGGACCTTTGTTGGCAAAGTAATGTCTCTGCTTTTAATATGCTGTCTAGGTTGGTCACAGCTTTTCTTCCAAGGAGCAAGTGTCTTTTAATTTCATGTTTGCAGTCACCAGCCGCAGTGATTTTGGAGCCAAAAAAATAAAGTCTGTCACTGTTTCCATTGTTCCCCCCATCTATTTGCCATGAAGTGATGGGACCAGATGCCATGATCTTAGCTTTTTAAATGCTGAGATTTAAGCCAGCTTTTTTCACTCTCCTATTTCACCGTCATCAAGAGGTTCTTTAGTTCCTCTTTGCTTTCTGCCATAAGGGTGGGGTCATCTCCATATCTGAGGTTGTTGATATTTCTCCCAGCAATCTTAATTCTGGCTTTTGCTTCAAGCAGCCCAGCATTTTGCATGATGTATACTGCATATAAGTTAAATAAGCAGAGTGACTATATACAGCTTTGACATACTTCTTTCCCAATTTGGAACCAGTCTATTGTTCCATGTAAGGTTCTAACTGTTGCTTCTTGACTTGCATACAGTTTTCTCAGGAGGCAGGTAAGCTGGTCTGATATTCTTTAAAAATCTCTTTAAAATTTTTTCAGTCTGTTGTGACCCACACAGTCAAAGGCTTTAGCGTAGTCAATGAAGCAGAAGTAGATGTTTTTCGGGAATTCTCCCACTTTTTCTATGATCCAAGAGATGTTGGCAATTTAATCTCTGGTTCCTCTGCCTTTTCTAAATCCATCTTGAACATCTGGAAGTTCTCGGTTCACATACTTTTAAAGCCTAGCATGGAGAATTTTGAGCATTACTTTGCTAGTGTGTGAGATGAGTAAAATTGTGGAGTAGTTTGAGCATTCTTTGGCACTGTCTTTTTTGGGGATTGTAATAAAAACTGACATTTTCTAGTCCTGTGGCCACTGCTGAGTTTTCCAAATTTGCTGGCATATTGAGTGAAGCACTTCCACAGCATCATCTTTTAGGTTTGGAAAATAACTCAGCTGGAATTCCATCACCTCCACTAGCCTTTGTTTAACCTGATGCTTTCTAAGGCCCACTTGACTTCGCACTCCAAGATGTCTGGCTCTAGGTGAGTGATGACACCATCATGGTTTTCTGAGTCGTTAAGATCTTTTTTGTATCGTTCTTTTGTGTATTCTTGCCACCTCTTCTTAATATCTTCTGCTTCTGCTAGGCACATAATGTTTCTGCCCTCATTGTGCCCATCTTTGCATGAAATGTTCCCTTGGTAGCTCTAATTTTCTTGAAGAGATCGCTAGTCTTTCCCATTCTATTGTTTTCCTCTGTTCCTCAGCACTGTTCACTTAGGAAGGCTTTCTTATCTCTCCTTGCTATTCTTTGGAACTTTGCATTCAGATAGGTATATCTTTTTTCTTCTTTGCCTTTCGCTTCTCCTCTTTCCTCAGCTATTTGTAAGGCCTCCTCAGACAACCATTTTGTCTTTTTGCATTTCTTTTTCTTGGGGATGCTTTTCAACATCACCTCCTATCCAGTACTGTATGTATATCTATGGTTCTTCAGGCATTCTATCAGATATAATCCCTTGAATCTACTCATCACTTCCACCGTATAATTGTCACTTGGACATCTTCAAATATGTAAGTGTGTAAATATTAAATTACACTATGTTGTTGTTTAGTCGCTAATTCGTGTCTGACATTTTGTGACCCCATGGACTGCAGCATGCCAGGCTTCCCTGTCTTTCACCACCTTCCAGAATTTGCTCAAACTCATGTCTATTGAATCAGTGATGTCATCCAACCATCTCATCCTCTGTCATCCAACCATCTCATCCTCTGTCATCCCCTTCTCCTCTTGCCTTCAATCTTTCCCAGCATCAGGGCTTTTTCCAATGAGTTGGCTCTTCACATCAGGTCACCAAAGTATTGGAGCTTCAGCATCAGCATCAGTCCTTCCAATGAATATTCAGAGTAGATTTCCTTTAGGATTGACTGGTTTGATCTCCTTGCAGTCCAAAGAACTCTCAAGAGTCTTGTCCAGCACCACAATTCATATAGTGTAATAAAAAAAACACACTATACTATTGTTAACATATTTGGGCATAATACGTTATTATATTTTATTTCAAAACCTGGAGCTAGAATTCCTCTTGGGAGGTAATTTATATAGCTCCGGTAAATTCCCCACAAGTGTTTGGGAAAAGAAGGTCCTATAAATTTAGATACAGAGTGACCCATTTTGTCAAGGATAAAGAGAATTATCCTGATAAATAGAGGGAAAAGAGAAGAAAAAGATAGAGACAGGAAAATGACAGAAGTTATTTGTCCAGTGTTTGACCTGACTCTTCTCTGAACTTTTTAAAATATTCAATAAAGTTATCTAAATGATAAGTCTTGGTGCAAGTGGGTATTTTGTGGAAAGAAGAGTCTGGACTTTGTGCCCAGGGTGATATGAGGTAAAACCAAGATAATATCAGAGATGCAGGAGTAGAGATCAAGAGAAACATGATAAAATATTTCAGAGGAACTAGTGATATCAAAGAAAGGCTGTATAAATTAGATTTGACCAATTTAACCAAATCTTTATTGCAAAGAAAGACTCCAGTTAATGTTTGGGTGGCCCTCACAATGAACCCTCTACTGCATGTGGTAAATTTTGATTCCATAGAAACAAAAAGATCCAGCTAAAATGCTCAATATCTTATCTGTATAAAATGGGGTTAGTGATGACTATCTCAAAATCTCAGATGTGAAGAATCAATGAAATATATGTATAAAGTGCTCAGCAATGGATATTAAATGCATAGAGCTCTGATCCAGTCTGCTACTTATAATCTCAATCTTGAACTAATCACTTGGACCTGCTTATGTGATTTGGCTCTACTAATTACTCTCTGGGTTTCCCTGGTGGCTCAATGGTAAAAAAAAATCTGCCTGCCAATGAAGGAGGTGCAGGTTTGATCCCTGGATGGGAAAGATCCCCTGGAGAAGGAAATAGCAACCCACTCCAGTATTGTTGCCTGGGAAATCCCATGGACAGAGCAGCCTGGTGGGCTACAGTCCATGCAGTCACTAAAACATATGACACAATTTAGAGACCAAAACAAACAAACAAATTATACGTTATTCTATTTCTACCCACATTTCAAGTTTATGAGCAATTTTATGTGCCTTTTCAAATTTATGTGCAATATTATCACCCAGGTTTCAGCTTTGGATCTTCCCAATAATGTTGCTGCTCCTCTACCCTGGAAGCCTTACCTCAAGTTGCCTTTACTTCTAACCCTTCTAGTTACATTCAGTCTTGTGCCCAGAACAACATCCCATCTGACTGGTCTACCCTGATCCTGTAGATAGGGTCAAATCACAAGATTCTTGTGGCAAAAAAAAAAATATATATATATATATATATATATCTTATGCTTCTATATATCTACATTATGTAAAACAAAGAAGCTAAGCTCCTAACATTTACTGAGATATCAATGAAAAGGGAGCATAAGGATTGCTGAAAATTCTTCTCCATAAAAGCAAGAGAAAACTGGCAAAAATTATCAGGATCAACTTTTTCTAAACTCTGGACTTTAACTAAAGGCTTGCAGCCACCCAGGCAACATTAACTGAAAAAAAAAAAAAACCTCAATAAGGTCAGAGAGCTTTGTAGCATTTTAATTTGCACTGGTCCCATCCCCTACTCTTGTGCTCTGAAGCGGCCTTGAAAACTAACAGACTATATTTGCAGTAAAAATTAGCAGCTGGCAGCAACTGAATGTGACAGAACCAGGTTGGGGCTCCCTCAGAGTTTTGTTCTCAGTGGATTATCATTATTTGATCTCTCAGATAATTTCCTAGAAGATACTACTTACAAGATTGTATTTGACCTGATGGGGAGCTTGCCCATGTACAAATTTGAAAAGGTTTTCCTGAGGCATTGGTCAAAAACGATTGCAGGCATCACAGCTGTCTGAGCAGTGGATAACAGTTGAGACAAACAGTAAACTAACCAAAAAGCTTAAAAGGAAAATATGAAGAATGAGATATTGCAGGGGCTTTGAAAAGCTCCAACATATTCCTAGGAACCTAGAAGTCCATTCACATACATCAGACTGTGCACATGCCTGAGGTATACACATTCTCAAGAAAAAAACAAAAACAAGAAGGCCCTACGCTGTCACCTCTGGCTGACCTTAAGACATTGTATAGGAAGTGAAGCCCAAGACAGAGTTGTCCACTGCTCAGCTGAGAGCTGTATACATACCCTCAACACACACACACACACACACACACAGATTCTCTGCAAAAACAAAAGACTTATTTTTTTCTAGACAGTTAAGAAAATCTCCATCCGATAATTAGCTGACCACTAAGCTAATCAAGCACAGACTTCTGTGGCCACACACAAGAAAGAATAGACTTTATATAATTAATTCAAAAAAAACCTCACTAAACAAACAAACTATTAAAAATGAAAACAATGAATCCTAGTGAAGGAAAAAACATCTGGTTTCCAGAGTTACCACATTATATTAAATTAAATGTCCAGTTTTCAACAAAAATTGTGATCTAAGAAAGCATAACACACACACACACAGAGGGAGAAAAGCAACCAATAGAAACTGGCTATGAGAAAGCCAGAAACAAAGAAAGTAAGAGAGGCTTCCTTATTAGAGAAAGACAAATCAGCTATTTTAAATATGTTCAAAGAACTAAAGGAACTCATATCTAAAGGATAAAGGAAAGTACATGAGCTATGTCTCACTATTTAGAAAATACAAATAAAAAGATTTTTTTTTAATTTAAGAACCAAAGAGAAATTTAGAGCTGAAAATGACAACCAAAATGAAAAACTCAGTAGATGATCTTAAACAGAAGGTTCAAGCAGACAGAAGAAAGACATTAGTGAGCTTGCAGACAGGTTAATTGAGTGTCCAGTCTGAGCAACCAAAAAAAAATTTTTTTAAGTGAACAGAGCCTCAGAGACATCATTAAACATATCAATATATTCATAATGGAAGTCTAAAAAGGAGAGGAGAGAAAGGTACAAAAATATTAAAGAAATAATGTCTGAAAACTTCCCATATAGGATGCAAAATATTAATCCACATATTCAAGAAGTTCAAAGAGTTGCTAGTGGAATAAATTCAAAAAGATCCACACCTAGAGACATCACAGTCGAGCTGTTAAACACCAAAAATAAAGAAAGTAGCAAGAGAGAAGTCACTTGTCTCTTACATTTGAAACTCAGCAAGATTAACAGCTGATTTTTCATAAGAAACCATGGATATCAGAAACAGTAGGATGAGATATTCAAAGTGCTGAAAGAAAAAAAAAACTGTCAATCAAGAACTCTACATCCAGAAGAGGTATCTTCAAAATGAAGGTAAAATTAAGGCATTCACAGATAAATAAAAACCTAGAGAATTTATTACTAGCAGACATCCCTAAAAGAAATATTAAAGAGAGTCCTTGAGAATGAAATGAAAAAACTCAAATACAAAAGAAGAACATTGAAAAGGCAATTACATAGGTGAATATAAAAGACAATAAAAATGTATTTTTTGTAACCAAGTAAGTACTTAATTATGTGAAGTGCCATTATTATTATTATTATTATTCCAATGTGTGTGAAACTTCAGTGGAGATAACCATTTAGCCAGGTAAGGCAAAACAAACCTGATGATAAATGAGATAGTAGACTTCACAGCCAATCAATGGGATAATAGATTTCGCAGCCAGATAACACTAATTCCCCCCTTAAAATACAGTAGCACTAACTACTGGTAGAAATTGTGAGTTTAAGAGAAGTTAGTCATAGGTTCTAAGAATTCTGTCAGAAGATATTTAGCTTTAAGTAATGGTTAAAACATTCAAACATCCTAAAGGAACCTACCAAAATTGGACTGGAGTTTGAACAGGACATAAAGCCTGGAAATTATCATCATAAAAGTAATGGTTGATGTAAAGGGACAACAGTAGCTCCCTAAATGAAATAACATGCGTAGAGGATAGTAGAGGACCAAGGACTGAGACTTTAAACAGAAGAACAACTTCCCTGGTGGTCCAGTGGCTAAGACTTCATGCTCCCAAGGCGTGCAGCCCAGGTTCAATCCCTGGTCAGGAAACTACATCCCACATGCTGCAACTAAAGATCCTGAATGTTGCAGCTAAAAGGATACCCTACACAGCAACAAAGATCCCTCATGCCACAACTAAGACCTGATGAGACTGTGATTGTTAGTCACTCAGATCAGATCAGATCAGATCAGTCGCTCAGTTGTGTCCGACTCCTTGCAACCCCATGAATCGCAGTACGCCACGCCTCCCTATCCACCCTGTCCATCAGTTGTGTCCAACTCCTTGTGATCCCATGGACTATAGACCACCAGGTTCCTATGTCCATGGAATTCTCCAGGCAAGAATATTGGAGTGGGTTGCCATTCCCTTCTCCAGGGAAACTTTGCAATCCAGGGATCAAATCAGGATCTCTTGCATTGCAGGCAGATGCTTTACCAGCTGAGCCACCAGGGAAGTTACAAAGACCTCATGCAGATGAATAAATAAATAAACAAACTTTTAAAAATTTTAAAGGAAACAGAAGATTGGGAAAAAGGCCAGCCAAAATATAAATATTTTCTATAGTAAAAATAGCCAATCACACAACCAGGAAAAAAGAATTCTTGAATTTCTAATAAAAACATGATTTTCAAAAACTGTTTCAATTTAACTGTTTCTATAAAAAGAATTTTTAAAGGAAAATGCAAAAATTAAAGGTTTATCCAGTCTACCTAGAAGCGTGTGTGCGTGTGTGTGTATGTGTGTGTATACATATATATGTAAACTTCATGTAACTGCTCCAGAAATGTAATTTCACTTAGAAAAGTAGCAAGGATACTATCTCTAAATTACTCATCAGCCAAAATTTCTGAAAATAAGCCTGTCATTTGGCTCACTTTGATAAAGAAGAGAATCCTATTTCCTATGTTAATTATGAAGAACTATAACCTTTATTCTCAATAAAATATTAATGAAGGAACAGTTTCTGAAAAGAGCCCCATTTAATGACTGAGTCCTGGGTTAATTTAAGAAACATTTACTGAATCCTATTATATGCAGTAGATTCCACTCCTCATTCTCTGGATGATCAAAGACTTTCTCTGCTATCCCATATGTAGATATCCAACCACAGGCTGCTATGCTACTTATTATCTACCTGTTTTCAAAAATATCAGCCATTCTACCTCTTTACCCTAGATGAAGCTGATTCTAATAAATCAAATTTGCCGAAGGTCTAGAGGGCCATTCTAACATTTTGTTGTCTTTAAGAAGATAACATATAAAACACATAAACTACAATTATTTTCTCCCATGTTAAGGCCATTTATATTGTGAAAAAAAATGCACATACAGAAAAGTATGTAAATCATAAATGTGCAGCTTAATGAATTGTTGTATAAGCAAACACTTGTATAATCATCATCTAGGTCAAGAAACAGGACATTGCCAACATTGTAAAAGCCTCATACTTGACCTTCTCATTTCTAAATGAGGGCTGCCCTTCTCAGCCCCAATGGTTGCAATAATTACCTACCTTTGGGGTGATTACCTTCTTACTTCTTCTACAAGATGATTTTGAAAGAATAGAAAACTATCAAAAATTTACTTAGTATATATATGTATATATATATGTAAGAATCTAAAGTCAAAATCAACTTTTAAAGGAATTGTCACAATATTTTTTATAACTTTCCTAATCTTAAAATTTGTCCCCATAACATTTATCAGTCCTGAGGTTTAATTTATCCCAAACCCTTTGTAGCCTATCACTGTTGATGAAATAGTAGCCAAAATGAAATGCTTCATTTCTTCAAGGATATGAGTAATAGGTGGTATGAACACAAAGTTCTCAGTATATTCCAAGAGATTTGGGTAGTTATTCATGCAATGAGTGTTTCAAATAGAACACTCAATCCTGATCAGAGAAAGATGTGTATTAAAGAATCGCTGAAATGTGTGATGGAAATGAAGCATAAAATGAAATTGTTAGAGACTTCTTGTGGCTACAAGGGAAACAAATCACTTCCTTAGCTTTTTGAATATGGGATCACTGTCATTATAATCTCCATAAAAAACAATGGATTAAAGATTCATCACATCAGCCCTCTATACCCACAGGTTCCACATCAAAGAATTCAACTAACCACTGACCGTGTCTTTTTTAATTCCAGAAAGCAAAATTTGAATTTGCAATGCACTAATAACTATTTACATAGCATTTACATTGTGTTAGGATATCCACTTGTCCATACAATTTATTGGGGAAAAAACTATCCTTAATCCTCTGCTCTGCAGTGACATCATTGTGTAATCAAGTATCTATCTACGGATGGCTCTATTTCTAGACTCTATTTTGTCATGTCATTTTATGTCTGTTCCTGCACAGACAAAAGTTATTTTCTCATGGTCAGTGGTATTAGTTTATCTTTAATTTTACCTCTGTCATCTCAGGTTTAAGTAACTTGTTTTAGCTTCCTTTATCTTCCCAATATTTTTTGGTTATAGTACCCTGACTTTAATTTGGGGACCTTTTCATGCAGTCTTCAGTTCAGTTCAGTTCAGTCGCTCAGTCATGTCCAACTCTTTGCGACCCCATGAATCACAGCACACCAGGCCTCCCTGTCCATCACCAACTCCTGGAGTTCACTCAAACTCACGTCCATCGAGTCAGTGATGCCACCCAGCCATCTCATCCTCTGTCGTCCCCTTCTCCTCCTGCCCCCAATCCCTCCCAGCATCAGAGTCTTTTCCAATAAGTCAACTCTTTGCATGAGGTGGCCAAAGTATTGGAGTTTCAGCTTTAGCATCAGTCCTTCCAATGAACACCCAGGACTGATCTTTAGAATGGACTGGTTGGATCTCCTTGCAGTCCAAGGGACTCTCAAGAGTCTTCTCCAACACCACAGTTCAAAAGCATCAATTCTTCAGCGCTCAGCTTTCTTCACAGTCCAACTCTCACATCCACACGTGACCACTGGAAAAACCACAGCCTTGACTAGCTGGACCTTTGTTGGCAAAGTAATATCTCTGCTTTTCAATATGCTATCTAGGTTGGTCATAACTTTCCTTCCAAGGAGTAAGCGTCTTTTAATTTCATGGCTGCAGTCACCATCTGCAGTGATTTTGGAGCCCAAAAAAATAAAGTCTGACACTGTTTCCATTGTTTCCCCATCTATTTCCCATGAAGTGATGGGACCAGATGCCATGATATTTGTTTTTTGAAAGTTGAGCTTTAAGACACCTTTTTCACCCTCCTCTTTCACTTGCATCAAGAGGCTTTTTAGTTCCTCTTCACTTTATGCCATAAGAGTAGTGTCATCTGCATATCTGAGGTTATTGATATTTCTCTCAGCAATCTTGATTCCAGCTTGTGCTTCCTGCAGCCCAGCGTCTCTCATGATGTCCTCTGCATATAAGTTGAATAAGCAGGGTGACAATATACAGCCTTGACATACTCCTTTTCCTATTTGGAACCAGTCTGTTGTTCCATGTCCAGTTCTAATTGTTGCTTCCTGACCTGCATATAGGCTTCTCAAGAGGCAGGTCAGGTAGTCTGGTATTCCCATCTCTTTCAGAATTTTCCACAGTTTATTGTGGTCCACACAGTCAAAGGCTTTGGCATAGTCAATAAAGCAGAAATAGATGTTTTTCTGGAACTCTCTTGCTTTTTCAATGATACAGCAGATGTTGGCAATTTGATCTCTGGTTCCTCTGCCTTTTCTAAAACCAGCTTGAACATCTGGAAGTTCATAGTTGACGTATTGCTGAAGCCTGGCTTGGAGAATTTTGAGCATTACTTTACTAGTGTGGGAGATACGTGCAATTCTGCGATAGTTTGAGGATTCTTTGGCATTGCCTTTCTTTGGGATACATGCAGTCTTACTGGGACTGTTCATTGAGGTGCCCACCTTTCTCTGACCAACAAATAGCAACACAACTCAAAATGTGTTCAGACTCTCTCTCTATTGAGAATCTAAGTCATAAACTCAGTGATATAAAGATAAAAAGTTTGAGCTGATCCATTCCAGTCCAATCCTAAAGAGATTATTCAGTCTTTACACACCACAAATATTATCCAGTGAATTTTTTTTAATATAAATTTATTTATTTTAATTGGAGGTTAATTACTTTATAATATTGTATTGGTTTTGCCATACATTAACATGAATCCCCCACGGGTGTACACATGTTCCCCATCCTGAACCCCCCTCCCACCTCCCTCCCCATACCATCCCTCTGGGTCATCCCAGTGCACCAGCCCCAAGCATCCTGTATCCTGCATCGGACCTGGACTGGTGATTCATTTCATATATGATATTATACATGTTTCAATGCCATTTTCCCAAATCATCCCACCCTCTCCCTCTCCCACAGAGTCCAACAGACTGTTCTATACATCTGTGTCTCTTTTGCTGTCTCACATACAGGGTTATCGTTACCATCTTTCTAAATTCCATACATATGCGTTAGTATACTGTATTGGTGTTTTTCTTTCTGGCTTACTTCACTCTGTTTTAATAGGCTCCAGTTTTATCCATCTCATTAGAACTGATTCAAATGTATTCTTTTTAATGGCTGAGTAATACTCCATTGTGTATATGTACCACAGCTTTCTTATCCATTCATCTGCTGATGGACATCTAGGTTGCTTCCATGTCCTTGCTATTATAAACAGTGCTGCGATGAACATTGGGGTACTCGTGTCTCTTTCCCTTCTGGTTTCCTCGGTGTGTATGCCCAGCAGTGGGATCGCTGGGTCATATGACAGTTCTATTTCCAATTTCTTAAGGATTCTCCACACTGTTCTCCATAGTGGCTGTACTAGTTTGCATTCCCACCAACAGTGTAAGAGGGTTCCCTTTTCTCCACACCCTCTCCAGCATTTATTGCTTGTAGACTTTTGGATAGCAGCCATTCTGACTGGCGTGAAATGGTACCTCATTGTGGTTTTGATTTTCATTTCTCTGATAATGAGTGATGTTGAGCATCTTTTCATGTGTTTGTTAGCCATCTGTAGGTCTTCTTTGGAGAAATGTCTATTTAGTTCTTTGGCCCATTTTTTGATTGGGTCGTTATTTTTCTGGAATTGAGCTGCAGGAGTTGCTTGTATATTTTTGAGACTAGTTCTTTGTCAGTTGCTTCATTTGCAATTATTTTCTCCCATTCTGAAGGCTGTCTTTTCACCTTGCTTATAGTTTCCTTTGTTGTGCAGAAGCTTCTAATTTTAATTAGCTCCCATTTGTTTATTTTTGCTTTTATTTCCAATATTCTGGGAGGTGGGTCATAGAGAATCCTGCTGTGATGTATGTTGGAGAGTGTTTTGCCTATGTTGTCCTCTAGGAGTTCTATAGTTTCTGGTCTTACGTTTAGATCTTTGATCCATTTTGAGTTTATTTTTGTGTATGGTGTTAGAAAGTGTTCTAGTTTCATTCTTTTACAAGTGGTTGACCAGTTTTCCCAGCACCACTTTTTAAAGAGATTATCTTTTCTCCATTGTATATTCTTGCCTCTTTTGGCAAAGATTAGGTGTCCATAGGTGTGTGGATTTATCTCTGGTATTTCTATTTTGTTCCATTGATCTATATATCTGTCTTTGTGCCAGTACCATACTGTCTTGATGACTGTGGCTTTGTAGTAGAGCCTGAAGTCAGGCGGGTTGATTCCTCCAGTTCCATTCTTCTTTCTCAAAATTGCTTTGGCTATTCGAGGTTTTTGTATTTCTATAAAAATTGTGAAGTTATTTGTTCTAGCTCTGTGAAAAATACCGTTGGTAGCTTGATAGGGATTGCATTGAATCTATAAATTGCTTTGGGTAGAATACTCATTTTCACTATATTGATTCTTCCAATCCATGAACATGGTATATTTCTCCATCTATTAGTGTCCTCTTTGATTTCTTTCACCAGTGTTTTATAGTTTTCTATATATAGGTCTTTAGTTTCTTTAAGTAGATATATTCCTAAGTATTTTATTCTTTTCATTGCAGTGGTGAATGGAATTGTTTCCTTAATTTCTCTATTTTCTCATTATTAGTGTATAGGAATGCAAAGGATTTCTGTGTGTTGATTTTATATCCTGAAACTTTGCTATATTCTTTGATTAGCTCTAGTAATTTTCTGGTGGAGTCTTTAGGGTTTTCTATGTAGAGGATCGTGTCATCTGCAAACAGTGAGAGCTTTACTTCTTCTTTTCCAATTTGGATTCCTTTTATTTCTTTTTCTGCTCTGATTGCTGTGGCCAAAACTTCCAAAGCTATGTTGAATAGTAGTGGTGAAAGTGGGCACCCTTGTCTTGTTCCTGACTTAAGGGGAAATACTTTCAATTTTTCACCATTGAGGATAATGTTTGCTATGGGTTTGTCATATACAGCTTTTATTATGTTGAGGTATGTTCCTTCTATTCCTGCTTTCTGGAGAGTTTTTATCATAAATGGATGTTGAATTTTGTCAAAGGCTTTCTCTGCATCTATTGAGATAATTATATGGCTTTTATTTTTCAATTTGTTAATGTGGTGTATTACATTGATTGATTTGCGGATATTGAAGAATTCTTGCATCCCTGGGATAAAGCCCACTTGGTCATGGTGTATGATCTTTTTAATGTGTTGTTGGATTCTGATTGCTAGAATTTGTTAAGGATTTTTGCATCTATGTTCATCAGTGATATTGGCCTGTAGTTTTCCTTTTTGTGGCATCTTTGTCAGGTTTTGGTATTAGGGTAATGTTGGCCTCATAGAATGAGTTTGGAAGTTTACCTTCCTCTGCAATTTTCTGGAAGAATTTGAGCAGGATAGGTGTTAGCTCTTCTCTAAATTTTTGGTAGAATTCAGCTGTGAAGCCATCTGGACCTGGGCTTTTGTTTGCTGGAAGATTTCTGATTACAGTTTCAATTTCTGTGCTTGTGATTGGTCTGTTAAGATTTTCTATTTCTTCCTGGTTCAGTTTTGGAAAGTTGTACTTTTCTAAGAATTTGTCCATTTCTTCAAAGTTGCCCACTTAATTGGCATATAATTGCTGATAGTAGTCTCTTATGATCCTTTGTATTTCTGTGTTGTCTGTTGTGCTCTCTCCATTTTCATTTCTAATTTTATTGATTTGATTTTTCTCCCTTTGTTTCTTGATGAATCTGGCTAATGGTTTGTCGATTTTATTTATCCTTTCAAAGAACCAGCTTTTGGCTTTGTTGATTTTTGCTATGGTCTCGTTTCTTTTGTACTTATTTCTGCCCTAATTTTTAAGATTTCCTTCCTTCTACTAACCCTAGGGTTCTTCATTTCTTCCTTTTCTAGTTGCTTTAGGTGTAGAGTTAGGTTATTTGTTTGACATTTTTCTTGTTTCTTGAGGTATGCCTGTATTGCTGTGAACCATCCCCTTAGCACTGCTTTCACAGTGTCCCACAGGTTTTGGGTTGTTGTGTTTTCATTTTCATTTGTTTCTATTTTGTTCATTTTCTATTTCATTCTATTTCATTTTCATTCGTTTCTCTTTTGATTTCTTCTGTGATTTGTTGGTTATTCAGCAGCGTGTTGTTTAGCCTCCATATGTTGGAATTTTTAATAGTTTTTCTCCTGTAATTGAGATCTAATCTTACTGTATTTTGGTCAGAAAAGATGCTTGGAATTATTTCAATTTTTTTTAATTTACCAAGGCTAGATTTATGGCCCAGGATGTGATCTATCCTGGAGAAGGTTCCGTGTGTGCTTGAAAAAAAGGTGAAATTCATTGTTTTGGGGTGAAATGTCTATAGTATCAATTAGGTCTAACTGGTCTACTGTATCATTTAAAGTTTGTGTTTCCTTGTTAATTTTCTGTTTAGTTGATCTATCCATAGGTGTGAGTGGGGTATTAAAATCTCCCATTATTACTGTGTTATTGTTAATTTCCCCTTTCATACTTGTTAGCATTTGTCTTACATATTGTGGTGCTCCTATGTTGGGTGCATATATATTTATAATTGTTATATCTTCTTCTTGGATTGATTCTTTGATCATTATGTAGTGTCCTTCTTTGTCTCTTTCCACAGCCTTTGTTTTAAAATCTATTTTATCTGATATGAGTATTGCTACTCCTGCTTTCTTTTGGTCTCTATTTGCATGGAATATCTTTTTCCAGCTCTTCACTTTCAGTCTGTATGTGTCCCCTGTTTTGAGGTGGGTCTCTTGTAGACAACAGATATAGGGGTCTTGTTTTTGTATCCATTCAGCCAGTCTTTTTCTTTTGGTTGGGGCATTCAACCCATTTACATTTAAGGTAATTATTGATAAGTATGATCCGGTTGCCATTTACCTTATTACTTTGGGTTCGAGTTTATACACCCTTTTTGTGTTTCCTGTCTAGAGAAGATCCTTTAGCATTTGTTGGAGACCTGATTTGGTCATGCTGAATTCTCTCAGCTTTTGTCTGTAAAGCTTTTGATTTCTCCTCAATATCTGAATGAGATCCTTACTGGGTACAGTAATCTGGGCTCTAGATTATTTTCTTTCATCACTTTAAGTATGTCCTGCCATTCCCTCCTGGCCTGAAGAGTTTCTATTGAAAGATCAGCTGTTATCCTTATGGGAATCCCCTTGTGTGTTATTTGTTGTTTTCCCTTGCTGCTTTTAATATTTGTTCTTTGTATTTGATCTTTGTTAATTTGATTAATATGTGTCTTGGGGTGTTTCACCTTGGGTTTATTCTGTTTGGGACTCTCTGGCTTTCTTGGACTTGGGTGATTATTTCCTTCCCCATTTTAGGGAAGTTTTCAACTATTATCTCCTCAAATATTTCCTCATGGTCTTTCTTCTTCTTCCTCTGGGACTCCTATGATTCAAATGTTGGGGCATTTAACATTGTCCTGGAGGTCTCCGAGATTGTCCTCATTTCTTTTAATTCGTTTTTCTTATTTCCTCTCTGATTCATTTATTTCTACCATTCTATTTTCTACTTCACTAATCCTATCTTCTGCCTCCGTTATTCTACTATTTGTTCCCTCCAGTGTGTTTTTTATCTCATTTATTGCATTATTCATTATATATTGACTCTTTTTTATTTCTTCTAGGTCCTTGTTAAACCTTTCTTGCATCTTCTCTATCCTTGTCTCCAGGCTATTTATCTGTGATTCCATTTTTATTTCAAGATTTTGGATCATTTTCACTATCATTATTTGGAATTCTTTATCAGGTAGATTCCCTATCTCTTCCTCTTTTGTTTGGTTTGGTGGGCATTTATCCTGTTCCTTTACCTGCTGGGTATACCTCTGTCTCTTCATCTTGTTTATATTGCTGTGTTTGGGGTGGGCTTTCTGTATTCTAGCAGTTTGTGGAGTCCTCTTTATTGTGGAGTTTCCTCACTGTGGATGGGGTTGTACGGGTGGCTTGTCAAGGTTTCCTGGTTAGGGAAGCTTGTGTCGGTGTTCTGGTGGGTGGAGCTGGATTTCTTCTCTCTAGAGTGCAATGAAGTGTCCAATAATGAGTTATGAGATGTCAGTGGATTTGGAGTGACTTTGGGCAGCCTGTATATTGGGGCTCAGGGCTGTGTTCCTGTGTTGATGGAGAATTTGCATGGTATGTCTTGCTCTGGAACTTGTTGGCCCTTGGGTGGTGCTTGGTTTCAGTGTAGGTATGGAGGCGTTTGATGAGCTCCTATCGATTAATGTTCCCTGGAGTCAGGAGTTCTCTGGTGTTCTCAGGATTTGGACGTAAGCCTCCTGCTTCTGGTTTTCAGTCTTATTTTTACAGTAGCCTCAAGACTTCTCCATCTATACAGCACCATTGATAAAACATCTAGGTTTAAGATGAAAAGTTTCTCCACAGTGAGGGACACCCAGAGAGGTTCACAGAGTTACAAGAAGAGAAGAGGGAGGAGGGAGTTAGAGGTGACCCCAATGAGATGAGATGGAATCAAAAGAGGAGAGAGCAAGCTAGCCAGTAATCACTTCCTTATGTGCGCTCCACAGTCTGGACTGCTCAGAGATGTTCACAGAGTTATACAGAGAAGAGAAGAGGAAGGGAGACAGAGGGAGACAGAGGTGGCCAGGAGGATAAAGGGGGGAATCAAAAGGAGAGACACAGATCCAGCCAGTAATCAGTTCCTTAAGTGTTCTCTACCGTCTGGAACACACAAAGAGATTCACAGAGTTGGGTAGAGAAGAGAAGGGGGAAGGAGGAGATAGAGGTGACCTGGTGGAGAAAAAGGAGAGTCCAAAGGGGGAGAGAGCAGTCAAGCCAGTAATCTCGCTCCCAAGTAAAAATGGGTACTGAAGATTGGGTTCTTAAAGGTCCAAAATTGATAACAAATACCAAAAAGCAAATATTAAAAATCTAGAGTAGAGGTTGGATTTTCAAAAATACAATATTAAAGAAAAGAAAAAGAAAGTTACAAAACTTATAAAATATATATATATGAAATTTGCTTTAAAAAATAGGGTCTCTTTTTTTTGCCAAGTAATAGTAGGTTATAAAAATGAAAATTAAAGGAGTAATAGAGGACTTTAAAAAAATTTTTAATTAAAAAAAAAAGAATGATAGTAAAAATATATCTAGGACTTTCTCTGGTGTTGTGGGCAGTGTGGGGTCAGTTCATTTTCAGATAGTTCCTTGGTCCAACTTATATTTCTCAAGATCTATAGACCCCTTCCTATGGGGTCGGTACTAACTACAGGCTTTTGTGGAAAGGAAAGTTTGCTTTATTTCAGATGCCAGCAACTGGAAACGGGGTGGATTCGGATGGCTATCTGTCCAAAAACCAGCTCCTCCCTGCTGGCAACCAGTGGGGCAAGAGCTTTTATAGACAGGAGGGGGCTGCATGCAGAGACAGCACAGCCATCTCTGACAGTCATCTTCAGATTGGTCATCAGTGGTCTGACCAGTGTCATCTTGGTTGTTTTAGGTGCGGTTAATCTTCAGTTTCAAGGTCCACTTGTTCCCTTTTCTTTGAGACCAATTCTCAAAATCGTGGCAGCTTATGTCCAGGGCACAGTCTTGTCATCATGCAGTTAACTTCTCTGCCTGGTGTTTTGGTATCTGTAAGATAGCTCACTGGATATGCCTCAGAATATTATCTATAGCCCTTGAGAAAGTGCTAGAGGTCCTTGACTTTGCTTAATGACTGCATTATTATTTGGTCTCTTTTGATTGTTTTCTTTTGTTTCCATCTGTTCTCACTTTTCTGATTAAACTTATTCTTTTTTTTTTATTTTTTTTTTTATTTTTTTTTTAAATTTTATTTTATTTTTAAACTTTACATAACTGTATTAGATTTGCCAAATATCAAAATGAATCCACCACAGGTATACATGTGTTCCCCATCCTGAACCCTCTTCCCTCCTCCCTCCCCATTCCATCCCTCTGGGTCGTCCCAGTGCACCAGCCCCAAGCATCCAGTATCGTGCATCGAACCTGGACTGGCAACTCGTTTCATACATGATATTTTACATGTTTCAATGCCATTCTCCCAAATCTTCCCACCCTCTCCCTCTCCCACAGAGTCCATAAGACTGTTCTATACATCAGTGTCTCTTTTGCTGTCTCGTACACAGGGTTATTGTTACCATCTTTCTAAATTCCATATATATGCGTTAGTATACTGTATTGGTGTTTTTCTTTCTGGCTTACTTCACTCTGTATAATAGGCTCCAGTTTCATCCACCTCATTAGAACTGATTCAAATGTATTCTTTTTAATGGCTGAATAATACTCCATTGTGTATATGCACCACAGCTTTCTTATCCATTCATCTGCTGATGGACATCTAGGTTGCTTCCATGTCCTGGCTATTATAAACAGTGCTGCGATGAACATTGGGGTACTCGTGTCTCTTTCCCTTCTGGTTTTCTCAGTGTGTATGCCCAGCAGTGGGATTGCTGGATCATAAGGCATGTCTATTTCCAGTTTTTTAAGGAATCTCCACACTGTTCTCCATAGTGGCTGTACTAGTTTGCATTCCCACCAACAGTGTAAGAGGGTTCCCTTTTCTCCACACCCTCTCCAGCATTTATTACTTGTAGACTTTTGGATTGCAGCCATTCTGACTGGTGTGAAATGGTACCTCATAGTGGTTTTGATTTGCATTTCTCTGATAATGAGTGATGTTGAGCATCTTTTCATGTGTTTGTTAGCCATCTGTATGTCTTCTTTGGAGAAATTTTTAATCTATTGCACCTGTCACTTCCAAGGCGGTTCCCTCTGTTTTAGCTTCTTCTGTTTGCTGGTCTCTTCAGCGTCTGATTTCCACCCTGACACAAGGGGGCGGTGGTGGACACTTTTTTAGGCTCACTCGTTCAGTCGCACTGTGGGAAGGGAGGGACACTGCAAACAAATAACACTGGCATGCGCTCGCAGTGCCTCAGCCACACTGGGCCTGCTCCCACTCACGGCTCGTGTGCCCTCCCTGCCCACACTGCTCAGGCTCTAGGTTGCTCCGCCAGAAACAGTCTGAGGCCGGCCCTGAGCTAAATGCACCTCCCAGGTCTAAGCCACTCAGGTTCAGGCACTCGGGTAGTCCTCAGAGGCGCAGACTTGGTTGGGCCTGGGTTTTGTGCCCTTCCCAGGTCCAAGCAGCTCAGGTGATGAGGTGTTTGGTGAGTGCAGTCGCTGGGACTTATTGCCTCCCCCGTCCCTGCCGCTCGGTGTTCTGGGTGTACAACTGGCGCACCTTCTCAGGCGGATGTTGACCGTCCAGAACCCCAAGAAGTCTTAGCAAACAAGCCTGCTTGCAGTTTGGTAGATAATGCCTCTCTAGGGCTGCGATTGCCCCCTTCTGGCTCTGGCTGCCTGTCACCAGAGGGGGATGGTCTGCAGCGGGCTAGCTCTGTTCAGTCCTTTGTTCTGTGAGAGGGCTTGACTGCGTCTTAGGTTAGGGGTTTTCGCGTAGCTCTGCTCAGTCCTTGGTTCTGAGAGCGAGCCTGGCAGTGTCTTAGGTTAGGGCTTTTCGCGTGATAGCTATCCCACAGTCTGGTTTGCTAGCCCAAGTAAGTTCCCTCAGATTGCCCTTGGGGCATTTAGGCCCGGTCCTTATTCTAAGCAATGCAGCCCGCACCTCCCTGCCCAGCCCCTGCTTGCTAGTGGTGGGTGCAGGCATCTGCGCTGCTTCTCCACTGGGGGAGTTACCATTGGGCTTGTAATCTGTGGGTTTTAATCTATTTATTTTTCCTCCCAGTTATGTTGCCCTCTGTGGTTCCAAGGCTTGCCACAAACTCGGCAGTGAGAGTATTTCCTGGTGTTTGGAAACTTTACTCTTTTTAAGACTCCCTTCCCGGGATGGAGCTCCGTCCCTACCTCTTTTGTCTTTTTGTCTTTTATATTTTTTCCTACCTTCTTTTGAAGACAATGGGCTGCTTTTCCGGGTGCCTGATGTCCTCTGCTGGCATTCAGAAGTTGTTTTGTGAAATTTACTCAGTGTTTAAATGTTTTTTTTTTGATGAATTCGTGGGGGAGAAAGTGGTTTCCCCATCCTATTCCTCCGCCATCTTAGGACCACCTCCTAGCCAGTGAATTTTATTAGAAAAAGCCAATCCGGACACATTGAAACACAAAATAATTAAGTCTTTTCTGAATCTAAGATGTAAAGATATGTTACCTCCAATAGTCGACTACAAAGATACAGATGAAAAAGGAAGATCAGTTTTCTTATAAGAAAGATTAAGAGTTCTCCAGTAACTTTTAAAAGAAGTGACCCCATCCAGGCACGGAGGATGAAATACTGGAAAAGGAAAAAAAAAGATTGCTTTACTTAGGAAGTAGTCTCAAAGTGTTCACCCATGAAAATGGTGGGGGTGGGGGTGGAAAGAAAGAAAAAAAATTTTAAGCAATGCGATCCATTATTGATGAAGGTACAGAGTAAGGTGCACTCTCATGCATTGCTGATTCAACTATGAATTGCTGCAACCTCTTTTGAAAACTAATCAGGTAATATCACTAAGATTAAAAATACATATGCTCTCCAGAAGATATTCTGTGTTGGAGAAATGTATCCTTTATAAATAAAAGCACCAGTATCTAAAACGCATATACAAAGATGTTTCTTCCAACTTTGTCAGAAGTAACAAATTAGAAGAAAGGAAAAAGGCAGGAAGGGAGAGAGGGAGGACTTGCATGTCTATCAAAAGAAGAATGATTGACTATATTGTGGTTTACTCGTGCTATGGAACAGTAGTTTTTAAAAAGAATAAGTCAACACTACTGAACTATGGGCTTTGCAGGTGGCTCAGTGGCAAAGAATTCACCTGCGTTGCAGGAGATGTGGGTTTGATCTCTGGATCAAGAAGATCCCCAGGATAAGGAAATGGAAACCCATTCCAGTATTCCTGCCTAGGAAATCCCAGGGACAGAGGAGCCTGAGGTCACAAAAGAGTCCAACACAACTTAGCAACTGAACAACTGAACCGTACAATTAAAATGGTTAATGTGGTAAATTTTGCATTACGTGATTTTTAACATTAAAAGAAAAGAAAGAAAGAATGAGTCATACCCATACATATTGATCTAGAGAAATGGTTAGTTGATATGGAAGAACAGAAAAAGCAGTACCATGTCACTTAGCAGTACCCTAGTCCAGGGACTCAAACTGCCTGGTCTTAGCGAACCCTTTCATGGAAGCAATTATATCAGATTATCTCAACTTGATGTTAGCAAGCATTCCAATTACATAATTATGTCCCTTGCTTTTTATTTACATGGTTAACAAAAAACTTCTTTTTATAACTTGCCTATAAGTGTGGTGGCCAAAGGAGGCCAATATTCAATCCCTTTGACAGCCATATTTCTCACTGTAAATTAATAAATTGGCTTTTTGATTTTAAAATAAATACCAAAATATGAACTCTGCCTAAAGGCAGAGCTTCCTCCCCACCAACTGTTTCCAGTCATCACACATACATACCCCCAAAGATCTTCTGCTTTCTCCTCAACATTCTAAAACTCCTCATAAATTTTCTAAAATTCAGATTCTTCTCATGTGTGGCAGAAGAACTCAGAACTGGGGAAGGCAAAAAGAGAATCCATCCAAAACAGTATTTACTTGAGAAAAAGACAATTGCAACTCAGAGATCATAACTCTGATTTCTGCTCTTTCTACATTGAGTTAAAAATCAAATATGTTAGACATTTTCTGCCCTACTTCCTACCCACTCACAACTATTTCCCTCAACAACCCCAACTCCCACCTCTCCCGATCCTCTCACAGAAGAAAGGAAAATGGGATTGCATTTCAGAAGCAAAGTAGATGATGGTGAATGCTAAGCATAGAAGGAAATTATATATCACACAATATGAGCAAGACCTCAGTGGTTGAGCCTTCAGAATGTGTCCCATGTAATCATGCCCATTCTCTAGCTCCTATCTTCTCTACAACACTTTCCCTCTACCCCTTGTGTCTATGCTTTTTAAGTCCTCATCCTTCAGTATACCTACCATCTCCTTCGTGAAACAACTATGATTCATCCCACTCCTTTTTTGCATCTTGCAGACTCCACTGCCTCAGCTGTAGCAATTGTGATTGGAATCTCAGTGCTGTATGGATCCCACAAACAGAAATGGGAAGTTCTCATCATTTGTATGCTCATGCATATATATGTGACTGCATGAGAGAAAGGTAGAGAAAATTAGAGGGAACCAAAAAAGGAGTGGGGGTGGGGAAAGAATAGAGAAAGAGAGAGAGAGAGAGACAATTTGATCTTAAGTTCAAATTGTCTTCACCATCCAAGGCTGCTGGACCTGAGGTTTATTCTTAATACTCTAACACAGATACATCTAAATGCAACGTGGTACCCTAGATTGGATCCTAGGCTGGCAAAACATCATTAAAAAAAAAAACTATCGAGATTCAAAAAAGTTTAGAGTTCATTAATAGTAATGTACCAATTTTCATCTGTTATTTTTGACAAGTGTTTCATGGTTATATAAGATGTTTGTTGTTATGGCTTAGTCACTATGTTGTGACCAGCTCTTGCAATCCCCTGGACTGTAGTCCACCAGGCTCCTCTGTCCATGGGATTTCCCAGGCAAGAATACTGGAGTGAGTTCCCATTTCCTTCTCCAGGGGATCTTCTTGACCCAGGGATCAAACCTGCATCTCTTGCATTGCAGGCGGATTCTTTACCACTGAGCCAACTAGGAAGCCCTATAAAGGTGTTAACATGAGGGAAAATTGGGTAAGAGTATATAGAAACTCTGCATTATTTTTACAACTATTTCATAAACTTAAAATAGTTTACTTAAAGATATGTCCACATAATCATGTGGGGCTTTCCCTGTGGCTCAGTAGTAAACAATCCACCTGCAATGCAGGAAACACGGGTTTGATCCCTGTGTCGGGAAGATCCCCTGGAGCAGGGTATGGCAACCCACTCCGGTATTCTTTCCTGGAGAATTCCACGGACAGAAGAGCCTGGTGGGCAACAGTCCATAGGGTTGCAAAGAGTTGGACATGGCTGAAGTGACTTAGCATGTATGCACACATATATATGTATTACAACACATATATAACTATATATGTACATATAAGATTAGATATTAATAGACAGGCAGATATATAGATATCTGGCATTGTGAGAATTTTTTTTCCTTCAGGAAACCAACTCTATTTACTCTAATGTGTTAGTGAGTAATAACAATTTCCTAGAAGTTTGTGAGCAAAGATGAGGAAAAGATTTTACATCATTACACAGCATGCAAAAAAAGCTTAATCTCTATAAGATTATTCTGTTCTTCCTCCAAAATCTCTCTAACAGCATCAACACTCTCTTCTCCCAATACTGTTAAGTGCTCTGGTTATCATTACTGAAAAACCAACTACCCTAAATGATCAATTATTACAACCCACAATTTTGTTGGTCAGGAATATGGGCAGAACTCAGCTGGGTTATTTTTATGTTCCACATGTCATTAATTGAGGTCACTGGGTCTCTCGGCAAGCAGATGGAATGGTCCAGAGTGCCCAAGATGATGTCCCAAACATGTTTGATACCTTGACAGGAATGACTAGAAGCCTGGGCACAGCTTTGGTTTTAAACCCATGTGCTTACACATACGGCTTCCCTGGTGGCTCAGACAGTGAAGCATCCACCTGCAATGCGGGAGACCTGGGTTCGATCCTTGGGTTGGGAAGATCCCCTGGAGAAGAAATGGTAACCTGCTCCAATATTCTTGCTTGGATAACTGCATGGACAGAGGAGCCTGGCGAGCTACAGTCCATGGGGTTGCAGAGTCACACGTGACTTAGCACAGCACAGCACAGCCTACACATAGCCTCTCCACCAGGGTAACCTCCAAATGGCTGGACTTTTTACATGGCAACTGAGGCATCCTAGCATGTTCCAAAAATAGGAAGTGGAAACTGCCAATCTCTTAAGACCTGTGCCAAGGAGCTAGCTAGCACAGTATCACTTCTGCCATACTCTAATCACCAGAATAGTCACAGAATCTGCCCAGAGTCACAGGAAATGGTATAGACTCTATGTCTCTCAATGGGGAGTGTCAAAGAATCTAATGCTGTCCTTAATCTGTCACACGAAGCACTTAATACACATTTCAAACTTATTTTTCTAATGAATGAGAAAATTAAAAGTCTCTAACTTCAAACAGCTAGTCCACAATGTAGATGCATAGATAATTATTAAGCTATAGAGATATTTTGTTGTGTGAAAGCAACTGTTTTGCTTTCATCCCCTGGGAACTGATTAAAAATGGTATTATCATTGACTTGTGGGAGTTTTCTCATGCTTTTATTCAAGTTAGAGTATGAGTTCACTTTGAAAACATTTTGTATATTAGCACCAATAAATTAAAATAAGGCAGTTTTTTCTTTAACCCCAAATACAAGAGTTAAGATGACAAATCAAAAGGTACTCAGTGTGCCAATTTTCCTTTCAAAGAGTATACAAACATCTATTAAAATGGCAAAGAAAAAATCTTTTAATAACAAGTACTGACAACGATACAGAGCAATCAGAACATTCATACATTACTGGTGGGGACACAAATGGTACAGCCAGTCTGAAAAACAGTTGAGAAACTTCTTATAAAGTTAAATACCAGCAAACTCTTCCAGAGCAGAAGTTGGCAAACTATTTCTATAAAGGTAAGGTAGGAAATACTATAGGCTTTAGAGGACAAAGTCTCTTTTGCAACCACTCAATTTTGTCATTACAGCATGAAAGTCACCAGACAATTTGTAAATGAATGAGCATGGCTGTGTTTCAATAACACTCTATTTACAAAAACAGGCAGTGAGCTGTTTAATTTCTGCCTACAGAAATTAAAATATGTTTGTACAAAAACCTGCACAGAGGTTTACAGCAGTTCTTTTCATAATTGACAAAAACTGAAAATAATCCAAACATCCATCAATAGATTAATGCATTAACTGTGTTATATCCATGAAATGAAAATCTACTTGACAATTAAAGTGAACTATTGATACATACAAGAAAAATGGATGAACCTCAGAGGTATTCAGTTCAGTTCAGTCACTCAGTCGTGTCCAACTCTTTGCGACCTCGTGAACCACAGCATGCCAGCCTCCCTATCCATAACCAACTCCCAGAGTCTACCCAAACCCAGGTACATTGAGTCAGTGATGCCATCCAGCCATCTCATCCTCTGTCGTCCCTTTCTCCTCCTGCCTTCAATCTTTCCCAGCATCAGGGTCTTTTCCAATGAGTCAGTTCTTCACATCAAATGGCCAAAGTATTGTAGTTTCAGCTTCAGCTTCAGTCCTTCCAATTCACAGTTTCAAAAAATTTTTTTCCCATTCATCCTTTCTCCTGCAAAGACCCAACTATACATCAGGCATCCAGGGCAACCAGGCCAGAGCACTGTGGTCCAACACAGTGTGTTGAAGGCTGTCATCACAAAGAGCCCCTCACCTTTCAGATTCAACATCAGTCCTTCAATGAACACCCAGGACTGATCTCCTTTAGGATGGACTGGTTGGATCTCCTTGCAGTCCAAGGGACTCTCAAGAATCTTCTCCAATACCACAGTTCAAAACCATCAATTCTTTAGCACCCAGCTTTCTTCACAGTCCAACTCTCACATCCACACATGACCACTGGAAAAACCATAGCCTTGACTAGATGGACCTTTGTTGACAAAGTAATGTCTCTGCTTTTTAATATGCTATCTAGGTTGGTCATAACTTTCCTTCCAAGGAGTAAGCGTCTTTTAATTTCATGGCTGCAGTCACCATCTGCAGTGATTTTGGAGCCCAAAAAATAAAGTCAGCCACTGTTTCCACCGTTTCCCCATCTATTTGCCACGAAGTGATGGAAATGGATGCCAAGATCTTAGTTTTCTGAATGTTGCGCTTTAAGCCAACTTTTTCACTCTCCTTTTTCACTTTCATCAAGAGGCTCTTTAGTTCTTCTTTGCTTTCTTTGCTTTCTTTGCTTTCACCGCATAACAGCGGTGTCATCTGCATATCTGAGGTTATTGATATTTCTCGCAGCAATCTTGATTCCAGCTTGTGCTTCCTCCAGCCCAGCATTTCTCATGATGTACTCTGCACAGAAGTTAAATAAGCAGGGTGACAATATACAGCCTTGATGTACTCCTTTTCCTATTTAGAACCAGTCTGTTGTTCCATGTCCAGTTATAACTATTGCTTCCTGACCTGCATATAGGTTTCTCAAGAGGCAGGTCAGGTGGTCTGGTATTCCCATCTCTTTCAGAATTTCCCACAGTTTATTGTGATCCACAGAATCAGAGGTATTATGCTCAGTAAAAGCAGCTAGTCTCAAAAGGTTGCTTACTGGTATGAGTCTATTTATATGAGATTTTGAAAAAGACAAAACTATAGGAACAGAGAACAGATTTGTCTGTTCAGAGAATAGATTTGTCAACAGTAGTTGACAAGAGTTAGGAGTCGGGGGAGAATGTACCTACAAAGGGGCAGCACAGGGAGTTTTTTGAGGTGAAAGAAAAGTTTTGTATTCTGATTGCGGAGGTGATTACACAGATTTATACATGTGTTAAAGCTAAAAACTGTATACACCTCCCAAAAAAGTCAATTTTAAACATGTTATTTGAAAAGTAAATAATGAACAAAAGTACTTTCTTCACTGTAAATTCATCGAAAATAAAGACTATTTCTGTAAACAGAGAACTGAAGTGGAGAGATTATGATTGAAATTGTATTTAAATTTCCCAAATTTAAATAATTTATTATAATATAATGAATATATTTATAATACTGTATATATAATAATGTAAAATACTTTGTTTATATGTCCTGTTTTTTTCTGCCTTTATCCTTGAAGTTCAGAAACTTCTCAACCATCTTACCCACAATATGCCTGAACAAATTCAATATTTTCAGCAGTAGCTATTTTTTTGTTGCTTCTCATATGGTTTTCATCTTTTCACTATTTTACATTCTAATTTTTAAACTGTTTAATGTTTCTTTTATTTATATTTATTTTAGGCTGCCCTAGGTCTTCGTTGCTACATACAGGCTTTCTCTACTTGTGGCAAGGAAGATCTACTCTCTAGTTGCGGGGTGAGGGCTTTTCATTGTGGTGGCTTCTCTTGCTTTTTGTGGAGCATGAGCTCTAGGGCACATGCGCTGGGTAGTTGCAGCTCACAGGCTCAAGTGTTTGGACAATTGTTCTACATACTCTCAAAAAAATTACAGAGGGAGAACAAGATGGCAGAGGAGTAGGTGGACATGGAGTACATCTCTCTCCACGGATACATCAGGAATACACCTTCAGACACAGAAGTGCATGCAGAACACCAGCTGAGAGAGGACAGGAGTACCTAACCAGAGGAAAAGAATATATAGAACCAGGCAAAACTCAGTAGGATAAAGGAACTAGGCGGAAAAACAGGAGTGTTAGTAGGACTGGACCTGCCCTCGGCCAGTGGGGTAACTGAAGCGGGCCGGGGGTGGGGGGGTGGCAGGGAGGGGGCTTGGGCCGGGGTCCAATCCCCACATCCGGGCAGTTGTCTGAGTCAGAGGAGAAATATTTAAGGCTGAGAGTGAAACAGCTGATCTGCGGCAGCCTAAATGGAATGAGAATCATACAGTCCTTGCCACAGCCATACATACCCCAGACAAGGATGCAGGTCCCCTGGAAGGTGCAGCGGGTGGGAGCTGGAGTTTAGGGATTGTGGAGCAATCCCAGGGAGAGGGCTGCTGTTGACTGCAGGAGATGGATCGAGGGGATGGGAAGGAGAAGACTGCGGTGGGATATGGCCGTGGAAGAAAGCCAGGCAGCCACTGAAGCAAGATGATACTGCTGAGTCACGCAAACGGGGTGGAACCATCACCATAGCCTCTCTCCCCCCACATGCCAGCATCAGCAGCTGAACAATAGAGAGTCTGGCCCATCAAACACCTAACACACTGAACTACAGAGTAGGACCCCACCCAGGGTGGCCCTTTAAGTGCCTGATGCACCGATCTCCAGAGTAGGACGCCAGCCAGGGAGGGCCCCTCTATGTGGCTGAGGCGAACAACAGAGAAGGACCACAGGCAAGGGAGCCCTCTAAGTGCCTGAATGGGTGCAACTACGGAGAAAGACTGGCCAGAGGCCTTCTGACCGCCTGTACAAGAGGCTCAAAAAAAAGACTCTGTTAGGGCCATAACTCCTGCAGGGGAGACAGTCTGTGTCCCTGCACACCTGGCACTGCCAGGGTCCCCACAAGCCAAGCACCTGTGCCACCTTCACATTCAACTCTCACTGGGGCAGAGCTGCCACAGGCAAAAAAAAGTCTTGCTTCTATGTGTGCAGGGTCACTTCAGTAGTGTCGCTCTTTGCAACCCTATAGACTGTGGCCTGCCAGGTTTTTCTGTCAAGGAGGTGGGTTCTCCAGTCAAGAATACTGGAGCATATTGGTTGGATACCCTTCTAGAGCACTGTATTTCCTTCTGCCCTAGCCGTCAACTACCCTGGGTACCTGGTACTGCCAGAACTCCTGCAACCCAAGCAGCTGCACCACCTCCACACCTGGCCCTCTCAGGGGTACACCCAAGTCCTTCAGGGCAGCCTCAGGAGCAAACCCCAGTGGACGACCCACATGCAGAGGTGGAAATGAAACCACAGTTGAAACCCAGGGGCAATGTGGCTAAGGAAGAAGAGCCAAAACCTTCCCACCAGCTGTACAAGCTGCAGATTAAATCCACACACTCAACTAGGCAGACTCTGTGTGTATGAACTATATAAAAGGTCATTGAGCGCTCCCACAAAAGAAAATGCACTAGTTCTGACAGCTGTGGACACTTGAGGCAAGAACACACAGGAGCAGGACCAGATTAGAATTTGAGCTGCCCCCACAGCAGGTCCAGACTGTTGGAGGGCATCCTAGGGAGCTGAGGTGGACTGTGACTCCTAGTGAGGGAAAGGACTCTGACAGCAGTGACTCAAAAAAAAATTATTATTCTTATGTTTTGACTTGTTCTGTATATTATTTTGGATTTTTTCTTTTTTTTTTCACCCCCTCTGTTGTAGTTGTCAATTTTATTGGCACTATGAAATCTAATTAAGCTTTTGAGCTTTTTTTTCCTCAGTGTCATTTTTTATTGTTATGAACCTCTGCCTCTATGTTGGACTTTTGCAGTTCTGTGGAGTTTTCATTTTTTCTTCTTTTCACTCTTTTTAATTTTTTAAACCTATTATTACTTTTTCTACATTTATTCCTTTGTTTGCTTTTCCTACTGTTCTTTTCCCCTTGCAGTTAATCTTTTATATATATATATCTTCTTTATCTATCTCTATTTAACTTTGCATATCTATTCTGTCTTTCATTTCTTTCCTTTCCTCTCCTCTTAACATATTTGTTAGTTTCATTTTCATTATTTTATTCCCCAAATGGCACCTTGCTTTAGTTTTGTTTTCCAGTTTGTGCTTTAGTTAGTTTTGTTCTTAACTGGTAAATATAATTTTTTATTTCCTTTGTTCACTGGGTCAATTTACTGTACTGTATTTTTGCTGGACTGTTTTGACTTTGCTCATGGGTGTATATGTATATGTGTATATTCCATCATTTTAATTATTATTTGCCTGATTTTGTAACTGCCATTTTCCTGGGGTTCATCTTTGGTTTCTCGTTTTTGGATATCTGTTTTAATCTCTCTTAATGCCATAACAAATCACTTGTGGAATCTTTGTTCCTGACCAGAGATCAAGCCCTGAGCCTTTGGAGTGGGAGCATTGACTCCAAGACCCTAGACTACCAGAGAACTCACTCTGCTGCTGCTGCTGCTAAGTCACTTCAGTCGTGTCTGACTCTGTGCGACCCCATAGACGGCAGCCGGAGTATCAAATATTGAGAACTCACACTAAGGAAATCACTTGAATACAAGACCCAGCATCACCCAACCACCAGTAGCACCCTGAGCAGGACAACTAAACATCTAAACAACAAACAACAACAACAAAATACAAACCAAATCATCAACAGACAGGGTTACCACCTCACTCAGCCTTGCCCATCAGAGGAAAAACAAACAAACAAACAAAGCTCAGCACAAATCTCACCCTATATGAAGTTTACACAAATCACTGGACCAACCTTAGCAGGGCAGAAACCAAAAGGAAGAAACAATTCAACTTTGAAGCCTGGGAAAAGGAGACCTCAGACACAGTAAGTTAAAAAATAATTAATGAAAAGACAGAGAGATACTACACAAATGAAGGAAGCAACTAGAAACACTGAAGTCCAAATAAATGAAGAGAAAATAGGCAAATTACCTGAAAAAAATTCAGAATAATTATATTAAAGATGAGCAAAAACCTTGAAAATAAAATGGGAAAAAGTACAAGAATTAATTAACAAGACCTAGAAGAATTAAAGAATAAACATACAGAGACAAACAACACAGTTACTGAAATTAAGAATACTCTAGAAGGAATCAATAGCAGAATATCTGAAGCAGAAGAATGAATCAGTGAGCTAGAAGATAAAATAGTGGAAATAACTTCTGAAGAGCAGAATAAAGTAAAAAGAATGAAAAGAACTGAGGATAGTTTCAGAGACCTCTGGGGCAATGTCAAATGCACCAACATTTGAATTATAGGGGTCCCAGAAGAAGAAGAAAAAAAGAAAGGGTATGAGAAAATTTTTGAAGAGATTATAGTTGAAAATTTCCCCAACATGGAAAAGGAAATAATCAATCAAGTTCAAGAGGCACAAAGAGTCCCATGCAGGATAAACCCAAGAAGAAACACGCCAAAAAACCTACTAATCAAACTAACAAAGACTAAACACAAAGAAAGATAACTAAAAGAAGCAAGGGAGAAGCAACAAGTAACATACAAGGGAAACCCCATATGCTTAACAGCTGATCTTTCAGCAGAAACTCTGCAGGCTAGAAGGGAATGGCAGGATATACCTGTGGTGGATTCATTTTGATATTTGGCAAAACTAATACAGCTATGTAAAGTTTAAAAATAAAATTAAATTAAAAAAAAAAAAACAAAAAAAAAAAACAAAATAAATAAATAAAAAAAAATTTAAAAAAATACCAAAAGGGGAAAATCTACAACCAAAATTATTGTACCTGGCAAGGACCTCATTCAAAATTGATGGAGAAATAAAAAGCTTTTCAGACAAGCAAAAGTTAAGAGAATTCAGTACCACCAAACCAGCTTTACAACAAATGTTAAAGGGACTTATATAGTCAAGAAATACAAGAGAAGAAAAAAGATCTACAAAACAACCCCAAACAGTTAAGAAAATGGCAATAAGAACATATATATCAATAATTACTTAAAATGAAAATGGATTAAATGCTCCAACCAAAAGACACAGACTGACTGAATGGATACAAAAGCAAGACCCATATATATGCTGTCTACAAGAAACCCACTTCAGACCTAAAGATACATATAGACTGAAAGTGAGAAGATGGAAATATATATTCCATTCAAATGGGAAGCAAAAGAAAGCTGGAGTAGCAATCTTCCTATCAGACAAAATAGACCTTAAAATAAAGAGGATGACAAGAGATAAGGAAGGACACTACATAATGATCAAGGGATCAATCCAAGAGGAAGACAACAATTGTAGGCAGAAAGTGAAGAGGAACTAAAAAGCCTCTTGATGAAAGTGAAAGTGGAGAGTGAAAAAGTTGGCTTAAAGCTCAACATTCAGAAAACAAAGATCATGGCATCCGGTCCCATCACTTCATGGGAAATAGATGGGGAAACAGTGGAAACAGTGTCAGACTTTATTTTTCTGGGCTCCAAAATCACTACAGATGGTGACTGCAGCCATGAAATTAAAAGACGTTTACTCCTTGGAAGGAAAGTTATGACCAACCTAGATAGCATATTCAAAAGCAGAGACATTACTTTGCCAACAAAGGTCCGGCTAGTCAAGGCTATGGTTTTTCCTGTGGTCATGTATGGATGGGAGAGTTGGACTGTGAAGAAGGCTGAGCGCCGAAGAATTGATGCTTTTGAACTGTGGTGTTGGAGAAGACTCTTGAGATTCTGAAGGAGATCAGCCCTGGGATTTCTTTGGAAGGAATGATGCTAAAGCTGAAACTCCAGTACTTTGGCCACCTCATGCGAAGAGTTGACTCACTGGAAAAGACTCTGATGCTGGGAGGGATTGGGGGCAAGAGGAGAAGGGGATGACAGAGGATGAAATGGCTGGATGGCATCACTGACTCGATGGACGTGAGTCTCAGTGAACTCCGGGAGTTGGTGATGGACAGGGAGGCCTGGCGTGCTGCGATTCATGGGGTCGCAAAGAGTCGGACACGACTGAGCGACTGATCTGATCTGATCTGATCTGATGCACCCAACATATAGGAGCACCTCAATATATAAGACAAACACTAACAGACATAAAATGAGAAATTGACAGTAACACAATAATAGTAGAAGACTTTAACACCCCACTCACACCAATGGACGGATCATCAAAACAGAAAACTTATAAGGAAATGTAAGTCTTAAATGATACATTAGATAAGATGGATCTCCTTGATATCTTCAGGACATTCCATCCAAATGCAGAAGAATACACCTTCTTCTCAAGTGCATATGGAACATTCTCCAGGACAGACCACATCTTGGGTCACAAATCAAACCTCAGTTAAAACTGAAATCGTATCAAGCATCTTCTCCAACAATGCCATGAGACTAGATATCAATTACAAGAAAAAAACTGTAAGAAACACAAACACATGGAAATTAAACAACACATTTTTAAATAACAAACAGGTTACTGAAGAAATCAAAAGAGAAATCAAAAAATTTCTAGAAACAAATGACAATGAAAACCGACAACTCAAAACCTATGGGATGCAGCAAAAGCAGTTCTAAGAGGGAAGTTTATAGCAATACAATCCTACCTCAAGAAACAAGAAAAACATCGAATAGACAACCTAACTTTACACCTAAAACAACTGGAAAAAGAAGAACAAGAAAACCACAAAATTAGTAGAAGGAAAGAAATCATAAAGATCTGAGCAGAAATAAATGAAAGAAACAATAGTACAGATTAATAAAACTAAAAGCTGGTTCTTTGAGAAGATAAACAAAATTGACAAACCTTTATCCAGACTCATCGAGAAAAAAAGAAAGAAGAATCAACTCACCAAAGTTAGAAATGGAAAAGAAGAGGTTACAACAGACAATACAGAAATACAAAGGATTATAAGAGACTATTATGAACAACTATATGGCAATAAAATGGATAGCCTGGAAGAAATGGACAGATTCTTAGAAAAGTTCAATCTTCCAAGACTGAACCAGGAAGAAAAAGCAATTATGACCAACCCAATCACAAGCACTGAAATTGAAGCTGTGATCAAAAATCTCTCAAAAAAACAAAAATCCAGGACCAGATGGCTTCAAAGGAGAATTCTATCAAACATTTAGAGAAGAGCTAATACCTATCCTTCTAAAACTCGTTCAAAAAATTGCAGAGGAAGGAACCCTTCCAAACTCATTCTGTGAGGCCACCACCACCCTGATAGGAAAACCAGACAAAGACAACACAAAAAAAGAAAACTACAGGCCAATATCACTGATAAACAGAGATGCAAAAATCCTCAACAAACTTTTAGCAAACAGAATTCAGCAACACATCAAAAAGCTCATACACCATGACCAAGTTGGGTTTATTCCAGATATGCAAGGATTCTTCAATATATGCAAATCAATGTGATACACCATATTAACAAATTGAAAGACAAAAGTCATATGATAATCTCAATAGATGCAGAGAAATCCTTTGACAAAATTCAGTACTCTTTTATGATTACAACTCTTCAAGAAATGGGCACAGAAAAAACCTACCTCAACATAGTAAAGGTCATATATAATAAGCCTACAGCAAACATTATTCTCAATGGTGAAAAATTGAAAGCATTTCCCATAAGATCAGGACCAAGACAAGGGTGTCCACTTTCACCACTATTATTAAACATAGTTTGGAAGTGCTAGCTACAGCACTCAGAGAAGAAAAATAAATAAAAGGAATCCAGATCAGAAAAGAAGAAGTAAAGCTCTCACTGTTTGCAGATGACATGATACTCTACATAGAAAACCCTAAAGATAGTATCAGAAAATTACTAGAGCTAATCAGTGAATTTAGCAAAGTTGGAGGATACAAAACCAATACTCAGAAATCACTTGCATGTCTATATACTAATAATGAAAAATCAGAAAGAGAAATTAAGGAATCAATCCCATTCACCATTGCAACAAAAAGAATTAAATTTCTAGGAATAAATTCACCTAAGGAGACAAAAGAACTGTACACAGAAAATTCTAAGACACTAATGAAAGAAATCAAAGATTATGTAAACAGATTGGAGAGATATTCCATGTTCCTGGGAAGGAAGAATTAATACTGTGAAAATGACTATAATAGCAAATGCAATCTACAGATTTGATGCAATCCCTACCAAATTACCAACTGCATTTTTCACAGAACTAGAACAAAAAATTCACAATTCATATGGAAACACAAAAGACCCCTAATAGCCAAAGAAGTCTTGAGAAAGAAGAATGGAGCTGAAGGAATCAACCTTCCTGACTCCAGATTATACTACAAAGCTACAGTCATCAAGACAGTATGGTACTGGCACAAAAACAGAAATATAGACAGAAAGCTATCTGAAACAAGACAGAAAGCTCAGAAATAAACCCACGCACCTATGGGTACCTTATTTTTGACAAAGGAGGCAAGAATATACAATGGGGCAAGGACAGCCTCTTCAATAAATGGTGCTGGGAAAACTGGACAGCTACATGTAAAAGAATGAAATTAGAACACTTCCTAACACCATACACAAAGATAAACTCAAAATGGATTAAAGACCTAAATTTAGGGAAACATAGGCAGAACACTCGATGAAATAAATCAAAATAAGATCCTCTATGACCCACCTTCTAGCGTAATGGAAATAAAAACAAAAGTGGGATCTGATTAAACTTAAAAGCTTTTGCACAGCAAAGGAAACTAGAAGGAAGGTGAAAAGACAACCTTCAGAATTGGTGAAAATAATAGCAAATGAAACAACTGACAAAGGATTAATTTTCAAAATATACAAGCAGTTCATATAAGTCAATATCAGAAAAACAAGCAACCCAATCAAAAAGTGGGGAAAAGACCTAAACAGACATTTTTCCAAAAAAGACTTACAGATGGCTAACAAACACATGAAAAGATGCTCAGCTTTGCTCATTATTAGAGAAATGCAAATCAAAACTACAATGAGATATCACCTCACACCAGTCAGAATGGCCATCATCAAAAAGTCTACAAACAGTAAATGTTGGAGAGGCTGTGGAGAAAAAGGAATGCTCTTGCACTGTTGGTGGGAATGTAAATTGATACAGCCACTATGGAAGACATTATGGAGATTCCTTTAAAAACTAGGAATAAAACCACCATATGACCCAGCCATCCCACTTCTAGGCATATACCCTGAGGAAAACAAAATTGAAAAAGGCACATGTATTCCAATGTTCATTGCAGCACTATTTATAATAGCTAGAACATGGAAGCAACCTAGATGTCCATTGATAGATGAATGGATAAAGAAGCTGTGGTACATATACACAATGGAATATTGCTCAGCCATGAAAAGGAATGCATCTGAGTCAGTCCTGATAAGGTGGATGAACCTAGAACACATTATAGAATGAACTGAGTCAGAAAGAGAAAGATAAATATTGTTCGAAGGACTGATGCTAAAGCTGAAAGTCCAATACTTTGGCCACCTCATGTGAAAAGTTGACTCATTGGAAAAGACTCTGGGAGAGATCGGGGACAGGAGGAGAAGGGGACGACAGAGGATGAGATGGCTGGATGGCATCACCGACTCGATGGACATGAGTCTGAGTGAACTCTGGGAGTTGGTGATGGACAGGGAGGCCTGGCGTGCTGCAATTCATGGGGTCACAATGAATCGGACACGACTGAGCGACTGAACTGAACTGAACTGAACACATATATATGGAATCTAGAACAATGGTACTTAAGAACTTATTTACAGGGCAACAATGGAGAAACAGACATAGAGAATAGACTTATGGACATGGGGAGAGGGGAGCAGAGGGTGAGATGTATGGAAAGAGTAATCTGGAAACTTACATTACCATATGTAAAATAGATAGCCAACAGGAATTTGTTGTATGGCTCAGGAAACTCAATCAGGGGCTCTGTATCAGCCTAGAGGGGTGGGATGGGGAGGGAGATGGGAGGGAGGTTCAAAAGGGAGGGGATATATGTATACCTATGGCTGATTCATGTTGAGGTTTGACAGAAAACAACAAAATTCTGCAAAGCAATCGTCCTTCAAAAAAAAATAAATAAACAGAGAAAACAATTACAGAAAACCTCTTTCTTCATGGGAAAAAGAACCTATACAAGACTGTCCTCACTTCTGACATATTTGCAAGTTATGCCTCCCATATTTGCAGAGGCCTCCCAAAACCACTTATAGCCCCAATGATTCATGAAGAAGGCTCACAGAACTCACCAAAAGCTACTATACTCATTGTGGTTTACTAGTTAAGGGCTTCCCTGGTGGTTCAGACAGTAAAGAATCTGCCTGCAATGCAGGAGACCTGGGTTTGATCCCTGGGTCAGGAAGATCCCCTGGAGAAGGGAATGGCTACTCACTCCAGTATTCTTGTCTGGAGAATTCCATGGACAGAGGAACCTGACAGGTTACAGTCCATGAGGTCGCAAAGAGTCGGATGGGACTGAAGGACTAACACTTTTCACTTTTTCATTACAGCTAAAGGATACAGATTAAAATCAGTCAAGGGAAAAATTGCATGGAACAGATGCCAGGGAGGCTCCAAATACAGACCTTCCAGTTGACCTTTACCCCATAGAGTTGGGACAGCATTACTCTCCTGGCATTGGTATGTAACAATATACATGAAAGACTGCCAACCAGGAAAGTTCACACAAGCCTCCATGTTCATAGTTTTTATTAAGGTCCTATCACATAGGTATAATTTATTGCTCACATCTCAGTCTCCAGTCCCCAGCCTCTCTGAGAGGTGAGCATACTATATGAGCCAAAGCTCCTACCATAAATCACATATTATCTAGTGTGTGGCCAGCCCCCACCCTAATCACATTAACTATCTAATGGGATCCAAGGGCACCATGTGAAAAGACATTCCTATTAGGCACAACTTTCTAAAGACTGAGATCTTTCTAAGCTGAGGACAAAGGCAAAGTTAAATTCTTTACTATACATCCTCCAATATATTTGAATATTTTTAAAAAGTCTTCATGCAGTCTAGCTTTTGAAACAGGCTAGGTAAATGCTGAAGAAAAGTATAAGTGGGGTAATGGGAAACAAGCTGGAGAATATCACACAGATTTGGTGTCTGCAGCATTCTTCATGTAATTTATTTTCTTTGCTGCCTTTTTCGCAGAGGATCACAGCAACATCCTTTGGGTTAAGGCATCTTGTGCTGTGATTTACTAATCACTTCTCCTCCTTCCTCCACTTCACCTCTAGCAATCTCCTCTTTACTAGGAGGTGAGATCATAGAAATAGCAAGTGCACTAACAGTGCTATAGTAGGCAGTTCTCCAAACATAGTTCCTACTTCTCTTGTGGCTGCATCTAAGCACCTCTAAACAAAGAATTGATGCATATACCTGTCAAAACTTTCAATGAGATCTTAATTCTGCTTAGAGGATAGGCAGCTCCGTTGAATCAGTCTTTGTTTCAGAATCCCTTGTTTACAGTATTCAGTAAGGTATGCTACTGTATAGTTTTGTCTTAAGCTTATGGATTTTATAATTTATTTAAAATGGCATTTTTTCCCTACATTTTCATGTTTATAATTTTCAGTGACTTGCAAAGAAGAGAGATTTTTTTTTTCCATCATTTTCTGCATGAGGTCCATCATTTGTTTTCAGTTTGGAGGGGGAGTGTATCTCTAGGAATATAGGTGAATTTAAAAACCTGAATACTCTAATAGAAGAATTTGATTCATTAAAATTCTGAATTGGTGAGTAAAATAAAATATAAATGTCTCAGTGTATCAGAAACATATATCCTTGAGCAAAATGCAGACATAAATTATAAATAAAGAGATCTGTAGATATAATGAAAAGGTAATACCTAACCCATTTTATGATTTCAAAATGAGCCAAACTAGATGAAGGGGCCTAAAGTGGTTCCAGGGTGGGTGGTACAGTAGAGTCACTCTGAGAACATATTAAACAAAAACAAAGGAAGCAGTTCAGATTTCGCACAAAAACAGAAATCCAAACCTGTGTCACAGGAATACTGTGTGTCTATTGCTTTTCACATTGACTCCACTCAGGGCATAGCAATCATGGAGCTACTGGGTTCATATTAAGTTCTTTAGTTATTCCCATCTGTAGGAGAAATCATGGACAAGAAAAAAGGCAAATGGTCACATTTCTGCTGCCCCGAGTAAGAGCTGACCAGGGCAAATTGCGCAGCCTGTTACTTAGATTGGTCTGCCTACCCTTCCCACTGCCCAGGACAGCCGAGTTTACCCAGACAAGGGACTAACACAGGGAGTCAACACATTTACTGTAATTAATAATATTTTTAAACTTATTTCTGCCCTCTTATGTCATGTTTCCAATTTGTCATTCTTAATTGTTGTTTTCTCTTTCCTACCTTTGCTGTGATGTGCTTAGTCACTCAGTCATGTCCGATTCTTTGTGACCCCATGGACTGTAGCCCTGCCAGGCTCCTCTGTCCATGGGGATTCTCCAGGCAAGAATATTAGAGTGGGTTGCCATGCCCTCCTCCAGGGGATCTTCCCAACCCAGGGACTGAACCCAGGTCTCCTGCATTGCAGGTGGATTCTTTACCATCTGAGCCACCAGGGAAACCCGTGAATACTGGAGTGGGTAGCCTAACCCTTCTGCAGGGGAACTTCCCAACCCAGGAATTGAACTGGGGTTTCCTACATTGCAAGCAGATTCTTTACCAGCTGAGTTATCAGGGAATTCAGACACATTTGCTTTTCCATTTTATCCTCGAGAAGTTTGGAAAATATATAACCTATTCTTCTTGCAATCACCCTTAAATTTTGAAAGAATAAACTTTCATTTAAATATTACCACCATGGCCAATAAAATTCTCCATCAGTTTCAGTATCCTGGGCCTTCCCTGCTGGTCACCATCCACCTAAGATAGAGTAGCACCTGAGGCAGTCATCTGAGGGTCCAGTCCCAGATTATTAAATTGTTTTATTTTACCCATTAAAAATTACATAGACTTAACTATTTTGTGTGGCCTTTTTCCTATTTCATTGACCCATCTCTTTCTCTTCCCTGGAATAAAGCTTCTAATAACTATTTAATAGGAGAAAGGTGAAGGAAATGGCAACCCACTCCAGTATTCTTGCCTGGAGAATCCCACAGACAGAGGAGCCTGGCAGGTTACAGTCCGTTGGCTCGCAAGAGTCAGACATGACCTAGTGACTAAACCAGCACCAGGAGAAAGGTGGAGAAATGGATTTAAGATAGTGTTCGAACCAAAATCAGTATGAAAGTCACCTAGTTAAGAATCAGGGATGAGGGCGATAAGAAAAAAGTAGATTTCTATGAAACAAGAGGCTCAGGAATTCTGGACACCAGCTGGAGAGAAGCCCAAACCAGGAGCAGCAAGATGGGGATCAGCCTTCCTGTCACTGTCCTCTCTTCCAAGGGCCTATGGGGACTACAGGGAGGGAGGAGCAGGTAGCAGAGGTCAGGGAGGGAGGAAGACATTCAGCTTGGGTATTCCCCCTCCTCCAAATAAACCTCTGATCACTCAAAAACAAAAACAAAAGTTGCTTTCTCTTCACAGAGGAAGATGCATCTTTGGTAATGCTGTCTTTTATGTAAGAATGAAAAGAGATGAGTATTTGTTTCCCCTACTGGAAGCACATACATAAGTCGTATCTGGTGATCTCAGTCCCAAGTATAAATGGACATAAGCAAAAGCAAGATTTGGGTTTTCCCAGATCCAAGAGTACCTTTTTTCTTCCTGGACATCATCTCCATCAGCTACACATTCCATTAAGAATCTGAGGGCCATGAAAAGATGCACTAAGATATGCTGCATCTGATTTGCTCTATGCCACCACTTCATTTCCCCTTCATGGAGCACCGCCTTGTGGTGAAGGGGCTTGTGTACCTCAATGAAGCTATAAGCCATGCTGTGGAGGGCCACCCAAAACAGATGGGTGAAGAGTTCTGACAAAACATGGTCCACTGGAGAAGCAAATAGCAACCCACTCCACTACTCTTGCCTGGAGAACCCCATGGACAGTATGAAAAGGCAAAAAAAGATACGACATCGGAAGATGAGCCCCCTAGGTTGGAAGGTGTCCAATATGCTGCTGGGGAGGGGCAGAGGATAATTACTAACAGCTCAAGAAAGAATGAAATGGATAGGCCAAAGCAGAAACAATGCTCAGCTATGGATGTGTCTGGTGGGGAAAGTCCAATGCTGTAAAGAACAATATTGCATAGAATGTTAGGCCCATGAATCAAGGTAAATTGGACATGGTCAAGCATGAGATGGCAAGAGTGAACATCGACATTTTAGGGACTGGTGAACTAAAATGGATAGGAATAGGTGAATTTAATTCAGATGAACATTATATCTACTACTGTGGGCAAGAATCCCTAGGAAGAAATGGAGTAACCCTCAAACTCAAAAAAAGAGTGTGAAATACAGTACCCAAGTACAATATCAAAAATGACAGAATGATCTCAGTTCGTTTCCAAGGCAAGCCACTCAACATCACAGTAATCCAAGTTTATGCCCTTACTACTGATGTCAAAGAAACTGAAGTTTACCAGTTCTATGAAGACCTACAAAACCTTATAGAACTAACACCAAAAAAAGATGTCCTTTTCATCATAGAGGATTGGAATGCAAAATATGAAGTCAAGAGATACCTGGAATAACAGGAAAGTTTTGCCTTGGAGTACAAAATGAAGCAGGGCAAAGGTTAACAGAGTTTTGTCAAGAGACACACTGGTCATAGCACACACCCTTTTCCAACAACCCAAGAGACAACTCTACACATGGACATCACCTGATGGTCATTATCCAAATCAGACTGATTATGTTCTTTGCAGCCAAAGATGGAAAATCTCTATACAGTCAGCAAAAACACGACCTGGAGCTGCCTATGGCTCAGATTATGAGCTCCTTATTGTAAAATTCAGGCTTAAATGGAAAAAAGTAGGGAAAACCACTAGGTCATTCAGGAATGACCTAAATCAAATCACTTATGATTATACAGTAGAAGTGACAAATAGATTCAAGGGATTAGATCTGGTAGACAGAGTGCTTGAAGAACTTTGGATGGAGACTCACAACATTGTACAGGAGGCAGTGACCAAAACCATCTCAAAGAAAAAGAAATGCAAGAAGGCAAAGTGGTTGTCTGTGGAGGCTTTGCAAATAACTGAGGAAAGAAGAGACGCAAAAGGCAAGGGAGAAAGGGAAAGATATACCCAACTGAATGCAGAATTCCAGAGATCAGCAAAGAGAGACAATAAGGTCTTCTTAAAAGAACAATGGAAAGAAATAAACAATAGAACAGGAAAGACTAGAGATCTCTTCAAAAAGACTGGAGATATAAAGGGAACATTTCATGCAAGGATGGGTAAGAAAAAGGCCATAAATGGTAAGGACCTAAGAGAAACAGAAGAGATTAAGAAGAGGTGGCGGGACTTCCCTGGTACTCCAATGGCTAAATCTTGTGCTCCGAATCCAGGAGGACCAGGTTTGATCCCTGGTCCAGGAACTAGATTCCACATGCTGCAACTAAAGATCTTGGTGTAGCCAAATTAATTAATTAATTTAAAAATATATAAGAAGAGATGGAAAGAATACACAGAAGAACTATACAAAAAAGATCTTTATGACCTGGATAACCATTGTGGTGTGGTTACTTACCTAGAGCCAGACATCCATGAAGTCAAGTGGGCTTTACCATTACTACAAACAAAGCTAGTGGAGGTGATGGAATTCCAGCTGAGCTATTTCAAATCCTGAAAGATAATGCTGTAAAAGTGCTGCACTCAATATGTCAGCAAATTTGGAAAACTCAGCAGTGGCCACAGGACTGGAAAAGATCAGTTTTCACTCCAATCTCAAAGAAAGGAAACGCCAAAGAATGTTCAAACTACCGCAGAATTGCACTCATTTCACATGCTAGCAAGGTGATGTTCAAAATCCTTCAAGCTAGGTTTCAGCAGTATGTGAACCTAGAACTTCCAGATGTACAAGCTGGACTTAGAAAAGGCAGAAGAACCAGAGATCAAATTGCCAACATCTGCTGGATCATAGAAAAAACAAGGGAATTCCAGAAAAACATCTGCTTCATTGACTCTGCTAAAGCCTTTGACTGTGTGGATTACAACAAACTGTGGAAAATTCTGAAAGAGATGGAATACCAGACCACCTTATCTGTCTCCTGAGAAATCTGTATGCAGTTCAAGAAAGCAACAGTTAGAACAGGACATGGAACAACGGACTGTTTCAAGACTGGAAAGGAGTACATCAAAGCTGTATATTGTCACCCTGTTTATTTAACTTATATGCAGAGTACATCATGCAAAGTGCCTGGCTGGATGACTCAAAAGCTGCAATCAAGACTGCCAGAAGAAATATCAACAACTTCAGATATGCAGATTTCACCACTCTAATGGAAGAAAGTGAAGAGGACCTAAAGAGCCTCCTGATGAAGGTGAAAGCACAGACTGAAAAAGCTGCCTTAAAATTCAACATTCAACTCAGATCATGGCATCCAGTCCCATCACTTCATGTCAAATAGATGGGGGAAAAGTGCAAATAGTGACAGATTTATTTTGGGGGGCTCCAAAATCCAGTGGACAGTGACCGAAGCCATAAAATTAAAAGACACTTGCTCCTTGGAAGAAAAACTAAGACAAACTTGCTAAGTCACTTCAGTCATGTCCGACTCTTTGCCATCCTGTGGACTGTAGCCCTCCAGGCCCCTCTGCCCATGGGATTCTCCAGTCAAGAATACTGATATGGGTTGCCATGCTCTTCTCCAGGGTATCTTTCCAACCCAGGGATCAAACCCATATCTCTTATGTCTCCTCCATTGGCAGGCGGTTCCTTTACCACTAGCACCACTTGGAAAGCCCATGACAAACCTTGACAGTGTATTAAAAAGCAGAGACATTACCTTGCGGACAAATGTCTGTCTAGTCAAAGCTATGGTTTTTCCAATAGTGATGTATAGATGTGAGACTTGGACCATAAAGAAGGCTGAGTGCCAATGAATTGATGCTTTCAAACTGTAGTGCTGGAGAAGACTCTTGAGAGTCCCTTGGACAGCGAGGAGAACAAGCCAGTCAATCCTAAAGGAAACCAACCCTGAATATTCACTGGGAGGACTGATGCTGAAGCTGAAGCTGCAATACTTTGGTCACCTGATGCAAAGAGCTGATTCATTGAGAAGACCCTGATGCTGGGAAAGATTGGGGACGAGAGTAGAGGGGGCAATAGAGGATGAGATGGTTAGATGGCATCACGGGCTCAATGGACATGAGTCTGAGCAAACTCCGGGAGATAGTGAAGGACAGGGAAGCCTGGCATGCTGCAATCCATGGGATTGCAAAGAGTTGGACATGACTTAGTGACTGAACAACAAAGAAAAACAAGGATTATTTCCCACAAACCACCTGAAATACCCCAAATGGTAAACTTTGAGGCCTTACTCATCTAAAAATTATTTTTTTCACTTTCACTGAAATGCTTCTTTGGCTAGGTATTCTAATCAGTTAAAGAAAATCATTGTCCCTCCTATCTTTGAAAGTGTTGCTTCACTGCCTTTAAAATTGTATTACAGTGAGAGATCTGATTATTTCTTTGTAGATATTTTTTTTCCTGTATGAAAGCTTTATAGAAATTTCTCATTATCCTTTGTCTTCTTAGATTTCACCACAATGTATGTAGGTATGAGTGAGTGAAGTCGCTCAGTCGTGTCAAATTCTTTGCGACCCCATGGACTGTAGCCCACCAGGCTTCTCTGTCCATGGGATTCTCCAGGCAAGAATCCTGGAGTGGGTTGCCATTTTCTTCTCCAGGGGATCTTCCTGACCCAGGGATTGAACCCGGGTCTCCCGAATTGCAGGCAGACACTTTAACCTCTGAGCCACCAGGGAAGCCCTATGTAGGTATAGGCCTTTTATAATTTATTGTTATTGATTTATTTAGTCTTTGAGTTTTTCTCTAGATTTACTTTCAAGTGTACTGGCCCACCTCTTTATCTAATCTCATCCCACACACAATAAACCTATTAAGATAAATCCTAAGTTACAATATGGATATCTCACACACATAACATCATTAAGACAGACGTAATAATACATTCTGTACTATTCTATTTGTGTAAAGTTTCAACAGACAAAACTAATCTATGCTGTTAGAAGTCAGCATAGGGGTTATCTTTAGGGGCTAATGACTGGAAGCGGGCACAAGAAGGGCTTCTTGGATCTTGGTAATATTCTGTTTCTTGGTCTGGGTGTCGGTTACATAGTTGTATTAACTTTGTTTGTATTAACGTTGTGAAATTAATTTGTATTAACTTACACACCTTTATGTATGTGGTACTTCAATCAAAAGTTTTTTTAAGGGGCTTCCCTAGTGGTTAAGAGTTAAATAGACCACCTTGCAATGCAGGGACACTGGTTCGATCCCTGCTTCAGGAAGATCCCACATGCTACACAGCAGCTAAGCCTATGTGCCACAAGTACTGAACCTATGCTCTAGAGCCCCCAAGCCGCAACTACTGAAGCCTGCGTACCTACAACCCATGCTCCACAACAAAGAAGTCACAACAATGAGAAGCTCACACATTGCAACTAGAGTAGCCCCAACTCCCCACAACTAGAGAAAGCCTGCACATAGCAACGAAGACCCAGCACAGCCAAAAATAACAAACTAAATAATTTTTAAAGTTTTTTTTTAAACAACTGGAAATTATTTTGAATTCTCTATTCTTCTTACATAGAGGTAACTTTTCATTTATTTTAATATAATTTAAAAAGCACTGTTTATAATAGCCAGGACATGGAAGCAACCTAGATGTCCATCAGCAGATGAATGGATAAGAAAGCTGTGGTACATATACACAATGGAGTATTACTCAGCCATTAAGAAGAATACATTTGAATCAGTTCTAATGAGGTGGATGAAACTGGAGCCTATTATACAGAGTGAAGTAAGCCAGAAAGAAAAACACCAATACAGTATACTAACGCATATATATGGAATTTAGAAAGATGGTAACAATAACCCTGTGTATGAGACAGCAAAAGAGACACTGATGTACAGATCAGTCTTATGGACTCTGTGGGAGAGGGAGAAGGTGGGAAGATTTGGGAGAATGGCATTGAAACATGTATAATATCATGTATGAAACGAGTCGCCAGTCCAGGTTCAATGCATGATGCTGGATGCTTGGGGCTGGTGCACTGGGACGACCCAGAGGGATGGTATGGGGAGGGAGGAGGGAGGAGGGTTCAGGATGGGGAACACATGTATACCTGTGGCGGATTCATTTTGATATTTGGCAAAACTAATAAAATATTGTAAAGTTTAAAAATAAAATAAAATTAAAAAAAAAGATGTGCATTTTACAAGCAAAAAAAATAAAATTAAATTAAAAAAATAAAAAACAGATTAATATGTAAAAATCTGGAAAATCAGATTATATATTTATATACTGCAAAGTATACTCTAGGGACTTCCACCTCTAGAACCAGCAGAACAGGTAAGTCAGACTAGTATTTCTGACAAGCAACTAGACCAGTAGAACAAAATTTAAAAAAAAAAAAAAAAACTGTTTTAAGGTATAAACAGACATTGAAGACCAGGCCAGAAACTGATAAATATAGAGATTAAGAGAGGTAAGTCCTGCATTTGCCAATTCTGGAAGAAGTGGTTGAGAAGTGATTTTGACAGCCTCTCAGAGGCAGGGGGATAGGGGCTGAAGTGCAGAGTCAACTAAGGTAGGGAATGCAGAGGGAGGAAAGCAATCAGACAAGTGGGTGAATCTCCCTTGACTTGGTTTGGGACCTCAGAAGACTGCAATCTAGAAGTAAGACTGAACCAGAAGTAGATAGGTTTATAAAGAGACCATATCTATTTTAAGAGTAAGCTGAGGATGTCATAAGAACATGAAGGCTACACAGGTTTCCCAAAAGACACATTAAATCTGAGACTTGAGAAAGAAATAGAAGTGAGTAAAAATTTTCCAAGCCAAAATGGAAATTGGAGAAGCAAAGAGTAGAAGAGGGAAAGCATTCTAGAGAGAGTCCATGCAAAGGCTGGAGGCATTCTGAAGATTCATATATTCGTGTGATAGGGATATGAAAATATGAGCAGTTGAATGTAACTAGAGCACAGCTAAGATAGTTAAGAGGTGAAGCTGCAGTTGGATGAAAGTCAAATGTAAGAGAAGTTTAAAATGTACAATCAGTAAGACTTTTTAAGATTAGAACTACAGTAAAGAAAAAACTGTTAAGGAGGGTTCCTATGGTTATTTATGGTATAGGCAGCTGATAGACCATGGTATCTTACTTTTCAGATTCAAGGCAAACATGATTCACTTGTTACATTTACTTTCATAAGCCTAAATTACTTGCATTATCTTCCTAAAACCAGAGTCTATCACTTTCCGGTCCAAAACTCTTTAATAGCTTTCCTGCACATGTAATAGACTTCCCAGGTGGTGCTAGTGGTAAAGAACCCGTCTGCCGATGCAGGTTCGATCCCTGGGTCAGGAAGGTCACCTAGAGGAGGGCATGGCAACCCACTGCAGTATTCTTGCCTGGAGAATCCCATGGACATTAGAGCCTGGTGGGCTCCATAGGGCTGCACAGAGTTGGACAAAACTGACGGGGCCTTAGGACGCACACATGTACGTATAATAAAAAAAATTTAATTCCAACATGGACTATATGCCATCTATGATTTGGTTCCCACCTACTCTCTCATCATCTTTGTACAACACTTTCTGTCTCACTCACAGCATTTTAAGCTACGTAGCTTTCCTCAGTTCTATAAAATATTAAGATCTTGGTCTCCTGAGGGTCTCATACTTGATGTTTCTTTTGATATTTTCATCCCCTTCCCCACCCTTCACTTCACCTTTTTGTCTTTAGGTCTCAACTTAAACATTCTAGCATACATACCTTCAATGACTCCCCTCCCCCCAGCTTAAGTTAGGTTCCCTGGTTCATATCTCCCTCCCTTCATATCTTATTTGTGATTATGTATTTCCTCCTCGAGACTGTTAGGACAGTGACTTCATTTCTCTTGTATATATCCAGTACCTAGCACAGTGTACTGTGATATACAGGAGGTGCTCAAACACTGAATGAATAAATGCACACAGGATGAATAGCAGATTTGAAGGGAGAAAGATTTCAGGATTGGGTATTTTTAATCTGAAGTGTCTACACATTATCAAAAAGGAAATACTAGGCAGACAAAAACAGCTACCTGGATTTTAGAAGAAAGATCTAGGCCAAAAAGACAGATTTCGGAGTAATCAACAGATACCTGAAGCCATCCAAAATGAGAACACACAGAGAAGGAATTTTAAGCAGAAGGGGAAGGAGGCTAAGACTAAGAAAAAACAAATTGATGGGAGAAAAATAAGTCTGGGATAAGTATAATACCACTGAAGAGATTATTTCAGAAACAGAGTAAATAAATGGCAAATACTCAAAATGGAAAGGACTAAAATCTACCTACTAGATTTAGTGCCAAAGCTACTGATGACCTTGGGTAGCAGTATCAATGGAATGATGAGTAGAAATAAATGTCCAGTTAATTGTTAACTCAATCAGTGGAACAGAAGTTGAGAAAGCTACCAAAAACTTGGATGCTTATGTTAAAGAAGGTAGAGGGGCTTTTTCCCCTTTCTTAGAGAATGAAAGTTAGGGATATTTAAATTACCATGAGACAGAATCAATAAAGAGAAATCTAAGTTAGACAACTGCTAGAGCCTAATATAGGGTAGGAAACATGTAGGACCCAGAGCAGAGGATAGGGGATCAGACTTAGAATGGCAATTGTTCCACTGCAATTACAGGAAAGATGGGTTGGATTCAGTTACACTTGTAGAAAGGCAGGCAAAAACTGGGCTTCCCTGGTGACTCAGACGGTAAAGAATCTGCCTGCAATGCAGGAGACCCAGGTTCAGTCCCTAGATTGGGAAAATCCCCTGGTGAAGGGAATGGCAATCCACTTCAGTATTCTTGCCTAGAGAATTCTATGGACAGAGGAGCTGGTGGTCTACAGTCCATGAGATCACAAAGAGTCAGACAGGACTGAGAGATTACACCTTCACTTTCAGGCAAAAATTAAGGATTCATTTCAACTTTCTCTGTGAAGCCGGCGATGAGGTAGTCCACTGAGATTAAGTAGGAGGCTAATGTGCTAAATGGAGATAACATGAGATTTAATTTTTTTAAAGGATACACATTTATTTAGGCTGTACCTAGTCTCAATTGCAGCATGTGAGATCTTTAGTTGCAGCATGCAAACTCTAAGCTTTGGCATGTGGGATCTAGTTCCCTGACCAGGGATGGAACCTGGGTCCCCTGCACTGGGAATGTGGAGTCTCAGCTACTAGACCAGGGAAGTAGGTGGTATAGCATCTCACCAACTTGAAGTTTAAAAATGGCCACTATCATAAAAAGTAAAGAAAAAGAGAAAGGAATTTCAAGAAGCACTGCAGGCTTATAAGTCTGGAGACAGTGAATTTCTAATAGCAGTAATAGTGCAACTCTTTGATTCCCTTGCAGCTCTTGCCCAAGCCAAAATCAGGGAACTAAGACTGATACAGGATTTGTATTTTGGAGGGCAAAAGAACAAAAAGATAGAAGGGCAAAGTTAAAGGTACTGGCAATAGAACACTTAAATCAGAGTGGGTAAGGTGGAAAGGCTGGATAAGTAAAAAAGGAAAAACAGCAGGTTCCTCACAGAAAAGAATGGAGTAGAAGTCCAAATGAGGCCAAGTAAAAGTGTGGTGAGAACAATGAAGTAAGAAAGCTGAGAAAAGTGTAGGCTGACTAAATGAGTATGACATTATAGAAGTGATTTTCCCCATGATGGGCCTACTCAAACATCGTATTGAATGTACATGTTTATGCATATGTGCATAAATTATACACAGGATAAATTTTAATCAATACTTGATTTATAAAGTTTAATTCTGAATAACCTTAGGTTACTGTTCAAAAAAAATTTTAATGCCTTGCTTACACAGCAGGCCAGAGAATCTTTCAATGATGACATATTGATTTGAATAAAGCAAAAAGTTAAAAATCACTAGTCTAGGTCAACCTGTTCATTTTTCAGAAAAGGAAACAGCCTTCCAGAAGTAAAACGATTTACCCAAATTCAGCAACTTGCCATAGCAACAGAACTTTAAAAATAAATGGAACTTTGCAGAAAATGGTTTTTCTGTATTGAAAAATGGCTTACCTCAATCTTTCAGAATAAAAGTATTTCATAATTATCAACCTTTCTTGTAAAAATCTTTGATACAAATATTTGCCACAAATATTGTATTTATCATGCTTACAAATATTGTGTTCATCATGCTTATAAACATTACAAATGTTTTATAAGTCCCTGTCTAAAGACCTGAACTTATAATTTCTATAAATTTGCCAAAACCTATCAAGGAAAAACTGACAAGCTTAGTCAATATAAATGCTACATTTTACTTATACTGTTGACTAAAATTATTCCATTTCTTCTATAATCTTCCTTAACACAGAATTACACACAGCCACTAATAGAAAAGGCTGAATTTGGCAAAAGAGATGAACCCTATTTGTCATATCAGCAGTTTAACCATTCAACAGATATATTTAAAACAAAAAAAGAGCTCAGAACATGTGCCAGGTATTGAGCTAAATGTTAGAAAAACAGTAAGAACTGCTTTCCTATCTACAGACCACATGCTCACCAAATGCTTGTGTATTGAAGGACCAATTTAAGTCTTTTGATCAAATAGTAAATATTTTTATTTATCCACTATGCCACATCTAAGGATTAAAAAATTGTCATACCTCACACTTCCTCGAGAAATTTTAAATCTGGCTATGGAGATGAAATAGATAGGCATTGTATCTATATGCTGATGATTAGCTATTTTATCAAATACCAGAACTTTATACCTACTAGATGTTCGCCAATAAAGTACTCATCTAAGAAACAGTGAAAGTTCTATTGATATAGATAAAATTCTATTGATAAAGTTCAATGATATCACTGTCAAATATGTTACAACTAACTGGCTGTCTCACCAAGAAAATCATTAGTTTATTGGCAAATTTCACTTTTAAATCAAGTTGAACTACTTCATTTATTCCCCAAACTCACATTTTAAACTATTCCACAAAAATTTAATCTGAAGAAACGAAAAGTTTCTACACACTTCGTGCGTGCATGCAAAGTCACTTCAGTTGTGCCTATTTTCAACCCTATGGACCGTAGCCTGCCAGGCTCCTCTGTCCTTGGGATTCTCCAGGCAAAAATTGTGGAGTGGGTTGCCATTTCCTTCTCCAAGGGATCTTCCCAACCCAGATATTGAACCCACATCTCTTAAGTCTCCCACATGGGCAGGAAGACTCTTTTATCACTAGCGCCACCTGGGAAGCCCATTCTACACACTAATCCTTCCCAAAAGAACGTACTGTAAATTCTTAAAATTTCAAAATAAAAATTCCTCAAACATTTCACAAATAGGAGCAAGACCTCCTCCAAGAAATTCCACTTGATTCACATTATTTGTAGAGTCCATATTTGCAAACCCTACTTTCTAAAATTGATTTGCAATCCCCAAATCAATACTCACAACACTTTCACAACACTTACAGACAAGCCGGGGTGGTGAAAAATTTGAATTGCTCAATGCTAACATCAAACAAGGCTATGTTCTGCCTTCCTGTTTTGACTCATTATTGTAAACAAGCATCCTTGCCATGATCTACCTAGCATCACATTTTTTATATTTTTTATATTTTTATAAAAATATAGTTTATAGTGGGAGAAGGCAATGGCAACACACTCCAGTACTCTCGCCTGGAAAATCCCATGGTCGGAGGAGCCTGGTAGGCTGCAATCCATGGGGTCTGAGGGACTTCACTTTCACTTGTCATTTTCATGAATTGGAGAAGGAAATGGCAACCCACTCGTGTTCTTGCCTGGAGAATCCCAGGGACGGGGGGAGCCCAGTGGGCTACTGTCTATGGGGTCGCACCGAGTCGGACACGACTGAAGCGACTTAGCAGGAGCAGCAACACTGTATTGTACAGAGAACTAAAATACTGTGATAAACCACAATGAAAACGAACATGAAAATGAATGTATATATATATAACTGAAGCACTTTGCTGTACAGCAATAAACACACTATAAATCAACTACACTTGAAAAAAATTAATTAAAAAAAATTAGATTAAAAGTAAGGTATCCTTAAACAGAAAGACATATAAGGTTATACGCTGACAAAGTGTTCAGTCGCTCAGTTGTGCCCCACTCTTTGCGGCCCCATGGACCAAAGCCAGCCAGGATCCTCTATGCCATTTTCCAGGCAAGAACACTAGAGTGAGCTGCCATTCCCTACTCTAGGGAATCTGTCCTACCCAGGGATAGAACTCACATCTCTTGCACCTCCTGCATAGCGAGGCAGGCTCTTCAGTCCTAGCGCCACCTGGGAAGCCCAATATATATTGATAGGTGGCGAAATATTAATATATTGTGACCAGAGGCTCACAAAAACCTAAGCCTGTATTTCCCCTAGGAGCAGTGCTTCAGTATTTGCTAATTCAGCATTCACAGTGACTACAGAATAAAACTACCCAAGTAACAAGAATCAACTATACTTTGAAAGTGACACCTTTATGCATGTAAAATTAACTAACAAGACAGGGCAATAGTCCATTCTCCAAAATGAGCTACCATTTCAGTCTGTTCACCAAAATGAGCTACCATTTTCCTATAGCATTATTCCATGAGAATACTCAATAAATACGTGTGAAGTAAGTGGTTCATAAAATTAAGTGCTCCAGTTTTATGTTAAAGACTCCTATGTTCAATATTCTTTCCCAGCTAGCATAAACGTAGGCCAGTCCTTTGCTATTATTTGGAGTATGTGGACGCATACATTAGAACATAAAGCTCATAAAGCTCAAGTCAGAGAAGAAAAAAGTTCAGTAAGACTGATCATTCATTAAAGTTCTCATTATTGTACAATTAGCCCCTGAACAATACAGGTCCACTTATATGGGATTTTTTTTTTGGCCGCATGTGGGATCCTAGTTCAGAGACCAGGGGTAAACTGCACCCCTGCATTGGAATTCCAGGAACCTTAAACACTGGACCACCATGGAAAGTGCAACATGTGAAGCTTTTTTTTTCCCCAGTAAATATGTACTACATACAGGATGCTATGTACTACAGGATCCGACGTTGGTCGACTCCTTGAATATGGAACCGCTGATACTGGAGGGCAGACTGTAAAGTTACCTTTGAAATTCCGACTGCATAAAGGATCAGCAGTCTAATTCCCCTGCTCCCCTCCACTCCTGCCTCCCCCCAATCCTTCCCTTCCCTTCCCTTCCCACCTTTCAAAGGTCAACTGTATTTTAATTCAGTAGATTTCATCAGCTTTCACGATGTTTAGGAAAAACCTGTGATCACACATAATAGCAAGCATAAACAAGTTTCTCAGTTTTATTTAACATTTTTAAATGACTGCGCACTCTTTCTCTAATGCACCATACTAAAAAAGTGCAAAATGTGTACCATAAGCATATGGTCAGGAAAGTGAACACCCACAATGGTTGCACCATCAACTCAATTAAGCACTTTTACTCATTTAAAGAGTCCACAGCGTTTTCTGAAAGTTGCTGGACGTTAACAGCTGCTCCACATCTTCTTGCACTACTCTCTTCTGAACTGGTCCAGGCTGCTCAGCACGTACCCACGTGGGGTTAAGAAGGCGGTGAAAAACACCACAAGTGCAATAGCCACCTCCTGGAACAAGATACCAACAGCGCTGTTAGGAGGGCGGCTTCCGGAGTGGAAAACGGCTTCAAACGTTCAGAGGAGTTTGGCTGTGGTCCTCGACCTGGGGGCCCGGTGGCACCTAAAAAGCAGAACTCCCTTCCTAAGTGACCCAGTAGAAATTTCTAAGGAAAACTCATTTTCCTCCTCCTGGTGCCCCCGTTCTGACCTTTGAAATCTGGAAGCTAGACACTGCCCCGAGATTTCCCACATTTTAGGGAAATGCTAGGTCTCGGCAATTTAGGGCGCTATCAAAGTGGGAGATGTTCTGAGGTGCAACGACGGCTCTGCCCCTCGAACTTCGCACCCAAAACGGTACCGACAACGAAGGTCCGGTTCTCTGAGGCCCTCGCGCTCCTCGAGGTCCCCGCTTCCTGGGGCCTCAGGCCCAACCCCAGCGCCCTCAGCGCGACGGCGCCTCAGCTCCCCAGCGGCCTCCGAGCCCTCCGGACCACCCAAGCCTCCCACCCGAAGAGCGGCCGCGTCCTCCTCGCCTCCACCCGTCGGGGCGCTCCCGCCTAAGCCACGCGCTTCCGCCCGCCGCGTCCCGCCTTCGCCGCCCGGGAGAATGGGCCCCAACTCACGACGGTCGACACCGGGCGGTGGCGCGGAGGCTCCAAGTGGGCCATGCGCAGGCCAGGCATCAGGAGCAGCAGGGTCACACGGCGGCGGGGAAACACGCAGAGCACGGGCATGCGCGGCATGATTCGTCCGGTGCTGCGAAGCCAGGCGTAGACGCGAAGCGCGGTGAGGAGACGTGAGGTGAAGCGAGGCGACTCGCGGTCGGACCTCGCGAGTCTCAAAACACGGCAGTAGAATCGTCTGCGCATGTTCTGGGGACACAGGAGGTGGGGGGGCATACTACTCCCCGCTCCCTGATAAGCCCCGCCCCTGACACGCCCCTTCCGCTCAGCGCCCTGCTGAGCCCAGACCTTACGCACGTACCCGCTGCCTCAGTCCACCTACGCTCCTCGCGTAGCACCATCCCTATGCTCCTAGGCCCTGCTTCCTACGCATGCCACACCGCTCTCTCCCCTACCCGCCCTGCCTAACTTCCTAACCCCACGGCGCACAGTATCTCGATTTCTGTTGGGTGGGGATCAGACAGTAAAGAATTCGCCTCCAATGCGAGATCAGTTCAATTCAGTTCAGTGGATCAGTCGTGTCCGACTCTGCAACCCAGGCCTCCCTGTCCATCACCAACTCCCGGAGTTCACTCAAATTCATGTCCATCGAGTCGGTGATGCCATCCAGCCATCTCATCCTCTGTCCTCCCCTTCTCCTCCTGCCCTCAATCCCTCCCAGCCTCAGGGTCTTTTCCAATGAGTCAACTCTGTGCATGAGGTGGCCAAAGTATTGGAGTTTCAGCTTCAGCCTCAGTCCCTCCAATGAACACCCAGGACTGATCTCCTTTAGGATGAACTGGTTGGATCTCCTTGCAGCCCAAGGGACTCTCAAGAGCCTTCTTCAACACCACAGTTCAAAAGCATCAATTCTTTAATGCTCAGCTTTCTTCACAGTCAAACTCTCACATCCATACACGACCACTGGAAAAATCATAGCCTTGACTAGTCGAGCCTTTGTTGGCAAAGTAATATCTCTGCTTTTCAATATGCTATCTAGGTTGGTCATAACTTTCCTTCCAAGGTGTAAGCGCCTTTTAATTTCATGGCTGCAATCACCATCTGTAGTGATTTTGGAGCCCCCCCCCCAAAATAAAGTCTGACACTGTTTCCACCGTTTCCTCTTCTATCTGCCATGAAGTGATGGGACCAGATGCCATGATCTTCGTTTTCTAAATGTTGAGCTTTAAGCCAGCTTTTTCACTCTCCTCTTTCACTTTCATCAAGAGGCTTTAGTTCCTCTTCACTTTCTGTCATAAGGGTGGTGTCATCTGCATATCTGAGGTTATTGATATTTCTCTCAGCAATCTTGATTCCAGCTTGTGCTTCTTCCAGTCCAGCGTTTCTCATGATGTACTCTGCATATAAGTTAAATAAGCAGAGTGACAATATACAGCCTTGACATACTCCTTTCCCAATTGGAACCAGTCTGTTGGTCCATGTCCAGTTCTAACTGTTGCTTCCTGACCTGCATACAGGTTTCTCAAGAGGCAGATCAGGTGGTCTGGTATTCCCATCTCTTTCAGAATTTTCCACAGTTTATTGTGGTCCACACAGTCAAAGGCTTTGGCATAGTCAATAAAGCAGAAATAGATGTTTTTCTGGAACTCTCTTGCTTTTTCTATGATCCAGCAGATGTCGGCAATTTGATCTCTGGTTCCTCTGCCTTTTCTAAAACCAGCTTGTTCATCTGGAAGTTCACGATTCACGTACCGCTAAAGCCTGGCTTGGAGAATTTTGAGCATTACTTTACTAGCGTGTGAGATGAGTGCAATTGTGCAGTAGTTTGAGGATTCTTTGGCATTGCCTTTCTTTGGGATTGGAAGGAAAACTGACCTTTTCCAGTCCTGTGGCCACTGCTGAGTTTTCCAAATTTGCTGGCATATTGAGTGAAGCACTTTCACAGCATCATCTTTCAGGATTTGGAATAGCTCAACTGGAATTCCATCACCTCCACTAGCTTTGTTCATAGTGATGCTTTCTAAGGCCCACTTGACTTCACATTCCAGGATGTCTGGCTCTAGGTGAGTGATCACACCATGGTGATTATCCCAATGCAGGATACCTGGGTTTGATCCCTGGGTTGGGAAGATCCCCTGGAGGAGGGCATGGCAACTCACTCCAGTATTCTTGCCTGCAGAATCCCCATGGACAGAGGAGCCTGGTGGTCTACAGTCCATGGGATCACAAAGAGTCGAACACAACTGAGCAACTATGCATACAAGCTAAAGCATAGTGAACACAGCTAGACTTAACTTACCTTTATCTTTCATTCCTCCCTACCATATCTCTCTACGTGCCATCACTTCTCTTGGTGGAATTTATAACGTTTATACTCTGTTTTCTAATGTTAATTACATTTTCTATGCATTGTCGATAATTTAATTCCCCAAATTAAAATCAAGAACGAGTATCTAAAAATAATCATGGCAGGATCAAATTGAGTGTTTGGATCCAGTAAAGAAGGTGATGTAACTGTGGAAATTCTTGAAGGAAAAATGGTATATTGTGATTTTCAAATTTAATAATATAAGAACCCTTGCCTACTCCCTAAGATGATTTAGTTTCTTCACAGTATTTTATTTTTAGGCTTATTGTGAAACTAGCATTCTAGGGTTTCTTTTGATTTGCTCGTTTCTACTACCTGATTTCTTCCTCTTTTTGGATTCCTATTTCATTTTGCTTCCTATTTTTTTTGTTTCATTCTTATTTCAATTCCTTAAGCAATTCTTTCAGGAAGGGTCTGTGAGTAATATGTTTCTTCAATCCATAAAAGAAATATTTTGCTCTTCACTTAATTGCTAATTTGGCTGGGTATACAATGCTAGACTCAAAATTATTTCCTTGTTTTCTAGCATTTTAAAGGAATTTTAAAGGCATTATTCCCTTGTTTTCTAGCAGCTAGTGTAACTGCTAAGTGTGATCTAATATAATTCTTATTCCTCTGATGTAGCCTCTTTTTTTTTTTTTTTCTTGGAATCTTTTTGTATTTGGGCTTGTTAAGTGTCTCCACGTTATGGCTAGATAAGGTTCTTTCTTCATTCATACAAATCAGCAGTGGGTGAGACTTTTCAGCTTGAAGACTTGGATCTTTCTTAACCTCTGGGAGATCTACTTCTGTGTGTTATTTATGTCCTTCCCTCTATTTTCTCTAGTCTGTCTTCTCTTCACAAGAGATGAAGGATCAAGAGAGCTGTCTGTGGTCTCTTTATTATGTAAGACAGTAATCCCATTCACTAGTGTCTGAAAGCGAAAGTTAAGTAGCTCAGTTGTGTCCGACTCTTTGAGACCCCATGGACTGTAGCCCACCAGGCTCCTCCATCCATGGGATTCTCCAGGCAAGAATACTGGAGTGGGTTGCCATTTCCTTCTCCAGGGGATCTTCCTGACCCAGGGATCGAACCCAGTTCTCCCAGATTAGAGGCACACGCTTTAACCTCTGAGCCACCAGGGAAGCCCTGACCCCTACTCTTAACCTAATCTTCTCCCAGAGGCTACACCTCATCACTTTGGAAATTAGGACTTCAACATATGAATGTGGAGGGAATGTAAACATTCAGTCTATTGCATTTAGTAAAAAAAAAGAAAAGAGTGCAAAAAGATCTCATTAAAAATTTCTAGTTCTAAAAAAAAAATTTAGTTCTTAAAAATTATCACAAGAAAAAATTTTGTAACTGTGTATGGTAACAGATGTTCATTGTATTTATTGTAGGAATCCTTTCTCAATATATAAGCACACATCTCAGATGGGACTCAAACCCATAATCCTCCAACAGAAACCATACAACTCATCTCAGGACTTAATGAAGCTGAGGTTTTTTACATCTCAGCACAAAAGGAATTCTGCAAGAAGCAAAGTTATAAGAAGTAAATTTATTAATAATATTTGTAAGGAAGTTGCAGGAGCATGAGACATGAAAGGATAAGCATGTCCCAAGTCTTGGGCTAGTTCCTAGGATGGGCCACCAAATGCAGGTCCTTGGCTTCTGGCAGGAAAGCATTCAAGAACAAGTCATAGTAAAGTGAAAGCAGAGATACACATTCCATAGACAGAATAAGATCTGTCTCGGAAGGTGAGAGCGGACCTTGTAGTTACTTTTTATGGACTGGTAACTTCATAAGCTAGTGAGTAGGAGGATTATCCCAACTATTTCAAAGAAGGGGTGGGGATTACCAGGAACGGGGTGAGCCACCATTCACTTTTTGGTCTTCTAGAACCTGCCTCAGAACTGTCATGGTGCTTGTGGGTGTGTCATTTAGCATGCTAATGTATTACAATGAGCATTACAATTATATTACAATATAATATCCATCCATGTTGCTGCAAATGACAAAATTTCATTCTTCTTGGTGACTGAGCCAGCCACTTACCCATTTCCCATGGCTCTCTTTCCCCTTCTCTGCGTTATGTATGGCCCATAAGGACCATCTGCACATGGTAATTGTGTATCTCATTCACTAAGAGGTGAGCATTATAAGAGTAGGCTTGTCTGACTTGCTCACCCCAAAGCACCCCAAGAAGCACCTCACACACAGTAAGTACCCAATAAATATTTGTTGAATGCACGAATAATGAATGCTCATGTCTCCCTGCTCTCTTTTCCTTCCCACCTAAAGACACTGTCTGGGGAGAACACCCTCTGCAACACAGTAGAAACGGACAACTAGGGAGACATTAGATTGTGAAGAGAGGGAATGAATGCACGATGGCACCTGTAAATATTGGTCACCTGTTTGTAGCCATGAGATTATGGGAGAGCACAGCTGGAGGAGGGGTGTTAATGTATAATTCTTCCCAGATATTTCTCTCCCTCTATGGGCCAAGGAGGACTTGAGTTTTGCCTACTCAGTTTTTTTTCTTCTCCCTCACCCTTCAAGATGGGGGAAGAGGAGGTGTCAGAACTATCCCTTTAAATTCTTGTAATGCAGAATCAGGAGGAAACAGAAGGGGCAAAAGACAGAAAGCTCAAGACACCACTGAATGCAATTTTCTGAAGAGCTGAAAAAAAAATTTGTACTATGTGAATAAAGTAGAAAGAAAAATGAAAGGGAATTTTTAGAAGAATCGTGGTAGCCTATGTATCCCAGTGGTAAACAGCCTGCCTGCCAGTGCAGGCTTAGAGACGCGGGTTCAGTCCCTGGATCAGGAAGATCCCCTGGAGGAGGGCACAGCAACCTACTCCAGTACTCTTACCTGGAGAATCCCATGGACAGAGGAACCTGGCGGGCCACAGTCCATAGGATGGTACCGAGTTGGATATGACTGAAGAGACTTAGCACAGCACAGTATTATAAAATAAGTCACAATAGTTTGAAAGGATTGAACTCATACATGGTATGAGTTAACAACAATGGGATTAAATTGGAAATCAAAACCAAAAGGGTATCTGAAAAAACTCCTAGAATATTTAGAAATTGAACAATACACTTCTGAGTGACCCATTAGTCAAAGAAGAAACCACAAGGGAAATTAGAAAAGATTTTCAACTGAATTAAAATTAAAACACAACGCATCAAATTTTGTGAAGAGCCAGGCTCTTCTCTCCATGGAATTTCCCAGGCAAGAATACTGGAGTCGGTTGCTATGCCCTACTTCCCGACCCAAGAATCAGTCCCAGGTCTCCAGCACTGAAGGCAGATTCTTTCCTGTCTGAGCCACTAGGGAAGCCTTCTTCTGTAGTACTTGCCTTAGCATAAAATCCCAGACATTTTCATACAATTTTCTCTGATACTTTTTATTTTGGGGTTCCAATGTTGTTGACACATGGCATAGTCTGTAAACCTTTCTTTTCTGGGAACTGCCTCTCTCTCATAAAGTGATGATGGTAGTTGTTATTATTGATATTATAATTAGTAGCAGTAGTAGTATTTAACCTTTCTAAAGCACCTGTTTATGTGCCTGGAACTTCCTCTAAACACTACACAAAGTATTAACTCTCTAAATCTTCCTATACACCTATAAGGTAGGCATTGTTATTATACTCATTTACAGATGAAGAAACTGAGGCAAGGAAAATTTCAGCAAATTGCTCATAGTTATATTAGTGGTTCAGAAAGTTTTTAATCTCAGGAACTCCTTAGAGATTAAGCTCCAAAGAGCTTTTGGTTATGTAGGTTATACTATGTTCAGTTCAGTTCAGTCACTCAGTCGTGTCTGACTCTTTGTAACCCCATGAATTGCAGCACACCAGGCCTCCCTGTCCATCACCAACTCCCGGAGTTCACTCAAATTCACATCCATCGAGTCAGTGATGCCATCCAGCCATCTCATCCTCTGTCGTCCCCTTCTCCTCCTGCCCCCAGTCCCTCCCAGCCTCAGGGTCCTTTCCAATGAGTCAACTCTGCGCATGAGGTAGCCAAAGTATTGGAGTTTCAGCTTCAGCCTCAGTCCCTCTAATGAACACCCAGGACTGATCTCCTTTAGGATGGACTGGTTGGATCTCCTTGCAGTCCAAGGGACTCTCAAGAGTCTTCTCCAACACCACAGTTCAAAAGCATCAATTCTTCGGCGCTCAGCTTTCTTCACAGTCCAACTCTCACATCCATACATGACCACAGGAAAAGCCATAGCCTTGACTAGCTGGACCTTTGTTGGCAAAGTAATATCTCTGCTTTTCAATAACAGAAGCAGAAGGTATCAAGAAGAGGTGGCAAGAACACACAGAAGAACTGTACAAAAAAGATCTTCATGTCCCAGATAATCACGATGGTGTGATCACTGACCTAGAGCCAGACATCCTGAAACGTGAAGTCAAGTGGGCCTTAGAAAACATCACTACAAACAAAGCTAGTGGAGGTGATGGAATTCCAGTTGAGCTATTTCAAATCCTGAAAGATGATGCTGTGAAAGTGTTGAACTCAATATGCCAGCAAATTTGGAAAACTCAGCAGTGGCCACAGGACTGGAAAAGGTCAGTTTTCATTCCAATCCCAAAGAAAGGCAATGCCAAAGAATGCTCAAACTACCACACAATCGCACTCATCTCACACGCTAGCAAAGTAATGCTTAAAATTCTCCAAGCCAGGCTTCAACAGTATGTGAACCATAAACTTCCAGATGTTCAGGCTGGTTTTAGAAAAGGCAGAGGAACTAGAGATCAAATTGCCAACATCTGCTGGATCATAGAAAAAGCAAGAGAGTTCCAGAAAAACATCTATTTCTGCTTTATTGACTATGCCAAAGTCTTTGACTGTATGGATCACAATCAACTGTGGAAAATTCTGAAAGAGATGGAAATACCAGACCACCTGATCTGCCTCTTGAGAAATCTGTATGCAGGTCAGGAAGCAACAGTTAGAACTGGACATGGAACAACAGACTGGTTCCAAATAGGAAAAGGAGTACGTCAAGGCTGTATATTGTCACCCTGCTTATTTAACTTATATGCAGAGTACATCATGAGAAATGCTGGGCTGGAAGAAACACAAGCTGGAATCAAGATTGCCAGGAGAAATATCAATAACCTCAGATGTGCAGATGACACCACCCTTATGGCAGAAAGTGAAGAGGAACTCAAAAGCCTCTTGATGAAAGTGAAAGAGGAGAGTGAAAAAGCTGGCTTAAAGCTCAACATTCAGAAAACGAAGATCATGGCATCTGGTCCCCTCACTTCATGGGAAACAGATGGGGAAACAATGGAAACAGTGTCAGACTTTATTTTTGGGGGCTCCAAAATCACTACAGATGGTGATTGCAGCCATGAAATTAAAAGACACTTACTCCTTGGAAGGAAAGTTATGACCAACCTAGATAGCATATTCAAAAGCAGAGACATTACTTTGTCAACAAAGGTCCGTCTAGTCAAGGCTATGGTTTTTCCTGTGGTCATGTATGGATGTGAGAGTTGGACTGTGAAGAAGGCTGAGCACCGAAGAATTGATGCTTTTGAACTGTGGTGTTGGAGAAGACTCTTGAGAGTCCCTTGGACTGCAAGGAGATCCAACCAGTCCTGTTGGGGGCCGGCGTGAGGCACTCCACCCATGGCAAAGGTCATGAGGAAGGAGGCTTGACATACGCAAAGGCGGGATCGAGCCTCAGGAGTCCCCCTGGAAATCCTCGAGCATCTACCCCCATAACCAGAGCCTGCCTACTTTACTACTTTGTGCTCTCACCTACACCTCTGGCTTTACGGGGGGCTGTCCCCCACCACCTCTTTCAGAGAAGGAGTTAACTTAGAGCTCCAGTTAATAATAATTCCTGGGCATGATAGGAGTGTTTTAACCTACAAACTCCTCTGAAGGTTCTCTAGCCTGCCTGACAGGCTTGTCCGGCCACATGTGATTGCTCACAGCCTCCCAGCTGTGAGAGGCACGAGATGCTTTAAACCTTCTAAAAACAGGTTCTTTAGAAAAGTTAGAAAATTATTAGTATAAGTGTAATGGGCTGATTAGAAATTGTATTGGTGAAGGGTTTTTCATTTGTTGAGCCAATGTTTACTACTAAGTCTCCACATCCCCTGCCCTTACACACATTAATGAATATATAGAAGAAATAAGTATTAACCTTTGATATAAATCACGTTAGACCTTAGGCTAAGTAAATTCTTTGCTTAACTAAAACCCAATACACCCTCACCCTATAGGAATGTAACTTTATTTGGGTGGCGTCTGTTTTAAGAATAATCACCCCTGGAGAAATAAGTGTCCTGGTTGACTGACCGCTGTCACAAGGAGAGGGTCGTAAATTGTCAGCAGGACCCCTGGCCAGAAGATGATGTAACACCCCTAAGACCTCTGTATACATTTGTATGAAGCACCTGACTTTGATAAAAGTCAGGACTGCTGACCCCGCGTGACTTTTGCATAACATCTCAGTGTATAAAAGTAGACCATGGAAAATAAAGAATTGGGATCAGTTCCTCGAAAGACTGGTCTCCCCATGTCTCTCTCTCTCTCACTCTGGTTGAGTCTCCATCTGGAGCGCGGAACCCACCATGCTTACTAATTATGCCTGGGCTTCTAAGATCCGACCGGGGAGGCCTCAGTGTCTCCTCTCCTTCGGGAGAACGGAAGGACGCCTGCGGCCTACGTAAGTGGTGCAAGCTTCTTGTCTTGAAGTTTTATTAAACCAAGCTACTCAGCCTCTTTTCTCCACTGAATTTTCCTACTGAGCTATCCTCATTCTATTACTCTTTATATCCTTAATTAACGTTTAATTAAGCAGTTGTTCCCTGACCCTCGCCTACGCCGTCTCTCCTTTGAATACCCTGGATCAGCTGGGGCTGGACCCCAGCACAGTCCATTCTGAAGGAGATCAGCCCTGGGATTTCTTTGGAAGGAATGATGCTAAAGCTGAAACTCCAGTACTTTGGCCACCTCATGCACAAAGTTGACTCATTGGAAAAGACTCTAATGCTAGGAGGAATTGGGGGCAGGAGGAGAAGGGGACGACAGAGGATGAGATGGCTGGATGGCATCACTGACTCGATGGATGTGAGTCTGAGTGAACTCCGGGAGTTGGTGATGGACAGGGAGGCCTGGCGTGCTGCGATTCATGGGATCGCAAAGAGTCGGACACGACTGAGCGACTGAACTGAACTGATTTAGGTTGGTCATAACTTACCTTCCAAGGAGTAAGCATCTTTTAATTTCATGGCTACAATCACCATCTGCAGTGATTTTGGGCCCCAAAAAAATAAAGTCTGACACTAGAAACACTTAAATACTTTAAATATTTATTTATTAATTCACTTAAAAATAGAAGTAACAAACCCATCACATACTCACATAATAGCATTTAAATGAAATATAAATATATATATATATAAAACAGTGAAATGAGTGGTATTGTTTTACATTTTTGTTTCTCTTTACTGTCAGATTTAATAGAAAATTGTGCTGTGTGTATGTTCAGTTACTCAGTCGTTGCCAACTCTTTGCAACCCCATGGACTGTAGCCTGCCAGGTTCCTTGGTGCATGGAATTGTCAAGCAAGTGTATGCTCCTCGGTTCTTTGTCCCGTCACAACAAAGATTTGGAGTGACGGACATTAAAGCCCCCTTGGCATGTCACAGCTCTCGGGTCTTATACAGACCGTGTTATAGCTCTCAGATCTTGAAAGGACGATGTTATAGCTCTTAGACGAATCAGTGTTACATCTCTATTTTATTTATAAGTTAGCAGAAAAATCCATCTTCGAGGCGTGAGGGCACGTCGATCCAAAGACACGAAGAGAAGAGTGCCCCAGCACGCAGGAGAGGGAGAGAGAGAGAGAGAGCCCTTTGGCTCCTCTTTTTATACGTTTTTTTCTTCCCCTTGGGCCTGCCCTATGCAAATTGGGCTTAGTCAGGAGTACTGTTCTACCTGAAGTCCTCACTCCGGTCCTCGGACATTCCTTTGACCTTTCTCTTTTCTGCTTTCTCGGGCTTCTTACTTCCTTGTCTTTTAGCCACCGCCATTTTGGACTCCTTTTCCCTATTCTAACTACCTAACAGAATTTTCCAGGCAAGTATACTGGAACAGGTTGTCATCCTTACTCCAGGGGATCTTCCTGACTGGGAATCAAACCTGAGTTTGATTCCTGCATTGGCATGAAGATTCTTTACCATCGTACCACGTGGGAAGCTCATAATAGAAGATTAGACTACCTGAAAAAAAAAAAATTAGAAATAAACTACCCAGATTCACATCTGCTTTTATATTCAACCTATTGTGATGTCCCATGTTATACAGTCTCTGGAAAATTCCACTATACATTCTTCAGAGAATGAGTAAAAAAGTCAAATATCTTAGTGTTATTAGGAAAAGAATTTTTGTTTAATTGTTGTTTTTTAATGAAAATAACTGTGACATTGTGGGGCCTCAGAAAGAGTCTAGGGAACTCCTAAATTCATGGGCTACATGAATCCTGTAATAACTCTTTTTTTTTATTAATATTTATTTATTTGACCGTACTGGCCATTCTCAAGATGGCGGAGTAGAAGGACGTGCACTCATCTCCTGCTGCTGCTGCTGCTAAGTCGATTCAGTCGTGTCCGACTCTGTACGACCCCATAGACGGCAGCCCACCAGGCTCCCCAGTCCCTGGGATTCTCCAGGCAAGAACACTGGAGTGGGTTGCCATTTGGATCCCACCAAAAAAAGATACCCCACCTCCAAGGGCAAAGGAGAAGCTGCAACAGGATGGTAGGAGGGGCACAATCGTGTTTAAAATCAAACCTCATACCTATCAGAGAGACTCGAAGGTGCAAACAAAACCTCGTGCGCAAACAAAACCCAGGGAAAGGAGCGATGACTCCCCCACAAGAGACTGAGCCAGACATGCCTTTGAGTGTTTGAGTGTCTCCTGTGGAAGAATGAGTCAGCAGTGGCCTGCCATGGGCACAGAGGCTCTGGCAACAGCAGAACTGGGAGGTGCAGTATGTGGCATAAGTCCTCTTGGAGGAGGTTGTAATTAGCCCCACTGTGTGCGTGCCTGCTAAGTCGCTTCAGTCATGTCCTACTCTTTGTGATTCCATGGACTGCAGCCAGCCAGGCTCCTCTATCCATGGGATTCGCCAGGCAAGAATACTGCCATTCCCTTCTCCAAGAGATCTTCCTGATGCAGAGGTCGAGCATGTGTCACTTAATGTCTCCTGCATTGGCAGGCAGGAGTTTGATTAAATGGACCTAAGTTTGAGTAAACTCCGGGAGTTGGTGATGGACAGGGAGGCCTGGTGTACTATAGTCCATGAAGTCACAAAGAGTCAGACACGACTGAGCGACTGAACTGAGCTGAGCATTGCCAGGCAGGTTCTTTACCACTAGTGCCACCTGGCAAGCCCCACAATAAAACTGCTGAGCAGGTGACTCACAAACTGGAGAACAATTATACCAAAGAAATTCTCACACTGTTGTGAAAGTTCTAGGGTGAACAACAGATTTCCCAACCTGGGGATCCAGCAAAGAGACTGCAAACCCCCAGGGAATTTTACTTTGAAGGCCAGTAAGATTTGATTACAGAACTTCCACAGGACTGGGGAAACAGAGACTCTTGAAGGGCACAAACAAAAGCTTGTGAGCATCAGGACTCAGGAGAAAGGAACAGTGACCCCATAAAAGACTGAGCCAGACTTGCCTGTGAGTGTCCTGCAGTCTCCAGCAGAGGCACAGGTTGACGGTGACCTGCCGTGGAGCCAGGGGCACTGACTACAACTGTCCTGGGAGCTGCAGCATGCTGGCATAAGTCCTTTTGGAAGAGGATCATTACCCCTACCATAGTTTGGCCTCAGGATTTCCCTGGTGACTCAAACAGTAAAGCAGCTGCCTACAATGTGGGAGACCTGGGTTCAATCCCTGGGTCGGGAAGATCTCCTGGAGAAGGAAATGGCAACCCACTCCAGTCCTCTTGCCTGGGATGGAGAAGCCTGGTAGGCTACAGCCCATGGGGTCACAAAGAATCTGATAGGATTGAGCAACTTCACTTTCACTTTCAAACTACAGGAAGGGAACACAACCCCGCCCATCAGCAGAAAATTGGATTAAAGATTTACTGAGCATGGCCTTGTCCACCAGAGCAAGACCCAGTTTTACCCACAGCCAATCCCTCCCCCCCAGAAGCTTCCACAGCCTCTTATCCTCACCCATCAGAGGGGAGACAGAATGAAAACCACTATCCCAGAAGACTAACCATACTGTTCTCATGGATCAGACTTGTCTAACTCAATGAAACTATGAGACATACCCTGTAGGGCCACCTAAGTCTGATGGATCATGTTGGAGAGTTCTGACAAAACGTGGTCCATTGGAGAAGGGAATAGCAAATTTCACTTTGCCACTTCAGCATTCTTACCTTGAGAACCCCATGAACAGTATAAAAAGGCAAAAAGATATGACACTGAAAGTCGAACTCCCCAGGTCAGTAGGTACCCAATATGCTACTGGAGAAGAGCAGATAAATATCTCCGAAAGAATGAAAAGGCTAAGCCAAAGAAGAAACAACACCCAGTGGCTGTGTCTGGTGGTGAAAGTAAAGTCCGATGCTAGAAAGAACAATACTACATAGGAACCTGGAATGTTAGGTCCATGAATCAAGGTAAATTGGAAGTGGTCAAACAGGAGATGGCAAGAGTGAACATCGACATTTTAGGAATCAGTGAACTAAAATGGATGGGAATTTAAATGGAAGAATTTAATTTAGATGACCATTATATATAGTACTGTGGGCAAGAATCCCATAGAAGAAATGGAGTAGACATCATAGTCATCAAAAGAGTCCAAAATGCAGTACTTGGGTGCAATCTCAAAATGACAGAATGATCTCTGTTTATTTCCAAGGCAAACCATTCAGTATCACAGTAATCCAAGTATATGCCCCAACCAGTAATGCTGAAGAAGCTGAAGTTGAACGGTTCTATGAAGACATACAAGATCTTTTAGAACTAACACCTCTCAAAAAAGATATCCTTTTCATCATAAGGGATTGGAATGCAAAAGAAGGAAGTCAAGAGATAGTAGGAGTAACAGGCAATTTGGCCTTGGAGTACAAAGGGAAGCGGGGCAAAGCTAACAGAGTTTTGCCAAGAGAATGCACTCATCATAGCAAAACACCCTCTTCTAACAACACAAGAGACGACTACACATGGACATCACCAGATGATCAATATTGAAATCAAATTGATTATATTCTTTGCAGCAGAAGATGGAGAAGCTCTATACAATCAGCAAAAAAAAAAGACCAGGGGCTGACTGTGGCTAGGATCCTAAATTCCTTGTTGAGAAATTCAGATTTAAATTGAAGAAAGTAGGGAAAACCACTAGACCATTCAGGTATGACATAAATAAAATCCCTTATGATTATACAATGGAAATGACAAATAGATTCAAGGGATTAGATCTGATAGACAGAGTCCCTAAAGAACTATGGAAGGTGATTTGTAATATTGCACGAGGTGGTGATAAAAAACATCCACAAGAAAAAGAAATACAAAAAGGCAAAATAGTTGTCATAGGAGGCCTTACAAATAGCTGAGTAAAGAAGAGAACCAAAAGACAAAGAAGAAAAAGAAAGATATACCCATCTGAATGCAGAGAATTAGCAAGAAGAAATAAGTAAGCCTTCCTAAGTGAACAATGCAAAGAAATAGAGGGAAAAAATAGAATGGGAAAGACTAGAGATCTCTTCAAGAATATTAAAGATACCAAGGGAACATTTCATGCAAACATAGGCACAATAAAGGACAGAAACAGTATGGACCTAATAGAAGCAGAAGATATTAAGAGGTGGCAAGAGTACACAGCAGAACTACCCAAAAAAGATCTTAATGACCTGGATAACCATGATGGTGTGATCACTCACCTAGAGCCAGACATTCTAGAGTGCAAAATCAAGTGGACCTTAGGAAGCATCACTACGAACAAAGCTACTGGAGGAGATGGAATTCCAGTTGAGCTATTTCAAATCCTAAAAGATGATGCTGTGAAAGTGCTGAACTCAATATGCCAGCAAATCTGGAAAACTCAGCAGTGGCCAAAGCACTGGAAAAGGTTAGTTTTCATTCCAATCCCAAAGAAGGGCAATGCCAAACAATGTTCAAACTACTGCAGAATTCACTCATTTCACATGCTAGCAAGGTCATGCTCAAAATCCTCCAAGCTAGTCGTCAATGGTACATGAACCAAGAACTTCCAGATGTTCAAGTTGGATTGAGAAAAGGCAGAGGAACCAAAGATCAAATTGCCAGCATCCATTGGATCATAGAAAAAGCAAGAGAGTTTCAGAAAAACATTTACTTCTGCTTCATTGACTAGACTGAAGCCTTTGATTATATGGATCACAACAAACTGTGGAAAATTCTGAAAGAAATGGGAATACCAGACCACCTGACCTGCCTACTGAGAAATCTGTATGCAGGTGAAGAAGCAACAGTTAGAACTGGACATAGAACAATTGGTTCCAAATTGGGAAAGGAGTATGTCAAGGCTGTATATTGTTACCCTGCTTATTTAAATTATATGCAGAGTACATCTTGTGAGATGCTTGGCTGGAAGGAATACAAGCTAGAATCAAGATTGCCAGGAGAAATATTAAATAACCTCAGATGTGCAGATGACACCACCCTTATGGCAGAAAGCAAAGAGGAACCAAAGAACCGCTTGATGCAAGTGAAAGAGGAGAGTGAAAAAGTTGGCTTAAAACTCAACATTCAGAAAACGAAGATCATGGCATCCGGTCCCATCACTTCATGGGAAATAGATGGGGAAACAGTGTCAGACTTTATTTTTTGGAGCTCCAAAATCACTGCAGATGGTGACTGCAGCCATGAAATTAAAAGACGCTTACTCCTTGGAAGAAAAGCTATGACCAACTTAGACAGCATGTTAAAAATCAGAGACGTTACTTTGCTGACAAAGGTCCATCTAATCAAAGCTATGGTTTTTCCGGTAGTCATGTATGGATGTGAGAGTTGGACCATAAAGAAAGCTGAGTGCCGAAGAATTGATGCTTTTGAACTGTGGTATTGGAGAAGACTCTTGAGAGTCCCTTGGACAGCAAGGAGATCCAATCAGTCAATCCTAAAGGAAATCAGTCCTGAATATTCATTGACAGGACTGATGCGGAAGCTGAAATTCCCATACTTTGGCCACCTGATTGAAGAACTGGCACTTTGGAAAAGACCCTGATGCTGGGAAAGATTGAAGGCAGGAGGAGAAGGGGACGACAGAGGATGAGATGGTTGGATGGCATCACTAACTCGATGGACATGAGTTTGAGCAAGCTCCAGGAGTTGGTGATGGACAGGGAAACCTGACATGCTACACTCCATGGGGTCGCAAAGAGACACGACTGAGTAACTGAACTGAACTGAACTGAACGGGCCAAATCATCCCACTCCAGGGATGTTACACTTGGGATCAGCAGTCTGAAACTGTTTCTTTTATACCATGAGTGGTCTAACTTGGGAGCCATGTTTTTTTCTACCCACAGAGAAAGCCCTTCCGTGGTGAGTCAATAATGAAGCCAAGCTGTTGAACGAAGCAGAGATAAGCGATGGAAGGAACATCCTGACCACATTCAGATCCCTGTTTCTCACTGTTCTGAAGCTCTGGTACTTTCTCTCCTTGAGTTCTGGGCCACTTTTTATTTTCTTAATGACAGATCCTGCTTTTGACTTCAATAAGTCAAAACTGGATTTCTATCACTTGTAACCCAAAGGGTCTTAACAAAGACTCTGTTAGTCAAGTCTTTTTTTCCCTCAAGTTTTCCCTGCCCTTAAATTTAAAAAAAGATATCAAAAATGCTGAAGTAAACTAAGAGCTCTGTGAGAGACAAGCTTGGTTGAACTAATCCAAATCACGAGAAGTTTAGACTGGTGTGCCACTGATGTGAGAATCAAGCATTTTAGGTCTTTCTCTGTGAAAAAACCCATAAATTACTTTTGACAGTGTCAGTAAATCTGACTCCAAATTCAGCCACAACACAATTAAGCTCCTGCCGCCCACCTGTACCCCTGGAGGTGCCACTTTCAGCTTCTCAAATTGCAGGTACAAATAGCAGTAGCTCCTTTAATACTTCCAAGTTACAGAAGACTAGCACTGTTAACTCAAACCTCTCCAATTTTCAATAAAGGGCTTAGTGGGCCCCAGATTCAATATATTCTCAGTGAACTATAATGCAGAACCTTCCTGCTACAGTTATATAAAGGGCATAATTAGAGCTATAGCCTAGAGATCAGGTTTTTTGAGCTCTGTATATACAATGAAAAAGAAAGGCACACTCACCCACTTGCTTCTTTCTAATGTGATTTTTATAAGTGTTCGTGGTCTAAATAAACTGGTGTTAGAGTTCTAGAAAATTATATAAGGTATTAAGACTGTGGTACCTCAGGCTCAAACATCTTCATTTCTCTCCTCTCTAGAAAACACTTTTAATTTCTGTTCAAGGACCAAAGTTCTTTGAGGAATGCAGTGACTCTCTCTGGATCTATTTATGTCTATCTTTACAGTTGCATGACCTCAGAGGAAGAAATTCAAGAAGGCAGCAACAGCAGAGAGTTGCAAAGGTTGGGAAAACATTCAGAGTTATGCAACTGGTACCATCAGTATCACACTCCTGAATTGAACACACATTGCCAATATGAGATCCGGTAAAAGCAGCCATCCATTATTTCAAAGTATCCTGAGAAAGAATTGCCCTTCTGCAGTTCACAAGATAATCTTGATGTTCCAAGTTTACTCTTTCAAATTTGTACTTTTTTTTAATAGAGTGTTTCTTCAAAAAACTGTAGGCGATGAAAACAGTTTTAGTTTTCTTATATCACTTTTTCATTTTTAAATCTGAAATTCCTTTTCCTCTCCTAAACTGCAAGATATTTGCAGATGTATCTGTATCCAGATATTCTTCAGTGGATTTCTTTTATACTGGAGTGAAGAGAGATTGGCAGTTGGAGCCAATAGATCAAAGATCAGACCTCAATACTATCCTTTACTAGCTGTGGAGCTTTATTCAAATTAAGTATAATAATACTTCTCTTAGAATGCTGATGTAGAGGTTAAATGAGGTAGTGTGTATATATGTATTAACCTGTATGTGTATATAAATATATATATATACACATACAGGTTAAGATTGTTGTTTAGTCGTTAAGTCATGTCCTACTCTTTTGCGACCCCCTGGACTGTAGCCTACCAGGCTCCTCTGTTCATGGGACTTCCCAGGCAAGAATACTAGAGTGGGTTGCCATTTTCTTCTCCAGGGGATCTTCCCGACCCAGAGATAGAACCCACATCTCCTGCATTGGCAGTTGGATTCTTTATCACTGAACCACCTGGATAAATGTTCCTCATTCAGTGTTACAGAAAACATAATAATAAATGAAATTGATTGGGTCACATAAGTGGAAAGGCCAGAAGTAGTTGATTTCAGGGAAAGCTTATTTAAGCATCTCTAATGGTGTCTCCAGGGACTCGTTTTTCCTTAGGGCACAAGTTAGCTGTACCCTAAGTCAGGCTCCCCTCTGGTAGCAGGATGGTTGCCAAGAGCTTCTGGGGCTACATCCAGGTTCAATCATGTTTAATAGAAGAGAAGACTCTTCCAGCATCTTCTGCAGGAGACATTTTCTTTTCCAGAAGTCCTAGTCACATCCTGGCTCTTGAGGGGTTACATATTTTCCCCTGAATACATCTCTTAAGCCAAGGGAGTGGCATCTGGGCATCTGCTGAAAATCTTAATCAAATCAGGCAACCAGGTGTAAAATGTTGGATCAATCCCACCCAAACTCCTTGATTGGGAAAGTGAGAAATTATGAGAAAAAAAAGGACCAAAATGGTTGAGGAACCATGACAGTGTGTAAGAATGTGTTTTGAAGAAGGATGCTGAGTAAACTGGGTTGAATTCCATCTCTAGGATTTGTGGAGGAAACAGATCCTTCCAAAAGATCAAGGATTGACTGGTACCCTTGCCAATTAGACCTCCAGAACATTCCATAGCATCTTAAATACTTAAGATGATATCACCATCCTTAGTATCTTAAACACTTTAAATATTTTACACTTATTTTTCTATATAGTTTAGGGTTTATATATCTGTAAAGCAAATGGTTTAGCTTTGCGTGTCTTTGAATTTTATAGAATTTAAGATGTCATTATTTGATGTCTCACTAAGAAAGAAAAAAAAAATCTATTAACTAAATCATGACCCAGTATTAAGAGGTCACCAACTGTAACACAACAAATTTCAGCATTCCTTTAAAAATGTAAAAAAAAAAATCTGTGTCTTAGAAAGGAAAAAACACAATACATGGAATTATCTTGTATGTTACTTTTGTGTTTTTAAGATCAATGTTTTTCATAGCTCAAATTCAATTAAAGCATGAATGTACCAGTTTTTATCCATTATATTATTGATATTTGGGTTGTTATCAGTTGAGTAATATAAACAATGCTGCTATGAATCTTTTTGTTCCTATCTCCCGGCGCACATGGGTATAAGTTTCTCTATATAACCAATAGTGGATTTTTGCTGGATGCAGGACAAGCCAATTTTCTTCTTTCCTAGGTAATGTCAAACTGCTTTCCCAAATGGTTCTTCCTATTTCTACTCTCACCAATAGTATTTGTTGTTGTTCTTTAGTTGCTAAGTCAACTTGTGACTCCATGGACTGTAGCTACTGATACTCTTGCGACCCATGGACTGTAGCCCACCAGGCTCCTTCTGTCCATAGGATTTCCCAGGCAAGAATACTGGAGTGGGTTGCCGAATTTCCTTCTTCAGGGGAATCTTCCTGACCAGGGATGAAACCTGTGTCTCCTGCATTGGCAGACAGGTACTATACCACTGAGTCACCAGGGAAGCACCACCAGCGGTATAGTGAGTTCCTAATAACCCACATCTTCATCAACACTTGGACTTGTCCCTTTTTTAAAAAAATTTTAACCAATGTGATGAGCCAGTATTATTATCTTATTGCAGCTCTATAATTTGTACTTCCATTATATTAACCCGGTTGAGCACCTTTTAATTTGTTTTATTTTGATTTCTTCATTTGTTCAGGTTTTTTGAAAATTACTTCACAAATATTTTTTACCAATGTGTGACTTGTCTTTTCACTCTCCTTACTGTGTATTCTGATGAACTGAAGCTCATGTTTTAAATGTAGCTGAATCTATGTGTAGGGGAGGCAAAACTTGACTTCTACCCTCTTAAGGTCTCAGACAGGGACTGAGAAGTGAGTTGACACACACAGATTAACAAGGAGAGGCATACAGATTTTTACATGTGCATGGGAACCTCTCAGTTCAGTTCAGTTCAGTCGCTCAGTTTTGTCCAACTCTTTGCTACCCCATGGACTGCAGCACGCCAGGCATCCCTGTCCATTACCAACTCCTGGAGTTTACTCAAACTCATGCCCATTGAGTCGGTGATGCCATCCAACCACTTCATCCTGTCGTCCCCTTCTCCTCCAGACTTCAATCGTTCCCAGCATCAGGGTCTTTTCAAATGAGTCAGCTCTTCACATCAGGTGGCCTAAGTATTGGAGTTTCAGCATCAACATCAGTCCTTCCAGTGAATATTCAGGACTGATTTCCTTGAGGATGGACTGGTTGGATCTCCTTGCAGTCCAAGGGACTCTTAAGAGTCTTCTCCAACACCACAGTTCAAAAGCATCAAATCTTCTGCGCTCAGCTTTCTTTATACAGTCCAACGCTCACATCCATACATGACCACTGGAAAAATCATAGCCTTGACTAGATGGACCTTTGTTGGCAAAGTAATGTCTCTGCTTTTCAATATGCTATCTAGGTTGGTCATAACTTTTCTTCCAAGGAGTAAGCATCTTTTAATTTCATGGCTGCAGTCACCATCTGCAGTGATTTTGGAGCCCAAAAAAATAAACTCAGCCACTGTGTCCACTGTTTCCCCATCTTTGTGCCATGAAGTGATGGAACTAGATGCCATGAACTTAGTTTTCTGAATATCGAGTTTTAAGCCAATTTTTTCACTCTCCTCTTTCACTTTTGTCAAGAGGCTCTTTAGTTCTTCTTCGCTTTCTGCCATAAGGGTGGTGTCATCCGACATCTGAGGTTATTGGTATTTCTCGCAGCAATCTTGATTCCAGCTTGTGCTTCATCCAGCCTAGCGTTTCTCATGATGTACTCTGTGTATAATAAGTTAAGTAAGCAGGGTGACAATATACAGCCTTGACATACACCTTTTCCTATTTGGAACCAGTCTGTTGTTCCATGTCCAGTTCTAACTGTTGCTTCCTGACCTGCATACAAATTTCTCAAGAGGCAGATCAGGTGGTCTGGTATTTCCATCTCTTTCAGAATTTTCCACAGTTGATTGTGATCCACACAGTCAAAGGCTTTGGCATAGTCAATAAAGCAGAAATAGATGTTTTTCTGGAACTCTCTTGCTTTTTCCATGATCCAGCAGATGTTGGCAATTTGATCTCTGGTTCCTCTGCCTTTTCTAAAACCAGCTTGAACATCGGGAAGTTCACGGTTCACATATTGTTGAAGCCTGGCTTGGAGAATTTTGAGCATTACTTTACTAGCGTGTGAGATGAGTGCAATTGTGCGGTAGTTTGAGGATTCTTTGGCCTTGCCTTTCTTTGGGATTGGAATGAAAACTGACCTTTTCCAGTCCTGTGGCCACTGCTGAGTTTTCCAAATTTGCTGGCATATTGAGTGAAGCACTTTCACAGCATCATCTTTCAGGATTTGGAATAGCTCAACTGGAATTCCATCACCTCCACTAGCTTTGTTCGTAGTGATGCTTTCTAAGGCCCACTTGACTTCACATTCCAGGATGTCTGGCTCTAGGTCAGTGATCACACCATCGTGATTATCTGGGTCGTGAAGATCTTTTTTGTACAGTTCTTCTGTGTATTCTTGCCATCTCTTCTTAATATCTTCTGCTTCTGTTAGGTCCATACCATTTCTGTCCTTTATCAAGCCCATCTTTGCATGAAATATTCCCTTGGTATCTCTAACTTTCTTGAAGAGATCTCTAGTCTTTCCCATTCTGTTGTTTTCCTCTATTTCTTTGCAGCTCATAAAAACTGAAAGACTAGGAATGGATTGGTTTAGGGCAAGCTATGCCCAGGAGTTCAAATGATGTCAGGGCTTCCCTTTCTCAGTTTCTCTGCTTCTTTCTGCTTATGGTCTCCATTCTCTCCTACTGCTCATGTCTTTCTCCTCATAGCTAAGGAAGATAATTTACATTGTCTTTTAAGGTCAAAATTCCAGAGAAATAGATTTAAAAAAAAAATCTCCTAGGATAACTTCATAGAAATTTCCAGAATAGATGCTGATTTGCTGACTTGTGTCACAGGCCCACTAGGTCTGTCTGACTCTAGAGTGCATACTCTTCACCACTGAATACTATCTTAGCACTTAAAAAAAAAAAAAAATATATATATATATATATATATATATTTTAGTCTGCCTTCTTATTAGAGTCTAAGCTCCTCAAGGACAAAGACTCATTTATTTTTTACCTGGCACATCTATCACTGTGCTTGGCATATGGCATTGGATGCATTTTAAAAAAATGTGTAGTAGTGAACTGAAATAGATAAATCTAAACTCTAACGGATGATGTGTAAACCAAGTATATTCAGTATCTTGTAAGTGCAACTAAATAGTTTAATAAGAAAACACAAGATAGATGAATTAAAGGGTGGAAAAAAATCATGGAGCACTTACACATGGTTTCTGTAAAGATAAATCACACTCAACTAGTCTACTAGAGTTCTTCAAATATGCAGATAAAGAAAAGGACAAGGTGAAACCAGCAGACTTTATTTGGCTTTTCAAAAAGCCTTTTGATAGATTTCCACGTCAAAAGCTTTTAGAAAAATGGTGCCACCCTCAGATTTTAGAATGCTGTTGTTGTTGTGTTGTTCAGTTACTCAGTCATGTCCAACTCTTTGCCATCCCATGGACTGCAGCATACCAGGCTTCCTGGTCCTTCACCATTTCCTGGAGTTTGCTCAAACTCATTTTCACTGAGTTGATGATGCCATCTAACCATCTCATCCTCTGTCCCCTTCTCCCCTGCATTCAATCTTTCCCAACATCGGGATCTTTTCTGAGTTGGCTCTTTTCTAATGAGTTGCCAAAGTATTGGAGCTTCAGTTTCAGCATCAGTCCTTCCAATGAATGTTCAGGGTTGATTTTCTATAGGATTGACTGGATTGATCTTCTTGCAGTGCAAAGGACTCTCAGGAGTCTTCTCCAGCACCACAGTTCAAAAGCAACACTTCTTCAGCGCTGAGCCTTCTTTATGGTCCAACTCTCACATCCATACATGACTATTGGAAAAACCATAGCTTTGACTATACAGTCTTTTGTTGGCAAAGTAATGTCTCTGCTATTGTTGGTATTGTTTTACTTTTGCTTGTTAAATTGTGTCTAGAAAGCAGAATCTAAGTCAAGCAATGAAGATTTGGAATAAATGAGAATGTACATGCTAAGGTGCTTCAGTCACGTCCAACTCTGTGCAACCCTATGGACTGCAGCCTGCCAGGCTCCTCTGTTCATGGAATTCTCCAGGCAAGTATACTAGAGTGGGTTGCCATGCCCTCCTCCAGGGGATTCACAACCAGGGATTGGACTCTTACATCTCCTGCACTGGCAGGTGGATTCTTTACCACTAGTGCCACCTGGGAAGCCCGAAAGTGTAATAGTGGGGACCAATCTTATGTAATGTTTTGTAAATTATCAAAAGGTGGTTAGCACAATGAAATTTTTAGTTTGCATATAGTAGGTCTTTCAGTTAGTGTAGTATTTAGCTAAAGACAAAGGCAAAAGAATAGAAAATAACGGTAGGTGTCTTGAACTTAGATAAGATTCATTTATGCATTTTCAGGAAGTAGACCCTGATGCTGGGAAAGATTGAGGGCAGGAGGAGAAGGGGACGACAGAAGATGAGATGGCTGGATGGCATCACCGACTCAATGGACACGGGTTTGGGTGGACTTCGGGTGTTGATGATGGACAGGGAGGCCTGGTGTGCTGCAGTTCATGGGGTCACAAAGAGTCAGACAGGACTGAGCGATTGAACTGAACTGATAACAGTACATGGGAACAGGATGTGGGCACCCAGAGACAAACCTTTGCTCCAACTAGATGGGCCTATTTCCCTTGTATTTTCTCACTTTTCCATGTACTTATCTCCTGTCACCACACACACACACACACACATGCTCAGTTGAAGAAACCCCTACCAATTAGAAGCTATATTTTTTTCCGCACAATGGAATGCTACAATCTTTAAACCTTTGAGGACTGGGGTTGAGGAAAGATGCATGGGTTGAAAGGTTGGGGGAGGGTAAAATGAAATAATATCAGTTGGAAAGAAATATCTTTGCAAGGCAGTAAGGAGGTGATGAATGAGCACAAGAAAGATACATCTAATCTGAAGAAAGTCCAGAGAAAAGCAATGATCACATTCATAAAGTCCTTTCCTTGTTAAAAAAAAAAAAGAAAAGAAACCTAAATCTTCCAACCAAATGTGAAATGTATAAAATAATAAAGGACCAAGAAATGGTTAAAAACACATCACAAAATTTGAAAGTGCTCTTAGTCTTTTAAGCTTAGAGATGGTTTGAGAACAAGAAGACTTGGAGGCAGGACTTAGAAAACTTGTTTCTCAAAGGATGGGTAGAGATTGACAAAGCAAGTACTTTCGAGAGGGATTTAAATAAATTCCCAGAGGACAAATACACGACGTATTGAAAAGCCTGTCGGAGAACTGTGAGGGGTAATTTGTCTGATGACCAGGGTGAGAATGTCTGGGTTCTAGTCTTGGCTTGTCCACTTACTAATGCAGCATGTACGCCCCGGGGTTGGGGGGGCGGTGGCCAACGACTTGGTATTTTCGAGTCTATTTCCTTAGTCGTAAAAGGATACTTGTCCTTTTTCTTGTAAAAATAAGCTTGTAAAGGATACTTGTAATACTTGTCCCCACTACCTCAAAGGGTGGGGTTTGGGTGTTCAAAGGAAGCCATGTATTTAACAGTGTTTTTGCAAACTGTAAGGTGTTCCATAAATATGTGTTTTTGTTAATGCATCGCTGAAACTCCCAGACGAGGGGCATCTGGGGAGAGCGATTTGGCTCTCCCACGTGGCGACTGTGAGCTTTCATCAGTTCTTATCCCAGGTTTATGGGAGTATCTTGCTGAGGAAAACTTTTCAGTGTCTGACTTAAAAAAAAAAATCTTCTATACAACTAGCAAGATGGTGTTTGTAAAAGTATCATACAGACAGGGCTTAAGATAAACTGTCAAGAAGTCACCCAAGCGCCAAGACTGTAAAAAAAATTAAAAATATTTCCGCGGACGTAGCCTTCGTTTTGAGAAAGATGCAAGGTGAGTTCTAGATCAGGATGCCGGCCGCAGAATGGAAACAAAAATTGGTAGAATCGGTCGTCCGGTAACGTTGTTATTATAGTTCTATTCTGACAGATTTAAACGATTTGCCACAGTTCCCCAGAATAAGCAGGATACGAGCAACCAACTCCGAGGAGAGAGCGGGAATAATGCGCGCGCACTCGACTCCGACCGCTCCCGGGTCCCGTGAGCGCGCCTCCCGGGCCAGCCCCGGCGCGCGCGCTGCCGGTGGTCCACGTGACCCCGGGCGCGGCGACGGCGAGGACGGGCGGGGGCTCGGGCCGGCTCCGCAGCGTCGCGCAGGCGCGCCAGGTCCGCGCTGAGCCGAGCCCCTCCTGCCCGCTCCAGGCGTCAAAATGGCGGCGAGGGGAACCTGGAGAAGCCTCGGAGCCTGAGCCACTGACAGGAGCGGAGAGGGGGGCGGCGGCGGCGACGGCAGGAGGAGGATGGCCCGGGGCGCTGGCGCCGGTGCGGACGGCGGTGCTGGTGGTGGCGGCGGCGGGGGCGACGGCCGCGGTCCCAGCGGCGGCAGCAGCAGCAGCAGCGGCGGGAGGAGCCTCCGGGGTGAGTGTCCCCCTCGATGTCTCCGAGGCTGTGAGGCGAGGCTGTGCCCGGCGCGGCGCTGGGCGTCCCGGCGGGGAAGGGGCTGTGCGTGAGCGGCGAGGGCGCAGGGCTGGGGCCGGGCCGCCGCGCGGAGCCGCGGGGCAGAGGGAGGCAGTGGTCCGTCTGGGGCTAAGGCGGCGGCGGCAGACTGACCGGTCCTGGTGCGCTCCGAGGGGCGGGCTGGGCTGTGCGCCGCCGTTCCGGGGGCTGGAGCCGCGAGGTGTGGCGCTCCCGAGCTGGGAGAGCGGCCGGGCCGGCTTCCGACTCAGGGCTCCGAGGGGCGGGACCCGCAGCTCCCTGGACGCCGGGAAACCGCTCCCGAGACTCGGGCGCGCGTTTACCCGGGCTGCCGGGCTGCGACCGCCTGGGGGTGGGCGTGAGAGCGGCCGGCCGGCTTCAGGGGTCGGGGAGAGCAGGCCTGGGGACCGCTGCTCCCGGGGAGAAGTTGGATTGTCCGGGTAAGTTACTGTTTCGGGATCGAACTGGAATTGGCTCTTTGGTAGGTTGGGAGAGAGAAGAGACAATACAGAGTGTTTGATAAAGAAGTCTGTGCTTGGAGTACTTGAAAGGCTAAAAGCATGCATTCAGCATCTCGTCATTTGTACAGATGTTTATTTACTAGCCTTGCCCCGAAGATGAGAACTTTCTCTCACAGTTTTGGAGGGGAAAGCTCTGAGAAGTGTTGCTGCTCTTTTGAAATACAATAACACCTCTTCATATACCAGCACAGATAATAAGTACTCTGGATTAGGCCTAATTTGCAGAAGCAGTCTTGGTTTTTACCAGAAATCTGTTCCCTCTGCTAAAATATCTTACCGTGATAAAGAAATAGACATTTTTACAATCTTTTGTCTCTCAATGGCATCCATTTCTTTTAGATTGCTGAAATCTATTACTTTCTTCCCGGAGATGTGGAAGAAAGATTTGAAATTGCAAGAATCATACGCGTTAATGGCAGCTGTGACGAAACTTGTCCTAGAATTTTGAAGTCAGAAAAACCTTGAGCGATCTGGTGTGACTTGTTTTAGAGCCGGGAAACTAGGCTCAGGGAGATGAGCTACTCGCTGTGGGTCCTGCAGCTGGCCAGGGATTGGACCAAAACGGGGATCTAGGCCTCTCTCCGCCCCATTTAGAGAGCACTTTTCACTCACTGCTGAACCCCCTGTTCTTCATTGATTGCATTCTTCACCACCACCCTCCCTGGGTCTTTGTGCAATAGAGTTGAAAGGAGAAGTCAGAGAGTGCGCCTCACGCTGATTCTTGACAGTTGCTGTCAGTTACCACAAGTAACTGATGAAGATTTTTTCCTGACCTGAATTTAATAAAAACCAACTAACATTTCATTTAGAGTTTTCATAGGCCTGTGACTGTATTTCTGTCCAGTTATAGCATTGCTCGTGTTTGCATGCATTCAGTAAAACCATAGGTTCATATTCTGTCCCGCAAAACCTAACTACTATATAGTTTGATTCAGCAATACCAGGTTTTAAACAGGTTCTTTGTATCAGACTCTCATAGGCTTTAAAATACCTGTGTTATACCACGTGGTTTCCACATAATCGCAGCAATTTCTGTGTTGTGTGTCACAGATTAACCTTCAGAGATAGTCATGTCACATGATTCTGATTTCATATTCTAGTCATTGAAACACACACACCAAAGTTGTGCCTTTTGTTCAGTTACACAGGTGATTATTGAAGATCTGTTTAGTATTTTGCAATATTAGGTGCTGCAGAAGAAAGAAACAAGTGTAATATATAGACTTTGCCCTCAGAAAAGATGAGATGTACCCCTCTGAGCCTAGAAAACAATCTAGTTAAAGTTCTCTCAGTACAAAGAATGCTATACGTTTCCTGGTTAAAGGGAGATGAGTGAGGGCTCAGGAGTCTAAATAACTTCCTGGAACACTTGAGACTTGAGCTGGCTTCTGTGAGGGTTTAGATTTACAGAGAGATTGGAGCAGTTACTTTGTGGGGGAAAAGCAAGAGTATAAGGTGGAGATTAGTTTTAAGGGAGGGGAAAAGAGGAAAACTTGGATGAGCTGACCACTGAAGTTCCTTGGGAAGACATTAGACTATTGAAAGGGTATCTGTTTGTAGAAGGGTTTGAGTGCCAGATTGAGGAGATTTGGATTTTTATCCTCTTGTGCAAGATATGGGGAGTCTTTTAAACTTTGGAGGCCAAACATTAGTTTGATGAAACTGCCAAGATGCACCTGTCAGTGATCCATTGATTGAGTTAGAATAAGGTTGAGTGGAATGAACCAGGGAAAATAGTAGCTGTTGCAGTACTTGGGTAGGAAGAGATTAGATCCTAACACTAAGATAGAGTCCCTAGAAAAGATGCACAGCAAGTATAATTTTGTTGTTTTTATCATGGTAAAATACACATAACATAAAGGTTGCCATCTTTACCAGTTTTAATTGTACATTAAGTACATCCACTTTGTATCGCAACCACTACCACCACCCATTTCCAGAACTCTGTTCATCTTTCTCAACTGAAACTGTTCCCAGTAAACACTTAACTCCCACTTCCTTTTATGCCCAGCCCATGACAACCACTTTTCTGCTTTCCTTCTCTATGAATTTGATTACTGTATGTATTTAATATAAGTAGACTCATACCATATTTGTCCTGGCTTATTTCACTTAGTTAGCATAATGTTCATCCAAGTTGTAGCATTTGTTAGAATTTCCTTCCTATTTAAGGCTGAATAATATTCCATTGTATGTAATCTGTTAGTTGATACTTTGTATGCTTCCCCTTTTTGGCTATTGGACTAATGTTACCATGTACATAGATGTGCAGGTATCCGAGTCCTTGCTTTCATTTCATTTGGGTATGCTGCTAAGTCGCTTCAGTTATGTCGGACTCTGTGCGACCCCATAGACAGCAGCTCACCAGGCTCCCCTGTCCCTGGCGTTCTCCAGACAAGAATACTGGTGTGGGTTTCCATTTCCTTCTCCATCATTTGGGTATATATCCAGAAAATTTTACATTCCCACCAGCATGGGTCAGAATTCAGTTTCTTCACATCCTCACCAATACTTGTTCATTTCATTATTTGGATAACATCCATCCTAATGGGTATGAAGTGATATCTCATTGTGGTTTTCACTTGCATTTCTCTATGATATTTGCATCTCTTGTGCTTATCAGCCTTTTGAACTGGAGAAATAATCTATTTAAGTTCTTTGCCTATTTTTTAAATTAAGTTGTTTTTCTGTTGAGTTGTAGGAGCTGTTTGAATATTCTGGATGCCAATCCCTTATCAGATATATGATTTTCAAATATTTTTGCCATTCCATGCATTACCTTTTCACTCTGTGGTGTGTATTTTGATGCACAGAAGGTTTTAATTTTAATGAAGTCCAACTGATCTAGTGTTTTCTTTTATTTTGTTTATACTTTTGGTGTTACATCTGAGAAATTACTGCCAAATCCAGTGACATGAAGCTTTCCCCTTTTAAAACCCTTCTAAGAGTTTTGCCCTCAAAAAAACTCTTATAGTTAGCTCTTTACATGTGAATATCCAGTTTTTCCAATACCATTTGCTGAAAAGACTATCTTTTTTCCATTGAACAGTCTTGGCATCTTTGTCAAAAATTACTTGATCATACATTCAGGGATTTATTTTTTAAATCTTCTATTCCATTTTTCTGTATGTCTGTCTTTATGCTGGTACCAAACTCTTTTGATTACTCTAGCTTTATAGTAATTTTGAAATCAGAAGTATGAGGCCACCAACATTATTCTTTTTTGAAATTGTTTGGCTATTTAGGGTCCCTTAAGACTGTTCCATATAAATTTTAGGATAGATTTTTCTATATCTGCAAAAAATATGTCATTGGGATTTTTTTGATAGGGATTGGATTGAATCTTTGGAGCGGTGTTGACGTCTTTTCCAGTCTTCCAATCCTTGAACAACAAATGTCTTTCATTTATTTGTGTTTAATTTCTTCCCACAGCATTTCGTAGTTTTCAGTATAAAAGTCTTTCATCTCTTTGGTTAGGTTTACTCCTAAATATTCTTTTTGGTGCTTGTAAATGTGACTTCTTTTTTGGATTGTTCATTGTTACAGAACACAACTCATTTTTATGTGTTGATTTTGTATCCTGCAACCTTTCTGAATTCATTTATCCTAAATAGGTTGTGTGTGCGTGTGATCTTTAGAATTTTTTATATATAAGATAATATTATCATCAAACAATAATTATTTTACTTCTTTCCAATTTGAATACCTTTTCTTTCTTTTTCTTGCCTAATTGCTCTGGCTAGGAGTTCCAGTATTATATTGAATAGAAATGATGAAAATGAATATCTTTGTCTTGTTCCTCATCTTAGCGAGAAAGCTTTATAACATTTATTATGTTGAGCTAATTTCCTTATATTCCTGGTTTGTTGAGTGTGTTCACAGGTATGTTTTAAGAAAAGAAAATTCAGTTTCAGGTGCTGAGTTTCTGCCTGGTGAAAGTTTTGTGGTCATAAGCCATCCATTTTACCTGTCTGAGGCCTGATTTCCTCATCTGTAATAAGAAAGAAGTACAGACACAGGCAGTGTTTGCACAGCAGCTTTGCCACCTTATTTTTTATTCCATTCTTTCCCTCCCTATTACCACTTCCTTACGTGTCTGGACTGTTTATCGAATGGCCTACCAGCAGAATCGCTGCTGTTTGTTCTCCCACTTTCCCTCTCCTTCTCTGCAATTCTCTATATTGCTACCACACTTCACAAAAAAACCCAACCCAGTTGAAGGATGTTTCTTTTCCACCTAAAAAACTTGTGTTGAGTTCCCATTGTCTACTGGATAAAGTCCAAACTCACAGAAGTTTCATAAACTGTGTCCAACCGTAGATTTCCCGTCACTCCAGCCATGCTAAACTGTTTCTCTTGTTCCCTGTACTGTTTTTAGTGTGTTTATCCCGGTGTTTGGAGTTCTTTTTCATTGCTATCCAGGAGACTGAGAAGATGACTCATCACCCATTTCAGCGGTAGATTTTGATTACACCAAGCCAATCAGCCCGAGGCGTTCCCCCGTAAATTATTATTTGTCCAAGTTAAACTGGACAAGGAAAGAGAGATTCTATTTTGGGGGAAGAAGGTTTTTTCCCCTGTTGTATGTGAACAAGAGAACAGTGCTAGTGGCCACTGGCAGCTGTTTTGTGGCCACAGGGAATGATGAAGCAAGCCCTGAGGGCGGCAGAACCTGAGAGGCAGAAAGGATGTAGGTCCATGATAATATAATTTTAGACTCCTATTGTGCTGGGCCTGGGGCTTTCCCTATGGTGGGATTTCTATTCATGAATAAATCCCTATTGTGTAAGCCAGTTTGGGGTTATTTGCAATTAAAAGTCTACTGATTCTTAGAGCCATCTTTATTCTTCAAGACCCAGTTCAAAAGTTACTTTTACCTGTAATCCTATACTCACTCCCTTAGTACTTTGGACCTTTCTTCCAGTTCTTATTGTACTATATTATCACCAGTTGCTTGTACGTTTGACTCCTCCACATAACTCTCTGTACTTGGAGCAGAAGCCTACAGGATGTGGCATAGTGTCTGGTAAATTGTAGAGTGTCAGTTGTTGGGATGAAATAATAGCATGAGAAAGTGCTTTGTAAACAATCTTTTAGTAAATTTGAGGTATATTATTATATTTAAAACTAAAGTGAGATGGAAAAATCAATTAGGCCAGGCGTGAAGTTGTTCTTTGCTTGCCCTTGTTTTCTAAAAATATTGACGAAGATTAAAAGTTTGACAATCTCCTCTGGCTACAATTCCTTAAATTTTATGAAAATCTTATTTAGTAAAGCAGAAATCATGGAATGAGCAATAATGAATTGTGTTGTTAGTGTGTAATTTCCTTTCTTCTTTAGGGGGAGACTTAATGCCAAAACAACTTCAAGTATAGTGTATTTTCCCCCCGAGTTCTGAAATTGTGCTGTGAGCTAAGTCTCTCTGGTCGTGTCCAACTCTTTACGATCCCATGGATTGTAGCCTGCCAGGCTCCTCTGTCCATGGGATTCTCCAGGCAAGAATACTAGAGTGGGTTGCCTTGCCCTTTTCCAGGGAATCTTCCCAACCCAGAGATCGAACCCAAGTCTCCTGCATTGCAGGCAGATTCTTTACCTCTGAGCCACCAGGGAAGCCCATTCTGAAATTATACTTACTTTCTGTTTTATCTGGAGTTTACTTTAGAGAAAAATTCTATAATATTCTTCTTAAGACTTAATTATTGTCTTCAGACTTTTCCCAAAATATTTCTTGCTTGCTTGAGACAAGACATGAGAATTTTCTGGTTAGCAAAAAAGCTTTGTGGCAGAACTAGGTGAGTTTGTAGTGAATGTTAGTAATAGCTTATGACAGAGAAATCTCATTATAGCCTTGATTACAGAGTCATAGTTCTGTCACATGCCTCAACAGTAAAGTCTGAGAAAGGAGGAAGGATGGGGAAGTAGAGTTAAAATTCCCAACTTGGTATACTTCTCCATCTGTTGGCTTCAGTCAGATAAAAGTTTGTAGTTATTTTTGAAACAAGGTAAAGGAGAATACAGTATACATTAGAAATTGTAGTGTCATGTTGGGGTAGGCAGGTTTGTGAGCAGCCTTCATGTTTTGATGTCTAGTTGTTTGTTCCCTCTGTACCTTAGTTTCTGCATCTGTAAAATGAATAGTATCGCCTTCCTTAGAGTTCTTCTTTGATTAATTAAAATAGTCTATGTGAAAACACAACATAGTATTCTGAACAGAGATGTTCAGGCATCTCTCTTTTTCTCTATCAACTTTTCCACATTAAGTGAATGTCTTTAATGCTGTTTGGATTTCAACTTTTGAGAATTGAAGCCAAGAACTCTCTTCTTTATGTGTGCATTCTTTCTATTGTGTGGGCTTATTAACTCTTGAATGAGACCAAGTTTAAGCAAAAGTGTGTGTGTATGTTTAGCAAAACTCTCTAAAATAAAATTCAAACTCCCTTTCATGGGTCAAGTGGCTTTTTGTTATCCAGCCTCTGCCGCCTCTCTGGGCTCATATCTTTACTACTGCCAAACCCTTTCCCATTCGCACTCTGCATGTAGAATTGCCTTAAGTTCCTTAGTGAACCAAATTTTGTTCTTTCCTTGGGCCTTCACATAGTCAGTTTCCTTTGCTGTTTAGAGCGTTATTTTGGTATCCCAACCCCTCCCCCCATTACCTTCACCAAGAAAAAAATTCACACTTATAGTCTTAGATGTTATCTCAGATGTTACTTTCTCAACAACCCCATAAGGTGACTACTTCATCATTAGACACAGAGAAGATAAACAGTTTGCCCAAGATCACAAACTTTTTAAATGGATCTGGATCCAAACCTAGATAGTTCAGCCCTAGAGTTCATCTTCACTAATTTGTGCTTCCTCTACATTGTAATTACCTATTTACCAGCTTGTGTGTGTATGTGCTATGTTGCTTCAGTGATGTCTGACTGTGTGACCCCATGGACTGTAGCCTGCCAGGCTCCTCTGTCCATGGCTTTCTCCAGGCAAGAAGACTGGAGTGGGTTGCCATTTCCTTCTCCAGGGGATCTTCCCCACCCAGGGATCAAACCAGCATCTCTTACATCATCTCCTGCTTTGGCAGGCAGGTTCTTTACCACTAGCGCCACCTGGGGTCATCTACCAGCTTGTCCTTATATAATTTAAAAAAAATATTTGACTGCACCCAGTCTTAGTTGCAGCGTGCAGGATCTAGTTCCCTGACCAGCGATCAAATTGGCCCCCCATATTGGGAGTGTGGGGTCTTCGCCACTGGGCCACCAGGGAAGTCCTATCCCTAAATAATTTTGAAGCAGAAATTAGGTCTTTTTCATTGTTATATCCTTGTAAGCCTATTATTAGCACATAGTTCATACTTGGGAAACATATAAATGAATGAAAATTCTCTTGAGAGCAGAATTTTTTTATTAAATTTCTCTTAGTACTTTTCACATAATGCATGTCAGTAAATAGTCTTTTTCATGCTTATGATACAAAGTGAAAAGTATATGATCAAGTTCATTGTGTCTTTGAAATATTTTGCACTTTGTACCAAAGGTAGTTCAAGCTCCATTTTTATAGTCACTGTTAACTCCTCCTGTCCTTTTATAGCAGTGTTACTTGGTTTCTTTAACTGGTGCTTTCTTTTGTAGGCCTCCATTTCACATGATGACTCATTGGAAAAGACTCTGATGCTGGGAGGGATTGGGGGCAGGAGGAGAAGGGGACGACAGAGGATGAGATGGCTGGATGGCATCACTGACTCGATGGATGTGAGTCTGAGTGAACTCCGGGAGTTGGTGATGGACAGGGAGGCCTGGCGTGCTGCGATTCATGGGGTCCCAAAGAGTCGGACATGACTGAGCGACTGATCTGATCTGATCTGATTAAAATTTAGATAATTTGTAACTGCTTTCTAAATGGTACATAAGAGATTTTATAAATTATAAGTTTTATAACTAGTACATGGACTCTAATCATTTATATCTGTTAACCTTTTAATGGGTGTGATTGCTGTACATATTTGGAAGTTAGAAAAAAATAGAAGTACCCACATTTTAAACCTTGGTGGTATCCCAAAAGATAAATGGTTTATCTGTCACAGGGTAAATAATGATTTAAGGCATGCACATTGTCATCCATGTATATAGGGAAAATTGGAATGTTGTATTTCAGTATACTTTTTCAAATAAGTAATGTCTTGAAGCTATCCAGCTTCATGCTGTAATCAGGGTCACTAGGATAGAGAACCAGAAAAGTTTTCTTTCTCCCTGAATGCTCTCACTTTACCGAAGACCTTGCCTCTTTGGTTAGTCATTTTCTCTTCTGTATCCACTGTGCTTTAGTACAAGGTTTCTCGGCTTTGGCACTGCTGACGTGTTGGATCAGATAATTCTTTATTGTGGCGCACGGTGGTGTGCGTTGCAGAATGTTCAGCAGCATCCTCAGCCGCTACCCCCTAGGTTGCAGCAGTGCCCTTTCCCATCCCTAGCTGTGACAACCAAAAGTGTCTCCAAGCATGCCAGACGTCTCTGGGGGAGCAGAGTCACCCAGTTGAAAACTGATGCTTTACTGCATCTTCCCTCCTCATTTGTTACGATATCTCCCTCTTTTTCATACACACACCTTTCCAGACTTTCACATCCTCTCTACCACTACCTCACTTCTTGGCACCTTTTTACAGTCTTTCTTTGAAAAGAGTTATAAAACATCTGCTCACTCCAAGTTTTTGCTTCCGCTTCAGTTTCGTCTCTTCAGTTGTATGAAACGACATTTTTCTGGTTTTCCTTTACATCTCTGGCAGCTCCACTTTGGTCTCCTTTATCAGCCCTACTCACTTGGACAATGACATAATTTTTGCTTCTTAACTTTTTCTGATCTAGTCTACTCGTGCCTTTCTTGCTTCATTTCTTTGTATGTTGTCTCTCGTATACCCATTAATTCTTAAGCTGTTCTTTCTATTGAAACACCCTTACCTGTTCTTCTTTCCATTTAAATTCTAACATTCTTCAAGAACCAAAGCAGATGTCATCTTCCCATGAAAGCTGTTTCTAATCACCCTCCTCTAACTTCCATGCCATGATCCTGTTCTTTCTGTCTGTATTCTGCTTACAGCTTTGTGTTATTCACGTCCTGGAATATGTCCTGCACTCGACAGCAGGCTCGTTTTTGTATCTCTGACGGTACCTGGCTGAGTGCCCTGCACATAGTCGGTGCTCAGACAGTTGTTAAAGCAATGCTGAGGAGGTAGCAGTAGAGTGGAAAGGATTTAGTAAAAAACGGTAATGACCTGAAAGGTTGCCAAAAGTAGGAGAAAAAGAAGAAAAATGAAGAAAATTTAAAACTGATCATAGAATACTTTACATTCTCTCCTTTCGTGGTTTCTGTGATATGGGCCTGATTTCATTCTCCATTCTAAGCACCTGATTTATTAAGGACCCGTTATGAGCCAGGCTGTCTTCAAGGTAATTGGAATACAAAGTTATTTGAAAAGGACACAGTGCCAGTACTGTAGAAACTTAATCTCTTTGCGGATGTAGAAATCTTAGCAATTATTTGCCCCTACAGAGTGGTAAGTACTGAAACTGAAGTGTATCCAAAACTTTCTGGTCACACAGAGGAAGGAGGCGACTTCTCATTTCAAAGTAAACCTCACGCATAGACCACTTCTTAACATGCAGCCTATTCTGGTCACTGCCCAGCTGATTAGGGTTTTCCATGGTTTCCTTAACTGTGTTCTTTCCCAGCTCCCCAATCATAGGCATTTCCTGTGCCTCAGAACTTAGCCTTCCGTTCATTCTTTTATATCCTTTTCTTCAGGAAATGGATATATTGATAGCTTCAAGACTTCAGCCGACAACTTCCAAATCCATACCAGCTACAACAGAACATTTTCTATTGTGAAATAATAGACAAGCATATAAACAATTTTAACTTACCTTTTTACTAAGTTATTTTAAATCTGACACCGCCATAGTCGTGAAATAGAACAGTGTAAGCATGAGCAAGCTTCCCTGGTGGCACACCTGGTAAAGAATCCGCCTGCAATGTGGGAGACCTGGGTTCTGTCCCTGGGTTGGGAAGAGCCCCTGGAAAAGGGAATGGCTACCCACTCCAAGTATTCTTGGGCTTCCCCTGTGGCTCAGCTGGTAAAGAATCCATCTTCAGTGCAGGAGACCTGGGTTGGAAAGATCCCCTGGAGGAGCGCATGGCAACCCACTCCAGTATTCTTGCCTGGAGAATCTTCATGGACAGAGGAGCCTGGTGGACTACAGTCCATGTGTTCACAAAGAGACATGACTGAGCACCTAAGCACAGCACAAACATGAGCAAAGCCTCACTCAGTGCTTCGTCTCAATCACAATCACTTTAAAGTTAGCTGTCATTCTTTTTATGGTAATTGCTTCTATAAAAAAAAAAAAAAAAGAAAAGATTCTCTATCCCTGAATACCAACTATATATTTTTTCCAAAACAGTATAGTTTCATCTTTAAAGACTGGAAGACAGTGGTGGAGGGAGGCATCTCGCTGTATTCCATTTTGTTCTTGCATTGAAATCCCTAAGAACATCCCTGGGTTCACTAGGAGGACTGCGTGTATAGTGATACTCGTGGATATCATTTATTGCAGCACAGGATACAAAACAAAATCAGCAAAGAAAAAGGGCCCATGAGGCGAAGTCCAAAGGGAAGCAGGCACAGGTTCCCAGGAGCTCTCTTTTGCTGGAGGCACAGAGGTCACACTTAGTACTTCCAGGATCGACTTGTGCCAGCACAAGTGACATACTGTCTACTCGGGAGGCTCATTAGAGTCTCAGTGCAGTGCCTAGGGTTTTTATTGACGGCTGGCCAAGTAGGCATCCACTATCTAACATGTATCAAAATTCCAGGCTCCCAGAAGGAAAGCAGATATTGAGCATAAACCATACTGTTTGCTCAAACAGTTTACGTATACAGAGCTGTCCTTATCGGTTAAGGAATGGTAGAAACACAGAAAGTCCAAGGTCTTGAAGACCAGCCAGGGCCAGCCTTTCAAGCAGTTTTTAAGCCTGTTGTGCTCTTTTCTGCCTGATACTTTTTAATTCAAAATTTAAATAAATGAAAACTCAGTTTTCCTATTGTATCATTTTCTCTTAAAATGTATCTGCACCAGCAGAGTGCACACCTTTACTTCATACTCCCCTGCTATCATATGATTGAACGTATGTTCTATGGAACAATGTACATGGCCTGTTACTGGTTTTTCTTAGAAAGGTTTTCATAATTAAGGTTCAGGAAGACTGAATTAAGCAATTAAACAGACAACTTTCACAGGTCTCTCGGCCTTTTCGAGTGATGTGTGTGGCCTGGCCTCCTCCTACCTGTCTTCCCTCGTCTTACGGTATCGTGCTTCCGCACTTCCCCTGCATCAGCTACCTTGGCCTTCTTGTTCTTCCTGGAATTTGCTAAACTGTTGACTCTGCCTTAACTATCCAGCATCACATCACTACTACCTCTGTCAATAAATAATGTCAAGTGTTATTTGTGTTTCTATATTATTTATATTTATGTGTTTAAGATCTCTCTTCTGTATGCTATGTGTGTTCTTTTTATGTCTTATGGGCTTATTCATGTCAATAAATCAACTTATTCTTTCTCATAGCAGCCATGCCTTTCATGGCATTTATCCCAGGGTATAATTTTATTTTTGTAATTTTGTATTTCCAAACTTGGAAAACTCAGCAGTGGCCACAGGACTGGAAAAGGTCAGTTTTCATTCCAGCCCCAAAGAAGGGCAATGCCAAAGAATATTCAAACTACCACACAGTTGCACTCATTTCACATGCTAGCAAGGCTTGCCTTGTGGCTAGGCTGGTAAAGAATCTGCCTGCAATGCAGGAGACCTGGTTTCAATCCCTGGGTTAGGAAGATCCCCTGGAGAAGGGAAAAGCTACCCACTCCAGTATTCCTGCCTGGAGAATTCCATGGACTACAGTCCATGGGGTTGCAAAAAGTCAGACACAACTGAGTGACATTCACTCATGCTAGCAAAGTAATGCTCAAAATTCTTCAAGCTGGGCTTTGGCAGTATGTGAACCAAGAACATCCAGATATACAGACTGGATTTAGAAAAGGCAGAAGAACCAGAGATCAAATTGCCAACATTTTTTGGATCATAGGGAAAGCAAAGGAATTCCAGAAAAACAACTACTTCGGTTTCATTGACTTTGCTAAAGCCTTTGTCTATGTGGAACACAACAAACTGTGGAAAGTTCTTAAAGAGGTGGGAATACCGGATGACCTTATTTATCTCCTGAGAAACTGTATGCTGGTCAAGAAGCAACAATTATAACCTTACATGGAACAGGCTAGTTCAAAATTGGGAAAGGAGTATGACAAGGCTGTATATTGTCACTCTGCTTATTTAACTTACATGCCGAGTACATTATGCAAGGTGCCCGGCTGGATGAAGCACAAGCTGGAGTCAGGATTGCTGGGAGAAATATCAACAACCATTTAGAAAGATGGTAACAATGACCCTATATGCAAGACAGCAAAAGAGACACAGGTGTAAAGAGCAGTCTTTTGGACTCTGTGGGAGAAGGCGAGGATGGGATGATTTGAGAGGGTAGCATTGAAACGTATATATTATCATGTGAAGCGGATTGCCAGTCCAGGTCCAGATTCAGTGCATGAGACAGGGTGCTCAGGGCTTATGCACTGGGATGACCCTGGGGGATGGGATGGGGAGGGAGGTGGGAGGGGGTTTCTGGATAGGGAACACATGTGCACCCGTGGCTGATTCATGTTGATGTTTGGCAAAAACCACTACAATATTGTAAAGCAGTTAGCCTCCAATTAAAATAAATAAATTAATTTTTTAAGTAAAAAAATAACAACCTCAGATATACAGATGATATCACCCTAATGGCAGAAAAAAAGCCTCTTGATGACACTGAAAGAGGAAAGTGAAAAAACTAAGATCATGTCATCCAGTCCCATCACTTCATGGCAAATAGAAAGGGAAAAAGTGGCAACAGTGACAGATTTTATTTTTTTGGGCTCAAAAATCACGGCCAATAGTGACTACAGCCATGAAATTAAAAGACGTTTGCTCCTTGGAAGGAAAGTTACACCAAACCTAGACAGCATATTAAAAAGCAGAGACATCGTTTTGCTAACAAAGGTCTGTATAGCCAAAGGTACGGTTTTTCCAGTAGTCATGTACAGAAGTGAGAGTTGGACCATAAAGAAGGCTGAGTGCTGAAGAATAGATGCTTTCAGATTGCGCCGGAGAAGACTCTTGAGAGTCCCTTGGGCTGCAAGGAGATCAAACCAGTCAATCCCAAAGAAACTCAGCCCTGAATGTTCATTGGAAGGACTGATGCTGAAGCTTCAATACTTTGGCTGCCTGGTGCAAAGAGTCTACTCATTTGAAAAGACCCTGATGCTGGGAAAGATTGAGGGTAGGAGGAGAAGGGGGGCGACAGAATGAGAGGGGTGGATGGCATCACCAACTCAGTGAACATGAGTTTGAGCAAATTGTGGGAGATAGTGAAGGAACAGGGAAGCCTAGCATGCTACAGTCCATGGGGTGGCAAAGAGTTGGACATCGCTTATTGACTAAACAGCAACAACAGATTGTTTAAATGTCCATTTTTCCCACTTGATTGTAAGCAATATGAGAACCAAGATATTTTGTTCATAACTGTAACCATCAATACTTAGCATAGGGCACATAGTTGGCACTTTTAAGTGTAAAATACTTTACATAGTTAGGATTTGTGGCCAGTTTGTACTTATTGTATATGTTTGATTGAACCTCTGTTAGATTAATTCATTGTTGGTGTGCTGGATTAATTAGACTGGAAGGAGAGACTAAGATTGATTTGTGACAATTCAAGGAAGATAATAAATTGTGAGTTAGTCTAAGTGGTTTGCAGTGGGATTGGTGAACCACTTTGTTATAGTGGAGAAAGATGAGGAAAAGATGCGACACTGGATGTCCAGATGTCTTCAGCAAACAACATATGAATAGATAGGACTAATTAGGTTTCTTCTCCCCAAAAGCATCCTCCTGTTAATCTGAATAGCCTCTAATTAAAATAAATAAATTATATTAAAAATAAAATAGCTATATAACTCATAGGATCAATACAAATGTAAAACTCTGACAATAAAAAATAAAATACTGAAAAAAAAATATCCATTTTGTTTCCAGGCAACACCAATTAATTTGATTATCTTCATATTAGGAATTAATAAATTTCTTAAAATTAGCACACAATTACTTAATAATAGCTGTGCTGTAAAACTCTTTATCTAATGTCAGCTTTCTGCTATGGTTGAGGAGTGTTTACCTACATAATCTAATTTGGAGAAGACAATAAAAACTAAGAGAACTTTTTTGTATCTGATGTAAAAACGTTTACAGCAGGGAATGTGAAACCCAGATGTTACAAAAAGAAAAGTTTGAAAAAAGTGACTGTATAAAAAATTTAAACACTTAATGACAAAAGCCATCATAGTTTTAAAAGGCTAATATAAATATTCTGCCTTGATATTTTAATATTACAAAGTGTCATAAATTAATAAAAAGAACAGCTACATAGAATAATACCCAAAGATTTTTTATAAAGAGACTAATAAATACATTGAAATTCAGTTTCTCATATAATTTTTAATATGAAGATTAAAATAATGAGATCATTTTTCCCCCATCAGATTAACAAACAATAATAGTGACCAGAGTTTTGATGTTCTAATGCAGAGTTGGTAGGAATGTAAATTTGCAACTTTTCTGACCAATCTCCGCATCAGAAATATATATACCCTTTTATCCAGTATGCTATTTCCTGATACTTATTCTAATGGCATAAGTTACAGTGGTTAAAGATAGAAGTAAAAGGATTACAGGACTGTTTATAATATTGAAAAATTAGAAATGATTCTCAATATGTTTTGGTAAAATAAATTATGGCATATGTACACAATATTTGCTGCTGCTGCTGCTAAGTCGCTTCAGTTGTGTCCGACTCTGTGCAACCCAATAGAAGGCAGCCCACCAGGCTCCGCCATCCCTGGGATTTTCTAGGCAAGAACACTGGAGTGGGTTGCCATTTCCTTCTCCAATGCATGAAAGTGCAAAGTGAAAGTGAAGTCGCTCAGTCGTGTCCGACTCTAGCGACCCCATGGACTGCAGTCTTCCAGGCTTCTTCGTCCGTGGGATTTTCCAGGCAAGAGTACTGGAGTGGGGTGCCATTGCCTTCTCCGACATAATATTTTCAGTTCAGTTCAGTCACTCAGTCGTGTCCGACTCTTTGCGACCCTATGAATCGCAGCACGCCAGGCCTCCCTGTCCATTACCAACTCCCGGAGTTCACTCAGACTCACATCACAGACATCGAGTCAGTGATGCCATCCAGCCATCTCATCCTCTGTCGTTCCCTTTTCCTCCTGCCCCCAATCCCTCCCAGCATCAGAGTCTTTTCCAGTGAGTCAACTCTTCGCATGAGGTGGCCAAAGTACTGGAGTTTCAGCTTCAGCATCATTCCCTCCACAGAAATCCCAGGGCTGATCTCCTTCAGAATGGACTGGTTGGATCTCCTTGCAGTCCAAGGGACTCTCAAGAGTCTTCTCCAACATCACAGTTCAAAAGCATCAATTCTTCGGCACTCAGCCTTCTTCACAGTCCAACTCTCACATCCATACATGACCACAGGAAAAACCATAGCCTTGACTAGACGGACCTTTTTTGGCAAAGTAATGTCTCTGCTTTTGAATATGCTATCTAGGTTGGTCATAGCTTTCCTTCCAAGGAGTAAGTGTCTTTTAATTTCCTGGCTGCAGTAACCATCTGCAGTGATTTTGGAGCCCAAAAAAATAGTCAGCCACTGTTTCCCCATCTATTTCCCATGAAGTGATGGGACCGGATGCCATGATCTTAGTTTACAATATTTAGGGGGTTTTAAAAGATAAAGTAAAATTTATATTTGTCCATGTTTCTCTATCCCTGATATATTATGAAATGAAAATAGCTTTTTATAGAACTCTTTGTAAAATATCCCTACCTAAAACTATTTAAAGTTGATTTATGTAAAAAATGCTAGAAAGTCAAAATAGCTATTAGCTGTCTTTGTGAGGCAGATTTTAGGAAATTGCCATTTGTTACACTCTTCTTTTTTTTTTTTTTCTTTCAATTTAAACAACAAATGTGTAATTCTCATAAGTGAATGGGGAAACATAAGTTCGGGAGTGGGTAGGCCTGAGAAGATTTAGCATGTATTTTATTTGTATATTATGATCTATAACCTTTAAAATGCAGGGTCAAAAGTAAATCTCAACTTTTCAAACTCTAGTAATAGAAGGCAAAAACCCTTTTGGGGAGAGAAAGAAATAGACAACTAAAAATTAGATGCTAAAAATTACTGTTTCCATATTTTCAATAAAGAAAATAAAATTATATTTTAACCTTTTGTAAAATAACAAAACTAAGAGGGGAGTGGGTGTACACTGTTTGATGGCAGTGCCTATGTGCTGTCACCAAATAGCATGATTAGTTTTATATTCAAATTAGATTGTTGTTTAGTTGCTCAGTCATGAGTGACTCTGCAGCCCCGTGGGCTACAGCATGCCAGGATTCCCTGTCTTTCACCCATCTCCCACCACTTGCTCAAACTCATGTCCAGTGAGTTGGTGATGCCATCCAACCATCTTGTCCTCTGCGTCCTCTTCTCCTGCCTTCAATCTTTCCCAGCATCAGGATCTTTTCAGATGAGTCAGATCTTCGCATCAGGTGGCCAGAGTATTGGGGCTTCAGCATCAGTCCTTCCAGTGAATATTCAGGACTGATTTCCTTTAGAATTGACTTGTTGGATCTCCTTGCAGTCCAAGGGACTTTCAAGAGTCTTCTCCAACTCCACAGTTCAAAAACATCAATTCTTTGGCACTCAGCTTTCTTTATAGTTCAACTCACACATTCATGACTACTGGAAAAACCATGGCTTTGACTAGACGGACCTTTGTTGGCAAAGTAATGTCTCTGCTTTTTAATATGCTATCCAGATTGGTCAGCAGGAAGGACTGTAAGTCAGAATGATTAGCCAAAGACAACCTGGAATTAATCCCATCACCATAAAACCCCAAGACTGGGAGGCACATGGCAGAGCAGTTCTCCTTGATTCTCTTACGCTACTGCTCTTCCCTCGGGTGCCCCTTCCCAATAAAATCTCTTGCTCAACACGTGTCTCCTTGGACAGTTCATTTCCGAGTGTTAGACAAGAGCCCACTTTCTTGCCCTGGAAGGGATCCCCCTTTCTGCAACAGTTAAACATAAGCATTGAATAACTATTTAGGGATTTAAAATTCAGCAAAACTAATTGTTCTTTATGCAAAGGAAATGTGTGGGTATAGAGAAAAATAATTAGGTTAATAATATGGAAGTCCTGTAGCTAATCGTCAAATTTGGAAACAGCCCCCTAAAATATTGTGCTTAAATTCAGAATAATTCACATGCTTGATGTCTAGGAGTAAAATATTTGTAACATGGTTCACTTCAACTCTTTGTTTTTTATTGACTATTTTCACTAAATGTTTGCCATTTTCTATTCTTGGCTAACCTACTTAAATACTGATATTAATTTTACATTTTAATGCACATCTGCATGCATAATAATTTCGAAGATTAAATGTACATTTAATTTTCGTAAATGAGAAAATTGCTACATTTAACATTATTTCTAATAATTTAGTATCTCATTTAATCATTCTTTCACTGGTTTTGGTTTTTTTAACCTATTTAGAATGATGATCAATAGTTTCCCTTGTGATTACTCCTACGTTCATGATTCCTTGAAGATTATCTTTTTAAAATCATTTGAAAAACTACAGCTTAACATATTTCAGACAATGCTGGATATGCATTAAAAAGCAGACATTTTAAGAAATGGTTTATAACGAGAAATACTAAGAATACCAAGAATATATAGTATGAATCTGCACTATAGTGAGAGTTCTAAGAACCAGACTCACCTCGTTTATCAGCATTTTCCCCCTCATTGTCTAGTTTTAAAAATTCTAATTGTTATCCTTAAAAGAATGTTGCAAAAACTGGTGGAATGGGATGTACTTTTAAAAATATCCTTTTTAAGAATTCATTTTTAATAGGGAAAAAAAAGTAGCAGCAGGAGACTAACAAGCTGTTTTAAATTATAATAGGTTATATTAGAAAAAGGCCACATGGGCTTAGTAAAATGCTCCTAAGCCAGACTCGAACAAATAATCTCTATTTGCAGTAACACAATTTAATTTTATAATAAAATGCAATTTAACAGATATCTTTATTTAAAGTGAGTAAAAATGTTTTCTGACTTGTCTTTTTATTGGTGGTACTATTTTTAGACATGATCTTAAGCTACTAACCACAGGTCCACAATGTCTTATTTATAATTTGAAATTCTAAAAGTACTGAAAGCCTTTTTTTTTAAGGGAGACCCATTTAATGGCAAACACTGATAATATGACCTGAATTCATTTGACAACAAAACCTAACCTGAAGTAACATAGCTTAGTCTAAATATTTAATGTGAAAGTGAAGTCGCTCAGTGTCCGACTCTTTGGGACCTCATGGGCAGTAGCCTGCACCAGGCTCCTCCATCCATGGGATTTTCTAGGCAAGAGTACTGGAGTGGCTTGCCATTTCCTTCTCCAGGGAATCTTCCCAACCCAGGGATTGAACCCAGGTCTCCTGCATTGTAGACAGACGCTTTACCATCTGAGCCACCAGGGAATATTTTATTGCAAAATAGGGGATGATAATTTTGCAAAATACGGGATAATATGACAAACCTCTCTGGGGTGTTTCCATAGTATACAGTAAATATTTCATATACCATATTATTTTCTTTTAAAAGAGGGAGAAAGAGAAGGAAAGGAGTCTGAATTTTAGAATATATTTAGCTCCAAAGGTTTCCACCTGATAAAGGATTATGGACTTGTGTTCTGAATAACACTCTTAAACTAGTATTTTGAATTGGTGGTGAACATTAAAATTTTATTGGTAAAATAAAATTGAGAGACAATATAGTATGTAGTACTTCATTGTTAAATTCTATAGATAGAGCTTAATTATCAAATATGTGGGAAGACTATATGTAAAGTAGAAAAGCTCACTGATTACTTTGTAGATACGAACTGTAAATAAATATGTTACTTAAAATTAGATACTGGAGGATTGAGATAGGAGGAAGAAAGATACTAGCAATTTCAGTATTGCTTATAGTAGGGAGCCAGTAGATAGTAGCCAAAAAAGAGGGAATTTAGGGTATTATGTAAAAATGTTATTAAAGTTACCTGTGGGATAGGGAGAGACTAGGTTAAAGTAGACAGGGAGAGCAACTAGTCTTTGAGTATGTCTTTTTTTATGGTTTTGACTTTAGATTCATCTAAATATTTTGCAGACATATATAACAACATTAATTAAAAATTTAGTGCCTAAAAGTCAAAAGTGAAATAAAAGTGTACTTCCAGTTAGTGATGTGATCACCCAAAGCAGTCTGTTCTGAGTGACTTATGTGCAGTGTAATGTATAGGTATCTTGAGTTGGGTAATTCTGAGGGTAAAAAAGAATTGCCCCTCAGAAAGATTTTTGTTTATCATATTGCTGGTGATAGTGTTAACATTTTAAGTCTTGGCTATTGTGTGTATATTGTGAGATAAAAGAACAGTTACGAAGGCAGCTTTGAAAATAGGGTTTTGGCATGTGAGAAAGGAGAAACAGATGTACAACTAATAAGATTTAAGTGAAAACTCTCTAAACCTGAGTTTGGATTAGAATCACCAGTATATACTCATGTATGTATGTGTATGTATGTACACGTGTTTATGACATTTCCTAGCTCTGTGTACTAAAAAGGCAGTCAGCACCACTTAGCACCCAGATTGTGGTTTCTAAATACCATCCCACTGAAAGGAAAGGAATTAGGGCTCCTTTAAATAGATGGCTGATTACAGGTCTAAGACAAGAAAAAGATAAGATACGCCTAGAATAAGGTATAACCCTAGAAAGCAAAGACGCTCTCTGAGACAACTAGCGATGGTTACAAAGTCTTGGGAGCTAATTTGAATAAGTTTCCACTGTCCAAATATGGTACAATCTGAGTGTCAGTAGGGATAACTACAAATAATTGAAAAATATCAAATATGTCTAAATCTGTGAACACATAATTGTTTTTAACTTGCTGATCATCTTTAGAAAAATGCTGGGATGTTAATTGTTTTGAAAATTAGTTGTTCAGTTGCTAAGTCATGTCTGACACTTTGCCACCCCGTGGACTGCAGCACTCCTAGGCTCCCCTCTCCTTCACCATCTCCCGGAGTTTGCTCAGATTCATGTCCATTGAGTTGGTGATGCTATCTAACCACCTCTGCTGCCCCCTTTTTCTTTTGCCTTCAGTCTTCCCCAGCATCAAGATCTTTTCCAATGAGTTGACGCTTCGCATCAGGTGGCCGAAGTATGCTTCAACAATGGTCCTTCCAATGAATATTCAGGGTTGATTTCCTTAGGATTGACTGGTTTGATCTTCTTGCAGTTCAAGGGACTCTGAAGAGTCTTCTCCAGCACATTTCAAAAGCATCAATTCTTTGGCGCTCAACCTTCTTTATGATCCGACTCTCACATCTGTACATGACTACTGGAAAAACTATAACTTTGACTATGCAGACCTTTGTTGGAAAAGTGATATCTTTGCTTTTTAATATGCTGTTTAGGTTTGTCATAGCTTTCCTTGAAAGAAGCAAGAGTCTTTTTATTTCATGGCTGCAGTCACTGTAGTGATTTTGAAGCCAAAGAAAATTAATAAATAAAGGTAAAGAATCATTTATTCTGACTTCTTCTGTGCAAACAACTGAATTGTTGATGGATAAGTTTCTCTTACAAAAGTGTTTTAGCCAATGAATAAAGAAGGAGTGATAGAATATTACCATGTTGCAACCCCTAATGAATTAATAACTCTAGTTGGTGATTACTGAGAATGAGAACTAGACATTTGATACCTATGTTGGAAATAAACATCACCACCTGTGAAGCAATCTTGACAAACTTTAAAAGTACCAAAATGACCCTAAATCTGATTAAGTCATTGATGGTAAGTCGCTTCAGTCGTGTCCGACTCCGTGTAACCCCACAGACGGCAGCCTACCAGGCTCCTCCATCCCTGGGATTCTCCAGGCAAAAATACTGGAGTGGGTTGCCATTTCCTTCTCCAATGCATGAAAGTGAAAAGTGAAAGTGAAGTCGCTCAGTCATGTCCGACTCTTTGCGACTCCATGGACTGCAGCCCACCAGGCTCCTCCTTCCCTGGGATTTTCCAGGCAAGAGTACTGGAGTGGGGTGCCATCACCTTCTTCGTGATTAAGTGATTAGATCTGTCAATTACTATAATTACAAGGATCAGAAAAACATGTTAAGGTACGCCATAGTGATACATTTGGCAAATTCAGACTATGGGAAACAACCAAATAACCTGATTTCTTCAATAATAATAAAAAAAAAAAAAACTGCAAGGGGGAAAGGGCTGCGGAGGGACCTTTTAAAGGAAATTTAAGAGATATAGTCATTCAGTCACAATGCATGGGCCTTATTTGGATCCTGATTCAAACAAACTAAGAAAAAATAAACCAGTGATGGAAATGTCAGCACTGTCCTGGGAAGTTCGTACTAAGGAATTATTGTTCATAATTTTAGATGTGATCATGGTACTACAGTTGCTCTCTTGTATCCTTTCTTTTAGAGATTCATAAGGAAGTATTTACAGATGAAATAATATGCTGTCTGGAATTTGCTTCTAAATAATCCAGAGAGATTAGACAGAAAGAGGGTTGGGATATAGTGATACAAGACTGCTACAAATTGGTAATTGTTGAGCTTTGTCTTCCTAGTCTCTCTACTTTTGTTGTTTTTCTTTCCTTTATTACAGAAACTACAAAAGTATCTGCTGCGCGGGAGGAAAAAACAAGTGATAAGAAGAAGTGAAAATAAAAAACCATAGTTGTATTTGTCTTTGGTGTTTGCATGCTAAGGGGTTTGATATTTATGGAGTGTAATCCACAATCAGGAAGCTTTTTTATTGTTCACCAACAATGCAAAGCACTAGAGATTAATTTAAGATCTGTCCTTTAACCATAGTTGGGTGATAAAGTAGGAAATTTAACAGTTTAAGAACTGTAACAAAATCAACAGTGCAGTTAGATGTAAAGAAGCATACGGAAGACATGGCTGTTCCCATCAGAAAGGTTGATATAGGACTGAGGACTTTTGAGATGCTTCCTTGTTGAGGGGAAAAACACTAGATTAGGGATCAGAATGACTGGTATCTAGTTTTGGCTTTGCCATTTTACTATATGGATAAAATTTTGGGGCCAACCCAGTATTTTACTTTAGAGAAGTCGCTTTGTGTTTCTACCTTAACTGCCTCATTCAGAGATGAGAGGATGAAACCTGTCCTCTCTACATTGAAGACTTGATATGAGAATAAAATGACTTCATGTATGGAAAAGTGTTTTGTGAACTATTTATCCCTATTAGAAGATACTTCTGCTACAGTCATTAGAAGAATGTAAAAAGGGGGAACTCATGTCATTGCTTTCCTGTCTTACTGGGTCTTTTTTCCAGTTACTTTTCAAAAGTTATGATTAAAGATACAGGTAACAGAGCATTTACCGTTTTAACCAGCTGTGAGTGTACTTTCACACTGTTGTGCAGCCACCACCATCCATCTCCAGACCTTTTCATTTTCACCAGTGGCTCCCCAGCCCCTGGCAACCCCCATTATTCTTTCTGTCTCTGTGACTTTAACTACTTTACATACCTCATATAAGTAGCATCACATAATATTAGTCCTTCTGTCGTTCTGAGACTCTTTGTTATCTTTTGCAAACATTGACAGGACATTTATAAATGATACCTTCCATCAGAAGTAGATGAATTATATTGAGATAATGCTGTATTGTATGTTCAAGTGTTAAGCCTCTGCTGCTGCTGTTGCTAAGTCACTTCAGTCGTGTCGGACTCTGTGTGACCCCATAGACGGCAGCCCACCAGGCTCCCCCATCCCTGGTATTCCCCAGGCAAGAATACTGGAGTGGGTTGCCATTTCCTTCTCCAGATTAATGTGCTAGATAACCACAAATCAAACATATATGATAATAAGCATAAATACTTAAATCCAGTTTACATCAACCCAAACAGAAATGAGACACTTTCTGCCCCTACAGTAACTTCCATGTTAGGTGGGGAAATACTGAGGTGAAAGCAGTACTGAGGCAGAATTAAGTGCTAAATACAGGTAGAAGTGATACGATTACCTGTTTTTCCAGAGCAGCCTTTCCTACTTCTTTAGTAGACGATGTGTTTCATTCAAGCACTGTAAACTTGCTAATTCAAGCCGCTAGAGCAGTGAAAATGTCATAGTCATCCCTCAGTATCCAAGGGGGGTGGATTACAAGATCCTCACACATACAAAAATCTGTGGATGCTCAAGTCCCGTACATAAAATAGCATAGGACTTGCATACAACATGTACATATCCCCCATATACTTGAGATCATCTCTGGATTACTTATAATAACTAATACAGTATAAATGCCATGTAAATAGTTGAGAACATGTGTACAATTCAAGTTTTGCTTTTTGGAACTTTCTGGAATTTTTTTTTTTCTGAACAGTTTCTATCTACAGTTGGGTCAATCTGCAGATGCTGAACCTGTGGATACAGAAGGTCAACTATATTAGGAAACTCTTGTTTATAGATTTCTCCTTTAATATATTCTCTGTTTGCATTATGTCTTCCTTGGTATGTCCTTCTGGGACCTCAAGCCCATTATCCTTATTACTCCCAGTTCACCCACAAATCGCTTGTCCTGTGTTTCTTCTTGGTTCACAGCATTGCCAACCACATTGCAAAGTAGACTTTATCATCTTCCCATTTCTTCTTTCCACCACCTCCCTCACCAATTAGGTAAGCGTTTACTATGTGTTCTGTGATAAAGGCTTCATCTGGGTTGTCTTAGTGTTTTGTTATAGATGCCCTAAACAAATGCAAAATAGTGTTTTTAAGATGCAGACTTGTATTACATAAACAGGACCCAGAATATGTGTTCTGGTCTGATTTGTTTGGACTGTAATATTCTCGTCTAGCATTTCAGCTACAAGTAGCACAGGATAAGCAGTGGGGTTGAGGAAAGAAAGGGGAAATAGTTTATCATTTATCCAAGAAAGGCCTCATAAAATCCTTAGGAAGGGAAGAGTTTTGTCTGACTTTCTACTTCTCACTTTACCTACGAGGTGTTGTTGTCTCTGTAAGAGGGGTCTTTCATAATGGAGGTGTCTTAAAACTTGTTCATCCTCAGACCTACAGTTTGAGAAGTTCCTACTTCTTTACTAGGACTTATGTCTGCAAGATTGTTTCTAACTATGAACTTCAGGTGACTTTTAGGAGGAGAAATACCTCTTCATTTGACATCCTAACAAAGAGTCTGTGAGTATCAGAGGTATTCTAATGGGCAGAAGCCTATCAGAATGGAATGAGTGATCATTATTAAGGTGAGGGCAACATTGTATATACCTTACTCTTGGCTGAAAATATAAACTAGTGGGTTTTCCCTCATATCTGTTCAGACTCTTCTACTCTGGGCGATGGGAGGAAAAATAGAATTTTAGTACAAAATTAACTCCAGCCCCTAAACCATTATTATCCTCCTATTTATAAGAACTTGAATAATTCCTAGGACCATTCACATGCTGATTCTCCTGATAATCAGAAGTTACGGTTAAGCACTTGATGTCCTTATGGAGACGGCCCTGGATGAGGGGCCTTTGAGGGTTGCGTTCCTGTTTCTGGTTTGTTCTTACTCTTTCCTTCTCCGTGTGCAGCCATAGTGTCAGGCTCACTGTCAGCTTCACCAGGACGTTTTCTTTCTTCTCCAGATTTTCCAGGGGAGCCCCGAGAAACTCATCAACAAGAAATATGCCCTTGTATTTTGTTTTTTAACATTCACTGATTTGGTGTCAGAAAATCTAAACTTTGTCTTTGAGTGAAGTTTATGAGAAATTCCATGTTTTTTCTTCAAATTCAGTTGCTTTGAACATGTTCTCTGATTTCAGCTGTAGTTCTCTACTGATCCTCTGTAGGTTCCTATCTAGACTCAGACTTGTCATTGCCTTCTCCGTATCATCCAGAGCTGCTTTTCTGTACAGCACTAAGTGCTAGTTGCTCGGTCATGTCCGACTCTTGTGACCCCATGGACTGGACCCGCCAGGCTCCTCTGTCCATGGGATTCTCCAGACAAGAATACTGGTGTGGGTTGCCATTTCCTTCTCCAGGGGATCTTCCCAATCCAGGAATCAAACCCAGATCTCCTGCCTTGCAGGCAGATTCTTTACCATCTGAGCCACCAGGGAAGCCCACTAAACCAGCAGTGAAGATGGTTGTCCCCAATTAGAAAAGTGATTCACTTATTCACTCAAATAATGTGTGCCTGGCTCAAAACTAGTCTTCCTACTGTGAACACAAAAGTTCCAAACAGCACCATTTACCATAAAAGTTGATTGAGCAAGTTCTTGAAGGGCTTCATAATCATTTCCAACCTCTGTTTATACGCCCTTATTCCTACCTGCTAGAGAAAATTTATCTTGCTGCTTCTAGAACTGCCTTAGTTAGGGGGAGTTACAGTTTATTGCTAAGAAGAAGATAATAGAAGCTTTGGTGTTGGGGATAGCTGAGCCAAGCTGCTCTGGTCCAGCTTGCCCCGTTGGGTCTCACTTAACCTCTGCTAGAGACCCAGACAAGGGTCTAAACCCCCTTCCACTTTGATCTTATCTATTTAAAGATGCCTTCAAAAGGCAACGGAGAAGGCAACGGCACCCCACTCCAGTACTCTTGCCTGGAAAATCCCACAGACGGAGCAGTCTATGGGGTCACTAAGAGTCGGACACGGTTGAGCGACTTCACTTTCACTTTTCACTTTCGTGCATTGGAGAAGGAGGTGGCAACCCACTCCAGTGTTCTTGCCTGGAGAATCCCAGGGATGGGGGAGCCTGGTGAGCTGCCGTCTATGGGGTCGCACAGAGTCAGACACGACTGAAGCGACTTAGCAGCAGCAGCAAAAGGCAAAGGTCTTGCTGACTGCTTCTGACTTACTATTGACAGTCTTTTTGCTTTGTTGTTCTTATATGTCCGAGGATAGAACTGAAGGTTCTATCTGAGAGGTATTTAGAGAAATCAAGTGGGTTTATACATATAAAGGCTCTACGCAGAGTTTGGTATATAAATGATAGCTGTTATTTTGGGTAAAACATGCTTGGGAATGGGAATGGACATAGGAAATCATATTCTTTTAACTTTTAGGTTTTGTTTTTTTCTTTTTAAACTTTTTTTCTAGCTGCTCTACAAATGTGAGATTTGACTATAGAAGCTATCATTCATCCAGCTTTGCCTCATTAGGCCTGGGTGGTACCCTTTTTCACTCTCACGTATCCTGATTTGAATGATGTAGTCCTCTTAGATCTGACAGAAGTGAAATATTACTATAGTTTTGCATTTCTTCTTAATTATGAATTGTTTTTCATAGTCACATGTGTCCCACATTCCTGTTCTTCTATAATTATACCTAATAGACTAAGTGGAAAACATGTTTAAAATTCAAAATTCAGTTGCCCTTTTTTTTTTCATTGAAATAATAACGTTTAATATAGAAATAACTCCCTTCCCCATCCTCATTTTACAAATCAATGTCTTACACTTCAGTGAATTTTAGGAACCCTGTTTTGACTTATTTTATACATCTGGCCCATACAGCTCAACTTTGGTTTATAAAAACTGAGATTCATAGAAGTTAAATGTACTTATCCCATGTAAGTGATAAATTAGTTATGAGAGAGAACTATCTCAGATGCAGTAAAAGCACGTTGGTAAGTCCAGTTTGTTCATTAAGTCCAACAAAGTTAACCTAGGTACCCAACTGACACAATCAGCTATATAGTACTGCATTGGAATATGGAATAGGTTTATAATACTTTTCACATAGATACTACATAGAAAACAAACACAAAAATAAAGCATTTTTAATCTTAAAGTACAGTACCTTGAAAAGCACAATGGCACAGTACAACAGCTGGCATACAGAGGCTGGCATCAAGTGAACAGGTAAGAAGAGTCCTGACTGGTGGAGGGACAGGAGGCGGGAGACGGTAGAGCCCAAGGATAGATGGCAATAGGAATGGCAGTTTCTCTCATGCCTAGTGGTGAGGGAACACATATTCGCATCTTTGAAAGTTCACAAACTTGAAGGCTTTCAGGTACGGAACTTACTGTACCTGACACTTATTGTTCTGTCTGCAGCCTAAAAGGTAAAAACATATTTTTATGGCAAAGGTCAGAGTTTTCCAGGTGTGTTATGCAAGTCTATTTTACTGCTCTGTGGGGCAAAAGGGCTCCTTTAGATTAAGCTGAATACTTCCTTTTGGAGGTTCACAGTGCACCTTAGCACTTCAAGGATGCTAAAAAAAAGTTCTGAAATAAGGAAAAGTAAAGCTTTGTTTAATTCTGCACTTTCTAAAACATTGGGAAAACTCTTTGGAAATGCTGGCCTAGGGATTTTGGGGGGAGGGGGGTTTTAGGGGAGAGGTTGATTTTCGTTTTCAATTCTTTTTCACTGGGTTGTAAATTTTCTCTGTTGCATTCAGCATGACTTTTTTCTCCCATAGTTGGATATGCTACAATCACGGAAGCTTATTTTAAGCCAGTTGGATCCTCTGATTGAGATTGGTCATGTCAACTATTAGCAGGAGCTCTCCCAGAAAGGTGATTCTGGGAAAATGATTTATCAGCTTTCTAGGACCATTTGCATCCTGTGGGCCTCTCCCAGTCCCTGAGGCCCTCCCTTTCCCTTTCCTGTCTATCATCCAAAGGTTACATTTCATCCTGTTTTATGTAGGAGACAATCAAAGCTTGCTCAGAATGAAAATATCCCTGAAGAGTTTTAAGACTGTGACTAACTCTCACTTCCAGCGTAAAGGCAGCAGATTCAATTAAGAAATAAATAACAAGATACTGTGTTCCATTTGGCATGAGTTTTTGGTTACCTAAGAAATTGTTTCCTGAGAATTTCGAGAAATGTGGCTTTAGTAACTTTAGTGACTCCTGGGATTTGGGATTGGGGATGCAGGAGGGATTTAAGGATTATATCTGATCCAGAAAAAGTCTTTCCCATCAAGTGTTTCCAAGGCCTATGTACTTTAGCTCTAATAAGAGATATGAATGTCACCCAAAGCAGTTCATCTTGAAGGGGATTTCCATTAACTAGGAGCTGCCAGGAAGAGACACTGTCCCTAAGTCCTGAAGACTTTTTTATCTCAAGTCACTTCATCAGAGACCCCAGCTGTCCTTCCGGTGCTAATCATAGTGGCAAATGGCCGAGCACCAGCGTCTCAGCTGTGAATTCTCTAGTGTTTGCGGGCTGTTCTTTTGTCTTCATTGGGGCTGGTGAGGTTTTCTAACCTTTCTGGGGATACCTTATAGAGTATCTAATTGTGCTAATCATAAAATTGAGCTTTTTTTTTTTTTTTTTTTAATCATTTTTGGCCTGGTTTAAATCTCAAACAGACCAGTGTAAAAATGTTTTCTGTCCCTGCAAACTTTGCAAAATTCTCTGATGAATGCACATGCACACACAGATGAGAGAATAGTGAACATCATCTTATTTATGTGATGGAGTGAGAGCAGGTTACCTTTGTCCATTTCTGTAGACACTCCGGCTTTTCTTCATCTGGACCCAAGTCTCCGTTCTTGGTTTGCTTCTTCAGCATACTTTGTTCTGTGTGAGTGAGTTTACTCTGCAGTCATCAGAAATCAAAAGCAAAACAACAAAATGAAGCAACGTGGAACTTCAAGAATGAGTAAAGATGGAAGTGAGAAGAAGGCTACTATAGGAGTGACACTTTACCAGCACTTTCCATCATCCACCATTACGTCCATATTCAGAGCTCATCTTTTTAATCTTTTTTTTTTCTCATTTTGATAAAGGCTTTTATTTTGCATATTTTTACTCTGGATTTTTTTCTTAGTATATTTCAGACTTCTTTGTTTGCATAGGATTGCTTATGCTGTTTCTATGTTTTAAATAAAAATTTTTAGTGACTGAGAATAGGACTTGACTTGAAAATAAGACCACAAACTTGGCTTCCAGGATCCTGTTTTTTCTTTTTTGTTGTAATATTTATAGTTGATTGACAGCATTGTGCTAGTTCCAGGTGTACACCTTCAGATTCCTTTCCATTATAGGTTATTACAAGATATTGAATATAGTTCCCTGTGCTACAGAATAAATCCTTGTTGTTTATCTATTTTGTATATAGTAGTGTGTATCTGTTAATCCTTTATCCCTCCCCTTCCCCTTTGATAACCGTAATTTGTTTTCTATGTCTGTGAATCTTTCTGTTTTGTAAACAAGTTGATTTGTATTATTTTTTTTAGAAAGCCTGTTTTCTCTTAAAGAACCAGTAAAAATGCAATAGAATCTTGAGGCTTTTAAGGAATTCAAAAACTAAAATTTATTAATCAGACTTTGGTAGTGGTGGTAGTTTAGTTGCTAAGTCGTTTCTGACTCTTGTGACCGCATGGACTATAGCCCAGCAGGCTCCTTTCTCCATGGTATTTCCCAGGCAGAAATACTGGAGTGACTTGCCATTTCCTTCCCCAAGGGATCTTCCTGACCCAGGGATTGAACCCCGGTCTTCTGCATTGCAGGTGATCTCCTGCATTGCAGATGGATTCTTTACTGACTGAGGCATGAGGGAAGCCCGTTATTTAAACTTAGTGTTTTTTGAAGTTTGAACTGAAATTAACACAAGCAGATTTAGTTTCTATTTTATAAAAATTGACAGCATTCAAAATGAATCACAAAAAATTGCCTTTTCTACATTATATATATAATATATATGTTACGTATATACATATATATTTCTACATTATATATAATGTATATATACAAAAAGTCTAATGTGCTGTGTTCTATGATACGTAAATTTCAAATAGGAAATTAAATTTACTCATGAGCATATGATTTGATTGAAGTTACTACTACTTCTCATAGTATCTAGTTAGCAGTTTCCCAGTCTCCTCTTGAACACTGTAGGCAGGTAATTCTATGCTTATTAGATAAACACACTTCCATATGATCATAGTGGGAAAAGATTGAAGGAAAGCACAGATGTTAAGTGATTTTCTTAAATTTGATTTCTTAAGGTTACACTATGTAGCAGAAATGAAAATAAATGCCAAGAATCTTGACATAGTTCTATTTTCCAGCAGGGTTTTTGTGATGTGTGTTTAACTCTTAACTGTTAAAAAATTTCATCCTTCATTATGAGGCCATATTAACTGCCTACTGACTGGTTTCCTAACAGTTCCAATAATAGATCTTAAATTGTGTTTTCTCTTAAACCATTATTGCTTTTGGTCAAATAAATTTTATATATCTGGATGGTGTAAAGATTTAGAAGTATCCTGTTAACACTCTGCTCTCTTAGAATTTCTTTTCTTTGTGCTTATATCTTCAGCTTGCAGCTCTGAGAGTTAAGGTTCTGTAATGTGGACTTTATCCTATAATTGTTAAAATTACCTCTTACTGGTACTGCCCTATCCTTCCTAAGCCATAATATCAGGTAAAAGAAAGTAGTGTTTTTATTTCAGGACTTTATGGGGAGGAAAGATGAAAGTTTTTGTTTTTCCTTGTGTCTCCTCACTGTATTTATTATAATTTCCTCAAAATTGTTACAGAACAAGTAGCCTAAAGATAATTTAGTTTGAACTATCTTTCCTTCCTCCTCTTTAAGCAAAATGCCTGAATAAATCTGATATAGTACTTTTTGCTTTCTTAGAATGTATATAATTGGTACATTTTCTGGCACAAAATTGCAGGTAGCACTGATTCATAAGTCAAATTTAGCTGTTTAATTACATTTTCTGAAATTTTTACATGTGAATTTGACAGTATATTATTATTTGCAAATAAAAGCCGTTTTCAATAACTTTTTCTTTTTTAGCTGTGCAATTTGAGATACATTTGAAACAATAAAATTATTTTTGTTTCATATCAAGAAATGGATGAAAAGAGGCTACTGGATCCAGGGTTGAAAGTTCGTAAAGGCCTCTGGGATCATACTCTGAAGAACCAGCAGATGGAATGCCTGAGTGACTGAAGAAAATGGGTGCTAATGCATCTAGCTATCCTCATTCATGCTCCCCGAGGGTAGGGGGGAATCCTCAAGCCCAGCAGACTTTTATAGGTAACCAGTTCAGTTTTTCTAACCTCATTTTCTTTTGTGGATATAAATAGGATTGTGTTTTCAGTGGTCTTTTTGGATGAAAAGAGGGTTGAGCTATGGAAAAATATATATAATAATTCTGCAGCATCCATGTTTTTTCCTACCAGGTGTAAATCTGGCTTATATGATTCTTATCCTAACCGAGCTGCTGTAGCACAGTTGATCTTTGATTGTTTTTTGTGTCTTGTTTCATTTATTGTGCCCATAGAAATTTAGCATTTTTTTACAATGAATAATCTGGTCTGTTTTTCCCTATTCCTTATTTAATATAAAAATGAGTTATTTGAACTTTTTAACCTTCCTTTATAGAAACAAAAATCAGTTTTACTTGAATGGTTCAGAAATGTCTGTAAAAATTTTAGCACAAAATGTATGTTAAATTGAATGTTGAAAATGACTGCTAAGAAAAAAGAAATAAATTTTCACTTGTTTAATTTCCTTCTTAGGGACATCATCCTATTCTCAGCAAGGCTATGGTTGTGAATCAAAATTATATAGTCTTGACCATGGCCATGAGAAACCACAAGACAAAAAAAAGAGAACCTCTGGCCTTGCCACCCTCAAAAAGAAGTTTATCAAGCGTCGAAAATCTAATCGGTCTGCTGATCACGCCAAGCAGATGCGAGAACTCCTCTCTGGGTGGGATGTTCGAGATGTCAATGCGTTAGTGGAGGAATATGAGGGAACTTCAGCCTTAAAGGAGCTTTCTTTACAAGCCAGTGTGGCTAGACCAGAAGCCCGGACATTGCAGAAAGATATGGCCGATCTTTATGAGTACAAGTATTGTACTGATGTAGACTTAATATTTCAAGAAACTTGCTTTCCTGTTCATCGTGCCATTTTGGCGGCAAGATGTCCATTTTTTAAAACACTACTTTCTTCCTCACCTGAATATGGGGCAGAGATCATCATGGACATCAATACAGCTGGTATAGATATGCCCATGTTTTCTGCTTTGCTCCACTACCTTTACACGGGAGAGTTTGGAATGGAGGACTCAAGGTTTCAAAATGTTGATATCCTCGTTCAGCTTAGGGAAGAATTTGGAACACCAAATTCCCTTGATGTAGATATGCGTGGACTCTTTGATTACATGTGCTATTATGATGTCGTCCTTAGTTTTTCTTCAGACTCTGAACTGGTTGAAGCTTTTGGTGGAAATCAAAACTGTTTAGATGAAGAGCTCAAAGCTCACAAGGCTATTATTTCAGCACGGTCCCCATTTTTTCGAAATTTATTACAAAGAAGGATACGGACTGGTGAAGAAATCACAGACAGAACTTTGAGGACTCCCACAAGAATTATATTAGATGAGTCCATTATACCAAAAAAATATGCAAAAGTGATATTACACTGTATGTATACTGACATGGTGGACCTGGCCGTTTTGCACTGTAGCCCCTCTGTGGGGAGTCTCAGTGAAGTTCAGGCTCTCGTCGCAGGGAAGCCAAACATGACCAGGGCAGAAGAAGCCATGGAGCTTTACCACATAGCACTGTTCTTGGAATTTAACATGCTTGCACAAGGTAATGAAAATTCTGATTTTTAATTTTAATCTTGATCTCTTGAATTGCACATTTGTCTTCCAGATTTAAAGCACGACCAGTATGTTCCATGATTTCAGTGTTTGGGATGTGACAGAGTCAGTTTTTTCAAATCTATAGTTACGACATCTGAGACAGAATGAGGGTTAGTGTTAATGTAGCTCTTCATTTGGTATTAAAACCCAGCATTCAAAACTAATGATTAAGAATAGATAAGACTTGAGGCTCTTTCTTCCCTAATGTAAGATGATAGGTGTGAGAATATGTAATGACCCAGCTACCGCCCTGTCTGCTCTTGAGCTTTGAGGTAGTCCTGTTTCCCAGATTTCAAGGTTAATCTTGGTCTGAGACTCGTTGGGTAACTTAGATTCTCATATAGATACTCAGTACCTTATTGATACTTAAATATTTAGAATAAGAATGAAAGTTCATTACAAAAATGAAGATAGTCTCATTTAGATACAGATTTATTTGAATCAAAGAATTGGGCAAGGTTTCTGACTTAAATTTTTAAAATAGTCTCTATCTTTTCAAGTTCAGCTGTGCATCAAGCAACAGCTTATGGAGTATAAAGCACAGTTTGTTCTTAAACTCATGTGCCTTCTTCATTTAATTTAAACTAAAATTACTAAGTTGGAATGACACATTTTTTGTGTTACAGGCAAATAATTGCACTACAGCTACACCAGAAGAATATATCTTTTAGTGTATATCTGTGGTAAACATTAGAATCATAACATTTCAGAGCTGGAAAGAGACCTTCCGTGGGAGAGAAAGGGAATTTGCTGTCTTGACAGAATGTACTCTTAGCTTTCTATGATTGTATATTAAAAGAAAACAAGCTATATGACATGAAGGTACTTCAGAAATTTAGCTGATGAGTGTTTGCTAAAAGAACACTAGAAGTTGCAAATTAGCAGAGAATTAATGATTTGGGTAAAAGATATATATTTAAATAAGGAAAACTAAGCACATTTTTCTGGAGAGGGCAGTGGCACCCCACTCCAGTACTCTTTCCTGGAAAATCCCATGGACGGAGGAGCCTGGTAGGCCGCAGTCCATGGGATTGCTAAGAGTCGGACACGACTGAGCGACTTCTCTTTCACTTTTCACTTCATGCATTGGAGAAGGAAATGGCAACCCACTCCAGTGTTCTTGCCTGGAGAATCCCAGGGATGGGGGAGCCTGGTGGGCTGCCGTCTATGGGGTCTCACAGAGTCAGACACGACTGAAGTGACTTAGTAGCAGCAGCAGCAAGCACATTTTTCTAGTTTGGAAAAAAATCTGTATTGTGTGGCTGAATCAATAAGTCAGTAGAACTTTGAAAAAAATAAAAGCCCCAGTTAAATAACAATGTCAGTAATAAAATGGGAGAGATTATTGGAAGACAATGATAAGCATGAGTGAAAAAAGTTGAGATTTCTATTACATAAAGAATCTTAAAATCTTATTTTACTATTTCCTGTGTAGTAATATTACTAATTTTGTTTTATTGCCAAATCAAAATGTCATTAAAATATTTTCTTGCTAGTTCAAAACAAAAACTATGAGTAATAGACCATTAGATATCAGACTATAGGAAAATATGTTATTAAAAATAACCTAGCAGCTTGCCCTACCATTCTTTCACTCTGTAAAACCAAATTTGTCAGAAAATGCCTCTACAGAAAAACAGTTTGCAGCACTACCATAAAGGTGTAATCTCTCTTTTCTCAAAATGGTTTTATTTTTGAAACATTTAATAAGAAACCAAAGTGTATTGTGTATACTTTACTGTTTTTAAAACTGGGAAAGCATCCCTTGGTATAGTTTTTTTGTTTTGTTGTTAAGTTTTTAACAGAAAGTAAAATGGTGAACTAGCTCTTGGGATCTTGGATAATATTTGATCTAGAGTGTTTTTTTCTTTTTTATGTTGAGTTAAATTTTTATACGTATAATTTATCAGTAGCTAGAAATTTTATTTTTTGGAGCACATTTAAGGCTATAAAACAACACTCCTTGTAGAACTTTAATTTTGGCTACTTAAAACAAGCAAGCAAATATTCCCTTAAATTTGGATATACATGACTCTGTATTATTCAAATTCAAATTCTTCATTATTCAAACTACAGAGTTTGAGTTACTTGATGTTTTGTTTTTTTGCACACCATGTAGGCATTACCTTTCTCCCATACGCATTAGACTGTTCATACTAGGGTTTATATATAACCAACCATAACCAGCATAGTTTTGCCCCATTCCCATGGGAAGGAGACTAGTCACTTGAAGAGGGATTTTATACCATAAAGCTTAAGATTTCAGGCTCTGAAACCAGACAAACTGGATTTGAATTCTTTACTATCATGTTTTAACTTGTTTAACCTTAAAGTAAGTCATCTCTAAGCCCCTGTTTTCCCATTTGTGAAATAAGAATAGTAACACTATGAGGTAGGATTATGAGGATTAAAGGAAGTAATACATATCAACTGATCTGAACAGTGCCCAGGACATAGTAAGCATTCAATAAATGTTAACTGCTAAATGAAAATCATCACAGCATATATTGTTCACTACCACAGTCTCTTCTAAAACTAACTTTTTAAGTTTTAAAAAATAATTTTTTAATTATATTAACTAAACCCCATATTGAGACTAGTTGCAAAAATTTTTTTAAGTAACTATTGTTTTTAAGACTTTACTGTAATTTTATCCCTAGCAAACTGGTGATGCCGTTTACCAGACTGTTGCATCGGCCATTTGTCACTCAAGTTTCAACTAGAGTTCCGCAAGCAGACTAAACCTGTAATCCTGAGGCATCTATTATGTGTAATGAATTAGCATCTCTCCACTGCATTTAGTGTGGTGCTAGTTACATACCATTTTGGAGAGAATTAAGAAAATAGTCCCCAAAATAATTTTCTGTCTTCTGTGATTCAGTTGAAGACTCCTGGTTAAGAAAGCCTGTGAGACTGGCAGCTTGAGTATAAGATCATATTGTTCTCATCCTTGCATCCCCAGTGCTTCGGGCGTAATAGGCACTGAGTAAATGTTTATGAACTAATGACTGTTAACCTTTTTATTCCAAATTAGGTTTGACTTTAAAAATTAAAGCCCAGTTTTAAAAGGAGACAAATTCTATCAAGGGAAGCTAGGACATTGAGACAACATATGCTCTTCAAGGTGGAGAGGTGATTTAATAGTTTTAAGAACATCATAAAAAGAGGCAGTATAGGCAGACAGCCAGAGTAATTTGGCAAGTGGATAAAAGGGAGGATTCTTGGCTTGCACTGAGAATGTGTTTTATTCAGAGAAGTAGGCAATCACTATTAGGGAGGTGAATTAACAGGTAATGAGGCTTCAGCTTACTCATGTGTGCTACCCTTTATTAAGCTCCCGCAAATACATGGTTTAGCACTTTTCATTCTGCTTCAGTGATCCACCTGTCTGTTCTTGCATTGACATCGTTTGCAGCTAGGTGGCAAATCCTGACCTGCCTCCTCAATTCCCTTCTAAACACAAGAGTCTTGAGATTTATTTTCAAAGAAAGGAAAACAGATTCCACATCTGGAAATAGCTATAAAGAAGGGTGGGGATAAGGCACAGGATTGAGATCTGGAATTATGTGAAAGCCTACACACTCTACCCTTCCCTGCTCTGGTCCAAACTGGACAGATACCAGACAATAAACTGGTGCTGCAGAAGTGGTCTATATGAAGAGCATGTAGACCTGCTTTGGGGTTTCATCATCATGAAATGATGCTCAGGAGTTATACAGTGAAAAAGCCGGTTTGCCTTCCAGATGTCCTACAGGGAAGACAGCAGTCAGCAAGCCTGCTTGTGCAACAGACCTTCCAAATAGCTGTTAAACTGCCTTAGTCTTCCATGTCAAAACCCATCCAGGGTGCACTGGATGTTTGAGAAAAGCTTGCACATTGAGACAGAAATAACAACACATGCTAGAGGAAACAGACAATGAAGGGAGAGAAGAAAACGTCAATAGAATCAAAATATCCTTACATAAAAGAATAGATTATTGAACAACGAGACATACATAGGATGCTATAAAAGTGAAAAGAGGAGCTTTTAGAAATGAAAATTGTAGGAGGATTGGAAGGGAAAGTTGAAGGAATCTGGAAAGTAGAACAGATTAGCAAAGAGATGGACAACAGTGGAGACAAATAAGAAAACGAGTATTCATCCAGAAACTGTAGCGTCTTAAATAACGGCTGTAGAATATATACTAGAGAAAATGAAAGAGAAGACAGTATCTAAGGAGTAATGTAATAAATATTGCCAAAGCTAAAGGGATTTCTATATTTTAAAAATTTCATCCCTGTCACTAGAAAACACCAGAGAAGATTCTAAAATCATTGGGAGGTGAAAGGGTAAGTTCCATACAAGAAATAGGAAACAATGATAGTGAACTTTTCAGTAGCAACAACTGAATGTACCTTTAAAAAGATGATGGAAAATTGTTTCAAAAACAAAGCCAAACAGTCAATCAAATGTCAGACTAAATAAATGCATTTTCCAGTCATGCCTCAAAAATTTTAACTCCCCTGTACCCCTACTTAGGAAGCGACTAAGGATGTTTTCCACTAAATGATGAAATAAACGAAGAACCAGCAAGTGTTGGATCCAAAAAATGGGGTCTAACACCAGAAAGAAGAAAAGGAAATCCTAGATACTAGCTGTGCATTAGATGCAGTGGGTATCTAGTCTAGACTGGACGAGGAGGAGGAGAGTCTCCAAGAAGTAGATATCTCGGAAGAGACCAATTACCTGAATGTTTGAAAATTAAGTGACAAGTGACATTGAAAGAAGTATTACAGATCTTTTGGTACACTTGTGAAAAATTAGCTGTTGCTAATTTATTAAAAGTGAAGCAAATGAGAAAAGAGGAAATTAATAATTTCCAAGAAAATTTAAAGTTAAATATGGAAGAAAATATAATTCTAGTACACAGCTTGGTTCAGCAGTAAGTAGTATTTAAATAGTCATTATGATTTGAACACTGAGTGTAGGCTTAATAAAATTTATAAAATTATAATTATAAAGAGAGAAATATCAGAAGATAGATACTAAAAAATTGAGCATAGTTGCCTCTGGGAAGCAAGACTGAGTGAAGGAGAGGTAAGGGCAGAAGGTTTTGCTTTTAGGGTACACTTTTTATTGCTACTAAGTATAAGACTTTCTAAATTATGAGCCTGTATTGCTTTGATTACAAAATTAATTTTTTATAATAAAGATGTGACATCAGTACCTAGAAGAACCAGAGAGATCTGGATTGGCCACGGTCCTGAAGAACTAGGGAATTTATCATACCTATCAGGGCTGTTAACTAATGAGATCATGCTTATAATTTTGGTCTACATGGAGCCTTTACTTTGCTCTCATTTGGTTATCTTGACAACCTATGAGTATGGCAGGGCTCAGAAATGAATAACTAGCATTTTCCCAGTCTTGTAAGGGATGAAGCTGTGAGCCACACCAACTCTTCCAACCTGAAGCCCAGGAATCAGCATGGTGAGACAGGGGAGCAGTGTGAAAAACGTCTAAGAATGATGGTGAGAGGCCACTGTGGCCTAGTTGTAGGAGCCAATCAGACTGGTGTAGGAACAACTCAGAGCAATCTCAGCTGTGAACCTGTTGGGACAGAACTGCTTGGGGGTGGGGGAATTGTGGGCTAGCTGGGTAGGTCACCACTCAGACTGCTTCCAAGCACTTAGCCAGAGAACAGAGGGCTTTGTGCTGAGCAGGCCATTCTTTCCTGGATAGACAAGTATTCCCAGGTCAGTTATTTGACTTTTTCAGCGGCCCCGAGTGAGGAACTCCTTCTTTGCATTGGGCAGTTCCATACCACGCAGGTCTTGATAGAAGACAGAGCCCACCTCCCAGTATTTTCTCAGTCTTCTCTGTGGTCAGGGCTCCACCACATGACCTAGACTTTTTGAATCTAGAGCATTGATGGCACAGAGATTTGGGGACTGTAGAGAATTCTTTCTGGAAGCTTGGTGGGAACAGCAGCACCTAGTGGGAAAGCAGAGAAATCAGTGTCAGTGGCGCCAGTGATGGCGTTCACTGTCCAGGAGCAGTTTTGGCCTGGGTCCCAGGCCACACAGCGCCCTCGCTGGGCTGCTCTGTGCTGTAGCGCTCAGCTCGCAGTCTTCCTTTGTTGTTTGTACTCTGAGCCTGCTCTCCAGCTTTCCCAGCAACTCTGGGCTCACAGTATCCTTTCAGATAAATTCCTTTTCTGTTGAAGCCAACTGAAGTTGTTTTCTGTGGTTGCAGCTTAGAAGCCTAGTTCATAACAGTAACTATATTGAAAGACTAGTGTATAAAATTCCAAAATAAATGACTAGATTGGAAGAGCTTCAGATGAAGGACCAGGTGTTTAATCACTGACTTTACGCAATGACCTTAGAATATACTGCATAAACAGCTCTGAAAACGTGAGAACAGTGAGAATGTATTATTTATTGATTTGTAACTCTTTTAGTAAATACCGACTCTTTAGGGGAACTATAGATTTTCTCATGAACTTTAACAACCCACAGGCCAGTAGAGCTTCTGTTTCCTTTTCATAAATACTGTTGAGTTAGCACCAGCATCTGCATGTATATTCCAGTCAGGGCGTCTTACAGTTGTGTGCTCTAAAATACAGATTTGTTTTTTTCATATTGATCAAAAATGTATTTTTAAGTCTTTGGAATATGAAATTTATGTATAGCTTTAGTTCCAAAATAGCTTCTGAAATGCATTGCCCCTGTTTTTATTTGTAATGCATGTGATTATACTTTATTGAATTAAAACTCTTAACAGAGAAACAACTGAAAGCAATGACCTAATTTTTTCTCTTAGCAACTTGGTCAGATTCCAGGAGTATGTGACTTGAAACAAATACAGAATAACAAAAACTGCCCCCACTCTAATCCATTCCTCCCTCTTCCCATCCTCTCCATTGTCCCCATGTTAACACGCTCCCTTCTGTCTCCATTTGGTTGCTCTGGTAGTTCATTTTGCTTCTCCCTCTAATTGTTTCCTCTTCGGCAGCTTAGTCTGGATATACTTGCTAGAGAACAGTGGAGCTAAGTTAAATACCATCATCAACAGATCAAAGTAGTAAATACAGGTTTCAGTTAAACATGGGATATGGTTGAAGAATTCCTGTTTCAGGAATAGCAGTTCAAATGACTCAAGTTATACATCTTTAATCATAATGAAATTTAGCACTTAACTCAAAATTGTGAATAAGGTTCCAATGTGTAATATTTAAAATATTTAATTCCACATTTTATTTTATAACTCAAACTTGTTCATGCTGCTGCTGCTGCTGCTGCTAAGTCGATTCAGTCGTGTCCGACTCTGTGCGACCCCATAGAGGGCAGCCCACCAAGCTCCCCCGTCCCTGGGATTTTCCAGGCAAGAACACTGGAGTGGGTTGCCATTTCCTTCTCCAAAAACTTGTTCGTATAGACTATAAACTCTTCACCTCTGACCCTCTGCGCACACTGTTCTTTGGTTTTATAATATCTTTGACTTTGTTCACTAAATGTCTAAATTCTGCCCTTGCCTTTAAGACCAAACTCATATTCTACTTCCCGTGTTTTGTCTTAGGCATTTCAAATTAAGTGTTCCTGCTTCTTGCAAACTTCTAAAACACTCCTTTGATCATTCTTTTAGGTTTTTACATCTTCTGACTTGTTTTGAAATTAACCTGTGTAACTTTCCTCTACCAACTTGTATCAACTATATTCTCTAAAGACAAGTTCCAAATCTTGAGTCATCTTTGAATCACCCAAAGAACCTAACACAGGCCTTTGCTCTTGATAGACTCTCAGTTATATATTTTGAATTATCTTTAGTACCCATGCAGACTGCATAACTTTTTCTTTTAAAAAAGGGGAGAGTGTAATCAATGTTTAACCCTAGTTGTAAAAAAAAGAGAGAGAGAACAGTGAGCCTAAATCAAGGAGATAAATATGAAGTATTATTATAAAAATAAATTTAGATGTGGTCTAAATGATGTGTACTTCTGTACTGTTATACTCAGTTTTAAGTTAAATTTCTAATAAAATTGTCTCATCAACTCTTTACTTTCTTGGTCCATGCTGCTGCTAAGTCACAGCAGTCGTGTCCAACCCTGTGCGAGCTTTCCAGGGACTGAAGAGCAATCCCAAAGGTCAATGCCAAAGAACATTAGAACTACCATACAACTGTACTTATTTCACATTCAGTTCAGTCAGTCCCTGCTGCTGGTGCTGCTGCTGCGTCGCTTTCAGTCATGTCCGACTCTGTGCGACCCCATAGACGGCAGCCCACCAGGCTCCCCTGTCCCTGGGATTCTCCAGGCAAGAACACTGGAGTGGGTTGCCATTTCCTTCTCCAATGCATAAAAGTGAAAAGTGAAAGTGAAGTCGCTCAGTCGAGTCCGACTCTTAGCAACCCCATGGACTGCAGCCCACCAGGCTCCTCTGTCCATGGGATTTTCCAGGCAAGAGTACTGGAGTGGGGTGCCATTGCCTTCTCCGGTCAGTCCCTGGAAAACCTTTAATCAAATCCCTCTGGCCCTCAAGGCCAGATTCCCTTGGGATTCCCAGTTCCTTTGTCGGATCCCCAGGCTGGGAATCCTGACTTAGGTTCAGAATGTAACCTTCAACAATAGTATGACAACTTCATTGGTATTGTTGTTCTCCCAGCGGGTATGGGATTTGATTATATCATGATTATGCCTCTCCTACCATCTCACTGCAGCTTCTTCTTTGTCTTTGGATGTAGGGTATCTTTATTAGTGGGTTCCAGCGTCCTCCTGTGGATGGTTGTTCAACAGCTAGTTGAAATTTTGGTGCTCTCGCAAGAGGAGATGAGCATAGGTCCTTCTACTCCACCATCTTGAACTGCAAGCATATGCTGCTTAATGTCATTTTTACAGCAGCCCCATGAAGCTTGCAGAATGGGTCTTCCGTTTGCCCAGAGAGATTCAGAGATACATAACAATGCCCAAATTTAATGGTATTGATATTTTATAAATATGAAGTCTGGAGTTAGATCTGTGTTCTCACACTGCCTCTGCCACATACTAACCATGTAAATTCTGTCTAGGTTCCTCAGCCTGAGCTCATTTATTCCTCTTCATAGAAATGCAGGCACCAAACACTGTGCCTGGATCACAGTTGGGCTTTAACAAATGGTTTTTAAATTTATTTACATTAACTCTTAGTAGACAATTTCTGAAGATAAGCATTGAGTTATTTTCCATACACATCATTTGACAGCACAGTTTCAAGTTTCCAAAGTCTAAAAAGTTTACCAGATTAATTAAGACTTTTTAAAAAACAATGATACAATTGCAAGAAATATCCAATGTTAGATGGCAAAACAGAGCCATTAAAAAAAACGGTACATACAGTGTTCCCTGCGGTGGTGGGCTTTTTGGTGTAAACTCCCATTTTGCTTTGATTCAGTTATAGTCCCTTTTTCTCTTAGAAACACTGAGAAAATGTCCTGAATGGGCCATTTCCTAAAGCCGCAAGTTATTTTTATTTTTCTAACTCTGCCATTGTCAGATTTTGACTACTCCTCTTATGCTTTCTGTTGCCAAGAAGTGCAGAAACTAATGCAGTCTAAGATGCATCTTAGACTGATACATGGAAAACAGGATTTGGAGAGGGTATTAGTAAGTGAGGAAGGAAAATGACAGGAGGAAGAACCTCTGTATTCAACAAGTCTCCTGCCTTTTCAAACTCAGTTTTGAGATAAAAAGTTGCCATTTCTGCCTTAAAACCAAATATTGCACTTAACTCCTAAAAGATCCAAAGTAGAAGAACTCTGACTAGACACAAGCATTCTGTCCACTTCTGGTTTTGGAAGTGGCTGGGAAAACTGTTCTAGAGATTCAGGTAGATTAGAATATTTAGTTGTTACTATGTGCAAAACATTGGGTGAAACTCGTGATGTGTAAGACCTCCCTTAAGCTTTACAGTAGCTTGTCTGGTAACTGCTATCATCCTGCTTGTTTTAGAGATGAGGTGAATAACTTGTTACTTCTCCAAGGCCACGTCTACTGATCAAAAAATGGACTGCAAAACAAACATTTACTGAGCACCAACTCTGTATGAAGTAGTGAAGCTTCTATTATATTTTTTTCCTTTTTTGGGGTGGTGGGGATGGAGGATGGGATCTTAGTTCCACAACCAGGGATCAGATCTGTGCCGCCTGCAGTGGAAAGACAGAGTCCTAACCACTGGAGCACCAGGGAAGTCCCTTTACTTTACACTTTAAGAAACTTTAGACAGTGTGTTCAGTAACACTCATCAAGAAACCGTATTTTCATCTACTACCGCTCCTTTCCCCAAATGCGTATTGATGACAGACTTTGAGCAGTTTTGAGTTTTCTTACAAACCTCTGAATATTTTTGAATGTGTGTGTATATTTCAGTGCATCTCTTGTTCTGTTGTGATATAATAGTACCACACTATACATGTTATCCTATGTCTTGCTTTTTACATACTTAATAAACTTTGGGGAAATGATGTCAGTAAAGAATAGCTACCCGGGCTTCCCTAATGGCTCAGAGGGTAAAGAATCTGCCTGCAATGCGGGAGACCCAGGTTCAATCCCTGAGTTGGGAAGATGCCCTGGAGAAGGGAATGGCAATCCACTCCAGTACTCTTGCCTGGAGAATTCCATGGAGAGAGGAGCCTGGTGGGCTGTCGTCCATGAGGTCGCAAAGAGTTGGACACGATTGAGTGACTAACACTTTATTTTAATAACTATATTTTTGTTTCTAAAAATACAAAGGATGCCCTGATTGGATATTCAGATAGTACAATACAAATAATACAAAAGTTGTTTTAAAAACCCTTTAGACTCACTCCACAGTTAAAAACACTGTTGACGAATAGTACCTATTTATAAATATCTCCTCTTAGAGTGTTAATTTATGGACCTGCTAAAATATTCAGTGAATATAAACTGACTAGAAAGTTCTTGCCTCACAACTATTTTTTCTCATATTTAGATGAAAAGGAGTATCAATTTCTATTATAAGTTTACATGAGCTATCCTCACTAAGTATGTCTCCACGAAGGGGGTAGCTTTGATAAATTACAAGGCTTTGAGCTCTGTTTTTGTTCTCTTCACTAAAACATTTTTATGTTTCATGCTTAGCGTGGACATGTCCATAAGACTTCCAGTAAATGTTTTTACATGTCAAGGCACTTGAAGGTGAAACATCCACACATCTGAAAGTTGTGCCAGAAAACTGAAAACACTGTTTGCACACTTACATGTCTTTGTTTTTAACCAAGTTCCTCTTCAACCGTAATAGGCTCCTGAAGTGGGTTTGATTTAATAACTGTTTTCACTGTCAGAGTTACGTCCTATTAACGTTTCCATTGAAGAACAATGCTGGTACTTCCACGGCAGTCCAGTGGTTAAGACTCTGTGATTCCACTGCACGGCGGTGCTGGTTCTTTCCCTGGTTGGGAAATCAAGATCCCACATGCCACATGGCTTGGCCCCCAAAAAAAAGACAGTACTGAATTTTGGAACCTGATTCACGGAACTATTTGTAGAAAATAGATGGGCATCATATTGGTTTTCTAAACCTTGATATCTTTCTGAGCTTATATCTAATGAGCTTGTATCTAATTGTGAAAGGTTCAGAAATGTATGATTAATTGCTTTTTTTATGCCTCATCTCAAATTCTGGATTGATAGTTTTTGTTTGTAAGTGTAAGTAAAAGTATTAAGTATCTGAAGTCTTCAGTGGTGTGAACCCCCTCCTAACCTACCTTTTAATTATCAGATTTTTAGAAGTACTAAGTTAAATAGAAGTAGACAGAATGTTGTAAACCTGATCATCGCAATAGGTCTGTAAACCTGAGAGAATAACAGCTGCCTGAGCTTTCAAAGGTAAAAATGGAACATTGTGGAGGGAGGGAGGAATAGAACCTTGATTCCAGTGGATCTTTCTGTAGAATTAGCACTGTGATTCCTAGACTTACTCATTTAGCAAACACTTACTGAGCTCTTACTGTATGCCAGGCTCTGAGAGTAAAGTAATAAATTAGATAGTCTGGTGGTGGGTGCCAGTAGGCAGTTCCAATGTGTAAATGCCCTAATAGAGTAAAGCCCTGAACAGTAGGGAGCACATAGGAAGAGAGAAGTCCTAACCTCAATATATGGAGTTAGGGAAGGAGGGATGGTATCTAGAAGAACTGTACAGAGAAGTTGTGACCTGGAGAATGAATAGGAGTTAAGTAAAGATTGGAGATAAAGAGGCCCATATCAAGCAGAAGGAACTTCAGGTGGCAAGGTCTAAAGATAAGTGACAGCGCTTCTGGTTTTGGCGGGGAGGTTGTAGGGGTTGCAGAGATGAGACAGAGGTATGATGTGGCAAGAAATGAGGCTGTAGCAACCAGCACAGCTAAGTAATAAAGAACTTGGTATACCACGCTGAGACGTTTGGTTTTATCCTGAGCATGTGACCTGATTAAATTTATATTTTCTGAAAGATCTCTTTGGTTGCAGCATGCAGGTGGAGACCATCAGAACTGTTCCAGAAATAGTGTTTTTATTTTAAATGTATACTTTCTTTAAGCATATAAAATCTGTATAAGATCAGATCAGTCGCTCAGTCATGTCCAACTCTTTGCGACCCCATGAATCGCAGCACACCAGGCCTCCCTGTCCATCACCAACTCCCAGAGTTCACTCAGATTCACGTCCATCTAGTCAGTGATGCCATCCAGCCATCTCATCCTCTGTCATCCCCTTCTCCTCCTGCCCCCAATCCCTCCCAGCATCAGAGTCTTTTCCAATGAGTCAACTCTTCGCATGAGGTGGCCAAAGTACTGGAGTTTCAGCTTCAGCATCATTCCTTCCAAAGAAATCCCAGGGCTGATCTCCTTCAGAATGGACTGGTTGGATCTCCTTGCAGTCCAAGGGACTCTCAAGAGTCTTCTCCAACACCACAGTTCAAAAGCATCAGTTCTTCGGCGCTCAGCCTTCTTCACAGTCCAACTCACATCCATACATGACCACAGGAAAAACCATAGCCTTGACGAGACGAACCTTTGTTGGCAAAGTAATGTCTCTGCTTTTCAATATGCTGTCTAGGTTGGTCATAACTTTCCTTCCAGGGAGTAAGCGTCTTTTAATTTCATGGCTGCAGTCACCATCTTAGTGATTTTGGAGCCCAGAAAAATAAAGTCTGACACTGTTTTTACTGTTTCCCCATCGATTTCCCATGAAGTGATGGGACCGGATGCCATGATCTTTGTTTTCTGAATGTTGAGCTTTAAGCCAGCTTTTTCACTCTCCTCTTTCACTTTCATCAAGAGGCTTTTTAGTTCCTCTTCACTTTCTGCTATAAGGGTGGTGTCATCTGCATATCTGAGGTTATTGATATTTCTCCCGGCAATCTTGATTCCAGCTTGTGTTTCTTCCAGTCCAGCGTTTCTCATGATGTACTCTGCATATAAGTTAAATAAACAGGGTGACAATATACAGCCTTGATGTACTCCTTTCCCAATTTGGAACCAGTCTGTTGTTCCATGTCCAGTTCTAACTATTGCTTCCTGACCTGCATACAAATTTCTCAAGAGGCAGATCAGGTGGTCTGGTATTCCCATCTCTTTCAGAATTTTCCACAGTTGATTGTGATCCACACAGTCAAAGGCTTTGGCATAGTCAATAAAGCAGAAATAGATGCTTTTCTGGAACTCTCTTGCCTTTTCCATGATCCAGTGGATGTTGGCAATTTGATCTCTGGTTCCTCTGCCTTTTCTAAAACCAGCTTGAACATCAGGAGGTTCATGGTTCACATATTGCTGAAGCCTGGCTTGGAGAATTTTGAGCATTACTTTACTAGCGTGTGAGATGAGTGCAATTGTGCGGTAGTATGAGCATTCTTTGGCATTGCCTTTCTTTGGGATTGGAATGAAAACTGACCTTTTCCAGTCCTGTGGCCACTGCTGAGTTTTCCAAATTTGCTGGCATATTGAGTGTAGCACTTTCACAGCATCATCTTTTAGGATTTGGAATAGCTCAACTGGAATTCCATCACCTCCACTAGCTTTGTTTGTAATGATGCTTTCTAAGGCCCACTTGACTTCACATTCCAGGATGTCTGGCTCTAGGTCAGTGATCACACCATCGTGATTATCTGGGTCGTGAAGATCTTTTTTGTACAGTTCTTCTGTGTATTCTTGCCATCTCTTCTTAATATCTTCTGCTTCTGTTAGGTCCATACCATTTCTGTCCTTTACCGAGCCCATCTTTGCATGAAATGTTCCTTTGGTATCTCTGATTTTCCTGAAGAGATCCCTAGTCTTTCCCATTCTGTTATTTTCCTCTATTTCTTTGCATTATTCGCTGAGGAAAGCTTTCTTATCTCTTCTTGCTATTCTTTGGAACTCTGCATTCAGATGTTTATATGTTTCCTTTTTTCCTTTGCTTTTCGCTTCTCTTCTTTTCACAGCTATTTGTAAGGCCTCCCCAGACAGCCATTTTGCTTTTTTGCATTTCTTTTCCATGGGAATGGTCTTGATCCCTGTCTCCTGTACAATCTCATGAACCTCATTCCATAGTTCATCAGGCACTCTATCTATCAGATCTAGGCCCTTAAATCTATTTCTCACTTCCACTGTATAATCATAAGGGATTTGATTTAGGTCATACCTGAATGGTCTAGTGGTTTTCCCTGCTTTCTTCAATTTAAGTCTGCATTTGGCAATAAGGAGTTCATGGTCTGAGCCACAGTCAGCTCCTGGCCTTGTTTTTTCTGACTGTATAGAGCTTCTCCATCTTTGGCTGCAAAGAATATAATCAGTCTGATTTCGGTGTTGACCATCTGGTGATGTCCATGTATGGAGTCTTCTCTTGTGTTGTTGGAAGAGGGTGTTTGCTATGACCAGTGCATTTTCTTGGCAAAACTCTATTAGTCTTTTCCCTGCTTCACTCCGTATTCCAAGGCCAAATTTGCCTGTTACTCCAGGTGTTTCTTGACTTCCTACTTTTGCATTCCAGTCCTCTATAATGAAAAGGACATCTTTTTTGGGTGTTAGTTCTAAAAGGTCTCGTAGGTCTTCATAGAACTGTTCAACTTCAGCTTCTTCAGTGTTACTGGTTGGGGCATAGACTTGGATTACTGTGATATTGAATGGTTTGCCTTGGAAACGAACAGAGATCACTCTGTCATGTTTGAGATTGCATCCAAGTACTGCATTTCGGACTCTTTTGTTGACCATGATGGCCACTCCATTTCTTCTGAGGGATTCCTGCCCGCAGTAGTAGATATAATGGTCATCTGAGTTAAATTCACCCATTCCAGTCCATTTCAGTTCGCTGATTCCTAGAATGTCGACATTTACTCTTGCCATCTCGTGTTTGACCACTTCCAATTTGCCTTGATTCATGGACCAGGTTCCTATGCAATATTGCTCTTTACAGCATCGGACGTTGCTTCTATCACCAGTCACATCCACAGCTGGGTAGTGTTTTTGCTTTGGCTCCATCCCTTCATTCTTTCTGGAGTTATTTCTCCAGTAGCATATTGGGCACCTACTGACCTGGGGAGTTTCTCTTTCAGTATCCTATCATTTTGCCTTTTCATACTGTTCATGGGGTTCTCAAGGCAAGAATACTGTATAAATTACACATCAAAAATCACTATTCTTTTTAAAAATTCCATACTCTATTTAATGTGTTATTCAGTAGAATTTTTTTGAACACCTATTTTTTTGCCAGGTATTGTGTAAGCTTTCAGTTCATATTGTCCTTTGTGGTAGGTGTTATGTCTATTTTACAGATAAACTGAGGCTTGAAAATACTGTCACTGGAGGTTACAACTAGAAAGTGTTAAGGCCAAGATTTGAATCCTGGGTTTTCAACTCTAGACCTATTGTTTTCTATTTGAAGGGGAAAGAGAATAAGATTTCTGTAAGTGGAAGTCATCTGTGAGGTGCATTGTTTCAAATGGAGCACACGATTATACTGAGGAGATAACTAAACCAGTAGATATCAAAAACTTTTCTAAAAATCATTAATTACATGTCTCTCCCTCAAACGCTTTGGATTTTTCCCTTATTATGCTGATAGAATTAAGGATACTAACTTACTATTTTGTTACTAGTGGGAAAATGGTTTAAGAATAATAAACAAGTTCAGTTCAGTTCATTCGCTCAGCCCTGTCCGACTCTGCAACCCCATGGACTGCAGCACGCCAGGCCTCCCTGTCCCTCACCAACTCCCAGAGTCCACCCAAACCCATGTCATTGAGTCAGTGATGCCATCCAAACATCTCATCCTCTGTCATCCCCTTCTCCTCCTGCCTTCAATCTTTCCCTGCATCAGGGTCTTTTCCAAGGAGTCAGTTCTTCGCATCAAGTGGCCAAAGTATTGGAGTTTCAGCATCAGTCCTTCCAGTGAATATTCAGGACTTATTTCCTTTAGGATGGACTGGCTAGATCTCCTTGCAGTCCAAGGGACTCTCATGAGTCTTCTCCAATATTAGTTCTTCAGTGCTTACCTTTTTCATAGTCCAACTCTCACATCTGTACATAACTACTGGAAAAAGCATAACTTTGACTAGATCGACTTTCATTGGCAAAATAATGTCTCTGCTATTTAATATGCTGTCTATGTTGGTCATAGCTTTTCTCCCAAGGAGTAAGCGTCTTTTAATTTCATGGCTGCAGTCAACATCTGCAGTGATTTTGGAGCCCACTATTTCCATCGTTTCCCCATCTATTTGCTGTGAAGTGATGGGTATAAACAATCTATTTGCCATGAAGTGATGGGGTAATAAACAAGGTATAGGTATAAAGGGGTATTTTTTGTTTTTAGATAAAAAGGAATGAACCTCTGAGTTTTTCACATATTGAGTACTAGGGTTGATTTTATGTAGCATTTTAACAAGTGATCTGTGAGAGACCCCAATACATTTAGGTTGTCACTGGCCATTTCTGTTCCCTTTATGATCTTTGCTCTGCTCTCTTAAGATTGTGCTCGTTTCCTACCCTCTCTCACCCCCACAGATCCCTGTACTTGCTTTTGAATTAGAATACCCCAGTACAGTGGATGCCCTCTTCAAGAAAAGCTAATTACAGTAACTGTTGTTCAGTTGTTAAGTCGTGTCCATCTCTTTGCGAACCATGGACTGCAACGCACCAATTATAGTAATAGCTGCTACTTATTTAATGTGTATCATAAGTTAATGTGCTAAGTGCTCTGTGTATATTATTTAATCCTCAAAATAACCCGATGAGGTAGGATTAAGAAACATTTTTTCAGATGAGGAAACAGGCAGAATTTCACACATCACACAGCTATAGGGAGTTGGGATTGGGTCTCAGATCATGGTGTTGGGTCTCGTATCAGTCTGACTCTAGTGGTGTGTCATGACGTCTCTCTTCCAGATAGATGCCTGAACAAAAGAACATATGTTAATTTCGAGGAATTTCAGGCATCCTGTAGATCCCAGAATTAGATCTCCTTGCATTTTAATTTAGCAGAGGCTTATATACAGTATCTGTGTCAAGAGAACAGACATCCCCATGACTGCTTTTCCCTTTCATTATGCTATTTTCACCCCCCAAAATACCAAAGAATAAATAATTTAAAATGTCATATTAGAATTAATAGTATAAACATTAGAGAAATACATATCTGTATTTAACTACATATCTTAGAGATTCTTGGTCTTTTTTGTTTGTTTCCTTTCGTGGTAAAAAGAGAACCCTTCAGTCTTTTATCACTTGCTGCCTGTGTGCTTTAGCCTCCTCCTCTAGTTACCAAAGTTGTTGCGTAGATATTTTCAGCTTCTTTCACATCTTTGTCTGTTTTTCCCTCTCCCATAGCTTGGCAGACCTGTAAGAGTGAAGAGTACCAGCACTATTTGTATATTTTCACACACAAGCAACGTGAATCTCAGTGATTTGTGTCTTCCGCATCAAAAGGGAGTCATGTTCTCAGAGCAGAGAACCTTCTGATTTCCCTCCCACTATTTGCTTGCATTTTGTGGACAGTGATTGATTTTATGTTGAACCCTGAGGGAAGGGACTCCTGGCACCTTCACTAGCCTGGTGTGGTTTTTTTTTTGTTTTTTTTGTTTTTATTTTTTGAATAGATAATACATTCAAATGGAGCAGAATTCAAAAGGGGACTCATCAGAACGTCTCCTGCCCTCTCAACTTTCTGTTCCCCAGAGACTAGAGACTTTTTACCCTGCCAGCTTTGAAGAAGTCACCTTTTGTGTTGTATAATGGCCTGTTGAGTGGACCACGTGGAAAGAACTGCAGGCAGCCTCTTGGAGGAGATTGTGAACCCTCAGCTAATAGCCAGCAAGAAGCTGGGCCTTTAGTTATACGGCGGCAAGGAAACGATTTTTGCCAGCAACCTGAATGAACTTGGAAGCAAATTCTTCCCTAATTGAGAATGTGAACCTAGTTGACACCTTGATTGCAGCCTTAGGAAACCCTGAGGACCCGGTGACCTGTGCCCAGACTCCTGACCCACAGAAAATATGAGATGATTTGTTTGTTGATTTAACCCACTATGTTTGTGATCATTTGTTGTATAGCAACAGAAAACAAATAGATTAATCTTCTGACTTTCATAGGGTAGAATGATTTAATATCAACAATTTCATGTGATTTAACTTAATTAGAGGAGAGCAGTAATTTAAATCCAATTTACCACAGAGCCTTCAAGGTGCTAACCAGCCGCACCTCTATAAAAGACTCAGTTCAGGAAAGATGATACAATTAGCCACAATCCCAGCTTCTGCAGTTGGGTAGAGGCTTTAATTGATATTCTCATCATAACTGTATCACTCGGGTTTCAGTCAGGGAAGCTGAGCAACACTGACTTATGGGGTAAGGGAATCATTTTAGGAATTGGTCCTTATACAGTTGTGGGAGAAGCTGGGGCAGTGAAGGCCTGCTGTGGTGGAGGGGGTTGGACCCAAAGGAGTTAACAACCAGTCAACCTGGGAAGCCAAGGATGTCGAGGCAGTTGGGTGGGGCTGCACAGGGGACAGTGGCCTATCTGTGGGTCTGCAGCCAAGCATCTGGTGGTGGCCTGGGGCCAGGGTTGTCACCAAAGCTGCAGTTGGGAGGGAGAGCTGGATGCGGATTGCAGAGAGCAAGGAACAGCTAGAATCCACGGGCACCTCCGTGTCTGCCTTTCACCACATCTAGCTTCAGTGATTTTTAGAGAGTGATGGCTGCTGCTGCTTCCTTTCACATCACACATTTCTGTTTTGGTCAGCTTTTGGGATAATTGTGCAAAAGAGTTTTAGCTTAGAGAAGTATAAACAGTACAGATCATCACAGTCTCCGTCCTTCCTCACTGCACCTAGATTTTCTTCCTGCTTTGCCAACATTTCACCAGGTCTAGATAGCCTACCAGGTGAGAGGACCCAGACCTTCATCCCAGAAATATCTGCAATTGCCCAGTTCCGTTATCACTTAGCAGAGAAGCACCAAAAGGTGCTGCAGTTGAGTCCCTTGGATTCTGGAAGCGCACCTTCTTGCTCCTGTTGTCCTGCCCCACACCTCGCAGCCTGGCCCAGGACTCTCAGTAAGCACTCCCACAGTATTTACATCCAGGTCGTGCAGTTCTTTGGGTGTATGTGCTCTTTCTTCCCAGAACAGGGACTGTACTTTCTCCCTCAAACTGTGATTATGCTTGAACAGATCTTGATTTTTGGTCTTGAGCTAGTGAGAGGAGGCTGGGGCAGATACCGAAGAGGACAGCATTGTCTTTTCAGGCACCTTCAGGATCTTCTGGCAAGAGAAGGCTGCTGTCCTCTAGCAGGGAGTTGGGAGCAGGGTGCTGCTTCTCCCACCCTGGAAAGTCCAGGTGAATCTTGGGGCTTAGCATTCCTCATCCACCAAATAGCCCCTTTCAAGGTTTCTGTGTCCAGCTCTTCCTCTCAGGATCCACATTTTGTCATAGGTTTGTCAAGATTTTGTTCAGATCTTCTTCATAGATCTAATAAAATTAAATCTTGAGCCTAAGTTTTGGCAGTCTTTTCTACAGCTCTAGGAAGTAAGGGTATCTTTGAACACCAATCTAGAAGTTTCCTTGTTTTGACAGAATTCTTAGGCTTCAAGAGTGACTGTCATCTTCTTTTTTCATGACTTTTAAGCCAGCCAGCACCAGGTCCTTAGAATCACTCATGTTTCCATTCAAGTGCAGCCACAACCACTGCTGCTAAACTAACACTTCCCTTAGTGAAGAATCTTAGTATTGTCACACTGCAGCAGGCAGGGGTTGTCACCATCCCACTTGCCACTAGGAGTGGGGTCCTCTTTGCCATCTTACCAGGGAATGACCTAGTTCCAGAATCTTTCTCAAGAATTTTATTTCCTGGAGCCACTTGTCTTACTATCATAGTGTGGGTGTCCCCTCCCATTCCCCCATAGCCTGTGCTGAAACAGCCTAAAACAAAGGCTTGCTTGCAGGAAGTTATTTGGTAAGGAATCCCATGAACAGGGGAGAATTGGGGGGAATGAAACCAGGGAGGAGGAAAAGCAGCAGAAGAGTGGCCCGTAGTGTTGGTTACCAGTGGAGGTTATGGGGCTTCAAGCCTGCCAGGAGCTTCGAGGAATTTTGTACAGTCTTCTTTAGCATGGTCCTCCTGAAAGACGGCAGAGAAGCATTTATCTAACCAGCTGTCAGGTGCTGCAGGGTCCCGGGACTAGCAGTGAAAAGCACCAAGGCATAGATCGACTTGTCTTCTCACCCACATGTCTGATGCTCATTTCTGCCTTGGATCTGGAATTCTGGTTGCCTTTTTAAAACAGATGTACAGGGATGATGTGTTGATAGTGATATCTTAGAAAGCAAACCTTTCAACGGTGTGATCATTGTGGATTAGAATACTGAAGGCATGGAGACAGTCGGAAGCTTTTCTATAATTAAGGTGTGAAGTATGGAGCATTTGAACCAAGGTGGTGTTGATAGAAAGCAAAACTAACCAAATTGTGTTTTTGAAGGAAGAATCAGAAACATTAACTAGTTTGTTTCATGTGTGTATATGAGGGAGAGAGAGAAAGGAGGGTGAATTGGCACAGCGGACTGAAGATTTCTTGCCTAGGAGAAGCATAGTGCTCGTGGACAGGTTGAAAGTGAAAGTGTTGGTTGCTCAGAGTCATGCACGACTGTTTGCAGCCCCACAGACTGTAGCCCAGTAGGCTTCTCTGTCCATGAAATTCTCCAGGCAAGAATACTGGAGTGGGTTGCCATTTCCTACTCCAGGGGATCTTCCCAACCCAAGGATTGAACCCAGGTCTCCTGCATTGCAGGCAGATTCTTTATTGACTGAGCCACTAGGGAAGCCCCATGGACACATGGGCTCCTGAGTATTTTTAACATGATCCTCAGAACTCTGATGGCATTATTTCATCTTGGATATAAGAAAATGAGACTAACAGAGCGTGGGATGCTTTGATCCAGCACTTACCACTGGATGATAAGTGAGAGCCAAGAGTTAGTGGTATAATTACCTGAATTCAGAACCTTCAGTGCTCTATCTACTACTTCATGCTGCTGTCACTTCCCACTTGTTTCATAATTCCTTTCCTTAGGATTTGGAATCAGTCCCATACAGTTTAGCAGGAAAGAATTGAAGCAGCTTTTTTCTCGAGCCTATCTGCACTTGAAGTCTTAATTCTAACTCTGGTGCCACTGAAGAGTCACCACTGAAGTGCCTGCTCTAAGGCCAGCCTTCCTCTAACCTTACCATATTGCTTTATGTCATGGAGCAAGCCGTGATCTCCTCCATAATTCCTCTTCTTTCTTCCCCCTTGTCTATTTCTTTCTTCCTCTTCCCACCTCTAACCCAATATGAAATTCTAAATCTGGAAGCCACTTATATATTTTCTGATGGCTATAAGCCAATGAAAAGGTTTCCCACTGATAACTGGTGAAACATGTATGACGATGTACCTGGGAGTAATGAAGAGTATGAGAGCAGCAGTAAAGACAGATCCTGACAGCATATTCAGAAAATCTGTCAACATCGAAGTATATTTTGGTTATCAGAGGTACATGGTGAGGAGAAAAACAAAAATGTTCATAATAAAAACAGAAAATGGCCCTATTTAACATGCAGAGTAACACTCATTGGTATCACTAAATGTCTAATTGTTTTACTTCTTTGTATTTCTGCCTTGATCATTCATGTTATGTAGCTCAAATTTTTGAAAAGAAGCATTTCTGCCATCATTAAGGATTAGAAAGAAAATATTCTGGTGAAAGAGAGTAGAAGAAAAGGATTAAAAAAATAGGAGATGGATCTATAAAATGGAGTTATCACAGAAGCACAAAAGAACTGTAAAATGTTTACTTCATACTCTCTGCCAACCTCACAACATCATTCAAGATCTCCTACCTGAGCAGAATACATGGGCATCTTTGAGATGTAAATGTCTAGGCTCCAGATGAGTTTTTCTGTTATGAGGAAATTGCTAAAAGCTTTTGATTCATCCAAAAAGTTCTCTGGTTTATTAGTCAGCCATTGCTATATAACAACAACCAGGGAATTTCAGTGGCATTTAACAAAAAACATGTTTCTCACAAATTTCCAGGTGAGCTTAAATCAGAGATTTAGGTTTGCAGCAGCTGGGGTCACTCTGACGGCCACCATGGTTGAGTAGGACTGGCAGTTCTGTTCCCACTGCTGCTCACTTTCCTCCTGGGACCAACAGACTAGCTCTGTGTGTTCTTAACATGGCGGTGGCAGGAGGCAAGTGGACAAGCCCAGTTCCCAAAAGTACTTTTGAAGCCTTTGGTCATATCACATTCACTAGCATTTAATTGGGCTTCCATGATAGCTCAGTTGGTAAAGAATCTGCCTGCAACGCAGGAGACCCTGTTTCAATTCCTGGGTCAGAAAGATCCACTGGATAAGGGATAGGCTATCCACTCCAGTATTCTTGGGCTTCCCTTGTGGCTCAGCTGGTAAAGAATCCGCCTGCAATGTAGGAGACCAGGGTTTGATCCCTGGGTTGGGAAGATTTCCCTGGAGAAGGGAAAAGCTACCCACTCCAGTATTCTGGCCTGGAGAATTCCAAATATTTAATTGGTCAAACCTGATCTCACAGCCAGTTCCAAAGTCTTGTTGCCGGGAAGTAACACTCTGCCCATTGAGGGGTGGTGGGGATCAGAAGGCTGGCAGTAGGGACTATGTCTAAACAGTAATCTAGCATGTGTGGACAATAGTCTCATAAGCTCTAAACTTCTAGTTTAAGAAGATAAAGTAGTCATTCTGTGTTATTTAGTTTTATTTAAAGAAATAGATGTAGTATTTTGTCTGCAGTGAGGCAGTGTAGTCAGTGAGTTCTATAGGGAAGAGCAAACATGCCCTCTGGAAGTTAATTAGGACCAAATGGGAAGAAACAGTCTGACTTCCATATATCCTGAAACTGACAGAGGGGAAAGGATTTTAGATAGAATGGTGCTACTCCCTGTTCAGCACTGTTCTAAGTGGTGTGTGGCTCACAACAAACTGGAAAATTCTTCAAGAGATGGGAATACCAGACCACCTGACCTGCCTCCTGAGAAATCTGTATGCAGGTCAAGAAGCAACAATTAGAACCGGACATGGAACCATGGACTGGTTCCAGATTGGGAAAGGAGTATGTCAAGGCTGTATATTGCCACCCTGTATAAGTTATTTAACTTATATGCAGAATACATCATATGAAATGCCAGACTGTATGAAGAACAAGCTGGAATCAAGATTGCTGGGAGAAGTATCAATAACCTCAGATATGAAGATGACACCACCCTTATGGCAGAAAACAAAGAAGAACTAAAGAGCCTCTTGATAAAGGTGAAAGAGGAGAGTGAAAAAGCTGGCTTAAAACTCAACATTCAGAAAACTTAAGATCATGGCGTCCAATCCCATCACTTGATGACAAATAGATGGGAAACAGTGAGAGACTTTATTTTTGGGGGGAAAGGGGGCTCCAAAATCACTGCAGATGGTGACTGCAGCCATGAAATTCAAAGGCACTTCCTCCTTGGAAGAAAAACTATGACCAACCTAGACAGCATATTGAAAAGCAGAGACATTGCTTTGCCAACAAAGGTCCATCTAGTCAAAGCTCGGAGAAGGCAATGGCACCCCACTCCAGTACTCTTGCCTGGAAAATCCCATGGACGGAGGAGCCTGGTAGGCTACAGTTCATGGGGTCGTGAAGAGTCAGACACGACTGAGGGACTTCACTTTCACTTCACTTTCATGCATTGGAGAAGGAAATGGCAACACACTCCATTGTTCTTGCCTGAAGAATCCCAGGGACAGAGGAGCCTCGTGGGCTGCCGTCTATGGGGTCACACAGAGTCGGACACGACTGAAGCGACTTAGCAGCAGCAGCAGTCAAAGCTACGGTTTTTCCAGTAATCATGTATGGATGTGAGAGTTGGACTATAAAGAAAGCTGAGCATCGAAAAATTGATGCTTTTGAACTGTGGTGTTGGAGAAGAGTCTTGAGTGTCCCTTGGACTGCAAGGAGATCCAACCAGTCCATCCTAAAGGAAATCAGTCCTGAATATTCATTGGAAGAACAGATGCTGAAGCTGAAACTCCAATTCTTTGGCCACCTAATGCGAAGAACTGACTCATTGGAAAAGACCTTGATGCTGGGAAAGACTGAAGGCGGGAGAAGGGGACGACAGAGGATGAGATGTTTGGATGGCATCACCGACTCTATAGACTTGAGTTTGAGCAAGCTCCTGGAGTTGGTAATGGACAGGGAGGCCTGGCGTGCTGCAGTCCATGGGGTTGCAAAGAGTTGGACACAACTAAGTGACTGAACTGAACTGATTCAAAGTGGATCTACAATGAGATAATAAGGAAACTGAGAGTATGTATTTTAAAACTTTTGTAGCAATTTGACATTGACACAGTATTCAAGCAGTGTTTTTACTGAATTTTACTGAGATATTGGTTTGTGTTAGATTGGCAACTTAAAAAGAAGCAAATTTAAAAATCTGTTCCTTGATGCAAGATAGTTTGAGAAGAGCTCAGATAGACTTTCCACTGACTAGAAATGAATACTTCCACTGTACATAAATGGACCTTCTGATTTATCCATTAGTCTTTTGGGATTTGGGTTATCAACACTTCATCATCAAGAATCTGACCATCTTTGAGTGTGCAGTAGTGTTTTACAAGACTGGTCCAGATTTTTCCAAGGAAATGTCTTTGTGTGAAGCCTCTTTGTATCTCATTTCCTAGCCTTTCTCTGCCAGCATCCATTTGACCTTGCTGCTGTAGTATTTACATTTTCATTCCATTATTGACAAACTTAACAAAAGATAAATTACCACTAACTGAAATTGTTTACTGTAACATGAAAATACTAATTTTGACAATACTAGATAAATCTCTTTAAAATGTCCCTTTCACCTTTTTTAAAATTTTGGCCCAATTTTCTTTTACATTTCTGAGTTAACATCACCGTGTTTGGTGAATTTATAAGGTGCTTTTCTGTTCATGAGAGAGGCAGTTCTAAGTGAAGAAGTTATGTTGAGCGTTGATTAGTAGAAGACCTAAGTTAAGAGGCATGACAAGGAAAGAGATTGTTAGGATGGAAGGAACTTAAGTATGACTTTCTTTCTTCCTGGCTGTATGACCTTGGGCAAGTTAATTCATCTTTGTGAGTCTTAGTTTTCTCATCTGTAAAATGGGAATTATAATATTACCTTCTTCAAGAATATTATCAAAATTAAGCACAGAGCTTGGTACATAATAAATTTCAAAAATGTTAGCATTATGTTTTGTTTTTAATTATCTACCAGGTGTCAGGTGCTATAGCATTGGAGATAAAGGGGAGTCACTACCCCAGAGGAGCGCTCAGTCTGACAGAGGAGTCAGACAAGTATGTCAGAAATGTAAACTAAACTAGTATGAGAATTTAATGCTATTGCAGAGAGAAACACAGGACATTGTGGAAAATTTTAGGTAGGAGGAACACCTAACTTTTGACTTAGGCCTTGGGGAATGGGCTCAAGGTAGGCTTTTGAAAGAGGCAATATCTCAGCTGACTCTAAAAGAATGTGGAGGTCTTAGGAAGGAAAAATTCAGAGACTCAGGGTGGTTAAGTGGTTTGCCCAAAGTGACTTTTCTGCTTAATGCCCAAGTTGGGGTCTCAAGCCAATCTGATTTCAAAGTCCGTTTTTCATATCTTTGTAAACTTGAAAAGTTTAAACATATGATGTTATCTTTCTCTTTCTTTCCTCTGCCAATATCCTGGTTTTAGTAGGACTGTGACACATTCTTTTAAATAACCACTATTTCTCTTAATTTGCCGCCAAGCACATCTACCAGATTGCCTTTGCTGTCATGTTGACTCATACTACTCAACTCTACTCCACTGCCTGCTTTAAAACAGCAGAAGTCCTCCATTGGCTACTGGGTGAGGCCTGTCCTCAGCTTGGCATTCAAGACTTACTGTAAAATCATGAGAACCGTCCAGGACTTCCATATTTCCCGCTTTTCATGAGCACATATTCATGCCTCTGGTGTCATTTACATGCGGATATCACTTTATAAGGATGCCATTTTAAGGTTTAGATTAAATAAATTAATCTTCAGTCTTTAGATTTAATTACTCTCTTACAACTGAGTGCTCATGCGCGTGGGCCACACACACACTTACTCTGTTATTTCTAAAAATGATTTTATCATTATGACCAAAGAGCTTGGATGTCATCCTTCTTTAGTTCCATACCCAGCATAAGGGTTCTTGGTTATTGTTGTTTAGTTGCTAAGTCATGTCTGACTATTTTGTGACCCCATGAACTGTGGCCCACCAGGCTCCTCTGTCCATAAGATTTCCCAAGCAAGAACACTGGAGTAGGTTGCCATTTCCTTCTCCAGGGGATCTTCCTGACCCAGGGATCGAACCCATGTCTCCTGCATTGGCAGGTGGATTCTTTACCGCTGAGCCACCAGGGAAGTCCGAGGGTTCTTGACCCATAATGTGATGAGCTAACCTGTGCTCCTACATTTTTCTGGAGGGATCTTTTTTCTAGAGGGATCCTTTTTTTGAGGAGAGGTAAGAACAGTTCTGATTGTTAGAAATTTCTTAATAGTGAGTCAGAATCTCTTCTTTTACCATCCATTTGTTTCCCAGGACTTGCCCTTGGAACCACAGGTAATTGGTCTTTTTTTTGTTTTTTTCTGCCTCATGAGGTTCGAGGTTCCATCAGACGTTGAAAGATAGCTCTTACGTCTCTCCTTGGGTTTCTCTTACATAAATCAATAATAATATTGTTTGTTTAGAGCTTTTTTCATTAACAGGTCTCAAACTCTTTGCTGTACTTTTGTCCTCCTCTGAGAACTCTAGAGTTTTGTCATTGTCGGTCTAGAACCGCAGAGCTTAGAACAGAGCACAGCGCCCGACAGGACAGCAGTGCAGCGTTACCCCTTTATTATGACCCTATGCTTGTTCTTAAAGGCCTGTGATTGGTTTAGCTCTATAGTAGCCATTTCACATTCTGCATTCGTTCAGTTAATATACCCAGATACTATCTTTACATAATGGTTGTAGTTAAGCTAGCTCTTCTTGTCATCTACTGTGTAGTTGATTCTCTTTAAATACAGAACTTAAGATTTTGTTAGTTAGATTTCACCTTCATTTTGATCCATCTTTTTAGCTAATTTTGACCATTTTATCCAGTGTATTTTAAACTGTGTTTCCCAGTTTTAGGTTATCTCAAGACTTTGAAGCCTACTTTCCAGCTTGATGAACATCAGAGAAGTAGAGACTTTCCACTCCATCTCAGGAGTTGACCAGTGCTTCTTACACATGGTTCTGTTAGCCACTGGTCTGTCACCCCTCCACATCTTTTTGTCTTACCTTCAAAGATTTCATTTGTACATTCAGCAAATTTTTATTCAGTGCCTACCATGTGGAAGAAGATACCAGTGATATAGTGAAGACAGCGGTCCCCATCTTCTGAGCTAACAATCTAGAGACATCATGAAGTGTTCTGTTAAATGCTTTACAGAGATTAGGTTACACAGTTCTCTATGATACTTGGTTTCTCTGTTGTCATATCAAAAGGGGAGGATGCATTACTTTTTACAAACTCTATATTGGCTCCTAATGATCATACATCACCTGAAAATGGGAATCATTATCTTCCTCTTTTCACAGGTTCACAAGAACCTTGAGCTTGGAAAGTCTGCAGAGTTCATTGCTGACCTTTCTACCTTTTATTGTATCTTTTAAACCTCCGAGCTCATTAGAGAGCAGCCTGTTTAGCCACATTTGTGGTGGTGGCAGTGGCATCTAATCCCCCCGTTATTGGGATTCTTTTTGTATTTTAAACTTAGTTGTGAAGAATGTCTGTCCATCTTTAGCCATTTTCCCTTACACAGTCTTTGTCACTCCAATTCTCTCTGTGTTTTATCTTTGTATTTTGAATTTATTTTTTCTAAGGAATATAGCTGACTATCCTCAGATGTTTTTCTTCTCTTCTTAAAGCACTTAAAGTGCCATAGTCACTTTCTGCAGGATCCTGGTCCTTTTCACTTAAACCATGTATTTCTTTTTAGTTCAACAAATGAACAAAAAACTGCAGTACTCTAAGGGATGAAACTATCAACAATGCAATGTGTTGGTTTTTTACTAGAATAATACCAAGAACAGATATCCTCATAGTTCCTAGAAGACAGCCCACCCATATCCCTAAGTGTGGGTTCACTTATCCGTCAGGTGTCATCCAGACCTCAACTTGCCAGTTCCCACAGCTGTATCATCCGTACCTATTCTTCCTTCTTTCCCCACCGGTCTAGTGCTCTCTGCTCTGTCTTGTACAGATTTTGAGTTGCACATAGATGTTTATTTTCTTAAACAATTATGAGGATTCCTGCCTTTTTCTGTAGATCTTTGTGGAACAGCAGATTCCCTGTAGTTGTCAAAATCTATTATGGTTACCAGTTGCTACCCCATCCCATCAAGTCTTGGTGACTTCCATGAGATTTTATTATCTCTGTGTTCTTTTTTCCTATTGCTACTTTTAAGATTGGTGTCTAACACACTAATGTTCAATAATATTTATGATTAATCTCAAGAAGTATTTGCCTTCTCTTTTAGGCTGTGAGGATATCATTGCTGAAAGCATCTCATTAGATACCTTAATTGCCATCCTCAAGTGGAGCTCTCATCCATATGGCTCTAAGTGGGTGCACCGACAAGCTTTACATTTCCTCTGTGAGGAATTTTCCCAGGTCATGACTTCGGATGTTTTTTATGAACTCAGCAAAGACCATCTGCTTACTGCTATCCAGTCTGACTACCTGCAGGTAATCATTTATGCGCCTCTCGAATTCACTGTCGTTCGTATGTGCACCAGGAAGCCCGTCTGTCCTCCGTTACTCTCCCACCCAGGGAGATCAGCCCACCCAGGAATGCCCGCTTCATATCTGTGCAGCCCAAGGTGTCTAGGTCTCTGGCCCTTTGTGCTCACTGCCACCATCACTGAGCAGTGTGAACCAGCCCAGGTCCTAACCAGCGATTCCCCCAAGGGGTTGTGGCAGTAGGCAAGGTCAGAAGCATATCCCAGTGGTGATTCTCTTGGCTTCTGTTAATAGTAGATTCACTACAACAGTTTCTTTTATTTTTGGTAAAGTATCAGAAGATACTTAGACTTAAGCAGCACAAAGTAAGAATAACATTCAATTTCTGACCTATTCGGACATTTCTTAAAACTCAGTGTATGAGTCCTCCTGAAGTATAATAATGTTTTCAACTACTTATTTTTAGTCAGAAGTATGTTTAAACAAATTCTTGTATTCTTATATATCATTTATAATTAAGTAATTTAAACTAACAGTATATTTAAAATAAGTTAAAAAATACTTTGATGTAGAGTTTATTCAATTTTTTCTTTCTTTTTTTCATTGGCTGTATGACTTATACTGATAACTATACAGCAGTTTTAATGTTATGAAGTTATAAACTCATTAAACCATATCCTATTTCTTTGTATTTGTACTAGAAAAATTATGAAATGCTTTCATCTCAGTCAGCAGTGCAGTGAAGAGTTAAATAAACCACTTAGCATCTGTATTTTTCCTTCATACATTGCTTTGATTGTAGTACATATGTTGTCATAATTGGCTTTGATCTGTTTAGGATTTGTTTTCATTAACCTTATTATTTCACTGTCCTGTTGCAGACATGATAGGAGTTAGGATTTGTCAGTTCAGTTTCCACCTCAGTTCATCTCTGCCATCATGAAGCTTCCATAAGCCTCTTATCCTTATCCATCAGAGGGCAGACAGAATGAAAACCACAATCACAGAAAACTAACCAATCTGATCACATGAACCACAGCCACGGCCTTGTATAACTCAGTGAAACTATGAGCCATGCCGTGTAGGGCCACCCAAGATGGTCATGGTGGAGAGTTCTGACAAAACATGGTCCCCTAGAGAAGGGAATGGCAAACCACGTCAGTAGTCTTGCCTTGAGAACCCCATGAACAGTATGAAAAGACAAAAAGATAGGATACTGAAAGATGAACTCTCCTGGTTGGTAGGTACCCAGTATGCTACTGGAGATCAGTGGAGAAATAACTCCAGAAAGAATGAAGAGACAGAGCCAAAGCAAAAACAACACCCAGTTGTGGATGTGACGGGTGATGGAATTAAGGTCCAATGCTGTAAAGAACAATATTGCATAGGAACCTGGAATGTTAGGTCCATCAGTCAAGGCAAATTGGAAGTGGTCAAACAGGAGATGGCAAGAGTGAACATTGACATTTTAGGAATCAGCAAACTAAAATGGACTGGAATGGGTGAACTTAACTCAGAATATCATTGTATCTACTACTGTGGGCAAGAATCCCTTAGAAGAAATGGAGTAGCCATCATGGTCAACAAAAGAGTCTGAAATGCAGTGTTTCGATGCAGTCTCAAAAATGACAGAATGATCTCTCTTCGTTTTCAAGGTAAACCTTTCAATATCACAGTAATCCAAGTCTATGCCCCGACCAGTAATGCTGAAGAAGCTGAAGTTGAAAGGTTCTATGAAGACCTACAAGACCTTTTAGAACTAACACCCAAAAACGATGTCCTTTTCATTATAGGGGACTGGAATGCAAAAGTAGGAAGTCAAGAAACACCTGGAGTAACACGCAAATTTGGCTTTGGAGTACAAAACAAAACAAGGCAAAGGCTAACAGAGTTTTGCCAAGAGAACGCACTGGTCATAGCAAACACCTTCTTCCAGCAACACAAGAAAAGACTGTACACATGAACATCACCAGATGGTCAACACCAAAATCAGATTGATTATATTCTTTGCAGCCAAAGATGGAGAAGCTCTTATACAGTCAGCAAAAACAAGACTGGGAGCTGATTATGGCTGAGATCATGAACTCCTTATTGCCAAATTCAGACTTAAATTGAAGAAAGTAGGGAAAACCACTGGACCATTCAGGTATGACCTAAATCAAATCCCTTACAATTATACAGTGGAAGTGACAAATAGATTCAAGGGATTACACCTGATAGAGTGGCTGAAGAAGTATGGACGGAGGTTTGTGACATTATACAGGAGGCAGTGATCAAGACCATCCCCAAGAAAAAGAAATGCAAAAAGGCAAAATGGCTGTCCGAGGAGGTCTTACAAATAGCTGAGAAAAGAAAAGATCCAAAAGGCAAAGGAGAAAAGGAAAGATATACCCATTTGAATGCAGAGTTCTAAAGAACAGCAAGGAGAAATAAGAAAGCCTTCTTCAGTGATCAGTGTAAAGAAATAGAGGAAAACAATAAAATGGGAAAGACCAGAGATCTCTTCAAGAGAATTAGAGATTCTTCAAGGGAATATTTCATGTAAAGATGGGCACAATAAAGGACAGAAAAGGTATGGACCTAACAGAAGCAGAAGATATTAAGAAGAGGTGGCAAGAATACACAGAAGAACAACACAAAAAAGATCCTCATGACCCAGATAACCATGATGGTATAATCACTCACCTAGAGCCAGACATCCTGGAATGTGAAGTCAAGTGGGCCTTAGGAAGCATCACTATGAACAAAGCTAGTGGAGGTGATGGAATTCCAGTTGAGTTATTTTAAATCCTAAAAGATGGTGCTGTGAAAGTGCTTCACTCAATATGCCAGCAAATTTGGAAAACTCAGCAGTGGCCACAGAACTGGAAAAGGTCTGTTTTCATTCCAATCCCAAAGAAAAGCAATGCCAAAGAATGTTCAAACTACCACACAATTGCACTCATCTCACATGCTAGCAAAGTAATGCTCAAAATTCTCCAAGCCAGGCTTCAACAGTATGAACTGTGAACTTCCAGATGTTCAAGCTGTATTTAGAAAAGGCAGAGGAACCAGGGATCAAATTGCCGACATCTGTTGGACCATCAAAAAAGCAAGAGGGTTCCAGAAAACATCTATTTCTTCTTTATTGCCTATGCCAAATCTCTTGACTGTATGGATCACAACAAACTGTGGAAAATTCTGAAAGAGATGGGAATACCAGACCACCTTACCTGCCTCCTGAGAAATCTGTATGCAGGTCAAGAAGCAACAGTTACAACTGGACATGAAACAACAGACTGATTCCAAATTGGGTAAGGAGTACGTCAAGGCTATATGTTGTCATTCTGCTTATTTAACTTGTATGCAGAGTACATCAAGAGAAATGCTGGGCTGGATGAAGCACAAGCTGGAATCAAGACTGCCAGGAGAAATATCAATAACCCCAGATATGCACATGACACCACCCTTATGGGAGAAAGCAAAGAGAAACTAAAGAGCTTTTTGATTAAGCTGAAAGACGAGAATGAAAAAGCTGGCTTAAAACTCAACATTCAGAAAACTAAGATCATGGCATCCAGTCCCATCACTTTATGGCAAATAGATGGGAAAACAGTGAGAGACTTTATTTTTGGGTGGGGAGGGGGCTCCAAAATGACTGCAGATGGTGACTGCAGCCATGAAATTAAAAGACTCTTGCTCCTTGGAAGAGAAGTTATAACCAACCTAGATAGCATATTAAAAACCAGAGACATTACTTTGCCAACAGAGGTCCATCTAATCAAAGCTATGGTTTTTCCAGTAGTCATGTACGGATGCGAGAGTTGGACTATAAAGAAAGCTTAGCACCAAAGAATTGATGCTTTTGAACTGTGGTGTTGGAGAAGACTCTTGAGAGTCCTTTGGACTGCAAGGAGATCCAGCCAGTCCATCCTAAAGGAAATCAGTCCGAATATTCATTGAAAGGACTGATGCTGATGCTGGGAAATATTGAAGGCGGGAGAAGGGCACAACAGAGGATGAGTTGGCCCATGGGGTCGCAAAGAGTCGGACACAACTGAGGGACTGAACTGAACTTGATGATTGTTTAGAATCTTTGCATTTCTTCTTGGAATGTAAAAAACTTGGAGAGCAACCTGGATTATGCCCTAAGATTTTAAATGCAGTACAAAGAAATGAGAAGCACATTGCCATTTCACAGACTATTCCTGAGGGGTCCTTCACCAATCAGTAGCATACTTTGTGGAGATCATAGTGTCTTCTGCCAAGACAAGTTGCCATACTTGTTTTTTTCTGCTCCTCCAGGAGACAGCAGTCACACTGTATCTTTACACTTTTACTTTCATGTATTTATCTCCATCTTGTCCCCAAAAGAATTTAAGGCAGCTGTATAGAAACCATATAGTAAGGTAAATTTAAAACAGGGAAAGAAAACAGTTTAAAAAACAAATAAAGATGAAAATAAGTAAAAATTTAATTTGAGCCAAGAGTGAGGTTACTGGACCAAATGTATATAATTGGGTCTGTGTATTTGCTTCCTGGTGTACCACAGGTTTAGGTCAGACATTTGAAACAGCCAGTGTAATGAGTGAAACGTGGCATGTTGCACATTGTATGTACTTTATGACATAAGAAGAGTCTTTAATGAGATTAACGTCTGTTTGCACTAAAATAAATATAAACTTTTTTATTATAGGCAAGTGAACAAGATATCCTTAAATATCTGATTAAATGGGGTGAGCATCAGTTAATGAAGAGAATAGCAGACAGAGGTAAGCTCAGAAAACTAGCTTGCAACTGTAAGTTTTTCCCAAAAGTTACTAAAGTGTATGCTGCACATCAGTCTTGACAGTTACCACTGTTGCCTGGTGAAAATAGAAATATTTACAATCAGTAAAATCCTTTAGTGGAAAGGGTATACTTGGTTAGAAATAAACATATCAGAAAGTTTAATTTTGCACTTTAAACTGTAACTCTTAATATTCTCTTTCTGTGTGTTTAATAATGTATGTTGAATGATTTATAAAAGTATTAAAGTGTAGTTTTTCAATTAATGAGTAAAGTGTTACAAAGGCATGTTGTTGATGAAAATATTTTAGAATTAGGTGGTAGTGATAAGTGCATAGCATTCTAAATGTACTAAAAGCCACTACATTGTACACTCTAAAATGGTTAAAATGGTAAATTTTATGTTATGTAAATGTTGCTCGAGAAAAAAAAATATATGACTACCAAAGGGAAGCATATTTGTTGTTTATTTGAATTTTTTGTGAAAGGTAAAGGAGAAATGATACTTCTGCATGGCCTCCAAGTAGGGGATACTGCAGAAGAGATGCAAGCACCACGTGTCGCTCGTGATCTTAACTGTGGGAGCTTGTGCTTATGTAGCAATCACATCTATAGGGTGAGCCCACCCACCTGTGTGACTTCCTTCGTATAATTTTGTGTTTGTCTATATAGTGAACCCAAATCAAAATATTTTAATTAAAAAAATTAAATGCAGGTTTCCCTTTCCTCTCATTTTTGACAGCTTTATATAGATAAATTTACATACCATAAAGTTTATGTTTGAAGTGTTCAAGTCAGTGTTTTTTAGTATACTTAGAGTTGTTCTTCTCACATTTTAAAATATTTTTAAAAAGTAAAGCTGAACCTGCCTTCAAATCATTTTATAGTGTTCCTTTAATATACTGCTGCCAAACTCTAGGAAACAAAAGCAGTCCTCCTATCTTAATTCTAATTTTATCTGTGGCCTGCAGTTTCAGGCCTTTAATCGAAGCCTTTCACAGTTTCAGATTTGAAATTTTTTAAATATAAAAACCACTACTGTTAATTTGGGACATTTTTGAAATGCCAGTATGCAGCCTATGCTGCTGTTTTACAGATTCTAAATTTGCAAATTCACCTACTTGCTAAAATTTATTTATGATCCCCAAATCAGTACTCATGACACTTTTAGTCATTTGCAGAGATGCACAGAATGACATACGTTTCCAGCTTATGGTAGAGCAAAGTGATACTCTGCCATCTTCAATGTTCAAACAAGTGTCCTTTTCATAGTCTTTATAGTGCTATGTTTTTTACATCTTAATAGGATTTTCTGGTAAACCCACTGTCTAAGATAGCCTCCAAGTGTAATACTATTAATACTGTCTAGTGTTCCTAAGTCCAAGAGGGCTATGATGCGCCTTATGGAGAAAATATGTGTTAGATAAGCATTGTTCAGGTGCATGAGTTACAGTGCTGTTGGCTTTGAGCTCATTGTTAATGAATAACAATATATACTAACAAGGTGTCCTTAAACAGAAACATACATAAAACAAGGCTTTGTCCTCATTGGCTGACAAAAGTATTGTGACCAGAGGCTCAAAGGAACCTAACTGTGTGTTTCCCTTAGAAGCAATGGTTCAGTATTCACTAATTGTTGTGGTGGCTTTATAGAACAATACCACCGCAATGCATATAGTGCTCCATAATCATCAAAGGCTTGTTTATTTGATGTAAAGCTGGTAATGATATGCCATATTTATTTTGGGCAGATAATGAGCATCCTTGATAAAATTTCCATTGTTTCATGGTTTTCTGGCTGGGGTAGAATGGGAGGCTCTTCTACAGAGATGAGAAGGACACTGCACGAACCAGACTGCACCTTTGTCTCGGTCACTTTCACGGATAAGGTTTCTGCCCTTACCTGGTACATATCTGGGGGTTTCATGTAATATTACGTTTGAAAACAGGACACCACTACTTGGAGAAAAAATTTCTTTTGAAAAGCAGTGCCTTATATACATATTGAATCCAAAGCATAACAAGGCAAGAACAAAAACCCTTTTCCACACACTGGCAACAATTTTAATAAGCCTGTCAAAAAACAATATCTCTTTATCACATTATTTAAGGGAAAATACCAGTTTACCTGTAGTGTTTGTGGGGAAAATCCAGCGTTTATATTTTGAATGCTAAAGATCTTATTTTTAAGCAAAAAAAAAAAAAAAATATATATATATATATATATAGCCCCCTAGTTTAAAGATATGATTAAAAATTCCTCAAATATGCTGTTTTCCTTCCCACCTGACTATCAAAAACCATATATATACTTCAGATCTTCCTCTTCCACTAAAACCCCATGAAAAAAAACATTTATTCTCTGCTCTGGACAGTGGAATATATTACACATGAACTTTTATGCATTAATATTTCTGTGGAAATTTAGGAGACTCATAAAATTCTTAAAGTTAAATAGAGTGTACATTAGGTTTTGCTGCTTTAAGGTATCAGGTGATATAATTTTAGATACTCATTAAATTCCTATTAAATCTATATAGTAGCCTAATGAGCATACTCATAACTTACAGTTACCAGAAATAACATTTGTTCTGTATTACCCTTATTGTAAGTTGTATTAAGATAAAAAAAACTAGCCCCAAAAGTGAGGAACATTAAGAAAAAGACCTTGATCAAACTAGATTTTAATAGATTGTTTTTCTCCTTTAAATTAGTATGCAGAAAAGAATTCTGTCTTCTTTAATGCAGAACAATTGTAAAGAATGTTACCGTACTATTGACACCATGCTTTTTCTTTATCCAAGAATATCTCTATTAGGGAAACTTCTTAAGCCATATAAGTAATTTATGTATAGCACTTTTTAGAGCAGGTAAATTTAGTATAGAGGATTACTGAAAGTATACTTAGAGAAGAAAGAGAGCCTTTCTCTGGAAATTTGAATTTGGGTGGAGACTTCTCATTTTCTGTTTCTGTCATAGAGCCAAACTTACTGAGTGGCACTGCTCACAGTGTGAACAAGAGAGGTGTGAAAAGACGGGACCTGGACATTGAAGAGCTTAGAGAGATCCTTTCCTCTCTCTTACCTTTTGTGCGAATTGAACACATCTTGCCTATAAACAGTGAAGTCCTAAGTGATGCAGTAAGTATCTTTCTTCATTTATCCCTCTCATGAAAATAATATGTCTTTTCTTTTAATCCTTGTAAATAATTTCTCCTAATGGAGTATCATGAGACTAAACTCCATGAAGACACAGATGTCTGTTTTGTACTGTGTTATGTCCCCAGTATCTGGCACATGGCACAAATAAATATTTGGTGGATGAGACTTGAGTTGGGTGTATCAGTCTTACTTTTGCAAAAATATAGTCTCTAAATAGAGTTAATCCAGCAATTTATCAGTGTAGATCAAGTAGTCCTCATTTTAAATGGAAAGAGTAGAAGTTACTTTGGAGACTTTCTTAAGAATAGCAGTAAAATCAGAGAGCAAGAGAGGAAGAGATTGGTTCAGTGTAAAAGGGGTAAATGAATCCTGTAATTGTGTTTCAGGTAAAAATTAACGGAGCTGATTGATCACGTTACTTTCACAGTTTTTATGTGAATTTTCTTAGACTATAAGAATTGCTCCAATTAATGGTTGACAGCCTGGAGGAGGAAATGGCAACCCACTCCAGTATTCTTGCTTGGAGAATTCCATGGATGGTGAAGCCTGGTGGGCTGCAGTCCATGGGGTTGCAAAGAGTCAAACACAACTGAGCGACTTTTGCTACTACTATGGTTGGGAAAAATACTCTTCACAGATTGGTTTATGACTTTAATAAGATACTGTAAACGTAATAGTTTTTTCCAACTGCACAGAAACATTGTAAAAGTCATCTAGAAAAAAACTGATAAGAATTTTTTTAGTTCTAAAAGAAAAAAGAAAAATAAGGAGTGATAATTAAGGGCCAGCTTAAAACAAAATATTAAAAAAACTAAGATCATGGCATCTGTCCCCATTACTTCATGGCAAATAGAAGGGGAAAAGATGGAAGTAGTGACAGATTTCCTCTTCTTGGGCTCCAAAATCACTGCTGATGGTGACTGCAGCCATGAAATCAGAAGACAGTTGCTTCTTGACAGTAAAACTATGAAAAACCTAGACATATATTGAAAAGCAGAGATATTACTGTGCTGAGAAAGGTCTGTATAGTCGAGGCTATGATCTTCCCAGTGGTCACATACACTTGTGAGAGCTGGACAGTAAAGAAGGCTGAGCGCCAAAGAATTGATGCCTTTGAACTGTGGTGCTGGAGAAGACTCCTGAGAGTCCCTTGGATAGCATGGAAATCAAACCAGTCAATCTTAAGGGAAATCAGCCCTGAATACTCATGGGAAGGACTGATAACTGAAGCTGAAGCTCCAGTATTTTGGCCATCTGATGCAAACAGCTGACTCATTGGAAAAGTCCCTGATGCTGGGAAAGATTGTGGGCAGAGGAAGAAGAGGGTGTCAGAGGATGAGATGGCTGGATAGCATCACCAGTGCAATGAAGATGAACTTGGGCAAACTTCAGGAGATGATGAGGGACAGGGAAGCCTGGCGTGCTGCAGTCCATGGGGGTCACAAAAATGTCAGACATGATTGGGTAACCGAACAACAACTCTTCCATAATGTAAAATGTATTTTAAAACTCTTAAGAGTCAGTCTGTGATGCTAGCATAATAGAGAAGACAAAACAGCGCAGAAGAAGATGCTAATTAATATAAGAATTAAACATATAATAAGCAAGCTATCACAAACCATGCTAAAGTAAGCTATCAGTGGGGGAGGGAAGAAATGTGCTTTAAGTTAAATCCTCATTTCACTTGCACACAAAATTAATCCCTATTAGATTGAAGAATTTGAAACATGGAAAAACGAGAAGAAAACAAATATTTATGGAACCTCTGATTAAAAGGATGTTCAGTGTCACTAGTAAGCACACATAAAGAAAGCAAAATAAGACAAAAAGTTATCACTTTTTTACCTATTAGGTCACTAATTTTTGAAATAGTATTACTGGTCTGATGGGGAAGTGTAGCTGGTACATTGGTAGCATCATCGTTAAGTATATTTGGAAATAACCTAAATGTCTAATAACAGGGGAAGTAAGTTATAGCATAACTATTTGACAGAGTATTTTGCTCTGTCCTAAAAAAAATATGTACTTTTATATATTCTAAAATTTATTTAGGTAAAAATTTATCTAAAAAAGATTGGAAGGAAATACATCTACAGTACTACACTTATAACAAATTAGAGTTAGGATTTTTTTGCCTATTTTCAAAATATGTCTAATGCTATATTTTATTAGTTAAACATAATTTTAATGCACCAATGAGATGTTTATTATTATATTTAACAAGAATAATACTAGAAACAATATTTGGTTTCATTTAAAATCTGGGACTAAAACCAGATACAATTTGGTTCAGAAAAATACTTTAGAACTTTTGTTTAATAGATTTAGAAAATACATAGCTCTGTTGTTAATATCCCATGCTTAACACATAATAAGTAAAGTGAAAGTTGCTCAGTCATGTCTGACTCTTTGCAAGCCCATGGACTATACAGTCCATGAAATTCTCTAGGCCAGAATACTGGAGTGGGGAGCTTTTCCCTTCTCCAGGGGATCTTCCCAACTCAGGAACTGAAGCCAAGTCTCCCATATTGCAGGCAGATTCTTTACCAGCTGAGCCACAAGGGAAGCGCAAGAATACTGGAGTGGGCTATCCCTTATCCAGCGGATTTTCCCAACCCAGGAATCGAACTGGGGTCTCCTGCATTGCTGGCAGATTCTTTACCAACTGAGTTATCAGGGAATCCCAACACATAATAAGTTCCCAGTAAAGGTTTACTAATATTGGTTGTTAGCCATAGTGCTCGTGTAGTATATGTTAAGCACTGTGCCAGGTGCCTTTTATCTTCCTCACGTCATTTCCTCCTCACAGCCACCTCAGGGCTAAAGTACTTGATTTATATTCTCCTGTCATAGATGTTGGAGAAGGCAATGGCACCCCACTCCAGTATTCTTGCCTGGAAAATCCCATGGATGGAGGAGCCTGGTAGGCTGCAGTCCATGGGGTCGTGAAGAGTAGTCGGACACGACTGAGGGACTTCACTTTCACTTTTCACTTTCATGCATTGGAGAAGGAAATGGCAACCCACTCCAGTGTTCTTGCCTGGAAAATCCCAGGGACAGCGGAGACTAGGTGGGCTGCTGTCTATGGGGTCGCACAGAGTTGGACACGACTGAAGTGACTTAGCAGCAGCAGCAGCAGCATAGATGTGGAAACAACAGGACCACCACATTTAGTTAGTCCTGCAGTGTCCCATCTCCAGGGCTAATTCAGGGTCCTTAAGGTGAGGCTCAGGTAAGAGGAGATGTCCATGGCCACATGGCTGTCGAATGGAAAGTTAAGGTTTGAGCCAAGTTCTTTCCTTAGAGCCCCTGCCCCTATCACTGTGCAGACTGGCTGTCTTCGTACTGTAGATACAGGCCCAAGAATGTGCTTGTTTTGTCTTGTGGAGGATAGATTGGGGGAGGAATCAATTCCTAGATGAGTAAGGAAAAAAATCGGTTCTATTTTAGAGTTCTGAAAGTTAGCCTGACTCATATTTTTAATTAATATAACTCTTGTTTTTAAAATATCATTTCTCTATTTAAAGAAAAATGGAAAGTTGTACCTTTTTATGGCTTTCTGAATCCTTTAAACACTTTTAAACATTCAAATTATGTGTAAGTTTCATGTGCATTCCTAAGTTCATATTTAAATGGTGAAGTTTGAACATGTTGACTTATAGGTATAATTATTTTTATGTTAGTAATATTGTGCTACACAAATGTCTGTTTCTCTAAAAAATAATTTATTTTTCAAGATGAAAAGAGGCTTGATTAGTACTCCTCCATCAGATATGCTTCCTACAACAGAAGGTGGAAAGTCAAATGCCTGGTTACGGCAAAAAAATGCTGGAATCTATGTTCGTCCTCGGCTGTTCTCTCCCTATGTAGAAGAAGCGAAGGTAAGATATTAAACTACTTTATTATGAACTATAAACACAAAGATATCTATTGTAGTATCACTTAAATATTTGGAAATAGCCTAATAAGGAAAGTGAAAGTAAATTCTGCTTTGACTTCTCACCAGAGTAGTTTAATTATGTTTAATGTTTAATTATCAAGCATGTTTTTATATTTATAACTTAAATCATATTAAGTTGTATTTTACATTTTTCTCATCTTAGTTTTTCTTGCAAACTCTTAGCTTGGAAAAAACTTCTTCATTTTACTGAAATGGTCATCAGTATGTTGCTATCTTCAGGGTGGGAAAAATGTTTGAAAGAAGACTGCAAACATATTTTCTTCCTTTTGTAAACTAAAGAAATGCCATGACTTCCTATAACATATTTCTGTAGTGGGTGACTGTTGGAAATTGTATTTAGCGTTCAAAAAAGTGTACAAGCTAAAACAAAATTTCAGGCCTATTAAATTAAAAGTTGGCATTATATTATATTGTATTGCCATTTATAACATAACTCTCCAAGTAAATATGATAAATACTGCAGTATAAAATACTGCAGTTTTATTAGACGTGTTCAGCCGAGGCGCTTCGATGTGACCTTTTGAGAAACTGACAGTCTTTGAAAGTCAGAAATCACCTTTAAGCTTAATGAAATGAATTAACAGGCAAAATAATGTGTTTGGATATAGAAACATAGTTACCTTAAAATTTTTCTCCCTTTTATTTGTTGGAGTCAGTTCAGTTCAGTTCAAGTCGCTCAGTCGTGTCTGACTCTTTGCAACCCCATGAATCACAGCACGCCAGGCCTCCCTGTCCATCACCAACTCCCGGAGTTCACTCAGACTCACATCCATCGAGTCAGTGATGCCATCCAGCCATCTCATCCTCTGTCATCCCCTTCTCTTTCTGCCCCCAATCCCTCCCAGCATCAGAGTCTTTTCCAATGAGTCAACTCTTTGCATGAGGTGGCCAAAGTACTAGAGTTTCAGCTTCAGCATCATTCCCTCCAAAGAAATCCCAGGGCTAATCTCCTTCAGAATGGATTTGTTGGAGTATCCCTAGTTTAAAATACGTATATGAAAGGATTTGTGAGAGATTTATTGATGAGGTTGATAATCTACTCCTTGTTGAGTAATTGACACTTTGAAAATGAAAGTTGCTCAGTGTCCGACTCGGTAGCCTGCCTGACTTCTCTGTCCATGAAATTCTCCAGGCAAGAATACTGGAATGAGTGGCGAGGATCTTCCTAACCCAGGAATCAACCGGGGTCTCCTGCATTGCAGGCAGATTCTTTACCACCTGGGAAGCAATTGACACTTTAAATAATTGTAAAACGGTGAGGTGGGTGGGGGAGGCAGAATGGTTGGGTCAGGTCTTTCTGAAATAAGTCCAGTGCCTAAAGTCACTCAAGGAGGTGAGGCCTCTGTGGAAGGTTGAGTCTAGTGCTAAAAGGTCCATAATAAACTAGATCTCCCCTCCTTTCTGCTGTCTCAAAGTACAGCAGCCGCAAGCTGATCAGACAGCCCTCCTGTACCCATGCATATGTGGATAAATGCCCATAGTAAATGTGGAGAATGGTTTTACATTATGCCATTTTGACCATTCTGCAGTTTGCTGAAGTGGATTCATCTGAAGCTTATTTAACAAGTGTTTATATATAGGTCTGTTTAATTTAATATCCGTCTTTAATATTTTATATTTTGAGCATTTCCTTTTTTTTTTTTTTTTTTTTTTGAGCATTTCTTATTGGCTAAGATATTTAGTCCATATTTACATTGTTTTCTTTACTGTGACTTTATGTATAATTTTACTTCTGATTAATTTTATATCCCTTCTTCAAATTTCAAATACTCCTGTTAAAAGCATACTTTTCAGAAAATGATTATTTCTTTTCAAAGATGCTCCAGAAAACTCCTTTAAACATTGAAGAGGTAGGGAAAAAATTAAAGAGGTTAGAATACTGTCTCCTTTTACCACTAATTTTAGGCTGTATACACTGGAAACAGTAAATTAATTCCCTTTTTATGTGATGATGGCAGTAATCTTTCTCTAAATGTGATGTAACAAAGGTGTAAGGTTGACTAACTCTGTTAATACTGAATTGTTTTCAGTCAGTGCTAGACGAGATGATGGTGGAACAAACAGACCTTGTGCGTTTGCGAATGGTTAGAATGTCCAACGTGCCAGACACGCTTTACATGGTCAGCAACGCCGTGCCTCAGTGCTGCCACATGATCAGCCACCAGCAGATCAGCAGCAACCAGTCAAGCCCTCCTTCAGTGGTAGCAAACGAAATCCCAGGTAAGGCAGTTAACCTTGTGAATAGTCTGATCATATTCTGTAACCCCTCTATGCATGCTGATTCTTTCCACCTTCCAATACCCTTTATGCATTGTTCTCATTAAAAAAGAAATTCTTATAAGCTAAGTTTTTTGTTTTGTATTTTGTTTTACAGTAACAAATGTGTGCAGTTTTTCAGTTTAGCTCAGGGTTTCTCAGCCTTGGCCCTCTTGACCATTAGGGTTGGATAGTTCTCTGTTGTGGAGGCTGTCCTTTGCATTGTAGGGTGTTCAGCGGCATCCCTGGCCTGTACTCACTAGATGCCAGTTGCACATGTGTTTACATGTGCATGCACCCACACACACCTTGTGACAGCCGCATGAAAGCATTTGTATGTCTCTGCACATTGCCAGATGTGCCTGTGGGGCAATATTACCACCTGTTGAGAACCACTGGTTTAGAGAAATTCAGATTTTTCATCACCATAGGGTGTTTCTCATAAGATTCTTTGGGGAGAGTACTATCAACTTAGATCTTCAAGTCTATATATGCCCTCTCAAAATGTGATTGCCATTGGTTTCTGGGAGATCCAGTTTCCCAGGATCTGCTTTGTGAATGTTATATGCATTGTAATTCAGGCTTCCATCTTATTGTCTATTGATCGAGGCATAATTGTCATGTCCAAAAACATCTGAGTGTCAGTTAGTGCTGACGTTAACCAAATGGCTGTCATGTTAGTTTCTAAAACAAGAAAATCCACAGAGATCTAGGGGGTCAGAAATGTATAGCTCTTGCCCGTTACCATTGCAGGAGTCCAAAAAATCAGCAAACTACAGCATTACTGGAAATGATGCTATGCATTTTTTGCTGAGAAGTCTCCGTTTCAATTAAGGATAGTAAAAGACATAACGACAGAACTTTCAATTGAACACATTCATTTTATTCCAGAAATAATCTCTGATCGGTTGTTGCCTTATCAGATTCGACCACTGTGTATTTATTTAATAAAGTGTACATTGGATAAACAGTATGAAGAGAAGTATTTCTGTAGCTGGTTTGTGCAGCTTTTGAACCTTTGGTAATTATCATGGACTTTATCAACTTCAGTTAATACGATTGAGTAGCAATATAATTTAACCTTAGAACTCACTCTCAAAAGCCCAAAGAGATCTACAATTAAGTATGCTCAGAAAAATAGGACTTGTCTTTCTGTTGTTTAATGAGACGTGGCCCTATGCTTGTACCATCAATATTCTCCCTTCCTCGCTTACCATGCTAATGTAAGGTGTCTAGCTTTTGGAGAAGACTCCTGGGCACATGTTCTGGCTCTGCCACTTTGTATGACTTTGGACAAGACATTTACTTCCCTGAGCATTAATTTCCTCATCTGTGAAATGAGGATATCTCCTTTCTAGGGTTCTTGTGAAGACTTAAGGAAGCTCTGTGAGTAATATGGAGTTTGCATGGCACAAAGTAAGCACTCAGTAAACAGTAGCTCCCTTTTCCCAGAATTAATAATCAGTGACCACTCAAGTCATTTTGTCTCATAGATATTAAAGAGATGGTCCCCTCTTCCCCAGCCCTCTGCTGCTTCGTTAGTCCAGGTTCCTAACCTGTGAACCTGTCTCTAACCTTACTCCCACTCTGGCCTTTATACCAGGGTGTGGCAGACATCTTCTGTGAAGGGCTAGGTAGTCAATATTTTGGGCTTTGTGGGATATGCAGTCTCTATTGCACTGTGCTCAGCTCTGCCGTCATAGGCCAAAGGCAGCCATACGCAATACCTAAACGGATGAGTGTGGCTGTGAGCCAATAAAACTTTATTTACAAAAACAGGTGGCAGAGTGGTTTTAGCCTACAGGCGATAGTTTGCCAACCCTTGCTTTCCACTCCTCTCAGAATGCACTTACCACAACACAACTCAGATCCTCTTATTCCCCCACACAAGCAACTGCCCATTGTTCCCCAGATACAAATTAAATTCCTTATCATGACACAGAGAGTCATTTATGGTCTGCCACTACCCTTCTTTCTAGCCTTCTCTCCTTTTACCCTTCTTGCTTGTACCTTCTACTGGCTGTGCCATCCGATTGTGCCTTGCTGTCTCTCACTTGCATGTTGTACGCATGCCTCGTCCTTCTGCAGAAAAGGACCAGAAAATCTTGGCTCCAGGTTATTTGCCAGCCTGGTTTTCTCTCATTCTTCAAGTCTCCATTCAGAGCTCACCTTGTCCAGGAAGCCTTCCCTGCCTGCTTCCAGTCTGGACTGGGGGCCCCTTCCTCCAATTCCTTCAGTGTCCTTTGCACATCTTTCTCTATGATCACTGACGGCCCTCTGCTGTGCTGGTTTACTTTGTTTACTTCATTAAAACCAGAGCTCTGTAAGGATAGGGATCACGTCTTTTGTTCTGTGCACCCTAATACCTGAGTCGAAGCCCTGGTGCATAGTCAGGACTCAAAAAATTATTTGAATAAAAGAGTGAATATATTTAAAAGACTTTTGAAATATCCTGAGATTCAGCAGAGAATATATGCAAGTAAAATTGTATTTAGGCTGTGAACTTATAATGCAGTTGAGGGGCTCTTTGGTATGACTAAAAGCCTTTGGGGCACTGTGAAATTTAAAACCCTAAAAAATAATTAGATGCGTATAAATTACTATCTTTCCTGGGAATTAAAATACTATCAAAAATTTATGAGGATGCAAAACACATGCCCCTTTTTTTTTTTTTGCACTCAGTAGGTGGTCTTGTGCAGCTCAGGCATTGTGCCTACAGACTGTCTCTCTTCTTGCAGTTCCTCGCCTCCTCATCATGAAGGACATGGTCAGACGCCTGCAGGAGCTGCGGCACACTGAGCAGGTGCAGAGGGCCTACGCGCTCAACTGCGGGGAAGGCGCCACGGTCAGCTATGAAATTCAGATCCGCGTGTTAAGGGAGTTCGGGCTTGCCGATGCTGCAGCAGAACTCTTGCAGGTGGGAAGCAGCCCTCCACTACCTAAAACAGGGAATCTTGAGTTAGATTGTCAGCTGTTATTAATAATGAAAATATTGTGGTATTCTTTTGGATTTTGCGACGTTGGTGTTATTTGTCATATTTTGAAATTTGCGGTTTGTGATTTCTAAGTCTAGATAGTCAGCTTTGTACCTGAAAAAAATAAAATAGAAGGAGCCTTGACTGTAACTCAGACAGTATTTTCAGACATCCCAGGGAGCCCTCATAGCATGTCCTTTTCTTTTGTACGTGCTTTTTCAACTGTCCCTGGTGTCTTGGGTGACCTGAAAGCCCTCAGTGAGAGGCAGTATGGTACAGTGGATAGGGCACAGGCTCTGGAGTGAGAACTGGTTTTATATCCTGCAGTGCTGCTTACCAGTTAGTTAACTTAGAGAGAGTTATATAACCTGTCTGAGCATCAGTTTCTTTACCTGTAAAGTGAATTGTGAAGGTAAGAGTGGCTGTATGTAAAGCAGCTGTGTCTCTTGCACATAATAAGCACATAAATGGTGGCCCCTAAAAGCTCATGGTGTGTACACCCAACAGAGTGAGAAAGATAAAGAGAGAACATTCTGCTGCTCTTCTCTCCCTGGTTTGGTCATTAGATTTCAGGTTGTGACCTACTACATCCTTAACAGACCTTCCAGATGCCCCCGCTTTCCTCCTCTCTCCTCCCTTTTACAAGAAGTTTTTTTGCACGATAGTTCAAACCACATAAGCATGAGAATCAAAGAAGGAGTAGAGTGCTTTTTTTTTTTTTACTAGCAGGAAGAAACCCAATTCTAGTAATTATTTAGTACAAAAAATAGTAGTATTTTTGTATAAAATGTGTAATCTTCACAACTAAAGCAGAGACTAAAATAAAATTTAATTTCATCTGGTCAAGTGATTGCATTGTTTTCATGCCACTGACTGCAAACCATTTTAGCCTGAGTTTTCAAAGGGGAACGTGGTATGGTAGCCCTAGGCAAGGAGCAGACCATTTTTAGGTTCTTGATTTTCAATTTTTACTGTAGTTTCCATCCCTACAATAGTCTTGTTTTCTGTTCATTTCTGTTCTCTGTGCCATTCTAAATTGTATCTTAATTTGGTCTCTTAAATGTGTAAGTTGTATAATTTAAGTATCCCCATGTTTATCAAAATATTAATCAAACTTATTTCTACATAATAGTATTTTATAGTTTTTATTTCAGACTGAATGCATACAGATGTTTTATCAGAAAGTTCTAGGAGGATCTTCACTTATATGCCTTTTTTTCTTTTGGTTTTTAATGGTAATTTTATTTTCTTAGGAAAGATATTTGAATTAGGTTTTATTTCCTGTTTTTTATCGTCACATAATTTGCAAGAGATTACTGACCTGCTTTCTGGGGCATTCAGCTAAGCAGCGCTCCTTGATAGCTGTACTTTAAGCTACGGAGGCTGCACTCTACTGTTTTACACCGTTTTTAAGGTAATTTTTCCTTGAGCTTCAAGCCTAGAAAAATATGTTGTGCTTTTTACTGAATGTGGTTTTCTTAGGTACTCTTTTAACTCTCTCAGCTTGTAAATTTCTGTCCAGGAAATCTGCTAACAAATATCTTAACTTTTTCCCCCTCCATTCTTTCTTAGAATCCTCACAAATTCTTTCCTGATGAACGATTTGGAGATGAAAGTCCACTCTTGACAATGAGACAGTCTGGGAGATGTCGAGTCAACAGCACCCCCACTGCAGAAACCATGTTTACAGATCTGGACTCTTTCGTGGCCTTCCATCCACCCTTACCCCCTCCACCGCCTCCCTACCACCCGCCAGCGACCCCAATCCATAACCAGCTCAAAGCAGGCTGGAAGCAAAGACCTCCCAGTCAGCATCCTTCACGTTCGTTTTCTTATCCCTGTAATCACTCACTGTTTCACTCCAGAACAGCCCCTAAAGCTGGCCCCCCTCCAGTCTACTTGCCAGGTGTGAAAGCAGCGGCCCCTGATTGTACCAACACCACAGGACTGGGGAGACAGACGGTGGCCGCCGCCGCCGCCGCCTCAGCAACAATAGCATCTGAAAAACAAGTGGTAAGTTCGCACTTCAGTGATTTACCTAAAGTTAAAAGTCTCTGGAATGTTAAAAGCAATTTCCTAGGCCCCAGGACCCCTACCTGGGACTCAGGAGTGCACAGAGTGTTACTGACAAGCTGAAAGCATAGACTTAAGGAGTGTGGAAGTTGGAGAGAAAAAGAGAGTGTAGGTGGATGAGAAAGTCCAGAGAAAAGAGACAAGATGTGTATGGTGGGAAGAAGCGAGTGCCTTCCCTTATGTTCGTGTGCAGGTGTCTGGACAGGGTGAAGTTACTGGGCAACACAGGTGATGTTGTTACTGGTTTCATAGTGCACTCTTCAAGCACATGTCTAGAGTCTGTTCTTGGCCTCTATTCTGTAGAGTCTGCTATTCTCCCAAAGGCTTTGGTGGGGCCGGAAGGGGAAGCTACTTGTAGCTGAGCATACCATCAGGAACAGTGTGGCAGGAGACTCTCCATTCATAAAATAGGCAGAATATTAACCCTCATGAGTGTCTCTGCCTCTAGCAAGCTGTTTGATCAGAGCACTCATTTCATTGGAAATCACAGTTGCCAGCGCTAGTTGCTAGTAAATTAAGCAAGACTTCCTTGCTTGATCTTGCACTGCATTGAAGGTTGAATTTCTGTTGTATATAATACATTTGAAAAAAAACAGTATTGATTTTTAAGTCTTCCTGCTTAGTCATACATTATCAGCATTCAACATAAGAGATAAAAGATACATATATTAGTTCAGGGAGTCTTCACTGAAAGATGACTGGACTAGCTTGAGTCAAATTATGGTCCTTCCTCACCTTTTACCCTTCTGCCTGTTCTCCCTGCTATCCACTCCAACCCCTCAAAAAAGAAGAAATAACAGAGGTTAATAGTGTTGGATAAACCCAATTTCCATCTTATCGGCCTGGCCCTCAGTGCCACAGTTACAAAAGTTCTACTACTTTATAATTAAATTAAATAAAACTCCCTTTGAAGGTAATTTATCTGTATGTTCCTTGCACTCCCGATTATAACAATGAAAAACTGGAAACTGCCTTAAGGTCTCACAGTGGAAGAATAGTTAAGCGGTCATGCCTCATCAATACAGTGGAATAGTATCCAGTAATTTAAATAGAAATCTCAAAATTTAGTGACAGTATTATATATGCACTAAATTTTATGAAAATTAATATATGTGCAAAATAAAAAGGTGCGAGAACTGCTTCAAAATGTTAATAACAGTGGTTATCTCAGTCCGGAAGGTTTGGGGTTTTGTGGGGGTTTTTTGCCTTATAGTTTTCTATATTTTTATTATTCTTAAAATTAAGCATATATTTTTTTAATGAGGAAACAAAATCAGTGAACATCATTTGAAAAAGAGGGAGTCACAGGGCTTTTTCTTTTTAACCTTCCCCCTGTTTTGTTTCTGTTTGCAGTGCACACAACCTGTGCTAAACGATCTAATGCCAGATATTGCCATGGGTGTATCCACGCTGTCACTCAAGGACAGGAGGCTTCCAGAACTTGCTGTGGACACAGAATTAAGCCAGGCAGTTTCTGAAGTAGGACCAGGGCCTCCCCAGCATCTATCATGTATTCCACAGAGGCATACACACACATCTCGAAAGAAACACACAGTAGAGCAAAAAACAGATGCTCGAGAAAATCAGCAGGAATATCCGGATTTCTATGACTTCTCAAATGCTGCTTGCAGACCATCTACTCCTGCCCCTGGCAGACGTACCCCCTCCCCTTCACAAGGTGGATATTTTGGTCCCGATTTGTATAGCCACAATAAGGCATCACCAACTGGCTTAAAGTCAGCCTACCTACCAGGCCAGACCTCGCCTAAAAAGCAGGAAGAAACTAGGAAAGAATATCCACTTCCCCCCGACGGGCATCCACACAGACAGAAGAGTGAGCCAATACACCTCGACGTTGTTGAGCAGCCTCCCCAGCGGCCAGATTTTCCCTTGGCAGCCCCAGAAAATGCCGGCAGTGGTTCAGCCCATGTCAGGGGGCGAGCAGCAGTGGAAACTGACTTGACTTTTGGGCTGACTCCTAACAGACCTTCACATTCTGCATGTAGCTCTGAAGCTCCAGAAGAGAGATCCGGCAGAAGACTGGCAGATGAGTCCCTGGGCCATGGAGCTCAGCGAAATACAGATTTGGAAAGGGAAGATTCAATCAGCAGAGGAAGGAGGTCCCCGAGCAAGCCAGACTTCCTCTACAAAAAGTCTGCCCTTTGAGAGCAACCTCCAAGTCGTCCGTGCCTGAGATGTGAAACATCCCATTTTATGATGTAACCCAACAACTTAGAGACCAGTTTATTGATGCCAGCTGATAACTCAGTTTCACGTTATTTTATTCTAGTTTTTGTATATACATGTTTATTAGACATGGCATGCTAAGAGGGTTATTTTGAATGCTGCATCTGCTGTCTGTTTTGTGTTTGAACAATTGTGTGGGGAAGCATTTTTAAGAACAAACAAGCTGGCACTTTTTTTTTCCCCTCTCTTTACAAACAATGGAATTTTTTTGCACTTATACCTTTGTTTTATCTGTATTGGTTTTATATCAGTATGTTAAACTTTATTGCCACATTTAAAGGACTGTATTTTCATACTTTTTTGCATTTTACCTTTCATCTACCTATTTCCACGTGCATTGGATTGCACACTAAGATGTATTTTCTTATGAAATAGTTCTGTGTTTATTTTTTAATTATAGAAATTCCAAAGAACAGCACATCAAAATGCTCCTCTCTTTTCCGTAGTTGTTTCAGTTCAGAAACCTTCCTGCTCAGTCTTCATAAATCTTATGTCATCCTGTTTAAATAAGTCCTGGGAGCTGGTCTGCATTCCTCCAGCAGGAGTCCAATCAGGAATCCTGAAGTTTTCCTGGTTCAGGAAAGAACAAGAAGGAGAAAAGCCTTCTGCATCCAGGCAAAAGCTTGTTGTTTTATCCACAGTACAGACTCTGTTAGAATCACTGCAGGTTCTGGTCATGTGGATTAGAGTTTCACTAGATGAGGTTTGAAAGAGATCAGCTTTCTTGGAATCCTAAAGCAGTGGAATTAGTAACTTAAGCTTGCACTACGGGATCACTGCTTCTGGGCATCGACTCAGCAGCTGAGTGGGGAGTGACTGCTTGCTGCCTTCAGTTGTCCTGCTCTCTTGTGGGGGGAAAAAAAACAAAAGGGCTTCAGTCTTACGGATGTCATTTGTTGTTTGTAAGTAGATGTTTTAAGTGGTTTTCAAAGTGTGTCAGAATTTTGGTGTCCTTTAAAAAGTTACTGTATAATGCATAATGCTTTGTCACCAAAAAAGAAAAACCATTTTTTTTCCAGTGAAACACTACATGTCCTACTTGAACTCCACTGGGGACGCTGGTTTGGGATTTTACTGAACCACTGAGCACATGGGATCTTTTAAGATCCTTTCCCTTAGAAGGGCAATGTGTGAGCTAAGGACTGTTTTTTTCTTACTCTCCAATGTAAATATATTAGCATTTGAGTTTTTAAATCACTTCAACATTATTTGAGCATTCACTTTGTATTTTTACACATAACACACACACAGCCGTAGCACTTAGATTAAAAGAGACTTTTCTGAGCACTCCCTCACTTGAGGGATGTTCGGGAGCCTCCTCTCTGTGTATGTATATATACATATATACAACTCTGAATCACTCACACTCACTCTAAAACTATGCAGGGCTAGGGAGCCTTTACAAGCTACCATATAAATGAATTACATGCACTTTTAAGTAAATAGGTTTCTATTGGATGTCAACAACTCTGATTTTTCCCAAAACTGTAGTTTCTCTTACAGTCTCTTCCTACTTTACCCTGTGGATATACACTCAGGAATAATCTGACATTTTAAAAAATCCTAACAGTAGAGAGTCTCAAAGATGGGAACACGTCAGTTGATCTGTCTACACCGGCAAACCGCTGCCACTCGCTCTGCTGCCTGGCTAGTTAGCTGCTGCCCATGCATCCGTCCATGTTGGCCACACTGCACCCAAGCCCTGGGTCTCCCAGAGTCAGCACCAGGCTGCTGCGAGGTTGGCTGCATATCATCGCCTCTGAGGCTCCTTTTTTTTTTTTTTTTTTTTTTTAAGATGAAAAACTTCAGGACTCTGTTCTCATTTTTAGGAGGTTTCACCTTTTGTAATAAGATGACAGTGTCTATTGAAACTAATCTCGGTCTGTCTCTCCTCAGAAACAAAAAATATTCATTCCATCACATTCCTTAAGGTGTATTTATGTACATGTGTTGACATGAATTCTCTTGATACAGTTTTAAACTTCTCTTCTGAATTCAGACTGTGCTGTGCTGGTACTGCAGTTAAGAGTGAGTAGATATAGTTGGTGGGGAAGTCTTTCTGATCTCCAACCTGTTTTTTTTTTTTAAAGACATAAGAGCTATTGATGCCCCACATGGTGTATTTCTGAAAATTTATTAAATATTCTTTCAAGTCCCCAAAATATAAAAGAAGTGACCCACTGTTTGTAGTTTTATTTAATTTATGAAGTTTGTCTTTAATAATTTGGTAGCATACCTGGCTGAACTGTGTATAGAGAGAAACGTGCTGTGGGATTGTGGACTGCTGTGACTTGCAGAAGGTGAACAGATGTGGGTTTTGTGTTAGGGTAGGGTTAATGGATTTTTAATGTGTCTCGTGAAGTATGGTCAGTAGGGTAGGTTGAATAGCTATGTGCCTCTGGCTTTTGATCCCATCTCTTCAATCTTTTTTAATGCTTCATAAGCATTAAAATCTTTCAGTGCTGTACTAAGATAAATGTGAAGTCTGAGTAAGATTGCTCTGAGAAATTAATGTGTATAATATGAAACTTAGGCCCTAGGACCTAGTGTTTTACTCGGTGTAGAAACTTCATGAAAACCAAATCTCAACACACCAGATCTCCTCTTGAGGCCGTGGACAATCAGGCCATTAGACAATCGCCACTTTTGGTGCCCACCATGTTGAGGTTGGCGAATGCCAGTTAGATCCTGGAGCGGAAGCAGAGGATCCACGTTTCTTCAAGATGCTGTTGGTCTTGTTCTTGAATTTTTGTTTTAATTCTGTGATCTTGATTAATAATTTCAGTTCAGAGTCATAGGTATGACTCCTAAGGGGAAAGATAGCAGCAAGAAAGGCAAAACTTACTCGTGAAAAAATAATCATTTGCCTTGTCCATGTACCATGCATAACCTTTCTCAGTGCCCCTGTAGCTTTTTCTAGGCACATCCCTAGACCTAAGCTCTCCTGACATTTCGGTAACCAGGTAGATTTTAAGGATTTTAAATGACTTCTTTTTATTTGAGTTTTTTTGTTATTGTTGAACTCTCTGTGAAACTTTACCTAATTCTTGTTTATGCTTCCTTAAAAAAAAAAAATGTTGTTCATTGGGTTTTCTTTGGATTTGTTCTTCAAACTTGAGTAGCAGTGGACAGCACTTGTCCATTGATGGAGGGAAACCAGCACATACGGCCTCAGCAGGGGCACAAAGCTGACCCCTCCCCGTGTGTCGGTCTCTGGAAGTCTCAGTAACGACTTGGCAAAATATGTATTTTCATGTTTAAATCTACCTTTTAGGGAAAATAAGTTTCGTGAAACACTTATACTTGTTTGCAATTCTAAAGCATTTATGTTTTTATCTTAGGACTGAACTCAAAGGGAAATGTTCGACTTTTTATTTTTAATTATTTGGTTGACCTTTAACTTACTGTTGAAAGTTAGTATTAAAGCAGCAGTGATGGGTGCTACTCCCCGTTCTGCAGTTGTTTACTTTGTCTACTAAGGAGTTTACTTTCAAACCTTTTTACAGATAACCTTACTAAAAGAGTTAATGTCACACACTAAAGGGTATCGTGCTGTTTTTCCATTAACACTATTATATAAACAATGTTCTATGAAATGTTAAGTTGTTTCTTTGTCCTATTGATTGCAATAGCTGTTATGTAATTGTATTGGCAAGTCTGATTTTGTTTTTTCCTCTAGAAAACCCTCAGACCATGAATCAATCTTCCATATTCTGAATATTATAATGCTGTGGCCATTTCTGTAGAAAGATGACTCGCAAGTGTGTATCTTGAAAATGACCTCTTGTGTTTGCGTGTTTACGTGGGTTCTGTCTTAAGAGCTGAGAGGAGCTCTGGAAGCTTCGTGGTGTACCTGCACGTGACTGTGTGGGTTCCACGGGCAGGTGGGACGGAACCTCGCTCTTGGGGGGGTGGCTGAGAGGGAGATGCCTGAACTCCACTTGCTGTTGATGCGCCACGTCTGCACTTGAGAGAGGTGGTGTCTTCTACAACACTGCATTTCTTGTGGTTGTGCTGTTACTGGTATAAAGTCAAGTGCCTTCAATGCTAAAGGCTCAGAAATTTTTCTTAAAACTGATTTCATGTCCTATGCAAGTGTTTTCTACAACCTGCATAACCAGTACTTTGTAAAACTTGTTTACGCTTCGACTGTACATAGTGTTTTTTAAAGAAATACATAGTATTTTTATTTAGGTACCTCCGAACTTGAACTCGTCTGTGGGAAGCATTGTAAAACGATCGATCCATTTCTCTTTTGAGTACCATTACGGTTGTACAGAGGTTTTCACTGGTTCTATTTTTCTACTGTTACTGACAAGCATGTAACACTGACTTTATCCTACATATAGTTGGCGTTTCAAATAAATGGCTTGGATAGAACCCGCTGAGTTGGATACAGTCTGTTTTAGCAGGTAGCACACAGCCCTCGGTTACAGAAGTGATTTTGTCCCCACCACTAGGGTAGAAAGTGGGAGGTTTTCTAGATGGATTTCTCCTCTATCTATCTCTTGGCCTTCAGGTATTCAGAGACGTGTTAAGTATTAACGGATTTCTTGGAAATAACCACCTTCTCATTTGATTCAAATTCAAAATTTCCTGTGATGTCATTGGGGGCATTCCTGAGAGATTTCATTTTACACTTTGAACAAAAATAACTTGCACAGGGGCCTCCAAAGGGATTTCAGCATTCAAACCACATGAACCCAGCACCTACCTGGAAGGGCTGTGGTGAGAGACACAGATAGACCCCAAGATTCACAGGCCTCCAAGTGTCAGACACCTGGCTTAGATTCAAACTCCGAGCATTAATTAGTATTTTTCAGTTTGAAAGGGAAATGATGTCATGATCTAGAGCCTAGTTTTCTGGGAAAAAAAAAAAAAAAGAAACATGTAAAATAGAAAGCTTTCCAATTTGTATATTTTGTTAAATCACTATTTAAAACTTTTATTCATTTCATTAATAAGTTCCATCCTAGGGTTTCACCCTTTGTTCCTCACTATGGCAATTCTCACAATGTTTTATAACCATCTTAGGTTTAACTGTGGGATATCAAGATAAAACCTCAAGTTTCTGGAGGTGAGCTTCTTCAAATTCTAAAACAGGAAATCGAATAAGTCAGCTTTCACTTCTGTTCTTGTGATTCCCCTGGAAAAGGGAGTCCAGGCCAGCTTCCCTAGCCACTTGGAGCCTTAACCTCTGTTCAGTGCAGCAAGTGTTGAGTCCACTTTTCCCAGGGGCCTGGGGAGCAGCAGGCAGCAGTCAGGATGCCTGTTCTCAGAAGCCTTAAGGCAGCTAGAGAGACAGCTGGAGCGGCACATAGTGACTGAGGGGAAAGCTGGCTTACCAGAGGCTGGGAATGAAAGGGAGGAGAAGCGCACTGGATTCAGTGCAAAGCACTTGATGGTTTTTTTCCTGTAATCAATGATTTAGGTATTATTTTATTTAACCCTCTGAATCACACACTATTATTAGTGCCTAGGAGTAGAGGGCAAGAGAGGATGAGATGGTTGAAGAGCATCACCGACTCAAGGGACATGAATTTGAGCAAACTCTAGGAGATAGTGAAGCACAGGGAAGCCTGGTGTGCGGCAGTCCATGGGGTCACAGAGAGGCGGACACGACTTGGCGACTGAACAACAACACAAACGAGAAAACCAAAGCACAGAGATCCTCAATGCTTTATCCAAGGTCACACAGCTAGTTAGTTGGCAGAGCCTGAGTTCAAACCCCAGGCATTCTGGCACCAGAGCCCAAGTTCTCAACCACGGTATTATACAGACACCAGAAAGCATGGTGCCCAGGCAAAGGGCCACAGTGTGCAGGGGGTGGAGATAGGCACAAGCGTGGCATTTGTGTCTTCATTCACCCAGTGAGCATCTACCTGCCAGGCTCTGCTAGGCCCTGAGGTCACAGGAATAAGCAAGACAGTCACCGTCCCAGCCGTGAGAATGCTAGGGTCTCAAAGGAAAAAAAAGACTCAGTATTACAGAGGTAAGCTGGGGTTCTGGCTGGTGCCAGGACTGGGAAGCCTTCCAGGTGGAATCAAACTGCAGGTGCAGGACAAGGAGGAGCTGGTTTCCAGCAGTTTCCAGGGCTAAGCACTGGGGAAGCCAGGGTTGGCAGAGAGGTGGGTTGGCCCATCTTTCCAGGCCTTCCAGGACAGGCTGAGGATTTTGAAACTGATCCTCAAAGCAACAGGAAGTGCTGCCGGGTTTTCAACAGGAACATAAATGTAAGCAGATTTGTATGTTCCACATCACAGGACTGTGGATCAGGAAACGAGGCAGGAGGCTGGCACAGCCTCCAGGGGAGAGCTTGGATAGCCAACAGAGCAGAGAGGAATTTGGTTAGGGAGTAGTATCTCCAGGACTTGGGAGTTGCTTAGGCATGGGGAGAGAGTGGGAGGAGTCAGGTCAAGGGGAAAAACCATGAGTTTAATGTTGATCGTGTTCACTTGGTGATTCCATGTAAGCCGGGAACTCAGAAGCAAGGGCCAAGCTGGAGGTGCCAGTGGGAGTTGTCTGCATGCATGCGTGCGTGTGTGCCAAGTCGCTTGTCTCTGTGACCCTACAGACCATAGCCCACCACATATTGAGTGGCAGTGAAAGCCTCGGGAGTAGATGGGGTGATGTAGGGAGACGGTTTAAATGAAAAGAAGGCCAAGGGTGAACTTTGAGGAATTCCCACCTTTACAAGTCAGCTTGAGGGAGTTGCTGACCAAGGGCCACCTACCAGGTAGAGAAAAAAACAGTGTGGTTCTCAGAAGGGCAGGAGGGACTGTTCAAAACGGGTGAAATATGATCTTCAGAATGAATGAAGTGAAAAGCCAAATGCAAAACAGGGCATATGGACACCTCCAGTTGAGAAGATGAGAAAAAGAAGCTACATGATTTTTATGTTCATAAAAACGTCTGCAAAAACCTAGCATTTGTAAGAGCTAGCCTCTGGAGAAAGGCACTGTAATCAGGTGGGGGGAAGTTAATTGTATACTTTCTGTACTGGTTGAATTCTTAAATTGCCTGCATGTGTTTTTTCAAGTTAAAAGTTAAGAGATGAAGGATCAATTCCACCCCTCTCCCAAAGTTAACTCAGTGGTGGCTGCTGCTCAGAGATTTTTGGAAAATCAGGCTCAAAAGATGATTGGGGTTAGCACCATGGAGAAGGTGAGTGAGCTTGGCATGAGCAGTTTGGTGGCGGATAGAGAAGGCAGGTGAGGTGGGTGGGAGTCCACGTGGAATATGTGGAGATGGCCTGGGGGAGGAGCTGGGGCAGAGAAGAGTGCAGAGAGCACAGAGGCTGCGGCAGTGGTGAGGTGTCAGGGGCCACAGCCAACCCCCACGTGTCCGTCATGAGAGGCAGTCACACTCAGATGCAGCCCAAAGAGGGTCTATCCCTCATGGAAGAGGAGGAGGCCAGCTCAGCATCGTGTGTGTTCTTAAAAGACTCTTAGTTCTGGGACTTTCCTGGTGGTCCAGTGGTTAGGATTCTGCAGTCTCACTGCCAAGGGCTGGGGTTCAAGCCCTGGTCAGGGAACTAATCCTACAAGCTGCATAGCCAAAAAAGAAAAAAAAAAAAAAAAAAACCTCTTAGTTTCTAATCACAGCTGCCTTCTCCAAGTATCAGCAATCATTCAGCAGTAGCGAAAGTTCATTTTCGAATCCCCTAGAGAACCCTGTGAAAGTCCTTGTCCTCAGTTACCAGAACATGCCATCCCCCACGTAACAGGACCAAAGCAGATGAGTTGAGACCTTTGGTCATTTCTAGTACTGGTCTAGTACTGATGCTGAAGCTTAAGCTCCAATACTTTGGCTACCTGATTCGAACAGCCAGCTCATTGGAAAAGACCCTAATGCTGGGAAAGATTGAGGTCAAGAGAAGAGGGCGGCAGAGAATAAGATGGTTGGATAGCATCACCAACTCATGGGACATGAACTTGGGCAAATTCCGGGAGATAGTGAGGGACAAGGAGGCCTGGCGTGCTGCAGTCAATGGGGTTGCAAAGCGTCAGACACGACTTAACGACTGAACAACAAGTATTGGTCATCTGTCCTAATGCCAGGAACACGCGAATTCCCCAGAAGGGACCGTCCTGCTCCCTGGACCCTCCCAGACCCTTGTCTCCACATTTGCTCACCTGTCTGGGTTTGAGGGATGCTCCCTGCAAAGAAGGAGAAGGAAATGGCACCCCACTCCAGTACTCTTGCCTGGAAAATCCCATGGATGGAGGAGCCTGGTAGGCTGCAGTCCATGGAGTCGCGACTGAGCAACTTCACTGTCACTTTTCACTTCCCTGCGTTGCAGAAGGAAATGGCAACCCATTCCAGTGTTCTTGCCTGGAGAATCCCAGGGACGGCGGAGCCTGGTGGGCTGCCGTCTATGGGGTCGCACAGAGTCGGACACGACTGAAGCGACTTAGCAGCAGCAGCAGCAGCAGCCCTGCAAAGAAAGGATGACAGTGACTTTGTGGGTCTGCTCTCCATCCCCCACTAAGCCTGCATGAAATGTCCCAGCTCCAAATGCAGCTTACACTTGACAGGGAGAACAACACTGGCATCACGGGCCTCACCTCGGTCTTCGCCTCAACGACTCATCGGTGTGTCCCTCATCTGCACAACTCTGGCCCCCTTTTATTTGGCTTCTAAAACCCCCAGAGCTCACCATGCTGAATAGCCCAGACGCGGCCCTGAGGCTTTGTGTCGGCAGAAGGGCTAAGACGTCCTCCTCTGAGGACTGCCCCGGGGTGAGCCTCACATCTTGCAGAGCCTTGGATTTGGGGGTGTCACTTGTCTGTAAACTTGGGTGGGCATCTGCAGCCACAAAGCGTGCTAGTCCAAGCATGCTTGTGACCACCCTGGCCGGTGGGAGAGTGAGGAAGCCAAGGCCAGAAATCCTGAGGGAGGAAGGGCTCACGTTGCAGAGGGGGGCTTGTCTGTGGGGACCGTCGCCGGGGTGCTGCCTCATCCACCTCAGCCTGTGTGTCCTCATCCTTAAATGGAGCGGCAGCACTTCACTGTCTGAGCTCTGTGTGGACTTCTCACATTTTGCCTCTTAATCCTTGAGTCACGCTACATTGTCTTCCTGTTCTCAGGTGAAGAAGCTCCTCAATACCCCTGGCAGGCCTGCTGTGAGGGTCTGTGGGCAGCTCTTGCCTTTTGCACTCTCCTGCTGAAATCCCTCACCTTAAACATTCTCCATTTCTGGAACCTTCCATCAGATGAACCAAATACCTCGCCACCCTCTGTGACTGAACTACAACCATTTGTTCTTATTTCTCCACGTCTAGACAGATTCACCTGCCCTCTGGTCAGTCCAGGTGTGGGGCACCCCAAGAGGCCCAAGTGCCCTGACTTCCCCCCCTGCCCAAGGGGTTGTCAGTACTGTGCTCTTTGTAGCGCTGGGGTCAGCTGTTCCCCTGGACCTGTTGTTTCCCCTCTCCCAAGTCACTTGCACAGACCCCTGGACTCCTCCCATGATCCAGCTCCACTCCTGGGTTCCCACGGCCATCCCCTGACCCCGTCCCCTGCCCTTCCTCTGCAGCGGCCTCCTCCTTCCCGCCATCTCCTCCTCACCGGCCTTTTCCTCAGCTGAGGCCCATCCCTTCTCCCACCCTCCAGGCCTCTCCTAGGAACACTTCCCACACCTAAGGGTCAGGGTGAGTGGTGTGTGGCCACCCCCCAGTGTGGCACCCCAGCATCCCTGCAGCTCCCTCATCTGCCTGTCCCACCCTCAGCCTTGTGACTGTCACCCCGCCCCTCCTGTCACACCCTGGGGCCTCGGCTCAGCCTCACTGTTGGCCTCTCTGCGCAGGCCCGGCCATCAGCCTGGGGAGCAGCCTGTTGGGGATTTTCTCCCCGGGACTTGGAAACAACGAACCTGAAAGAACAACACTCGAACAGTCTCTCGCAAGGACTGACAAGTTTATTTCTGCAGTCGAGCCTTTTTTATAGAAGCAGGAACAAAGAGCTTAGAGTATACGGCCAGCAGAGCACGTACAGGGTTAAGACATAATCAGTAAAAGATATTTCAAGGACAGCGCATTCTAAATGACCCATGTGTTTATCCCAATGACCCTTTTTCTGAAGCCACATCCTTAATGTTTAGTTGTTAAATCTTGGCGCTGAGCATAGCTAAAGGCAGGAGATGTTTTTCAGCTTCAGTATGCAAAGCCTGGGTACTTCTGGCCTTCCACCATTTCCCCAAGGACCTTCTCCTTCAAGGCTATTTTGCACTGTGCTTCCCAACACAGCTGGACCACCCCCAGCTGCCTGCTCCGCCACCCCGTCCTTGTCCCCAGAAAGGCTCCACCTTTGAAACCCTAACTCACTTTCTGCTCTCAGGCCACCACGTCCCAGATGCCCACCTCCCCACTTCCCGCTTCCTCTGGACCTCTTTACCCCCCTCTCTCCTGAACAGCCCAGCCTACCTAGGCATCAGCCTCCTCAACCTGCTCACCTTGCCACCAATTTTCTGGCCAGATTCAACCCATAAATAATAGACATGTCCATCTCCTGGATCTGGAGCCAGCTCTGGGGGACAGCTGAAGACAGTCGTACGGCCATGGTCCCCACAGTCCCCAGGCTCCCGGCCACTTTCCGCCCTGGCCTCCTCTCATGGGTGCTGCCCTCCAGCTTGCTGCTCAACCTCAGGGGCAAAACAGGCTGCCCCCAGGTCCCTCATTCTCTCTCCTCTGTGACACTTCGGGTGAGCGGAGGCACCTCTTTCTCCCTCTAGGGTCACCATCCGTCCCCAGCCTCTTGCTTGGGCACTCTGCGCTGGGGTTGTGTTTCTTGGAAGGTGTAGGAACCCCTGGAGTGGTTTAGATGCTGGAAGACAGTCCAGTCCTGTCGTGTAATGAATTTACCAAAAGAAAACCCAGAAAAAGAGGCAGGGTCCTTCCTACCCCAGGGCCAACCACAATATACCATGATTTAGGTAAAAGCTGTCAACATCTTCCATCATTTCTGCCCCGAGATTCTTAACTGTTTCCAGTGCCCCCAAGTGAACAGGGCTGGACTGTGGAGTGAATTGGGCCGGGAGTCACCACTGATGAGCTGTGGACCCCCGGCTTCTCATCGCCTCAGTTTCCACATCTGTAATATGGGGACAGGCAATCCTACTCTGTGGGCCACTGTGGGAAGGAGAAGGAGATCAAGTGCGCAAGCGCATGCAGCCCACAGCCGCGCACCCAACAGCGGGGCAGGCGGCCCCACATCCCAGCCCTTTAACCATAAGTCGGAAGGACGGACCCTGACCTTGAGAAATTAACCGTTTAGTGGGGAGAACAGATACCAAGCAAATAAACCCACAAATATATCATTACTGACCGGGGTGTGTGCTGTTACAAATTAAACAACGATTTGAATATTAGCCACGCTGCAGGGTCTCTCCATTTACAATAAAGAGGTCTCGGAGGGGAGGGAAGGCCGGGCAGGAAAGAGAGAGCCCGGGGCCTCCGTCACAGCAGCTAGGTGACCTGCTGATGCACTGAGAGCAGAACCCGGGGGATGAAATCCGTGGCTGACTCTGCAGCTTTGCAAAGAAACTGGTGGGGAAGGTGCGTCTGTCATTCTCATCAGGGTCTCTGTCCTCAGCTGCCACCCCTGCTGTTTTATTCACAGCTCCAGGCCCGCCAGGTGGGGTGGGCTTTCGCGATGGGGTGGAGAGCCCCGTCCCCCTGTGAGTCGGGTGCTGAGATCCCAACGTGGTCACCCCCGGCTGTGCGCCTCCGCGGGCCTATTACCCCCGGAACGGCCTGAGTGGCACCTGCAGCCCCGAGGACGTAAGGACAGCCAGCACACAGGCTCATCCCTCCAGACCCCCGCGGCCTTCCTTACTCCACAAGCGCTGCTCGGGGTGGAAGGAGACAAAGAGGCGGGTCAGTTGTTGTGACGGCTGATTTTCTGTGTCAACTTGACTGGGCCATGGGGTGCCCAGACATCTGGCTAAATATTATCCTGGTGCATCTAGGAGAGCATTTAGCATCTGTACCTGTACACTGAGTAAAGCGGATGCCCCTCCCGGAATGGTGGCATCATTCAATCCGTTGAAGGCCTGAATAGAACAAAAATGTGCAGAGAGGATTTACTCTCTACCTGTTTGAGCTCAGAGACTGGCCTCCTCCAGGACTGGGACACTTACATCATCAGCTCCCCAGGTTCTCAGACCTTCAGGCTGGGACTGGAACCACCCCACTGGCTTTTCCTGCATCTCCAGCTTACAGACACAGCTTGCAGATCACAATCACATGAATCAATTCCTTATTTTATAGACCTAGGTAGACAGATATAGGTGTGAGTATCTCCTGTTGGTTCTGTTTCTCTGGAAAACCTAATACAGTTGTGTTGGTTAGTCAGTCCTGTCCGACTCTTTGACGCCCCATGGACTGTAGCCCACCAGACTCCTCTGTCCATGGAATTCTCCAGGCCAGAATACTGGAGTGGGCTGCCATTCCCTTCTCCAGGGGAACTTCCCAACCCAGGGATCGAACCCAGGTCTCTTGTATTGCAGGTGGATTCTTTACCAGCTGAACCACCAGGGGAAACTCAATACAGTTGTAGAACGTTTCACTTTGGCTCATTACAGCTCAGCTGCATCCAGAAGCCTGAGGCAGAGAGGCAAGAGAGGGAAGCCAGGAGGTGGGGATGTGAATGAGAAAAACCAAGTAGCATGGGGCATCGGCACCACACAGGAGGAAAGATGGCTGAAGAGAAACCCAGGTGGGAGTCTCCAGGTGTGGGGAGTTGAGACAAAGCTGAGCAGGGGCTGGAGAACAGCAGGAACAACCTAGGAATCCCTGGGAGAAGACCAGAACAAAACGCTGGATGGGAGGCTGATGGAAAAGTCCAGAAGTGTCCAGACTTTTTCCACAGGAAAAGGCACCAGCCCTGGGAGAGTAAGGGACAAGTGCCATGTGTGGTAGGGAACGCTCTGTCACGGGCAGTGCTCAGGAGAACATGCTAGAGAACCACAGAGGTATTCTTTGCTGCAGCAGAGTCCATGAGCTGCAGACTGCAAGCTTCAGACCAGTAGCTGAAGTGCCTGATTCACACCAAAGGCCTGGATTCTGTCTCCTCTGCCTTCCAGAGTGTTGGCTTCCTCCTGAGTCTGGCCCCCCGGTGCTCACAGGATTTATGCTGGCAGCCAAGAGAGAAGAAAGGCTGAGTGCCCTCACGTCACCTGGAGCTGCCCCAAGAGCATGGAGGCACAGAGGCCAGGGGGCTGAGACTGGCACAGGACCCTGTGAGGATCACCTGTGAGACGGGACCCTGGCCCAAGAGGTGAGGCTGGGTGGCTTCTCCGGTCCCTTCATCCGAGGGGTCCTGTGACCCTAAGTGTGGATCGCTCACCTAGTGCCCAGTGGTCCAGGACACGTGAGGCACCAGTCTGGCTGTAGCCCAGATGCCCACTTAGGCCAAGGCTTGCGTCTGGTAGCTGCTTCAAGGTGGACGGACTGGGAGGCAGCCTCACTGGCTCCTGGGGGCTCTGCTGGGTTGATATCCACGTTCCCTGTGCTTCCCACGTTCGCAGCACACACTCGCCTTCTGTGGGAGCTGAACTAGCTCCCTGCCAAGGTCCGGTTATCACTTGGATTGTTGCTCTTTCAATTTTCTTCTACTGCACTAGGGTCCTTTTAGGGAGCTGGGAGGTGTGCAGTTTTCCTGGCATGGATGGTTCTATAATCCTGAGTGTTTACCGATGAGAGCGGTTCCAAGGCTACGGAGGGCACTTTATTCACCTGCGTTTATCATAGGTGAGGACTGCAACTGTGAATCATCTCCAAGGAAGCAAGAGCTGGGGGAAGGCCACAGATGGGCCTCTTCACGGGCTTCTTGGTTTGTCCTCACATTTACTTTTGAAGTAATGGCTACCATGGAGGTGGACCGTGTCTCTCCCTTGGCCTGTGGGTTCCTGGCTCTCTCCCCTGTATAGAGCAAGACCAGAGTACATTGCGATTCATCACAACCCTCACCCATCTCTGTTCTCTGTTCACCTAAGAAATTATGGACCCTCTCTCCTTGGAGGTGTTGTAAAGTGGGGTGTGTGTATGTGTGTTCCTCAGAGGTGTTGTAAAGCCAAGTTTGTGTGCGTTCCTCGGAGGTGTTGCAAAGCTGTGCATGTATGTGTGTGTGCACAGAGGTGTTGCAAAGCCGGGTGTGTATATGCGTGTGCACCCGTGTGAAGGAGCTCTGCTGGCAAGACCTGAGATCTGGGGTGTGTGTGCTGGGATCAGGCCACATCATGCTGGGGAGACAGGAGCCAGCCCCTCCGCTGCAGCAGGCCCCAGGGCGGCTGGAGCTGCCGCAGTGGACTCACATGGTTCCTGCATCTGCAAACGGAGGCCATATACATTTAAATGTGACGAGAAACCATCTGAAAAGCCACTATTTTGAATTGATTTATTTAAATTTTTACAGAAACCTGATTAGAGTTAAGTATGTAATTATAAGTCCAGTAACAATTCTACAAAAATGCACATACAATGCCAGAACTCCTTAAAAGTAACTAATATCGTATTCTTATTTTGCATAAAACATGCATTAATATCAACTGCCACATGTTGGCCAAAATCAGTCTCTACAAGAAGAGACGGTCCAATACAGTCAATAAGAAAACTAGCTGTGAACAACAGGTTTAAAAAAAAAAAAAAAGAGGTTTTCTGGTTAACATGAGAGGAACAGTACCTTTCCTAAAACAAGCCCTTCAGCACTGGGGGTTTGCTTGTGCTGCACAGTGATGCTGAGACTTGGTCCTGACCTGTCGTAAGAAGAAACCTTCTGGTGGGTAAATCATATGCCTGAGATGATAGAGCCTTTCAGGCCATACTGGTATACAATTAGTATCACCTTGCAGAGAGGGGTTCAAAAATCCTCAGGCTTGGAACAGACAGCTCCCAAGCTGGGGGTGGCGGCCCTCTCGGAGATGCCCGGAGCTCTGGCCCTGGCCACTTCAGCCTTCCACAAGGCCAGCTCAGAGCACACACGCCTGTCCTGTGGCCACGAGATCTTCCCGCTCCACACATCACTCTTCCTGGGGATCTGTAATTAGGAGGTCTGAGGCAGAAAAACGTGAACTGTACTTTTTCTTGAAGGCCTTTGCCTTCTGTAGGCCGAGTTCACCATACTCAGGGATCGGTGGGTACTTATGACTGCTGGACACACAAAAAATATTAATATACACTTGTGGCCCCAAAGCCTCAAATGCTTATAGTCACACACCTCAAAGTGTGTCGTCTACCATCAGGAAAGACCATGCTCCTCCAGAGGGAGAGAGCAGCTGAGGGCTCTTGTTTATTGAAAGGTGTTTTCCACACAGACTGAGGGGCTTTAAAGACACTTCAAACCAACTGAAAGGACATCCCCTCAAATATGGGCTTTTATACAACACCCCATGAGGTTCTTCGAAAGAAGATCTCACAGTTATTAGGGACTCAGCTGCAGACTGACATTAGGGACTATTCTTTACTTAAAGCTCACTATCTGCGCGGCCTGGGGCCTTGTCTGGGATCTCCTCCAGTCTGCCTCTCCCAAAACAGGGCACTCACTGGCCCTGCTCCTTACAAGTAGGCTAAGCCAGTATGTTTTTTCTTCAGCACAGATTTAAGGGGGAAATAATTTACTGGGCTTCTAATAACATTTTCTTAACAGAACAATATCAAAATAGGTCTATTCTTAATATATGCTTATGAATATCCCTGATAATATAAAGAAACTCGGAGGACTTTGTAAACCACCAAGATTTCACAGGGTAGTACCTGGTCTATTTTCTAGGCAGCAGAGAGGGACTAGTCTTGATATAATGGCAGATTTTCTCCAGGAAGCCCTGTGAGCACTACAGTACTGAAATTCTAATATTCTAGTGTCAGTAGATTTGTGAATGACATTTCCACTTTAAATTTGTTAGTAAAATTTGTAACAAAGGTAGGCTTCCTCAATCCTGCCATCAGTCAACCTCCTTGCCTGTGACACACATCTAAACCAAAAGCTGCAGTCCTGGCTAACTCCGGAGGGTCAGCCTAGATGAAGCAAGCTCTGAGGTCCCTTCTAGGCCATGACCAAACCTCAGAACACAGGGACAAGGGAGAGAAGCAGACCAGGCTTGAGGAAGCTTTGACCCAAGGCACCACGATCAGAGGGGTGAGGGGACCTGTGGAGCTGACAGGAGGGCTTCTGCAACACTCCTCAAAGCAGGTCCTGGAAGACAGAGGCTGCGGCAAAGTAGACACACTTGGGAGTTAAAACAACAAATCATTAAGGGGGTAAAAAAAGATGAGTTTACTTTTTCAAAACCAAATCAAACTTCTTGAAAGTTCTGAACAAATAACCCTGGCTAGACTGGGGTGGGGTTGGGGGGCTCAAGTCTGTGGAATGAGTTGCATTTAGCTGAGTCAGAAAGAAGAATGCTGGTTGTGAAATCAGCATAAACATTGTGGCTACTGTTGTTAAGGAGAGTGAAGGAAGCTCAAGGCTGGAGGAGGAAGCGGCCTCTTTTATTCCTGGAACAGGAAGTGGGTCTTCCTCCGCCTGGATAGAAGGCGCCACACTCCTCTCTAGCTGCAATAATACTGCATCCCATCCACTCTTCTTCTCTTTTTTGACTGAAATTCTTCAAAGAACTGCTGGATGTCCTCTCTCTTAACCACCTGTGGATGGAAAGCAAAGATTAGGAATGCTGAGTGTGGGTTCCACTGCCACCCTTGGGTTCCTCATTGAAATGAGATGAAAGGGGGACTTCCATGTGGTCCGGTAGGTTAGGGATCTGTCTTGCAGTGCAGGGGATGTGGGTTCAATCCCTGGCCGAGGAACTAAGACTCCGCATACTGTCCAGCACTAGGCCCGAGCGCCACAGCTAGAGAGCCCGTGCACAGCAAGGAAAGATCCTGCATAATGCAACTGAGATGCAATGCAGCCAAATACATAATATTTTTTTAAAGGGAGAAATGAAAGCAGTAGCCATCTAACAGGACCATTTGAAGAGCAGATGAGATGTAATGCCTGTGCAAGCCCTGCCTGGCACAGAGTAGGCTCTCTATGAACACTGTCAGCTGAAGAGAGAAGTGACAGAACCGCATGAACACTGAGGGCCCCGAGGTCTCCGGAGGACACTGTGCTCCCTCGAGACACAGCTGTCCTGGGATGTCCCTCAGTTCCGCACAAGCACCCCAGCAAACAAAGGTGGCTTTTTTGACACTTGTGCTCTCTCCTTTATACTGAAGGAAAAAAAAAAGAAGAAACCTCAAAACTCTTCTCTCTTTCAGGAGTCCAAAATTAAAGACATTTGCTATATAAACAGAAAAATAATTGGCAAAAACTATGGAAGCATTACTCTCAGTCAATGGAATATCCATGTTATACAATAACAATGAGAAATTTATCTTGAATTTTATTGGAAAAAGGATTAGAGCATCACACAGAAGTGTTTATGATTATCAGCAAAACAGAACATTAAAAATAAGAAAATAAGGGGGAATATGGATTAAAAAAGTAAACCGGGATGACCCAGAAGGAGTTCCTGCTTATTCCAAGAGGGAGTTTGTGCCACAATTGACAGGTTTGTTGATGTGGGTTTTACTTTTTATTGTTTACTTATTTATCAGGATCCTAGTTCCCCGACTGATCAGGGATTGACCAGGGGACAGACCCATGTCTCCTGCTTTCAGATAGGAGTCTTAACCACCGGGGAAATCCTGATGAGATGTTTAATTACAAAGGCAGCACACTGTTACCAACATGATTTTTAATTTTGTAACACATTCTTATTATCATGAGGAAATAAAGCTGGGGTACGGAGAGAGAAAGAGAAAAAGAAAGTACTGGAATGCAGGGACCAAGGAGGAGAAAGAGAAGGAAAAGAGAAGACAAATACTTGTGTGTAAAGTGAAAACTTCCCCCTCCTGTCCCCAGGAGTGAACGTACAAACATCCCCAAGTGGCAAAGCCAATGTGAATAACTCACTGGGGTAAGATACTGACTAATCCTTGAAAAAGTTCACATTTTGTCAGTATTCTGCCAGACTGGTAGCTGACACTGACAATAAGCTGGAGGTCAACCAGTGGGAATGAGAACCCCTCAGACTCAAGATGGAGACGGCCAACACACACGGAGGCCACCGCAGCTCAGAGCGCTGAGTGGCTGGGCTTAGGAATGTCCACTCTCAAACGCTAATAGGTAGGATACGAGGGAGTTCCGATGTGAAGCCTCTGTCCCTCACTTGGATCACAGACATTACACACTGAAAGGCAATGCAAGGAAACCATTTCTCTGGCAAGGATATAGTAGGAGGAGACTTAAGAGCCCACAAACTATAGAGTGTGTCATTTTTAGTTTCCAGACCTCCTCAAATGGTCACAGCCAACATAAAGAGTAGAAATATTAAAGATGTTTATTAAGTCACTAAGTTGTGTCCAGCTCTTCTGCAACTCCATGGACTGTTGCCTGCCAGGCTCCTCTGTCCATGGGATTCTCCAGGCAAGAATACTGGAGTAGGTTGCCATTTCCTTCTCCAGGTGATCTTCCCAACCCAGGGATCGAACCTACATCTCCTATATTGGCAGGCCAGTTCTTTACTGCTGAGCCACTGGAGAAGACCTAAAAATACTTGGGTCCAATAGTAAAATCATTTTATTGGTTTGTCTCAGAAAATGTGTAGTTTCTAAGTCTTAAGTCAGACACAAACATTAAATAAAGGGCAGGCCATTATTTGACAACATCTAGACATTATTATGAAAAACAAAAAGAAAAAAAAGGAAACAAACCAAAAATAGACCACATTATGGACAAACACAAGCAAAGCAGACAAGCTTTATGACAACTTAAGGTGTTTGTTTGTAAAGATCTAGTTAGTAATGTTGAAAACAAACAATAAAAAATATTTTTTCTGTCTTTCAAACCATCACACAGGATTTAAAAATTACCTCAGACTCATTAAGAATGGCTCCAGTGATAACAAAGATCCATATGTTGAAGACAGGTGTGAATACTCTGGATAAAATTGTTTCAAATGTGAAAAGCAAAAGACACTACACCTACTTTTTTCTTGTGTGTGATTTTAAGTGTGTGTGAAACAAAATCAATAATGAGCACAGCAACCACACACTACACAGAAGCAGAGGCACAAGTGCACACGCTGACACTGCTGACTGACACAGCTGGGAGGCCTGGAACGGCCACTGACAGTGCAGAGCTCAAAACAGTGACGCCCGCGGACGCCTGGAGTTCCAGTGAGAGAAGGCGGAGGCCGCCTTAAGCAGAGGACAGCCTCTGCAACAGAAATGAGAATAACTGACAGTTAAGAGCTGCTGGGAAACCAAAGGACATCCACAGGGACAATGAGGAACATTCTCTAAAAATGAGCAAACGGTTTCAGAAGGCTCTTTACCCTCAGACTCCACAATTCATTCTGCTGCAAGGCAGCAGTGCCAGCCATCCAGGCAGCTACAAGTCCTTCCCACGTTGATGAGAAAGCGCTCGGCCTGCAGACTTCTCCCAAGAAAGCAAGTCTCAGGGCATGTCCTAAGTGTCTGTCAGATCCAGGTCTGACTGCGTTAGTCTGTCTGGCGGTAGCAGAGCAGAACATTTACTGTCTAGAAGGACAACTGTAGGCCATGAAGAGAAAAGTTAGGTTTTATTTTATATCTCCCTTTCGAAGATAGAAAAGTATTTTAGAAAAAAATCCCATCATAAACACATATGAGTAGTAAAGAGTTAGAAAGTATTTGAAAATTCACCTGGAGAACTATTTCAAAAGATTAGACACTGTAGGGACGCCCCTAGTGATCCCTACAATGTTAACCCTACAGTTACCCTAGTGGTCCCTACAATGTTAACCCTACAGTGGTTAAGAATTCACCTTCCAATGCAGGGGATGTGGGTTTGATCCCTGGTCAAGGAACTAGATCCACATGCCCACGTCGGCATCTAAGCCCACGTGCTAAAACTAGACAAAAGTTGCCCTGCTTCAACTAAAGACCCCGTACATCACAACTCAGACTGACAGAGCCAAATCAATAAATAAATGAATTAAAAAAAAAAAAAAAAGATTACACATTAGAGTTAGTGTCGCTCTTAAAAGTTGTTAGACTGTCCTAACCAGCAGGACAAATATTTTAGCCCCCAATTATCAAGTTCTTTTATTCTAAACTACAGAACCCCAAGTCACAGAAAAGAGGTCTGGCTTAAATTTTTTTCCTGACTGGTCATTTTTGTTTCCTCCTCCAAGAAATCCTGCTGGATGATCAGGACTGGGAGAATCAGTATGGCCAATCCAATGGCCCCTCCTAAGCTACAACTGCTCTCTCAGGATCCTGGGTGGCCACTCCATCCCTCATCTGGAGGCTCGGGCAGGACTCCTAATGTGGCTGGTCACTACTGTTCATCTCCCTTCCCTCTGCCTGTACTACACTCTCAGTCATCTTTTTCATCAGAGAAAATGATCTATGGAAAATAGTATGGAGGCCCCTCAAAAAAAGAAACAGAACCACCATATGATCCAGTTAATTACTTCTAGGTATATATCCAGGTTTCCCTGGTGGCTTAGACAGTGAAGAATCTGCCTGCAATGCGGAAGACCTGGGTTTGACACCTGGGTTGGGAAGACACCCTGGAGGAGGGCATGGCAACCCTCTCCAGTATTCTTGCCTGGAGAATCCCCAGGGACACAGGAGCCTGGCCAGTTACAGTCCATGGGGTCTCAAAGAGTTGGACACGACTGAGCAACACAGCACAGCACAGCACACAGGTATATATACAAAGAAAACAAAAACACTAATTCAAAAAGATACATGCACCCCAATGTTCAGAGCAGCATTATTTATAATAACCAAGATATGGAAGCACCCTAAGTGTCCATCAAGAGATGAATGGTTAAAAAAGATGTTGTATGTATATACACACAAACACACACACCAAGGGAATATAGCTAATATTTTATAATGATTTTAAAAGGAGTATAATCTATAAAAATATTGAATTATTATGCTGTACACTTGAAAGTAACAATAAATCTGTAAATCAACTGCACTTCAAAAAAAAAGAAACTTCATTCAAAACATACAGGGCTATGATTAAAATTCGTTAACTCTACTTACTGTGCCTTCATCAGCAAATCTCTTGAGATAGTCTTTAAGTTCAGTCTTCAAGTCATTGTATTCTAAATCAAAACAACAAAGCAAAGGACATAAACTTCAGACAATCCATTTGCATTTAGGAATAAAAGACTTCCTGACCATTAACACTTGAGTATTTTAATAGTTTAATCTATTTTTCTTCAAGTGAAATCTGCATACAGATTTGTTCTCAATTTCTCCCCAATTCCCTCACTTTGACAACTGGGAACCCTCTTTCATTAAATAAACCCTCGAGGAACAGATACTCCCACTCCCAAAAAGACTGTTGTTTAAGTCACTATGTCTTATCCAACCCTTTGCAACCCCAAGAACTACAGCATGGCAGGCTTCCCTGTCCTTCACTATCTCCTGGAGCTTGCTCAAACTCATGTCCATTGAGTCAGTGATGCCATCCAACCATCTCTCCTCCTGCCCTCAGTCTTTCCCAGCATCAGGGTCTTTTCCAATAAGTTGGCTCTTTGCATCAGCTGGCCAAAGTACTGGAGCTTCAGCTTCAGCATCAGTCCTCCCAGTGAATATTCAGGGTTGATTTCCTTTAGGATTGACTGGTTTGATCTCCTCACAGTCCAAGGGATTCTCAAGTCTTCTCCAGCACCATGATTCGAAAGCATCAATTCTTTTGGCACTCAGCCTGCTTTATGGTCTAACTCGCACATTCGTATGTGACTACTGGAAAAACCATAGCTTTGACTCTATAGGCCTTTGTCAGCAAAGTAAAGTCTCCACTTTGAAATATGCTATCTAGATTTGTCATAGCTTTTCTGCCAAGGAGCAAGCGTCTTTTAATTCTGTGGTTGCAGACACTGTCTGTAGTGATTTTGGAGCCCAAGAAAATAAAATCTGTCACTACAGCTGAGAATTTTTTAAAAGGTTTCCCATCTGTCTATAATTCTATCTTGGACTTGTTAAACATTAAGTTTTAAAACTCATCTCACTTAATAAATTGTATTATATACATGGGAACTTGAGGGTTATATCCCTCAAGTTATAGACTCTATCCCCAAAAAGCTTTTAGTCCAATAAAGGCAAAAGGAAATTAATCAAATAGTTACATGTGCAAGAAAGAAATAACCATTCTCAAAAAAGGGATACAAAAGTAGAAACTGTCTAGGACAGAAATCATGAAAATAAGTTGGGCATGCTGGGGCAAAAAATGTAAAAGCCTGCAATTAAGGGTTTGGGAATATTTTCCCCTCTAGTGGGTTTCCTGTGAACCACTGAAGCATCTCAACAACTGTCAAAAAGATGGCATGTAATGTTCAATGAAAATTGTTTCAATGGATGGAAAAAGAAATTGATTTCCTCTTATTCTGTACTTATACATCTACCCTTAATCAAAATAGCATGCTATGGTTTCTCAAGCATGCAATTATTCTAGCATTTAACCCTGACTCAATGGAAATAGTAGCTAAATACTCAGCAATGTTACAATCAAGCAAGTATAAGTGAGGCTTACTATATAATTCCAAATTTAAACCATTTTTAGTTGTCCTCCTTCTATATAATTTTTTTAATGGTGAAGGAAACTTCATGAACTTTATGAATTTTCACAAACAATATTTACCACAAATAAGTTCCACTTGCTGGACTCTGTTCATGCTATTTAGGGTGTCCATTAGCGGGTCTCTCCTGTCAGTTGCCTGGTCAACCTTGCCTTTGTTTTCATAAGCCAGAACTGTGTCATATTCATCTGTCAGGAACAGGACATCTAGATCGCCATACATTTTCTTTAAAAAATAAAACCAGTTTTCCCCATTAGAACTGTATGTCATTCTCAGAAAGTCGACCTCATGAGAATCACCAAAAATTTGTTTAAGTTTTCTAATATCCAGAAAACCCCCAGCCTTTCAGCAGAGTTGCTTGAAGGATTTATTCTTTCTGCCCAGATTTCTCTTAGAAATCTCCCAACTTCCAGTGGATGCTGCATGATCTAAGAGATTTTTATTTAAAAACCAACTTACTGTAACTTTCAATAAATTTGTGTTTCCAAGTAATTCTATGATATAGAAAAGCTATTTTCCACTGAAATGAAGATAAATAAGAAGTACTGCATCGTTCTTAATTGCTTCCATAAACATTCAGACTGCAAACACTAATTCATAAATTTGCTTAACATTAAAAAAAAAACTTACGTTCCCTATACTCTAATATCAATTTCATAAATAAACTTTCCAAGTGTTCTTATTTTAGGCATCTGTGCACACAACACTTGATGCTGACATGGTCTGCTACTTACCATACAGTCTTTGCAGGTACACAACTTGCTCCTCCAGTTCAGGGGCCAATAGGTGGCAGTGTCTTTCTTTATAAACTGCTTAGCTTTAAGCTCCTCAAGTTTGCAGCCAGACTGTGATTCTGTGTTGAGATGTTGATTCTGAAATGCTTTCTGAAATTAAGTTTTGAAGTGTGTATTTTAAACCATCATCGTTTTCAAAGTTTAGATTTTGTAAAAGAATTTCTTTTAGGCAAAAGGTACAACTGAAACCCAAAGCTACATAGCTTACAGAATTAATTTTGCTTAAATTTTATTTCTTTTACAGCTCAGATTTCATTTTGTTACCTGGAGATCAGATTCAGAACTAGAGCTGGTACACGGTTCGTTTGTCTGCTCTGCTTTAACTTCCTTCACAATAGCCTTTCCATGTTCTGGAACATCCTCTTCGAGGGCATTATCTTGATGAGCTCCATTTTCAGTTTTGATAACTTCTTGATCGCCTACTCCATCAACATTCAGCACCAACCCATCATCTTCAGTAGTTACTTTTGTTACTGTGGGTTCAATAAAAACACACATACACACACACATCCACACCAGTGAGACAATGAAATCACTTCGTTTGATTAAAAAATACTTCAGAATCTGGAAAAGGAGAGAGTTAACCTTAATCTCTGGAATAATGAGAAAGGAAATAACACTTTTTTAGGTTATGCCTGCCTATTCTAAAGTGTCAAATAACAGAAAATTTTAAAATATCAATCACTAGTGGGAAGGGTGGGTTCAAGAGGGAAGGGATATATGTGGCTCAGTGGTAAAGAATCTGTCTGCCAATGCACGAGATGCAGGAGATGCAGGTTCAATCCCTGGGTCAGGAAGATCCCCTGGAGGAGGAACTGGCAACCCACTCCAATATTCTTGCCTGGAAAATCCCATGAACAAAGCCTGGCAGGCTACAGTCTGTGGGGTCACAAAGAGTCGGACATGACTGAGCAACTGAGTATGCATGCATGTGCAACATACACCGTAGAGGCACTCAGCTGATACCCTTCACTGTACAGCAGAAATTAACACAACACTGTCAAGTAATTACACTCTAGTAAAAAACAAAATGTGAACCAAGAACAGAAAAAAAAACCATCTGGAAAAAAGAGCTAAAAAAATATATCAATCACTATTTAAACATTTTATATGTAAATGAGAAAGGAAAATACTATAGATGTTAAAGACCCAGGGACACCAAAGAAGCAAGAGGCAATAGGAAGAGATTTAGCTGCAAACACAGAAGAAGGGTAGTTTTGCAAAAACAACAGGTTTTCTTTATGCGAGGAGGAAATTAGAAAGGACGCTTGCAGAGACAGAAATGACAGAGAACAGAGAAATGACAAGGGAACTCACACTGCAGGATGGCTTTTCAGTTTATTAGGAAATGAGGCCATCTGCTGACAGGGAAGGAAATGAAGAAGGGGCAGAGGGGAAGGGTTAAGAAAATCCAGTGAATGAGAAAGATTCAGGTCCAGCAGAAAGTGAGACGTAATTGAAAAGGATATGAACAGGCTGATTTGTGCTGATGTATGGTAGAAACCAACAGAGTAATTATAAAGCAATTATCCTTCAATTAAAAATAAATAAATTTTTAAAACACACACACACACAAAAAAGCATATGAACAGAAAGAGGACACACCAAGTACAAGAACTTGGAGACAAAACAAAAACGCAGGATGCTGCTTGAGGTTTGTATGGTGAAGTGTTCCCTAAAGGTGAGAAGGGCAAAAAATTATGAGGCTGGAACAACAGATACTATGAATTACTACCATTTAAAAAATAAACACATATAACATTAAGAGTAAAATAAAGTCTTTCATACTTAAGAATATTCATTACTAATTAGTGGTTTGGGTCAATTTCTTAGAGTACAGTAAAAGCATTAGGTGACAAACTGTGACCACCTCCTCCTCGACCAATAGCATGTCTTGTATTTAAGAACAACTTGTTGGGTTCTGTTATCTTTCAAAATCCCCTTAAAAACTGCTTTCTCCATTTTCTCCAATTCTGGTCTCATCCATATTCTGCATCATGCCATTTAAGTACAAATTGGTTCTTGGCAGTCACCCAATCTATCTATAAGCACCTTGTGGAGAAGGAACAGATCTTATACTTTATACTTTTTTCTATACCTCAGAGTCCCTTAAAAATGGAACTCTGTTCAATGTTATGTGGCAGCCTGGATGGAAGGAGAGTTTGGGGAAGAATGGATACATGTATACATATGGCTGAGTCCCTTTGCTGTTCACCTGAAACTATCACAGCATTGTTTGTTAGCCATTCCCCGGTACAAAATAAAAAGTTTAAAAATAAACCCCATAAAATAAAGTAAAGTACACAGTGAAAAACATAGTAGCTACAACTTACTGAACAAATTGTACTGATTTGTATTGTACTGAACATACGGCCCAAGTTGGAGGCATGCCAACTCCACAGAGACTCTTACCTGCCAGCTGTGCAGCATAAGCCCACAAGAAAGAACAGCGCTTCATGCAAGCCTGGCACACCATCTCTTGGAAATCCCCACTCTCAGGAGGAATGGCGCCAAGATGCTGTGAACACAGAAAACCAAGTTATTTTCCTTGTGATCACCAAGTTGTCCAAAAAGTTCATTATTTTATAAAATATTGCCAACAGTACATTGATCATATCTCTATAGTATTTTTTAGAAGGGTAGTGATAATGTGAAATATAATTTAATTCCAAAAGACAAGATTTTTTGGGACTTCCCTGGTGACCCAGTGGCTAAGACTCTGTTTCCAATGCCAAGGGCTTCGGTTCAGTCCCTGGTTAGGAAAGTAGATTCCATATGCCACAACTAAGATCAGACTCAGCCAAATAAATAAATATTAAAAAAAAAAGACAAGATCTTTTCTTTGACAATGGGATTAAAAAGTCAAAGCTCTCCTCACCCTTCCATGAAACCAATCTTCACAGACTATACACTGGATCATCTCATCTGGAATCTAACATAGAAAAGCAATTTGTTTGTTAATGATTACAGTGAATTCATGGGGTTCTCAAGACAAGAACACTGCCAATCCCTTCTCCAGAGAAGCCCAGTGTGCTGCAGTCCATGGGGTTGCAAAGAGTCAGACATGACTGAGCGACTGAACTGACTGACAATGAACTCTGGAATATCAAAGTAAATCTGGCACACATTAGAATCAGATATTAAATAATTCTCTACCAACTCTGTAAGGCCACTATCCACATGCAAAAAGTCAAGGAGACATGGAGAAACAGCAATTCAAGGGGTCAAAGAAGTTCTTTCTCCATGAACTGGGGTTACAAAAGGATTACATCGAGATAACCACTTTGTGAGTAATTAGCAAAACTTTCATATCAGTTACTTACTATCTGATTCCCACAAAACTTTATGAGTAATATATTTTCATTTTACACATAAACCCAGGCCCAGGGAGGTAATGTGAATTGTAGCAAGTTGTACAGTGAATTACAGAATTTTGCCTTTGTCAAAAGAAAAGGAAACTAGAAATTAAAGCACACATTCACTCACTTATATGTGCACAGAAAAAGGTCTCAAAATATATACACCAAAAGTGTTAACAGTGGTTATGTCTAGGAGGTAAGAAGGTACAGGAATGAGGAAGAATAAAAATTCTTTTAAAATTTTGCATACACCTCTAATTGAAGTTTTTAAGATAATCCAGTTTGTGCACCCTATTTTCTCTCCTTGCAGGAATGCGAGACGTTGAAGGTCATTTTCTGGAAAGTATTCAGAGAAAAGGAGCAAACAGGCAGGCAAAGAGAGGGAAGAAGGAAAAAGTTCTGGCCTTGATAAAGTCCTGTCCAATATTTCTCATGAGGTAAGAAAGAGAAAAATAGTTGGGCTCTGTACTACTTGTAGCTTTAGGTCAGAGTCATAAGAAGGAATAAATCTAGAATACTTTTACAATCCCCAAATCCCTGCTGAACAGCTAAAGGGCCAAATATGACAAGAGGCTGGGGAGTTAAGGCTGGAGATGACACAGTCCTGGTGTTGACCTCCAAATCTCTTACCTCATCTTCAGGATCAGGGTAAGGTCTCTTGCAAACGCAGTACAATCCAAAAAAGTTGTCATTGTACTTATTGCCAGAATTTATCTTTGCTTTGTCCTGAAAGATATTAATTTCAATATAAAACATGGCCTAACTTTATAATTTCAGGCATCATGGAATTTATGTATTCAATAAATTTGTGCACTAAATATCTGTACCCGCCCCCCTCCCCTGGAAGCTAGTCTTCAAAGTATAAGGGGAAAAAAATCATCCTATAAAGTAATACTTTCTCCAGGATACAAGGAAAAAATAAAATTTATTTTCTATACCTTCTTTGTACCAATTGGGGGAGAATGAATCACAAATTTTAACTAACAATCTATGGAAGCTGACACTGGTCTAGAATTTCAAGATATTTCTTAATGCCCAGCTATGATAGTCAAAGCCCCCAAATTACTAGGAGGTGAAAAGTAGGCAAAGAAGTTGTCTAAAAATAATCTTTGAAGGAGGGAAAGAGCACGATAACTTTAGCAATTAGGATTGAATACAGTAAAGTCCCTTATTTTCTGTTTCATTTTTGGCATTTCACTGAAAGTTATTGTAGAAGATAGTCTTTATTATCCAAAAAGCAGTGAAAACCTTTTGCAAAAGCCCATGCTCATTACTGCCCAGTTTTATTTATTCAGTTTTAAAAGTCATACCCTTTTCTTTAAAAAGCCTTAGAGCATGAGCACAATCAACACAACTGAACCTGAATCACTTTAGAACACTACCCCCAAAGTCTTTCATATTAATTACAATCTATAGGTAGGCTCTGAACAGGTTACTTAGCTTTCCAACAAATAAATAAATGGGGTACAGTCTAACACTGATTTGCTCATTTGCAAAGAAGAAGCACAGAACTTCCTTTTTGAAAATTCTTGGTTTTTATCCCCTAGGACAAATACCAATCTTAGCTACTTTTCATGCATTTATCGTTTGCTGTGCTTACTTACAGGAAATAATTTGCATTCCAAATTTTTAAACTTGCTGTTTCCACAATCACAACGAAAATTTCTGAAAGAAAGGAGGAAGAGCCAATTTTAATTTTTCTTCTAAATTTAAAAACTACTCTTTACATTCATATCATAGCCTCTTCCCTTTCAACTGGCTTCTAGGATCTAAAAATTGGACTTGGTTGTTGTTCATGTATCCAATCTGCAATTTTCCCAAGCATATTACAATAAAATATTTAATAATTCTATAAATTAACATGTGTGTGCTGTGTGCCCAGTCGTGTCTGACTCTTTGCGATCCCATGGACCGTTGCCCACCAGGCTCCCCTGTCCATGGAATTGTCCAGGTAAGAATACTGGAGTGGATTGCCATTTCCTTCTCCAAGAAATTAACAAGCATGAAGACAAATATCTGTATCTCTCACATACACACATAAAACAGTGGCAGAATAGCAGTAGTCGTCTGAGTTTGCCCCATAATTATATTTTAAAAGGTCCCCTGGAAAAACTGTTCTTTCCAATTATATTATATAAAACAGTTGCATTAAAGTTTACCAGAGTACAACTACTTTGAATGCAAAAACATGATTAAGAAAAAAGTGCAACTGGAAAAGAATCTAAATATTTGAAAACCATCCAGCATCAATCTCTGACCATTTTACCTTTTTGTGTACAGCTCAAATAGTTTATGACTTCCATGACATTCATAACTGCAAGCCAGGCAAATTCCTGCTGGTTCTTCTCCCTCTGGAGTGCAGGTACTGCAGGCATACAGTGCTTGTCTCTTTACTGAACCCTAAAAGACAGCCCCAAAATGGAAAAAGACAGAAAACTGATGAGACATTGGCAGAGTGACCCAATGCCCATACTATGATCTGAGACATAACTGAAATCAGATTATCTGTGGTCAAGATCTTCCTGTAAAAGCCACTGAGACTAATAAAAAAGCATATACAACAGAATACCAAAACATGGCTGCAGGTTTCATACACACGTTTCATATAACTTTTTCTCAAAGTGATAGAAGTTAACATTTTCAGTCAGCTGTGAATAAGCCAGTCTGCTTAACTATTTTAACACATGAAAATACAGGAGAATGTGTGTAAGCTTATGTAAGGAATAATCATACTTTAATTTTGGAATATGCTTGTGATTCCACCAAAGAGAACACCAATGTATTAAATGAATCCCTTTGATTTTAAGATGTATGCTGACATATTTAGAGTTGAAGTGTCATGGTCTGAAATTTATTTTCAACTGGTTCGGGAAAAAAACCAAAGTATATTACAGTGAAGAAGTAAAAGATAAAACAAATGTGGTAAAATGTTAAAAAGTGAATATATGTGAAGATACACAGGTGTTCATAATATTATTTTTTCATTTTAACTGTAGACTTTAAACGTTTCAAAATAAAAAGTTGAAAGAAAAGCAAATCCTGATAATGGCTGCCATCTTCCGGGAAGAAGGGAGTCCCAGGAAAGCTTCTGTGATGCTGGTAATGTTCTATCTCTTCATCTGGGTGGTATGCACCTGCAGGTGTTTTCGGTTTTGCTTTCCCAAGACTTATACATGGTTTCTGCACTTTTCCACATATTTTACAACAATACAAAAAAATTTTTTAAGGAAGTCTGTTTTAAAAATCTAAGTACGTTTCAAAAATAACACGTATAGGCTTTTTTAAAAAAGGCAAACAGAGAAAAAGTTGTTTCAGTAGCGACCAAAGGTTTTAAAATGTCAGCCAACATTAAACACCTCTGATACCAGGTGTATTAAAAAAAAAAAAAATCTAACCACTTTGCAGTATAAACTCAACTGGTCATTGATGACAACTGGTATTGTGATCTCAGGCCACACCACATAAAGACCCCACGTCTCTCTCCCCATCCTGCAATGTTCCACTCCACCGGCCTGGAAGGCAACCTCTTCTTCCTATCAAGCATCATCTCTCATTAGTTTTCTTCTACCACCTTTGTCCATTTTTTAACCTAGAAACAGAATGAGTCACCAAACACTACGTCACACCCCCTTCAGTCCTTGTTCCCACCATTTTCCGAATGCCATCTCTCCTCCTCTCCTCCCCTTTCCTTAGACAGTGCCAACAGCTGTTCGGGTTCCGGTCTATCCCCCTGGGGGGCCGACTGCAGACAGACGTGGTACTTGCTTCCTCTCGCCAAAAAACCAGCTAGCACTTGTCAAACTAAATTGCAGAGGAACCAGCTGTCCAGGAGTCCAGCCTACGCGGAGAGATTTTCAAATCCAGAGCCCTCTCCTTTAACTCTGCTTTGACTCTCCCGTTTAGTACCCAGCAATACTCTGAGGATGGGAAAAGTAGGGACAAAAATACTCAGGATGTGAAAGGTCACAGGGTTGGTTTGGTGGAAAGCGGCCGGGGCACCGAGAAGAGACGAGGAAGGAAGGAAAGAGCAGCTGCTCCGGGGCCAAAACCGGAGAAACGTCGGGGGCCGGAGAGAGGAAAATCGAGAAAGGAGGGGCGTCCTGCTGGCCACAGGTTAGGATGGGGGCTCAGGAGACTAAGGGTAAAAGGGCACCTGGGCCTGGGATGGGGACTCCTACGACCAACAGCTGAGCCGGACCACCACGGGGTGCCGGCCGCGGCCGGCGGGAAAAGAGAGGGTAAGGCGGGTGGGCAAAGGGAGGTTGAGGGGAGCCTGGGGGAGGCGAGGCCCGGGCCGCGCGCCCACCTGCGAGTAGGAGCACTTCTCCGAGTCACTGCCGCCCAGGACGGCGCAAGCCTCATTCTCCAGTTCCTCGTCCTCCTCAAGTACATCGACCAACGATACCACGGGCTCCAACTCCGACTGTCGCCCAGCTGGCTCCTCGGCTCCGGCCATCCTCAACTGTCACCCGGACCGCCGATCAGCCCCGGCGGAGGCGGGAAAAGCGTCCGCGAGGGGCGGGGCCGGAGGAGGCGGGGCCTCGGTGCCAGACACCAATCCCAAAGGCAGGGAGCGAAGGAAGGGGGAGGAGCGACTTCCGACAAACGGAAGTCAGGCCTCTCCCTTCTCCGCGCCTGCGCCCGCGGCGGGCTGGTTTCCGTTTCCGGTGGCGCCCTACTGTGGCGCGCTCCTGAAGCGTAGCGGTCGCTATGGAGCTGTTGGGAGAGTACGTCGGACTGGAAGGGCAGCGACAGCAGCTACGGGTGCCCTGTGAGGCGCCGGGCGTCACCGACCCTTTCCAGAGCTTGTTGTCCGGTGTGGCTCAGATGAGGGAGCTGGTGACTGAGCTCTTCAGCTCTCAGGTACAGCAGGAAGCACAGGACCGGGTGTCGGCGGCTCCCGACGAGGCCTTGGACGGTGAGCTCTGAGACGGTTCTGGGAGCGACAGGAGGGCGGGCAGGGGCGCCCGGAGTGGGAGAAATTTGCTCAGGGAACCTGTGTAGAGCGACAAACTTGGAGAAGGTGAGCCTTGGGGGAAGAATTCCAAATGAAAAATTTTAGCTGTTTTCGCCAAATTTGGGCGGTACCTGGACTCATTTAGCAGGACTGCTTTTCACGATTCTCTTTTCATTTATGTCACACAAAAAAGGTACTGAACGCCTACGGCCCTGTGCCAGTCACTGGGCTGAACTCTGGAGAAAGAATGAAGTGAATGCGACTCAGTTCCTGTTCTTGTGGAACTCTGTGGGAGGTTAGACAGACAAACATTCTTATTAAAGAGTAGAAGGAATGACCCTAGACTTCTCTGTAACTATTGCAAACCTGGAGAACCCAAGAAGGCTTCAGAGAGAGCATGACTTGTAAGCTGGGCTTAGATGGATGGAAAGGAATTTTCCCAGGCGTGAATTTACAAATATGTTTGGAAGACTGCCATCTATTACAAAATAGGAACAGGTTCTGAAGATTGAAATAGATTTCAGATGAAAAAGGCTTCACTGTCAGGCACTCCTTTCATTTCCCAGTGTGGTAGGTGCAGTTTGAAAGCACAAATGGAAAATTGAACTGTATTCTTAAGTCTTGTCTTGAATACCCTGAGGTGAAGAACCTAAGAACTAAATATTGGAATCAGGGGTTACTTCCCCTGTTGTTGTTGTTGAGGTTCAGTCACTCAGTTGTGTCCAGCGCTGCATCTCCACGGACTGTAGCACACCAGTCTTCTTTGTCCTTCTCTGTCTCCCAGAGTTTGCTCAAATTCATGTACATTTAAATTGCAGTGCCATCCAGCCATCTCATCCTTTGTCTCCCCCTTCTCCGTCTGCCCTCAATCTTTCCTAGCAGCAGTCTTTTCCAGTGAGTCAGCTCTTTACATCAGGTGGCCAAATTATTGGAGCTTCAGCTTCAGCATCAGTCCATCCAATGAATATTCAGGGTTGATTTCCTTTAGGATTCACAGATTTCATCTTGTCATACAAGGGACCCTCAAGAGTCTTTTCCAGTACCACAGTTCAAAAGCATCAATTCTTCGGCACTCAGCCGCCTTTATGGACCAACCCTCACATCTTTACATGACTACTGGAAAAACCATAGCTTTGACTATACAGACCTTTGTCGTCAGAGTGATGTCTCTGCTTTTAATACACTGTCTAGGTTTGTCATAGCGTTCCTTCCAAGGATCAAGTGTCTTAATTTCATGGCTACAGTCACTGTCTGCAGTGATTTTGGAGCCCAAGAAAATAAAATCGGTCACTGCTTCCACTTTTTCCCCTTCTATTTGTCATGAAGTGATGGGACTGGGTGCCATGATCTTTGTCTTTGAATGTTGAGTTTTAAGCCACCTTCTTCACTCTCCTCTTTGAGCTGCATCAAGAGTCTCTTTAGTTCCTCTTCACTTTCTGCCATTAAGGTGGTGGTATCTGTGTATCTGATGTTATTGATATTTCTCCTGGCACTCTTGATTCCAGCTTGTGCTTCCTCCAGCTTGGAATAAGCAGAGTGACAATATACAGCTTTGATGCACTCCTTTCCCAATTTTGAACAAGTTTGTTGTTTCCTGTCTAGTTCTAACTGTTGCTTCTTGACCCGCATACGGTTTTGAGATTGGAATAAAAACTGACTTTTTCCAGTTCTCTGGCCACTGCTGAGTTTTCCAAATTTGCTGACATATCAAACAGCATCATCTTTTAGGATTCTAAATAGCTCACCTGGAGTTTCATCACCTCCATTAGGTTTGTTCGTAGTCCTAAGGTCCACTTGACTCCAGGATATCCAGCTCTAGGTGAGTGACCACACCGTTGTAGTTATCCATGTCATTAAGACTTTTCTTGTATAGTTCTTCTGTGTAGTCTTGCCACCTTTTAATCTCTTCTGCTTCTGTTAGGTCCTTATCATTTCTGTCCTTTTATCGTGCCCATCTTTGCATGAAATGTTCCCTTGGTGTCTCCAATTTTCTTGAAGAGATCTGTCTTTCCCATTCTATTATTTTCTGTTTCTTTGCATTGTTCATTAAGAAGGCTTTCTTATCTCTCCTTAATATTCTTTGGAACTCTGCATTCAGAAGGGTATATCTTTTTCTCCCTTGCTTTTCACCTGTCTTCTTTCCTCAGCTCTTTGTAAAGCCTCCTTGGACAACCACTTTACCTTCTTGCATTTTTCTTTTACTTTGGAATGGTTTTGGTCACTGCCTACTGCACAGTGTTACAAACCTCCATCCATAGTTCTTCAGGCACTCTGTCTGCAAATCTAATTGCTTGAATCTATTTGTCACCTCCACTGTATAATCATAAGGGATTTTATATAGGTCATACTTGAATGGCCTAGTGATTTTTCTCTACTTTCTTCCATTTAAGCATGAATTTTATAGTAAGGAGTTCATGATATGAGCCACAGTCAGCTCCAGATCATGACTGTGTGGAGCTTCTCCATCTAAAGTTGCAAAGAACATAATCAGTCTGATTTCAGTATTGACCATATAGTGATGTCCATGTATAGAGGCATCTCTTGGGTTATTGGAAAAAGGTGTTTGCTACGACTAGCATGTTCTCTTGACAGTACTTTTAACCTTTGCCCTGCTTCCTTTTGTACTCCAAGGCCAAACTTGCCTGTTTCTCCAGGTATCTCTTGACTTCCTGCTTTTACATTCCAGTCCCCTATGATGAAAAGGACATCATTTTTGGTATTAGTTCTAGAAGTTGTAGGTCTTCATACAACCAATCAACTTTAGCTTCTTCAGCATCAGTGGTTGAGACATCAACTTGGATTACTGTGATGTTGACTGGTTTGCCTTGGAAACGAACCGAGAGCATTCTGTCGTTTTTGAGATTGCACCCAAGTACTGCATTTCAGACTCTCTTGTTGACTATGAGGGCTACTTCATTTCTTTCCAAAGGATTCTTGACCACAGTAGTAGATATAATGGTCATCTGAATTAAATTCACCCATTCCCGTCCATTTTAGTTCCTGATTCCTAAAATGTCGATGTTCACTCTTGTCATTTCCTACTTGACTGTGTCCAGTTTACCTTCCAAACATTCCTGGTTTCTATACAATATTGTTCTTTACAACATCAGACTTTACTTTCACCACCAGACACATCCACAGCTGAGCATCATGCCCCCTTTAGCCCAGATGCTTCATTCTTTCTGGGGCTATTAGTAATTGCCCTCTGTAGGGCAATTACTGCCCCCTTCCCCAGTAGCATATTGGACACCTTCCAACCTGGGGGCTCATCTTCAAGCGTCATCTTTTTGCCTTTTCATACTGTCCATGGGGTTCTCTGGGCAAGAATACTGGAGTGGATTGGCGTTTCCTTCTCCAGTGGACCATGTTTTATCAGAATTCTTCACTATGACACATCCATCTTAGGTGGCACTGTGCAGCATGGCTCGCAGCTTCATTGAATAACGCAAGCCCCTTCACCATGACAAGGCTGTGATCATGAAAGTGCAACTCCTCTGTAGAGGAGCTTAAACTGTACTGTACTTTCCTTTTCTTTCCATCTTGTTTACATCTTGATAGTGCCAGATAATATGATGGAACCAACTCAGAATATTATGTGAATTTCAGACAGTAGATTGTTTCCATCAGCATGAAGTCCTGGTTCTTGGCTCCAAAAGATCCTCTCTAAACCATTGAAAATACTGTCATTGGAATAAGGACAAGTATAGATGGAGCCATTTAAAAAATGGCTTGCTGGAAAAATAACTTCTACCTTTTCTGCTAATAGTGGGTCAGTAATATCTTCATACAAGAGGACATGCTTTTGTATGTTTAACAAAGTCCCCAAAGTGTTTCAGTTTGAACTTCCTTTGTTGAAAATGGTAGAGGGACTTCCCTGGCAGTCCACTGGTTAAGACTATATGCTTCCACTGCAGGAAGCACGGGTTTGATCCCTGGTTGGGGAACTAAGATTCCTCATGCCCTGTGGTGCAGCCCAGGAAAAAAAAAAAGTGATAGAGATTAAAATGATGAATTTTATCTTATATAAATCATATCTCAATTAACAAGTACAAAGTTTTTTAAATGTAAATATTACAAAAGTGATAGAATGCAATACTAAAATGACAAATGGTGACCATTTTGTATGTACAGAAATATTGAGTCATGGTGTTGTACACCTGGTACTAACAGTGTTGTGGGTCAGTTATACTTCAGTTGAAAAAAAAAATCATCATAATGACCAAAAAAGACAATCCAATTGCCAGGTGTGCAGAAAACTTGAAGAGACAGTGCTCCAAATAAGATATACAAATGGCCAATAAGCACATGATGCTGAACATCACTGGCTTTTAGAGAAAGGCGAATCAAAGCCACAATAACATAGCATGTCATACCCACCAGGAAGGCTATAATTATAAAGAACAGTAACACGTGTTTTGACTAGGATGTGAAGAAATTGGAGCCCTCATACGTTGCTGGTGGAAACATAAAATGGGGTACCTTCTTTGGAAAACACTTTGATAGTTCCTCAGAAAAGTTAAATGTAAAATTATCGTTCGACCCAACAATTCTAGTCCTAGAGATTCTTAGTTCCACTCCAAGTTCTCCCAAGACAGCTGGAAAAATGTTCCCATAAAAACAAACGCACATATGTTCATAGCCACATTATTGATAATAGCTAAAAAGTAGAAATAACACAAATATCCATCATCTTATGAGTGGATATACAAAATGTGTATCCATCCATACAGTGGAATATTCCTCAGCAACAAAAAGGAATAAAGTACTGATAAATGCTATACAATGTGAATGAACTTTGAAAGCATAAGTGAAAGAAGGCAGACACAAAAGGCCATATATTTTGATTCATTTATATGAAATGTCCAGAACAGACAAAGCTGAGGGGTAAGAAAATAGATTTTTGTTGTTGTTCAATCGCTCAGTCGTGTCCAACTTTTTGTGACTCCTTGGATCGAAGCACGCCAGGCCTCCCTGTCCATCACCAACTCCTGGAGTTTTATCAGATTCATGTCCATTGAGTTGATGATGCCATCCAACTATCTCATCCTCTGTCGTCCCCTTCTCCTCCTGCCTTCTATCTTTCACAGTATCAGGGTCTTTTCCAATGAGTCAGCTCTTCGCATCAGGTGGCCAGAGTATTGGAGCCTAGCATCAGTCCTTCCAATGAATATTCAGGGTTGATTTCCTTTAGGATTGACTGGTTTCATATCTTGCAGTCCAAGGGACTCTCAAGAGTCTTCTCCAACACCACAGTTGAAAAGCATCAATTCTTTGACACTCAGCCTTCTTTATAACTCTTACATCCATTCATGACTACTGGAAAAACCATCGCTTTGACTATATAGACCTTTGTTGTCAAAGGGATGTCTCTGCTTTTTAATATGCTGTCTAGGTTTGTCATAGCTTTCCTTCCAAGGAACAAGCATCTTTTAATTTCATGGCTGCAGTCATCATCTGCAGTGATTTTGGAGCCCAAGAAATTAAAGTCTCACTTTCCATTGTTTCCTCATCTATTTGTCATGGAGTGATGGGACTGGATGCTATGATCTTCATTTTTTGAATGTTGAGTTTTAAGCCGGCTTTTTCACTCTCCTATTTCACCTTCATCAAGAGGCTCTTTAGTGCCTCTTCTTTTTCTGCTATAAGGGTGGTGTCATCTGCATATCTGAGGTTATTGATATTTCTCCCAGCAGTCTTGATTCCAGCTTGTGCTTCATCCAGCCCAGCATTTCTCATGATACACTCTGCATATAAGTTAAATGAGGAAAGTAGATTAGTGATTGCCAAAGGCTAAGGGGAATGGGAAGCGAAAGTGAAAGTCGCTCAGCTGTGTCCGACTCTTTGCAACAACATGGACTATACAGTTCATGGGATTCTCCAGGCCAGAATACTGGAGTGGGTGCCCTTTCCCTTCTCCAGGGAATCTTCCCAACCCAGGGATAGAACCCAGGTCTCCCGCAATGCAGTTGGATTCTTTACCAACTGAGCCACAAAGAAATCCCAGGAATACTGGAGTGGGTAGCTTAACCCTTCTCCAGTGGATCTTCCCAACCCAGGAAGGGGAAGTGACTGCTAATTGGTATGAGATTTCTTTCTTGGAAGATGAAATGTATTCTAGAATTAGTGATGATGGTTTTATAACCTAGTGACTATCTAAATCAATAATCTGTACACTTTGAAAGTGAATTTTATGGTGTATGAATTATATCTCCAAAAAAAGGTGATAGAAGGGAAAGGTTTTAATCATAATTCCTGCAGTCTTTTTAACTGTACATATTGCTAATTTGATATGTGCATTGTTTTATTAATCCCTGAAGTGAAATGGTCTCATTATCAACCATTTTAGCTATCTATATTTCTTTCAACCACTGAACATATTGTCATACAACAAATATTTGTTTTAAAAGGTGATGATGAAGATGATTCAGAAGATGAAAATAACACTGATAACAGAACTAATTCAGATGGACCATCTGCAAAACGGCAAAAAACACCATCTTAACTAGCTTTTATGAAATTTAAAAGACTGCTACCATATTTTATTTACCACACACTGACATTTAAGGAAGACTTGTGCTCTAATTTGGAAAGCATTTGTTTTTTTTCCCCTGGGACAGTTTTGTCAAAGAGGAAACTTTTCTTCTGTTTTCATCAAAGAAAGACATAAATGCATAGAAATGAATCCCTTTTCTTGGGTGAGAAGTCAGTTTCAGATCATGGAAATAAAATAGACATTTAATAATGTATAATATCCAGTAAGTTGGCAACTGAATTCTTACTTAATACTTTTTAAATACCCGTTGGATTAAATTGTGTGGTGTCTACATGTTTTAGCTTCTGCTTCTGTTATGAAAATATATGTCAAGGTTTATGGACAATAACATTTCAAAGAACTGACATGAACAAGTGATGAAAATGAGGTGTTAAATTTAAAAATGGCAGGTGCTTCCTTGGTGGTCAAGTGGCTAAGACTCTGCATTCCCAGTGCAGGGGGCCTAGGTTCCTTCCCTGGTCGGGGAACTAGATCCTGCATGCTGCAGCTAGAGTTTGCATGCCACAACCAGAGACCCAGCATGACGAAATGAAGATCCTGCACATGCCACAACTAGACCTGGTGCGGCCAAATAAATGTATTAGTTAATTGATTTAAATTTAAGAATGGCAATTCCATGTAAGTAGAAGGAAAATGGGAATAGTGAGAAATACTGAAGGGAAGGAGAGCCCTTGAGAGATACCCAAGAAAACCTTGAATCTACACCTGAACTCAGTATACAGACTTCTGGAGATGATACCACTCAACAGATAAATGTTTAACTTGTACCTTAAGAGAGTCAGACTGGGGTGTGCTTTTATGCTGGTGATAATGCTGTTTATGTTAACACACATATAAGTCTTTAGGTAAGCAACTTCTGTGTTGACTATAATTTAAGATATTTCATGTCATTCTGTAGTCAGACTTTGATTTTGCTTAACAAGGAACTATCAGATCCTTTAAATACATATATGTATATATTCCTAAAATGTGTGTGTGTGTGTGTATTCCTTTTCTGCTTGTCAGAGGGACTAAGGTATTTTTCATTTACTACACATATAAATGTTTCCTGATTCATTTTGATAGCTAAACTACAGGGACACAAATAGTCACAGAATTTTAAGTTGGAAGTAACCTTACAGGTGATATGATTTACTCAGAGATGAATTGAATCTTAGATATTTTCCTTGAGTTACAGAACTTACTGGCAGAGCTGGGTTATACACACAGCCTTTAAAAGATTACCATAGTACTTTCGCAGTTACACATTCTGAAATCTGTAGCTTACAAAGTACATGGTATTAAATAAATTGAATTTACACACCTTTTTATATGTTTAAAGTATTGTTTTAGTTGGAACATCAGGCTTCTACCAAGTACTCTTATGTAATTAAAACAATACCAACTAGAAAAAGTTTTAAATGGTCAGAAATTACCTTGTTTGTTTAGTTTGTGATATGTCTCTACTATTGGAACTTCAGGTCAGTTACTGATTTACAATAATCTTTTATCTTTATACGTTCCTTAAAAAAACTTGGGACTTCCCTGGTGATCCAGTGGTTAAGACTCCAAGCTCCCAATGCACGGGGCCTGGTTCAATCCCTGGTCAGGGAACTAGATCCCACATGCTGCAGCTAAATATCCCGAGTGCTGCAACTAAGACCCAGCACAGCCAAATTAAATAAATAAATAATTTTAAAAAAAAACCTGTGACATTAAAATAGTTCATAGTTTTAAAGTAATACCTGAACTTTGCTCCTGAACATTTTATCTCCTTTGTTCAGTAAATATGTTTATAAAAAAGAAATACCAAGATATTCATGCTTGTGGTCTGGTGTTTGGAGGTCTGGGTTATAAGTCTGATGGATCTTTTTCTGATTCTAATTCTGTCTTCATAAGTGAGCCACATGTATGACAAAAAAGGTTTTGAAGGTGTGAGGGGCTAGTTTGAAGAACCAGTATAAGAGAGATGCCTTGCTGGTTTTCTAATCTGCTGCCTTTCAAAGGTAATAACGATAGCCACAGACACACAGGACACAGTTAATGCCTGAAACAGCTCCGCAACTTTACTTTCATACAAGAAAGTCAACCCCACAGTCCTACCTAAAAATAATCTGGATGCTAGACTGAGATAATCTTTTAAAATATGAAACATGGAGTTCTAAATGTGAAATACATGGGCATATACAAATAGATGTGTGTTCTAAAAGTAAGTGCTTTTGTGTCACATTAAGAAATATTTCCAGTAAAGTTCTGTGACCAAGGACAAGAACTTTTACTGTTTTATAATAGGTTGCTGTTGCTTGGCTACAATATTAGGAAGTTTGAACAAACATTTCCTCCAGCAGAACTTTCTTGGCTTCTGAGATGTTAGGCCTCATATTGTCTTTCTGTGGAACCTAGCCCCCTGTACTGACTCCCTCATGTTATGAAGTATACTTTATTAGAATTATTTCTTCAAGCTGCTCAATTTTTGAAAAACTTTTATTGAGAAGACTTGTATTTTTAAGAAAATAGAGTTTATGTTTTCTTCCAAATGGGACAATCGGTTGGAGACATCTGTGGCTCTTGGTTTATTTTGTAGTACTTTTATCTAGATCCTATTTAGCCTATTAAAGTTACACCTGTTCCTCAATATAATTAATTCATTTTACAAATATAGTGTATCATTTTTTATGATACACTAACATACTGCAGTAAGTGATATGATAACATATAAGATATGATAACATACTGCAGTAAGGCGCATACACAAAACATCTTGAAAACACAGGCTTTTTAACTCACTTTCAACTGCTATGTTGTGATAAAATGATTACAGGAAATTCCTGTTTGAACTTACCCTGGTGGGCAGCTGAGCACCACTGAGTTAAAACTGTACTAGAGTTTGCAATTATGTAACTATGGTAGTTAAAAATAAATTAACATGTTTGGGGAAATTATATTATGATCATTTTGTGATTTCGTCTTGCATATTTAAGTATATAATAAGATTAGCATGTAAAATTATTATAGAAATTGGAGGATATTTGTAAAATAACAAATGAGAAACAAGTTGGGTTTTGTGATAAAGTTGGGTTCTTTTCTCACTACTTTGAACATAATTTCAGGTAGATTCAAGATTTAGAGTATAAAATAATATTTAAAAAAACACAAACTCAAAAAAGTACTAAAAGAAAATGGACTAAGTTTTTTTTTTAATAGTATCAGAGTGAGTAAGGATACCTAAGCAAGACTTTAAGAAATCCAAACACTGTGATAGAAAAGATTAATAAATACATTTCAGTTCAATTCAGTTCAGTCGCTCAGTCGTGTCTGACTCTTTGCAACCCCATGAATCGCAGCACGCCAGGCCTCCCTGTCCATCACCAACTCCCGGAGTTCACTCAGACTCACATGCATCAAGTCGGTGATGAAGAGGGTTAGGGTTAGGGTTAGCCATCTCATCCTCTGTATTTATATGGTGATAAACATTTTTGAACATTCTGTAAATGAGGTTAAAAGACAAAGGTAGAGTAAAGTATTTAGTGTTTTCAACAGAAATGACCAAGAACTAATATGCTTTTTATAGCTCTCACGTGTACCAGTCAGAAAGACAATAGAAATTTCACTTCAAATAAATGAAAATTAAAACCACAACACAGTATCATTTTTCTGCTTTTCAGACTGAAAGGTCAAAAGTTTTGATGCAATATTGAGCTGGAAAGGGTGTGAAATCTATAAGATGCTGGTGGTGAGAGTGTAAATTGGTGTAAGCTCCTTAGAAGTCAAGTTGACTCTGTCAAAATTTAAAGATGTGGTGCTCTTGGGCCCTATCAGCAATTTCAGTGATAGAATTTATCCTATGGATAATAGCATACATATACACAGATATATTTACAAGATTATTGATTGCAGCATTATTCTTGGTAACAGGATTGGTAGTGGTGGTTTAGTCAATAAGTCATGTCCATCTCTCGCAATGCCATGGACTGTAACCCACCAGGTTCCTCTGTTCATGGGATTTTCCCCGACAAGAATACTGGAGTGGGTTACCATTTCCTTCTCCAGAACAGCAGATTATAAACAACCTAAATGTTTTATCAGCAGAAGACCCTAGTTAATTAAAGTAGAAGCATTTCAGTACAATAATTCTGTGCAGCCATTAAAAAAAAGACCATGTGTTGTTAAGGATCCATCTCCAGGATATGATGCTAAAGGAAAACTTAGCAAGATACAGAACAGTGTGTAGAATGCTTCTAGTGGAGAGTACTGGCTAGATACACATATAGTATCTCTGAAAGGAGAGTCGGACTGCATCTGGAAAGAGGGAGTTGGGGTTGGGAGTGAGAGGGAGATTTTTCATTGTATCCTCTTGTTCTCTTTGCATTTTTTAAAAAGCATATGCTGGGCTTCTTGGTGGCTCAGTGCTAAAGAATGTGCCTGCGAATGCAGGAGACATGAGTTTGATCCCTGGTCTGAGAGGATCCCCCATACCTCAGAGCAATTAATCCCATGTGCCACAAGTATTGAGCCTGTGCTCTCGAGCCCGAGAACCGCAACTACTGAAGCCCATGCACCCTAGAGCCCCTGCTTTGCAAAAGAGAAGCCACTGCAGTGAGACGCCTGAGCACCGCAACCAAAGAGTAGCCCCCGCTTGCAGCAGCTAGAGAAAAGCCTGTGCAGTAATGAAGACCCAGTGCAGCCAAATATTTTTAAAAAAGAAAGAAAGCATGTGCTACATATTTTTCTACAAAAGCAGGGGAAAAAATCATGCTTTAAAAAAAATCCAGTTTTTTTATTGTTATTTTTTTTGGTTGTGCTGGGTCTTCATTGCCGCGTGGGGTTTCTTTGGCTGCAGTGATGGGGGGTGGGGTGCTGCCTAGTGTGGCACACGGGCTGCTCATTGCGGTGGTTTGTCTTGGTGCAGACCGTGGGCTCTAGGCTAGGCGGTGTACATTGGTTGTGGCTCCCAGTCTTTGTTGCTTCACAGCACGCGTGCTCTTCCCAGATCAGGAATCAAATCCATGTCTCCTGGACAGATTCTTTACCACTGAGCCACCAGGGAAGCCCCCCATGCTTTTTTTTTTTAATTCATTTATTTTAATTGGAGGCTAATTACTTTACAGTATTGTAGTGGTTTTTGCCATACATTAACATGAATCAGCCATGGGTGTACATATGTCCCCCATCCTGAACCCCCCTCCCACTTCCCTCCCCATTCCATCCCTCAGGGTCATCCCAATACACCAGCCCTGAGTGCCCTGTCTCAGGCATTGAACCTAGACTGGAGATGTATTTCACATATGGTAATACACATGTTTCAATGCTATTCTCTCAAATCGTCCCACCCTCGCCTTCTCCCACAGAGTCCAAAAGTCTATTCTTTACATCTGTGTCTCTTCTGCTGTCTCACATATAGGGTCATTGTTACCATCTTTCTAAATTCCATATATATGTGTTAATATACTGTATTGGTGTTTTTCTTTCTGACTTCACTCTGTATTATAAACTCCAGTTTCATCCACCTCATTAGAACTGATTCAAATGCATTCTTTTTAATAGCTGAGTAATATTCCATTGTGTTTATGTACCACAGCTTTCTTTTTTTTTTTTTTAATTTTATTTTATTTTTAAACTTTACATAATTGTATTAGTTTTGCCAAATATCAAAATGAATCCACCACAGGTATACATGTGTTCCCCATCCTGAACCCTCCTCCCTCCTCCCTCCCCATACCATCCCTCTGGGTCGTCCCAGTGCACCAGCCCCAAGCATCCAGTATCGTGCATCAAACCTGGACTGGCAACTCGTTTCATACATGATATTTTACATGTTTCCATGCCATTCTCCCAAATCTTCCCACCCTCTCCCTCTCCCACAGAGTCCATAAGACTGTTCTATACATCAGTATCTCTTTTGCTGTCTCGTACACGGGGTTATTGTTACCATCTTTCTAAATTCCATATATATGCGTTAGTATACTGTATTGGTGTTTTTCTTTCTGGCTTACTTCACTCTGTATAATAGGCTCCAGTTTCATCCACCTCATTAGAACTGATGCAAATGTATTCTTTTTAATGGCTGAGTAATACTCCATTGTGTATATGTACCACAGCTTTCTTATCCATTCATCTGCTGATGGACATCTAGGTTGCTTCCATGTCCTGGCTATTATAAACAGTGCTGCGATGAACATTGGGGTACACGTGTCTCTTTCCCTTCTGGTTTCCTCAGTGTGTATGCCCAGCAGTGGGATTGCTGGATCATAAGGCAGTTCTATTTCCAGTTTTTTAAGGAATCTCCACACTGTTCTCCATAGTGTACCTCACCTTTCTTAATCATTCATCTGCTGATGGACATCTGGGTTGCTTCCATGTCCTAGCTATTGTAAACAGTGCTGCGATGAACATTGGGGTACACGTGTCTCTTTGAATTCTGGTTTCCTTGGTGTGTATGCCAGGCAGTGGGATTGCTGGGTCATATGCCCCTGTGCTTTTTAAATAAGGGCAGTTGAGCCATGTTAACAGTTTAAAACGTTGTTGTGTAAATAATTCAGGCCAGAAATTAAGTAATCCAGGCTTAAGAATGTCCACATTTCCCATCTGACTACTGTTATGTCAGAAGGGGAGTAGAATGCAGTTTCTAAAGAGGTTAGGAGAGCTGGGCTAAGTACGAGATAGGGTAACTTTAATAAAAGAGGAGGTATTTCTAAAACTGATGGGCCTAGCTGTAACCCTCTATTGTTCAGTCGTGTCTGACTCTTTGCAACCCCATGGACTGTAGCACGCCAGGCCTCCCTGTGCCTCACCATCTCCTGGAGTTTGCCAGAGTTCATGTCCATTGCATTGGTGCATTTATACAGTCCATTACAACTATATAAAAAGCTGTAACCCTCTAGCGAGTGCATTATTCTCAAAATATAAAAAGAATTTCCCAGTATTACTGTAACTATTCCAGTTCTCAGGTGACCTTTGGGATCAGAATTGCTCTATTTAAAGACATGGCCCAGGAAACAGTGAATGCTAGACAGTAAGCCTCTATTTATATCTTTTAAAAAGTAGCAGCTCACATTAAGAGCAGCACAAGGCTATTAGGTACAGTTTTAAATAGAAATTTACTCTCATGCCAAAATTCTGCTGGAAATAGAAGTAACTTCTAGAGGCACCATTACTAGTTTAAGTGAGTGCTTTAATTTTAGGGCCAAGATATTGCCCGCTGATACCAGAGTGCTGAAGGTGTTTCTGTAGCTTTAAGATGTTGTCAAGATACTTGCTGCATTTGTTTGGCGGTTTAGGAAACCATTGTCTTCATGATTGTAATTTAAGAACTTCTAAGTGGTGACTCTGAAAACCTTGTTTGTGAATGCGGTCTTTGTTTTTCTTGCATCAGTAAGAAAAATGCCAAGATAGCCAACATCACAAGAATTGTTGGCAAAACTAAATTGGGAGACTCATTTTAATCTTGGCCTTAAAAAGAGATTATCCCCACATGCTGAAACCTGAAAGAGCTTAATAACCAAACTTAACCTAGAACACGTGACACATTATGCTATGCACTTTGTTTTTGTTTGGCAAGTGGTAGTCCCACAGTAGTGTCCGACTCTGTGATACCATAGACTGTAGCCTGCCAGGCTCCTCTGTCCATGGAATTCTCCAAGCAAGAATACTGGCAGGGGAAGCCATTCCCTTCTCCAGGGGATCTTCCTGAGCCAGGGATTGAACCTGGGTCTCCTGCATTGCAGGCAGGTTCTTTACCATCTGAGCCACCAGGGAAACCCATGCACTCAATAACCTTAATCTTTTTTCTCTCTGGAGAGTGAAGTAGATTGTTTTGTAGCCTAGTAAGAGTTGTCGAGTGGCAGTAAAAATCATTCATGTAGTAAGTAATTACTAAGCACCTACTATGTGCCAGGCACTGTTCTGGGCATAGGCTGCATGACATGAACAGACAAGTGCCTGCCCTTATGGAATTTAGATTCTGACAAAATGTGTAACATGTCATATGATGCGAAGTGCTCAGGAGAAAAGCGGGGAGGCGGATGTTTGATTTTAAATAGGGTGGTCAGAGGCAGCCTCACTAAGCTGACAGTTGAACAGAGGTCTAAAGAACATGATGGAGCTGGTCAGAGCTGAGCATTCAAGCAGAAGGTACACTGAGCCCAGAGGGCCTGAAACATGTTTTTCTGGCTTGTTCTAGAATCAACAAGAAGACCAGTATGGTTGGCATGGAGCAAGGGATGGAGGGGGTGGTAGAAGATGAAGTCAGGGGCCACTTAGAACTTTGTGTGCCACGTTAAGGACTTTGACTTTTATTCTGAGAAGGGAAACTATGGAAGGATTTTTGAGAAGAGTAACATTTTTAAATGATCCCTCACCACGTGTTTAATAATAGGCTTATAGGGTACTTGAGCAGATTCTGGTGGTTGGAGAGATCAGCAGCTTATCTTTAAATAGGTTAAATTGCAGGTGCCTGGTAAGATACCTTAGTAAATATCAGGTAGGTGGTTAGCTATTCAAGACTGGAGCTCAGGAAAGAAATTTGAGTTTTAAAGCCATGAGCCTGGATAAGATGACAAGGTAGTCGAAAAGAGAACGTGGGCATGCCATCTCTTAGAAATTGAGTAGATGCCCCAAAGAGGAACCAGCAAAGGGCATAGGAAAAGCTGGTGAGGCAGAAGACTAATAGAAAAGTATCTAGAATTGGGCTATTTAGCCACATGTGGCTGTTGAATTAAAATGTAAAATGCAGTTCCTTAGTCACACGAGCCGCATCTCAAGGCCTCATTTCATGTGGCTTCTGGCTGTTGACAGGGACAGGACAGATAGAGGACATTTCCATCATCACTAAAATTCTATTGAGCACTACTGTTCCAGAAGCCAACAGAAGAAAATACTTCAAGGACAAGGGAGTGTGTCCAAAAGTAATTTGAGGGGGAGTTCCCTGGTGGTCCAGTGGTTAGGATTCCATGCTTTCAGTGCCAAGGGTGTGGGTTCAGTCTCTGGTTAGGGAACCAAGATTCCCCCAAAGAATGGCATGGCCAAAAAAAGTAATTTGAAGACAGACTTGACCACTGGGTTTAGTTATATGTAAATGACTGGCAACCTGTTGACAAGAGAGCGACTTTGAGAGAGTCAGAGACAAAAACCTGACAGAAGTATATTCAGGATAAATTGGACAATAGGAATCAGAAAATACAGACATCTCGTTCCCCACCGTGAGCTTGGGCTGGCAGCTGTCTGCAGTCTACCTGGTGTGGTCCTGTCTACACTGACATCCCTGCCACTGAGGGTCCTGACATGGCCAGCCTGCAGCTCCCAGTGCCCCACGCCCAGATCCATTCCAGACCACTACAGGAGCAGCTCAGGACCGGGGATGTTGCCACTGGGCTCACCTCCTGCTTCCTGTTTCCTCCTGCCTGGCGCTGGGCCTTGGCCAGACCTGGAGAACTACAAGAAGCAGGAGTCCTCTCCTTTATCTGTGACCTGACCACCCCCAGCCTGAACTGATCATGTCTACTGCATTACTGGCTGACCCCCCTAGAACTTGGCCTTCAGTTACAGTGACCTTCTGCATCTGACCTTCATGACTTCTCTCCATGGCTGACATCCCGGGACCATACATATTAGTTTATAAGACTGCTCAGTAGGACCCCTCGTAACAAGTGTATTTAAACCTTGGGAAAAAATATGTTGAAAAAGAATATATAGACACCTTTTTAAAGATTTGCAGAATTCAAACAGCTGGCGTGAGCCTACCATGAAATGTTTGTTAACGCTGTTCCAGAGAGAGCTCTCCGTGACTAACAGATGAGGCTTCATGGTGCATAAAAACCCCTGGCCCAAAAGAAAGAAAACAACACTCCAACCCAGTGACTCTCAACCCTAACAGACTTGCTTAAAGAGCTCTCAAAACATGATTGCCTTGGCCCCTCTCCCAGGGATTGATAGCTGGGAAGGGACCCTGGCATTGTTTATATGAGGAGTTTTGCAGTTTTTTTTTATTTTCTTGAGTGATTATAATATTCAGACACAGTTCAAGACCCACTCACTGCCTTAGACCAAAACAAAAATATCAGTGCATGATGATTCCCAACCATGGTCTAGAATTATGTAGAACATTATAAACATATTGGAGAACTTATAAAGTATGGCACTTATTTGATGCAAAAATGAGACGTGGTATTGTGGTAACCTTTTCTGCCAGTGTTTGAGAGAGATTGAGAACATTAAATCCATCAAGAAGGAAATCAACAGTAGATAATTTTAACAAAGACTTTAACACAACTCATGGTGAACAAACATGCAGGTTTGATTATTCTCTGCGTGCTGTCACTTCAGAGCACTTTATCTGATGATTCCACTTCCCCAAAGAAAAGCTTTTTAATTATGAAAGCTTTGTTTGAAGTAGAATCAAATTCTAAGGGAATCACATTTTTCCCTTTAAAACTGTAGTGTTTTTGTTGTTGTTTTAATGACTTTATTTCTTTATTTTTGGCTGTGCAGGGTCTTCAGTTGCTGCATGGGCTTCTCTCTAGTTGCAGCAAACGGGCTACTCTCTAGTTGCAGTATGTGGGAGAGCTTACTAGAATTTTAAGTCTAAGAAAGTTTCCCTCAATAAAATACGGAATTACTACTTTACAAGACAAATAGCAAACTCACAAACCTTTCATTACATCATTTGTAAAACAAAAAGTGATGGAAATAATGTTCTTAAACGACTTCCAAACTAGCACTGCCTCAGGACAAATCAAATAAATAAAACAAGAAACTGTGCAATGACTTTTCTTAAATTATGTCCTTTTTTTGATAAACAGTATAGTAGAATGATATAGCTGGAGATCTGAAGCCAGATATCCTGGGTTCAAATCCTGGCTCTTCACTAGCGGTGTGACCAACAGCAAGTTATTAATTCTGTGTGCCTCAGGCTTCCTCATTTAACTCTTCTGTAAAGGGGTACTAGTACCAACACATACTTGCATCATAGAACTCTCATGCAGCATGAATCTGTATATCTCAGGAATCTGCCTGCAGCCATGCATACTTTTAGTAAGTACTCAAAAGATGCAAGTGATTTGGTTACCTGTCCCTTGCAAAAACATGTATTTCAAACTGTTACTTAATTTGAAGACTCAGTGTATCAGTGTCTTGTAGCAAAAAAACATTTCAGTAACTAGACCTTTGGAAGTAGTAAAGGAGAGAAATGAGACTACTGGAGAAGAATCTGATTGTGCCTCTCCTGAGTTACAAGGACACCTGCTTTATCTTTCAAGTAAAAGCTTCCTATGGAATGCCCAGCCTTCCATTCTGGTCAAACCTGACTTAAAGCTGCTTGAAGACTTTGATTTTCAGTAGCTCATACAAATTGAGAAAAACCTTTCTTCAGTTCTTTTCCATTTATTAGCATGGTTAGGCAGACAGTACCCAGTGCTGAAACATCTGTCATCTGTGAGAAGCCCTACAGCTCAGGGATTAGGAAGAAAGGCATCAGATGCAGGGTTAGGCTCTGGCTTTGCTTCTTGGCTATGTGACCTTCAGCAAGTTACAGAACTTCAGCTCACTGTCCTTATCTGTAAAATCTGGATAATAATAACTGTTATCTCATAGGGCTGTTGGAGGACTACAAGAGTTGATTCATGTTAAAGCTCTTAGAATAGAGCCCAAGAGAAGCACCAAAAAATGTTACGATTCTTATTAAAAATCAGTGTAAAACATTGGTATTGATGACATAACTATAAAAATATATCTTGATCTCACCCAGAAAAAAAAGAAAAAAAAATTCCTAAAATCTAGTTTTCCATTTTTCAGTTATTTGTATTGTTACCAGACATGAGGTAGTGAGTACAAATGCAAGAGGCAGTACAGGGATCACGTCTTCATGCAGTTAACCTATCACCTGAGACTAGACTTTAGGCAGAAAAGAAAATCAGAGGGATGGTGACTTGAGAGCGTCGTTTAGATAGCACACGTCTGACAGGGACTGGACTACTTTCATTGAGCACCTTGTTTCCATTTTCTATGTGTTAGATTGCTCAGCTTTCAAACATTTAGTCTTTTCCCAAGTAGTTTTTTTTAATTGCATTAATAATTCTAGCTAATGAACAGCACCCGTAGCATTACCAAAAGGAAGATCACATTTTGCTTCTCAAGACACCCATCGCCTCAATAATTTCATACCAATTTCTCACAAGCTGATAGCAAACGAGCATATTGCCTTAGCTACAATGGGATGAACTGTTGTTTTAGTTTGAAGAATTTTAAAGCAAGCCAAGTAATTGTATAAAATTTAAATTTTATGACCATGTTTGGACCTTTTTACATTAAGCACAATGGAAATGTTCATATTCATTTTTCCCCAAAGGAAAATTTTCTGAATTATCACTATGTTGCACAGTAAAATAAAAATATGAGTCCAGGTACTTATTCAAGTTTCTAAGGAATGCAAATAACAGATAAAATTTTACTTCCAAAATCTGAAGTCATCCACATGATTTTGTAGTACTGATTCTCAGTCTTTACCTAAAAACTCATTATTCAGATCAAGTTAGCCCCCTAGCCACATTCTTTAAAAAGCTTCTGCCCCACCACAACTTCCTGAGATCTGTGAAGAAACTGCAGTCTTGTGATCAGGCTCCATATCATACTGGCAGTTTTGTACTTGTAAGGAAAAAATGATGACGGATTTTATGTGTCAATCAGTTGTAGTCTGCTGATCTGATTAGAAGCCTTGACAAATGCTTGGTGGCGATTGCATATAACTGCCAAGCATATGGGAATAATACAGTAGCCCACCGTTTTGGGGTCAGCTCTTGTACAAGAGTAAAGGAATAAAAACATCTGTAAGTAAGGTATCAGAAAAACAATTGTCCAGAACCAAAAAGGCAGGGAGAGCAACCGAGTTTTCAAGGAGTGTGTCCACGTGGTTCCTTCAAGGGGCTCCTCTGGGTGCTGTTGAATGTGTTCCAAGGCCAGCCTGTTGTAACTCTCATTGATTTCAAAAACGTAGTAAAATGCTGCTGCACTTGCTAATAGGTACAGTCCCACTCCGATCCATCCCATCCGCTGACGGAAATTCATCATTCTCCATGCTCTGTGCCTGCCAGTTAGAAACAAGTTAGGGTCTAGTAATGCTGTCATGGCAACTATTCCAAATGTACTGTACTTTTTTTTCCCCCAATGAGCTCTAAAATACCCCATAACGCATTTGAGGTTTTAAATAACAATCTACATCTATTAAGAAATGTAAACAACTTACAGGTCGTTTTATGTAATAGATATGATAAAGTTTAATTATATATTGAGCATGCTTTTTATTGTAGCCCACAGATAAATCACTATATCTGACTTAAACAGGTCCAGCACACCGCCCCTTAAACTGTAATTAAATTAATTTCCTACGGAACATTTCACTGTTAACAGTTCAAATACTTTCTGATTTAACAGTATTGCTGCAGACATGAACTCTTGGTTCTTCAAGTCAAACCTATGTCGGAGCCCCCAAGTTAAGACAGTAACTCTTAAACACTTACAGTGGTCCCGAAAATCTTCCTGTTCCCACGGCAAGCGTTAAAGAGTCACTCAGTTCTGAATAATCGGGTGGCTTTGGCATTTCAGAGAAAAAGCCACCATAAAAGAAATCCCCCAGGGTCACCGGCTGGGAGAATGGTGAGCACGGCCAGCCTGGAGCAAAGACTAAGTGTGATTAAGCACAGCGTGACTGCAGCCGGTCACGCGAGGGGCTGGCCCCCGTCGCTGCTGCCCGAGCGCCAGCCTGTGTCGGTCGGCCCAGCCGGGAGGCTTCCCCCGACACCTGGGCCTTCCCTGCAGCCGGCCCCGCCCCCTGTCGCGCAGCAGGGACCGCCGGCCGCGACCAGGGCTGCGCAGGCGGCACCAGACCCGGGCCTCTCCGCCTTGCAGCGCCGAGAGCCCAGTGCCGGGCAGCGGCCACCGGCCGAGGCTGCAGAGCTGGGCAGGTCCCGGGTCTCACCTCCTGTCCGGGTTGGCCCGCCTGCCCGCCGTCCCGGATGCTGCCACACTCGGGGCTTCCGGCTCGGGCCGGAAGCGCGCATGCCCCGCCCCCGAAAGGCCCGGCCCTCCCCGTGACGTCCGGCAGTGGCACCGCCTCCTCCAGCGCTCTCCAATCCGCTCCAGCTGTCTGGCTGGCTAAAGTTGCGGAGGCGTGGGTGGTGGCAAAGACCGTCTTCTGGTGGACGGCCTTCCGAGCCTGGCCGCTTCAGCCCTCCTTGAAGCTTCGCCCTGTTGCTTCTCTCGCGGCTCTGGTCCCTCAGCTTTTCCGCCCTGCGGAAAGCCCCGCAGCGTCGGGCGGTCAGCTGTTCCCCCGGCGCGCCTCTGCTATCCCTCTTGGGTGTGCATCGAGTGAAGAGGCCGCCCCTCGCGTTCCTTGGGCCTGGCGGTCCGGGAAGCATCGCAAGCAGGCCCTGGTGCCTCGGCTGCCGGCGATGGACTCAGAACCGACAGCTAGATCCGAGGCTCCGGTGACTGCTTGCCGCAGTGGGGCTGGCCGCAGGCGCGGGTGCGCGGGCCTTCTCTGGGCTCGAGTCTCGGGTCATTCACTGACACCTTCAAACTGACCTGACTGCCTCGTCCTCGCAGCCCGTCGGAACTCCGGACGTTAACCAGACAACTCTAGTACCGCGGAGGAATACTGTGAATTGCGGTGGTGTCAATGGTGTGGGAAAAATTGGAATTTAAATCTGTTGTTTGGGGCACCATGACGCTGAGGTTCTTAGGAGACGTGTAGGGGGATGGATGTGAACTCGCGGAAAGCGCCGTTGGTTGCCGGCATCGCCCAGACCTGTGATGTGGCAGTAATCTGCGAGCTGGTGTAGCCCCCTTGGGGGAGTACCGACTCCTCGGGAGGATGTCCCGGAGGATGAGATCAGGAATGTAGTCTTAATAGGACTTACTGAGGAGACAAGTCATGCTCTGGTCCCTAAGGAGATACGCGGAGGCGGGGGTGCCTGTAGAGTGATCATTAAGCCCCCCGACCCAGATAGTGAATTTTTAAGCAGATTAAATGAACTCTTAGAGGGGGAGGGCGTGACACTGGGTAAGTTTACCAGAGCTCTTGCGTATGGAAACGACCCTTTGATCTAGACTAGGATGTGATTCTAGGACTACGGGCCCCTTTGTTGGCACAGGCAGTCCATAAGGCTCTTCAGCCTGCTCTGCAACACCTGAAATACAAAAAACTGAAAGTTTTCTCAGGCAGTGATCCTCCAGAGCCAGAAGAAGAAGAGTTTGAATCCTGGCTATTTCATACTACTCAAATGATGAGGATATGAAAGATGTAAGATGTCGAAAAAACAAGGCGATTGCTAGAGAGCTTCAGAGACCCAGCATCCGGTATCATTCGTGTCCTCCAGATAAACAATCCTTTAATCACAACTCCTGAATGCCTGCAGGCTCTGGGAGTTGCAGGTCAAATACCTGACCACTTACCAGAAGGAGGGAGAAAATTGCTTAGGGACTAAGGCTGGAGCCTTTACTACCGAAACTGGTAGAAAGAGGAGACTTGGAGTGAGCCTGGAGCAGGTCCTTGCTGGAGCGGTCCACGGAACACCGGCGCAGGCAGGCTTCTTAGATTTACTGACACTAGTAAAGGATGAAGAGGCAGCTGAAGAGGAGGAGGAGGACGCCCTCCTCCAGGCAGGACTTGAGGGACATTTCACCTGAATCTTGGGAAATCAGGAAGGGCTATCTGCATGCAGCAAGCAGAACACGGAGGCAGAACAGTCTGTATGCCCAGTGATAGACATTAACCTATCTTGTGCTGCCAAGTTACTCGTGTTTGTGCAGTTCTTAGCATAATCCTTTGTCATTTCTGTGCCCATGTAATGTCTCCTAAATGTCTCTCTAGTCATTGACTAGAAGGATGTAGTTCAGCACTGGTATTTATATATTTATATTCACCCATGAATTTGTTTTTTAATCACTCACAGTTGTACAGAAGTTTCATCACTACACACATGTGATACTCTGAGAGGACATCCGGGCGTGGCTCAGGTGCACATGCTAATCAGATCTCGTTCAGATGTCGGCTTGTGTGATAATAGGGGGACCAGTGTAGCTGTCCCACGTGATGATGCGTCATAGGTAGTTTTTAGGTGTGCATGTGTGTGTTAGTCACTCAGTCATGTCTGACTCTTTGCAACCCCATGGACTGTAGCCCACCAGGCTCCTCTGTCCATGAAATTCTCCAGGCAAGAACATTCCCTTCTTCCCGATCTAGGGATTGAACCTGGGTTTCCAGCATTGCAGGCAGATTCTTTACCATCTGAGCCACCAAGGACGTCCAGTTAGGTATGTCTGGCCCTATATTAATCATGAAGATCATGAGCAGTGGTTTTTATTTTCTGTGTGAATAGGAATTTTATTGATTCTGTGCCATCAAAACAAGAGGCAGAATTCAATGCTGCGGTTAGTAAGTTTGCAGCTGCCATCTCTAACCCCAGATTTCTCATGTGTATCATCAAAGCATCTATTGTGAATGTCATATTAATAGGTTGCATTCAATTATAGATTGAACTCAATTCAATTATGAATTTATAAAATAAAGAAATGTGAATAAAATGACCTTTTAACCTATTTTGTTTATACCAAGTTTCCAAGAGCGATTTCACTTGAACAAAGTGTTTCAAAAGCATGACTCTGAAAGCCACTGAATTTGCACAGTCTTAGTCCTTTGGACACTTAGTCCCTTGGACACTTTCCTCCTGGTGCTCAGGGGTAGGGAGTAGTTTTCGAACTGAGAATGCTGGTGGGACCTTCTCCTGAGGCACAATGGAGTGAAATGAGACTGCGCAAATGAGTGTGAGCAGCAGGTCCCAAGGTATCAATGTGTTGAATCTGGAGGGTGAAGGGAAAGACAGGATCGTTGCATACCTCTGGGTGGCAGACTAGACTAAATGGTCCAGTACTTCCTCACTTAATCCTTGTAAAAATCCTGCAAAATGGGGAAACAACTAGTTTCAGAATTCTGTCATCTGCTTTACTGCAAGACCCGTGTTCTTCCCACTGCCCAGAAAGAGAAGCAGTCCTAAGGGTGTCTGGACCCAGCCTCACAAGGGAAGTCGGGCAGATTGTTAACAACATTTAATAATTAGTATGGACTACATCTTTCTTTTTTTAAAACAAACAAATGAACGAACATATTTATTTGGCTGTGACTGGTCTTAGTTGCAGCATGCAGGCAGCATGCAAAATCTCTTGTTGTGGCACTCAGGATCTTGTTTTTAGTTGTGGCATATGGGATCTGGTTCCCTGACTAGGCATTGAACCCAGGCCCTCAGCAGTGAGAGCACAGAGTCCAAACCATTGCCCACCAGGAAAGTCCCTAGACAACATCTTTCTTACACACCACTGCCAACTGGATGCTGTAATGAGGAGTAAGAACCTGTAAAACCAGTGGGCAGCAGGGGGGCTGGACATGGGTTAGTGATTTGGTCTCAAAATAAAAAGGAAGAATGAAAGCATGGAAGTTGAGATTTGCTGAAAGATCATACTGAGAGTCTTTAATAAAAATACCCCAAAGAGCCAGTTTTGGGATATACACTTTTGGGTTTAGATACAAAGTCATAATGTTTCTGTTATGAATAAATATCATGGGTTCACTCTTCATAAATTCACGTGTGTTCCCCCTACAGAAGGTTTAATACATATCAAACCATCTTGTTGTACCTCCTTAGTGAAAGTGAAGTCGCTCAGTCGTGTCCAACTCTTTGTGACCCCGTGAACTGTAGCCCACCAGGCTCCTCCATCCATGGGATTCTCCAGGCAAGAATACTGGAGTGGGTTGCCATTTCCTTCTCCATGTACCTCCTTAAATGTATGTAATTTTAACTTGTCAAATAAAAGTGTGTAATAAAAGTGTGTTTGTCACTTAGTTGTGTCCAACTCATTGTGACCCCATGGACTGTTGCCAACCAGACTCCTTTGTCCATGGAATTCTCCAGTCAAGAACATTGAAGAGGGTAGCCATTCCCTTCTTCAAAGGATCTTCCCGATCCAGGGATCAAACCCGATTCTTTGCTATCTGAGCCGCCAAGGAAGCCCAAAAGTGAGGAAGAAGAAGCTAAACAGGAGATGACACATAGACTGTGGATAAAATCAGAGCTGTAACTCCAACCTTGTTTATATGCGTGTAGTCATTTTTTTGCCACCTTAGGAAGTGGTATTAGCTGTGTTTTGCTGACAGACATTGTGAATGTGTGCACACATAGGTGTTAATAAATGTTGCACCCCTCCTGTATGCAAGGCATTGAGATGGAGGGGGGTGACTGTATAATTATAATTAAATTTAGGATATAAGCCCAGCCATGGAGATCTACCCAGGGTCAATAATAATAGCTGACTTTGAACACTTGTGTGGACTAAGCACTGAACACCACTGAATGCATTTGGTCCTCCAACAATACTGAAAACAAAGCTTTTTGTTTTCCCACTTTACAGATGAAAGAGAGGCAAAGAGAAATCAAGTAACTTGCCCAGGGTTTCCTAACTAATAAGTGGCAGTGTCAGGATTTATACTATTTCAAGTCCTTGATCTTAATCAACTGTGTGCTGCTTTGTTAAGTTTTGTGAAAAACATTTCATCACTTCCTCTCTTTTCCGGATGAGAGGATTGAGACTCAAAAGATTCAGTGACCAGGGGATGGGGGAGGTACAAAGTCTGACTCCAGAGAGCTTTTCTTAAGGTGTTCTGACATAAACATTGCTGCTGCTGCTGCTAAGTCACTTCAGTCATGTCCGACTGTGCGACCCCATAGACGTCAGCCCCCCAGGTTCCCCCGTCCCTGGGATTCTCCAGGCAAGAACACTGGAGTAGGTTGCCATTTCCTTCTCCTGTGCATGAAAGTGAAAAGTGAAAGTGAAGTCGTTCAGTCATGTCCGACTTTTAGCGACCCCGTGGACTGCAGCCTACCAGGACTACCTTGCTCGGTCAATGTTAATATCAGGGATCAGTCATGTGGATGGCATGTGTCTCTGATATGATGTAACAACAAGGGCGCTTCACATCCTCAGAACCCATAATCCAGTCTAGTCTGAGCAAAACACCTGGTTAATTCACACTGAGGGATGTTCTACAAAAGACCTGACCAACACTCCTCAGAACTATCAAGATCAGGAAAAACAAGGAAAGACTGGGAAACTGTCAAAGACCAGAGGAGAGTAAGGAGGCCTGGTAAGTAAATGTAGCGTGGTATTCTGGACAGGCGTTTGGAACAAAGGATCTCAGTGGAAGAGTGAAATCTGAATATGCTCTGGAGTGTGGTGGCTAGTAACATATCAAGGTTGGTTTCTTGGAGGTGACAAATTACCAGGGTAACGAAAGCCGTCAAAAGGAGAAACTACTCGAGTATACACAAAGTCTCTGAACTGAGAAGGACAAATACGGTATGCTATTGCTTACATGCAGAATCTTAAAAAGATACAAATGAACTTATTTACAAAACAGAAACAGACTCCAGACTTAGAGAACGAATATTATGGTTACCAGAGGGGAAGGATAGCAGGGAGGGATAGTTCGGGAGTTTGGCTTTGACATAAACACACTGCTATATGTAAAATGAATAGCCAACAAGGACCTACTGAATAGCACAAGGGGGAAAAAACTATCTATAGCTAAAAGACTTCAGCAGCTGTTCGGCTGCTTTAGAAATCAAAGAAATGTAAATAAAAATGATGAATGTCTAAAAAATCAAGAAACAAAAATTCTCTTTACTATCTTTGTAACTTTTCTGAAAGTATCAAACTATTTTGAAATAAGTTGTTTGTTGAAATATATACATAGGTACTTACATATATACTCAAATAGATAACAAGTGACCTGGGAATTAAGTCACTAGGGAGTGAGTAACTAGAGTGCGGGTCCTTGCCCAAAATGATTATTCATCTGCAAACCACCAGGTGGCGGTAAGGACTCCGGTTAGGCCTTGGCCAGGCCAAAGGAGGGAATGGGATTATTTCTTACATAAGTGGCATCATGCCTGCCTCCTTCAAAGACTGGAAAATTTCTCAAGGCTTTATGTGGAAAAATATTTAAATGCTCAATCTGGAACTGTGACTTCCTCTCTAGGTCCATGACCCTTCTAGAAATCTTTTTTAAAAATTTTGAAGTATAATACTGGGGCTTCCCTTGGTGGCTCAGCAGCAAAGAATTCGCCTGCAATGCAGGAGAGGCGGGTTCTATTCCTGGATTGGGAAGAGCCCCTGGAGAAGGAAATGGCAACCCACTCCAGTGTTCTTGCCTGGAGAATTCCATGGTCAGAGGAGCCTAGTGGGCTGCAGTCCATGCGGTTGCAGAAAGAGATGGACAGGACCTAGCAACCAAGCAACAACAGCATGGTTGATTTACAATGTTAATTTCTGCTGTACAGCAAAGTGATTCAGTGATCTATATATATATATACATTCTTTTTGTATATTCTTTTCCATATGGTTATCACAGAATTCTTTTTCTTTTGGCCACATCATTTGGCTTGTGGAATCACTCTTTGGAAGAAAAGCTATGATCAACTTAGCATATTAGAAAGCAGAGATATTACTTTGCTGGCAAACGTCCGTCCAATCAAATCTATGTTTCTTCCAGTGGTCATGTATGGATGTAAGAGTTGTACTATGAAGAAAGCTGAGCGTCGAAGAATTGCTGCTTTTGAACTGTGGTGTTGGAGAAGACTCTTGAGAGTCCCTTGGACTGCAAGGAGATCCAACCAGTTAGTCCTAAAGGAAATCAGTCCTGAATATTCATTGGAAGGACTGATGTTGAAGCTGAAACTCCAATCCTTTGGCCACCTGATGCAAAGAACAGACTCCTTGGAAAAGACCCTGATGCTGGGAAAGACTTGAGGCAGGAGGAGAAGGGGATAACAGGATTAGATGGTTGGATGGCAATACTGATTGATGGACATGAGTTTGAACAAGCTTCAGGAGGTAGTGAAGCACACAGGGAAGCCTGGTGTGCTACAGTCCCTGGGGTCACAGAGAGTCAGACACAACTGAGTGACTGAACTGAACTGAACTGACCAGGAACTGAACCTGGCCAGGGCCACCTTGGTGAAAGGGCCAAGTCTCCTAACCACTGGACCGCTGGGGAATTCTCTGTCACAAGACACTGAATACAGTTCCCTGTGCTATACAGTAAGACCTTGTTGTTTATAGAATCTCCTATGTTGGCAGAGGCCTGGCCATGACAAATGGAACGATCCATCTGCACAAGGGAAAAACATCTTCACTGGGACTTCCTGGTGGGGCAGTGGCTATGACTCTGAACTCCCAATGCAGGGAGCCCAGGTCAGGGAACTAGATCCCACAAGCTACAACTAAAGATACAGCATGATACAAGGAAAATAAAAAATCCAGCATGCTGCGACTAAGACCTGGCACAAGCCAAATAAATAAATATTAAAAAAAAAAAAGAAAAACATTCTTAATGATTCCTCTTCACTCCCAGTCAGAGCATTTCACAAATTGGAAAGTAGCTGGTTTCAGAGATCAATTTCTGAAAGTCTCTTAAAGAGAATGACATTTAGGCCAGCAGTACTAATGTTTAGCTGTCATAGGTCCCCATACACTTTCCTGCCTCTGCTACCAGCAAGCCGTACCCTTCTCTCAGAGGTCTTAGTTTTCTTATGTTCATGGTGTGTGTTAGTTGCTCAGTCGTGTCCGACTCTTTGCAACCCCATGGACTGTGGCCTGCCAGCCTTCTCTGTCCATGGGAATTCTCCAGGCAAGAAGACTGGATTGGGTTGTTTGCCCTCCTCCAGGATACCTTCCTGACTCAGGGATCGAACCCATGTCTCCTGCATTACAGGCGGATTCTTTATCACTGAGCCACTGGGGAAGCCTAGTATGTTAAATAATTCAGTGTAAAATAGGGTAGTCAGGCTCTTAGTCATCACCCAGAGAGGTGGTTTGGAAGTTGGAAAGCTGGGGTCTAAAACAGAATATTGCCAGTGAGGCAAGGGTGGCTCAGAGAAGGTGACTGGTTTGCTAAAGAACACACACTAGTTAGTGTCAGAGCCCAAACTTGAGCGCAAATCTGCGCCTACTTCTCATTTGCTCTATGACCTGCAGTAAAAGCACTTAATTCCTCCTGGACTTCAGTTTCAGATCAGATCAGTTGCTCAGTCGTGTCCGACTCTTTGTGACCCCATGAATCGCAGCACGCCAGGCCTCCCTGTCCATCACCAACTCTCGGAGTTCACTCAGACTCACATCCATCGAGTCAGTGATGCCATCCAGCCATCTCATCCTCTGTCGTCCCCTTCTCCTCCTGCCCTCAATCCCTCCCAGCATCAGAGTCTTTTCCAATGAGTCAACTCTTCACATGAGGTGGCCAAAGTACTGGAGTTTCAGCTTTAGCATCATTCCTTCCAAAGAAATCCCAGGGCTGATCTCCTTCAGAATGGACTGGTTGGATCTCCTTGCAGTCCAAAGGACTCTCAAGAGTCTTCTCCAACACCACAGTTCAAAAGCATCAATTCTTCAGCGCTCAGCCTTCTTCACAGTCCAACTCTCACATCCATACATGACCACAGGAAAAATCATAGTCTTGACTAGACGAACCTTTGTTGGCAAAGTAATGTCTCTGCTTTTGAATATGCTATCTAGGTTGGTCATAACTTTCCTTCCAAGGAGTAAGCGTCTTTTAATTTCATGGCTGCAGTCACCATCTGCAGTGATTTTGGAGCCCAGAAAAATAAAGTCTGACACTGTTTCCACTGTTTCCCCATCTATTTCCCATGAAGAGATGGGACCGGATGCCATGACCTTCGTTTTCTGAATGTTGAGCTTTAAGCCAACTTTTTCACTCTCCACTTTCACTTTCATCAAGAGGCTTTTGAGTTCCTCTTCACTTTCTGCCATAAGGGTGGTGTCATCTGCATATCTGAGGTTATTGATATTTCTCCCAGCAATCTTGATTCCAGCTTGTGCTTCTTCCAGTCCAGCGTTTCTCATGATGTACTCTGCATATAAGTCAAATAAGCAGGGTGACAATATACAGCCTTGACGAACTCCTTTTCCTATTTGGAACCAGTCTGTTGTTCCATGTCCAGTTCTAACTGTTACTTCCTGACCTGCATACAAATTTCTCAAGAGGCAGATCAGGTGGTCTGGTATTCCCATCTCTTTCAGAATTTTCCACAGTTGATTGTGATCCACACAGTCAAAGGCTTTGGCATAGTCAATAAAGCAGAAATAGATGCTTTTCTGGAACTCTCTTGCCTTTTCCATGAGCCAGTGGATGTTGGCAATTGGATCTCTGGTTCCTTTGCCTTTTCTAAAACCAGCTTGAACATCAGGAGGTTCATGGTTCACATATTGCTGAAGCCTGGCTTGGAGAATTTTGAGCATTACTTTACTTTCCTACAAAAGCTGTGATCCCTTGGTTTAGTTGCTAAATGGTATCTGACTCTTTCAACCCCATGGACCAAAGCCCACCCGGCTCCTCTATCCATGGGCTTTCCCTGGGAAGAATACTGGAGTGGGTTGCCGTTTCCTTCTCCAGTTATATGATCCCTTATAACTCTAAAACTGTGTAACTCAAAAGACATTCTAATTATCTTTATTTGAATATCCTTAATGTAAAAAGTGACTCTAAATTCTTAATTTAGACTCTAAATGCCTAATGTTTGTCACTTAACATGTGTTCTCAAATATTATCAGGGTATCTTTTGATGAGTGTGCTAACTCCCTAACTAGATTCTATGTTTTCCGTGATATGAAGGTGCATTGTATTCTCATATAGGCCCAACATGGTGTTTCATACTTGGAAGGTTAGAAATATTTCTTAATTAATCATAGTGCTCTGATGGAATAATACATAATGATAAATTGTAATATATATATTGATATATATAATGCTGTATAATAATTAATATGATGGCATATATAATATCATTTGTTAAACTCTTCCTATGTACCAGTCACAGGGCTTCCTTGGTGGCTTAGTAGTAAAGAATCTGATGGGCAATGCAGGAGACGCGGGTTCAATCCCTGGGTCAGGAAGATCTCCTGGAAAAGAAAATGGCAACCCACTCCAGAATTCTTGCCTGGGAAATCCCATGGACAGAGGAGCTTGGCGGGCTACATTGCTTGGGGTCGCAGAGTCAGACAAGACTTAGTGACTAAACAGCTAGAGTAACATCAATGTGTCAGGCATTGTGCTAAATGCTTTACATTTGTTACCTCATTTAATTCTGACCACAACCCTTATTGGTATATTCCCATGCTTAATTTCAAAGAAGGAAACAGACCTCTGGATCAGTAAAATGACTTGCCTGGAGTCACACAACTGGAAGCTACCAAGATCTGTTTGTTCTAGAGCCAGGATCTTAACCACTGTGCCAGAAGGGCCTCCAGAGAATCTTGGCTCTGAATGGAACCAGCACTACGTCAAGAGTGGATATGAGAACATGAATACAATTACTGGTAAAGCAGGTTCTGACCACATACCCTGAAGCCCTATCCATCACCACTCCCTGCTCCCTCCCTCCAAAATAAATAATAATAATACAACCCAGCTTAGGCTGCAGCAGAGACAATCGTTAGCTATGAGCCAGCAACCATTAGCCCTTCCTCCTCTGTACCTAAATCCAAATTTGTTCTCCCACTTTACAAAACTGTGAACTTCAGGGGAAACCTAGCTTTCCCCTAGCCCCTGCAGGCAGTGGAGGTGGTAAATCTTGACTTAGTTTAAGATGATTCAGTCCTCTTTACCAAACTGCTCTTTTTAGGCATGGGCAAGTAATGCAATTCTATCCAGTGAAATTTGAGCAGCAGTTTTTAAATTTTCATTTATGTAAGCGTGACTCTGGTCCCTGAGTACTTAAATTGAGATTCCAGCTTCACCATTTTCTAACTCGATGGGTTTGGGCAAGTTTACTAATGCTTTCCTGGACTTCAGGTTCTTCAACTGAAACAATTACGGCACTCACTCAGAGTCAGTGTCAAGACTCATAATGTTACGTGCATGGAACTGTACCTGATGCATAGTAAGGGCTCAGGAAGCAGCTATTGTATTCGTTCTCCTTTGTCGCACAACTAATTGCCCCCAGATTTAGAGGCTGAAAACAGTTGATCGGTGGATGAAGAACCTGGGAGCGACTGGGAGGCTCTGGCTGTCTGACAGAGGTGTTGGTCAGGGCTGTGGTCGTTGCCTGGGAAATCTTCCAGGCTCACCCATGCGGGCCTCATCACGCAGCTGCCTGTGACACAGCAGCTGATGTCCACCATTTCCACAGCAGCAGGCGATTCAAAAGAGACACACCCAAGACAGAAGCCACGGTCTTTTTTTATCTCCAAAGTGGCATCCTATTACTTCTGTCAAATTCTACTCATTAGAAGCAAGGTAGTAACTCTAGCCCATTTTCAAGGAGACGAGATGACACAAAGGTGTGAACTCTAAGAGGTGAGACTACTGGGGGCCGTTGCAGAGGCGATGACAGCCCCTGGTTGGTTTTTGTGTGTGTTTGTTTTACAGAGTTTACACTTTTGTTACTTCTCCTTTGTACTTTCCCTTTAAATGATACAATTCCTCTATTAGATCCAGGTTAAAAAAAAAAGATCCTCCATGACATTGCTTGTCTCCAATTTAACTCTGTCATGTATCAGAGTAATAAACAGATTTGTTCTTTGTCCCTTCTAAAGCCTGCCATGGGTCCTCTTAGGTTTTACAAGCAGCGTATGTTCAGCATTTTAGAGTTACAAGCATAATTGCCTCCTCAGTCTCTTTCTACTCCAAGCAGTAAATAGCCAGCTGCTTCCCTGTCTCTGATTTCCTTCTGATCTCACCTTCTTCCCTTTAGGGAGAAGCAATATCCTCCAGGGGCCCTAACATTCCCATCCTCCTGGGAGTGGAGAGGAGACTTTGTCCCACAAGCTCTGGCTTCTCAGATACTATTCCTTCAGTATGCAGCAAAAGCACTTTTCTTTTTTGTCTCAAGCAACAGGTGGGATCTTGGTTCCCCAACCAGGGATGTAACCCACACCCCTTTGCAATGGAAGCTCAGAGTCTTAACCACTGGACCACCAGGAAAGTCCAAAAAAAAGCTTTTAAAATGTGCATTCTTTTGTAGTTAGGGATAAATTGGTAGATTGGGGTTGACATATACACACTACCATATATAAAATAGATAACTAAAAACAACCCACTGTATAGCTCAGGGGACTCTACTCAGTACTGTGTGATGATGATTATGGGATAAGAATCTAAAAAGGAGTGGAGGGACTTTCCTGGCAGCCCCAGTGGTTAAGACTCCACGCTTCCGTTGGAGGAGTCACAGGTTGATCCCTGGTCAGGGACCTAAGATCAAGTAGCATGCCCATGGGTATGGCCAAAAAAAAAAAAGAGAAGTAATATTATTTTATAAAAAAGAGTGGATATATGCATATGTATAACTGATTCACTCTGTTGCACACCTGAAACACACAACATTGTAAATCAACTATGCTCCAATAAAAGCTAATTTAAAAAATAATAAAATGTGCACTCCTTTAATCTAATGTATTCCATTTATAGAAATGTATCCTACGATACTAAGAATGGCCCCAAAGAATGGTTTTCCATTGCAATAATTTTTAATCATTGTGAAAAAAACTGGAAACTAAATGCATCAATAAAAAGTGATGTGCATGTGTGCGTGCTCAGTAGCTTCAGTCATGTCTAATTCTTTGCGATCCCATGGACTGTAGCCAGCCAGGCTCCTCTGTCCATGGGGATTCTCCAGGCAAGAATACTGGAGTGGGTTGTCCTTTCCTCCTCCAGGGGATCTTCCAGACCCAGGGATTGAACCCATGTCTCTTATGTCTCCTGCATTGGCAGGTGGGTTCTTTACTATTAGCACCAAGTTGAGTACATTAAGCCATGTGCAAAGGGCTACAGAATCTGCAATGATTAAAACACAATTGTACTGGGTGAAGCCATAAGCAATTGTTGTTTTTGTAGTTCAAAACTGGTTAAATTTTGGTAATTCATATGGTTCAGCCAAACAGAAGAATATTTTTTGATATACAAATAGATTTACAGCCTACTGAGTGAAAAAAAGTTGAGTACCACAGTATTTATGGAACGATCTCATTTTTGTGTTGATAAACACACACAAATATATTTGTAAAGAAAAAATCCGGCAAAGCACACATCAAAATGTTAACAGTAGTTGTCTTTGGGGCACAGAATTATCCTTGTTCCAAAAATGAAGTTTCTGCTTTTTTTTCCAATCAATACTTCCTATCGGTGTAATGTTTACAGATTTGTAAATGAGTAAACTAGAACCTCAAAAAAGCATAAGATGCTAAATTCCAAGAGACCAACCCTACATTCTTATTTTTCATAATAATGGGTAATGCATTAAGCACAGCAGAAGCTAAACAGCTTTTCCGCAGGGAGCGGAGGTGCCAGGCCCAGTCGGCAAGAGCGGAGTCTTCCTGTGCAGGGATGGCCGAGCCTCGGATGCTCCAAGGACAGGCTTCTTCTCTAAGTGACTGCTCCGGGTTTGGGAAAGCAGAGAGACAAGAAACGTGCATGTCCCTCAGGACTTCTGTACCGCATTTGCTCTCTCTTCTTCCAGCCATAGCCCGGGTTTTGCTTGGGGATTCTCTGCGCCATAGTTTAGCCATAGTCTAGGGGTGGTTGCGTGACCCAGACTTGAACTAACCAGCGAGTCACATTCGTGCAAAGTGAGCACGTGACCCGAGAGAAGCCGCGGAAAGATGAACTCCAGCTCCTCAGCGCCCTCTGCCGGCCTTTCTGTTGAATTTTTCTTTATCCTTTATTTTAAAAATTAAATTTTAAAATTGACGTATAGTTGGTGGCGAGTCTTCCCTAGTAGCTCAGTTGGTAAAGAATTCGCCTGCAATGCAGGAGACCCCAGTTTGATTCCTAGGTTGGGCAAATCCCCTGGAGGAAGGCATGGCATGCCTGGAAAATCCTCATGGACAGAGGAACCTGGTGGACTACAGTCCATGGAGGTGCAAAGACGCGACTGAGCAACTAAGCACAGCACACCGTTTTCGGCTCAGTGGTCAAGAACTCGCTTGCCAACGCAAGTTCAATCCCTGGGTTGGGAAGATCCCCTGGAGAAGGGAATGAATGGCTACCCACTCTAGTATTCTTGCCTAGGAAATCTAATGGACAGAGGAGCCTGGCGGGCTGCAGTCCATGCGCTCACAGAAGAATCAGACACTGAGCAAGTAAAACAACAACAGATAGTCGATTTCCAATGTTGTGCCTGTTGAATTTTAAATTCAGTTATATCGCATTACTTTCTTCTCACTCACCCATATTGTGTGATTATTCCATTTTTATTCATTTTCTGTTCTTATTCCATGGCTGTATTACTTTTACCACGATGATCTATTCTTGCCTAATTAATCACCTCAAAACCTAGTGGCTTGAAACAATAAAGATCACATATTATTATCTTTCTCCATTTCCATGGGTCAGGAACTCAGACAGGGCTGAGCAGGTATGGCCTGTCTCTTTTACATGATGTCTGGACCCTCGGCAGAAAGACCCTGAGGCTGGGGACCTAGAATCATCTGAAGTCTCATCACGCCCTTGTCTGGCCAGTGACACTGAGGTCAGCTCAGGGACCCACAGGCAGGTGGTGCCTGGTATCTGCCAGAACACAGCATTTGGTCTGCCAGGCCTTTCCAGGTGCGCTTCCTTGAAATGGGAATCAGAACCCCAGACAAGACTATATACAACCCTTGGTTGTTATGCCTCGAAAGTCTATTTTTTTTAATTATTTTTAAAAATATTTATTTTAATTAGAAGGTGATTACAACATTGTGATGGTTTTTGCTGTATGTCAACATGAAGCCTCTGAATTTTCTTAATTAAAGTGCCCCCTCCCTTTTCTCCATGCCATGGCCTTGTTGAATCTCCAATGTTAGAAGACACATAAGAAACACTTTTATATTCCCCAGACTATCTCAGCATGGCCTGTAGAGAGTCTAACAGGTGGCACTAGTCTTTGCTAGAAAGGCTGCAGATGTGACTTGGAGTCTAGCGGAGTCATCCTAGGCCATCCTCAGATGTCAGACTGCAGCCTTTGACGTTTCATCCCCACAGCCACCCCTGTGCTCTGAAATACAGACTTTTGATAGAGACATGTTTTCCTCCCAGACTTCTGAATAACCCTATCCATGCAAAGTTATCTTTGGATCAAAGGAGATCCAGGAGAAGGCAGGGACCCAAAATACTGAATTCTTTCTGCAGGGGCCATGGTGCCCAGTGGACGCCCTGCAACACTCCCTTAAGCTGACATGCAAAGTGCTTCTAAAGCAAAAAGACTGAAGAATTCTCTGCTTGAATTCTTGTTTCAGAATATTACTGAGGTAAGTATGAGAAAAGGGGATTCGCCTTTGGTGGGGAGCCTTGTACCTCCTTCCTGTATGAGGATTTGCCCACTGCATTCCCTGAAAGCTCAGGTAGTAAAGAATCCTCCTGCAATGCAGGAGACCCTGGTTTGATTCCTGGGTCAGGAAGATCCACTGGAGAAGGAATAGGCTACCCTCTCCAGTATTCTTGGGCTTCCCTTGTGGCTCAGTTGGTAAAGAATTGGCCCGCAATGCAGGAGACCTGAGTTCCATCCCTGGGTTGGGAAGATCCCTGGGTTGGGGTCCTTGGGTTGGGAAGATCCCTTGGAGAAGGGAAAGGCTACCCACTCCAGTATTCTGGCCTGGAGAATTCCATGGACTGTATAGTCCATGGGATCACAAAGAGTCAGACATGACTGAGTGACTTTCACTTCACTTAGTTTCCCAGGACAGCTGGAACAATGTCCTAAAACAACAGAAATGGATTGTCTCACAGTCTGGAGGTGAAAAGTCAAAAGCAAGGAGTCTGTACCGCCAGCTCTCTGAAGGCTCCAGAGAAGGATCAGTTGCACGCTGCACTCTCTCTTTTTTAAAAAAACAATTGCATTTATTTTTATTTTTGGTTGTGCTGGGTCTTCGGTGCTGTGTAGGCTTTCTCTGGTTTCGCAAAGTGAGGGCTGCTCTCTAGCTGTGGTGCATGGGCCTCTCTTGCTGTGGAGCACGGGCTCCAGGGTGCGTGGGCTTCAGTAGTTGCCGTTCCCAGGCCTAGAGCACTGGCTTGGTAGGTGTGGCTTAGTTGGGCTTAGTTGCTCCACAGCTTGTGGGATCTTCCCGGACCAGGAATCGAACCCGTGTCTCCTGTGGATTCTTTACCACTGAGCCACCAGGGAAGCCCCATGACTCTGTTTAGCTTCTGGTGGTGTCCAGCAATCTTCAGCGGTCCTTGCTTGTAGACACATCACCCAATCTCTGCCTCTGTCATCACATGGCTTTCTCTCCATATATTTCTCAGTTTTCTTTTCTTATAAGAACACCAGTCATTGGATTAGGGCCCACCCTAATCCAGTATGACCTTATTCTAACCAATTACATCTTCTTGTTGTTGTTCAGTCACGAAGTCGTGTCCAACTCTTTGCGACCCCATGGACTGCAGCACGCCAGGCTTCCCTATCCTTCAGTATCTCCCAGAATTTGCTCAAACTCATGTCCATTGAGTTGATGATGCCTTCCAACTATCTCATCCTCTGTCACCCCCTTTTCCTTTATATCTGCAAAATCGCTATTTCAAGTAAAATCACATTCTGTGGTTCCAGGTGAACATGAATCCTTGGAAGACCCTATTCAATTCAGAGCCCTGACCCTGAGTCTGATGAGAATGCAAAAGATGTGGAACCCACCCACCTTTATAGAGTCTGAGAACACCTGATACGCAATTTCCCAGTCTCCCTGTCAGGCACACTCATGTGTGTGGGCTGGGCTTTGCCAGTGGACACCCCCCACAAAGGATTTTGTATCTGGAGCTGGAGTTCTTTCATAAAGAATCACAGGAAGAGAAATTCTTCTAGCTGGTCATGTGTATTTGTCAGCCTTGGTGGCTCAGACAGTAAAATATCTGTCTACAATGCGGGAGACCCAGGTTCAATCCCTGGATTGAGAAGATCCCCTGGAGAAGGAAATGGCAATCCACTCCAGGACTATTACCTGGAAAATCCCATGGACAGAGGAGCCTGGTAGGCTACAGCCCATGGGGTCGCAAAGAGTCGGACATGACTGAGTGACTTCACTTTCACTTTCTTTATAGGTAACATATACTGGGCTTCCCAGGTGGCTCAGTGGTAAAGAATCCACCTGCCAATGCAGGAGATGCAGATTTGATCCCTAGGTCGGGAAGATCCCCTGGAGGAGGAAATGGCAACCCACTCCAGTATTCTTGCCTGGGAAATTCCATGGATAGAGGACCCTGGTGGGCTACAGTCCATGGGATCAAAAAGAGTTGAACACGACTGAGCGAGTGAGCAAGCACAAAGGCACGGGTAACAAGTACTGGTGCTTAGTCCCTCAGTCGTGTCCAACCTTTTGTGACCCCGTGGACTGTAGCCCACCAGGCTCCTCTGTCCACGGGGAGTCTCCAGGCAAAAATACTGGAGTGGGTTGCCATGCCCTCCTCCGTGGGTAGGGGATCTTCCCAACCCAGGGATCGAACCCAGGTCTCCTGCATTGCAGGCAGATTCTTTACTGTCTGAGCCACCAGGGAAGCCTCAACAAGTCCCACCCCCACCCACCTAATCTCAGTGGTTTCCAACAGCCCCAAACATGGGTTTCTCATTCATGGTTCTGTGGCTGGACTGTGCCTTGGCTGGTTTCTCCCGGGAGCCCACGGGCTGGGCTCCAAGATGTTTGATGGGATCAGGAGTACTCCATGTTTTTCCAGAGCTTGGGCTGGAGGAACAGCAGCTCCCTGGAGTAGGCTCTTCTCGTACAAGAAGGCAGGAGCGCAAGAGCAGGGCAGAAACACTGCTCAGAAAGGGCACACAGTTACGTTTCCCAAATTCCGTGTGTCAGTGCAGGTCACACAACCAAGCCCCAAATCAGCAAGGCAGGCAGGCATAGGGTGGAAGAGGGGTGAAGGAATTCTTCCTGGAAAATAACAGAATTGGACTTCCCTGGTGGTACAGTGGATGAGAATCCACCTGCCAATGCAGGGGACACGGGTTCAATTCCTGGTCTGGGAAGATTTCACATGCTGCAGAGCAACTAAGCCTGTGTACCACAACTACTGAGAGCTTCTCTGCTGGCTCAAACAGTAAAGAATCTGCCTGCAATGCAGGAGACCGGGTTTGATCCCTGAGTAGGGAGGATCCCCTGGAGAAGGGAATGGCAACCCACTCCAGTATTTTTTCCTGGAGAATCCCATGGACAGAGGAGCCTGGCGGGCTATAGCCCCTGGGGTTGCAAAGAGTCGGACATGCCTGAGCGACTAACACTTTGCTTTCACTTTCACCACAACCTCTGAGCCTGTGTGCTGCAGCTGCGTAGCCTGCATGCTGAGCTTCTAAAATTCATGTGCCTGAAGCCTGTGCTCCATAACAATGAGAAGCCTGCGCACTGCAACCAAACTGTAGCCCCCTGCTCTCTGCAACTAGAGAAAGTCTGCATGAAGCAATGAAGACCCAGCACAACCAAAAAAGAAAATAACAGAATCTACCACACCAGGGCAGCAACATAAGATGCTAGATGGCAGCGGGTGTCCTTTCTGGTCTGGTTCTGGGCTGTGATCCTGCCAGTATTTCTGGACCAATTTCTAATTTTGGTTCTCAAGCCAGTTCTGTGAGCCTCTGGTCGGTTCCTTTTCAGTTTCAATCAGTGGCTTCTGTGGCTTGTGACTCAGGATTTCATCCCGTTAACTCCTCCCTGGCCTTAAACATGGCTTGGGGGTCTCCAGCCTAGTGTTTCTCAGTCCCAAGCCCACCCATCTGCCCGCTCTGGGGATGGAACTCTGAAAACCACATTGCAGACCTTGCCAGCTGACTTCCTGATGGGTCCAGCCCATCTAGAGAAAGGTTGGCAGGGAGGAAGCGAGGAGGGGTATCTTTTCTACTGCTTGAAGCCCTTGTCCGAGTTGTCTTGGAACTGCGGTTTGCCCCAACCTCCAGATTTCTCCAGCATCTCCGAGCCTGCTCCCTTGTGTCCTGTGCTGTGTTACCGCAATGGTGGGGCAGTGCCCCCTCCTGGGGGGTGTTTTCTGATGCAGTTTATTGGTGCTTGGATCATCTCTAATCATTGCTCCAGGTTGCAAACTTCCACTCAAGTTTGTCATGTCCCAACTAAGTACAGCCCTGGACCTTCTTCCAAGCCCTGCCTCTGGGTGGCCAGGCATGCCCTTGGGGCCTCCAGAGTCCTGGAGCATTTCAGGGAGGCATCGGCAGTGCATAGTCATCAGGAACAGAACACAGTCCTGTGGCATTGCTGGGCGTTGTCCCTGCCGGGAACCTGATCGTTCCTGTGTGCAGACCACAGAGGCGTCTGTATCCAGAACCTCCTAGGAGAAGCTGGTGAGGCTCCAGCAAGGCCCCGGGGACTCAACAGGCTTCACACACAGCCCTTCCCACTTAATCCCTTTGCACAAAAGCCCTAGTCTCTCTCCCTTTCCTGGTAGAGCCTTGATGGGCCAATAAAACTAGACACTAAGTCATTATCCACTGAAAAACTAGTTTCCCTTGCCTTGAGGGCTGGAAGGACTCATTCTTCATCTACTACTGTAAAGGGAAGGGAAATATTCAGAAATATTTGCCCCGAGGGGATGTGCTTGGGGAGGGGGTGGGGGGAGACTCCCTTCCTAGACTGTGTTGAATCCTTCCAAAGCAGGGAAGAAAAACAAAACTGTTAAATTTTCCTATTTAGAAAGTTCATACGTTGCCCCAGCTTTTAAATGAAAATAAGCTTAAAAATACAAACAAAAAGTCATGAACTTCGAATTAACATTAAATCAACGTGATGGATGATGTTTTACCAACACTAGATTACTGTGGATCACTGGTGTGTGGTTTACTGGGAGAAAGATGTTTTTTCAACTTGACTTTTTTTTTTGGATAATGGACCATTATTTGAGTCACTGACATTTTCACTGTCGATTTTTTTTTGTTTGTTTTGAATAATAAACTCCTTTTAAACCACCTATCTATTATTTTAATGAGTCAATCAATTTAATTGTGCACTCTGCCAATATAATCAGAAAATATTTTTTTAAAGTATTTAACGAAATTCTTTTATTGTTTTTACTCCATTTAACTGCTAATGCATATTGTTGCAAGTTGGATGGGAAGAAGAAGACAGCTGCAAACTCCATCATCTTGCAAGACCAACACAATTCTCTTGCCATCTTTCTCTCTTTGAACTCTGGTGAAGCATTTGTCTTCAATGCTATAGCACACTGATTCATCAGCCATGAACATGACCTTAATCTAAATGGAAAAGCAGGTTTACATGGTGAAGCGGCAGTTGGTTTCTGGTGTGGTCATCTAGGCGATCCCAAAAGTGAAAACAGAACATCCAAAACTTTTGGTAGAACTCATAACCCTCCAGAATATGCCTGTGACCCCAAGTGAGAAGCACCATCCAGAATTCCATAGGGGAAAGAAAAGAGGGATTGCTCAGTGGCTATGTGCATGAGCCCAGGAGATTCTCTCTGCTGACGGCAGAAACAGCTTGGAAGCGCCCAGTAGGTGGAAGGATGTGGGGGTGAGTTTCCAGCCACACGTGAAGACACCTCCTATACATCTGAGGAGGAGGCAGCCTCCTCCAGAAAGCTGGACGCAATCCTGGCCAGAGTAACAAACATAAGATACATGGTTGCCTTTCACTGTCCTTCCTGGAGACTTGAGCTGTAAATTTCCCAAGAAGGCTGAAATGAGTATGGTCTGAAAAAAAAAAGAAGGAAAATAAACAGTAAATAATAAAGACTGCTTTGACTCTCCATGAGCAATACTTTCCAGAGCGACAGGCAAACACATATGTTGGATTTTCTGGTTTCAGCTCAGCTGTTCTTCTTTCTATGAAGTGTCCTCCCAGGAATTCCCCGGCGGTCCAGTGGTTATGACTCTGTGCATTCACTGCCAAGTTTCTCTGGTTGAAGAGCTAAGATCCCATAAGTCATGCAGCCAAAAAAAAATGAAAAATACTTCTCCTTGATTAGAAAAGTCTGATTCATCATAAGAAATCTGGAAAACACAATAAAGTGGGTAGGAATCAAACAAATTTCTACAGCTCAGAGATAATCATCACCAACTTAAAATTTTTTTTTTTTTACTTGAAGTAGAGTTGATTACAATATTGTGTTAGTTTCTGGTGTACAGTCGAGTGATTCAGTTATGCATATGTATATCTTTTTTGGGGGGTTCTTTTCCATTACAGTGTATTACAAGATATTGAATATATTTCCCTGTACTATGCAGTAGATCCTGTTCATCTATTTCACATGTCGTAGTTTGTATCTGCTCATCCCAGACTCCTAATGCATCCCTCCCCTGCCCTTTTCCCCTTTGGTAACTGTAAGTTTGTTTTCTATGTCTGTGAGTCTGATTCTGTTTATCAAATAAGTTCATTTGTATAATTTTTTAGAATTCACATACATGTGTGATATCATATGAAATTTGTCTTTCTCTGTGTGACTTGCCTCACTTAGTATGATAATCTCTAGGTCCATCCATGTTGCAGCAAATGGTATTATTTCATTCTTTTTTATGGCTGAGTAATAGTCCATTATAGGGCTTCCCAGGTGGCTCAGTGGTTAAGAATCCACCTGCCAATGCAGGAGACACAGATTCGATCCCTGATTGGGAAGATGCCCTGGAGAAGGGAATGGCTACCCACTCCACTCCACTCCAGTATTCTTGCCTGGAGAATCTCATGGATAGAGGAGCCTGGCGGGCTATAGTTCATGGGGTCGCAAAGAGTCGGACACGACTGAGCACACCTGCAGGCCTATATATATCTCACGTTTTCTTTTTATCTGTTCAGTTGTCAGTGGACATTTAGATTGCTACCATTTCCATGACTTGGCTATTGTAAATAGTACTGCAATCAACACCAGGGTGTACATATCTTTTAAAATTAAAGTTTTCTCCAGATATGGGCCCAGGAGCGGGATTGCTGGGTAATTTGGTAACTCGATTTTTAGTTTTCTGAGGAATCTCAATACTGTTTTCCACAGTGGCTGTACCCAATTACTTTCCCACCAACAGTGTAAGAGGGTTCCTTTTTCTCCACACCCTCTCCAGCATTTATGACTTATAGACTTTTTGATGATGGTCATTCTGACTGTTTGGAGGTGACACCTCATTGTAGTTTTGATTTGCGTTTCTCTAATAATTAGGGAATGTTGAGCATCTTTTCATGTGCCTATCGGATGCCTTCTTCAGAGAAATGTCTGCTTAACTTTTCTGCCCATTTTTCCATTGGGTCATTTGCTTTGTTGTTACTGAGCTGTTTGTATATTTTGGAAAGTAGGCCCTTGTCAGTCGCATCATTTGCAAATATTTTTTCCCCGTCTATAGGTTGTCTTTTCATTTTATTTATTGTTTCCTTTGCTGTGCAAAAGCTTATATGTTGAATTAGATTCCATTTGTTTATTTATTTTATTTCTTATTGCCTTGGCAGACTGACCTAAGAGAACATTGCTATGACTTATCTCAGAAAGTGTTTTGCCTATGTTTTCTTCTAGGAGTTTTATGGTATTGTCTTTAAGTCTTTAAGCCATTTTGAATTTTTTTGTGTGTGTATGGTGTGAGGGAGTGTTCTAACTTTACTGATTTATGTGTGGGATGTCCAACTTTCCCAATACCACTTGCTAAAGACACTGTCTCTTCTACATTGTATAGTCTTGCCTCCTTTGTTGAATTGACCATATATGTGTGGATACCACTAACTTTCCAAAGTATGTTCCTCCACTCCTTTGTGGTATAAATTTCCTTTCCTAGAATATAGTTATAAATCATACCATGAGTACCATTCGATAGAACTTCCCCTGACCCCTACCAAGCACTATTATGACATAAGCGTTTCTCCCATGATTCACTAGGAAAGCACTCACACTTGAAAATAGATTTTGGAGATTCTATCTTTGTCAGTTCATTACGTAAATGCCAAAAAATGTTTTCATTGAGAAATAATCATAATCGCACAAGAAGTTGAAAAACAGCACACAGCGTTCCATGTACTCTTCGCCAGCTTCCCCTAATGGTGACATCTTATGTAACTACCGGACGATATCAGGAAATATATTGACATTGGTACAGATCTATAGAACTTATTCAGATTTAACCAGTTTTTTACACGTGCATGTTATTACCTCAATTTTATTTGACAGAGAAAACCAAGACTCAGATTGGTTTAGCATCTTCCCGAGCTGCCCTGCTTCTGAAGCTGGCATATAGACCTAGGTCTGTCTGATTTGGAAGTCTGCATATTTCTCACTTATTCTGAGGAGTAGAAGGAGCATCACGAGACAAATAATTTTTAGCAGGCGAAACACTGAAAACTTAAACAGCATCTCAGAATTGGTCTTAGTAACAAGGAGATCCAGGCTTGGTTCTACCACTAACTGTAAGATACTGGGAAAACTAAATTTCTATTGGCTTCAGGGTCATGAGCTGTTCTAAGACAGGATGCCCACAGAAGGACAAGTGTATCAAACACACACACACACACACTGTTATTTTAATCCCTAGACATAGTAGCCCCCCTAAAAATGTTCTGGATGGAAAAACTTTAATAGAAACTCCTGAGTCTGGAGTTAAAAGGTTTAAGTAAATTGATTATAGTACGGTTACATTTGATGTGAATTCGGATTGTGGAAGTCGCAAAGAGTCGGACACGACTGAGCGACTGAACTGAACTGAAATAATGGAAGAATATGAGTAAAGCCTGATTCTATGTCCCATAGTAGAAATACAGAATCCCACCCAATTAAAATATTAATATTAGCCAAGAATCCCTCAATCTCAAAACTGATGGGACTGGAGATTGTACACCATTCATGACTTGGCCACAGGGTGGCGCCACTTCAATGGGTAAGCAAACATGTCTGTTTTACCAGCGTAGAAACCACGGCGGTGTGTGCGGGTGTATTGGGACTTTGGGTTCAAGTGGTCTTAAAAGAGCTGAAGCTGATGTTGTAATACATTGATGTTGTAATCACTTTTGTGGAAAGGTTAGCTGAGCTAGATTGCTATGAAGAAGGCCAATCACTGTGTGCGTGCGCGCGTGCTAAATGGCTTCAGTCGTGTCCGACTCTTTGCGTCCCCATGGACTTTAGCCTGCCAGTCTCCTCTGTCCATGGGATTCTCCAGGCAAGGATACTGGAGCGGGTAGCCATTCCCTTCTCCAGGGGATCTTCCTGACCCAGAGATTGAACCCGCGTCTGTGTCTCCTGAATTGGCAGGCAGGTGCCACTAGCGCCACCTGCTGCTGCTGCTGCTAAGTCGCTTCAGTCGTGTCCGACTCTGTGGACCCCATAGACGGCAGCCCACCAGGCTCCCCCGTCCCTGGGATTCTCCAGGAAAGAACACTGGAGTGGGTTGCCATTTCCTTCTCCAATGCATGAAAGTGAGAAGTGAAAGTGAAGTCGCTCAGTCGTGTCCGACTCCTAGCGACCCCATGGACTGCAGCCCACCAGGCTCCTCTGTCCATGGGACTTTCCAGGCAAGAGTACTGGTGTGGGGTGCCATCACCTGGGAAGCCCCAGTTTATGTGCCAGCCTTCCACACAATAATAGAGATGGTGCAGAGAGCAAAGGTCCAATGAAAGCACAAGACTACAATGGTTGTAAAATTTGTTTTCTGAGAATCATGCCCCCGAATTTAGAATGACTTATGAGGGAAAATAATTCTTAGAGTACTGAGTGTTAAATGATGTGACTCTTTAGCAACCCATCATTCTTAGGAAATGTGATAGATCAGATTCTAATACCTAAGTGTGGGTCAGGTCAGCTAGAAGGGAAGTTCTGACCTATGAGTCTGTCCCAGAAAACCTAATTCCCTTCAAGATACAAGAGAAGAAGCAAGGGATTCCAGTGGTTGGGACTCTATGCTTCTACTGCAGGGGGCATGGGTTTGATTCCTGATCAGGGAACTAAGATCTTGAAAGCCGCAAAACCAAAAGAAAAACAAAAAGCCTGAAAACCACAAGAGAAGAAACAGGTTTTCACTCCATTGTGTGCTCATCCCCCTTCCCTCTGCCTGGTTCTCGTTCCCACCCATCCACCTCCACGACCGAGCTTTTGTCAGTGCCTTTTCCTTACCTCAATAATGAGGAAAGTGAGGCTCAGAGAGGTTAAGTAATTTCCCGAAGACCTCACAGCTGGCAATCAGCAGAGTTGGAATTTGAACTTAAGTAAGCTGAGCGCTGAAGAATTGATGCTTCTGAACTGTGGTGTTGGAGAAGACTCTTGAGAGTCTCTTGGACTGCAAGGAGATCCAACCAGTCCATTCTGAAGGAGATCAGCCCTGGGATTTCTTTGGAAGGACTGATGCTAAAGCTGAAACTCCAGTACTTTGGCCACCTCATGCGAAGAGTTGACTCATTGGAAAAGACTCTGATGCTGGGAGGGATTGGGGGCAGGAGGAGAAGGGGACGACAGAGGATGAGATGGCTGGATGGCATCACCGACTTGATGGACATGAGTCTGAGTGAACTCCGGGAGTTGGTGATGGACAGGGAGGCCTGGCATGCTGCGATTCATGGGGTTGCAGAGAGTCGGAAAGGACTGAGTGACTGAACTGAACTGAACTGAACAGGTGATACCAAAGCCTGCTTCGTTCCCGTACCACAGGGCGCCTCTACACTGTGCTTGTGTGGTTACCTCCACCATCAAAAATTCAGCAGGAGCAAACAGGTTGTCTGCCTGTGATGGAGGTGGAGGGAAAGTATTTCTCAGTAAGACAGCATTGCTCTTTGGTAATCTATTTCAATGTGCCAAGCGTCCTTGGACGGAATGATTTTGATGACTGTTTAGGCAGAAGCGGTCACTCCTCTTCTCCAGATGTAATGCCACCATCTGTAATTATCATAGCAATGGTATGTCTGTCAGCAAACCTCTCAGTCATTTGCGAGATTTTATTTAAGTCAGCAGACTTTTAGTTTCCTGGAGTCAAGGAGAGGTTGATGTAGGCGGGGCAGAAAGGGTAGAAGATTGTGACACAGCAGCAACGGCTGGAACAGCTGAAAGCTGCAAATACTTCCCCCGTCTTTGGGAAATTGTAATGTTATTTTTTTCCATCCATTCACCAAACACAGATGAGGAAAGAGAAAGCATGAGACCCTGGATAATTTACTCATTGCCTGATCACAGGCCAGCACCTGCCTTATAAAAACAGCATCATTCTGAAAGTGGGGTGGCTGTGTTCCTGATTGAACTGAAAGTAGAAATGCAATTGATTCTCCTAAGTATGATTATAGGGGATGTACATAACATGTTTTTTTTCTCAAAATGCTTTTACATCCGTTATCTTAATTTATCTCTGCACAACATCCTTGCCTTGAACAAACTTATTATAGCACTTATCACCCTGTAGTTAATGTTTAGTGTATATGTCCATTTCTCTTGCTGGTTTATGACCCTCTTCAGGGCAGAGACCCTGCCGGATTTATGCATCTAAATAGCTCGAGCACTTGGCAAAGTATTAGTTAGGGCTTGTGCGTGCTCAGTTGCATCCGACTCTTTGTGACCCCATACACTGTAGCACGCCAGGCTCCTTTGTCCACGGAATTTTCCAGGCAAGAATACTGGAGTGAGTTGCCATTTCCCACACCAGTGAATCTTCCCAACCCAGAGATTGAGAATCTGCCTCTCCTACATCGGCAGGAGGATTCTTTACTACGGAGCCATCTGGGAAGCCCTAGTTACTGCTTGTTTCATTGAAGAAGATAGAAACACACTGGATGCAGGTTAAGTAAGGGGGGGCTTTGTTTCAAGGCGCCCCAGGGTAGGTGTACAACCACTGCTTGGCCTAACAGGAATCAGGCTCTCTGGCTATTCCTCATCTCTTGCCTCAGTAACACCTCCTCTTTGAAGAACTACCTTTCACTCCTTCCTGGTTCCCTGGCTGAGAACCTGGCTGGCAGCATGTCCGGAGTGGCGGTGTAAGTTGTCCAGTCCTGAACCAAGAGCCTTATCACCCTGTCCCAACCTCACCCGTCTCCAGGAGTCAAGACTCTCATTGGTCCAGCCTTGGTGAAGTGTTCACCTCTAGCACAATCAACTGCAGCCAGAGGGGTGTGGTCCAATCTAGAAGGAGATTGTTGGCATGGTAAGGCACCTGGTAGTGGCAGGAAGGAACAAGGCACAGTTTCCTGAAAAAAAAAAAAGAAAGAAAGAAAGAAACAGTAGGGGGCCTCATCTCGGTATACACTTGATGCTCTATAAATGCTTACAGATCTGCCTGGCTCTAAATGTGGCGGAACGCTGGGCTTCTTCCAGTTCCTCAAGCCTGCGGAGCTCTTTTTGGATGCTGGGCTTCCGGATGGCTCTTTCTCACCACCATCCCTGTGGCCTCGCTAACTCCAGCTCCTCCTTTGGATCTAGATTCGGGTTCGGTGCTTCTTCATTAAATGGCCTTTCCTGACCCTGCCCAGAATATCCTGCTCTATTTCTTTAGAACACTCAACACCTTGCTGTGACTTGTTTAATTCCTGCCCTCCCCCCAACCCCCAAGACTGTAAGTTCCAGTGTTCCCAGAGGTCCCAATAGCTCCTGGCCCAGTGGACAGCCCCGCAACTTGGAAGTGGGGGCAGCAGGGGCGTTTATGCCCTGTTGTTAAGCAAACCTCTGACCAATGGGAGGTGGGAGAAGTGAATAAATTCTTGCCCTTTTACCCTCCATGGACTGTCCTGAGATGAAATTTGTGTAGCTTTTGAGAAGATGGCCCTGGAAGATTAAGTACCCTCACGTTGACAGTTTCCTCCTCACCCACCTCTCCTGTGAAGGGACAAGGATTTCCACTCTCTGGAATTTCACTCCCTTTTGAACTAGTAGTCAGAGTCTTCCCCTCAGGCTCTGCTTTCTGGGTAACTCAGGCTATGTGGCTAACTCTAGCTGGCATACATGAAAAAATTAAGTGTAGTGGCCTTTGGTTAGCACAGTGCTTAAACAAAGTTTCAGAAATCCCACCGGCTCCATCCCTAGGGCCTGCTTTTCCCCATTTTAGTTGTCTTTTTTTTTCCTTTTGGCCACGCAGCACGGATCTTAGTTCCCCTACAAAGGGATGGAACCTGTGCCCCCTGCAGTGGAAACTCAGTGTCCTAACCACTGGACTGCCAGGGAACTCCTTAGTTTTCTGCTTATTGAAGATTCCTCTGAATGGAGGCAAGGTTTCCACCTGCAGCTCCTGCTTGTTCTCACGCATGAACGCTTCTCCTACCTCCTGGCTTCAGGCTGAGACCAGAGTTGACCCTCATGGTCTGGGATGGGCCCAGGTAGGGTCACGTGTTTTCCTCTGACCCAATCACTGTGGTGGGTAAGGACCAAGATCCTTCTCTGGGTATCCTATCCTTTTAAGTTTCAGGAGCAGTGATAACGTGGCAGAAGGGGCAAGATGAGGCCCATAAAATACCATATGGGCTGTGGCATTGGAGAGGGGAGTACCACAGATGCAGATGGCAAGGAGTCTATGACCCACCCCCCTTCCTCTCATCCAGTACACACCCAGGGGAAGAGGAGAAGAGATCTGGGTGATCAGGTCCCCAAGCAGTCAGGATGGGAGGCCAGAGCTGGGGTGGACAGGCTCACTTCTACAACGGGCTCTCCCCAGAGCAGCCTCTGCTGTCAGGGCCCTTGAATATAGCTCAGGCACACCCCCAACCATGAGGTCCAAGCTGGCACTGGTCTTCTGTGTTCTCCACAGCAGCATCAGGACCTGTCTGCTGTAAAACTCTCAGTTTGGAGGCTTCCCAGGGACCCAGACATGCCTCCACCAAGGGCTGAGTTCACGCAGGGTTGTGGACCCCAGGTAGAAGCAGCCTGGAGGCTCCTCATTTACTACAAGCTTTCAGCCAGGTAAACCCTCCCCTTCCCCTTGGGGAGACACCATCCTAGAGAAGTCTCCTTCTAGAGGTCAGCCAGGACTTTCCAGACACCAGGCCAGAGGCTCCCTCTGGGCTGTCTGCTCAGTCATGGGGTCACCATCCTCCACCATGAGAGCCTTCTGGGCCTCAGTGCTGTGTCTTTGGACACTCTTATTCCCACTGCGATAGTGTCTGCACCTCCATGGGACCTGGGGCCCTGTGGAGTTGGTTCTCAGCCCCTGGTGCCTGCTGAGAAGTGTCAACACTCATAGAGCGCTTACCACCCCAGGAACTGTCTAAGAACTTCATGATATGGATTCATTTCACCCTTATGGGAAGACCCTGAGAACAATGTCTATTGACCATGACTGGAACCCAATCTGAAAAAAGAGATCAGTAAAAAACATTTTGGTGACCTTTAGGCCAATATGAACTGAGGATTAGATGATGTAAAGAATTATTGTTACTTTTGTGAGATATGATAATAATGTTGTGGTTCCTGTAGGAGAAAAAAGTCACTTTGGGGCATAACAAATCATTAGAGGTAAAATTTGATGATGTCTATGCTTTACTTTAAAAATTCAATTAGATGACAATTAAACGAAACAAATATGGCAAAATACTAAAGACGGTTAAATCTGGGATAGTGGTATATGGGTGTTTATTACACTTATCTCTACTTTTCTGTACATTTGAACATTTTATAATAAAAAACAAAAACTTTGGGGTACTTCCCTAATGGCCCAGTGGTTAAGAATCTGCCTTCCAATGCAGGGGATGTGGGTTGGACCCCTGGTCAGGGAACTAAGATCCCACATGCCGAAGGCGGGGCACGTGAATCAGCAAACTACAGTGAAAGATCCTATTTGCTGCAACTAAAACCTGATGTAGACAAATAAATGTATTAAAATTTTTTTAAATAGGAGGTAATTAGTAATCTCATTTTACAGATGAGAAAGCTGAGGCATGGAGAGGTCAGGTAGAGAGTGGCTGAGCTGGAATTAAGCCCTGCCTCACACACCCTGTTTCTCAACACAATGACGCATGCTCATGTTTGATAAATATTTGTTACAACAGTGGTCTTTAGGGTTTGGGCTGTTCCACCTCAGATGTGTTCCTGGAATACATGTTTTACCTTGGGTCCCAGGTCACACACCCAGAGCTTTCCAAGTGGCCTCTAGATTGACTAGGCTCCTACCGAACTCCTAGTCTCCTAACAGTTTTCCACAGGGCAGCCAGAGGGACTTTTCTGGACTGTAGCCTGCTAGGCTCCTTTGTCCACGGAATTTTCCAGGCAAGAATACTGGAGTGGGTAGCTATTCCCTTCTCCAGGGGATCTTCCCAACCTAGGGATTGAACCTAGGTCTCCTGCATTGCAGGCAGATTCTTTACTGTCTGAGCCACCAGGGAAGTCCCCCAATTTTTTTTTTTTTTATTATAAAATGATCAAATGTACAGAAAAGTAGAGATAAGAGTACAATGAGCACCTATATATCCATAATTCTCTGGATATACAATATCTATGTATCCATACTTCCATGGAAATATGTACTTCTCTGGATATAGAATAATGCACACAATTTAAAATTCAAATAATGCCAAGGAAAAATTTCAAAGAAAATACAGTAAAAAATGATTCTCCCTGGGAATTCCTTCATAGTCCAGTGGTTAGGACTCGGCACTTTTACTGCAGGAAATCCAGGTTCAGTCCCTGGTAGGGGAATTAATATCCCACAAGCCACATGGCACGGCCAAAAAAAAAAAAAAAAGGTGATTCTCCCTGCCATTCAGCCACTGGGTTCCTGCATGGAGGCCAGCACTCTACCTAGTATCCTTTCAGATCCGGTCTAAGTGCATAGAAGCAAATAGGAACAGGGGAGGAAAGGCAAGACCTCCTTCTGCTCTGTCCCCTACCCTACCTACCTCTAACCAGGGGAGCTCCGTTTTACGTTTTTTATAGCTTGGCCTCTTCTATAAGATCTTATTTGAAGAAGGGGTTCCTAGTGCTAAAAAAAGGTGGGAAGTCACTGGCTAAACTGACACAGCAGCCCTTCCCCGCCTGGTCCACCTTTACAGCCAATGGGCCCCCCTCCCAGCCAACTCACGTTCAGCCACACCAGGTGACTGTCCCCCATTCATGCCCTGCGCTTTCTCATCTACCACTTTGCTCGTGGCATTGCTGGAATGACTTTGTCTCTGCTTGGTGAGTTCATCCTTTAAGATCCACCTCAAATATCACCTCCTGCATTAGTCGTCTGTCACCTGTCATGTCCAACTCTGTGCAACTCCATGGACTGCAGCCCTCCAGGCTCCTCTGTTCATGAGATTATCCAGGCAAGAATAGTGGAGTGGGTTGCCATGCCCTCCTCCAGGGGATCTTCCTGGCCCAGGAATGGAACACGCCTCTCTTATGTCTCCTGCATTGGCAGGGGGTGTCTTTACCAACTGAGACAGCAGGGAAGTCCGGTCATCTATCACATTGTAACAAATCACCCTAAAACCTTGTAGCTTAAAACAATAAGTATTTATTATCTTCCTCCATTTGTGAGGGTCGGATCTGAGGGTGGCTTAGCTGGGTGATTCTGGCTCAGGGTCTCTCATGAGGTGGTAGTCAAGCTGTTGACAGGGCTGCGGTCTCCGTTGAGGGCCTGACTGCCTACCACACTTGCCTGGCTGTCGGCAGACAGCCACGGGTCCTGGGTCCTTTCCTCAGGGCTGCTCATGACCTGCCAGCTGGCTTCCTCTCGAGCAAGTGATCCAAGAGAGCAAGACAGAGGGGACCCAGCATGGAAGCCACGATCTTCCATAACCTGTGCTCGGAAGTTTCCTATCATCACCTCCACTTTATTCTATCAGTCACACAGACCAACCCCAATGCCGTGTGGGAGGGAGCTACAGGGGGGTGTGAATATCAGGAAGCGAGGCTCAATGGGGCCATCTCAGAGGCTGCCAGCCTCAGATCTCCCATGTAGTCCTTGGGGGATTGGCACTTTGAATACCCTTCTGTGAAGCTTGTGTTGTGGATGGTGGCATTAGTGGTAAAGAACCCACCTGCCAATCCAGGACATGTAAGGGATGCAGGTTTGATCCCTGGCTCTAGAAGTTCCCCTGGAGGAGGCCATGGCAACCCGCTCCACTATTCTCGCCTGGAGAATCCCATGGACAGAGAAGCCTGGAGGGCTCCAATCCATGGGGTCACAAAGAGTTGGACACGACTGAAGTGACTTAACATTCACACACCAGTCTCACTCCCAGATGGCAAACTCTTGGGGGACAGTTACTAAACCTTATTTATCTTCCCCTTCCTTTTTAGGCCCACATATTCTCTAACATAGAGTACACATTCAAAAAATGTCAAATTAATTCTGAAGGCATGCATAGATGAATAAACGAATGAATTAGTAACTCTCTGGGTGGATAATTCAAAAGACTAGAGGAGATGGCATGAACATATGATTAATTTACCCCATTTTCTGCCACAAGGTACCTAAGATGTTCGTTGCTTAGAGCTTGCTTTCTTTTCCTCTGGTTACTTCTCCTTCCCCAACGCCTCATGGTTACAGCATCAGAGGGCTTTCTCAACATCTTGGTCTAACAGCGGTTCACCTCTCATCACAGCTGAGTGGATCAGGGCCAAGCACCTGACCCAAGATGGGCCAATGGGCTTCAAGGAACTTGAAATGGGACTAAGAGAGGCCAAGCTTCAGTCTGGCTGCTTCCTTGCCAAAAGGGTCCTGGAAATCTGGAGACTGTTGACAGTAGCAGTTCTTTGATCCATGGACTGGGGAGCAGAGAAAGCCAGTCTGCTCCAATAGGAGGGTGAGAAGGAAGAGAGAGGGGAAGGGTAGCCGAGTTTGCAGAAGCCCACAGTTCCTGCTTCCTGTTCAATCTGAACCTGGCTGCAGCTCCAGCTTGATCCCCATGAGACACACGTATATATTTTAAAAATTTGTATACGCTTTTAAAGGTTACTTTCTATTTGCAGGTATTACAAGATATTGGCTGTAGTCCCCGTGTTACAAATACATCCTTGAGCCTGTCTTATACCCAATACTCTCCCATCCCTAGATTGCCCTCCCCAACTTGTATTCTTATAATAGGGGCTCAAGCAATGGTGTGCTAGAGCTGGTTCACACTGGCTCCTGAAAGCTAGTTGTACATCTCTCTCCATGGGAGCACCTGGGAGCTTGACATAGACCATAGCCACGACAGTCACATCATAGAAATCAGAAGATGCTACAGATAGTATCCCCCAGTAATAAAAACTGGTTATTAAACATTAACAAGCACATCACTGGGTTTAAGATAATTCCAGGGGGCTTCTGTAAGGTACAGCGTAAACAGTCTTTCTGACTAAAGCCTCTGCTGGACAAGCTCCTACTCAGGCTCTGTGGCCCAATGCATCTCCCTTGAGAAGCCTCCTCTGCTGTTTGTGGCAAGCTGGTTCTCCGTGTATTCCCAGAGCCTAGGAGACACTGTGAGACTATCCAGAACTCTGAGGGCTACGTGACACAGGCCAGGCATGAGACAGACACCCCACCTAGGCAATAATCGCCTATTGCCCTTGGAGTGAAGTCCAGGCTCCCCAGCAAGGCCGACTGTTCCTCTGAGCCATGGCCCTTGCCCTCCTCGCATCTCATTCCTGCCCACTCCATCCCCACCCCATCACCTCGCCCTGGCCTCCTCAGCTTTCCCAACCTCTAGCCCAGAGTCTCTACCCCGTGAGCTGTCAGCCATTTGGAGACTATGATAAAGATCACAGACCTTCGCTTTGAAGGAAGCAGGCATACACACACACACACAAAGATTTGCCTATAACTTCAAGGCTTCATGGACCAAACAGCTTCTTTCCCTTTAAAAAAAATGTTATGTGGTTATTTATTTATTTTTGGCTATGCTGGGTCTTCCTTGCTGCACAGGTTTTTTTCTACTTTTGGACAGCAAGGCCACTCTCCAGCTGTGGTGCTCAGGCTTCTCTTGTTGCAGAGCACAGGCTCTAAGGTGCAAAGCTTCCGAAGTTGGCAGCTCTAAAACTCTAGAGCGCAGGCTCAGTAAATGTGGCGCACGGGCTCACTTGCTCCGTGCAATGTGGGGTCATCCCAGATCCAAGGATCCAACCCATGTCTCCTGCATTGGCAGGCAGATTCTCTACCACTGAGCCCTTAGGAAAGCCCCTTTTCTCTGAAGCCTTTCCTGACTCCAACACCCCACGTGCCCCACTTTACCCCAAACATAGCTCTATGTCAGCACCTTCAGCGCTCTTAAACTAACATTTATGTTTAAAAAAAATATTTACTTATTTGCCTATGCTGTCTTATCTGTGGCACACACGATCTTTATCTTCATTGCAGTATGAGAACTCTTACTTGTGGGTTGTGGGATCTAGTTCCCTGGGCAGGGATCAAACCCTGGCCCCCACATCGGGAGTACAGAGTCTTAACCACTGGGCCAACCACCAGGGAAGTCCCACTTATATTTAACTTTGGGTCTTGTGCTACACTGGCTGCTCCTCAGGGAAGCATCTGTCCCCGTCTTATTTAGAGTACATGAGTGACCAGGGGATGCCTGAGGTGTGTCCTGACACTGAGTTCTAATCATGAGATCAGGGTGTCTCTACAGACACAGCCCCCTGCCTAAGCACAATCGTGTGTCCTTCGAGGCTGGCATCAACATTGCTAAAGGGAGAAGATGCCAACCAGAGTCAGGCCAAGGCACATGTGGAGGGTGAAAATCAGCTGTCTCTATGGCTGGTGTATTCCCAGAAACCAGGGCTCTGGGGGCGTGCCTTGGGCAAAGGAAGAGCACCTCAAGTGTGGTACCACGGGAAGAGCCTGAACTCTGGGTCTCAGAGATCTGCGTTCAGATTCTAGCTCTGCCACTCATGGCTTTTGGCCATGAGCAGCTAGCTCACCTTGTCTCTCTGAGCCTGTTTTCCCACCTGTCAAACCCTACTTGACTGAGTCACTGCTAAGATGAAAAGAGATGATCTGTAGGTTGTGCCTGGGACACAGGAGTTTGGTCAATAAAAGTTAGTGTCCTTCTTTCTTGTATTTCTGTCATGTTGGTCACATGCAATAGAAATCAACTCTGTTAACTAAAGCCAAACGAGGAATTTATTTGTAAGAGTGGCAGAGACTGCTTGCTGTCCCCCAATTTCTGTTATCCCTTTCTCTCATGGTAAAGTAATTTTTAGCTAGGAACATAGTTGCTTGGCTGAATACTGCATTTTCTCCCCCAACTTCCCTTGCAGATTGGCATAACCCAGTGACAGTATTCTCTAGAGAATGTGATGTGACCAGAAGTGATTTGTACAATTTCTGGGTCATGTCCTTAAAGGGAAGACACATACTCACCTCTTTCCTCATTTCTTCTGTCCTTCTGGCTGGAACAGGGATGTGCTGGCAGGAGGTGGAGCAGCCATACTGACCTATGAGGTAGCAGCTGAGTGTTGAGGATGCAGAGAAAAAAGACAGAAAGAGCCTGGGTTCCTAATGAATTATTGGAGGGAGGCTCTGCACCCGCTCAGACTTTAAAAGGCAAGAGAATTAAACTGTTATTTGTTCAGCCGTTGTCAATCTTCGGATTTTTGTTATAGCAGCCAAACCTATATACTATCTAATACTCAGTGCTTTAGACTGTATACCCCTAAAATTTGTATGTTAAATGCTAACTCCAATATGGTGGCATTTGAAAGGGGGGGCCTTTGGGAGGTGATTAGGTCATGAGGACAGAGCTTTCATGAATGGGATTACTGTCCTTATAAAACAGACCTCAGAGAGCTCCCTGGCCCCTTCCATCATGTGAGAACACAGTGAGAAGACAGACAGTAGTTTTTGCTAGAAACAGAGTTGGCCAGAAACTTGATCTTGGACTTCCCAACCTCCAAAACTGTGAGACCGAAATTTCTGTTGTTTACAGGACACTCAGTCTATGGTAATTTTGTTTTAGCAGCCAAATAGACTAAGATACTTAGTAAACCACAAGGAACTCACGGTATCCAAAAGAGAGCCAGACAAATGTTTACATTGTTTCGACTTTAACTATTGTTGGTTTGACAGTTGTCTTTGTGACAATTGTCTTTGGACTACTCAGTTGACTCTTGTGTTACTTTGATATACACACATCATTTTGTTTGTTTTTAGTATATCCTAACATTTGGCACAAGATATTCCAGGCTCTTCTTGTAATTTCCATGCCTTAGCCTTGGACTTATTCATTTGAATAATGAGTTTCAGTGGTTTAGTGGAGAATGGTGATTAGAAACCATGACCTATGTGCTATGTACGCTTATTGATACCAAGCTGACACTGCTTCTTGGCTTTCTGGCAGACCAAACTAGGCAATATACATGTATATATGTGTGTGTAGGCATGTATAGGTTAATACACACATCTAATGCCAACTCTTCCATCTATACATCCTTTTAAAAACCATGAATTTATACCAGCATTTCTAAATCCAATTCAACATTCAGAATTTAGTCTTTCCTTCTTTTATTTTCTTTTTAAATATGGAATGCTTCCTGAACTTTCACATCATCCTTGCACAGGGGCCATGCTAATTTTCTCTCTATTGTTGCAATTTTAGTGTATGTGCTGCTGAAGTGAGCACGCCCTCTTTTCCAATAGGACATTACTCTCTTCCCTGGTGGTGAGCAACTGGATCCCATTATCTTCACTCTATTTCCGTGTTTGCTTGCTCCCCTGTTTGTACCAATTCCTTGACCACTAGAACTCCCCGGCCCTGCTACGTCCTCAGCTTGGCCGAGGGAAATGGGGACAGACCAGATGCACATCTTAAGATAATATCAATCCCTTTGCTTTCCTCCCCCCACCTCCACTCCCCATCAAATAGCCTCCTTGTTACAATTTGGGCTCCATTTAGCTTGCTTATAGGCACTTATTTCCCAGGTGGCACTAGTGGTAAAGAACCCACCTGCCAATGCAGGAGACACAAGATACTCGGATTCGATCCCTGGAGGAAGATCTCCTGGAGGAGGAAATGGCAACCCACTGCAGCATTCTTGCCTGGGGAATCCCATGGACAGGGGAGTCCGGCAAGCTACAGTCCATGGGGTCACAAGGAGTCTGAGACGCCTGAAACAATTTAGCGCACACACACACACAGGTACAGAACAAAGTAATCTCTAGGCCACAGGGAAGCTGAGATTGGATTTGCCTTCTGCTTGAAGAAAGAAGGTGCTCATCAAAAGGACTGGACTGCAGGGCGCCTTTGAAGGAGGACACTGTCCAGCACAAAGCCTGGATGCTTCTCTAGCCTGAGCCCTACTGGGCAGACAGGCGCTCAGGTAGCTGTTCTTCAAGAGCATCCAGCTAACGCCCTTCCCATCTTCTGATCCCATCCTCTATTACCATCACCACCACGCAAACAGCATCCCTGCCAGGTATCACGCTGACAGCTTTGTGTGTGTTCTTTCTTTTCAGTCCTCACAGTAATATTAGGGGGAGGCACCATGATGGTCCGTATTTTACAGATGAGGATAAGTCTTGGAAAAGTGAGGGAACCTGCCCAAGGTCACGTGACAAGCATCGAGGTCATTACTTGAGCCCTTGAAGTCCAGCTCCGCCAGCTCCATTGTCCTGCTCTGAGCCCTTGACCTCTCACTTCAGTCTTCTCTTGACCTCCACCTGTCGTTCTGACACTGCCCATGCTCTGGCTAGTTCTAGCTTTGTCCAGGAAATTGAGTCCTGGGTGCACAAAAGCTGTCAGTGCCAAGCTTTTAAAGAAATACCACCTTGTGATATTTAACATGTGCCTCCCCAAATATGTAACATACATGTGTGTGTGTGCTAAGTCGCTTTCGTCGTGTCTGACTCTTTGCGACCCCATGGACCATAGCCTGCCAGGCCCCTCTGTCCACGGGATTCTCCAGGCAAGAATACAGGAGTCGGTTGCCATGCCCTCCTCCAGGGATCTTCCTGCATGAGTAGGTGGGTTCTTTACCAACACCACCACCACCTGGGAAGACCAATGTAACCTGCATACACAAGTCATAAAACAGTAATAAAAGAATCCCCATGCCCCAAACCTACTGCCAACTTAAACATACACTAACAAATGCTTTTTAATTAGGCTTAATCTTTTATATTTTTAGAGAGCCTTTGTGTTTTCAAAATGCAAAACCTTTTTCAATTTAATCTCCTCACTGCAAAGCTGCATATCCCCTGTGGATTAGCCAGCTCCCTCCCTTTGTCATCTTTTCTCTGAGGGGTGAGTCCCTGGCTGCTGTGTGTGTGTGTTTCAATCACATTTCTGACAACAAGTCCTATGGGTCTTGTCCAACTTTACTTTCAGATACATCACGAATCTGGCCACCTCTAGCCTTCTTCCCTAATCCAAGTCATGGGCAAGGCTGGATCCTGGCAGTAGCCTCTTAGCTACCATCCATCAGGCAACCACAGTGAGCTTTTAAAAAAAAAAAAAAGGAATCAGATTATGTCCCTTTCCTACTTGGTCCTGACCCCTGGGACATGTCTGCCTGCCGTCTCAATCCTGAGTCCTCGCACTGACCTAGGGATAGGGTCAGAGCCACGGTCTTTGCCAAGGCTCACAAGCCTTACTTCCATGGGTTCCTCTTCAGCCCCTCACCCCCAACTCTGATATGTGCACACACAACACCCTGTTCCTTCTGCCTGGAATGCTTTTCCCCAGGTATGATCATGGCTCCTTCCTTCCTCCTGTAGGGCCGCTGATCACTGCCATCTTTGGTTCTTTTGATCACTCTTTTTTTTTTTTTTTGCTGAGCAGCATGTGGGATCTTAGTTCCCTGACCAGGGATTGAACCTGCACCCCCTGCACTGGAAGGGCAGAGTCTTAACTACTAGACCGCCAGGAAGCCCCGCCTTTTATCACATTTTATAAGCATAAGATAAATTCACAGAAAATAAAACCTACCTAAGCACATACTTAAAAAAAAAAATTAATAGGATGTACTATAACGTAAAGGAGAAATAAAAGAAAATGAATGTTTAATCATTTAATATGTATTTTAACAAGTAGATCTGGCAGCTCTCTGCACTTATACCTAGAGTTCTTATAAATGTGACAACCACACAGATGCAATGTGTTGACTCAAATTCCACAGAGATGTGATTTCTTAAAACAGTGAACAGTTCTTGGTGGAGTCCCAAGCAAGACAAAATGTAACCTTCTCTTTGTGTATTAGATACATAGTTCTTGAATTCCTGAAGACGCAGTGAGTGATAAATCTGTGTACAAAATACTTTCTGCTTATTTATAAAACCATTTTAGGTTCTAGGCTTATATAATTATAAGCAGAGTTTTCAGCTACATAGATGTCTGCTGGGACATTCCAGAGTTGCACAAAGGAAGTACGTTTTTAATCTCTCATCCTTTCATTTGTCTTGTGCCCTTCAGGATGTCTGGCATGCCTGCTTGTCGTTCAGTTGCTAAGTCGTGTCTGACTCTGTGAACCCACTGACTGCCGCACTCCAGCTTTCCCTGTCTTTCACTAAGTCCCAGGGTTTGCTCAGACTCACATCCATTGAGTCAGTGATGCCATCCAACCATCTCATCCTCTGTCCACCCCCGGCTCCTGTCCTCAATCTTTCCCTGCATCAAGGTCTTTTCCAAGGAGTCCGTTCTTCACAACAGGTGGCCAAAGTATTGGAGCTTCAGCTTCAGCATCAGTCCTTCCAATGAATATTCAGGGTTGATTTCCTTTAGAACTGACTGGTTTGATCTCCTTGCTGTCGAAGGGCTTCTCAAGAGTCTTCTCCAACATCACAGCTTGAAAGTATCAATTCTTCGGCACTCAGCCTTCTTTCTGGTCCAACTCTCACATCCATACATGACTACTGGAAAAACCATAGCTTTGACTCTATGGACCTTTGTGGGGAAAGTGATGTCTCTGCTTTCTAATACACTGTCTAGGTTTGTCATGCCTTTCCTTCCAAGGATCAAGTATCTTAATTTTATGGCTGCAGTCACTGTCACCATGATTTTGGAGTCTGAGCAAAGAAAATATGTCATTGCTTCCACTTTTCCTCCATTTGCCATGAAGTGATAGAACTGGATGCTATGATCTTAGTTTTTTTAATATTACTTTTATGTATTTATTTCTATCTATTTTGACAGAATGTGGTTCACTGGAGAAGGGAATGGAAAACCACTTCAGTATTCTTGCCTTGAGAACCCCATGAACAGTATGAAAAGGCAAAATGATAGGATACTGAAAGAGAAACTCCCCAGGTCAGTAGGTGACCAATATGCTACTGGAGATCAGTGGAGAAATAACTCCAGAAAGAATGAAGGGATGGAGCCAAAGCAAAAACAATACCCAGCTGTGGATGTGACTGGTGATAGAAGCAAGGTCCAATGCTGTAAACAGCAATGTTGCATAGGAAACTGGAATGTCAGGTCCATGAATCAAGGCAAATTGGAAGTGGTCAAACAAGAGATGGCAAGAGTGAATGTCGACATTCTAGGAATCAGCGAACTGAAATGGACTGGAATGGGTGAATTTAACTCAGATGACCATTATATCTACTACTGCGGGCAGGAATCCCTCAGAAGAAATGGAGTGGCCATCATGGTCAACAAAAGAGTCCGAAATGCAGTACTTGGATTCAATCTCAAACACGACAGAATGATCTCTGTTCGTTTCCAAGGCAAACCATTCAATATCACAGTAATCCAAGTCTATGCCCCAACCAGTAACGCTGAAGAAGCTGAAGTTGAATGGTTCTATGAAGACCTACAAGGCCTTTTAGAACTAACACCCAAAAAAGATGTCCTTTTCATTATAGGGGACTGGAATGCAAAAGTAGGAAGTCAAGAAACACCTGGAGTAACAGGCAAATTTGGCCTTGGAATACAGAATGAAGCAGGGCAAAGACTAATAGAGTTTTGCCAAGAAAATGCACTGGTCATAACAAACACCCTCTTCCAACAACACAAGAGAAGACTCTATACATGGACATCACCAGATGGTCAACACCGAAATCAGATTGATTATATTCTTTGCAGCCAAAGATGGAGAAGCTCTATACAGTCAGAAAAAACAAGACCAGGAGCTGACTGTGGCTCAGACCATGAACTCCTTATTGCCAAATTCAGACTTAAATTGAAGAAAGTAGGGAAAACTACTAGACCATTCAGGTATGACCTCAATCAAATCCCTTATGATTATACAGTGGAAGTGAGAAATAGATTTAAGGGCCTAGATTTGATAGATAGAGTGCCTAATGAACTATGGAATGAGGTTCGTGACATTGTACAGGAGACAGGGATCAAAACCATTCCCATAGAAAAGAAATGGAAAAAAGCAAAATGGCTGTCTGGGGAGGCCTTACAAATAGCTGTGAAAAGAAGAGAAGGGAAAAGCAAAGGAGAAAAGGAAACATATAAACATCTGAATGCAGAGTTCCAAAGAATAGCAAGAAGAGATAAGAAAGCCTTCTTCAGCGATCAATGCAAAGAAATAGAGGAAAACAACAGAATGGGAAAGACTAGGGATCTCTTCAAGAAAATCAAGATACCAAAGGAACATCTCATGCAAAGATGAGCTCGATAAAGGACAGAAATGGTATGGACCTAACAGAAGCAGAAGATATTAAGAAGAGATGGCAAGAATACACAGAAGAACTGTACAAAAAAGATCTTCACGACCCAGATAATCACGATGGTGTGATCACTGACCTAGAGCCAGACATCCTGGAATGTGAAGTCAAGTGGGCCTTAGAAAGCATCACTACAAACAAAGCTAGTGGCGGTGATAGAATTCTAGTTGAGCTGTTCCAAATCCTGAAAGATGATGCTGTGAAAGGGCTGCACTCAATATGCCAGCAAATTTGGAAAATTCAGCAGTGGCCACAGGAATGGAAAAGGTCAGTTTTCATTCCAATCCCAAAGAAAGGCAATGCCAAAGAATGCTCAAACTACCACCCAATTGCACTCATCTCACACGCTAGTAAAGTAATGCTCAAAATTCTCCAAGCCAGGCTTCAGCAATATGTGAACCATGAATTTCCTGATGTTCAAGCTGGTTTTAGAAAAGGCAGAGGAACCAGAGATCAAATGGCCAACATCTGCTGGATCATGGAAAAAGCAAGAGAGTTCCAGAAAAGTGTCTATTTCTGCTTTATGACTATGCCAAAGCCTTTGACAGTGTGGATCACAATAAACTGTGGAAAATTCTGAAAGAGATGGGAATACCAGACCACCTGATCTGCCTCTTGAGAAATTTGTATGCAGGTCAGGAAGCAACAGTTAGAACTGGACATGGAACAACAGACTGGTTCCAAATAGGAAAGGGAGTTCGTCAAGGCTGTATATTGTCACCCTGTTTATTTAACTTATATGCAGAGTACATCATGAGAAATGCTGGACTGGAAGAAGCACAAGCTGGAATCAAGATTGCCGGGAGAAATATCAATAACCTCAGATATGCAGATGACACCAGCCTTATGGCAGAAAGTGAAGAGGAACTCAAAAGCCTCTTGATGAAAGTGAAAGTGGAGAGTGAAAAAGTTGGCTTAAAGCTCAACATTCAGAAAACGAAGATCATGGCATCCAGTCCCATCTCTTCATGGGAAATAGATGGGGAAACAGTGGAAACAGTGTCAGACTTTATTTTTCTGGGCTCCAAAATCACTGCAGATGGTGACTGCAGCCATGAAATTAAAAGACGCTTACTCCTTGGAAGGAAAGTTATGACCAACCTGGATAGCATATTCAAAAGCAGAGACATTACTTTGCCAACAAAGGTCCATCTAGTCAAGGCTACGGTTTTTCCTGTGGTCATGTATGGATGTGAGAGTTGGACTGTGAAGAAGGCTGAGCGCTGAAGAATTGATGCTTTTGAACTGTGGTGTTGGAGAAGACTCTTGAGAGTCCCTTGGACTGCAAGGAGATCCAACCAGTCCATTCTGAAGGAGATCAGCCCTGGGATTTCTTTGGAAGGAATGATGCTAAAGCTGAAACTCCAGTACTTTGGCCATCTCATGCGAAGAGTTGACTCATTGGAAAAGACTCTGATGCTGGGAGGGATTGGGGGCAGGAGGAGAAGGGGACGACAGAGGATGAGATGGCTGGATGGCATCACTGACTCAATGGACGTGAGTCTAAGTGAACTCTGGGAGTTGGTGATGGACAGGGAGGCCTGGCGTGCTGCAATTCATGGGGTCGCAAAGAGTCGGACACGACTGAGCGACTGATCTGGTCTGATCTGATTTCTATCTTTGGATGTTCTGGGTCTTTGTTGCTATGAGGGCTTCTCTCTAGTCGTGGAGAGTGGGGCGGCTACTTTCTAGCTGCGGTGCATGGGCTTATCGCTGCGGTGGCTTCTCTTGTTGCAGAGCATGGGCTCTCGAGGGTCCGGCTGCAGTAGCTACAGATTGCAGGCTCTAGAGCACAGGCTCAGGAGTTGTGGTGCATGGGCTTTGTTGCTCTGAGACGTGGGATCTTCCTGGGTCAGGGATTGAACCTGTGTCTCCTGCATTGGCTGGTGAGTTCTTTACTGCTGAGCCACCAAGGAAGCCCAATCTGGTTTTTTTTTTTTTTTTTTTTTTAATGTTGAGTTTCAAGCTAACTTTTTCACTCTCCTCTTTCACCCTCATCAAGAGGCTCTTCAGTTCCTCTTCGCTTTCTGCCATTAGAGTGGTATCATCTGCATATCTGAGGTTGCTGATATTTCTCCTGGCAATCTCGATTCCAGCTTGTGGTTCATCCAGCCGGCATTTCACATGATGTACTCTGCATGTGAGTTAAATAAGCAGGGTGACAATATACAGCCTTGACATACTCCTTTCCCAATCTTCAACCAGTCCATTGTTCCATGTCCGGTTCTAACTGTTGCTTCTTGACCTGCATGCAGGTTTTTCAGGAGACAGGTAAAGTGGTCTGGTACTGCCATCTCTTTAAGGGTTTTCCACAGTTTGTTGTGACCCACACAGTAAAAGGCTTTAGTGTAGTCAATGAAGCAGAAGTACATGTTTTTCTGGAACTCTCTTGCTCTCTCCATGATCCAGTGAATGCTGGTGCGCTTGCCCTGGCCAGCTAAACATCTGGCGTGCAAGCTGCCCACTCCCCCGTTTTTGTGACAGGCAGAAAAAGCCCGGGAAATTGTCAAAATGTCCACTAGGTGGAGCTACAATCCAGGGTGAGACCCATAGGTGGGCCCCCGTCCCCCGCCCCACCCTTTTGATTTTTCCTCTCCTCAAGCACCGCTCCCTTATCTCCTACAGTGGTCTATGGTTTTCGTCTGTGTCTGAGACTAGAGTAGGACCTGCGGGAGGGCAGGGCTTGTGTTTTTCGACGCTGCATCCTCAATGCCCAGAGCAGCGGCTGGCACGTGGAGGGCCTTCAGGGAGGGAGTGGATACGTGAGTGCTGCCCCAGACCACTCTAATTTCCATCTCTGGAATTCGACATTAAAGTGGGTGCAGAATCGTCTCAGGAGAGAGGCTGGGTAAGGTGTCACACATCCACCAAGCACAAGGCCTGGGTTTTGAAAAGCAGGCACTCTGTCCACACGCAGAACTGCCAGGCTATGTCCGACTCGTTGCGACCCCAGGGACTGCAGCACGCCAGGCTCCCCTGTCCTTCACCATCTCCCGGAGCTCGCTCAGATTCACGTCCATTGAATCAGTGATGTTATCTAACCATCTCATCTTCTGCTGCCCGCTTCTCCTCTTGCCCTCCTCGGCCTGTGTACCCCTCCTGATACACTCTGGGCGGGGCTGCGTGTGTGACAGCAGAAAGGAGTCTCGCTCAGGAGCCAGAGAGCCAGGTTCAAGGTGTTGTTTGGCCACCCACTTGCTGTGTGACATCGAGCAGGCCACTTGGCCTCAGCCCCTTTATCTATCAAAGGAAGTGGTGGAACCAGTCAAAAAAGCTAATTTTGATGCAAGGCCAGGTAAACAGACATATTATTGTCTGTCTCAAGACAAGAGATTTCAACCCTACCTTGAGGCAGCCAGGAGGACCCAGGTGGGCCCGGGAGAGCCTGGAGCAAATTCTAGGAGAACATCCAGCAAGGGTGTGATGACCATACGCTCCTCTCCGAAGGGCAGTCAGAGCACAGAGTCCTGTTGGGTGCCCAGTGTTGCCTGGCAGTCCTCACCAAGGGTCAGCGTCCGGAGGGGAGGCTGATGTCCACACTGCAGTAGTCAGCAGAGAGGGACTCCTCATGGTGACCTCTGTTTTAGGTTAAAGATGAAAAGTTCTAAAGAGGGAGTCAGGGGAGTCTGAGGCTGGGTGCTAAAGACAGAAGGGCTTCCTGGAAGTTGGGGTGTGGATGTAACATGAAAGTGAAAGTTGCTCAGTTGTGTCCGACTCTTTGTGACCCCATGGACTATACAGGATTCATGGACTATACAGAATTCTCCAGGCCAGAATACTGGAGTGGGTAGCCTTTCCCTTCTCCAGGGCATCTTCCCAACCCAGGAATCGAACCAGGGTCTCCTGCATTGCAAGCAGATTCTTTACCAACTGAACTATCAGGGAAGCCCAGATGGAACATGGGCACTGTTGTGAATGAGCAGAAGTCAGCAGGAAAGGGGTCCAGAGAGCTTCTGGCAGATTTTGAGAGTATTTTCATGCCAACATGTTGGAGAGATGGTCCCTGACTTGTCTTTAAGCTTGGACACCCCCTTCCCCTGGCCCCTGACTGTCTGCTCTTAAGGCAAAACTTCTCCTGTCTCTTCTTTTCTCTTGCCACCAGGCCTTGAAAATCCACGAGAGGCTTTCCTCAAGGACAGCGTGGAAGAAGCTGCTCTGATCTAGTCCATCAGCCCTTCTGGGGCCAGGCCTGCCTGGATATTTCTGGCTCTCCCAAAAGAAAACAAGCTCTTGCCGAATAATATAAGCAGGCAAAAATCTTTACCCAACAAAACAAACAAACCCAGTTCCTCCAGGCCATGCCCAGCCTTCCTAATATGGCATCCGGGATAGGACCCTTGGCATCTGATCAACATGGATAGTCCCACTCCCAGGAGAAAAAAAGGAACTAAACCCAGGTGGCAGATAAAGGCCATATTCACACCGGGTTGGCTCCCAAGGTTGGATGGGCTCTTCACGGGTCGGGTTAAATATACCTGGATGAGATACAGGAGGCTGAGCTAAATTTGAATCTCAGCTACAGATACTTTTTTAAAAGTATGGACTGCCCTGGTGGTACAGATGATAAGGATTCATTTGCCAGTGCAGGGGACACAGGTCTGGGAAGAGCCCACATGCTGCAGAGCTGTTTAGCCCGTGTACCACGACTACTGAGCCCAGCACTGCAACCACTGAAGCCTGCAGGCCTGGAGCCTGTGTTCCGCAACAAGAGAAGCCTTCACAATGAGAAGCCCTCACACCAGCATGAAGAGTAGCCCCTGTTTGCGACAACTGGAGAAAGCCCACACATAGCAGTGAAGACCCAGCGCCACCAAGAGTAAAATAATGATAATAAAAAAAGTATAAGTACACCTCACAGGCCATTTGCAACATACTTATACCAAACACTTATCCATTGTTTATCAGAGATTCAAATTTAACTGCCTTCCAGTATTTGTATTTGCTGGATCCGGCAACATTTTGGGACTGCATGTAAATACAGTGAAGAAGAAAACTGGGCTCTGACTGGTGTCTTTAAAAAAAAAACACACACCAAAAACATTTTGTATTGGGATATAGCCAATTACCAATGTTGCGATAGTTTCACCAAACAGCAAAGGGACTCAGCCACACATACGCTCGCTCAGTCGTGTCTGACTCTTTGCTACCCCGGGGACTATACAGTCCATGGAATTCTCCAGGCCAGAACATTGGAGCCTTTCCCTTCTCCAGGGGATCTTCCCAACCCAGGGATCAAATCCAGGTTTCCCACATTGCAGGCGGATTCTTTACCAGCTGAGCCACAAGGGAAGCCCGTACATGTATCCATTCTCCCCCAAACTCTCCTCCTATCCAGGCTGGCACATAACATTGAGCAGAGTTCCATGTGCTCTACAATAGGTTTTTGTTGGTTACCCATTTTAAATGTACCAGTGTGTCCATGATCTTCCCTAAGTCCTTAACTATCTCTTCCCGCCAGCAACCATGAGTTCATAAGTCTGAGAGTCTCTTTCTGTTCTGTAAGTTCATTTGTAATGGAAGGAGCCCCTGTCAAAGAAGGACTTCGTGTGCAGGTAACTCTGAGAGTTAGGACCTGATGTCATTTACATATGAAAACTCAGCCTCTTAGCACTAAAAATAGCTTTCACCATTTTAAAAGCTACCCTGGAAGTTTGAAGTCAGTTTCAGCCTTTGGGAAATATGTTTGACTTTTTGTTGCAGAAGGAGTTTGAACCCGTCATTGCCCTCTGAGGAGTCATTTCCAAGGACAAAACCATAAGTAAGCTTTAGGGATCCAGCACTATCTATAATAATTGTAACACGTTCATAGCAGTGCTGTACATAAGAGAATTGCCGAATCCTCCCAGAAAGATTGAAAACCAGAGAATAACTCAGGTCCAATATCCGGGGACCAGTTATGTGAGTTGATGGTCTAATTACTAGACAATTAGGCAGTCATCGAAACCAATGCTTATTAAAGCTGTTACAACACAGAGAGTGCTTAAAATTTGATGGTGAGAGGGGCCAAAACAGAACACAAAATTAAAATAAAAGCTTGTTACCTGTCGAGAGAAAAGACACTGAAAGGAAATAATGCTAATTTATTAGTATTGTTTTATAGGGTTTATAGGATTGCTAATTTGTTAGTGATTGTTAGGTAATTTTTTCTTCCATAGTTTCTTTTTCCTAAAGGCCCTTTAAAGAGTGTGTATTCATTTTATCTCATTAAAAAAGACCCTGATGCTGGGGAAGGCAGGAGGAGAAGGGGATGACAGAGGATGAGATGGTTGAATGGCATCACCGACTCAATGGACGTGAATTTAAGCAAGCTCCGGGAGATGGTGAAGGACAGGGAAGCCTGGCGTGCTGCAGTCCATGGGGTCACAAAGAGTCGGACATGACTGAGTGACTGAACAGCAATAACAATTCATTTTATCCTTAAAACAAAACAAAACTGAAAAGTCTACCAGGATCCTTCCTGTCTTCCCAGATAGACAGGCAGAATCCAGAATCTACCCAAGGTTATCTCACAGAGGTCTACACCGTGATTCTCTTGTCTTTCCTCCCTACCTTCCCGTGAATCAGAAGTACTAAAGAAATGCCTCTCAGGCACAGCCCTGCAAACAGTATAGTTGGAAAATTGAGCTGAGAACACATAAAGCCTGCTCTTGAGGGTCTTAACAGCCACACTGTTATGTAGAACCTGCTAATTAACCCCTAGATTCGCCTCCTCCAGAATGCCTGCCAGGATACCCTCTTCTTACACTCTCACAGGGCTCTACGTCCTCACCTGATTTCCCAGGTGAAGATCATGAGCTTCTTAAGGTCAAAGACTGTGTCTCTTTCTTCTGACTCCCTACAGCATGTAATTGGCCTCAAGATAGGTGTGAGTAGGGCTTCTCAGGTGGCGCTAGTGGTAAAGAACCTGCCTGAGATGTGAGTTCGATCCTGGGCCAGGAAGATCCCCTGAAGGAGGGCATGGCAATCCACTCCAGTATTTTTGCCTGGAGAATCCCATGGACAGAGGAGCCTGGTTGGCGACGGTCCGCAGAGTCACAAAGAGTTGGACATAACTGAAGCAACTTGGCAGCAGCATATGTGTGCTAAATGAGTGTTTCCTACATCCTACAAATGCATGGAAATGACCTGGAGTGTCCTTCACCCTCAGGTTTGTCATTTTGATTTTCTTAGCTGCTTGCCTCTTCCAGGCCTGGTCTAGCCTCCAGTTGCTGCTGCTGCTGCTGCTAAGTCGCTTCAGTCGTGTCCTACTCTGTGCGACCCCAGAGACGGCTACCTATCCAAATATGAGAAAGGTTAAGACTTCCTTTTGTTGTAAATGTTTTTACGGCCTCACACATCTGAATGCTTAGTGCATTTTCATTCATTTGCTTGAATTGATCCACCAGAAATCTCAGACAATTAGTTTATTGTTATATGACTCTATAAAAGCAACTTTATACATGCTCAAATTTAGCAATTTTGGAGATAAAAACAGTGCTTGTTTAAGTATAAAAAAGAAAAGTGGACAATTTATAAACTGTGTAACTGTTTAGAGCAGGGGTCAGCAAACCTTTTCTGGAAAAGGCCAGATGTAAACATTTTTGGCTTTGCTGGCCATGCGGTCTCTGTCACAGCCACTCAACTGCATTGTTGCAAGAAAGCAGGCACGGACAAGACAGAAAAGAGCGGGTGTGCCAAGAAACCTTGGTGTGTGCACGCTGAGATCTGAATTCTGTGCCATTTTCACATGTCATGAGTTCTTCTTTGGATTTCTCCCTCCCCTGCCCCCTACCAAACATTTAAAAATGAAAGAACCATTCTCAGCTCATGGACTGTACAAAGACCAGCGGTGGGTTTACTGCATGGGCTTTGAGTTCAGCTCCAGCCTCATCAGTCACTTAACGCTTACCTTTTTTTTTTTCCTCTCCTTAGGTTATTTATTTTTAATTGAAGGATAATTACAATATTGCATTGGTTTCTGCCATACATCAACATGGATCAGTCATAGGTATACGTATGTCTCCTCCCTCTTGGGCCTCCCTCCCATCTCCTACTCTGACCTTTAAAAAAAATATTTTATTTGGTTTTGTCTGGTCTTCACTCGGGCATGCAAACTCTTAGTTGAGGCATGTGGGATGTAGTTCCCTGACCAGGGATTGAACCTGGGCCCCCTGCATTGGGAGCTCAGAGTCTTAACCAGTGGACCACCAGGGAAGTCCCTACACTGGCCTCAGGGCAATTTCTTAAACTTTCCAGTGCTCACTTTCCTCGGGTGTAAAATGGGAGAAAATAAATGTGAACCTAGCCTAGGGCTGTGATGAGGATGGACTGTGATTCAGCCTGCACACTGTAGGAGCCTATAAGCACATGCTTGGTAGCTATTGTTCTTTTAAACCGTAAAGAATACCTGATTTAAACTGTTAACTGTACCTGATTATAAAGAATGATGATAATATTGTGATTCATGTCTTTCCCCTATTTTGATTTAGTGCTCAGTCCCCACATGCATCCAAATATTTGGAAGAAGACCCTTTCTCTGTCTCTCTCTCTTTCTCTCCCTGCCTCTCAGGAAGATTCATATTTCTGGCATTTCTTTATGTTGGTTTTAGAGGCAGATGATTTTAAAAGTGTATTCTTCACTTCAGGACTTCCCTCGTGGTCCAGTGGTTAAGAATCCTCCTTGCAATGCAGAGGATGTAAGTTCGATCCTTTGTCAGGGAACTAAGATCCCATGTGCCGTAGGGCAGCTAAGCCCATGAGCCCCAGAACCACAACTAGAGAACCCGTGCACCACGACAAAAGATCCTGCATGATGAAACGAAGATCCTACACACAGCAACTAAGATCGATGCAGCCAAACACATACATCAATTAATACTTAAAAAATAAAAGTATACTCTCCGTGTCATTGCATAGTATCACCCATGCTAGGTGCCGCTCATTTATTTTTTGGTCCCACTCTCTCTCCATGTTCCTCTCTCCCTCATCAAGAATTCTGATCCATTGGCCTGGGGTGGGGAACAGACAGAGGTATTTGTTTTTAGTGATTCTAAGTGCAGCCAGGGACCCAGTGGTCTGCATCTTATTAGTTTCTAATGTCTTGCTCCTCAGAGTGGCCTGGGGGCCAGCATCAGGGGCTAGACCTTCAGGTTCTCAGGCACCACCCCAGGGCCCCCTGAACCAGAACACGCACTTGAATAAGATTCCAGGGGATCATCGACTCAGTTATTAATAAGTTAAGAAGCACACAGCTCTTGTATCGTGCGTGTATGCCTCCCTTTAAGTAATTGATGTGTACTTGGAAGTGGTGTCTGAGGCTCGATGCTGTAGACGGATTTGTGTTCTAGATCCGAGGTGGGGCTGGGAAAACGTCAACTGCTGAGGCACATGGGTTTTGTGCTTGTTTATTTTTTTCCTTTTTAAATCTTGGTTTCTCGTAAAGCGAGGTCCCTTCGTCGTCCTCTGTCTGGCAGAGTGCAGGGGGCGGGACTGTGCCAGGAAAAGCAATTTAGGACCCAAGAGGCCACCAGGGGCCTCTTTCCCCATGACCCCAGATGGTGGACGTCACCGGGGCTCATGGGGCTGTCAGGGGTGGGCTGTGGGTGGCATTTCTTAATATAGTTAGTCAATAGCTGTGTTTTCTAAGTGCCACAGAGGACTAAAAGAATGTCACTTAAATGTCTGACGTGGAGGTTACTGATGACTTTGAGAGGGACATTTCCCAGGCCTTAGAAGGAGAACAGATGTCACAGAAGGGGGCGTCATGGAGACAGATCCCTCTGCTCAGGCCTGGTCACTGCCTTTTCATCACTTTGGCTCTGGGCACGAGTATAATGGTGTGAGCAGAGAGCTGGCATCACCCAGGGAGACTCTGACCTTGCAGTCCTTGGAACTTGGCCTTGCTCAGGTCAAAGGAAGAGCTGAACGCTGCTGGCTTTCTCCCCTTTCCTCGGTTTATTGGCCTGTACAAAGGGCACATTGCTGCAGCCAGCCATGTTGCAAAACTCGATAGTACAGCCTTGTTTCTCTGGGCATTTCCTTCCTTCTTTCCACCTGAGGTCTTGAGAAGAGGGTTCCTGTCCTAGACCTCCCTGCCTCTTCCCAGGGAAACAGGGAATGGGGGGAGAGAGCAGCAGGAGGCGGCAGGTCCCACTCTGCCCTTACCCTGTGACCTTCAGCTAAGCATTTTGCCCATCCGAGTCCTCATTCAGTATGAAAATGGGAAGAACACATCCCTCTTTGCAGGTGGCTATTGAAGTCTGTAAAGCAATGTATTGAAGAGTTCTTTGGGGACTTCCCTGGTGGCTAAGAATCTGCCTTGCAATGCAGGGGATGAGGGTTTGATCCCTGGTTAGAGAACTAAGATCCTGCATGCCGTGGAGCAACCACTGAGCTGGCAAGCCACAACTTGCCGGGCTCTGCAATGAAAGATCCCACGTGCCGCAATGAACTAAGGCTTGATGCAGCCAAATAAATATATAACTTTTTTTAAAAGTTCTTTGAAAACCAGGTTCATGATTTCAGTAGCTGTGCAGAGTCTAAATGAGCATCTCTTGGATTGAATCATCTCTCTCCTACTAGACCTGTGATGTCAGCTTAAATCTCTTCCATGCCACTTTTTTTTTTTTTTTTCTGGCAATGACAGCTGACTTTAGAGTCTGATCAGTTCTGCAATCTTCAAGGAAATCAGCTCAGGCAATATTTCTTATTGGTGTTAAAACTATTAGGAAGTCTATCAGCAAGGGAATGGACAGCACAATTGTGGCATATTCATCTGATGAAATAAGACAATCATGGGGAAAACCTTGATACCCATAACAATATGCGTGCATCTCACAGACAATGTTGAGTGAAAGAGTTCATATTATAAGGTGCTAATTATACGAAGTACAAGTATATCAAGATTGCCGGGAGAAATATCAATAACCTTGGACATAAGATATGCAGATGACACCACCCTTATGGCAGAAAGTGAAGAAGAACTGAAGATCCTCTTGATGAAAGTGAAAGTGGAGAGTGAAAAAGTTGGCTTAAAGCTCAACATTCAGAAAACTAAGATCATGGCATTCGGTCCCATCACTTCATGGCAAATAGATGGGGAAACAGTGGAAACAGTGGCTGACTTTATTTTTCTGGGCTTCAAAATCACTGCAGATGGTGACTGCAGCCATGAAATTAAAAGATGCTTACTCCTTGGAAGGAAAGTTATGACCAACCTAGATAGCATATTCAAAAGCAGAGACATTACTTTGCCAACAAAAGGTCCATCTAGTCAAGGCTATGGTTTTTCCAGTGGTCATGTATGGATGTGAGAGTTGGATAAAGAAAGCTGAGTGCAGAAGAATTGATGCTTTTGAACTGTGGTGCTGGAGAAGACTCTTGACAGTCCCTTGGACTGCAAGGAGATCCAACCAGTCCATCCTAAAGGAGATCAGTCCTGGTGTTCATTGGAAGGACTGATGTTGAAGCTGAAACTCCAATACTTAGGCCACCTGATGTGAAGAGCTGACTCATTTGAAAAGACCCTGATGTTGGGAAAGATTGAGGGCAGGAGGAGAAGGGGATGACAGAGGATGAGATGGTTGGTTGGCATCACCGACTCAATGGACACGGGTTTGGGTGGACTCCGGGAGTTGGTGAGGGACAGGGAGGCCTGGTGTGCTACGGTTCATGGAGTCACAAAGAGTCAGACATGACTGAGCGACTGAACCGATAAGAAGTACAGAAGGGGCAAAACTCAACTGTGTGAAGAAAGTCAGAAGGGTTTTCCTTTGCTTGGGGGCTATTATCTGGGAGGGGCATGAATGGGAGCCTGCTGGGGAACTAGGAACGTCCTCAGTCTTCATTTGAGTTGTGATTATGTGAGTGGAAACATACATAAATATCTTAGCACAACAGGAACTTAATGCATTTTCTGGTAAACATAACACTCTCTATTATGTAATTTAGTTGAAAGCTTTTAATGAGTCTTATCAAGACTTTAGATCTAACTTCTGGTTTCTGAGAAATGTAGGGACAGATCAAGGAGCTAAATGGTACTGCGAGAAAGCAACTGGACAATTCCAGAAGGCTGGCCCTTCTGCAGGACAATCTACGCAGTATCTTTCTCAAGGGTAGTTAGTTGAGGTCAGAAGAGCTCAAGAGACATCACGACCTTGGTCTGGATCCTGGTTTGGACAAAGCAGTTGCGAAGGAAACTTTCAGAGGCACATGCTGTGTGCTGTGTTTAGTCGTTCAGTCGTGTCTGCCTCTTTGCGACCTCATGGATTGTAGCCCATCAGTTTCCTCTGTCCATGGGGATTCTCCAGGCCAGAATACTGGAGTGGGTTGCCATGACCTCCTCCAGGGGGTCTTCCCAACCCAGGGATCGAACCCAGGTCTCCTGCATTGCAAGTGGATTCTTTACCGTCTGAGCCACCTGGGAAGCCTGCTTTACAGTATACAATTAATTAAAATATCAATATCTGTTGAAATTTTTTCTAAAAGAAAAATCTGTTAAATTTTTGATAGAGATTACAGTTTACCTTCTATGGAAATTGTAACAATTTAACTCATACCCATAGAGGCACATCAGTTCAGTTCAGTCACTCAGTCGTGTCCGACTCTTTGGGACCATGAACCGCAGCACACCAGGCCTCCCTGTCCCTCACCAACTCCCGGAGTCCACCCAAACCCATATCATTGAGTCAGTGATGCCATCCAACCATCTCATCCTCTGTTGTCCCCTTCTCCTCCTGCCCTCAATCTTTCCCAGCATCAGGGTCTTTTCAAATGAGTCAGCTGTTCACATCAGGTGGTCAAAGTATTGGAGTTTCAGCTTCAACATCAGTCCTTCCAATGAACACCCAGGACTGATCTGCTTTAGGATGGACTGGTTGGATCTCCTTGCAGTCCAAGGGACTCTCAAGAGTCTTCTCCAACACCACAGTTCAAAAGCATCAATTCTTCGGCGCTCAGCTTTCTTTATAGTCCAACTCTTACATCCATACATGACCACTGGAAAAACCATAGCCTTGACTAGACGGACCTTTGTTGGCAAAGTAATGTCTCTGCTTCTTAATATGCTGTCTAGATATGGGTCAAGTTTTTGATGTCCTTAGGAATTTTTTTCCTGGTTTTGTTTTTCACGTTTTAAAGTATGATAATGCTAATTTGGTTCTATTGGCAAATGTTATTTTCAAAAGATTTTTGTTTTGTTCAGTCACTCAGTCATATCTCTTTACCACCCCATGGACTGTAGCAAGCCAGGCTTCTCTGTCCTTCACTATCTCCTGGAGTTTGCTCCAACTCATGTCCATTGAGTCAGTGATGCCATCCAACCATCTTATCCTATGTAATCCCCTTCTCCTCCTGCCCTCAATCTTTCCCAGCATCAGATCTTTTCCAACGAGCAGGCTGTTCACATCAGGTGGCCAAAGTATTGGAGCTTCAGCTTCAGTCCTTCCAATGAATATTCAGGGTTGATTTCCTTTAGGATTGACTGGTTTGATTTCCTTGCTGTCCAAGGGACTCTTAAGAATCTTCTCCAAAAAAAAAAAAAAAAAAAAAAGAAACTTCTCCAGCACCATAGTGTGAAAGATGTTTACTGGCAAAAAATTAGGACTCATTTTCAGGTTGGTGAAGACAAGTCAATCCATAGGACCGCCTTGGAGGTTTCCCTTTCTGTAAATAAACCTTTCAACAAGGAAATGGACATTTACTGGACTTCTGTTTATGCCAGCACTTTATGCATTTTCTCATTTCATAATAGCTATGTGTTTTTCCTTTTTAAATTAGGTTTAGTGGAAAAGTAATGTAAATTTTAAAAAAACAATATAAATTTGATGAAAAATATTTTAATTACCTAACAAATAGGCAATGAAACATGATTCCCCTCCCTGCAGGAAACTCTTCTTCCCAGTTCCTCTTCCCAAAGGCAGCAACCATTAATGGTTTCTTGTGTATCTTTTCAGAAACAAAGCTTTCTTTGTTCACACAAGTATCTCTATGAATTGTGGTTCCTGTATCAGTGGTGTATTATACATGGGTGCTTTGACTCAACATATCTGAGAGACTCTTACGTATTTGCTCTTACGAAGGCCACCGATGGTCTCCCTGTGGTCAGACCCAAGGCCACCTGTCAGTCCCTCCCTTACCCCAGGGCTTCCAGGGCTGGTACTCTCCTGGGTTTCCTCCTACCCCCTCAGCTCTTCCGCTGGCTCCTTCAGGCCTCCCTGACCTCCGAACGTCATACTACTGGCCGCATCCTTGAACTTTTCTCTGCCTACACTCACACCCTGGATGATCTCATCCAGGCTTGCTATCACCCCTATAGTGACAACTCCCAATTTTATATCTCTGGCCCGAGTCATGCCCTGAACCCCAGATTTCTTATCAGATTGCCCGCTTGAATTGCCGTCAGATGTTTGACCAATGACTCAAACGGAAACTGTCCAAAATGGAACTCCTGACTTAAGCCCCTACTTCTTCACCTCCTGTCATCTTCCCCCTTTCAACTCCATTTTTTTTTCCAGTTTTTCAGACTTCAAACCTCAGACATCCACGAGTTCTTTCTTGCTCTCAAATCCCATATCCCACCCACTAGCAAATCCCATCGACTCTTCCTTCAAGCAACATCTGACCAATTCTCACCATCTTCACTGCTACCTGGGTCTGAGCCACCATCAGTCATTACCTAGATTATTGCAATAGAATTAACTGGTCCTTCTGTCCTCTAGCCTTGCTCCCCTGCCCAGTCTCTCCTCCATACAGCAGCAGAGTAGTCCTGGTTAAGCAAGATGAGGTCCTGTATTCCTCCGAGGAATCCTGTCTCTCTTACAGTGAAAGGAGATGTCTTTGCAGTCGTCCGGGAGCCCCATGTGATCTCTTTGTGGACTCGCCACCTGTTCCTCCTCTGTTGCTTCTTCTGCTCCAGCCTGCTTCGCCTCCTGACTGCCCCTTGTCAACACCAAGGCTGTCTTTGACTATTTGCAGTTCCTCTGCTTGAGAGCTCTTACCTCAGATATTTGCATGAATTTACTTGCTCACCTTTGTCACATTTTTGCTAAATGTGGCCTTCCAGTGGGATTTACCGTGACTAGTGGATTAAGATGGTGATCTGCCACTTCCCATCTTCCTTGTATGATTTATTATTAATTTTTTTGTAGCATGCCTCACTTACTAACACAGTAGGTCATTTATAAGAATATAAGCTCCACAAGGACAGGTGGGAGTCGGGGGTGGGGGTCATCCATCTGCCTCCCACTTTTGCTGTTTTCATCACTGCAGTATCCCTAATGCCTAGAATAGTTTCCGACACATAGTAGATGCTTAATGAATATTTACTGATTGAATGATGGAACAGATATCATTCTATTTAATTAAATGGCCACAGGAGTCCACTATATGGATGATGTAATGACAGCACGGTGGTGGCTAATATTCACAAGGCATGTCTGATAAGGTCCTATATGAATTCAGACTCATTTATACTTCTCACCAACCTTGTGAGCTAGGTTTGATAATCACTTCCACTTAATAGATGATGAAACTGAGGTTTAGACAGTTTTATCATCTAATCCCCCAGTCCCACAGATAATACATGATCATGCCATTCTGGCTGTCTTGAACTAGCACATTTAATTTCTGTGCTAGACTGTTGCAGAATGGGTTTACTTAACCAGTTTCCTACAAATGGACACAACCTTTTGGTTCTCAGATGAGGCAAGCAAAGCTCAGAGAGGTTAAGAAGCTTGCACAAGGTCATACAGCTAGAATTCAAGTCCATCAAGTTGAATCCTGGGTTGGAACTCTCAATCACTACCCTGTCTCACCTCCCAAAGTCGCCTTCTCCCTAAGGAAAAGGATTGGGGTTAGGAGGGCAGTCCTACAGCATATTCAGTAGCAAAGATATCACTTTGCCAACAAAAGTCTGTATAGTCAAAGTTATATTTTTTCTAGGAGTCATGTACGGTTGTGAGAGATGGACCATTAAGAAGGCCGGGTGCCGAAGAGTTGATGCTTTCGGACTGTGGTGCTGGAGAAGACTCTTGAGAGTCCCTTGGACAGCAAGGAGATCAAACCAGTCAATTCTAAAGGAAATCGACCCTGACTATTCATTGGAAGGACTGAAGCTGAAACTTCAATACTTTGGCCACCTGGTGTGAAGAGCTGACTCATTGGAAAAGACCCTGATCCTGGGAAAGATTGAGGGCGAGAGGAGAAGGGGGCAACAGAGGATGAGATGGTTGCATGGCATCACTGGCTCAATGGACATGAGTTGGAGCAAACTCAGGGAGATAGTGAAGGACAGAGGAGCCTGGCCTGCTGCCGTCCATGCGGTCTCAAAGAGTCGGACATAAGGGGACGACTGAACAACAACAAGGGTGGTGGGCAGCTTTGATTTTATCCCAAGCACAGTGGGAAGTCAGCTGGGTAGGGGAGGGGGAGGGCAGTTAGGAGCCTGATCGGACTCATCAAATCTGACTTGCCGTCTGAAGTCTCTCCTGGTTGAAGCGCAGAGAACAGACTGGCTGAACTGATGGGACAGATACATGGGCAAGGGTTTGGGGGAAGGGTTGACGGGCTCCGTGGCACTGAAAGAAAGGAGCAAGGAATGAATCTGAGGAATATTTGGCCTGAGGTCTTGTCCCTCCCTTGGGTCAGCCATACTCAAAGTCTGGTTGATTGAGCAGGGGCGGGGACAGCAGAAAGGCCCACTCCCTTGGTCAAGGTGGGACAGCTCTGAAGGATGGTTCCAGCCCTGGAGCTCCCTGAGGGATGACCAAGATCTTAAAACAGAGGTATAAATGCATAATTTCCCATTCTCATGGAGAGGAGGTTTGAGGCCAGGATCTGCCCAGGGTTCCAGAGATGTGTGGGTGGGTCAGTGGGTCCCTGGTCTTACCAATGCGTGGGAGGATCTTGATTTTCCCTGGGCAGGGGTCCTGGCCCTCAGAACACATTCCTCTCCTCTCACAGCCGTCTCATCTCCAATGGTGGTGGGCCTTGGGGGTGAGGGAACTCTTGACCTTGGAATGCTGGTTCAGGCTTTCCCACTTATCTGCTCTGTGACCTTGGCCAAATCCCTTTCCTTCTCTGGGTCCATTGCTTCATTGATAAGACAGGAAGTTGGAGTAATCAATGACTCAGACTTTGAGGGTTTGTTGAAAGCTATGGTCATGATGCATGTGATTTCTGGCAGCTTCAGGGGTTCCTGAAGTCCTGGGGCGGGGCAAGGAGGGGACTTAATTGGACCTCAAGTTAAGAATCCTTACATATACACACTACTATATAGAAAAAAATCAGTAAGGACCTACTGTATAATACAGAGAATTCTCCTCAATATTCTGTAACAACCTATATGGGGAAATAATCTGAAAAAAAAAATAGATATATTAGTATAACCAAATTACTTTGCTGTACACCTGAAACTAACACAAAACTGTAAATCAATTATACTCTGATATAAAATAAAAATTAAATTAAAAAAAGAATCCTTGCATGAAGCAACCGAAGAGTCACAGATGAAAGGATCAAGGTGTGGCACAGACCCACATACACGAACATCACTCAGTCACAAGGAAGAATCCTACCATTGGTGACAACATGGGTGAACATAAAGGTTATTATGTAAGTGAAGTAAGTCAGAGAAAGGCAAATACCATATGATTTTACTTATATGCTGAATCTAGAAAACAAATGAACAAAACTAGAAACAGACTCAGAACAACCTTGTGGTTGTGGGGTGGGGGTGAGAGGCAGGAATGGGCAAAACAGGTGAGGGAGATTAAGAGGGACAAACTTCTAGCTATAAAATAAATAAGTAACAGGGCTGTAATGAACAGCACAGGGAATATAGTCAATAATACAGCTGATAATATTGTAATCACTTTGTGTGGTGACAGATGGTGACTAGAGTTATCGTGGTGATCATGTCATAATGCATTGAGTCATTATGTTGTACACCTGAAGCTAATATAATACTGCCAGTCAATTATACTTCAATTTAAAAAAAACAGAGTTCTTGGTGAGGCAGTAACAAGCTCCATTTCTGATGACCTGCTGGGAGGGCCAGTCTAATACCCTGTCCTGATCCTCCTCAGAATCTTTTAAGGCAAGCCATTACTTTTTCAACCCGGAGATCAGAGGCAAAACTTAAGTGACTTGTCCAAGCTGGGAGGAACTGAACTAGGACCCCCCAAGCCAGGTCTTTCTGAAGCCAGAGACTGTTCTTCCCATTACAATGAGCGGCAGGCATTGCTCCTTCTGCTCCCACCTGCAGCAGACCCTCTCATAACATCACACACTCTAGGCCTCAGAGCCGCTGCTCTTCTGCGGTGCTTTCAGGAGGCAGGGCTTACCTCCTAAGGTAAGAGGGAGGACCTGAGGCCCAGAGAGGCTAAGTGGCCTGCAAGGTCACCCAGCCAGGGTGTAAGGGGAGGGGAGATGGGTGAAGGGTGGAGCTAGCTGAGAGTGGAGACAGAAGACCTCTGTGCTTCCTCCTGGAATCTGGTGTGGACAAGCTTCACCTAGTTGCAGCTGGGAAGGCCTGCAGGAAGAGGGATGGGGAAGCTGTAATTAGGGGAAGAAGGCAGGCCCTTAAGGCTGGGCCTTAGAGAATAAGCTCCAGTCTGGTCGCCCCCAACAACTTGGTTCTTCCAGTTCTCCCTGCCTCTCTTCAAGCCACCCCCGATTCTCAGACCTGTCCACCTCATCCTTATTTTCCAAGGTCAGCTTAAATGCCTTCCCTGAAAATTGGAGACCCTTTCCACCCCACCCCACCCCATTCATTTTTCCTGCCGTGACCTGGGGAGTGATGCCCACTTTGCCCAAACTCTTTGAAGGTAGGGTGCTCCCCTAGGGCCCTACAGGGGAACCAAGGGTGCTAGCCACCCTGAGGCTTGAGCTTCTAGTTTCTCCCCTCCTTGCCTTTCCGTTGGAGGGAACCCAGAGTGTGTCTAGTGGTTAACCTCCTTAAGCCTGAGAAGGCCCCTGGGTGTTTATGTCCCCAACCCTAGGGGCCCCCATCCTGGGCCTGGGTCTTTCTCCTCCGGGGAAGACAGATGATCTCATCGAGTGTCTGCTGCCGCGCCAACCCCCGCCCACCCCCCGCTCGTCCCGCGCCCTCTGCTGCAGTTGGGACTGAATATTGCTCAGGGTACAGAGATGCTTTTGATGAATGAAATTCAAGTGGCTCGATCACTCCGAAAGGACAGGCAGAAAGTGCCCACACCGCGACTCCTCTCGTCCCTTTAAAAAGTAAAAGCACTTGGCAAGGATCGCCCTAAATCCAGCCCTGCTCCCTCCGTCCCCCAAGCTCCACCGCTGAGCCTTTCACACAAACACGCACCAAAGAACCAGACCCGGGGGGGAAGGCGCGGCGCCTTTAAGAGGCGGCGGGCAGTGCTGCCCCCTGGCGGCCGGCGCTCTCGCGCTTCCTCCGCCCCGGCGGGGTCCAGCGGGCCGGCTGGCCGGGTCAGCGCGGCGGTGGCGACGGCGGCGAGCCGCGCGCCGGAGCGAGGACCGGGACAAGGAGGAAGTGGCGGCGGCGGCGGCGGGTGAGGACGGCGGGGGGCGCGGGCGGCCGCGTGCGCCCTGCCGGGGTCCGAGCCCGTCGGGAAGGGCACGCGCCCGGCTCGGATCGGCCGAACGCGCCGCCGGAGGCTCGGACAGGAGGGCGCCCCGCGATCGGGAGCCAGAGGGAGGGCCGGGAGGAGGGACTTGGGGGCGGCGCGGGGGCCGATCGTCGGTGGCCGCCGCTGGAGGGCGTACGGCTCGGTTCCGAGCGCCGGGAGGGCGGCGCTGGCGAGGGAGGGCCTGCCTCCTCTCCTCCCCGGCCCGGCCCGGCGCTCGCGAACTTGCGCGCCCGGAGCCCCGCAGGCGGCGGGGGCGTGGGCGGCGGCGGCGCGGGCGGCCCCCGGCACTGTGGCAGCCAGTGGAATGCCGCGCTGAGCGCCGCTCCCTCCGCCCGGGCGCCCGCCCCGCCCCGGCCCGCCCCTCCCGGCAGGACTGCGCGCCCGGAGCCCCGTTCCGCGTCCCCGCCGCCGGGAGGAGGTGCCCGCACGCTCGCGGCGCGCGCCGGGCCGCCAGACTCGGCCTGTGGGCGATTTCCTCCGGACCCGAGCTCCCCGCCCGAAGAGGAAGATGCAGACCTTTTTGAAAGGGAAGAGAGTTGGCTACTGGCTGAGCGAGAAGAAAATAAAGAAGCTGAATTTCCAGGCCTTCGCCGAGCTGTGCAGGTAAGGAGGCACGGGGCTCCGGCCCCCCCACCCCCCGGGGACCCCCCGGCCTAAGCCCCAGGTTCAGCCTCGGGGGGCGGGGGGCTGTTTCCGGAGGTTAGAGCGAAACGGGAAGAAACGGTGCGCGGGGACCCTGAGTCCGAGTAGCCAGGTGGCTGTGGTGGCCGCTGGCTGTGCTCGAGGGAAGCGGTGGGCAGTACGAGCGGTGTGGCACGGACCAGGGCTCTCAGGTGCACGGGGACCCCGGGTAGGGAGACCCCTGGCTCCCCCGGGCGTGATGGGAGCGCTGCTGAAGGTGGCAGAGGAACCAGGGAAATGGGGGGAATCCACGCTGTCTGCCTGTGGCTGGAGGTTACTTTTGGACTGGAGTGGTCCTCTTCCTTCGTCCCCCTTCTTTTCGTGGAGGCGGGCACCCATGTTTGTGTGTTTGCGGGGCACCTACTAGGTGCCCCTCCGGCGCAGCTCTCTGCAAGAATCTGTCATTGCATGTCGCTGGATTAAGCCTCTTTGAAGCGAGTAGCAATACTTGGCGTGTAGGTCATTTGCTGTCTCATTAGAGCCTCGCACCAGCCTTGAGAATTGGCTGGGTTGGTGATTCTGGGCCACATGTCTGAAAGGGGGGAATCCATCCGCAGAGAGGTCGGGTACCTGGCCCGGGGTCCCACAGCCAGGGAGTGGCTGGTGCAGAATGTAAACGCTTGTGTAGAATGGCCTTCTTCCCTCGAGGTCCCCACCCCCTACCCCGTGCAGTTCCTCAGTGGTGGAGACTCCAGGTGTTTTATTAAGATGGGATCACATTCTTAGTCCATTACAGACGCATCCAGTCTTGGGTCGGCTTTGCCTCACCTTGTTCCCCTATGGTGGCTTTGCCTCTGAGAAGCCCTTAGTTAAATCCGGTTCTTAGTGAAAGCCTAAGAGAATCTGGCTCCCCAAGCCTTTTGCAAACTCCAGGTGGAAAACCTTTTGTTATGCCGTGTCTCCACTTGGTAGATTTGATTCTCAAAAATGGGTCCCCCTTGCATTTTTGTCCCTTTTGGGTCACCAAACATAATGATGAATTAAACAATTGAGTTTCCTTATCTCCTGGCATGCGGAGCGAGTGGCTGGTCTGAGCTGGCCTGTGCAGGCTGGCACAGCACCTCTGTGCCCCTCTCATGCCTGTCCCCAGGGCCTGCTGCTCCTTGGCCTGTTCCAGCCCTGCAGGCGCTCTGCTCCCCGCAGCCAGAGGGGCACACCTTGTCTAAAACAGCTCCTGAGGGTTGCGCATCCCTCGGTCTGGGTATGGAGTTGGCTGCCTCCTCTCCTGCTGGCTTCCCTGGGAGAAAGCACGCTTTTCATTTTCAGGAGGGCATGCCAAATGACCGGGGAATTCACAAGGAAATGGGGAGGAACTTGCAGCCAGAGCCTTGGAAGTGTGAGGACTTTTGCAGCATTAGAAAGGGGCGCTTGAACACACACACGTGGACTATGTGCCCTAGACACTGAAGACATGTGCAGAAACCCCTTTGATGTGTTCTTGAAATCTGGTCTGGTGTCGGGTGCCCGAGCTCCCCCTGCAGTCATCTGAGACTTGGGAAATCCCCACTGATACCTTGCACCCTTTTTCCTGAGGTCTTTCTCTGTTTGTGTCGTCCTGTGCCTGCAGCTGAAGCACGAGGCTTGTCATCTGGTTGGTATGTTTTGCTTGGTAATTAGGAGGCTCTCGCAACACAGTTCCCATCGAGACTGAGACTCGTGGCTGGGTCCTCAGGCTGGACTTGCAGACTGCCTTTCCCTCCCCAGAGACCCTCCTGCCCTTAAACATTGGTGGGTTCATGGCAAGCTGTGATGTCAGCCGTTCCGGGGAAGCTCCAGCATGGAGTGTTCATTTCTCTGAAAGAGTGGTTGCGTTCAAAGTCTAGTTGCCTTCTTCTGGCCAAAATATTGACTTCAAAGAGAGGAAGGGAAATATCTGGGTCATTCTAGAACCTCAGGAAACCCACTTTGTGTTTTCATCAGGGGAGCTTTAGCTATTTTGTCGCTTAAGCTTAGGAAGGAATGGAAAACACAGAAGAATTTTTCTGTTTCTTCTCTCCTTTATTATGGATACGTTCAGGGTGGCGCCCCCTGGTGGCTGCATTTCTGTACTGGGTGCAAAGTACTCCCACCCTCTGGAGTGGCCAGAGTCCTTTGCCCGCTGGTGGGTGTGATGTGAATGCTGGTGCAGTTTCAGTGGCTGAGAGGGGCTGTGGATGGACGTTGTCACGTGGGGTTGCCATTTGGATGGGTGATGAATCATCCTCGAGTTCCATAGTGAAAAAGTCCAGAGATGTTTGAAAATGGTTTGAGGTCCTGCTGCAAATGTTTGGGGCAGTGTCAGCGCTGGAGAGGATGACTTGAACGCAGCGGGATGAGTTGTTTAGCCAAATGCCAGGCCTTGTAAAAAAAAGAAAATCTTAGGACCGGAAGGGAGATCTTGTCTACCCAGCCCCTTTGTTTCACAGGCTGAGACGGGGCAGCCTCCATACTTCTGTTCCTTTTGTTCAGCTACTAGAATGTGTGGACCCCCTCGTCATCGTCACGGGGGTGCTGCTGTTTTGTCTCGGAGATTCTTCCTTGTAATCCTGAGCTGTGGCCTCAGCAAGCGTCTTGTCCTCTCTCCAAGGAGCATCGCCCCCTGCAGGTGTCCCTGGACCGTGGACCGTTGGAGCAGGTCCCACCAGGACACCTTAGCAGGGGGGAGGGCCGTCCCTTCACACCCTGGTCCTCCCTTGTTTGTTAATAAGTTCTTTGCCTGCATTAGCCCAGGGCTCTGGGAGGCTCCTGGAGGAGGGAGCTGAGAGTTTCCTGTTAACAGTAATTTGGCCTCTAGGGTGGCCCATACCTTCAGGGCCTACATTCCTTTATTTTCTTTTAATTTTAAAAATTCTATACTTTTTGACTGCGCTGCAAGACATGTGGGATGTCAGTTGCCAGACCAGGGATCCAACCTGCGTCCCCTGCAGTGGAAGCGTGGTGTCTTAAGGAGCGTCCCTTTGGCTCCCTGACAGATAGGCCTTGACTTGGCTTATTTCTTGCGGGATTGTTCGTTCCCAACATTTGGCAGTAGGTCTGCCCCTCTCCAGGGATGATTCTGCTTGTGTCCCCTTGGCTTCCCGCCTGCCTGCCCCTTCCCCTAACCCTGGAGCAGCCTCAAGACTTCCTTACACGCAGAAGGGACTTCAGAGGGGAAGCTGAGAGGTAAAGCTGTTAGTTGAAAATGTCGGGTGATTTTTTTTTTTAAATGCTCTCAGTTCTCCGCAGTGGCCCGTGCGGACGTGCTGGCTGACCTGGTTCGCTGTGTCCACGTTTTCTGTGTCAGCCCTCCAGCGCCTGGCCTCGCCGCTCCTCTTTCCTGCAGCTGAACTTGAGGTGCAGGCTGTGGTGGAAAGACACACGACGTCGCAAAGCATTTTGGTGTGAAATGTGTCCTCTGTCCATCTTTACCATCACGTCAGCCGACCCGAACGCTTTCCTTCCTGGAACCTCATCTCACGTCATCCTCCCAGCAGCCCAGGGTGGCAGAATGGGGAAACTGAGGCTCAGGCCATATGAAGGACTTGGATTCGAAGTGAAGGGCTTTCCTGAGCCCAGATCCCAGGCCTTTACACCTGAGGATGTGGCTGCCTTGTTTATTAATAAGTTCTTTGCCCAGGTTAGGCCGGGGCTCTGGGAGGCTGCAGGAGGAGGGAGCTGGGAGTTTGCTGTTGACAAGAACCTGGCTTCTCAGGTGGCCCATACCCTCAGGGCCTACATACCTTTATTTTTATTTTATTTTTTTAATGTTTAAAATTTTTTGATTTCTGGCCATGCCGTGAGGCATGCGGGATGTTAGTTCCCTAACCAGGGATCGAACCTGCGCCCCCTGTGGTGGAAGTGCTGCGTCTTATCCATTGGACTGCCAGGAAAGTCCCCATTCTTTTCTTTAAATGAAGGACTCTAGGTTTGTTCTTTTTGCTGGGAGGATTTAGCGTGGTTCTATCTTTGGGGAGATTCATAGTTGGGGAGGAAGGAGAATTGTTTCCAGGGTTAAGTGATGCTGGTCTGTGAGTGGGTTTTATTTTTTCCGTTTCTTAATGATTGGATCTGGCACCATTTTAGGGACATGGGGATAGGAGGAGGTACTGACTTAAGTAACCTTTGCAGCTGCACACTGGGACTGTTCATACTTATCCTTTCAAATAAACACGTTCCACCAGCCTGCTGCGGGGGTGAACTGGGCTTCCTATGGGAGAAGATGGACCACGAGGGCCGCTGCTGTCTGTTGATGAGCCTGCCAGGGTGCCGGGCCTGCCTCGACAGCGGGCCACCCATGTGACCTGGGCTCGTGCCTCGGTGTCCTCACTTGTAAAGTGAGGCTGATGACAGTATTTGCTCAGGGTTTCTGGGGGACACGGACTGCGCCTGGAACTCTGTGGGTGGTGGTTGCTGCTGTTACATTTTTGGGGAGTGGGTGAGTGGGCGTCTGCCCGCAGATGTCTGTCTATTCCTGGATCTTGGGCATTTGCAGGTTGAGTGTTCCTAGGTGGGGCAGTTTTAGAGTGACCCTGAAGTCCAGGAGGGAGGCTGACTGCTCATCCTGCCTGGGTGTGGGTCTGGGGCAAGGCTGGGGGTGTGGGGTAGGGGAGCCTACCCTGCCTGCTGCTCTGCCAGTATCTCCCTACACACCCAGCCCGTGGGGATCTTACAGCCCCTTGGAAGCCGGGGCTGCTGTCTTCACCTGTTTTATGGATGCAGAGCCTGAAGAAATTATGTTAACGCAAGACGATACTTTTGTTTTTTTCAAGTTTGGAGATTCAAGAGGAGTTTGTACTGGGTTTCCTGAAAATGCCAAGAGTCTCCATGCCAATCATGCTACTGCTATGATTAGCTCACATTTATTGTTTTATCTTTTTGAATATTTAATACATGCCTATGTTAAAACCTAGAGGATTCAAAATACACAATGAAAAGGACTCAAAATACACAATGAAAAGTCAGTCCATTTCCTCCTTGTTCTTGAGTTCCGGTCACTCAGGGACACACACTGTCGGCAGTCTCTTTCTCTCGAGGTGGTTTTTTTTTTAACTTAAAAAAAAAATTGAATGATTCTTGAAATTCTGTGGTACTTTACAGTTTTCCAAAGTTTCACACATGTGATTTTGTATGTGTGTGACAGTCACTAGGTCATGTTTGACTCTTGCGACCCGATGGACTGTAGCCCGCCAGGCTCCTCCGTCCATGGGATTCTCCAGGCAAGAATACTGGAGTGGGTTGCCATGCTCTCCTCCAGGGGATCTTCCCGACCCAGGGCTAGAACCTGGGTCTTCCGCATTGCAGGCAGATTCTTTACCATCTGAGCCACCAGGGAAGCCCCACATGATTTTGTATAATAATATAATAACCTTTTTAAAAAATCCCCTATTCCTATGTTGCCCCCCCCTCCCCAACCCCAAGGGTTTTGTGCAAAACATGGGGCATGCGTGTATGGATCTCTTCTGCACGTATTGTTCTGTCCTTGGCTCCTTTCATGAAACGCTGTGTCTAGAGAAACTGCCCATCACTGCTTCTCTGGGGACGCTTCTTATCACTTACCTCCTTTCTTTAATGGCTGTGGGTTTCAGGTGTTAAAACAATGGACCCTATTTCTTGCCCTGTGCTTGGCATCTGCTGGTGTAGATGGTAGGCAGGGCATGCTCCACCCCCTGGTCTGGGTGCTCATTGCCAGATGAGTGAGGGGGTACAGGCGTTTGACTTTTTCGGGGCAGTTTTGAAACCACTCACCAGGACAGGGTGCTGCTCACCGGTGACAGTGAGCGGAAGGACCTGTCACCCACTCCCTCCCCGGCACAGTGCGTGGACATTTTTGATCTCGGCCACACACATGGGTGAGAAATGATACTGTTGGTTGCGTTTCTCTTATGACGGGAGGACTGAGTTCCCGTCAGCAGGGATGGCCGTGCTTGCTGGGGCAGAGCTCGGCTCGCTTGTGCATCAGGCTGGGGCCTCCCTCCTAACCCCTGGGCCCTCCTGCCTCCACTCCACAGGTTATTTCTCCTCGAGGTTTAGCAGGCTTGGGGCATTCAGCAAAGGCCCATGTAGTGAAGTGCCGCATGAGAGTTGGCTGTTAAAGAGGGTTTCTGTTCCTCGTTGTGTTTTGAGTTCAGTTGGCAAGCCAGCTTTTTACGGGAATATTCTGGTACCTTTTTTAGAAAGCCAGATTCATTTAGAAAGCGCGTGGTCATCCAGGAGCTGAGCACCTACTCCTTGCCTGGCAGAGCCACCTTGTGGATCTCAAATGCCATCCCTCTGGGTGCGGGAATCCGGTCCACGCAGCTGTTCCCGCTCTGCTGGCCGGCCTGGGCATGTGCGGCCTTGCTGGGAGGGGAGCCCAGGCAGGGTGGGGCGGCTGGTCCCAGGTCACACTGTGGGATGGGGGGAGAGGGGGCGGGGGTCGTCTCAGTCCTAGACCAGAGCCCTCTCCCCACCGCCTGCTTTCAAACAGCACTTCCTCCAGAGCTGTGAATGAGGCCATTCCCACTGGGCTGTTTGAATTCTGCCTGCTGCTTTGTCTTGCCGGCTCCCAGCCGCCCTGAGAAGGCAGCTGCCCCTGCGGCCTGGGGCCTCTCCCTCCAGCCGGGCCCATCGTGATGGCGGGGCAGAGGACAGCCCCCGGGGGTGCCTTGCACCCCCACCCCCCATCTTGAGGGCTCGGGGGTGGATCTGACGCTGGCTGTGGGGATTTGAGAACCACTCCCGTGAAGGACCCCCACCCCCCAACTCCTGCCCCTTCCCTCCCAGGCCCGTGAGTGTGGGGTGCCCACTGTGTTAACGGCCCTTGGAGGCCCCCGCCGGCAGAACGTGCTGGGTCCACTCTGCACAGCCACCAGCCGCCCTGGGGGAGCAGCGGGACACACACGCTGAAGTCCTCCCTGGACGGCTTCTGAGAGATGCTTGGTTTTCTTTTTGCTTCACTTAGGATCTCAAACCCTTAGTGCCTCCTGGCTGGCCTCGTTATTTCTGTCCGCTCCTTGTCCCTCTCTCCTTTGGCAGGTGGATTCCATAAAGGTCGAGACTTGGGCAGTTCTGTTTCCTGGTGAAGCCCCCCAGTGCTTGCTTGTAGCAGTGCGCACAGTAGGGGCTCAGAGAGGGTGTCAGTGGGTGAAGGAACCAACCCGTGGGTTTTGAAGCCTTTTCCAGGCCCCTGTGACTCAGCAGAGTTGCTTGTGACTCTGGAGTGCCCTGGGCCAGGAAAGAAACCCCAGGGTGAAGGTGGTGGGTCCCAGGTCCTTCTTTTTTATTGAAGGATAATTGCTTTACAGAATTTTGTTTTCTGTCAAACCTCAACATGAATCAGTCATAGGTATACGTATATTTCCTCTCTTTTGAACCTCCCTCCCCGTCTCCTGCCCCATCCCACCCCTCTAGGTTGATACAGAACCCCTATTTGAGTTTCCTGAGCCATACAGCAAATTCCCCTTGGCTGTCTATTTTACATATGGTATTCCTTCATTTAAAAAAAAATAGTTTTATTTATTTACTTGGCTGTGCTGGGTCTTCTTTGCGGCATGGGCTTTTCTCTAGTTGCAGCGAGTCGGGGCTACTCTCTATTTACGGGGTGCAGGAGGCCTCTTATTGCAGTGCCTTCTCCTGTTGTGGAGCGTGGGCTCCAGGCCTCGAGGGCTTCAATCCTTGCTGCACGTGGGCTCAGTAGTTCAGGCTTTAGAGCACAGGCTCGATAACTGTGGTACATGGGCTTAGCTGTTCTGCGGCATGTGGGATCTTTCTGGATCAGGGATCAAATCCGTCTCTTGCATTGGCAGGTGGATTCTTTACCACTGAGCCACCAGGCACACCTTATTCCCTCATTCTTTCATTCACTCAGCAAGTCCTGAGCCTCCACCCTGGCCCGCCCTGTGCTAGCGCTGGTCCCTGCCCTCCTGCGCCTAGAGGCTTGGTAAGGAGATGAAGGGAAACGAGCACACAGGTTTAAAATGCTGCAGGGGGGAGCTAGAGCCAGGAAGCCTGCGGATGGGAGAGCCGTGGCAGGAGCAGCTGCGGCCACTGTGTGGCCAGAGAAGGCCTCTCTGAGGAGGTGACGTTTAGTAAGAGTGAGTGCCCATTCCTCTGGGAGGTAAAGCGCTACAGGGCGGGTGGGGTCTGCTGCCTGGAGGTCACTTGCCTGGCCTGCCTCTGCTGTGGCCCTGGGTGCCCTGAGGACCAAGGGCAGCCACCTGGGTAAGGGCAGGTTGGTGTCCGCGTTGGACAGGTGGTGGGCAGAGGAGGCAGCAATGTTTCCTCCAGTGGTCTTGTTCCCTGACAGTGTCAAAAGGGACCAGGTGGGTAGCCCTGGGACCTTCCTCCACCTGAGGCTGTGCTCTGGGGGCTGGACAGGAGGACGGATGCTCCCCTCTGGCCTGGTTCAGTCCAGCCTTTGTGTTTGGGAATGAGCTCTTCTGGGCCTTGAGGGTGGGCTGGGGTGAGGGGTCATGGAGGACCTGGGGGACCTGGGTAGGCCTTAGGCCAGCCGAGCTTTCCTGAGGATCAGCTTAGGCCTTGGGTCCCCAGGGAGCGGGGGGAAGGATGCTTGTTCTCTTTTACACTCATTTACCTTCCTCTAGGGCTTTCCCTGATGGCTCAGGGGGTAAAGAATCTCCCTGCAGTGCAGGAGACGTAAGAGACACGGGTTCGATCCCAGAATCAGGAAGATCCCCTGGAGGAGGGCATGGCAACTCACTCCAGTATTCTTGCCTGGAGAATCCCATGGACAGAGGAGCCCAGGGGGCTACAGTCCATAGGGTCGCACACAGTTGGATGCAGGACTGAGCGACTGATCACAGCACCTTCCTCCAGGCCAGTGTTTGCTGACTTTCCCAACAGAAGAAGCACTTGGGGCATCAGTGAAGAACATATCCTTGAGTCCACCTGTCCCTCACTTAAAACCCTCCAGGGAGAGGGTCTGGGAGCCTCCTCTTAACAAGTGCCCTGACGATTCTTCTGGGAAACAGACACTGGCACTTCCCGAAGGGTGTTACTAGGCCTCACCCCAGAGCCATCAGGCATGTTTGGCGCCGAGTTAAACAGGCTAGAGCAGCCTCTTTACTGTGGGGCTTCTCCGGGAAAGGGGCCTCCAAGAGGGCGTCTGGGATGTAAAGGTTCTTGGGCTGGTTTGTCCCCAGAACCGCTGTGTGGGACTCGTGTTCCCTGGAGCCCACCTGGGTAGCTCTTGTGTGGCACGCGCCATCCACTGCCTTGTTTGATCCTCATCACGTGGGAGGAGGGACACGGGGTGGTGGCACCAGGCTGCCTGCCAGCTACCCTACCTGCTGGTTGCTACCTTGTGGGCAGTGTTCTCTCCCCCCTGTTGCTGGGAAAGATTGAGGGCAGGAGGAGAAGGGGACCACAGGGGATGAGATGGTTGGATGGCATCATCGACTCAATGGACACGAGTTTGAATAAGCTCCAGGAGTTGGTGGTGGGCAGGGAAGCCTGGCATGCTGCAGTACATGGGATGACAAAGAGTTGGACACAACTTGAGGACTGAACAACAACTCTCCCCTTTTAAAAACGTCTTGCCTCCGGCGCCTGTTTTGCACTGAAATTCCTTAGAGGCGGATCCCGCGGCTGGGGAGGAGCTGCTATGGTCTTTGCTCAGGAGACATTCCTGGGGACTGGCTAGGCCAGGTGCTCGCTGATAATCAGGCAGGGGGCCAGGAGCAGAGGTGGGGCGGGGGAGGGGGCAGCCCCTGGGCTGCAGAGCCCCTTGTTCTGCAGTGTTGTCTGCAAACCCACTGGCTCCTCATCAGCCTTCTGCCTGCTCGGGTCTTGGAGCCTGAGACATGAAACCAGAACTGGGGGCTCATCCAGGAGGCCCCGATGCTGCAGAAGGGCTGTGTTCAATGCCCCTTGCTCCCTCCAGTGACTCACACCCAATTTCCGAGGAGAGGTGAAGCCTACCACAGGCCGGGCACTATTGAAGATGGGGAATCTCCTCTCCAAGATGGGTCGTGTGTCTTCATATGCTGGATGAGAACACGGAGGCATAGGGAGAGGCGAGATGACTTGCCGGATCACCCGGCTGTGAGTGGCAGGGCTGGGACTCACCCTCGGAGCCCACTGACTCCTGAAACCATGCTGTTTCCACCCTGCCGGTTGGCCTTCATCTCATCCGGGTACCACTGGCTTGAAACCCAGTTTCAGAAGAAAATCGAGGCGTTCTTTTGTGAGCATCCTCTGAATGTAGTGGTTGGGCCCCGAGGTGTGGCAGGTGGTGAGATGACTGTACAATCAGAGCAACAAGACTTGCCCAGTTGGCTGTGGATGACTGGCGAGTCATTCCACCTCCCTGAGCCTCTGTGCTTCCCTCTGTAAAGGGGGGCATTAGTACACCCACCTCCAGGGCTACTGAGCATGGAGCGCTTCATACGTGCTGGGACTTGCCCTCCCCACTGGCCCCCCTACCCAACCAGGCCAGAGTCTGGGGCCTCTGACATGTGTCTGGCCAGAGCCCCCAGCCCAGGGCAGACAAGGTAGCCCCCCTGCCCCCTCCTCCCTCCTTTTCTGGTGTTGGGGTCCTCCAGTACCCGTGACCAAAACACGGCCTCTCAGCTGACTGCTTCCTGGGAGGGGCTGGGAGTGGTAGGTGGGTGCTGAGTGGAGGCCACTATGGGAGTTTCACTTTCATTTCTACCTTGCACCCTTATCCATCCAACAGTCAAGGGCCGGGGTGTGGAAAACCCTTGGGCCCCTCCCTGGGGCACCCATCCCAGTGTAGGTTGCTCGGCGCCCCCTTCCCAGAGGGTGAGTCTGGGTTGCCCCGGGCGTCTTCTCTTTGCAGAGCACCCCATTCATTCCTTTGTGCAGTCACACAGTATGTATTTATCGAGTGCCTGCTGGATGCTGGACACTCTTGGGCGCTAGGATCCATGCAGCAGTGAGCTCCCCAGGGCAGCCTGGGGCCACGGAAGCCTCTTCCTTGCTGTGCGCCTGGCTGGGTCTGAGGGAGGGAGGTGTGGTAGGGAGGGGTGTGCAGGTTGTATGGGGCTCTCTTCCATTCTCCCAGAGGGGATCGGGGACCCTTGGAGAGAACGGGGGCATGTTGGCACGTGTGGGGGTATTTGTGAGTCCCCAGGGGCTGTTGGGTTGGCGCTCATCCTCCCAGGGCCCTGGGCATCTTTCTGAGGACCATTCAGTGCTGTGGGCCTCTTGGGTTCTCTCTGGATGGAGTTTCCTCTTTGCACCCCAGCCTGGGTTACGAAGGCCCAGAAAGATGCAGAGTGAGCCCCTAGTTTTAGACCCAGTAGATGGGGCAGCTTGGATTTGAACCTTGCCTTGCTGACACTAAAGCATATTTTCTTTAAGATTTTATCCTAAAAGTCCTAGCACTCAAGCCCTTTTTGAGGGCTCCTTGAACAGAAAAGGAATGCTGGCCATTTCATCAGAGATCTTTTCCTGCCTCCGCGTGGGCAGGTCTGGGCAGGGACACCAGGATCCTATCAGGAAAGAGTTTTGGTTCTTTCGAAATCAGCCCCCAAGCCCCCCACCCTCACCTTGACCTGCATGCAGGCGTGTTGCGGCCTGTGCTCATGGGGTTGTGGGTGCTCAGACCTTTGCTGCCTGACCCTCTGGGCATCAAAGCCCCTGCTGGTGAGAAATGTACTTATTTTTCTTATGTCCTTGGAGGTGCTGCTCTGGCTGCCCTGGTGGTGAGGGGACAGTGGGCTCCTTTGCGTGAGGCCGTGGACATCATGGCATTGTTTCCAGTGTTATGAGAATAGCTAAACCCTCGGAATCGGAGAAGGCAATGGCACCCCACTCCAGTACTCTTGCCTGGAAAATCCCATGGACAGAGGAGCCTGGTAGGCTGCAGTCCATGAGGTCACTAAGAGCCGGACACGACTGAGCGACTTCACTTTCACTTTTCACTTTCATGCATTGGAGAAGGAAATGGCAACCCACTCCAGTGTTCTTGCCTGGAGAATCCCAGAGACAGAGGAGCCTGGTAGGAGGCTGTCTGTGGGGTCGCACAGAGTCGGACATGACTGAAGTGACTTAGCAGCAGCAGCAGCAAACCCTCGGAATAACAGTAGCTCCCCATCCTGGAGCTCCAGTCACCAGCCTGATCCTGTGCTTTAAGGCTGTCATTCCACATGTGGAAACAATCTCAGAGAGAGTAACTGACCTCCCCAGCACTTCATAGCTGGTCCCTTCTAGGGGTGTGAGTTGAACAGCACTTCTGTGAATCCAGAGCCCAGACTCTTGACCATTAGAGTTTATTTTCTTTGTAAGTAAAGGCAGAGGATGAGAGGATGGCTTTCCTTTTGTCTGAGTTCTTTCTAATGACCTGTCCTTAGCACCCCTTAGTTTTTAACTTTTCTCCTTTTCATTTTCAGTTTCGTTTGGATGCACGGCTTGCTGGGAATCGGGAAATTTAGGTCCTGGCTCAGGTGGTGTTCACTCAGGCTGGGCATCAACTGAGACAGCTTTCAGCAGCGTTGTCATCTGTCTGTGGATGTTGAGTTTGGGTCTCCCAGTATGTGATGTGCTCTGTCCAGACAGTGACACTCAGATTCCCAGGATCCCCTCATTCTTGCCTCTCAAACTCCTTCCTTAAAATGCTCTGAGCCCATGTGGATGAGGCCCCATGGCCTTGTTATTGCTCAGTTGCTAAATCACGTCTGACTCTCTGTGACCCCATGCAGCACGTGAGGCTTCCGTGTCCTTTATCATCTCTCAGATTTACTCAAACTCATGTCCATTGAGTCAATGATGCCATCCAACCAACTCATCCTCTGTCAACCCCTTCTCCTCCTGCCCTTAATCTTTCCCAGCATCAGGGTCTTTTCCAATGAGTTGGCTCTTTGCATCAGGTAGCCAAAGTATTGGAGCTTCAGCTTCATCAGTCCTTCCAATGAGTATTCAGGATAGATTTTCTTTAGGATTCACTGGTTTGATCTCCTTGCTGTCCAGGGGATTCTGCAGAGTCTTCTCCAACACCACAATTTGAAAGCATCAGTTCTTAGGTGCTCAGCCTTCTTTATGGTCCACCTCTCACATCCATACATGACTACTAGAAAAACCATAGCTTTGACTAGACGGACCTTTGTCAGCAAATGGACTTATACTTCTGTTTAAGTTGCCATGCGTGTCCCTTTCTGGGGTCACCTTGGGGAACCTTGGTGCTTTTTTTCCACTGAAGCTCGAGGGTTTCAGAAGCACCTTGGAAAGATCCCCAAAGCCCTGGAAGGCTCTTGGGAACATTCTTGTTGGAGCCAATCCTTGGCTTCAGAAGTGGGAAATGCTTTTGAAGGAGCTTCAAGAACTTGGAGGCAGAGGTGCTGTCTCTGTGACTTTGGGCCAAACCACTTAACCTCTCTGAGCCTTTCATTTCTATACCCGAAATGGGAATTTTAGTACCAGCCTGCAGCAGAATACTTGAACAGATTGGGTGAGCTGAGGCAGCTTGAGTCCTTTTTAGCACAGAACCTGGCGCCTGGTGGGCAAATGGTAAATACTGTTATTCGTGTTAGAGTCAGCCATTAAAGGTTGATGGACCGTATGTTTGAGCTTATGTGTGAGCAGCCCTCATATCTGGGAAGAATATGGGCAAGCCGAGTTCCAGAAGCCTCTTAGGTGGGGCCGTGCTAGATTGGTGTCCCAGGAACAGTGTGTGTCTTGGTCAGTGATGGGCTGTGAATGCTGACACAGCCTTTTACTGCCTGGGTGGCCCCTCCCTGGTTTCATAAAGGAAATCAACCCTGACTATTCATTGGAAGAACTGATGCTGAAGCTGAAGCGCCAACACTTTGGCCACCTGACTCGAAGAGCTGACTCGTTGGAAAAGACCCTGATGCTGTGAAATATTGAGGGCAGGAGGAGAAGGGGGTGACAGGACGAGCTGGTTGGATGGCATCATTGACTCAAGGGACATGAGTTTGAGCAAACTCTGGAAGATAGTGGAGGACAGGTTAGCCTGGTGCGCTGCAGTCCATGGGGTCGAAAAGAGTCGGACATGGCTTAGTGATTGAACAAACAACAGCTGGGCCTTAATTTCCTCCGTGATAGGAGTCAGCCTGATACCTGCGCACAGGAGGGGCTCAGCACACAAGTTTCTCCTTTCTTGTTGGGGCCAGAGGCCATCCCTGACAGAAGCAGGGAGGGCTGCCTTTCACTCCCCTGACCTGTAGTCAGGCCGTCTGTGTCGCCCCTCCCTTGCTGCTGAGATGCAGCGGTTCGCCATCGCAGAGCAGCAGTTTCCCCGCCCCTCGGAGCCAGAAGGGGCCCTTGCAGGTGAGGATCTGCAGCTCAGAGCACCAGGCCTTGCAGGTTTGAGCGCTCAGTGAGTCAGCCCAGCGTGCTGGGCCCTCGTCCTGGAGTCCACGAGTGGGCTTCCTTTGGCCTCCAGGGAATTGCAGATTGAATACAAGGCCAGAATGTGTTCTGTTCTGTTCTGGGTCATGGTTGGCAGATCTCTCCTTGACCAGGATGAGTTCTTTGGTCCACAGGCCCAGGTAGTTGGTGTCCCCCTGCCACCATCCCAGGGGTCTTTCCTCCAGCCTTGCCAGGAATGCCAAAGGGGCGAGCTCTTTGAGGTGCTCCACTGGGAAGGGTCGGGGGGTGGCCATGTGGGACACAGACAGTTCTGAGGGGAGGGGGAAGGATGGTGACTCCCTTGGGGGTGAGCCTGGAGGACTGGCCAGGCATCTACACCTCTGTCTGCATCAATGGAGGACACCACAGGGCACTCTTCTGTCTCCATCAGCTGACAGATGTGGCGAGTTATTGGGGTGAAGTTAATGATCTGAGAGAAAAGCAGCTCTCTGACTGATTTCTACGAGATGCAGCAGTGTCTGGGTTTCAGTAGAAACCTCAGGGCTGACCAGGTTCAGTCATAAAGCGGCTCCTGTAAGTGTTAACACAGTGCAGAGGCAGCTTCAGGTCTAGGTGGATCCAGGGGCTCTCATGGTGTCCGCAGGACCTGATCTCTCTCTTCCCCAGTCTCCCTTGTGTGGCTTCGTTCTGAGGCCCAAGTGATGCAAGATGAGTCCTCACAGCTGACCTTTATTCTGAGTACCGAGGTCCTCGTGTGGTATCACCTTTGATCTACATTACACCCCTTGGGGGTGTGGGCTTGGAGTGCCCCTGTTTCCTCATAGAAGGAGTGGAGGCCCCAAGGGGTTAAGGAACTAGCTCAGGGTCACAGCTAGTGGGTGGTAGGGCTGGGGTGCGAACCCGGGCTGGGGGCTTTGGGCCTCCCCTCCACCTCGGAAGGGTCAGCCTGGGTCACACCCTCGTCCCTGAACCAGTTGTGGGGGCCGGGGAGTGCCCGGTTCCTGACGCCATGGTCGGCGTGTGGGCAGGGTGGACCCCACGTAGGAAGCTGGGTACTTCCCTGAAGACAGCGGGCTGGCCACTGGGCAACCAGGGGAGGTGCGGGTGCTCCCCGGTTCTGGGCTCCAGGGCAGCTGGTGGGAGGGTAGGGGCTTTCTGCCTGCCTGAGAGTTTGCACTCAGACTCCAGGGTCAGGGCGCTGTTCCCAAGAGCGGGGTGACGAGTATCCCTGCAAGTGGGCCCCTGGCTTCCGCTTTCCCCTCAAATAAACCTGAACCTGGTTTATCTCCACAGTCGGTCGGACCCAGGCAGATTCTGAGGGCCCTGGGCCCAGGGTCACGCTGGGTCGTCCTGGAGGAAGGGCTTATGTAACCCTTCCTTGAGGGATGGAGTTCGGGGTGTGGGGCAGAGCTGCCTGGAGTCCAGGGCGAGGGCTGGTGTCTTCCCTGTTCCACCTGTCTGCGTTGGGAGGAACTGTGGGGTTTTGACACCGAGTATTTGGGGTAAAACAGCCTTGTGTTATGTAAACATGTTATCGCCCTCTTGCCATTTGGCCCTGTCCCGTGCTCACCGGGGAGCGCTGAGTTGTCTTTCCCCCGGGGAGCCTGCAGGACTTCGCTGCTGTGAATTAGTGGGTGGGTGAGGGGTCAGTCCTCCCGCAGAGGGGCGCGTCAGTGCGGGACGCGGGACCCCCCTGCCGGCCCCATCACGTCCCAGCAAGCCTGGCGGGAGGAGTTCCACCGGGAAGGAGAGGGGGTGACTGGTGACTGGTTGGTGGTCCCACACCCAGGCCCTTCAGTCCCATGGGCCCCCAGTGAAGGGGCTGGGCCAGAGACTAGGAGAAGGCTCAGGTTCTGGGAAAGGGGGTCTGGTGAGGGTCTGGTTTTGGTCCCACATGGTTCCTTTCTGGAAGGACCCTTGAGAAGCCAGCAGCCGCCCTGCCCCGAGCCCTTGTCCTGCCCCGAGCCCTTGTCCTGCCCCCAGGCCCTTTTCTTGGCTGTTGTGAAGTTTCGTGGGCCAGTGGTTCTTTTTCGGGGCATAGCCTTTGGTGGCAGGTAGATAGCGGTGATGCGGGTGGGAACGCAGTGGAAAGAGGGCTGTCCCGGGCCCTCCCCTTTGCCCTGGCCACCATGGGCTACAGGCCTGGCCTGACTTTTGTCCGCAGGGCTTTCCAAGACTGTGCGAGGAGGGAGCAGGGTCAGGAAGCTCAGATCTCATTCATTTTCACTGTGAGCTGTTTGGCCTTCACCAGAGTCCCCTTCTGCAGGCCCCCAGCTCAGAGGCCCTGGCCAGCGAATTTGTGACCCGAAGCGTCCGGTTTAGCTGGCAGGACTACCGGCCCAAGCTGATAGCTCGGCAGGTTTGTTATGTGAGGCAGCGAGGAGGGGTCATTTCAGTTTATCAGCTGATAAAAACAGTACTTGAAAACAAGCTAAGCTTGAGAAGGTCGGTCATCTGCATGAAATTCCGCAGTCTCTCTTGGGCAGGTTCGCATCTGATTTGTGAATACCACTAAGATACTCTTATTACGAAGGAATAACGAACCTGATCAAAATTTAAACCACAGCAGGGAGCGTGCCATGGAAAGCCGGTCTTCCTTAGACCTCACCCCAGGCCCTCAAGGCGGCCACGTTGCCTTGCTCTCGCCTGTCCTCTGAGACGTGTGTTGTGTCTACAAAAGCCTGTGTTTATGCGTGCACACACACACACGCACAGCCCTCTTTTTTGTTTCTGAAACAGAGATGATCCATTATCCATGCTTTCCTACGCTTAATGTGACTGGAGGGGGGAGGGGAGGAGAGCAATGGCAGAGCTGAAGGATCGTCAGCAGTAGGAGATGGAGGGCAAGCCGCAGTTTCACTCACACCGGCCGCTGATGGAACACACTTGCATCTTAGAAGATTTGCAACTTGAAAGTTCGGATGTAGGGGACTTACTGTACCCTCACGTTGGGGGTTAGGGCTTTGACGTGAATTTTGTGGGGAACACAAACACTGAGCCAGTAGCACCCCTCCTGGCAGGGGTTGTACAGGGGCACATCCACCTGAGGCTAGGTCCTGTTCCGTCTGCATATATGTGGCCCTTAGTGCAGATGCTACTGGGGAAGGAAGCTGACAGGTGTGCTGGGCCAAGCAGCTGGCTTCTGAGCCCAGTCCCAGTGCCCAGGGCATGACTGACCTGGGCAGGTGACGGACCTCCCTTTCCTCATCTGTAAAATGGGTGAGCATCTAATTGGGCAGTTTGGGGGATCAGAGGCAGTGACAGCCTGCCTCTGAATTGATGGAGGTGGTCTTTGACACATAATGGGGGGGTCTGATTATAAAAAATTTCTTCTCTTCTCCAAATAATTTTTTTTTTCTGCTGGTAGATAAATAGCTGGAAATCATCTCTGACTTCAAAACTGATCAAAGAAAGGGATATCTGGTGTGGTCCCTTAAACTGGGAAGGACCTCTCTTGGATGATTAACTCCTGGCCCAGCACTCTTGCTGGGGGCACGTTGAGAGCAGGTGAGGGTCCTCTCAACGGCCTGGCCAAGTCTGGGTCTCCTTCCGTGTCTTTCTGCAGAGCCCTCCCCCTTCCCATCCCCACGTGCTTCTGAGAAGGGCCCCCCACCAGCCAGCCCCTCACTCATGCTGAGCCCCAGCTGAAGGAAATGAACACATGTCATCTTTTTTCTTAGAATTTTTGGTCCTCTGTAAAGACCGTGTAACATCATGAAAGCAAAATTTGAAGAGACAGATCATTCCTCTACTCCTAACCCAACCACCTCTAATTCCTCTTTGTATCTAAAGTTGCAGAGTTGAAAACACTGTATGGGTAGCATTTTGATTTTTGCTTTCTGCAGGCAGCCTTATAGCTAAACTAATTCCATGTTGCTAGTCTTTAGAGTGATCTTTAAAACAATTTTGTGAACTTTTATTATGACCATTTCCAACATGTGTAAAAGAATAATCAAATGACCCCCCCAATACCAAGTATTAACCGTAAGTTATGACTTCTCTTGTTTTATTTATTATTATTTAGGAGAAAAATCTCAGACATATTTCTTAGGTAAATAATTCAGTGTGATCTTTAAAAGCTAAGGACTTAACATAATCCATATGATAATATAGTTATAGTTTCATTTTCCTTTTCGTACATCAAATATCTTAAAAGATGATAAAAGTGTCACCTCACCACCATCCACTCTACCCCACCCCTGCTAGAAAAAAAGATGGGGACTTAAAACATAATCCCGATGATGCTATCATACCTGAAAGTGAAGTACAATAGAGGATGATCCTTTTTCATTGCTTCTTGATAGCTCTGTTGGGCGTCTATGCTGTGATATATTGAGCTGTAATCTTATGATTGACTATTTAGATTATTTCCAGTTTTCTTGCTGGTGTAGATAATGCTTCGATGGGTATCATTGTGAATATAATTGCCTTCCTACTTCGTATGTGTAGTTAAGATTTTTATCAATTCCATTACGTGTAAAAGTCTTATCAGTTATCGTTGAGTAACAGACCGTCCCCAGAGTAACCACTGTGAGCTCACTGTGAGGTGGGCTGGCGGTCTGGGCCAGGCTCCCTCGGGTGTCTGCGGTCAGCGGCCGGTCAGTCAGGGTCTCTGCACCTGGGGCTTGGCCTCTGGTCAGCCGGGGCGATGGGGGTGACCTGGCCACGTGTGTCTGATCCCCTAGCAGGCTGCCTGGGTGTGCTCTGGGGGGCAGGGGTCCAAGACAGTGGGCACTTCCGAGGCTCCTGGAGGCATGGTCTCTCCACCACGGTCTGTTGACCAAAACAAGGCTCAAGGCCCACCCAGGTTCAAGGGGTGAGAAAGTGAACTTCACCTCTTTTTTTTTTTTTTTTTTTTTTTTGAGGCTGTCACATAAACCTGTTTCTGTGAAACGGTTGGTTCTTAACTTTTGTTGGAGGGTGGGGAGGCCTTTGAGGTCCTGATGAAAGCTGTAGAGCCTATTCTGAAGAAACCACTCTGCACTATGCACTAGTATACATCCGCCAAAATTCAGAGAAGGCCACAGGTTCTCCGAAGCAGAGGTCCTATGGATCCCAAGTGAAAGCTCCTTGTTCCACACCTGTGGCCTAGGTTTTCGGGAGAGATGGCATGTAAGCGTCCTTTAGAACATGATTTCTACAAGCTAATCCTCCAGGGAGCAATTCCATGGTCACGTGAATTTGGGGAGCAGTGAATACCTGGAGATTTAAAATACACAAGAGCGTATGAAAAATCTTAAGATGTCTTGCCAGAAAGAAACCTTTTGTCTTCATTTGACTTAACGCTTTGCACTCGACACCAGAGAAGACATTTTAGGAGACACAACGTGGTCCAGTATCCACTCTGTGACTTATTAGCTGTATGACCTTTGACAGAGAGCTTAACGGTGTGTGTGACCCTTGGTTTTCTCATCTGTGAAATGGGGACAGTTATATGAATGCCACTCCATTGGCCTGGTCAGAGCAGCAGAGTCCTTGCAAAGGATGGGGATACTGGGAGGGGTCATGGACTGGAAACCTTTGTGCAGATGAGTGTATGATCTGGCCTTAGTGTCAACCAGGCAGGCCATGGACCCTTCTTTAGGACCCAGGAGGTCCCAGCTGTGCTGTGCTAGGCGGGGTGAAGGGTGGCAGCTAGCTTGGGGGCCCTCAGGGTGCTCAGTCTGGAGTGGACTCTCTGAGGAATCAAAGTCTGTCCTTCATTCATCCTTTATGAGTGCCCACTTTATGCCCAGCTCAAGCCAGGCGTTCTGAGGCCTGGTCCTCTGGGAACACAATGTCTGTATAAGGAGAGGAGGCTGGTGTGACTGGCTGACCCTGGGAGCCCTGCAGGCAGGACTGCAGGGTGTGGGTAGGGGGCGTCTGGGCCCCTTTCGGAGACCTGGTGTTACCTGTGGCAGCCCCGCCCCCCACCTGATGAGCTCCTTTTTTCAGCTGGAAGAAAACGAGGTTTGAACCTTGTTCAAAACAAGGTTCTTGAACGTTCCACCTGGGAGCGCCCTCAGGATGTCTGAAGGGGAAACTGGAATGAATCAGGCTGTAGCTCTTGCCACCCGACCCCTGCCCCCACACTGCTGGGGGTCGATCATTTCCGGAGTGCTTACAGGCCACGTCTCCCGTTGTCGGTCTGCTTCTGTGTATCTTCACCGGGACAGCTCCTGTGGTCCCCCCTGCCCCGCCCCCAAGTCAAGTGTGTGTTCACAAACATGCCGGGCCTCGTGAGAGACCACGAGTGTGCGAATCCATCTGTGGCCAGGGTGGACAGGACCCTGTCCTTTGAGCTCTGGTCTATGGGGGGAGGTCTGGGTGGGTAACAGACATATCAGCCAGTGAATTAAAGGGGTCAGTCCGGGGGTGAACAGGAAATGAAGTGTGAGCAGTGATGCGAAGGGGTCCGGGGACTGTCCCCAGAGTGGTCAGAGAGGGCCTTTCTAAAAGAGAGACTCCTCCTATGACGCGACTGATCAGAGACGAGTTATAATAGCTGCAGAGAGGCCGGAGCATCTCAGGTCGGGGGAGAAGCAAGTACAAAGGCCCTGGGGTGCCTCAGGGCAGTGGGGAGGAGGGCTGGCCAGAGCTAGGTTTGTAACGTGTGAGGGAGGGAACTTAGGGAGGGAGGCGGGGGCCACATTCTTCAGGGCTGCCTGGGGGTGCATGCATGGCAATGCATGGGGTGCAGTTTGACTTTTATTTATGTGAGAGGGAAGGCACCCATCAAATCACCCCACAAAATAGTCCTTGAACCCCTTTAAAAGCTTCAGCAAGTGTTCCGAGCTCCAGGCCAAGGTGTTGAGGCTGTCTGTGCACGTCAACCTGAGGATGTTAAATGTGAGCTGCAAAGCATCGCTTGCAGCGGGCCTGGGGCTGTGCTCCATCCTCAAGTGGGTGATGGCCTGCGTGTGTGACTGTGTCCTGGAGCAGGCTGTCCTTCTGGCTGGGTGGTCGCAGGGAACCCTCTGTGTGCTTGGGGGCAACCTGGGCTCCTCTCCCTCCAACTGAATAACAAAATATCCAGAGTCGGCTTTGGGAAGGAGGGACCTCGATTTCAAGCTGCTGCTTGCACTGTCCAGCTCTGTGATTTGGGGCAAGTTGTTGAGCTTCTCCAAGCCTCAGTTTCTACATCTGTTGGATAAACAGAGCACTTTTTAACCTTCAAGATTGGTGTGTCAGTTGAAGTAATGGGTGTAAAGCCCCGTCGTTCACTGCCGGGCGCATTTATTTATTTATGAATATCAGCAATACCCCATCACAGGTCCTTAACAGATGGGAGGTAGCTGGTGTTATGATTGTGGGCGTGGGGTTAACAGTTGGTGCTGTGGGTCTGGGTCAGAGCCCATGCTCAGAGCTGGGAGCACCGGACCTCAGTTGGGTGGGGGAGATGGGAGTGTTGAACGGTTAGACTAGTCATGTTCAAGTTTGGAATGGTGGGGGGGGGGGACAGCTTTCTCCATCTAGGAAGACCAGGAAGGCTTGACCCTGCAGATGACCTTTGAGGGTCGGGGCAAGCTCAGTGGACAGATGAGTGAGCTGGCACGTGGGAAGGTGTGATGCTGTAAGATCAAGGGTTCTCACACAGGGGCTCTGGACGTGTTGGGTTGGGGACAGAGCGGGGCTGCAGGGAGCCCCTGGAAGCCAGGCTGAGCATCTGGAGAGCTCTGAGATGGGGTTCAGGAGAGGGAGCACCCTGATTCTCCCTCCTCTCTCTGAGTGGCAAGTCTGTATGGCAGTGCAGGTGTACAGGTTGGAACCTGGAGGTGCCCCCTCACCCGTGGAGCCTGGCTGCCCCTCTGGGAGGTCACTGCACATCTCTGAGCTTCACTCGGGGTTGGTGAGAGCCCCCCACTTGCAGGGCCAGTGGGGGGATGAGAGGTTCGTGGATGGTACTTAGCACACAGCAGGCTCTTGATGAAACAGTGGCTTTGAAACAGTCCTTGAAGCCGAGCCTGTCTGACAGCCTCTTGTTGGTTTAGGGGAGGGGTAGTGCGCAGGGTGGAGGGACGTCCCTCTCAGCCTCCTGAGCTGTAGGCACAGAGCTGATACAGCCCTGCTACTTGTTTCCTTTCTTCCTTGTTCTCAAGCGGCTGCAGGGCAGCTCCCTTCCTCTGTCTGCCTCAGTCCCTTGCCTAGCAGCCCCCCATCCCCCACCCCCACCCCACCAGGCACTGGAGGGAGGAGGGACCCCCCTAGGCTCTCAGACCTGAAACAAGGAGGCCCTCGCGGAGGTTAAGTGGCCTCTGATCCAATGTGAGAGCTGGGTGACCCCCAGAGCCACCCCTGGAGGGATGGAGCAAGGTCATGGATGCTGGAGGGGGCATCCTAGGAACCCAGTGCAGTCCAGTCCGTCTGGACCTTGGAATTTGGGGTCGGCTTGAGTTGAGACCAGGTGGCTCAGGACCCGGTGAGCCCCGCTGTGGCAGTTTGGGCTTGTCCTGAGGACTGTCGGAGCCCTAGCAGGCGTGTGAGCTGGGCAGGTGGAGGCCAGTTCGCCTGGAGGACATGCAGGGAAGTGTCATTTTTTTTTTTTATCTTCAGAGAATATAAATGTACTGAAATAGACAGTATAGTCACAATTCAAATCAAGAGGCAAGCGAAAAGGTCTGGTCCTAGCTGTGCCCTTTCAGCCCTATCTTCTCTCTCGGAATTGTTCCTAGTTTTTGTTTCCTGGATATTTCAGCAAATGCAAGCAAACACGTATGCATACCTATATCCGTATTTACATTTGTGTACTTGAACTGCAAGGAGATCAAATCAGTCGATCCTAAAGGAGATCAACCCTGAGTATTCATCGGAAGGACTGATGCTGAAGCTGAAGCTCCAATATATTGGCCACCTGATGTGAAGAGCCGACTATGAAAAGACCCTGGGAGAGATTGAGGGCCAAAGGAGAAGAGGGTGGCAGAAGATGAGATGGTTGAACGGCATCACCGACTCAATGGACATGAGCTTGAGCAAACTCTGGGAGATAGCAGAGGACAGGAAAGCGTGGTGTGCTGTAGTCCATGGAGTTGCAAAGAGTTGGACACGACTTAGCAACTGAAATTTGCTATACATATTTATTTATTTGAAAGTCTTGTTATTTTGACCCAACCCATGTCTAGGCAGATCCAAATCCTTGCTCTCAGATTTCTGTATCTCAGGGTTCCTCAGCCTTGGCACGGTTGACATTTCAGGCCGGATCCTTCTGCTAGGGGCTTCCCTTCTGATCCCCTTCTGTTAGGGGCTGTCCAGTGCGTCATGGGATGTAGCGGTGTTCTTGGCCTCCGCCCACTGGGTGCCACCCCTTCGCCCATTGAGACAGCCAAAGATGTCTCCAGGAGTGGGCATGTATCCCCTGGGGGCAAAATCGCTTCCAGTGAGAAGCACTGCTAGGCTGGCTTTGTGGCCCCCCAGCCACCAGGTGTGGGCCTGGCCTGCTCTGGTGGCCCCTCTAGGGGCTCCCTGTCCTCACACACACAGTTGAGGCCCACGTGGCAGTGTGCTGTGGGCACTTCACGTGGCTGGTTCTCTGGCCTGGGGGTCATGGCTCTCCTGTTCCCTTGATGGATACCCTGAACCTGTCCTTTTATGCTTCTACAGACCTCGAGTTTCTCATCTTTGAAATGGGGCTGACACAGCCTTTCCCTTCCTTGGGTGCCAGTGCAGACTGGGGAGGCCAGAGTGTGATGCCCCTACCCTGCAGCGCCAAGCTCATCCTGGGTGAGACCTCTAGTCCCTCTCAGTTCCGGGCCTAGGTTCTCATGTACAAAATGGGAGGACCCTGAGAGGCTGAGGGCCCAGGGCTAGAAGGCACCCCCTGAAGGGAGAGGGGAATAGTGGGGGTCAGCTTCGGTCAGAGCCTGTGGCGTTTTAAAACCCTGAGTCCCCGAGAGGGTCGTGGGCTGAGGATGGGGAGGGCCGGGCTGCAGGCTGAGGCCACAGTGCACACAGGCCTGGCAACTGTGCCAGGAGGGGCACCGAGAAGCTCTGAGTGGCCCCTTCTCCGCCGCAGCCTCCCAAGCCCAGCTAAGGCCCCGGGGGGCCAAGAGCGTGGAGTTCGGGCCCAGGCCAGCTGGGTTTGCATCCCTGCTCGTCTCCCACTAGCCGAATGGCTTGTGTAGCCTTTCTGAGGTCAGGCTCCACGTCTGTAGGGCCAACAGTGCCGTCCTGAGGCTTCATGGGAGCTGGCTGCCCGGTCGTCATTCAGTCCCCAGCATGGGTTACACTCCATCATCATGCTCGATTTACAGATGGGGAAACTGAGGCACAGAGTACAGCTCCTGGCTGTAGGAGGCATACAGAGACTGAAGCCGTCCTTGTTATTATGAACTGGCTCTTCCTGGGATTTGAGTCTGAACATCAAAGACTAAAGACAGAGAAAGATGTGCCTCTGGCTTTCTTGGGAAAGGCCCTGAGCCAGCTGTAGAGGGGAGCCAGGGTGGTTCTGGGCTGGGTTTCCTGGGCTGGTGCTTCCCCTGGGCAGCTGCAGGCCCTTCTCAGGGAGCTGCCTGGCCCTGGTGCCCTGGTTGGCTTCATTATTTTTTGCCTGCAGGGGCCTGCATGATCTGTGCCGGCGATAAAACATTCCTCGGTTGACGCTGTAATCACACTGCAAGGGACACTTGAAATTACATTCGCATTTGGGAAGCTAATTTTAAAGAGCGTTTTTCTTC